>NC_140595.1:363320460-364675460 GCF_964204655.1 Triturus cristatus
CACCCCAGGGTAGGAAGGAATCGGGTAGCGAACAAAGAGCTCAGTTTCTTCTGTTTTTAATTTTAAACAAGAAAATACTTAAGACATCATATCTCAGCCCCTGTTGGGCAGATTTCCTTCATCTATGGTGTGTGCAGCTCCTTCTGGGTATTCCTACCCACCTGAGCCTTTTCTTCAGGACCCCTGGCTTCCAAAGGTGCTTTGCATGGGGAGCTGGATTTTTACTGCTTCTTGAACCAGACCTGTTCTCTGCTTGGCTTCTGATGCTCTTCTCATTTTGGTGAAGGCATCTTGTATGGCCCCTCCACAACCAGTCAGCAAAACACCCTCCTCGCCATGCTTTTAAGGCCACAGAGCTACATAACGTAACATAACATAACATAACGTGTATTTGTAAAGCGCACATTCACCCATAGGTAGCTTAGCGCTGCATAACAGATGTTTATTGTTACCCAACTCAATGGTACTCATTTTATCAACCTCAGGTGGATGAAAGGCTGAGTGGAACCTCCAGTGTTTGATCTTGTGACCATGAGGTTGAACACAGGACACTGCATTGCTTAGCATCCGGAAGGGCACACAGGTCATAGTAGGGTACAGGGACAGTCTGCAGAGGTCCTAGTGGAACCCTCCAGTCTACTCCCAGCAGATCCTTACCCCAACTGTTCCTGGGGGGACCTGAGGGTGGAGATATCCATCCAAGTCCTGGGGGTCATCTGGAGTCAATGTCGTTGGTCCATCCTTTCCCTCATCGCTCCCAGGTCTAAGGTGCTCTGAAACGCCTCTCCCTTGTGCAGAGATGTTTAAGTGGGGATGAAAAGTTTTATATATTTGGACAAAATACTGAGTCCAAAATATTGTGTGTAAAAAATATTGTGTCAAGAATTTTGAGGATAGGAGTAGCGTGAAAGTAAATTTCTATGGGTATGCAACGTTTTACTATACTTAACTCCACATTTATATACCTTCATGATATATAGATAGATAGATATTTTCAAGGTACATTAATGCCGAGTTAATAAATCTATATTTATCGATTTGCACTTACCCTCTCGAGATTTAAATTCTTTATAATTTTGTTATGATATTCTGTCCACACTACATTTTTGTCCTCAATATTCTGTCAGTGATCCACGTTTCAGGGGCCAGGCACCACATCATCCCTCCTTCCCTCCTTTTCAGCATGCTAGGACAATCCAAAATGGTTTCTTGAGGTTGTCTCTGTTAAGAGTTCAACCTGTGACATGTTATCTGAGTGCAGAAACTGGTCTGTGCATGATGGTAGCTGCTGTATGTCGTTTGTATGAATGAGAAGTCTTTCCTGAATTTTGCTTAGGCTTGAAACAACTTACTGTACTAATTGCACTGTCATCTATACCTCAGTCTTAGAATCACTATGTTCTACAGAGGTAATGAAGACAGATCCCTCTTCTCGTGGTTTGAAGGGTGCTCGAACAAAGCACAGCAGGATAAGTGTTGTGAGAACACTGTGGGGGATATGTACAAGAAAGTGGAGGACAGAGGCGTCAGCATTCCTGGCTTAACGCCTCTCTCTTCCACTTCTGGAACGCAAGGCTGCACTATATTTAGAAGAATGTGGTGTAGCCTTGCATTTCCCCCTGCAATGACGCTAAGTTTAGCAACTTAGCGCCAACGCAGGCACTCTTGCACCATAGTGCAAGGGTGCTTGCGTGCAGGGGAGGATTGTTTATGTGTAGGAAGATGTCCCTTCCTGCATATAAACAATCCTAAAATGCCATTCTGTCACTTTCATGTGTGCTACATGAAGCAGCACACATGAATGGAATTTTTTTTAAAGTTTGTTTATGTACCGGAAGGGACACATTCCTGTATATAAACAAACAATGGCATTTTGCTTTTTCCATGTGTGCTGCACAAGGCAGCACACATGGAAAAAGCAAAAACGATGAGAAATAAAGTATTTTTCCTTGTTTTGCCATCTTAAGACCAGTTTTTACCTGGTCTTAATTTTGGCGCTGCCTCCTATGTACACCACCCTTTTACATAGGGGGCAGTATCAAAATGAATGGGTGTTGTGTTGGAACGCCCACCACAAAACCCACTGCCCAACCCTTTCACTATAACCATAGCGTGAAAGGGGGCCTTATGTACAAGGCAGCGTTAGGCCACGTTAAGTGCCTCAACGCTGCCTTGTACATATGGCGCAGCCCCTATTGCCACCACAACTTCACTATAGTTGACGCTGTAGATGCGATAGGGGCTTGTACAGATGCCCCTGTATTTCCAAACTAACAACTACATCCATACATTCAACGTGTGCTTTTGCATTTTAACATTGCTATCATGTGAATCTCCATATTGAACAGCGGCCATTGAGGTGCAATATCTAGCAATGTTTCATTTTGCAATACTGTGCTATTTAGCTCTATTTAATTTGTGGTGGTCACTGGTTGGTTTCTTTATGAGGCAGCATCAAATGAAAATGATGCAATGAGTCATCCGAAAACATAGACAAAACATCAGCATTAACCATGGATTTATCAAAACTTACAGTAACCACTCAGTGAGTCATAAATAAAAGTAGCACATTCGTACAACATGTACCATCTTGCAGTTTATCAGCTTACGGCTATTTTTGTCTTTTTCGTTTTGTGGAAGTCAGTGCTATTTTACAGTGGCAAATATCAACGTTTGTATTTTGCCTACAGGGACAAAATAGATGGAGAACAAGCTCTTTTTTGGTTGGAACAAAAACTATTGCAAAATAGAAATCTTCGCTCTTAGTGTATGGAACATGCTACATTGCCCATAATTGCCCATATGCACTGTCATGTTAATTGATGTCACTCAAGCTCCATGTTAATGGTATGAATATTTCCATGACTTTCCTTTCCTTTTGTGGCCTTGATTATGTTTGATTTTGAGCTTTATCTTGGGAGCCTTGCTGCAGTGCACATTGAAAACTGTTTGACCGGGAGTAAATTGGCGCTTTTGCCTTCCAGGCTCTACAGTGATTGCAAGATTAGCCATTACGTCTGGTTGCCCTTTGATGCACTGTCCAGTGACCGATTTTAGTTTATTATGTATAAATCACGTTAAAGAAGGTAAGCTGCCTTGTGTTCTTTTTAAAATTTAAATCCGGAGTTGATTCGAATGAACTGGAGGAAATTTGGGGCATATCAACAAGGGCTTTATCTCTGCTTTTTTGGCTTTAAAAGCCAAAAAAGCAGAGATAAAACTAGCACCCTATCAACAACAGGGTGCTAACATGCAAATTGGCATGTTAGCACCCTATTACTCTACGCTTCATCTTGCATCTCAAATGAGATGCAAAGGAGGCGTTCCAGAGTAAAATAATAGGAGAAATGTCGCTAAGCGACATTTCTCCTATTATCAAGAATATCGCTAACCCTGTTAGAGACAAAAAAAGCAGCGCTAACCTCGGTTAACGCTGCTTTTTTACATCTGGTATTTTACTGACTTAGCCATGATATCCTATGGAAGGAGGATATCATGGCTAAATTTGTCTGTCCCTATCAACAATCTAACGTGAGATTATCGCTGGGTTTCCAGCGATAATCTCACGTTAGCCACTTAGCGTGAGGATTTTTATCGCTATTGAGATAAGCGTTGCTAATAGCACGCTATCTCAGCGATAAAAATCCACGCTAGCCGGCGATAATTATCCTAGCGCTAAGTGCGCTTAGAGATAATTATCGCCGGTTGTTGTTGATATGCCCCTTAATTGTTGACTGTGCCCGTTAAAAATAAATGAGAACAATACGTGGCCCACTGAGATATCTTTCTTTGGCTATTGAGTTGGTGCGTCCATTCACGAAAAGGTAGCTCCCAGGCCCTTTCAAACATGCCTGCCATCATGGTGGTACTGTGGTGTTGCTGCACTCTGGTTTTGAATGTGCAAGGCATCATTGTGAGGTACGGAATGGGGAGCTTGAGGGTTGGGGGGGGCAGTGGAAGGCAAGGTTTGGGCGTGGAAGGTGTTGTCTCTGTGCTGTCTTGCCATAACACAGAGTTGAGACTAAAAGAAGTTATACACATAGGGGCATATTATCAAGACAGGCGATAAAATTATCGCCGCTTTAGCGGCAGAAAACTGCCGCTAAAACGGCGATAATGGGCTTGATAATATGCTCTATGGAATTCCACTTGAAGCCCATGTTAGATGTGAAGGACATCTAACCTGAGCTTCAATTGGAATTCCATAGAGCATATTATCAAGCCCATTATCGCCGTTTTAGCGGCAGTTTTCTGCCGCCAAAGTGGCGATAATTTTAACACCTGTCTTGATAATATGCCCCATAGATGGTCGTGTATTCTTTCAATACAAAGTGGGCGTCAGGCTCCACTCTGTGAGAACCAGCGTCCAAGAGGCTAACCAGGATGAGGGAGAATAAATGCACATTTAAATGGAAAAGTACAGAAGGAGTTACAAACAGTGAAGGGGAAGGAGCTGAGTGTGTGGCTGGGACCAGCATTTGCCAGGTACTGATATTGGCAACGGGAGACATTATCACTGCAGGTACTTGCTGGTACATGTATATGAACTGCAGTATTGGACGCTATTTGACATAACTCATATTTCGCTGCAGTAGCATAAGAACTATGGGGCATATTAACAAGCCAGGCGATAAAATTATCGCCGCTTTAGCGGCACAAAACTGCCGCTAAAGCGGCGATAATGGGCTTGATAATATGCTCTATGGAATTCCAATTGAAGCCCATGTTAGACGTCCTTCACATTTAACATGGGTTTCAATTGGAATTCCATAGAGCATATTATCAAGCCCATTATCGCCGTTTTAGCGGCAGTTTTCTGTCGCTAAAGCGGCGATAATTTTATCGCCTGGCTTGTTAATATGCCCCTAAGGGACTTCTAGTATTTTACTACAGAGGCAGGTGACATTTGTATTTGAAAGCACCTGGGTCCTTTTAAGACATTACTTACCCGTGAACAATGTTACATTGCCGAAACGCATCAGGTTGAACATTGTTGCTGCAGTCAATGTTATTTTTTTTTGTTTGTTTCATGATTATTTATTAAATAATTAAAGGCAAAATTATACATATAAGTTCTGCACAACATAGTGGACTCACAGGAGTCTATTGTCAATATAGATATCAGTGTGCTATTAGAGAGAAAAACTAAACAAATAGGATGGAGGGAGAAGAATGAGTCAAATAGAAAACGAGGCAGAAGAAAAGGATATTGTGTATAGTATGTATAGTAACCCACAACCTTCATTGCTCATAGCCACGGAATGAATTAGACAGAGTGGATCATGGAAAGGGGGAACAGAGTTGGACCGACAAGATATTGGATATGTAAGAGGGCATGGAAATTGAGAATGGTGGATAGTCATGAATGAGAAAGGTTGCTATCTCCTTATCCGGAGAAAGAAAGAACGAAAGAAAGAGGAAAATGGGGAGGGGGAGAGAAAAGGACGGAGGAGAGGGGAAGGAAAGAGGGTTGAGAGGGGAAAGGCACCAGTGCAATTAGAGAAAAGAGAAGGTAAGAAGGGTTGGGGGATAAAGAGAAGAAACAAAGAGGGAGCGAAGGAGGTAGAAGAGGAGGGGGAGAAGGAGGAAGAATGAAATAGGGGGAGGGAAAGGGTGGGGCGAAGGAAGAAAACATTCAGGAGTCTCAGACAGAAGGTCTTGCAGTTGGTATATTACAGTTCATGGGATGCCGTCTGAATCATTGCTATCATCCAATCCTCCTGCGAGGGGGGACTGGGCGATTGCCACTGTCTTAAGATACACATTTTGGCTGTAGAGAGCGCAGTCTGCAAAATGCGAAATTGTGGGCGTGTAATGTCAGGTGAATTCCCAAGATCATGCAGTAAAATAATGGGAGGGGAAGGGAAGTTGGAGGGGAATTGTTTCCTTCAGGGTATCCCCTACGTAAGCCCAAAAACACTGTATAGAAGGACATTCGCAGAGTATACGAGGAAGGTCACAGTTAACTTCCCAGCACCTACAGCACTTAGAGTGTGGCAATAACCCTGCTCATTGTAATCTCAAAGGTGTCCAATACCAGTCATGTAAAGTTTTGAATTTCAAACGCGCTTCCCGAAGTACCCTTGTCTAGGGCTTCCAATATATCAGACCAGACATCTTCTTCAATGGTAATGTGTAGGCGCTCTGGTGAAATGAGAGATCAAATTCCTCATGAAGCAGGTCAAAGGGTTTCAAATCTCGATTTAGTATGACCTGATATAGTGTCTGGATTCCTTTCGATCTCCAACTGGGCCAGTGAAGGGCCTAACCATTTATTTTGATGCTCTCGTTACCCCAAAGTGGAGCTTTAGAGTGCAAACGATGGGCAATGCCTAGAAGACGTTGTGCTTGATGTCGTGCTTGATATATAGCTTGCATCACAGGGTGCGTAAGGGATATTTGTGGATTACGGTTCCATATAAAAATTCAAGGCTGTCATCATGGTTAAGTAGTGAGTGGTCCGTTGTGACCCATTGTGGAGTGTCAGTCGTGCCTGGGAGTAGATGGGCTAATTGCAAGAGGTTCAGGGCTAAAGAATAATGTCCCAGAGATGGAAATCCAAACCACCGTGGGAGTGTCCAGCCATTCGTTTGGCAGCAACAAGACAAGGATGCATAGATCCCCAGACAAAGGCCCCTATATGGGCATCCACGCGACTTAGTGTGGACAGAGGAACTCCAATCGGAAACATTACAAGAGCATAAGTGAAGCAAGGTAAAGTGACCATCCTTATGGCCTGTACTCCACATATAAAAACCTAAAAGAGACCATTTGGCGAAATCAGTTTCCATTTGTGCGATGAGGGGTGGTAGATTGTCTGAGACCATTCCGTTCAAGCCTCGATTAACCAGAATACCCAGATATTTTAGTTGCAACGATTTCCAACAAAAGGGGTATCCATCAAATGATGCTTTTGTGGTACCTGTAGAGAAAGGAAGAGCTTCACTTTTATCTTAGTTTACCTTATAACCAGAAAGGACTGCAAACCCATCAATAATCTCAAGCAAGGCTGGCAAAGAATGGGAGAGATCTTTTAGATTAAGGAAGATGTCATTAGTATATAGATATATCTTGGATACACCTCCTGCTATAGGTATACCCTGAATCCGCGATGAGTGGCGGATAAGTGAAGTTAGGGGTTCCATCGCAGGTAGGAATAAAAGGGGGAGAGGGGGCAGCCTTAAGGGGTACCCCTTCTAATTGGCAAAGGATCCGAAATAAATCCACCACAATTGACCTGGGCTACAGGATTGTCGTATAGCAGACGGACCTTGGAAATAAACTGATCGCCTAGGCCAAAGCTTTTCATGATGGCAAAGAGGTAACCCCAGTCAATGAGGACAAACGCCTTTTCTGCATCCAAGGAAAGAGCCAACGCATCTGTCATCTCTTTTGCAGTACATACAGTATGGGTTAGTATTCGAAGGTGATTCCTGGAGGAACGGGCTGGGTCAAAACCAACCTATGAATAGTGTATGAGGGATGGGATGACTTTGCGAAGTCATGCCGCCAAAATAATTGCCAACATTTTTACGTCTCCATTTATAAGGGAGATAGGATGATAGCACAAGTAGGCGGGTCCCTGCCCGACTTGGGGATAATCGCAATCAACGCTCTATTAGAAATAGAGCCTAGTGAAGCTGTCTGAACAGTCTCATGAAAGGCGGAATGTAGAGTATCAATTGCCTTTTCCCTTGACCATTTATAATATTCCATCTTCTCTTGGGGATTTGTGATAAGGTAATTTGGCAATGGCTGCAGCAATTTTTTTTTGCTGATGTCACCATTAAGTAAATCTCCACCTTCATCTGTGAGGCGTGGAAGATCAATATGCGCAAGATAGGCGGTTAGTTGGGCTTCAGTTGCCGGGGTCTCAGGTGTGTAAAGTTTCTCATACAATGATGCAAAAGTGTTTACTATTTCTTGTGGTTTAGTAAGAATTACACCTGTTTCTGTCCGTATGGCAGGGATAGCCATGGCTGCCTCATGTCGTTTCAGCTGTGCTGCAAGTAAAGGCCTGCGTTCTCCCCTTGTTCATAATGTCTGCCTTTTAGATGCTGAAGGGTGAACTCAGCTTTCGAAGTGTACAAATTATTGAGGTGGTTGGACACTGTGGAATGGGAGGAATAAAGGTGCATGAGAGATATAATTTGATCCTCGAGTTCAATACGATGGAGGGATGCTGATTTATTGGCCTCAGCTGCATCTCTCATCAGTTGTCCACGAATAGTTGCTTTTGAAGCTGCCCAAATGGTCCTACCTAAGTAACTGATGATTTAATATTGATTAAGTAGTCAGAGAGATGAGAACACAGTTGTGCTTTACCCTGGGGTGAGCGGTATCTCTAAATGTTCATATGCCATGGTTTACGGCCCGGGGAGATTAAACCTACTTCTAGAGCAAAGAGAACCAGAGAATGAACAGAGAGAGCAGCTTCCAAAATATGGGATACACTAGTGATTGCAACCACCGAGTGGGATATAAGAAAATAATCTATCCTAGACTGGGTGCCATGACCAGAGGAGAGGAAGGTATACTCCTGGTCTGTGGGATGACAAAAGGCACCAATAATCCACCAGTATGTGGTCCGATGTTATGTCTTCCAATAAAGGTCTGTCTCCCTCATTATATCTGTCCAAGGGGCCTATCCTATCTAAAACTGCGTTGCGGGCAAGATTCCAGTCCCCGCCTATGATATAACTTGATGCCCCAATTTCCACTAACAAGCGATTCAGGTTGAGAAGATAGGGGCGTTTAGCTCCCGTTGGAGCATATACAGAGCCAACACATAGTAACCTATCTCCTATTTTTAACTTGGCAAAGACATATCTGCTGTCCGGATCAACCCAGGTCTTGACAGTTGTGACGGGTGAGGATTTGTGTAAGAGAATAGCCACTCCACGTTTCCGTGGCTGACTCCTTAGAAAGAGACTGTGTCGTCAATCCGCAATAGATGACTTTTCCCACCCCATTCTCGTCGTAGCTTGCATGATTCCAAAGCATCTAAGTGTGTCACTTGTAGAAGGGCAATATAAGCTCTTTTCATTTGCAGATAAGAGAGTACTTTATTACCTTTAACGTAATGCGTTAGACCATTGACATTCCATGAGATAATGCGTAGTGGATGAGAGAGAAAAGAAATGTTCACTGTCATGTGTGCATTGGAAATCGAGAGAGGTTGGTTTTTAAGGAAAAGCTGATGGAAGTAATGAGAGATGTTAGATTATGGGGGCAGCAAGAAAGGAAGTAGATTATTGAGGTAAGAGCTGTGCAGGTAAGGGGGTATATGTGGCAAATGTGGGTAGGAATAAGGACTAAGGGGAAAGTCTATGCAAGGAAGAGGGTGGAGAAAAGGAGAGGGGAAGGGAGGAAGAAAGCAAGCTCCAGGCAAGGAGAAAGTTCAAGGATAAGGGCAATAACCATCTCAGATATTTCCTAGGAGATTAAAGGGTTGTGAAGGGGAAAGAAGAGAGTCACTGTATATGCAGGAGGACAAGGGAGAAGGAGGAAAAGCGAGGTTCTAGAGAAACTGGAAGGAAGATGAGGAAGAGAGAGAAAAGGGGCAGATGCGCTGCACATGAATGGTATAGCACTAGAGGTATTGGACTGCTCTCTGCAGGTCTAAACTTTTGGGCTGTGCGTGTCGCAGGAGCCCCATCCAGCGACAAAGTCAATAGGAAAATGCATCTAAGTAACAATAATGCCAGTACTGTGGTTGAGAGCAGGAGAGTCCTCGAGTATTCAATTGTTCGAGTATTCAACCCATGATATAAAGGTCGGGTTTAAAAGTTGGAGGGATCGGGGGAAGAGACAAGTATCATATGAGTGCAGCATTAAAGGAGAAAGGGAGAGGGAAGGAGAAGAAGGGGAAGGTCTGTGTCATATGAAATTATATATGAAGAGTACAATCAAACAAGCTTTGCATAACGTAGTAATGACAGTTGAATATAATCATAGTTAAATATTATCATAGTCAAATGTTATCATAGTTAAATATTACCACAGTTAAATATTACCACAGTTAAATATTATCATAGTTAAACATTATCATAGTTAAATATTATAATAGTTAAATATTATAGTAAATAAGAAAGGGGGGATGTGTGAGATGGGATCAAAAGAAGAAGAACATTATAGAGCATGTAATAAATAAGAAGTAAGGAGGAATTCAAGTATGTAGCCAGCCGTCCTGATTCATGTCATATAAAATAAGGAAAGGACAAGACTCCAGTTGGGCTTCAAAAATTGTTGTGCAGATATCAATCCTTCTGTGATGCTCGGGGCTTAGTTATTAATACCATGAAGACAAAACTTATGGCTTTTAACCCCCCTAAATCTTTCAGGAACAATTTCACACTTACTGGCACCCCCCCCTTGAGAGAGTTGGGAACTTTGAATATCTTGGCATACAACTCTCAGATAAAATGCTCTGGAGGCCCCATATATCCAAAATGCTATTGAATCATAGACGCGTGACTGGGGCAATAGGCAAAGAATATCGCTCCTCATATAGCAGGCCTGTTGCCCCTGCGCTCGCAGTCTATAAAGCAAAGGCAGTTAGCTCAGCACTGCATGGAGCCAAGCTATGGGGGTTTGAAAATGTGGACGAAATAAGCAGGTCGGAGCACAAATTTCTGAGGGATCTGGTGATGCTCCCACGTAATACCTCTTTAACAAGACTAATGTATGACATGGGTAGGCGTCCGTTTAGAGCTATAGCTAGGCTGCGATCACTGCTCTTCAGGGCTCATATACGGCGTACCGAAGAGCTTATGAACTATGCCTTAGCTCTAACGGACGTAATGAATCTGGATGTGAACCATAGGGTCAAGTGGCTATCATATGTGAATAAAACGATGATGCAACTTGGCCTTAAACAGCCATGGGACACCCAGATTCCGCCCTGTAAAGTGGAACTTAAGAGATACTATTTGGACTGGTTTGACAGGCAAGAACTATGCAAGCCAATGTTGGGTAGATTGACAGAAGAGTTCCTCTTGTTTAAGCAAGCTAGATGTTTGGAGCCCTATCTAGATGTGATCCAGGTCCCACGGGATAGGACTCTGTACATTCAGTTTAGGTTTGCCACGCTCCCTGTTAACTCCTATATGGCAAAGTAGCATACAGCCGGGAATATGAGAGAGCACTGTCCGTGCTGCGGAGCGTCGGTGGAGTGCATTGCCCATGTCCTCTTCGCTTGCCCTGCATATGCTACAGCTAGGAGCAAGTGGTTAAAACCAATATGCAGCGACTACCGGTCTGCTCTGCGCATTCTAAAATCTGATCCTAGTATCCTATTTTCATGTGGAGTGGCTAAGTTTTTAGGCCGAGCCTGGCTAATTAGAATCAGAGCTACATGAGGTGTGACCCCAATGTAGACAGTTACGACTTATCATAGGTGTATAAACCATATACTATACTGGTCTGCCACTTAATTCTCAAAATATTAACTTTGATATAGATAGCACTAGCACCTTAAATATTCTTATACACTGCTTACTATGAATGATTTCTCCCTTATATGTACAAAGTATCCTAGAATGAAATCTTTTTATGAAATTTGTTTAAAGCTTTTAACTAAATATGCTGCTATTAATTTTATCTCATGAGAATTTTAAACAACCCTCTGTACTACATTTGTCCTTTATTGTACAGATTTTTTTTATTGCATACATGCTGTTTGATGCTTTTATGATATATGCTGTTGAATAAAGCTATTTGAAAGTGAAAGTGAAAGGAAAGAACAAGCAAACAGGCTTTGGAAAACACTATGAGGACAATGAAACGTATCATATTTGCACGTACGGGAAAGGGAAAAGGATAAAAGAGGAACATTATAAAGCAAATAATACATAACAAAGTGAGCCAGTATTCAGGTACTCAACCAATCATTGTCTTCAGCAGGCAAAAAGGCAGCAAACTTTGATCAACTCATCAATGTGGGGAGATAAAACACTCAGCCAAAGTTCAGGACACACCCTCCTTGGATGAAGGGAGCTTTAGAGGAGAGTGTGATTAGTCTCTGTCTCTTTCTCTTTCCCGTGTGAGGGCAGCCACTGCCTGAAGTACCTGTGCTCAATCTTCTTCTTCAGCGGATGTCAAGGCAGCGAACTTCCATCTTCTCATTAAGACAGGAAAGTCAATCAAGCAGCCACAGTCTTGATACACCCTCCTCTGATGAAGGGGGCTTTAGAGGAGAGTGTGACTTGTCCCTGTCTCTTTCCTGTGTGAAGGCAGCCACTGTCTGAAGGGCCTTTGCTTAATCTCCCAGGGAGCGAACAGGTTGCTCTGGGTCTCGTTCTCTACTTTGGTACCGGCCTGGGTTACGTCGGGTTCCGCCAGGGGGCTTGGTAGAATTCAATGATAGGAGTTGGGAACCAAACTCTGGTAGAGACGCAGTACATTCCATATATGAGGAGAAAGGCTATCCAAGAAATGATGAAGGTCCTCTGGAATAAAGAACTCTTTGGATATCCCATCTTTGGTGATCCGTAGAGGTGCAAGCTCAAAGAGGCCATACTTGATATCAAGCAGTCACAGGCAGGGTCTAAGAGAAAGGAAAGCTTTGCGACGGTCATTAATTTCTTTCGAGAAATCTGCTGCCATTCTAATCTCATTTCCTTCAAATGTGTATGGGCCATGGGTACGAGCCGCTGTGATCAGTTGACGGGCCTGTTCATGTCGTAGGAAGTAGATGATAAGCGGACGCTGTCGTGTATTTTTCTCTGTGTTGAGCGATCTGATGCGATGAGCTCTCTGCATCTCTAATGGTGGGTCAAAAGTAAGAACTGTGAGCTTTGGAAGGGCTTCTATAAGAAAGGATTTGGCGTCTGATCCTTCTTTCTTCTCTGGGCAGCCAAAAAAGCAGACGTTGTCTTGATGGCTTTTATCATCTAAATCTATAACTTTGCTCCTGAGGAATAAAAGTTCTTGGTCACGGTCTGGTATAACGTCAAGGAGGTTCTCTTCCACAACCAACAATGCAGTAAAACCATCCATCCAGCTCTGGAATCCAGCAATGTCTGAGCGAATAGATTTAGTCTCAGTCGTAAGGTTAGATATAGAGGTCTCCATGCCCTCTAACCATTTGACTACAGCAGAGATTTTCTGTATCCGTTCCATGGTGGAGTCCGGCAATGTTGTCATCATAGGATTAGATAGTTACTGAGATGGGTGAATGGCACCACATGTATCTGAGGTAGAACGTCCCTGGTTTAAAGCTTCTGAGAAGAAGAGTTGTCTAGTGAGTTTACCAGATGTCTTACCAGAAGGCATAACCTGCTCTTCAACATCAATCTTCTAATGTGTCAATTCTTTTGCACAGTTAATGTTTATTGCATAGTAAACAGTGAGTGTTGATAAGTGTAGTAAAGGCAAAAGAGAGAGTATTGATGTAATGACAACTCTTCAGACCCAATAAGTGGATGTACAGGGCAATAATCCGATTCAATGCCTTTACGGTGTTTCCATATTCCTAATAAGGCTATGTTCTTTGCCGTCTGTACCTGCCGTTGAAGATCAACTCCATCAAGATCAAATCCACTGGTTAATTCTCTTATTAATGCCTCTTTGAGGGAAGGGAGTGTCCCACGCACCTGGAAAAGGGCGATGGTGATCCCCCTCCTGAAAAAGCCCGGTTTGGATACTGAGGTCCTGGCCAACTACAGGCCTATTTCTCTTCTTCCGGCTTCGGCGAAGATTACAGAGAAACATGTGCATGGCATCCTGTCGGGTTTTCTTGAAACAAATAATCTACTGCACCCATCCCAATCCGGATTCCGCCCTAATTTGAGTACGGAAACGGCTTTGTTGGAGGTCTCGGAGGTTATTCGCGAGACTCTGGATGCTGGAGGTAAGGCCATGCTTGTCATGCTAGACCTGTCGGCGGCCTTTGACACCGTCCCCCATGCGGCGCTCCTCGCCAGGCTCCATGCCATCGGCCTCAGGGGGACGGTGCTCAAATGGTTTACATCTTTTCTTGAGGGCCGCCGCCAGACGATTTGGGTTTCCCAGAGCGCCGCCGAGATGCCGCCATTGGGAGTCGGAGTACCACAGGGTTCTGTGTTGAGCCCGACGTTGTTTAACATCTTCATGTCTCCCCTGGCGGCCTTGGCGGAGGCTCATGGGGCCCAGATCGTGTCTTACGGTGATGACACGCAACTCCTCTTCACATGCGGGAAAGATCAGGCATTTGATGGAGAGAGTATTCGGGGGTGCCTGGGGATGGTCTTCGACTGGTTCCAACAGAATAGTCTGAAGGCCAATTCCAGTAAGTCGGAGGTCCTATTCTTCGGCTGTGCCACCGACCCGGAGTGGCAGGATTGGTGGCCGTCGGATATGTGTCCTCCTGCTCAGTCATCGCTGGTTGCCAAAAACTTGGGAGTTAAGCTGGACAATAAACTTTTGCTGAGAGCGCATGTTCTTGGTCTGGCTGGCTCCTGTTTTGGCATTCTGAAGATGCTCCGCAAGTTTTTACCATTGCTTTCTGTGGAGCACAGGCGGATTACTGTGCAAGCTTTGATTGGATCCAGGCTGGATTATGCGAATGCCCTTTTCCTTGGTCTCCCGGATTATTTGGTTCAGTGCCTGCAGGTGGCCCAGAACTCTGCTGCTCATGCCATTTTTGGCCTTCACAGGCGAGCGCGAGTATCTGGGCTGCTGCAGACGCTCCACTGGCTGCCTATCCGGAAGCGGATTATGTTTAAATCCTTGACGCTGATGCACAAAGCACTCTTTGGCACTGGTGCAAGATATTTGCAACCGAGGTTGTCTTTTTACCGTCCAGCCCGTTCACTGCGGTCAGATTCTCTCTTTCTGGCCGTGGTTCCGCGGGTTAGGAAGGCGCGCACTGGGGGGTGCTCTTTTAGCTTTAAGGCTCCCCAGCTTTGGAATTCGCTCCCGTTGGCTCTACGCAGCTCTGCTAATTTGCTGCAGTTCAGGAAGAGCTTGAAGACCTGGCTTTTTAACCTTTAGGTTTTTTTTCCCCCTGTTGCCCTGTGCTCTGCTGTTTGTTTGTTTTGCTGTGTCACACTGAGCTGCATATGGAAAGCGCCGGGACACTCCTCTGGAGTAGCCGTGCGCTATATAAACACACTATAACATAACATAACATAACATAACTCATCTCATCTGTGGAGAGGCCGGTATGTGAGCATGTAGTGGTATATACCGTCTTCCAAGAGCATGAGACTGACCTATATGGGTCACCCTACTTTTGTGAGCGCAGAGACAGAATATTGAATACAAAATATTGAGTTGGACAAATATCAAGTCATTAATATCGTGGGTCAGGAATAGCGACAGCCAGAATATCGTGGTCAAGAATATTGACTTAGGTAAGAAATATTGTTTTTAAAAATATCGAAGTCTTTAATATTATATTTTAATATTGTTATGTATTTTAGAATATATTTTATATGTATGTGATCTATTTATTTTGTATAGGATTTGTTAGTATTTTTAAGATATGTGTTAATTTTTTAGTAGATATTATTTATCTTTTATTCGAATTTTGCGCTTTTAGTACCGAAGCGGGTTGTGGGTTTATAGGAGAATAGGGTGGGAAGTAATTTAAATGTATTAAATAAAAATAAAAAATATTTGAATTGTGTGTTTTTATTTCAGTAGCTGGTTGTGGAGTTATAGGGGAATAGGGTGGGTAGTAATTTAATTATATTTAATGTATTGATCCTTTTTTTTATTACTATTTGTTTATTGAGATATTATAGTGTTAAATGTGTAAATTAGTTTATTATTAATTAATTAATAATTGGTTGTTAAATAATTTTGAATAAGTAATTGGTAATTAACCATGGTAATTGTGTAATTAATTTTAGGTGTGTGTTGTGTTTATAAGTGTAAATAGTGGGAAGAAATTTATTTTTTATTTATGAACTAATAATTGGTTGTTAATTAATTTTAATTTATTAATTTGTAATTAATTTTGGTCATTGTGTAATTAATTATCTTTGTTTGTGGTAGTTTTTATTATGTAAAGGGTGGGAAGTAAAATATTTTTTATTTATGAATTAACAATTTTTTGTTTTCAATTAATTAATTATGGTAATTATGTAATTAATGTTGTGTGTGTTGTGGTGTTTATAGGATTAAAGGGTAGTAAGTAATCTGTGTTTAATTAATTCATATATAGTTGTTAATTAATGATAATTATTTGATAATTATTTTGGGTAAATGTTTATTTTTTGTGTTTTGTTTTTACTTTTAAAGGGGTAAAGGGTCGGTATTACATATAATCTTGTTATTTAATTATTAGTTGTTATTAATAATAGTTTTTCTTTAAAAAATATTATATAATTGTTTTTTATTATTTTGTAGTTTAATTTAGGCGTGTGTTGTGGGCATTAGAGTGTTAGAAGCTTGTGTAGTCAATTAACGTTTTTTTATGATTAAGATGTGTTTGATTGATTATTAATTATGTTAATTATGGAAATAAATGTAATTAAAAATGTTGAAGTGTTTTGTTAATGGTGTGGTGATATAGGGTATGAAACAAAATAAATACATTTTTGTTTTAAATAATTTTTTTGTTTGTTAATATTTGCTTATAAATATATGTATTATTTTATTATGTGTTCTTTTTATATGTTTAATATATTTCAATGTATATTTTTTAAATATTGTTTTTAATTTTTATGATTTTATTAAATGTTGTAATATTTTTCAACTGTTTAAGTATTATTAGTAAATTTACCCCTCCGCTATCCAACACTATCCCTGCTGTTGCACTCACTGGAGTGGGAAAAATGTTACCCCTCCGTAATTCAACACTTATCTTACAGTTGCATTCAGTGGAGTGGGGATAGTAATTTTTACCCCTCCGCTATCCAATACTTTCCCTACTATTGCACTTAATAGAGTGAGTACAGTAATTTTTACCCCTCCGCTATCCAACACTTACCCTACATTTGCACTCTATGGAGTGGGAATAGTAATTTTTACCTCTCCGCTAGCCAGCAATCTCCCTACTGTTGCACTTCTTTAGGGTCAGAACAGTAATTCACTTTCTCTACTGATGCACTCTTTGGATTGGGAATAGTAATTTTTTCCCCTCCGCTATCCAACACATTCTCTACTGTTGCACTTTTTGGAGCGGGAATAGTAATTTTTACCCCTTCACTATCCGACATTTTCCGTACTGAGGCACTTACTGGAGTTGGAATCGTAAATTGATCCCTCTGCTATCTTACACTTACCCTAGTTTACCACTCACTGGAGTGGGAATAGTAATTTTTACCCCTTTGCTATCCAACACTTTCCCTACTATTGCACTCTATTGAGTAGCAATAGTCATTTTTACCTCTCCGCTATCCAACACTTTCCCTACTGTTGCACTCTTTGGATTGGGAATAGTAATTTTTGACCCTCGGCTATCCAACACTCTCCATACTGTTGCACTTACTGGAGTGGAAATAATCATTTTCACCCCTCTGCTATCCAACACTTCCCCTACTGTTGCCCTCTTTGGAGTGGGAATAGTAATGTTTACCCCTCCGCTATCCAACACTTTCTCTACTGTTGCTATTACTGAAGTGGAAATAGTAATTTTTACACCTCCACTATCCATCATTTTCCCTACTGTTGCACTCACTGAAGTTGGAATAGTAAATTTAATTCCTTCGCTATACAGCATTTTCCCTACTGTTGCACTCTTTGGATTGGAAATAGTAATACTTACCCCTCCGCTATCCAACACTTTCTCTACTGTTGCACTCTTTGGATTGGGAATAGTAATGTTTACCCCTCTGCTATCCAACACTCTCCATACTGTTGCACTCTTGGGAGTGGGAATAGCAATTTGTACGTCTCCGCTATCCAACACTTTCCCTACTGTTGCTGTCATTGAAGTGAAAAAAGTAATTTTTACCCCTCCACTATCAAACATTTTCCCTACTGTTGCACTCTATGGAGTGTGAATAGTAACTTTTACCTCTCCGCTATGCAACACTTTCCCTACTGTTGCACTCTTTGGAGTGGGAATAGTAATTGTTACCTTTCCGCTATGCAACACTTTCCCTACTGTTGCACTCTTTGGAGTGTGAATAGTATTTTTTTCCCCTCCGCTATCCAACACTTTCCCTACTGTTGCTATAACTGAAGTGGGAATAGTAATTTTTATCCCTCCACTATCCAACCTTTTCCCTACTGTTGCACTCAATTGAGTTGGAATAGTAAATGTAATTCCTTTGCTATACAACACTTACTCTACTGTTGCACTCTTTGGAGTGGGAATAGTAATTTTTACCCCTCCGCTATCTAACACTTTCTCTACTGTTGCACTCTTTGGATAGGGAATAGTAATTTTTTCCCCTCTGCTATCCAACACTTTCCCTACTGTTGCACTCTTTGGAGTGGGAATAGTAATTTTTACCCCTCTGCTATCCAACACTTTCTCTACTGATGCACTCTTTGGATTGGGAATAGTAATTTTTTCCCCTCCGCTATCCAACACATTCCCTACTGTTGCACTTTTTGGAGTGGGAATAGTAATTTTTACCCCTTCACTATCCAACATTTTCCGTACTGAGGCACTTACTGGAGTTGGAATCGTAAATTGAATCCCTCTGCTATCTAACACTTACCCTAGTTTACCATTCACTGGAGTGGGAATAGTAATGTTTACCCCTCTGCTATCCAACACTTTCCCTACTATTGCACTCTATTGAGTGGGAATAGTAATTTTTACCACTCCGCCATCCAACACTTTCCCTACTGTTGCACTCTTTGGAGTGGGAATAGTCATTTTTTCCCCTCCGCTATCCAACACTTTCCCTACTGTTGCTGTCACTGAAGAGGAAATAGTAATTTTTACCCCTCCACTATCCAACATTTTCCCTACTGTTGCACTCACTGGAGTTGGAATAGTAAATTTCATTCCATTGCTATACAGCACTTTCCCTACTGTTGCACTCTTTGGATTGGGAATAGTAATTTTTGACCCTCTGCTATCCAACACTCTCCATACTGTTGCACTTACTGGAGTGGGAATAATAATTTTCACCCCTCTGCTATCCAACACTTCCCCTACTGTTGCACTCTTTGGAGTGGGAATAGTAATGTTTACCCCTCCGCTATCCAACACTTTCTCTACTGTTGCACTCGTCGGATTGGGAATAGTATTTTTTTACCGTCTGCTATCCAACACTCTCCATACTGTTGCACTTACTGGAGTGGGAATAATAATTTTCACCCTTCTGCTATCCAACACTTCCCCTACTGTTGCACTCTTTGGAGTGGCAATAGTAATTTTTTCCTCTCCGCTATCCAACACTTTCCCTACTGTTGCTATCACTGAAGTGAAAATAGTCATTTTTACCCCTCCACTATCCAACATTTTCCCTACTGTTGCCGTCACTGGAATTGGAATAGTAAATGTAATTCCTCCGCTTTCCACAGCTTACCCTACTTTTGCACTCACTGGAGTGGGAATAGTAATTTTTACCCCCCTGATATCCAATGCTTTCTCTACGACTGCACTTTACGGAATGGGAATAGTAATTTTTACCTCTCTGCTATCCAACACTTTCCCTACTGTTGCACTCTTTGGAGTGGGAATAGTAATTATTTCCCCTCTGCTATCCAACACTTTCCCTACTGTTGCTATCACGGAAGTGGGTTTAGTAATTTGTACCCCTCTGCTATCCAACATTTTCCCTACTGTTGCACTCAATGGAGTTGGAATAGTAAATTTAATTCCTTTGCTACACAACACTTACTCTACTGTTGCACTCACTGGAGTGGTGATAGTACTTTTTACCCCTCTGCTATCCAACACTTTCCCTACTGTTGCACTCTTTGATGCGGGAATTGTAATTTGTACCCCTCCGCTATACAACACTTTTCCAACTGTTGCACTCACTGGATTTGGAATAATAAATTTAGTTATTCCGCTATCCAACACTTTCCCTACTGTTGCACTTATTGTATTGGGAAATGTTAGTAAAGTTTTTTCCTAATAGTTTAATGTTTTAATTTATTATAGATTTTTTTTATTATTAATATATATATATTTATATATTATTTCTATATAATTTTAAAGTTGAAAAATTAAACAAAGATAATAGTTTATACATTATGTTAGTGTTTTTATATTTTTTTAATTAAGTTTATTTGTCATATTTAGTTAAAATGTGTATTAAATGTAATTAATTTTGTTAACAATAATATTAGTATTTAATATATTTAATACATATTATTCTATTTTATATATATTTTAATCAATATTTTTTGCATCACTATTTTTGTACTTACCTGTTAAGGTATGGGAGACGATATTTTTGTAGTGGATATTGTTTTCTCTATATTTAGAACATCGATGTTTGCGAAATCGATATTCTATCAGTGAACTCTTTTGTGCTTCTGTCTAGAGTAGATCTCTACGAGAGAACCCTACTGGGAACATCTATAGAGGGGCCGATAAAGAGCGCACTCATTAACTCACTCACTACTGGCGAGCAGGCATCGTGTCATCAGAGAAGAGAAATCAAAGGCTGTAGCATTGGGCCCTGCATCTGTCGAAACCAATAGTTGGCAATACACTCTGTATAGCTTAGGTTGTCGTTAAAGCTAAATCTTAGTGGCCTTCTTAGGGTCAATTATCTTACCAAAGTCAATGTTGTCATTGTCCATGAGTTTTTTTTGTGGAGATGAGGGACACTGCTGAGGTGAAGCACAGACCATTAGTATGCAGATAATGTTACTGTTAAGGAAGGTGTATTTTTCTTTTTTAAATGGGCTTTATCTCTTTGGGGAATGTGATTACTCTTTTTTGGAAAAGAGGACTGGGGTGGCAAGTCAATATGGTAATTACACAGGGGTCCTGTATCATATATATGGGTCTGACAGATGGTTGTGGAAAAATTCAAACATTTCAGAACATTAGGGCTACTTTAGGAACACCAGCTATCGCAGCCCAGTTCAATTCAGTTCAGTACAGTTCAGCATAGCAGGGGGGCTGAGGCAGGCAGGAAGGTTCTCAAAGCATGACCACAGCACATACTGTTTCTTCAGAAAAAGAAGCAAAAATCAGATGGAGACACCTCAATCCATCGTGCATCCAAATGGAGTGAGACTCTGACTCAAAGTCATTGGAAAGTCTAGATGCACAGCGCACACACCACTCAGCTCTGTCACTTCAGCTCTGTGCACACATCATAGGCCGCCGTCACAAATTTACCTGGAACGTCAGTAAACGCAGACCAGCAAGAAGCCTGAGGTAACCAGAGAGGCCCCCGAGGTCTGACAACAGCACAGATCGCAACTCCAAGAGATGAGGAGAAGCCGGTCCGGGACACTGCATCAAAAGGGGAGAGAATCGACTTCAGGATTGCCGGTAAATCTGGATGCACGATGCATGTACCTCACATGCTCACTATGACAGCTCTGTGCATGTATCATGGACCACCATTTTACGTTCAGAAGTTTCCTCACAACTCTTTTCCAGAAAACTTTGCCCGGGTACATCATCAGGTTCATCGGCGGATCATCCCTGACCACTCCACCACCTAATATCAGTGCTCAAACCGGCATAATGTGACCGGAAAGTCCCATGTCACCATCCGGGGCTCCTCATAACAAGGAGCTCCGGGATTAGGCAGCCATCTTACTACGTGGCCAGACCATGCCCCCCACCAATGTTATTTTGTGATTAAATGATGCTGTTTTCTGGATCTGGGTCTTGGCACCTTTCTTTTGTTTGGAATCATTCTACAAGAGTCTCCGTTTGCCATGACCACCCTGCAGGTTTGGGGGCCAACAATGATGGAGTTTGGTGTATTTAGTATTTCAATAGGCGCATGTCTCACTTGTCTCTACTTGGATCAAAGGATTTCCTTGATATTTTCCAATTTTGAGGTGAGAAAGAGCAACAAAGAGAGGCATGACCTCGTTTTGGTAGGAGCGGGACTCGATGCACGCATCTAGTTTAATTTTTATGGCAGCAGCAATTGCATAGAGTAAATGTGCAAGGCTGTTCATTAAATACTGTAAGATGTGTGTGCTTTATATTTGAATAATGAACTGCAGTATTGGATGCTATTTGGCATAACTTATATTTCGCTGCAGTACCAAAAGAACTTTGGGGCTCATAGTATTTTACTACAGAGGCATTTGACATTTGTATTTAGAAGTACCTGGATCCTGTTAAAACATTACCTACCTGTGAACAAGGCGTCATTGCTGAAATGTTTTTGATTTGAATATTGTTGCTGCAGTTAATATTATTTTGTGATTAAATGCTGCTGTTTTCCGGATCTGGGCCCTGGGACCTTTCTTTCGTTCTGAATCGTACCACAGGAGTCTCCGTCCCCATTTGCCATGGCTGCCCTGCAGGGATGTCAGCCCCCGTTGATGGAGTTTAGTGTATAGAGTATTTCAATGGGAGGGCATGACCCACTTACCTCTACTTGGATCAAAGGATTTCCCTGCTATTTTCCAATATGGAGGTAAGAAAGTGCAACAAAGTGAGTATTGACCTTGTTTTGGTAGGATCATTACTCCATGCATGCATCTAGTTTAATTTTTGCAGCTAAAAGCAATTGGATGGAGTAAATGTGCAAGGACCTTCATCAAATAGTATAAAATGCGTGTGCTCGCATATTTGAATTATGAACTACAGTACTGGACACTATTTGCCATAACTCATGTTTTGCTGCAGTGCAAAAGAACTATGGGACTTGTACTATTTTACTACAGAGGCACGTGACATTTGTATTTAAAAGCACCTGGGTCCTGTTAAGACATTACTTACCTGTGAACAAGGTGTCATGCCAAAATACATCAGGTTGAATATTGTTGCTGCAGCCAATGTTATTTTGTGATTAAATGCTGCTGTTTTCAGGATCTGGGTCTTGGCGCCTTTCTTTTGTTCTGAATCATACCACAGGAGTCTCCATCCCCGTTTAACACGGCCGCCTTGCAGGTTTGGGGGCCTCCATCGATGGAATTTGGTGTATGATTTTATGTATGTACATATATATATTCACTGAAAAAACTATAGGTTTCAGGGGTGTTATAGTTAGCTGGACTTTTCACTCATACAAAACCATTGAAATTCCCCCGTTATAGTTAGTTCAGCTAACTATAACTGGGGCGCCCGCAATGCACTGCTGATGACATCACATATTACATCACTCATGACATGGCCAGTGACATCACTCATGACATCACTAATGACATCTCAAATGACATCACTGATGACATCATCTAGTGAATGTGTTTTTCTGAAAATTACATATGTTTTATATATGTATATCTCAAGGTCGATGGAAGAATAAATGGGTATATAAGTGTCTAAATGGATGATTTGTTTTTGAAAAATTGATTGTATAACTGACTGATTAAGTGTACCTTAGTGAATACATGGCTTAGTGAGTAATGTTTAAATGTGTAAATATCTGTATCAGTCTCTCACTTTGTGTATAAGTGGCTGCATGGGTTAGTGAGTAGCTACATGAGTGTCTATATAGGTTATTAGTTATTTTTTTGAGTATCAGTATGAGTGTCTGAGTGTCTGTATGGTTCGGTGGGGGGTATTACGTAGTGCATAGGTGCATGAATGAGTGACTCACTGTTTGTATGTGTTGAAGACAGCATGTGTGCAGGACTGTAAGGGTGGATGAGTGTGTGCATGGGTGTGTTAGTGAGTGATAGACTGTCTCAATAGTGCCTTTATGAGTAACTACATATGTTTTAAACTAGTATATGTGACTATTGGTGTAAATAAGTGAGTATATGTGAGAGTGAGAGATTGAAAGAGTTCCTGTATGAATAAGTATGTGTTTCTATAAGTGATTGTTTAAAAGACTAAGGATGTGTAAGTTTCTGTAGAAGTAACTGTGGTGGTGTGTGTATAACTGTATATGCAAGTAAATGGATGTTTGATTCTTTATTAGCATGAGTGACTATGTGTGTGAGTAACTTTATGGATGAGTGGCGTTGTGTAACAGGATGTATAGGTGTATGAGTACATATGATGAGTGAGTACATGTATGAGTGACTGTATAGGACTGTTGGTGAATGAGTGGATGAGTATGTGGATCTTAGAATTACTGAATAGGTTGTTGTAACTGATATGGTATGTCAATTGTTTTGAAAATTTTAGTTTCTATTTTTGAATGTGTGTATCAAAGGTTATATTAGGGGGAGAGGAGGTCTGCCACACTATCACAAGGATGATGTCATCAGTGATGTCATTTGAGATGTCTTCAGTGATGTCATCAGTGATGTCACTGACCATGTCATGAGTGATGTAATATGTGACGTCATCAGCAGTGCATTGCAGGCACGCGAGTTATAGTTAGCTGAACTAACTATAATGGGGGAATTTCAATGGTTTTGTACGAGTGAAAAGTCCAGCTAACTATAACGCCCCTGAAACCTATAGTTTTTTCAGTGAATATCTAAGGTTTTTTAAATGCTAATTCCTAACTATAACGTGCCTAAAACCTATGGTTTTTTCAATAAATTTCAAAGGTTTTCTAAATGCTAATTTCTAACTATGCCTACAGAGATAGGACATGTGAAGAAAGAAGAAAAAACGCACAGAAAGAAAAAAAGAAATGCAGAAAGAAGCAACAGGAGTCCTCAAAGACAAAGAAAAGTGCAGGAAGAAGGATAACGTGCAGAAAGAACAAACAGAAGAGCAGAAAGAAGCCTTGTTGCAAAATCATCCTGTACCCTCAACTTTTTCAGACGGATACTGGTGGTAACTGAGTCTGACTAACCAGTCCTAGAGCCAGTGCTATGTTAAAAGACACTCAGAATACAGTGAAAACACCTACATACACTAGGGAACACTATGCGTTGGGGTCCCCCTGTGATCAGCATGACCTCCTCTGTAAGCCCCTAGTATATAATAGGGCAGGAGATTAAAACTACCTCTTAAAACGCGCCACAGGGCGTGTTTGCACACGTCACCTCAGGCCCTGTCCCCTCACTTCCCCACTGTGTAAACACGCCCTGTGGCCGTTTTAAGTTGGGAGATTAAGTCCCCTTGAATCCTGAGAGTCCCTAGGGTCCAACTAGCCCACTAGGTACCTCCAGTATGTGCCACAGAGCTGCGTTGCAGAGAGGTGTAAAAAGTGGCACGGCCTGGACCACCTCTCTGTAACACAGCTCAGTGGCGCTTACTGAAAGCACCTGGTGGGCTAGTTAGCCCCCAGGGGCCCTCAGGATTGAAGGGGAATTATTTCCCCTACTTAAAACGCGCCATAGGGCGTGTTTGCGCACGTCACCTCAGGCCCCGTCCCCTTCTTTCCCCACTGTGTAAACATGCCCTGTGGCCGTTTTTTAAGTTGGGAGATTAAGTCCCCTTGAATCCTGAGGATATCTAGGGGCAAAATAGCCCACTAGGTACGTCCAGTAAGCGCCATTGCAGAGAGGTGTAAAAAGGGGAACGGCCTGCACCACCTCTCTGCAATGCAGAGCAGTGGCAAACTTGAAGCACCTGGTGGGCTAGTTGGCCCCCAGGGTCCCTCAGGATTGAAAGAGAATTATTTCTCCAACTTAAAACGTGCCACAGGGCGTGTTTGCACACGTCACCTCAGGCCCCGTCCCCTCCCTTCACCACTGTGTAAACGCGCCCTGTGGCCGTTCTAAGTTGAGAGATTAAGTCCCCTTGAATCCTAAGGGCCCCTAGGGTCAAACTAGCCCACTAGGTACCTCCAGTAAGCGCCACAGAGCTGCGTTGCATAGAGGTGTAAAAAGGGGCGTGGCCTCAGAACACCTGTCTGCAGCGCAGCTCCCTGGCGCACACTGGAGATACCTGTTGGGCTAGTTGGCCCTCAGGGTCCCTCAGTATTGAAGGGGAATTAATTCCTCAACTTACAACTGGCCAGGGGGCGCGTTTGCAGAGTGCTGCAAGGAGGGGGCGTGGCCTCCAGCGCGATGCAGGTCTTTTATTTATTTAAGAAGGAGGGCTGTGTGGCCCCCCTTCTTTTTCTAATTTACTCGCCCTGGGGACACCCTTTCCCAGGTCCTGCACCCTAATTTTTTTGTTAAAAAAAATTAATTTGGCCCTCCCAAGGCCTTAATCGGCCCCGGGGACCCCAACCCCCGGGTCATGGCTTTTTTTAATTTAAACTCTTTAGGAGGGGGCTGCGTTGCCCTCCTCCTCTGGCCACTTATGGCTCCGGGGACCCCATCCCCCGGGGCCGGCCTTTGTTTTTTATTATTTTAAAAATATATATATTTATAGAAACACCTAGGACATGCTGGACAAACCGTATGTACCTATCACCATGACGATTTGCGTGATATTCATTAAAAGGCGACTATGCATAGAATGAATCCTCATGGAATGTATTTACACGGCTAGTGAAGCTCTGACGTGTCTGACGCCCTACCGTGCCTAATCCCGGCGCCCCCGCCGGTGAGTACTCTCCAAGTAGACACCCTTGTCATTTATTTATACAAACATGGGTAGCTATTTACAGGCACATTTAATATACACGCACACCAAGCCATTCAAAGAGGATTCGACAAAAATTCGACCAAACTATGCACGAAACGCCCCTCACGGTTAATAAAAAACACATCCACAGCTGGATGTGTAATACTTTTTATTTTACTCTCTGGAAAGGAGACGAACCTCACTTGAGAGTCACAGCGTGCTCCTGGCTGAGCCCAATGCTGTGTTACACCCACCAGTGCCCGCCGATTGCCTCAAACCTCTGTGTTGTATTCCACCAGCTAGTGCGTATGCTATGACACTCTCTAGCCCATGTGCACTGTAACACCACCCCGTGAATATGTCATGCCACACTTGCCTTCGCACGGGTTATATTGCCCCATCTAACGTGCCTTCCTCGATGTGTATGTTGTAACGCACAGTGCTATGCCATACATATTACAATCTGGGATCCATATCTTTGTCACAGTGCATATGCAACGTTACACTCCACAGCACATATTTTATATTACAACTTTAGAGACTAGTTATGTTACACAACACTGCCCTGTGCATATTACACTCCAAGGAGCATATCGCATAGCACGCGCTAGTGCCTGTGCTATCTCGCGCTCTCCAATGAATCTGTCATTGCGCACAATGTATTGCATATTATATTTCACGCCCCGGTTCATCTTATATCACACTTTTTGGTGCATAGTTAATACAATATACTACATCTAGTTTTCTTTTTCAATCGTGCTCTCATGACTTTGTTCTATATACCACTGCGTCCACCTACCCTTTTCACGGGCATTACATTTTGCGATGGGGGTGGAGGGTCAGGGGGTGTTTCTGCCAAGTGAGCCCAGAGTCACAGTCACAAACGTCCTCTTCTTCCTGAATAAAAGTGAGATTATGCTGCATACTTGTTCATATTTTAAGTAGTTCGCACAGACACACATTTTAAAAACAATAAAGTTCCTAATACCCACCTTCTCTGAACAGTTAGCTTGCTGCCCCATCCACCTCCTCCCTATCCTCTGTTGTCTGAATCCATGGACTAGCCTCCTCCCTCCTGCCATGCATGGTCTGATGTGCTGCCACTGCCCTCCATTTAGCATGATGCACCAGTCCACTCCTCCTGCCCTCCATTGCCCAATTCTATGGCCCATCATTGACCTCCTGCTTAGCCTCTGTGCTTAGCTTGCTGCCCCTATTCTCCTTCTCCCTGCCCTCCGATGTCTTTGTGCATGCCCCTGCTCCATCCTTTTTGCCCACTATGTTCCATGGACCTGCCACTCCTATCTACTCTAAGTGTTCTGTTGAGCTGCCACTCCCCTCCCATCTGCCTAGCATTGTCAGATGACTGTAACCTGTCCCTGCCCCTCCACCCTGCCTGTCCACATGCCATGCCCCTATCCCCTTCCTCATGTCCTCCATGGTCCATTTTACTGCCACACCCTTCTGCCCTCCCTGATCTGTTGTGCTGCAACTGCTCCTCCTACCTGCCCCACGCGGTCTGTTGTTAGGCCCCTTCCCCTGAACTCTCTTGTTTGTGCCCAGGTTCCTTCTATCCTTCATGGTCCTTTGTGCATGCCCCTGCACCCTCCTTCTTGCCCATCATAGCCATTGTGCTGCCGCTAACCCTCCCGCTTGCCATGCATGGTATTTTGTGCTGCCATGGCCCCTCCCACCTTCCCTGTGTGGTCAGCTAGCTGCCCCTGACCCCCTCCCACCTTCCCTCCATGTTCTGTGTGTATGCCACCATAGTCTCATTGTTGCTGTCCATGGTGTGTCTTGTTTCTAATGCCCATCCTGCCTGACCTCCATGGTCATCTTGCTGCTCCTGCCACCTTGCCCCCAGCCCTCTGTTTCCATGTGCAGACCCCCTATGCCCTCCCCCCTGGCTTGTCTGTTCCATTGTAATGCCCCTGATCCATCCCTCCTGCCCTTTATGGTCTGTTATGCTGCAGCTTTCTCTCCTGTCTGTCCATTATGGTCAGCTAGCTACCATTGCCTCTTTCCCATCTGTTCTCTGTTGTCCATGTGCATGGTCCTGTCCCCTCCCTATTGCTTTCTATAGATTGTTGTGCTGCACTCCCGTCCCGCATGTGCTGTGTGGTGTATTGTGCTGCTGCGAACCCTGATGCCTGCCCTGTAGGGTCAGTTTGGTGCACCTCTCCATGTCCCTCTTGTCCTCTGTTATCCGAGTCCATGTCCCTACCCCAATTCCTCCTGCCTACCATGATTCAATGTACCATACTTGCGAACATTTTGAACTTGGTAAGAGGGAGATTTTGAAAAAAACTGGTGTATTGATTTCCCCCTTTGAGTTACATTGAAAAAGAGTAGATTGTAGACAGGAGACAGATCAAATAAAGCCCATTTGAGCTTAAAAACATTGGACGTTTCCTGGCTGAAACGGGTATGTTGGCATGTATGGTTGTACTACCACTGCCTCTTCCTTCTGCCCACAATGGTCTATTATATTGCCACGGCCTCTCTTGCCAGTCCTGTATTGTTGGTTTGTTGCCCCTGCCCCCCTTTCCACTACCCTCCATAGTCTGTTGTGCTGCCACTGCCCTTCCTGCCTGCCCAGTGTGGTCAAATTGTTGCCTCAGCACTCTCCTACCTGCCTTCAATTTTCAGAGTCCGTGCCCCTGGCCTCTGCCTCTCAACAGTATCCCAATGAACAACTAGATTGCTAACATTCTATATTTATTACAAAAGTGTGGAACGCCTGACGTCATCTTGATGTAATCAAAACTTCCTTTAGAAATTACATATATGAGAGGGTCTTATTTGCATTAAAATTATGGTTAGTGCTCTAAAAAACTAAAATGAGGACATATTTTCTGAGTTTTCAAATAGCGACAAAGAGCTTTTACATCAATTGTAATCTTTATGTTTTTTTATCCAGTTGACTACTTGATTAAATGTTGCACCTTGGCGAGATGATGTGGTGTTACTTCCAGAGCTGCAGACTTTGCAACTGGGGAACCAGGTTGGAGTTTCTGCTTCAGCTCAACATTCTGTGATTGTGGTCAAATCACTTAATCTCCCCATGTCTACAACCAAAATGAATTTGATCTTGTGTGATGTAACCAATGCTCATGTAAAGCATTCCAATGCCTGACAAGTCTGCACTATATAAAACTGCAAATACACAAAAAATAAGTGTTTTGCACACTTCTGTTATTGGGCTACACGTGGGCTACATCTGGGTGAAATTTGTGCTGCATTTAGGCTCTTTTGTGTCTGGTGGCAATCTAGGGAGATTTATTTGTTATGAAGTTTCCTAATTTCCTCATTTACTGCAGTCTCCTCAGTAGGAAATCCTTTCAGTTTTTTACTTTGATTCCATCAAGAAGGTATTCAGATATGTCACACATTTGCCATAAATTCTGAATGTTAGCACTCTAGTTGCTCATTAGATCACTGTAGTAAAGCTACTGCTCACCACGGAAGTCTGCTGCTGGTATTACAAGTGCATGTTTCAGTCTGCATATCAGAATTTTTTAATGAAATAGAAGAGGATTTAAGAAGTCACTCAAAATGTGCCCTAATTTTTCTTTCTTCAGCACTGATCATAATTTCTATGGCAAAATGAACCCCCTCATTGTGTTCCTTTTTACATTAAATGTTTTAAGTGTTACCAGTTTATTCCAATCAAGATTGCTTCAGGTGTGCCATACTTTTGTCATAAGTAAGACAGTAAGCGCTCTAGTTGTTCTTAAGAACACTCTGGGACTTTCAGTTTTTTTATTTTGGTTCCATCAAGAAGGCATTTAGATGTGTCACACATTTGCCATAAATTCTAAATGTTAGCACTCTAGTTGCTCATTAGATCACTGTAGCAAAACTTCTGCTCAGCGTCACCATGGAAGTCTGCTGCTGGTATTCAAAGTGCATGTTTCAGTCTGCATGTCAGAATTTGTTTATGAAATAGAAGAGGATTTGAGAAGTCAAAATGTGCCCTAATTTTTCTTTCTGCAGAACTAATCATAATTTCTATGGCAAAAAGAACCCGCTCATTTTGTTCCTTTGTAAATTAAATGTTTTAAGTGTTACCACTTTATTCCAATCAAGATGGCTTCAGGTGTGCCATACTTTTGTCATAAGTAAGACTGTTAGCGCTCTAGCTGTTTGTTAGAACACTCTGGGACATTCTGTCATTGGGCTATACTTGGGCTACATCTGGGTGATATTTGGGCTACATTTGGGCTCTTTTGTCTCTGGTGGCCATCTTGGGAGATTTATTTGTTATGAAGTTTCCTAATTTCCTCATTTACTGCAGTCTCCTCAGTAGGAAATACTTTCAGTTTTTTACTTGGTTCCATCAAGAAGGCATTCAGATGTGTCACACATTTGCCATACATTCTGAATGTTAGCACTCTAGTTGCTCATTAGATCACTGTAGTAAAGCTACTGCTCACCAGGGAAGTCTGCTGCTGGTATTCAAAGTGCATGTTTCAGTCTGCATGTCAGAATTTTTTTATGATATAGAAGAGGATTTGAGAAGTCAAAATGTGCCCTAATTTTTCTTTCTGCAGAACTAATCATAATTTCTATGGCAAAATGAACCCGCTCATTTTGTTCCTTTGTAAATTAAATGTTTTAAGTGTTACCACTTTATTCCATTCAAGATGCCTTCAGGTGTGCCATACTTTAGTCATAAGTAAGACTGTTAGCGCTCTAGTTGTTCGTTAGAACACTCTGGGACATTCTGTCATTGGGCTATACTTGGGCTACATCTGGGTGATATTTGGGCTACATTTGGGCTCTTTTGTCTCTGGTGGCCATTTTGGGAGACTTATTTGTTATGATGTTTCCTGATTTCCTCATTTACTACAGTCTACTCAGTAGGAAATACTTTCAGTTTTTTACTTTGATTCCATCAAGAAGGCATTCAGATGTGTCACAAATTTGCCGTAAATTCAGAATGTTAGCACTCTAGTTGCTTATTAGATCACTGTAGTAAAGCTACTGCTCACCAGGGAAGTCTGCTGCTGGTATTGAAAGTGCATGTTTCAGTCTGCATGTCAGAATTTTTAATGAAATAGAAGAGGATTTGAGAAGTCACTCAAAATGTGCCCTAATTTTTCTTTCTGCAGCACTAATCATACTTTCTATGGCAAAATGAACCCCCTCATTTTGTTCCTTTTTAAATTAAATGTTTTAAGAATTACCACTTTATTCCAACCAAGATGGCTTCAGGTGTGCCATACGTTTGTCATAAGTAGGACTGTTAGCGCTCTATTTGTTCTTTAGAACACTCTGGGAAGCTGGAGTTGAACACAAAGGAATCAACTGACAGTCTCTGCCCTTGTTGGATGTACATGTTTTACTGAGAATGTCAGACTTCATTCTCACATGACTGAGAAAGATAATGTGAATTTACAGAAAATAAGCTTATAGATCACCTTCCAAACCTCTGTGGGAAAAGCATGAGAAAATAGTTTTCTCTCAAACATGATTCATGATATCACAGCAGAAGGCTTTTTCACATGGTAAAATCACCTTAGAACACACCACAATTCCTAAAATGAGTATGGTACCATCAACAAATGATTTATAATGTAACTAAAGTCTTAAAACCTTCTATTAACTGCAATGCTTTTTAATGAGGTGCTATCATGTATATTGGTCCCAAGATGGCTGCCAACACTTCTTGGATGAAGTGCTGACAGCCAATCAGATCTCACGATGAGATGTGTGGTTAGGCTCCGAGCAGATATATATTTGATTTTACTTTTGATTTTCTCAGGATCTACTGAAAGGATTTACACCATTTAAGCAAAAGGCACATGCCTGACCTGAGGACTACCTCTTTGCCAAATTTCAAGTAATTCTGTTCAGCCGTTCGGGCTGTACCTTCGACTAAAGGTACAGCATAAAACATAATATTTGCATTATTTGAGAAAAATATTGAAATGTACAATATAACTTAACATGAATAAGTAAAAAGATACCTATTATGTCTATCTTATGATCCTCCAATATATGATAAAAAATAATAAAAAATAAAAATATTTTTTTAACTCTTTGACTAACATAGGATATATACACATTATTTATCTGTATTATTTTATATATACTTTTTTAGGACTCATTATCTGCCCTCGTGGAAACATAAGATGGACAATGTCCGGATAAATCTTTTCGCAAACAGAGTTTGTTAACCATATTGAATATGAACAATTGATAATAGAGAAAGTCCACGATTGAGGTATGTGTGTACTTTAAGACGTGATTGTATATGATTAGGTGTAAAATGATGTAATATAGACTAAATATTGAATGGATCAATCTTATAATATATGCAAAACTGTTGTTGACTAATGAAAATATATTAGATTTTCTAAAACCCAATAGGACATATATATAAAAGACTTTTCTATAGATGACTGCTCCTCCTTCATTCTCTTACATATATATGATTTTTGAATTAAGTTCGGGATGGTGCACACACGCCTTGAATATAATGTTATGTGGGTATTTTTGCGTGAAAAGAAGAAAAATATAAAAAAATGACAATAATGTGCATATTTTTGTAAAAACGTTTTTAATGTCTGTACATTTAGTATTGTAAATAGTATTTTCTCTATATATTTTTGTAGCCCTGAAGAAGTCCATGTGTGGACGAAACGTGTTGGCGGTTGCATAATGAATAAAAGATGAAAATTCAACACGAACTGAATAACGTTGTTTTTTTACTCAAGCTTACAACTATGCTATAATTGTACCTTATTGTGGGTTGCTAAGAAATGAATATTTACAAGTCTGCTGAGCTATCCTTTGTTGCAAGTTCCTAGAGAAACCAGTTTGGTCTCTCCTGGTTTCCCTAGTTTTGGGTCGTAGGGGATTGTGTCCCAGGCTCCTTTGCACCTTGTTTGCTGCTTACATTTTGTGAGACGTTTAGATTGGTGCGGGTCTTTGTACTTCGATCCCCTTTTTCTTGTGACGAAATCAGGAAGTGTCGGACGCCATTTTGTGTGTGGCAATGAAAAACAAAGGTGGAGAACGTGAAAAGGGGGCAGGGTAGAGAGTTCCTGACCCCTAGCCTTTGTCAGGGGGTCCCTGAAGGATCCCAAAGGGTGAAAAAAAACATTTTATTTTTTTTCAAAAAATCGCGGGGTGCGCGCAGGGTGCACGCACGGTGCACGCATGGCGGCAAAAAATTCATAAGAAAAATAGAATCAAAAATCAAGTTTCAGTGTTTAGATGTTGGTTGGCTCTAAAAAGAGCCGTTGTGTTCATTGAGTGTTTTTTTGTACCTACAAGTAAGTACCGATGCAGAGTCTAAAGTTCAAGAGGAAGACTCTGTTCCCTTCATCTGTGAAATGTACACCATCTCCTCTATAAATGCCACTCAGAAGCATTGGTTCATAGTAGTTTCTGTTCCAGAATCTTCAAACACCACCCTCACTATTTCTTCTTATTTCCTGGGACAAGGAGCTGAACAGCTATCAATTTTACTTGAAAATGGCAGAACAGCAGTCTACTTCAGGGAGTGAGGAGGAGACCTGGATGCACTCAGAAGGTGTCTTTCAGTAGAATGGCAATATGAAAAGAAAGATAGTTGTAAAATGGAGGCTTACATACTTTTTTTTAATAAAAAGAACTCGTTGGCTTTTTCAGACCATTCAACACTAAAAACTAGGCTGTATGTTTACATTTTTAAAAGCATGTTTTGTATTGGTTCAGAAAAATGTGTTCCCACAGAACATTACTTTGGATTTGCTGTTAGGTTTGAAAAGACAAGCACTCTTGCTCTATGGCTTAGAAACATTGTGTGCTGAACTTCTGACCTCTCTGCTCACACTAGTGTTCCATGATCTGTTGCTATGGTAGCAGGCAGAAGTCATGTTGGGGGTAGGAATCATTTGGAAAGGGTTGAAATTTGCAACCAATAGAAATGTGTGTTTCCATTTAAAAGAAAGGTGGAGAACGTGAAAAGGGGGCAGAATAGAGAGTTCCTGACCCCCTAGCCTTTGTCAGGGGGTCCCTGAAGGATCCCGAAGGGTGAAAAAAACATTTTATTTCTTTTCAAAAAATCACGGGGTGCGCGCACGTTGCGCGCACGTTGCGCGCACGTTGCGCCCACGTTGTGCATACGGTGGCAAAAAATTCATTAAAAAAAAAATTTAAAAATCAAGTTTAAGTGTTTAGATGTTGGTTGGCTCTAAAAAGAGGCGTTGTGTTCATTGAGTGTTTTTTTGTACCTACAAGTAAGTACCGATGCAGAGTCTAAAGTTCAAGAGGAAGACTCTGTTCCCTTCATCTGTGAAATGTACACCATCTCCTCTATAAATGCCACTCAGAAGCATTGGTTCATAGTAGTTTCTGTTCCAGAATCTTCAAACACCACACCCACTCCCCTTACTATTTCTTCTTATTTCCTGGGACAAGGAGCTGAACAGCTATCAATTTTACTTGAAAATGGCAGAACAGCAGTCTACTTCAGGGAGTGAGGAGGAGACCTGGATGGACTCAGAAGGTGTCTTTCAGTAGAATGGCAATATGAAAAGAAAGATAGTTGTAAAATGGAGGCTTACATACTTTTTTTTTAATAAAAAGAACTCATTGGCTGTTTCAGACCATTCAACACTAAAAACTAGGCTGTATGTTTACATTTTTAAAAGCATGTTTTGTATTGGTTCCGAGAAATGTGTTCCCACAGAACATTACTTTGGATTTGCTGTTAGTTTTGAAAAGTCAAGCACTCTTGCTCTTTGGATTAGAAACATTGTGTGCTGAACTTCTGACCTCTCTGCTCACACTAGTGTTCCATGATCTGTTGCTATCGTAGCAGGCAGAAGTCATGTTGGGGGTAGGAATCATTTGGAAAGGGTTGAAATTTGTAACCAATAGAAATGTGTGTTTCCATTTTTAAAACAATGTGGGAAGCAATGTAATTTGAAGTTAACATGTATGTGTGTGAAAAAAGAAAGGAACATTTTGCCATTTAGTGGTTTTGGTGAGAGGAGTACAGTTCAGAGATTCTGGCTCTGATAATCTGCTGTGTGAGTGGCACATTTCTTTCTCAACTAACTACTTTTAAAGGTGAGTTATGAATTTGAGAGGGGATGTATGTGGTGTATTTTGATAGAAATAATAGAAATGAGTTTCTTCTTTTAAAGTTGTGTTTTACATTTTATGTTTTGGAAGATATTTAACTGCCTTGAACTTGTAAGATATTATGGAGTATGTCTTCACCATAAGTTAAGGTGTACTGGTATCACCCAGGAATACTGTTTTGTGCCTAGAATCACACCATGAGTCTGTGTGCACACAGGATTTGTTGTCAGAGATTTAATTTGTGTTGCTCTGGTTCTGTAAGACTTGCACTCGTAGGAAAGGGGCAGCTTGTTTTCTTGAACTGTGATGGTTAGCATTCAGCAGAAATCACTATCTCACAGATGCGGGGCAAATGCTAACACATTTGAAAACAACAGGGTAGATTTTCCTTCCACTCCTGCAATGGGTGAGGTAGTTCCTACATGTTCAAAACTCCAATTAACCCTTAGCACAGGTGATCTTACATACATCTATGCAGTCTTCTTGCAGTTGTGCAAGCGTCCATGCAGATCTCTCTTGCACCTGACAATACACAGTCTCCAGAAACACACTCTTAGCACACAGCCAGATGCTTATCCTGCACTCCCATGCTTACTATTCAGCACTGTGTGGTATTTCAAATAGCAGTGTGTAACGCTGACACATTCAACATCACCAAGGCTCATTTCCTTTGCTGTAGTCCTATCACTCCCCTAGGTTCCACATGCTCATGGTCTCAAGTAGCTGTTAGGACATGTGCTCTTTTCTGCCACTCTAAACTATAAGGAAAATGTGTCAGGCTGTTACAGTAATTATCACTTGCTCTACCACAGTAGTAAATGTGCTTTGAAATTGCCAATCAAATATCGTTTTCTGCCTAGAATCACACCATGAGTCTGTGTGCACACAGGAATTGTTGTCAGAGATTTAATTCGTGTTACTCTGGTTCTGTAAGACTTGCACTCGTAGGAAAGGGGCAGCTTGTTTTCTTGAACTGTGATGGTTAGCATTCAGCAGAAATCACTATCTCACAGATGCGAGGCAAATGCTAACACATTTGAAAACAACACAGTAGATTTTCCTTCCACTCCTGCAATGGGTGTGGTAGTTCCTACATGTTCAAAACTCCAATTAACCCTTAGCACAGGTGATCTTACATACATCTATGCAGTCTTTATGCAGTTGTGCAAGCGTCCATGCAGATCTCTCTTGCACCTGACTACACAGTCTCCAGAAACACATTCTTAGCACACAGCCAGCTGCTTATCCTGCACTCCCATGCTTACTATTCAGCACTGTGTGGTATTTCAGATAGCAGTGTGTAACGCTAACACATTCAACATCACCAAGGCTCATTTCCTTTGCTGTAGTCTAATCACTCACCCAGGTTCCACATGCTCATGGTCTCAAGTAGCTGTTAGGACATGTGCTCTTTTCTGCCTCTCTAAACTATAAGGAAAATGTGTCAGGCTGTTACAGTAATTATCCCTTGCTCTACCACAGTAGTAAATGTGCTTTGAAATTGCCAATCAAATATCGTTTTCTGCCTAGAATCACACCATGAGTCTGTGTGCACACAGGAATTGTTGTCAGAGATTTAATTTTTGTTGCTCTGGTTCTGTAAGACTTGCACTCGTAGGAAAGGGGCAGCTTGTTTTCTTGAACTGTGATGGTTAGCATTCAGCAGAAATCACTATCTCACAGATGCGAGGCAAATGCTGACACATTTGAAAACAACAGGGTAGATTTTCCTTCCACTCCTGCAATGGGTGAGGTAGTTCCTACATGTTCAAAACTCCAATTAACCCTTAGCACAGGTGATCTTACATACATCTATGCAGTCTTCATGCAGTTGTGCAAGCGTCCATGCAGATCTCTCTTGCACCTGACAATACACAGTCTTCAGAAACACACTCTTAGCACACAGCCAGCTGCTTATCCTGCACTCCCATGCTTACTATTCAGCACTGTGTGGTATTTCAAATAGCAGTGTGTAACGCTAACACATTCAACATCACCAAGGCTCATTTCCTTTGCTCTAGTCTAATCACTCACCCAGGTTCCACATGCTCATGGTCTCAAGTAGCTGTTAGGACATGTGCTCTTTTCTGCCTCTCTAAACTATAAGGAAAATGTGTCAGGCTGTTACAGTAATTATCACTTGCTCTACCACAGTAGTAAATGTGCTTTGAAATTGCCAATCAAATATCGTTTTCTGCCTAGAATCACACCATGAGTCTGTGTGCACACAGGAATTGTTCTCAGATATTTAATTTGTGTTGCTCTGGTTCTGTAAGACTTGCAGTCGTAGGAAAGTGGCAGATCATATGATAGGATTTGAAAAGCTAAAAAAAAATATAGTAATATATTTAAATTACATAAAGGTATTTTTTTTGTTTGCTTTAGGTATTGCTGAACAACAATGAAATAAATTAAACATGCCTATAAAATCAAGAAAGAGAAAAGAACAGCAAAAACATCTATATTCGAAGACAACTGGACAACAAAAATTAGTTGAAGATCCTCATGTTGGAAAAAAGAAAAAGTCTTCTGGTAAGCAGACTAAGGATTTTTTTTAAAATATACTCAAACATAGAAAAAATGTAGAAAGTATATCCTCTGCAAATAGTGTTTCAAGAAGAAAACATCAAGACAATAGAAAGGAAATACGAAATGCTAATGTAGAATCAGAAGCAAGAAAGAATGACCTAAAAAGAAAAACAGAATTTCAAATCATTCGTAAAAAAATGTTGCAGAGAAGAGTGGTGTTCAATTTGCTAAAGGATGTGAAAAAAAATAGGAAGAAAGCAATATTTTATAGGAAAAAGAAACATATTGAATCAATTGTTGCAAAGGCTTTGGATTTAATAAGAAAACTATTCATTTTAATTTTGAACAGGATCCGTATATTAGATAAAATAGTCAATGTAATGAAGTCAAAAAGCAAAAGGAAAAGAGTAGTGAAAAAATAACTTTTGTAATGTGTTCTTAGGAGAATGGAAGCATAGGATGGTACATTGGATCATGGTAGGCAGGAGGAATTGGGGTAGGGACATGGACTTCGATAACAGAGGACAGGAGGGACATGGAGAGGTGCACCAAACTGACCCTACAGGGCAGGCATCAGGGTTTGCAGCAGCACAATACACCACACAGGGCATGCGGGATGGGAGTGCAGCACAACAATCCATAGAAAGCAATAGGGAGGGGACAGGACCATGCACATGGACAACAGAGAACAGAGGGGAAGAGGCAATGGTAGCTAGCTGACCATAATGGACTGACAGGAGAGAAAGCTGCAGCATAACAGACCATAAAGGGCAGGAGGGATGGATCAGGGGCATTACAATGGAACAGACAAGCTAGGAAGGAGGGGATAGGGGTCTGCACATGGAAACAGAGGGCTGGGGGCAAAGGGGCAGGGAAGGAGCAGCAAGATGACCATGGAGGTCAGGCAGAATGGGCACTAGAAACAAGACACACCATGGAGAGCAACAATGAGACTCTGATGGCATACACACAGACCATGGAGGGAAGGTGGTAGGGGGTCAGGGGCAGCTAGCTGACCACACAGGGAAGATGGGAGGGGCCATGGCAGCACAGAAGACGATGCATGGCAAGCAGGAGGGTTAGTAGCAGCACAATGGCTATGATGGGCAAGAAGGAGGGTGCAGGGGCATGCACAAAGGACCATGGAAGATAGAAGGGAGGGTCAGGACCTGGGCTCAGACAAGAGAGTTCAGGGGAAGGGGCCTCACAACAGACCGTGTGGGGCAGGCAGGAGGAGCAGTTGCAGCACAACAGACCAGGGATGGCAGAAGGGTGTGGCAGTAAAATGGACCATGGAGGACAGGAGGAAGGGGATAGGGGCATGGCATGTGGACAGGCAGGGTGAAGGTGGCAGGGACAGGTTACAGTCATCTGACAATGCTAGGCAGGTAGGAGGGGAGTGGCAGCTCAACAGAACACTCAGAGTAGATAGGAGTGGCATGTCCATGGAACATGGTGGGCAAAAAGGATGGAGCAGGGGCATGCACAAAGACATCGGAGGGGAGGGGGAAGGAAACTAGGGGCAGCAAGCTAAGCACAGAGGCTAAGCAGGAGGTCAATGATGGGCCATAGAATTGAGCAATGGAGGGAAGGAGGAGTGGACTGATACATCATGCTAAATAAAGGGCAGTGGCAGCACATCAGACCATGCATGGCAGGAGGGAGGAGGCTAGTCCATGGATTCAGACAACAGAGGATAGGGAGGAGGTGGATGGAGCAGTAAGCTAACTGTTCAGAGAAGGTCGGTATTAGGAACTTTATTGTTTTTAAAATGTGTGTCTGTGCGAACTACTTAAAATATGAACAAGTATGCAGCATAATCTCACTTTTATTCAGGAAGAAGAGGACGTTTGTGACTGTGACTCCGGGCTCACTTGGCAGAAACACCCCCTGACCCTCCAACCCCATCGCAAAATGTAATGCCCGTGAAAAGGGAAGGTGGACGCAGTGTTATATAGAACATAGTCCTGAGAGCACGATTGAAAATTAAAACTAGATATAGTATATGCTATAAACTATGCACCAAAAAGTGTGATATAAGATGAACCGGGGCATGAAATATAATATGCAATACATTGTGCGCAATGACAGATTCATTGGAGAGCGCGAGATAGCACAGGCACTAGTGCGTGCTATGTGATATGCGCCTTGGAGTGTAATATGCACAGGGCAGTGTTGTGTAACCTAACTAGTCTCTAAAGTTGTAATATAAAATATGTGCTGGGGAGTGTAACGTTGCATATGCACTGTGACAAAGATATGGATCCCAGATTGTAATATGTATGGCATAGCGCTGTGCGTTATAACATAGGCATCGAGGAAGGCACGTTAGATGGGGCAATATAACCGGTGCGAAGGCAAGTGTGGCATGACATATTCACGGGGTGGTGTTACAGTGCCCATGGGCTAGAGAGTGTCATAGCATATGCACTAGCTGGTGGAATACAACACAGAGGTGTGTGGCACTCGGCGGGCACTGGTGGGTGTAACACAGCATTGGGCTCAGCCAAGAGCACGCTGTGACTCTCAAGTGAGGTTTGTCTCCTTTCCAGAGAGTAAAATAAAAAGTATTACACATACGGCGGTGGATGTGTGTTTTATTAACCGTGAGGGGGGTTTCTTGCATAGTTTGGTCGAATTTTTGTCGAATCCCCTTTGAATGGCTTGGTGTGCATGTGTATTAAATGTGCCCATCAATAGCTACCCATGTTTGTATAAATAAATGACAAGGGTGTCTAATTGGAGAGCACCCACCGGCGGGGGTGCCGGGATAAGGCACGGCAGGGCGTCAGACACGTCAGAGCTTCACTAGCGGTGTAAATACATTCCACGTGGATTCTTTGTATGCATAGTGGCCTTTTAATGAATATCACACAAATCGTCATGGTGATAGGTACATACGGTTTGTCCAGCATGTCCTAGGTGTTTCTATAAATATATATATTTTTCAAAAAATAAAAAACAAAGGCCGGCCCCGGGGGATGGGGTCCCCGGGGCTATAAGTGGCCTGAGGAGGGGGGCAATGAAGCCCCCCTCCTAAATAATTTTTTTTTAAAAGGCCATGACCCGGAGGTTGGGGTCCCCGGGGCCGATTAAGGGCTTGGGAGGGCCAAATCAATTTTTTTCAACAAAAAAAATTAGGGTGAAGGCCCTGGGGGATGGGGTCCCCAGGGCCAATAAATTAGAAAAAGAAGCGAGCCACACAGCCCTCCTTCTTAAAAAAATAAAATAAATAAAAGACCGGCATCGCGCCGGAGGCCACGCCCCCTCCTTGCAGCACTCTGCAAACGCGCCCCCTGGCAAGTTGTGAGTTGGGGAATTAATTCCCCTTCAATACTGAGGGTCCCTGAGGGCCAACTAGCCCAACAGGTATCTCCATTATGCGCCAGGGAGCTGTGTTGCAGACAGGTGTTCTGAGGCCACGCCCCTTTTTACACCTCTATGCAACGCAGCTCTGTGGTGCTTACTGGAGGTACCTAGTGGGCTAGTTTGACCCTAGGGACCCTTAGGATTCAAGGGGACTTAATCTCTCAACTTAGAATGGCCACAGGGCGTGTTTACACAGTGATGAAGGAAGGGGACGGGGTCTGAGGTGACGTGTGGAAACCCGCCCTGTGGCACGTTTTAAGTTGGGGAAATAATTCCCTTTTAATCCTGAGGGACCCTGGGGGCCAACTAGCCCACCAGGTGCTTCCAGTAAGCGCCACTACTCTGCGTTGCAGAGAGGTGGTGCAGGCCGTGCCCCTTTTTACACCTCTCTGCAATGGTGCTTACTGGACATACCTAGTGGGCTATTTTGCCCCTAGGGACCCTCAGAATTCAAATGAACTTAATCTCCCAACTTAAAACAGCCACAGGGTGTGTTTACACAGTGGGGAAGGGAGGGGACGGGGCCTGAGGTGATGTGTGCAAACACGTCCTGTGGCACGTTATAAGAGGTAGTTTTAATCCCCTGCCCTATTATATACTAGGGGCTTACAGAGGAGGTCATGCTAATCACAGGGGGACCCCAACGCATAGTGTTCCCTAGTGTATGTAGGTGTTTTCACTGTATTCTGAGTGTCTTTTAACATAGCACTGGCTCTAGGACTGGTTAGCCAGACTCAGTTACCACCAGTATCCGTCTGAAAAAGTTGAGGGTACAGGATGATTTTGCAACAAGGCTTTTTTCTGCTCTTTTGTTTGTTCTTTCTGCACGTTATCCTTCTTCCTGCACTTTTCTTCATCTTTGAGGACTTCTGTTGCTTCTTTCTGCATTTCTTTTTTTTCTTTCTGTGCGTTTTTTCTTCTTTCTTCACATGTCCTATCTCTGTAGGCATAGTTAGAAATTAGTATTTAAAAAACCTTTGAAATTCACTGAAAAAACCATAGGTTTCAGGCACGTTATAGTTAGGAATTAGCATTTAAAAAACCTTAGAAATTCATTGAAAAACCATAGGTTTCAGGGGCGTTATAGTTAGCTGGACTTTTCACTCGTACCAATCCATTGAAATTCCCCCATTATATATAGTTCAGCTAACTATAACTCACGCGCCCGCAATGCACTGCTGATGACGTCACATATTACATCACTCATGACATGGTCAGTGACATCACTGATGACATCTCAAATTACATCACTGATGACATCATCCTTGTGACAGAGTGGCAGACCTCCTCTCCCCCTAATATAACCTTTGATACACATATTTAAAAATAGAAACAACATTTTTCAAAACAATGGACATATCAAAACCAGTTACAACAACCTATTCAGTAATTCTAAGATCCACATACACATCCACTCATTCACCAACAGTCCTATACAGTCACTCACACATGTACTCACTCATCATATGTACTCATATACCCATACATCCTGTTACACAACGCCACTCATCCATAGAGTTACTCACACACATAGTCACTCATGCTAATAAAGAATCAAACATCCATTTACTTGCATATACAGTTATACACACACCACCACACTTACTTCTACAGAAACTTACACATACATAGTCTTTTAAACAATCACTTATAGAAACACATACTTATGTACTCCAGAGGCAAGATGGCGGACGCCTCGGCGTCCGAGTGAAACGGCATCGCATCGCGGTCTCCCTGCTAGCTACTGCATAGTCATTTCAATCGACCTGCGTCTTCGTCAGCTAAGCGGTTGATGTGTAGGATGACAACCCGTGATCAACTCGGGCACTACTAGCGAAAGCACTCCGGGCCGATATGGAGTGAGGGAGTCGGATGACCTAACTGAAGAGAGGCTGAGAGGAAAGCTCCTTTACCTGTAATGCGACCAGATCTCCGATGCCTTATCCGCCGATCACTTCTATGCGCTTGGCGGCACTCAGCTGTTTCGTGTTGCGGTTTGGCGTTGGGCTCTCGGTCTGACCTGGACTGTGCCTCTCTGGGAAGGAACGCTGTGAAGTTCAGTGATCTTGAGGGGCAGGCAGTTGTTTGCTTCCCCTGTTTTCAACCACAGCGACAGCGGCAGTGGCAGCAGCAACCGAAAGCACAGGGGAAAGTGCAGTGTTTGAAACAAAGCACAAACATTGAAAATATTATGCCCTCCAAAAATCTGGCTGTTTCTAAATTCCGGAGCAGAAGAAATGCGAAGACGACTGCAGCAATGCAGGACACTGTGTCTCAGGAGAGGGTTAGAGGTATGGAAGATGTCGGAAACCCCGGAAATTTTGGAATTAATTTGCCATCTGAAGCCAGCCAGAACCCTGTACAGGTAAATCATGACTTTACTGACTCTAATAGCGCCTTAAATGTTGCTCAGCCAAATTCGACAGAACCCAGGCACAAATCCATTTATGATGATACTCACGAAGTAGTAGGGGATTCTGGGGGATGTAGTTCTGAGACTACCCCCAAAATCCCTGATATGTTTGCTCTAAAAAAAACCATAAAAACTGCCAAGACCAATAAAGGCTCATGTTCTAAGGTCGACACTGTTTTACAAAATGAGATAGCTCTGGATAAGAAAGTGTGTAATAATACTGACAAGGCCGCATCCAGAGATAACGACATTCACTCTCTGGTACTCCCACACCAAAGTGCTGAGGTGCTCGAACCTGTACCCGAAGTTGCTGAGACTCCACTCCCAGTTGAGGATACTGAATCAGTCGACTCTGCTGGCAATTTTTATTCTATGACCGACTTATCGGTGGCTTTGGATCCCGAAAGTCAGATGGTCCAGGTGGCTCAAACGGAATGGAGAGATGATCTAAGCGGTAGGAGCACGGGCTCATTGCCGGAGTCACTGAGTCTGGATGATCATGAGGATGGGAGGGATGAGGAGGAGTCTCAGGATGGGGATGATGACGTTCCCCAACACAGAGTAGATAATGGTACTGTCGAAACCACAGTAGTTGCAGTGGATGGGGTAGATGGAACCAGCTCTTTGAATATGATGGCAGATAAAAATTCTACGACTCCAGCCACTACACTAGAAACACTTTGTCAACTTATGATCCAGCACCGGGAGGAGACAAGGGCAGAAAACCTACGTACACAGGGCGCTGTCCGGCGTCTCCAGAACAATCTTAGGAAGGTGGCAAAATCTTGTGGTGAGATGACTGCTAGAGTGACTGAAGCTGAAGGCAGAATATCAGCAATTGAAGACACCGTGACAAATCAGCAAAAGCAAATTGCCTCAATGGCTGGATTGAGAGATGAAATAAACTGGAAACTGGTTGATTTGGAAAACAGGTCACGTCGGAACAACCTCCGAATCCTAGGGGTTCCTGAGGGAAGTGAGGCAGGGCATATAAGGCAATTTGTTATTGATATGTTCTCTGAGGCTTTCCCTGAATTAGTACAATGGAAATGGAATATTGAACTTCAACGGGTACACAGGTTTCCATTTCAGAGAAACTCCAGGTCTGACGCTAACGCAAAGCCTAGGGCAATTCTGATCTGCCTTAATAACTTTCTTGCTAGAGAGGCTCTTTATGACTTGGCCAGGCCTGATCGGAAAAGAAAGGGAAAGGGTGTGGATTTTTTCGTTCGACCAGACTATTGCCATGTCACTGTTGAGCAACGTTGGCAGTTTCGACAACTAATCCCCGCTTTTCAAGATAAAGGTGCTCAGGCTTTCTTGTTGAATCCCTCTAAGCTTAAGGTGATATTCAAGGAGAGATCCTACTATCTGACTTCAGTAACTGCTGCCAAAGACCTTCTGGATTCTCTTTGAATTGACTGAATATTTGAATATTTGTTGTATATTTGGTATTTTTTCCTAAGTTCAAGCTGGGTAAAAAAAAAAAAAAATGAAGAACGTGGGAGGAGAGTAAGAGACCTTAGAATAAAAAATAGGCTCATAGTTAAAAAAAAAAAAAATCTTTTTTGGCTCCATAGTAATGGAATAATATGGTAATTTTAATATTACAAATTTTTGGAGCCATATTGAATGGGTGATAATAGAGTCATTTAGAAGGTTTATTAAGAAAGATGATGGCAGGGAGACTTCAGATGCTTTTTTTCACTCCATCGTTTTTAGGGACTGTTAGTCCCTATGCCTCTAGTGGGTTGGGGTCAAGGGGGTGGGGTAGGGGAAGGGGGGGGTGGAGAGGGGAGGTCACTAAGGTGGGCAGGGGGGTGCAAGCAAAATCAGAAAAAAGTTAAAATGAGTGATGGTTTGACTTTTGTTTTAGCGATGATCTTGGTTTTTCTTAGGTTTGAGGATGTTGTAAAAAGACTCTCAATATTGAATATAGGTAATCAAATGGTATATTGTCAGAGGCTCATTAGGATGAACAGTTTAGAACACTATATAATTATTAAAGATGGCTAAGCTTCGAGTTTGTTCATGGAATATTTGTGGAATTAATAATAGAAAGAAAAGGGGCGTATGTAACCAGATTATACAGACTATGAAGGCAGACATAATCTGCCTTCAAGAGACTCACCTCACGTGGAGTAACAGACATTTATTTAAAGATCTGGGGCTGCAATTACCTGCCTGTACTAAGCAAGGAACTACTACAAAAGGGGTGGCAATTCTTATGAAGCATGGCAGAGGTTGCTTGAAACGCACAAAGGTCGATCAGTATGGGAGATGGGCGATAATAGAAATACAAATTGATGCTAAATTATGGACAATATGTTCAGTCTATGCTCCAAATTCAGATGATCCTGAGATTTTGAATTACCTGAGTGTAGAACTGGCTGATTGGCCCCCGTCACTCATTTTTTGTGGGGACCTAAACATCCATCTCGATGGGGGGTTGGACATATCTGGCAATTCATTATACTTCGGGTCAAAAAAGAGGGTATTCAAAGCATTAAAAGGCCTAATCTCGGAGTATGGGTTAAGGGATGTAGGATACGCAAAAAATCCTTTATCACCTGGTTTTACTTTCTTTTCTAATCCTCATCAGAAATTTGTACGAATAGATTATTTCTTTTTAGACTCCAGACTTATTAGCAATACCACAGTTGAAATTTTTCCTCGAATAATATCGGATCATAATCCAATATTAATAGAAATAACTCCGGAGGATAGTCCTAATTTATCAATAAGATCCTGGTCATTTGACCGTAAACTGCTAGCAGACCCACTCTATATTGACACAATGAAGAAATGGATTAAAGAGTTTTTTTTCTTCAATAGAGGGAGTACATCCCCCCAGATTGTGTGGGATGCTTTCAAAGCTGGTGTGCGTGGTCAAACACTCTCCTACTCAATTAAGAAACAACGGCAGATAAAAGAGAAAGTAGATGAAAATATTAATTTAGTAAGAGAATGGGAGAAAAAATTAATGACAGCTATTCTTAGTCAGCAAGATACTGAACAGATTAAGACTACCCTTGATATATATAAAGCCAAGGTCTATGAAATATTTGCAGATAAACTTGCGGAACAGGTAGCAACATTTAGATCTCGAGTTTACGAAATGGGAGAGAATGCTGGTAAAATTTTAGCCAAGAGAACCAGAGAGAAGGATATTTCTAATAATATTAGTGCTATTCAAGCTGAAGACGGTAAGATTTATAGCCATCCGGATAAAATTTTAGAGGTATTTCGGCAATTTTACTCTCATCTTTATAAGGATGATGGCTTGATATATTCTTCAGATTCATTAATACATTTTCTTGGAGAAAATAATTTCTCAAAGCTGTCTGATCAACAAATCTCGTTTTTGGAAGCAGATATTACATGGGAGGAAACAGAAGCAGCACTGCTTTCTTTGGCTTTGGGAAAAGCTATGGGACCTGATGGCCTGCCTCTCGAGTTTTTTAGGATTTTTAGAAATATCTTACAGGAAGATTTGTTGACCATATTTCAGGAAGCTCAGAGGGGGCATCCACCATCTTCCTGGAACCAATCTATTTTGATGGCATTTCTTAAAAAGGATAAACCACCCTTGAACCCAGCGTCATTCAGACCAATATCCCTGATAAATGCCGATAGTAAAGTTTTTTCTAAAATATTGGCCACCCGTATGTCAACAGTGATACCATCTATTGTGTCACGATGGCAACATGGGTTTATCCCTAATAGGGATACGGCGGACCATGTCCGAAGAGTCATCGCTATGATGGATTGGGCACAAGCAACCAACACGCCATTGGGAGTCATCCTGTTGGATGCCGAAAAGGCATTTGACAGGGTGGCCTGGCCGTATCTTTGGGATATTGTGGCTTTGAAAGGCTTTGGGCCAAAAATGATAGATGCATTAAGATCTCTATATCAATCACCAACATCATCCATAAAACTTGGATCTAACATCTCTAGGCCGTTCGGTATTTTTCGGGGGACCCGTCAAGGTTGTCCATCATCTCCATTGCTGTTCTCTATATATATTGATGTCTATCTTAATAAGCTAAATCAAGAGAGGGCAATAAAACCAGTGGATGTAGCAGGTATTTCATATAGAGCATTGGCTTATGCTGACGATGTAGTGGTTCTTACTACAGATATTACAAGCGCAATGCCCAAAGTTGAAGAGATAGCAGTTGAGTTCGGAATTTTTTCGGGTTATAGGCTAAATTCGTCAAAGAGTCAGATCTTATTTGTTGGCCAGAACCCACCTACACAGCTCAACGTAGTCCCCACTGCAACCTATCTTGGAATTAAAATTACTACCCCGATCTCTGATATTCCTAAACTTAAATTTACCCCTATTCTTAAAAAAGAAAATACAACACTGGAACGCATTGATCATTTACATCTTTCTTTACATGGCAGAAACAATGTATTAAAAATGCTGATTCTTCCTCGGTTTTTGTATCTTTTTCGAACAATACCTTTGGAGTTTCCTATAGAATTTTTTAAACAAATGGATAGCATGGCTGGGAGATTTTTATGGGGATATAGACGTCATTGAAGAGCCTTTAAAAAACTAATCCTCCCAAAGGCCAGAGGAGGCTGGAATACTCCACATTTTTTATTTTATTATTTAGCTTCTATACTTCAATTTATTAATCCTCTAATTATTGGCTCTAAAGCTCCACTTAATGATGCACACTCCCCTTCTATATACGAATTTTTTTTGGGGGTCGAAGCTCGTGGCTGTCTCTTGAAGAATATTGAACCTAGTTACTTTAAGAAAATTAAATTTAAGACTATAACTGCTGCATATCGGGCATGGAGAATTATAAAAAGATATGTGGAGATCCCAAAAATTATGATATATACTCCGCTCATATCTAAGCATATTTTTCCATGTATTTTTAGGGATTATGTCATGAAAAAATGGAGTAACTTGGGAATTAACTATCTAGGTGATCTTTGGGATAATCACGATATGATCTCTTTTCAAGATCTTCAAATTAAATTTTTAATGTTCCAAAATCTGATTATTTTTTATATTTTCAGTTACATAGTTATTTTAAAACTTTATCACCTGATGAGTGCGCAGGGTTAAAGAAAATATCCTTGATGGAATCTCTATATACTAAACGAAGGATTGGCTTCTTCTATAATCAATTAATTGAATTCTGTAAGGATGACATCCCTTTAATACTGGACCGCTGGGCACATAAATTGGGTACGACAAATGTGCTGGTGGAAGACTCCATCCATATGGCCAATGCCATCTTATTGACGGGCAGATCACGCACCCAGCGTTATATGGTCATATATGATCTATATCATACTCCGGAAAAACTTTTTAAATGGGGTGCTACATCTGGGACGGCCTGTAAGAGATGCTCATTTGAAGCCGCAGACGCATGTCATATGTTTTTTTATTGTCCATGTCTTTCGTTAATAATTACTGAAATACAAACATTCATGTCTAAAATCTTTGATAGTAATATTATACTGACTGCAGAATTGGTACTTATAGGGATCTCATCTGTCAATATGGATGTTGACAGGAAAAAGCTGATCTTTATTTGCATGTCTCTTTTTCGTGCCTGTATTACTCAGGATTGGATAAACCCAGACCCTCCGTTATTTTATACATGGAGGGCACGTCTTCTGGCGATGTACAATTTGGAACATGCCATTTATGCGGCAAAAAGTTGTAAAAAAAGATTGCAGGGTGAAAAAATATGGGCCCCGGTACTGCACTGGATTCAGGCAGAACTGGCTGTCTAAGGGGGAGGGAGAGAGAAGAAAAGGGGGGGTGGAAGGATTTTTTTTGTATGTACCTCTGGCTAATGCATTACATTGATATATGCCCTGATTATGTTTGTATAGTCATATTAACTGTACTCTTGTTGCTGATTTGCTTGCAATAAAACTAATAAAATAAAAAAAAAAAAAAAAAAAAAAAACACATAATTATTCATACAGGAACTCTTTCAATCTCTTACTCTCACATATACTCACTTATATACACCAATAGTCACATATACTAGTTTAAAACATATGTAGTTACTCATAAAGACACTATTGAGACAGTCATTCACTCACTAACACACCCATGCACACACTCATCCACCCATACAGTCCTGCACACATACTGTCAGCAACACATACAAACAGTGAGTCACTCATTCATGCACCTAGGCACTACGTAATACCCCCACCGAACCATACAGACACTCATACTGATACTCAAAAAACCAACTAATAACCTATATAGACACTCATGTAGCTACTCACTGCCCTATTCAGCCACTTATACACAAAGTGAGATACTGATACAGATATTTACATATTTAAACATTACTCACTAAGCCATGTATTCACTAAGATACACTTAATCAGTCAGTTATGCAGTGAAAAGTCCAGCTAACTATAACGCCCCTGAAGCCTATGGTTTTTTCAGTTAATATATATATATATATATATTCACTGAAAAAACCATCGGTTTCAGAGACGTTATAGTTAGAAATTAGAATTTAAAAAACCTTAGAAATTCACAGAAAAAACATAGGTGTCAGGGGTGTTATAGTTAGCTGGCCATTTCACTCGTACAAAACCATAGAAATTCCTCCGTTATAGTTAGTTCTGCTAACTATAACTCGCTCGCCCGCACTGCACTGCTGATGAAGTCACATATTGCATCATTCATGACATGGTTCACAGGGTTGGGTTTATTCTCAACCCTGTGAACCAAACAATAATGGATTGTCAAACATTGTGACATTATTACAATGATCTAAAAAATTCTATATAACAAGGATAAAGTATTTCACTATTGGAATATGCAGTTAAATAAACCAAAGTGAATCAAGGAGAATGGTATAGTAATTATGTAATGCGATTTGATTTCGCTAAAAGGAGTGCTCATACGAGTTTGTCCTTCCAGACAGTAAGGACCACATCTGATATTCTACAACACCCCATGATCAGGGGGTGTTACTCAGCAGTTCCCACAAAGTATTTACATTCTGATTACCGTCGGATTACACAATCACAATTGAGGAGTGCGACCGTCCGCTTTCATAAATCGTAGTACCGCTGTGATTGCATGACCTCCCCTGTAAGGACCTAGTAGATAATTGGGCAGGATGTTTAAATCTAACCCTAACTCGGAGGTGCAGAAAGAAGCAAGTGAAGTGCAGAAAGGGGAAAGATAAGTACAGAATGAGGCAGGAGGGGTGCAGAAAGAAAGAAGAGAAGTGCAGAAAGAGGCAAGAGAATTGCCAAAACAATCAACAGAACTGTAGACAAAAGCAGGAGAAGTGCAGAAGGAGGTGAGTGAAGTGCAGAAAGAGGCAAGAGAAGTGCAAAAAGAAGCAACAGAGGTGCTGAAAGAGGCAAGAGAATAGCAGAAAGAAGCAAGTGAAGTGCAGAAAGAGGCAAGAGAGGTACAGAAAAAGGCAGGAGGGGTGCAGAAAGAAGGAAGAGAAGTGGATAAAGAGACAAGAGAATCACTGAAAGAAGCAACAGAGCTGTAGAAAGAAGCAAGAGAAGTGCAGAAGGAGGCAAGTGAAGTGCAGAAAGAAGCTAGAGCAGTGCAGAAAGAAGCAAGAGAGGTACAAAAAGAGGCAAGAGGGGTGCAGAAAGAGGTAGGAGAGATGCACAAAGAGGCAAGAGAGGTACAGAAAGAGGCAGGAGGGGTGCAGAAAGAAGGAAGAGAACTGCAGAAATAGGCAAGCAAATTGCTGAAAGAAGCAACAGAGGTGTAGAAAGAAGCAAGAGCTGTGCATAAAGAACACAGCAGAGGTGTTGAAAGAGGCAAGATAGTTGCACAAAGAGGGAAGAGGGGTGCACAAAGAGGCAAGAGAGATACAAAAAGAGGCAGGAGGGGTGCAGAAAGAAGGAAGAGAAGTGGAGAAAGAAGCAACAGAGGTGCTGAAAGAGGCGCGAAGGATGCAGAGAGACCAAGAGAAGTGTAGAAAGATGCAACGGAGGTACAGAAAGAGGCAAGACAGTTGCAGAAACAGGCAGGAGAGGTGCAGAAAGAGGGATAAGGGATGCAGATAGAGGCAAGAGAGGTGCAGAAAGAGAAAAGAGGGGTTCAAAAAGAGGCAAAGATCTACAGAAAAAAGCAACAGATGTGCTGAAAGAGGCAAGTGAGGTGCAGAAAAGGGCAAGCGATCTGCAGAAAAAAGCAAGAGAGGTGCTGAAAGAGGCAATTGAGGTGCAGAAAAAAGCAAGAGAGGTGCAGAAAGAGGCAATAAGCAACAGAGGTGCAGAAAGAGGCACGAAGGGTGCAGAGAGAGCAAGTGAAGTGTAGAAAGATGCAACAGAGGTAAAGAAAGAGGCAAGAGAGGTGCAGAAACAGGCAGGAAAGGTTCAGAAATAGGGAACAGGGGTGCAGAAAGAGGCAAGACAGGCACAGAAAGAGAAAAGAGGGATGCAGAAGGAGGCAAGTGATCTGCTGAAAAAAGCAACAGAGTTGCTGAAAGAGGCAAGAGTGGTGCAGAAAGATGGAAGAGAGGTGTAGAAAGAGGCAAGAGAGTTGCACAAAGTGTGAAGAAGGTTGCAGAAAGAGGCAGGAGGGGTGCAGAAAGAAGCAACAGAGGTGCCGAAGGAGGCAGGAGAAATACATAAAGAAGCAACAGAGGTGCAGAAAGATGCAGGAGAGGTTTAGAAAGAACCAAGAGAAGTGTAAAAAGAGGCAAGTGAGGTACAGAGAGAAACAAGAACAGTACAGAAAGAACCAACACAGATGCAAAACGAGGCAAGAGGGGTACAGAAAGAGGTAGGAGCAGTACACAAAGAGGCAAGAGTGGTACAGAAAGAAGAAGGAGGGATGCAGAAAGAAAGAAGAGAACTGCAGAAAGAGGCGAGAGAATTGCTGAAAGGAGCAACAGAGGAGTAGAAAGAAGCAAGAGAAGTGCAGACAGAGGCAAAGAAGGTGCAGAAAGAAGCAAGAGCAGTGCACTAAGAACCAACAGAGGTGTAGAAAGAGGCAAGTGAGTTGCACAAAGAGGGAAGAGAGGTGCACAGTGAGGCAAGAGAGCTAATGAAGGAGGCAGGAGGGGTACAGAAAGAGGCAACAGATGTGCAGAAAGAGGCAAGAGAGGTACAGAAACAGGCAGGGAAGTTGCAGAAATAGGGAACAGGGGTGCAGATAGAGGCAAAAGAGGTGCAGAAAGAGAAAAGAGGGGTGTAGAAAGAGGCAAGTGATCTGCAGATAAAAGCAACAGAGGTGCTGAAAGACGCAAGTGGGGTGCAGAAAGAAGCAAGACAGGTGCAGAAAGAAACAAAAGAAGTGCATAAAGAAGGAACAGAGGTGTAGAAAGAGGCAAAAAGGGTGCAGAAAGACATAAGAAGGGTACAGAAAAAGGCAAGAGAGGTGCAGAAAGAGGGAAGAAGGATACAGAAAGAGGCAAGAGGGGTACAGAAAGAAGCAAATGAGGTGCAGAAAGAGGCAACAGACGTGCAGAAAGAGGGAACAGAGGTGCAGAAAGTAGAAGAGATTTGCAGAAAGAAGAACCAGAAAAAGAGGAAAGAGAGGCGCAGAAGGAAGCAAGAGTGGCTTGCACACCATTAGTACCAATTTAACACCCACATTTAGCAATAAGTAACAGGTGACCATTCTAGGCTTGCAAAGGGCCTTCCACCACACTGTAACACTTGTCACAGATTTTTGGTAATGTTTGAGCTGTTTGAGCTAGAAACAAGGCTTTTTTTGTTCAAATCTGCAGATTAGAGAGCAGATGATGAATTATGTGGCTAATGCTAAAAAATGTATAATTGTGGGAATGTCAGTGCAGCCAAACAGTCACATAATTCCAGTGGCTCTACTCATACCTCTGACTAGGTCCACAAGTGCTCCTCTGTGATTCCTTCTTTTTTTGTTTCACTGAGTTCATGGTTGAGCTTCTATAGAAACAAGGAAGACTAAACCTGTGGTTACCACTCCACAACACAGACTACCATACCACATAATTACTCTCCATAACACATAATCCCACTTTACATAATTCCTATACACTAAATACCACATAATTTCTATCCACATAATTTCACTGCATACCATACCACATAATTCCACAACACAAAATGTACATCCACTCCACTCCAAAAAACCTTAGTAAAAAGCTTTTACATTTACAATGCAAATAGCTCTAAGTCTCGCAAATGCGAAACCTATTACATTTCAAACACTTCTTTAACTAGTAGTCGCGTTTGCAAAGTGGTGGAGAATGGGTTCTGGGCCTCTGACCAGTGCTCAGGAATTCCGCTGCGTGTGACTTACAGAAGCTACCGGGAGGGCCTCTTGGCCCTCAAAGTCCCTCCGGAGTAAATTGGACTTCATCCCCATTCCGTAGTCTGCCAGGAGGTGCGTTTGCAGGCTGGAGGAGAAAGGGGGGAATGGCCTCCGAAGACATCTTAGCAATCCCACTGTGTGGGACTTACTGGAGGTAACAAGAGGGGTAGTTGGCCCAGAAGGACATCCTTGGGGGCCAACTACCCCTCCTATTGCCTCCAGTAAGTCCCACACAGCAGGATTGCTAAGATCTCATAGCAGGCCACGCCCCCTTTGCCCACCACTCTCCAAACACGTTCCCTGGCATGCTCTTGGATGGGGATTGAAGTTCCCTTCGCTGCTGGGAGTCCTTTAGGGGCCAACTAGACTACCTCTTACCTCCAGTAAGCCCCACACAGTGGGATTGCTGAGAGGTGGACAAAGGCCATGCCCTCTTTCCTCACCACTCTGCAAACGCACCTCCTTGTGCATTCTAGGTTAGGGTATTAAGTCCCCTTCATTCATGACAGTCCCTGGAGGCCAATTAGCCCTCCTGTTACCTCCAGTAAGCCCCCTACAGCAGGATTGCTGAGAGTGGTCCGAGGTCACGCTCCCCTTTTTACACCACTCAGCAAATTTGCCTCCTGGGGCACTGCTGCTCAGGGGATGAAGTCCACTTGTGTTCTAAGGTCCTCAGGACACAAGAGGACCTTATCGCCCCACCAGCAATAAGCTAAGAGGCGCATTTGCAGAGTGGTGTAAAAAGGGGCGTGGCCTCGGACCACCTTTCAGCAATCCCACTGTGTGGGGCTTACTGGAGGTACCTGGTACACTAGTTGGCCCCAAGGGACCCTCAGGAATGAAGGGGTCTTAATCCCCCAACTTAGAACGTACCAGGGGGTGCGTTTGCAAAGTCATATGAGTTGCTGGTTTCTTTTTAATTTTTTTATTGTTTATTTTATGGGAGGGGGGCCACGTGCCTCCCCTTCCCTGTACCACTGCTGTCCCTGGGGATCCCATCCCCCAGGGCCTGCCCGGCCTTTACTAATTTTTTCACATTTTTGGGAGGGGGGCTGTGTGACCCCCCTCCTGAGGCCAATTATTGCCCCAGAGACCCTATCCTCTGGGGCCTGACCATCCTTGTTGTTTTTGTCTTGCTTTTTGGAGGGGGGCCTCATGGACCCCCTTCAGAGGACAATTATGGCCCCGGGGACCCCATTCCCTGGGGCTGTGCCTCAACCTTTTTTAATTTATTTTTAATTTAATTTTGGTAATTAGGAAGGGGGGCCATGTGGACCCCCTTTCCTTGGCCATTTCTGGCCCTGGGGAACCCAACCCCTGGGGCCTGGCCTCATGTTGGTGACTGTGGGGGAAGCCCAATGCCCCCACCATCCCTGCCGGCTCCCTGCCTCCTGCGGGAGCCAGCATTGCTTTTGGGCAAGGGGAGCAGCTAACATGCAGCTCCCCTTGCCCATAGGCAATTCTGCTTTGCTTTTTGGAATTGAGAGCAGGTTTTCTGCTCTCGCTTTCAAAAAGCAAAGCAGAGTTTGGAATGGCAGGACGGGAGCTGTGCTCCCGCCCTGCCATAGCAAACAACAATGTCCCAAGGGTGGGCACCCCGAGACATTGCAGGAACCGGGCCTAGGGGGTGGAGGTCCCCAGGGCCATCAAGGGCTCCAGTAGGGTGGTGTGTGGCTCCCTCCCAATGTTTAATATAGCCCCAGAGAGGTGGTGGTCTCTGGGTTAGTGTGGGTAGGGGCAGAAGCCCCTCCCCACACTTTTCTAAATTAAAATGGAGCCCCGGGAAATAGCGATTCATGGGACTGTGGGAGGCATGCAAGGCCCCTATTAAAACAAAGCCCCAGGGAGGTGGTGGTCCCCGGGCTGTGGGGTGGCCTCATGTCCCCCACACATTATGAGGAAAGCCCTGGGGATGTGGTGGTCCCTGTTTTTTTACGAATGAAATGTCCAACTAACTATAACGTCCCTGAAACCTATGTTTTTTTCAGTGAATTTCTATGTTTTTTTAAATGCTAATTTCTAACTATAGCGTCCCTGAAACCTATGTTTTTTCAGTGAGTTTCAAAGGTTTTTTAAATGATCATTTTTAACTGTAAAGTCCCTGAAACCTATGGTTTTTTCAAAGAATTTCTAAGGTTTTTTAAATGATCATTTCTAACTATGCCTACAGAGGTAGGACATGTGAAGAAAGAGGAAGAAAGGCGAAAAAAGCAGTGACAGAAATGCAGAAAGAGGCAACAGAAGTCCAGATAGACGAAGAAAAGTGAAGAATGAAGCAAGAGATATTCAGAGAGAACCAACAGAGGTGCAGAAAACGCCTTGTTGCAAAGTCATCCTGTGCCCCCAACTTTTTTACTGACTGGTACCGGTGGTAACTGATTCTGACTAACCAGGCCCGGAGCCAGTGCTATGCTGAAAGACACTTAGAATACAGTGAATACACCTACATACACTAGGGTACACTATGGGTTGGGGTACCCCTGTAATTGGCATGACCTCCCCTGTAAGGCCCTAGTACATAATAGGGCTGGGGGATTAAAACTACCTCTAACTCAGAGGTGCAGAAAGAGGCAACAGAGGTGCATAAACTGGCAGGAAAGATGCAGAAACAGGGAACAGGGGTGCAGAAACAGGGAAATGAGGTACAGAAAGAAACAAGAGCTGTGCAGAAAGAACCACCAGAGGTGCAAAAAGAGGCAAGAGGGGTACAGAAAAAGGTAGGAGGGGTGCATAAAGAGGCAAGCGAGGTACAGAAAGAGGCAGGAGAGGTGCAGCAAGAAAGAAGAAAAGTGCAAAAAAAGGCAAGAGAATTGCTCAAAGGAGCAACAGAGGTGTAGAAAGAAAAAAGAGAAGTGCAAAAAGAAGCAAGTGAGGTGCAGAAAAAAGCATGAGCAGTGCAGAAAGAACCAACGTAGGTGCTGAAAGAGGCGTGAAGGATGCAGAAAGATCAATATAAGTGCAGAAATAAGCAAGAGATGTACAGAAACAGGCAAGAAAGATGCAGAAACAGGGAAAAGGGGTACATAAAGAGGCAAGAGAGGTGCAGAAAGAGAAAAGAAGGGTGCAGAAAGAGGCAAGTTATCTGCAGAAAAACGCAACAGAGGTGCTGAAAGAGGGAAGAGGGGTGCAGAAAGAAGGAAGAGAAGTGCAGAAACAGGCAATAGAAGTGCAGAAAGAAGTAACAGAGGTGCAGAAAGAGGCAATAGGAGTGCAGAAAGAAGCAAAAGAGGTGCTCAAGATGCAAGATGGATGCAGAAAGAGGAAAGAGCAGTGCAGAAAGAACCAAGAGAAGTGCAGAAAGAAACAACAGAGGTGCAGAATGAGGCAAGAGGGGTGCATAAAGAAGGAAGAGAAGTGCAGAAAGAAGCAACAGAGGTGCTGAAAGATGCACGAAGGGAACAGAAAGAGGCAAGAGAAGTGCATAAAGAAGCAACAGAGGTACAGAAAGAGGCAAGAGTAGTGCAGAAAGAAGCAACAGAGGTGCTGAAAGAGTCAAAAGAGGTGCAGAAAGAAGCAAGCGAAGTGCAGAAGGAGGCACGAGAATTGCTGAAAGAAGCAAGAGAAGTGCAGAAAGCACCAACAGAGGTGCTGAAAGAGGCAGCAGAGATGCAGAAGGAGGCACAAGGGGTGCAGAAAGAAGGAAGAGAAGTGCAGAAGGAAGCAACAGAGGTGCTGAAAGAGGCACAAATGGTGCAGACAGAGGCAAGAGAGGTACAGAAAGAAGCAACAGAGATACAGAACGAGGTGCAGAAAGAGGGAAGAGAGGTGTAGTAAGAGGCAAGAGATTTGCACAAATAGGGAAGAGGGGTACAGAAAGAGGGAGGAGGGGTGCAGAAAGAATTAACAGAGGTGCTTAAAGAGGCAAGAGGGGTGCAAAAAGAAGCAAGTGAAGTGCATAAAGATGCAACAGAGGTGCAGAAAGATGTGAGAGATGCAGAAACAAGCAAGAGAAGTGCAGAAAGAGCTAAGAGAATTGCTGAAAGAAGCAACAGAGGTTTAGAAAGAAGCAAGAGAAGTGCCGAAAGAGGCAAGTGAGGTACAGAAAGAAGCAAGAGCAATGCAGAAAGAACCAACAGAGGAGCAAGAAGAGGCAAGAGGGGTGTAGAAAGAGGTAGGAGAGGTGTACAAGGAGGCAAGAGAAGTACAGAAAGCAGCAGGAGGGGTACAAAAAGTAGGAAGAGAAGTGCAGAAAGAGGCAATAGAATTGTTTAAAGAAGCAACAGAGGTGCAGAAAGAAGCAAGAGAAGTGCAGAAAGAGACAAGTGAGGTGCAGAAAGAAGCAACAGAGCTGCCAAAAGCAGCAAGAGAGGTGCAGAAAGAAGCAAGTGAAGTGCAAAAAGACGCAAGAGTGGTACAGAAACAAACAAAAGAAGTGCAGAAAGAAGCAAGAGAATTGCTAAAAGAAGCAACAGAGAATTAGAAAGAAGCAAGAAAAGTGCAGAAAAGTACAAGTGGGGTGCAGAAAGACGCAAGAGCAGTGCAGAGAGAACCAACAGAGGAACCAAAAAAGGCAGGAGAGGTGCAGAAAGAAGCAAGGGAAGTGCAGAAAGAGGCAACAGAGGTAAAAAAAATACAGAAGAAAAGTATAGAAACAAGCAAGATAAGTGCAGAAAGAGGCAAGAGAATTGCTGAAAGAAGCAACAGAGATTTAGAAAGAAGCAAGGAAAGTGCAGAAAAAAGCAAGTGCAGTGCGGAAAGAAGCAAGGGCAGTGCAGAGAAAACCAACAGAGGGGCCAAAAAAAGGCAAGAGAGTTGCAGAAAAAAGCAAGGGAAGTGCAGAAAGAGGCAACAGAGGTACAGAAAAACACAATGGAAGTGTAGAAACAAGCAAGAGACGTGCAGAAAGAGGCAAGAGAATTACTGAAAGAAGCAACAGAGGTTTAGAAAGAAGCAAGAGGAGTGCAGAAAAAGGCAAGTGAGATGCAAAAAGAGGCAAGAGGGGTACAGAAAGAGATAGGAGGGATGCAGAAAGAAGGAAGAAAAGTGCAGAAAGAGGCAAGAGAGGTACAGAAAGAGACAGGAGGGGTTCAGAAAGAAGGACGAAAAGTGCAGAAAGATGATTGTTGAAAGAAGCAACAGAGGTGCAGAAAGAAGCAAGAGAAGTGCAGAAAGAGGCAAGTGAGGTGCATAAAGAAGCAAGAGATCTGCAGAGAAAAGCAAGAGAGGTGCTGAAAGAGGTGAGTGAGGTGCAGAAAGAAGCAAGAGAGGTGCAGAAAGAAGGAAGAGAAGTGAAGAAAGAAGTAACCGAGATGCAGAATGAGGCAAAAAGGGTGCAGAAAGACGTAAGAGGGGTACAGAAAAATGTAAGAGAGGCACAGAGAGGAAAGAAGGATGCAGAAAGAGGCAAGAGGGGTATGGAAAAAAAGCAAATGAAGTGCAGAAAGAGGCAACAGACATGCAAAAAGAGGAAAGAGAGGTGCAGAAAGTAGAAGAAATTTGCAGGAAGAGGCAAGAGAAGTGCAGAAAATGAAAGGAATGTGCAGAAAGAAGCAACAGAAATGCAGAAAGGTGCAAGTGAGGTGCAGAAGGAAGCAAGAGTGGCTTGCACACCATTTGTACCAATTTAACTCCCACCTGTAGAAATAAGTAACAGGTGACCATTCTAGGTTTGCAAAGGGCCTTCCACCACGCTGTAACACTTGTCACTGCATTTTTGGAACGTTTGAGCCGTTTGAGCTAGAAAATCAGCAGATTAGGGAGCAGATGATGAATGATGTGGCTAATGCAGAAAATGTATAATTGTGAGAAAGTTGGAGCAGCTCATACCTCTGACTAGGTACAAAAGTGCTCCTCAGTGATTCCTTCTTTTTTTGTCTCACTGAGTTCATAGTTGAGCTTTTATGGAAAGGCGGAGGACTAAAACTGAGGTTACCACTCCACAACACAGACTACCATACAACAAAATTACTCTCCATAACACATAATCCCACTCTACAAAATTCCTATACACTAAATACCACATACTTTCTATCCACATAATTTCACTGCACAACATACCATATAATTTCTCTACACACAAAGTACATTCACTCCACTCCGAAAAACATTAGTAAAATTGTTTCATTTACAATGCCAATAGCTCTAACTCTCGCAAATGCAAAACCTATTTACATTGCAAACACTTCTTTAACTAGTAGTCGTGTTTGCAGAGTGGTGGAGAAAGGGTACTGGGCCTCTGACCAGCGTTCAGGAATTCCGCTGCTTAGGATTTATAGGAGGTACCAGGAGGGCTTCTTGTCCCCCAAAGTCCCTCAGGAGTAAATTGGACTTCATCCCCATCCCGTATTCTGCCAGGAAGCACGTTTCCAGAGTGGTGGAGAAAGGGGGGCCCCCCAAGGACATCCTTGGGGCCCAACTACCCCTCCTATTACCTCCAGTAAGTCTCACACAGCAGGATTGCTAAATTCTCATTGCAGGCCATGCCCCCTTTGCCCACCACTCTGCAAACGCGCTCCCTGATGTGCTCTTGGATGGGGATTGAAGTCCCCTTTGCTGCTGGGGGTCCTTTAGGAGCCAACTAGCCTACCTCTTACCTCCAGTAAGCCCCACACAGTGGGATTGCTGAGAGGTGGACACAGGCCATGCCCCCTTTCTCCACCACTCTGCAAACATGCCTCCTTGCACGCTCTTGGTTGGGGGATGAAGTCCCCTTTCCTCCTGAGGGTGCCTGGGGGCCAACTAGCCCTCCTGTTTTCTCCAGTAATGACCATACAGCTGGATTTCTGAGAGTGGTCAGAGGCCACGCCCTCTTTTTACTCCACTCTCAGGATTTTTTGTCTGTTAAGGGAAGGGGGGCTGCATGGCCTCCCTTCCCTGGGCCACTTTTGGCCCTGGGGACCACATATCCCTGGGCCTGGCAACCTTGTTTTTTAAAAAAAACTACAATTTGGGGAGGGGGACCACGTGGCACCCCTCCCGAGGCCAATTATGAACCCAGGACCCATCCCCTGGGGCCTGGCCAGCATTTTTTTTTTTGGGAGGGGGCCGTGTAGACTCCTCCCAGGCCTCTTCTGGCCCCATGGGCCCCATCCCCTGGGGCCTGGCCTCTCCATTAGGGACCATGGGGGAGCCCCAGTGCCCCCACAGTCCCGCCGACCCACCGCCTCCTGCGGGAGCAGGCATTGATTTGAGCAAGGAGAGCTGCTAACATGCAGCTCCCCTTGCTCAAAAGCAAACCAGCCTTGCTTCATTGAAGGGAGAGCAGGTTTCCTTGCTCTCGCTTCAATGAAGCAAAGAGGAGTTTGCTATGGCAGGGCGGGAGCCGTGCTCCTGCCCTGCCATAGTGATGAATACAGGCCCCAGCTAGGCCCGCAGGACACAAGGGTTCGCTCTCCTGTAATGGAATCTATAAGGAAGTTGGCACGGAAACTGCAAAGTACAAAGACAGCATTTATTAACCCTTAAGGGTGGTCCTACAATCCACACAACACTCTTCAGTATTGCATAGAGTAGCACAAAGAACTTGCGTACACGGTCCCCTTTTATACACAACAGAGGGGCTCATAAGTGGGTGGATACAACATGAAGCTGAAGAACATTACCATTTATGGTCATTTTCGATACTGAATCAATATGTGGGCGGAGCTAACACACTCCTTGAGCCCGCGAAAACATGGTCAAGCAAGGCTAACTGATAACAGATGTGGTCAAGTCTGGGCATGTGCCAGATGGACAAAGGAGCTATTTATAGACTGTTACTAGGCAGATTACAAGAGCAACTAACACAGAGGTTGGACTCTTCTCGTGGGGAACACGTGGAAGCAGAACAATACAAAATGGAGTCCGAACTTCGGTCAACATAACAGAGAAAACATGATCTATAAGAGGGGAATTAATGTCTTTAGTAAATGCTTAATCACATCGTTGTTTCAATTTACAACAGACGACCCTTTCAGCATTTACTGAAGACATCCGGCTTGTTAGAATAATCATCATATATATCAATTATCATCATCTCTTCTACTTCCTTAGCTAAACGTTTCTGATAAGTGACATTGGCAATAGCTTTCTTATCGGGGATACAAAATGATACACATAATGAGCAGAGTAAAGGACCACACTGAATGCAGATACAGCATGAAAACAGAACCGCTACAATAATGCAGAGACCAGTTAGAACCTTCCATCCCCAGGCAGTAATTAACGCCCAAAACCATCCAGAAAAGGACCAAGTGCCGTTTTCTGTATGGATCTCAGCTGCAATTTTATGCAGTTTATTGATGGCATTATAAACTGATGGTGTATGATCAGGGATAAACACACAACAGCTACTTCCAATAATTTTACATGCTCCTCCTCTATCAGCTAGCATAACGTCTAATACCATACGATTCTGCAATGCAACAATTCTAGTAATTTGCAATTCCTCCGTAAGATTCCCAAGTGCAGCAGCGGTCTGATTTGTCACCGCTTCTACCACTCTTGTTAATCTTCGGATCTTCCTACTGTTCAGGGCAGCTCCAACAAAGAAAAACAATCCTAAGTTAAAATCAATATACTGCTGCAGACTGGTATCAGCCTGATCTACATCGTCAAGTGATAAAGTACGTTTATACCTATTTACAGTCACATTATTCAATAATTTCAGATCTTTATGATAAGATGCGGGAGCTAGGAATACAGGAGGTAATAGAAATGATACATAGCATACCCCAGACCACCCAGCCGGCAGACGGTAATAACCTTTATTTCCACACACAAAGTACGTATTATGGGAGGCTAAGAAGGTACTATTGTTTAACCCATCAATATTCAAAACAGTAATACAATCACTAACACCAACAGGGATAAAACCCACACTCTGGACACACAGGTCCGCTTGAGCTTGTGCTACTTGAATTACAAATTTATCCTTTCCCACAGTGTCTCTTGTGTTCGTGAAGATGTAGGGAATGGATTAATTGTCTGGTCGGTACTCCTCCCACTCCCAAATTGTCCCATTCGCTTGTGGATACCCATTTTTGTCTTGATGGCATTCTTTATTGAGTCTGAAGAGCAATCGTCCCACTGTCGGTTTCCGAGTAGCAAAAAGCAAAGTATACCATGCTCTACAAGAGCCATTATGAGAGAAAGGAAGTGGTATAAATGGCGTTCCTCCTTTCTTCTGATGAGCTGGCATCATCCCACATATCCAACAGTTCGTAGCATTCGTAGCAACGTGGGTATGATGCAGCATCTGGATGAAAGTGTTATTCAAGTAAGACTGTCGATGCTTCAACTCTTGATACGGTAATGTATAAAAGTAGTGCTCCTCAGGCACCGGAGTTGTCAACACAAGAATCTTCCGAGCTGGTGTTACATCCTCCACGAACCATGTGGTTATCCCAACAATGGCTACTGTCAACATGAACCCTAATGCACAAAGGATTTTCTTTTTCTCCATGTCAAGGTAAAAATGAATCCCAATATCTTCCTGAAACTAAAAGTCTGTCAGAACTCTTCCCTTTGGGCAGTGGTTGATTTCTTCACCAGCGGGCCAAGACGGGTGTCGCTACACTAATGCAGGGCTGATCCCCCCCCCTTGCCTCATCGGCTCTCCGTTTCACTAACCCAAGGGCCGTTCTGACAGTATGTCCCGGTACTGGAAAACTCACTTCCTTGGTCGAAGATGATATCGCCTTCCTCCAGGAGTCGCGTGGTCCGGAAAGAGCTCCTCGGTGGCGTTTGGCTCCGCAGCACGGCCTGTCTCTGCAGCCAAGATTTCTCGTTGATCGGTCAGCACGGCAGGTTCCACCAATCCGGGCGGCACCTTCCTACAGTGCAGGGAGTGGATCCAATTCTTTCTGTTGGAGACTCGCACAGCCGTCCTCGTTGCGAGGAGGACCTGCTCAGGGCCCACCCATCTCGGTTCCAAGCTGTTCGTCCTGTCGAAAACTTTCACCATCACGTGGTCCCCAGGCCGGAGACCATGTCCTTCACCGGTAGACCGATCAGGGAGCGCCTCTCGGACCTGTTGATGGATAGAAACCAAGTTATCCGTTAACTGTGCCAGGTAATCGCTCATCATTACACAAGGTACATCATACATAGCCTTAGGTCTTGGTGGACCCCAAATATTAATTGGGCGTCCGAAGACAATTTCATAAGGTGTAAGGCCAGTTCGAGAGTGTGGTACCGATCTAATTGACAATAACGCCAGTGGCAGAGCGTCTGGCCAAGTCAAAGACGTTGAAGCTTGAATCTTAGCGATCTTAAGCTTCAGTGTACCATTATACTTCTCAACTAGGCCTGCAGACTGAGGGTGAAACACGGCGTGGAACTTCTGAGTGATGCCTAGGCCCTTCAAGACATACTTTATAACATCCGCTACAAAGTGAGGGCCGTTATCACTCCACAGAAGTCTACAGACGCCATATCGAGGGAAGAACTCTTTCAGCAGCAACTTCGCAGTAGTCATTGCAGTATTGTCTTTCGTAGGGTACGCTTCAACCCATTTGCTGAAAGCGCAGACCACTACTAGAACATACTTCAGATTGTTACAACGCTCAAGCTGGATGTAATCCATCTGCAAAACCTCGAAGGGCGCAGTAGGTGTCACAAATCCTCCTGCTGGAGTTCGAGTGCCCTTTCCTGGGTTATACCTCAGGCAGATCATACAGGTCTGCACCACCCTCTTCGCTGTGCTAGCAATCTCTGGATGCTCCCAGACTTGAGTAAGCAATTTCACAATTGCGGAAGCTCCAACATGTGCTAGCCCATGTGCCATCTGAACCATAGGCTGTACAAAAGCCGTGGGTAATTTCCATCTATCCATCTGCTTATTTCTCCAGCAGCCCTCGTCATCCAGTTCTCCCTCACTAGCCCATTGTTCCCGCTCTTTGTCAGAAGCGGTCCTTTGCATTTCTCGCACTTCCTCCTTCGCATCATGCCATCTTTCCACCTGTGACTTTACTACATACATGGCAGTAGCACCGGGCTGCATCGCAGTCTCCCGTGCCACTCGATCTGCCAACGCATTCCCTTCTCCAACTTTATCAACTACTTTCCTATGGGCGCTACACTTAACGATGGCAATTTTCTTTGGGTATGTCAATGCGGTTAAAAGATTATGCACTAACTCTCCATGCATTATCTGTACTCCATGTGACGTTAAAAACCCTCTCTCCTTCCAGAGTAGGCCGAAGTCATGCGCTACTCCGAAGGCATAGCGGCTATCTGTATAAACATTCACACATAGTCCTGTACTGAGCTCACATGCTCGTGTTAATGCTATCAGTTCCGCTGCTTGAGCTGATTTCTGTGGTATGCGTGCTGTCTCCACTATCGTTTGCAATGTGGTAATCGCATACGCTGCTGAAGTCGTACCATCTGGTAGCTTCAGACATGATCCGTCCACCCACAGTTCTCCATCTACATCTGGAAAGGGCGTATCCTGGAGATCAATACGACCCTTTGTTTGTTCCTCAGTCACGAGAATACAATCATGCGCTTTCCGCGCCTCAGGCTGGGTTTCGGGGTATGGCAACAATGTTGCCGGGTTTAACGTTACGCACCTTTTTAACGTAATATGAGGAGCCAAAAGCGTCAACTCATATCCCGTTAAACGGGCGCTGGTCAAATGCTGCGTCTTCGTTTGATTGAGCAGGGCATCGACAGCATGGGGGACTAATACCAACAGCTTATGGGATAACACAATTCCCTCACTTTGGCGTATTGACACAGCTGTCGCCGTAACCGAGCGAAAACACCCCGGTAATGCTCGGGCGACAGGATCAAGTACAGCCGAAAAATATGCACAAGGGCGCTGCTTATCGCCGTGCATCTGCACTAAAACTGACAATGCACATCCATCTTTCTCATGCACATACAACGAAAAGGGTTTTGCATAATCAGGGGTCCCTAACACTGGTGCTGAACAAAGGGCCTGCCGTAGTTGCTGAAAAGCAGTATCACACTCATCTGACCAAGGGATTGGGATAGGCGTGTCCTTTGTCAAGAGGGCTAACAATGGCTTAGCTATGTGCGAAAACCCCAATATCCACTGTCTACAAAAAGAAACAAGACCCAGAAATGCGCGCACATCCTTCTGTGTGGACGGTCTCGGTGTATCCAGAATTACTTGGATACGATCCGGTGTGAGTGCACGTCCCTCCTTAGACAAAAGGTGACCCAAATAAGTCACCTTTGGTCTACAGAATTGCAATTTCTTCCTAGATACCTTATGATTGTGGGATGCTAAAAAGGAAAGTAAGGATAACGTACTTTTTTCACACAACTCCAGGGTGTCAGCCGCCAGCAAGATGTCATCGACATATTGAATGAGGGCGACCCCCTCGAGCAGAGCAAAAGAATCCAATTGTCGTTTCAAAGCCTGACTGTAAATGCTAGGGCTTTCTGTGTAGCCCTGGGGAATCCTACAAAAACGATAAGATCTATTATTTAATGTAAACCCAAAAAGATATCGGCTATCAGGGTGAATGGGAATGGAAAAGAAGGCATTCTTCAAATCGATCACGGAGAACATAGTCGCCGTAGGTGGTACCAAAGTGAGCAACGTCGTGATATCGGAAACCACTGGGTACTGAGGTATCACGATCTTGTTCACTTCTCTCAAATCAATTATAAACCGATAAACTCTGGCATCCGTATCCTTTTTCAGTATGGGAAGAATCGGACTGTTACAAATGTTGTAGGGGACTTCCTCCACTACCCCTACCGCCATCAAATCCTGCACTATCTATATGAGAGCCTCCTCCCCTTCCTGGGAAATACGGTACTGTGGGAGGCGTGGTAACACCGCCCCCTCCTTGACGCTAATGTGGACCGGTGGAATCACCATTTGTCCCACATCAGTATCCGAAGTTGCCCACAAAGCACGAGGGAGGGTAGCTAACAGCGCATCCTCAGACATCGTACACATCCGTTCTGATCGGGGGTAATTGTCATTCAATATTACCCGTACACCAGCAGGGGAGCAACGGATCGTAGCCCTAAAATGCTTTAACATATCAAGACCCATAATGTTGTCCGGTGTGCACGGGGCAAGCAGAAACGGACAGGGTGCAGAAAAAGAGTCAACTTTAAACATGAGGGGCTGCGAAAGAGGGCTTCGGGAGAGTGTTCCGTCAAACCCTACCGATGTGACCATTAAGCCGGATGGGGGAGCCCCCGGAACCAATTGCTTAGACAGTGCACTACGTGTCGCTCCTGTATCCACTAGGAACTGATCAGTAGAGCCCAAAACCTCAGCCGATACATAAGGGCCCTTCTGATCGACCGGCACCTCAACTGATTCTAACCCCCATCCAACGCATTCCTATGCATGCTGAGAGTCATGGTACCCCGACCGGTCAATCCCCGACGCTTGGTACTGATGCTGGCGATCAAAAACGTTTGATCTATCGCGGTGCTGCCCAGCAGAGTCAAAACGAGCCTGTTCGTTAGAATTCCCTCGAAAGTTCGAGAAACCCCCTCTACCTCGCGGGCCACCATAGGTATGCCCCTGACGCGATGCATGCAACACCGGGCAGTCCCTAGCCCAATGACCCGATTGCTTACAATACGCACATTGGTTCCTATTTAAATCAGATCGGCCCGAGGGAGGACCATAAGATCCTCCCCTACCTCTATTACTACCCCGCCGGGGCGGGCCATAGACTTGTGCCAACATCACCTTTGTTTTCAAATCTTTCGATTTCTTTTCCTCCTGGCCCTTTGCTTCTTGCTCCTGACGCTCATAATACTGGGCGATAGTCAGGAGGGCCGTCGGTGTAGCGGAGGACCAAGAACTTTCACTCGCTTTTAAACGGGCCGCAACTGCCGGCAGCAGATTAGCCACATATTTATCCGCAAAAAGGTGGCGGCCCGTATCGTCAGTAAGCGACTGGCCACTAAAATCATGAAACGTCTCCTCAAAGCGCGTAAAGAAGTCCGCAACTGACTCGTCAGCTTTCTGTTTACATGCAGCTAACATATTCCAGTCAATCTTTTTAGGGGGAATAATTGTCTTCAGCTTAGCCACAATAGCAGCAGGGAGATCTAAAATACTCTGGGGCGGTTTCTGCGCGGGCTTCCGTTCCCTATCCTCATCCTCAAGGTCAGACCACCGGGCCTTAAAGGCAACTGTATCATCTACTTTTCGGACAGATCGCCACATATCCGGTGGTAGAATAAGGCCAAAGAACAGGTCTATATCTGCTAAAGTCATAACGCAAGAATTCAAGGCCCCCTCGACTTCTTCGTAGAAGGCCGCTGGATTCTTGCGGGGGTCAGGCAGCGCATTCTTTAATGCCATCACATCAGCTCTATGCCACGGAGTATAAACCCAATTATACACAAAATATCCCTTAGCATCGGCGGAGGTAATGTCCGAGCTAGTCCCCGCTCCTTTAGGAGGAACATACAAAGGCGCCGCCTCGCGCATTGGCTTAGCATGCACTAGATCGCTCTTATCTGATTGAGAGGTGGATGAGTGGCCTTCTGCGGTACACGAATCCGACTGCGTCTCCTCCCCTGCTCGTTGGCGCGCTTTTTCTCTATGGGCCAGCACCGCGTCCCGCAAGGCGAATAGCCGCCGAGCCGTATCAGGAGCCTTAAAGGGAGAAAAAACACCATCATGCAATGCTTTAGCATCCGATGTCACTTCTTCAGGCTCAAAGACACTAGAATATTTCCGAAAAGCAGCAATCACTTCCTCAGCGAAATGACTCAAAAAATACAATCTCTCTCTATCCTGCCACGACCCCCAAGTATGGAACAATTCATCCACGGACACCTTACCCTTAAGTGCACGGAAAGAGATTTGCCGAAGCTCAGCCATATGCTCAGCCGATAACATGGACCGCGTATCTACCTTACCCGTACCCGGGACGGAATCTTGTGGCCTCGGAGCAGATGCGCCAACATAAGGGGGCGGAGAGCGATCTAGTAAATAAAAATCATCATCAAGATTATTAAGGACAGGATAGAGTGGCTGCCGAACAGCATATTGACCCGAAACTTGCAGCCTACGCTCTTTCTCTTGTCTCTCTGTCTGTTCTCTGTCTTCCCGATGCTTCACTTCCTGGGCTCGCACATGATCATTCTTCCGTTGTTCCTTATCAAACAGCGCTTTCTCACGCTTCTCTCGCTCACGCACCTCCTTCACCCACAACCGCACACACTCAAACATATCCTGACGAGCACGCCGCTTGCACATACACTGTTCCACATACTCAATCTTACGTATATCAAACGATCCATACAAAGGCCATCGCAACTCAGGATCTTTTTTTGTATATTTCCTCCATACTGTGCTGTACATTATGGAAGAAAGACCATGCTTCACGTACATATCCCTATTAGGAGTCCCCTCTGGGGGAGCTGGAGCAGATTCCTCGAGGTTCAACCGGTTTCTAAAACAGCAACACCACTTACGGAGTGCGCTAAAAGCAGGCATGCTCAGGAATAATGCAAAATATGCAATATTATAGAAAAAATGGCACTTAATCGTTGCGCCGTTCAAAGTTACACAGCTCCGGAGAAATCTCTCCACATTACCTGCCTATATGTGTTGCAACGCATATATTTTCACAAAGACAAATACAAAATATGACTAGTCATCACAAATCAAACTCAAATAGCCGGACCAGGCTTCAAAAACTCGGAGCAAGTACCGTACACCGGTTCTTACCAATCAAGAGTCCAGATTCCAACTGCCAAGCTCCACAATCGCCCAAACGGCTTTCACGGCAGGACCGACAGAAGAGGTCTCAGTCGGGGACCGGCGCCACCCAGACGGTCAGCTCGGAAGGGAAGGAAGAAAAACCTCGGGATGCCAGGGCTAAAAACGCCGCTGGCAGTGATCACGTCCCCGGCCAAGTTCCTCACCTTCGTCGCGACCAGTCCTTCGAGCATCCGAGTCGCCGATGAGCCCCACGTGACGGGCGCCAATTGATGAATACAGGCCCCAGCTAGGCCCGCAGGACACAAGGGTTCGCTCTCCTGTAATGGAATCTATAAGGAAGTTGGCACGGAAACTGCAAAGTACAAAGACAGCATTTATTAACCCTTAAGGGTGGTCCTACAATCCACACAACACTCTTCAGTATTGCATAGAGTAGCACAAAGAACTTGCGTACACGGTCCCCTTTTATACACAACAGAGGGGCTCATAAGTGGGTGGATACAACATGAAGCTGAAGAACATTACCATTTATGGTCATTTTCGATACTGAATCAATATGTGGGCGGAGCTAACACACTCCTTGAGCCCGCGAAAACATGGTCAAGCAAGGCTAACTGATAACAGATGTGGTCAAGTCTGGGCATGTGCCAGATGGACAAAGGAGCTATTTATAGACTGTTACTAGGCAGATTACAAGAGCAACTAACCCAGAGGTTGGACTCTTCTCGTGGGGAACACGTGGAAGCAGAACAATACAAAATGGAGTCCGAACTTCGGTCAACATAACAGAGAAAACATGATCTATAAGAGGGGAATTAATGTCTTTAGTAAATGCTTAATCACATCGTTGTTTCAATTTACAACAATAGCAAACAGCAATGTCCCGGGGTGGGCACCCCAGTACATTCCAGGAGCCAGCCCTGGTGGTGCTGGTCCCCCAGGACACAAGTGGACTTCATCCTCCGAACAGCTGTGCGCCAGAAGCCGCATTTGCAGCGTGGTGTAAAAAGGGACATGGCTTCGGAACACCTCCCTGCAACGCCGATCTGTGGCGCTTATTGGAGGTACCTGGTGGGCTAGTTGTCCCCAGGGATCCTCAGGATTTGAGAGGACTTAATCCCCCAACTTACAACAAGGCCGGGGGCGCATTTGGACTGTGGTGCAGGGAGGGGGTGGAGAATGATATAACAAGTGTGCAAACGCACCCCCTAGTGCTTTGTAAATTGGGGGATTAAGTCCCCTTCAATCCCGAGGGTCCCTGGAGGCCAAGTAGCCCAAAATGTACCTCCAGTAAGCGCCACAGTGCTGCGTTGCAAAGAGCTGGTCTGAGGCCACACCCCTTTTTACACCACTCTGCAAACGCAGCTTCTGGTACACTGGTGGTGAGGCGATGAGGTCCTTTTGTGTCCTGAGGAGCTCAGGACACAAGTGGACTTCAGCCTCCGAACAGCAGTGTGCCAGAAGCCACGTTTGCAGCATGGTGCAAAAAGGGGCATGGCCTCGGAACACCTCTCTGCAACGCAGCTCTGTGTAGCTTACTGGAGGTACCTGGTGGGCTAGTTGGTCCCCAGGGACCCTCAGGATTCAAGGGGACTTAATCCCCCAACTTACAATGTGCCAGGGGGCGCGTTTACACAGTGGTGCAGGGAGGGGGTGGGCCTGATATAACAAGTTAGCAATCCTGCTTTGTGGGACTTACTGGAGGTAATAAAAGGGGTAGTTGGCCCCCAAGGTTGACGTTGGGCGCTAACTACCCCTCCTGTTACTTCCTGTAAATCCCACGCAATAGGATTGCTAAAAGCTGTTTGGAGACCACGCTCACCTTTCTCCACCACTCTGCAAATGCTACTGCTATGTTATAGCTAGAAATTAGCATTTAACAAACCTTTGATATTCACTGAAAAAAACAAAGATTTCAAGGACGTTATAGTTAGAAATTAGCATTTAAAAAAACTTTGAAATTCACTGAAAAAAAACATAGGTTTCTGGGACATTATAGTTAGAAATTAGCATTTAAAAAACCTTGGAAATTCACTGAAAAAAATCACAGGTTTCAGGGACATTATAGTTAGTTGGACATTTCACTCGTACAAAACCAGTGAAATTCGTCTGTTATAGTTAGCTGAGTTAACTATAACTCGCTCCCCCACAATGCACTGCTGATGACGTCACATTTTACATCATTCATGACATGATCAGTGACATCACTGATGACATCTCAAATCAGGGGAATTGGCTAGAAAATGGGGAATGATTACTCCATAATGGAAGGGGTTTAGGGATGGGTAAGACTGGCTTTAGGGAGGGACATGCAATTAGAAACGCCCACAACAAAAGAAATGCCTATTGCTATTCCACACAATAATTGTACAGTCTCTACAGGCAAAAAGGTCCCAAAAATGCTGTAAATGTACTAAAGATCCGACTTGGAGTAAGCAAAGCACTTCTTAGAAGACTCAAAGGAACTGAAACCAACTCACATAAAAAATAACGAAGACAGGGTCTCAACAGCCCATGGGAAATATTGCTAAAATAATTACATTATTTCAACTTGAAAAATGTGTGTTTAATTGCTTCAGTGTTAAAAAGTTATATTACTTTTACACGTTAATACTTTATCATTTTAATATAATAAATGACTTATTTGCAAATAAACTGTTATACTTTAAAAACAAATGCTAAATTATTGAAAATTATATAAAAGTAAGTGTCACCTACATTAAATACTAATATGCTAGTGATGGTGGAATTTTGTTTTAATTTTGTTTAACAAATATTGTTTAAAATGTATGTGTTTTCATTAGTAAATTATTTAGTGGACATTTATTTTGATGAATAAATTTGCTGTAATATTTTATGTTATTAGTTCCAGTGCAATATCAGTTATTCTAATCTAATTTACATTTTTGTTTACATTCAAATATTTTTAATTTTCTTTTAAGAATGAATACAATTTAGTATTTTCTCTACAGTTTACCATAGGGAGGGCTCCACTGTGGAAGTGGAGATCTCCCTATGATAAAGTTGAATGTAAAGCATAGGAAGTCTAAAGGGGTGGGATCATTTAAGTCTGCATTTTCTACACTCTGAAATGAAAAAAATGTTGATATTGCAGATTGACACCAAACTGCAAGAATAAATGTGCCTATGTGTAAATATACAGATGAAAATATACCTTTGGGAATAAGGCATTTTAGTTGTAAAGACACTTGAATATTAAAACTAGAAAAACACTTGCATTTACAAGCTATGGTTAACTCCATACTTCACACAATGGCTTTGCAAACAATACCTTGTACACATAATGTAATGCTTATGTCTCCACAATATTTATACCAAAGAGTAACAGCAACTAAAAATCACAATGTTATTAAATAACAAAACATATGTAAATCACTAAGGGGCTCATTACGACGGCGGACAAACTTTTGTCTGTCTGCCATCGTCCCAGGGATTAGGACCGTCCGCCTATATGGCGGCAGTCCCGCACATGGTATTACAATGCGTTGTGCATCTTTAACATTGCAGCGGGTGCTGCTGGCTGCAGCACCCCCACAATGTTATAAAATGAATGTTGTCCATTTTCCTACACTACGTGGCAGGCACCACGTGGTGCCTGCCACCTGGTGCAGGGAACTCCCCCAAGTGCATTTCCAATGTGCCTCTGCATGAGGGGGGCTCGCAATGGGTCCCCAAAGTACATCCCGCCAGCCTGTCAATGGCGGTTGAACTGCCATAGACAGGCTGAAGGGGATGCAACATCATAATCTGGCAGACGGTGCCTCCCTGGCACTGCCACCATTTTGTAGATGCAGGTTGGGTCCGCCAGGCAATCGTACCGATTGCCTGGTATGGACCTTTGGCGGACGGACTTTCCGTCTGCCATGCACACCTCCCGCCATCTTAATCTGGTGGGTGGAAAAGTGCCTTGCGATGGCAGTGAATCTGCCACCAGCAGGCTGCCGGTGGCCAGTTCACCACCATCGTAATGACCCCCTAAGTAAGAGCACAATCATAGTCACCTCTTTCATAGAGTCAGTTGTAATGTGATATGTAATCTCCTCTGTACGATTATTTAAATGTTTTAATTACACCTGTCACATCAAGGATGAGGTCATGACACTCATACAGAATGTGGCTACCTCCATCTACATTGTAGAAACTGCTGGGAAATGGAAAGGCACTGGGGGTGGGGACTACTTGGTTTTGTGGTGCATCTAGTAGATAAAACTCCATCCTGAGCATGCCAGAAGTCACAGAGTCAGCCTCCCACATTGTATCAGAGACTACAGGACCAGATAGCATTAGCTGTAATGCCAATCTGAAGAGGTTATAACAGCAAAGCTGTGCCTCTGGAGATGACGCCACTTCATCAACATGGACCAGCAGCTTCTTCTGCTGCCCTAGTTTGCCAGGGTAACGCCATGTGTTGTTTGCATCCCAAATTGGACACTAATGGAGGATAGTATGACCCAGGTTATGTTACTCTCAGACAATCATCTCCTGCAGTCTCAAGAAACATTGTTACCTTAATGTTTCTCCAAGATGCAGTGGCTGCATAGGTAAATATAGTACATGGGACAAAATGGTGGGCAATAAAGAAAAATGGGTTCTCCAGATTTGCAAGAGGGAACAGAGTAAAGAGAATTACTTGAACTGGAGAGTGGAGTACAGAATGGGGAGTATGTTAAGTCAAGGATTGGTATCATTAAAATGACAGGTCTACGGACTATAAAAAAACTTCAACTGGGTAATTGGTTAAATGTGGCTGTTGATGTTTTACATTTCCACTCTTCTCAAATGTTTTCATGCTGGCTGAAATGTCTAAAGAAGCAGAGTAGAACTTTGACAGAACCTGGTTGGAAACCCCCTTTTGTCTTCGAGGTGCATCTTTTGCTGGAAGACGTGTGACGTGCTTCCAAGGAGCTATGCCAAAAAGTTTATGACTGCACCCTATATGGGCAGTCCTAGTGTGGCCTTTGGGCGCTCATATTGTTTGTATAAAAAAAATTACTCAAAGGAAAATATTGTACAATTTGTTGTCAACTGTTGTTTCGTCACCACAGTCTACTAAAACATTGAATCCAACATTGCACAATCTAACGGTGGTTGTTATTGTCTTACCTCTTCATTTTCATATTCAAGATAAAGAGTAGGGTGGGTAGGTGTTACATAGTTGGAGCGAGCAGGCATCAACCCATATATTTTGATGCAAACAGATTTACAAGACACGTAAAGCCGGGTTTTATGCCAAAATGGTTTGCCTACTGGACAGAGGTATTTCAAGGAGAAATATCCTTTTTCTCCTCCTTACTTCCTCTTTCCATGTGTGCTGCATTCTGCAGCACACATGAAAAGAGAAATATGCCTTCCTGCACAAAAACAATCCTGCCCGTAATGCAGGCACCACTATGGTGCAAGGTGGCCTGTATTGGGGCTAGGCAGCACCAGAGCAAGGAGAGAACAGAAATGCTCCATATCTTTAGAAAGATGGAGCACTTCTGCTCTCTTCCTATCACACATTGAAGAGCAAACATTTTCCTAGCTGTGCCGAGGCACATGCAATAAGGGTAAATGTGCCCCACAGTATTTTAAAAAGGGGACGAGAGGAATGCCCACGCATCAATAAAAGCATGTCTGCCATGTTTATTATTTGCAGGCCATGTTTATATTGTGCATATGAGAGGTCATTGGCCCAGTGGAGGAGAAATACAAAATTCATCCAGTACATTTTATGATATTAATTAATGTCCAAATGAATGACACCCTTCTGCAATTCTTACATATATTATAGAACACTGGAATTTTGAGAGCACCAATGATGACAATGAAAGTGCTCAGAGATAACAATGTCAGATGCAGACCTTCATCTCCAATATTCCAGTCCTTGTCTTTCTGTTTCCTTCTGTTTATTTTTAGAACATTCTGCCCTTAGTGAAATGTAAAATTCTAATAGCATTACAGGCCTTCTGCCTTGAGCTATAACAGTTACAGGCGCTTACCTGCAGGTCTGACTTACAGTTCAGGTTCAGGGCCTTTAGCCCTTGGCAGCATGCTCTCACACTATATTAATTCCCTTGCCTTGGTGCCTGCTTCAACAATAAACTTCTTTTTAGTTTTTAAAATGTTGTCTAAAGCATATTTTCTTACGAGTATGAAATCATCACCTTAAAAATGTGATTGGCATATGGGAGATTTTCTTAGCCCTTCTAGCATTGCCAAAAGAGCACATAAATGAATGACTCTAACATGAAAGGGAATATGTGAAAATCAGTACCATTCATTGTTAGTTGCATTAGTGCTACCAAATAGTTTCATTGTGAGTGGCATCCTGTTTTGTTCAGGCATTGAATGTTTGAATAAAAGGCTTTCCAAGCAACAAGCGCCTGAGGTGCTGGCAGGATATGATTATCCACAAATTATCCATTAAGTACCTCTTCTGGCCAAATGGTATACTCAAGTAAATCAGTCATAAATGAGCAACATTTCATCTTCATTCATGGTTCACGAAACTAGGGCCTCATTACGACCACCATCGTTTTGGGCTCTAAACTGTCAGACAAGGAGTTGGCGGTCCTGACAGCCCAATTACGATACGACTGCCGTACAGGCACTTGTAATCATCCTTTCTCCTATTCTGGGTTGTACTGCAGCCCAGAAAAGGGTTGCCATTACAAAAATGGGGTAACCCAAGGAAGAGGGACCTGGGCGAATTAGTGATACCAAAAACAATGGTCCTTATCCAATGATTGATAAATGTGAGATATGTTTTACTTAGTCAGTTAGTTAACTAGTCATGAGCCTAAACACAATTATACTTAAACAGAGGCTCGTAATATTGAATAAGTCATTCAAATCAGCGAAGGACAACAACCAAAAACACTGAAAGCCGTTATATATACATTTATTTTATAGTTTTGGCAATTTTCTGCAATATTCATAGAACAGAACAAGGTTGCTCCAAGAGGAAACGTGCATCAGAGGAAAGTGATTGAAAAGTGTGTGGATAGAACAAGGAATGGAAGATGCATAGTAGTAGGGGTGATCAATTAGTTACAATTACAGGCAATGTGAATCGGTTGTAATTCACCGTCCACAAGCCAAGAAACCTGGTCACATTTATTGAGTACACAATTAGTATAGTTCAGAAAAAGACCCCATTGGTGGTCTTGCACGAAGGACTGGAATTGTGTCCCAGGTAGCAAAGGGTGGGCGTCGACGTTTCGACCCGTCTTGATGGCCTATGGGGATTTAAACCTTGGCCTTGCGGGTCTTCATCAGGACCAATAAGGGGCAACCCGACTGGAGGGTACTTTAATTGAACCACCTAGTGGTATGGTTCCACTGGGAGAAGTGCCGGGTAAGAGGGCTTGGTTTTGAAGGGTCTTTAATTCCGTGTCGCTTCAGAGGATCAGTCAAAACTGATAGCGATGTATCCATCCGCACGGAGCCTCGGACGAGCTCACACCGCGCCGGGCTTTCAACGGAGACAGACGCTCCGGTTTCTCGAACACATTTGATGTGAACTCCATGCCCTGATTGAATCTCTGCGCTGGATATCCATGAACGGACATTGGATACATCGCTATCAGTTTTGACTGATCCTCTGAAGCGACACGGAATTAAAGACCCTTCAAAACCAAGCCCTCTTACCCGGCACTTCTCCCAGTGGAACCATACCACTAGGTGGTTCAATTAAAGTACCCTCCAGTCGGGTTGCCCCTTATTGGTCCTGATGAAGACCCGCAAGGCCAAGGTTTAAATCCCCATAGGCCATCAAGACGGGTCGAAACGTCGACGCCCACCCTTTGCTACCTGGGACACAATTCCAGTCCTTCGTGCAAGACCACCAATGGGGTCTTTTTCTGAACTATACTAATTGTGTACTCAATAAATGTGACCAGGTTTCTTGGCTTGTGGACGGTGAATTACAACCGATTCACATTGCCTGTAATTGTAACTAATTGATCACCCCTACTACTATGCATCTTCCATTCCTTGTTCTATCCACGCACTTTTCAATCACTTTCCTCTGATGCACGTTTCCTCTTGGAGCAACCTTGTTCTGTTCTATGAATATTGCAGAAAATTGCCAAAACTATAAAATAAATGTATATATAACGGCTTTCAGTGTTTTTGGTTGTTGTCCTTCGCTGATTTGAATGACTTATTCAATATTACGAGCCTCTGTTTAAGTATAATTGTGTTTAGGCTCATGACTAGTTAACTAACTGACTAAGTAAAACATATCTCACATTTATCAATCATTGGATAAGGACCATTGTTTTTGGCATCAGAAAAGGGTTGCAGCACAAACTACAATAGAAAAAGGGATGTTTTTAAACATCAATGCACCGTGTGCCAGGTACCATGTAGTGTCCGGCACACAGTGCATGGATGTTTGCAGGGGTCCCACATGTGACACCAATGCCACATCGTGGAGGACTACGGGGACAGGTTTCCTGCTAGGAGCCGACAAAGTCACTTTCCAACAGCCTTTTCATGGTGGTCAGATCACCATGAAAAGGCTGTCAGAAAATGAGAACCTAAACCCTATTGTGGGGCCTCCGCAGGCTTCACCTCCATTGTTGGGATTAGGTTTCGATGGGCTCCTTGAGCCTGTTGGAAGTGGCAGCCTTACCCTGCCTGCTGTGCTCCAACCGCCGGCATCATAATCTGGCAGTTGAACCGCTGCCCTAGATGTCCGGTGGACCATCACCAACAGACTGTCCGTGGCAGTCTGCTCGACATCATAATTGGGCCCAATGTTTGCAAAATTCAGAAAGGTGCTCAGTTAGGTTTTCTCCTGTTTGAAGTGATCCTCTGGCATTTGGAGATTCAGTATGAATCATCGAAATACGACCAGAAATCTGACTGTCCCAGATTTCCAGACGTACATCTACTTTTCAAAGTGTACTCATGCTGATTTTCCAGTAGGTAAAAAACCTGAATTGGTAAATCTCGCAAAATGTGAATTTGCTTATTGAGCTCATTTGTGTCCATAAGAAAATTAGGTTTCTTGTGAAGCCTCCATTTTCTTTAAGGCAACTATCAAATATGTTAACATTCCCATTCATTTCTCATCCTTGAAAGGCACTTCCTGTTGTCCTTAAGATGAGTACTTTATATTGATCTTTCATGAGATTGTTTTGTGAAAACCTGCAAACTTATGCGTTTGTGGTTGTTTATTTAATTATTGATGGGCAACCTCCTAGCCACAAAAAGCCCCCTCTCCCATGTTCATCCCTAAACTTACATGGTGGACAAATATTTGACTTCCTACACTGCACAAGAAGAAATGTTGTATCCCAATCATGTAGTCACATTTCAAAGACCAGACATTTCCATGCCAGTCGTCATATTTCTGTAAGCATTAGATTTCACTTCTGACTGCAGTATTGGTTTGATTCAATTGCTGCAAATTTCTGTTTGTGTTTACTTTGCTCCTTATGTATCACAATTTTAACATGCTTTATTTCAACTTAAAATAGTCACTTATCTTTTGTATCAGAGATGGAAAGTGAATTAAACTCACCTAAATTTGACAGATTACTATGAATTAGGGGAATTTTAAATTCTGCACTGTTTGGCTTGTTTATCTTGTCAACAGGATTGGGTGTCTTTAGATCAATTTTATAAATAAAATATGTTTATTGATGTTCATTGTTTCATCATTAAGCCATAACATTAATAACAGTAAAACCATGCTTGTCTGTCCAGTACATTAAGAAAGAGGCATGTTCCCCACCTCCTTTTATATTGGTTTGGTCCTTAACAAGGTTCGGGGAAGGAGCCCACATGGCCTCCCTCCCCTTTTTTGTTACATTTTGAACCCGGGAGATGGGGTCCCCAGGGTCTAATAAGGCACAGGGTGGGGTTGTTGCTCGCCCTTCCTCTTAGATATGGGCCCCGGGGGATTGGGTCCCCAGGGGCACAAGAAGGCTTAGGGAGGAGGGCCATGTTGCCTTAATTTTATTTGGCCCCAGGAGATGTCGTCGTCGGCCCTATTAAGGCTCGGGTAAAGGGCTGCTTCCCCACTTCCCGTTTAATGGTATTTGGCCACAGGGAATGTGGTGCCCAGTGTCAATTAAGGGGCAGAGAGGGGCTGCATTCCCCCTTCTCATAATATATGTTTTGTCCCTAGGGGATGGGTCCCTAGGGCCTGAAGGCCAAACTTACACTGCGCAAATGCAAAATCTGTGTGCTGTGTGGGATTGGCTGCCTGGTAGCTGGCCAAGCCCTGTGATTAACCCTGCACTGTGCACGGCCAACGGCTGTATGCAGTGTAGTGTTGGCTGCCTGTGGGGAGTTGGAAGCAGGGCCTGGCTGGAACACAAGCTCTGTGGATAACTTCTTCCCAAGCATTAGCAAAGGCAGTATGTGGAGTGAGGTTGTCTGTCTTAGGGTGGCTGCCTGCAGGGAGTTGGATGCCAGGTCTGGCTGTTAGCCAGGCCCTGCATTTAACCCCATGCCAGGTGAAATGGAAGGTCATGTGCAGCGTGGTGTTGGCTGCATGCAGGGGGTAGGCTGGCTCTTGGTGGGTTGGACATTGTCGGGCCCTGTTGCGAACCCTTTGTTGTGTATGGCCAAAGGCCATGCACAGCCTGGGGTTAGCTGCTGATGGGGGGTTTGCCACAGGGGCTGGGCGCAAGCCTCAGCCATGCACAGCCAAAGGCTCTGCATGGCAGGGGTTGACTTAACGTATGATAATAAAATAATACTTTACGTGGATAATACCCAAGAAATTCACTGAAAAAAACAAAGGTTGAAGTAATTTTATAGTTAGGTGTCATAAAAAGATTTGTGTTTCTTTAAAAAAAAACCTTAGAAATTAACTGAAAAACAAAGGTTAAAGTGACGTTATAGTTAGGTGAATATGCCAGTGACAACATTGATGTTTTCAACTAAAAAAACATAGAAACTCACCAGTTATAGTTAGCAGAACTAACTATAACTTGCCCCTCCACCATGGACTGCTAATGACTCACATATTACATCATTCATGGTATGTTTTCTATGGTATCATTTATGACATTACTGTTGACATCTCTAATGACATCAATGATGACATTATCAGTCAGTCAGTCAGTCAAAAAGCTTTTATTTCGGTATAATACCATAAAAAGACATAAATAGCTATTTACAATAAAAATGAATAGGAATGTACAGTACATAAGTACAATCCAACATAGACACCTTAATTACAATAGATTAGCGTTAAAAAAACGTGATTAAGAACATGATAGATAGGGGAAGAAATAAACAATGTCACGTCCCTAAATAACCTCGTCTCTAGACATGATTCCACTACAGTACTAGAATCCACCTTAGGAGTGGGATATTACCTCTTGTTTTGTAGTTTTTTACACCTAGAGAACCACATAGAAAGAAGAAATCTAGCCATCGCAAAGACTATCATGGGTGTAGTGTCATATTTAAGAATTCTGAACACCTCCTGATAGTCCCTAAGACCCCTGGATTTACAGAGTTGAATAATCCATTTTGATCTTGCCTTGATGTAAAGAGGACAAAAAAGGACAACATGCAACTCTGACTCACAGGTATCCGGACATTCTGGGCAAAAGCTCGTAAGGCAAGGCTCGTTAGACAACCTATGGGTGAAAGCCCTCAATGGTAACGAGCCGTGTCTAAACTGGATGTAAAGTTTCTTGGCCAATGGGGGCTGAATAACATCCAAGAAAACTTCAAAATGAGGACCGGTCTTAACATCCATAAAGGTATTAGTGAGCCTACCCAGAGAAGAATGTAATAGAATTCCCTTTCGATACTGTTGTAGCACCACAGTCAATGATTTCTTGATTAATAAACGGCAAGATTCTTCTGGAGTCGACCACAACACTCCCTTCCCTATAGAATAGCAAAGATTCTTAACATATACCAGCCATGGAATTTTTCCCTGGTTCCCTCTTGATAAGAGATCACCAAGATCCTGCCTATAACTCGCGAGCTCGGGTGTAGACCAGAGTCGTCTCCAATAAAGGAGTGGGCGGTTCAAGGCGATCTCTTCAAACGGGACTAGGCCTATATCCCATCTCAAGGGAATTAGGGGGGTACTCATAGGTAATTTCAGGAGTCTCCTGATAAAGGAATTTTCAGTTAAAGTGAGGGGTGCAATACTACAATGGCCCCACAGCTCAGCGCCATAGAGTGCACCCCCTCTGGCTTGGGATTTGTAAATTTCCATGGGGGGACCCAGGGGTTTAGAAGATGTATTATTAAAAACCTTCAGTATGCCCCCCACAGTTTGTGTTAACTTCAAATTTGCCTTCACCATGTGAGATCCCCAATTCATTTTATCATTAAGAGTTACCCCAAGATAATCGAACGTGGATACACGATCCAACTCTATACCTTCCATCTTGGGATGGGGACAATTGGCTGGACTGGGGCTAAAAACCATAAATTTGGTTTTAGATAAATTCAATTCCGGACCCCTTATTTTGCAAAAGGAGCAAAATGCCTCTAAGGAACGCTGGATGCCCAGAGATGATTTTGACAGTAAAAGCGTGTCATCCGCGAACATTAGGGCAGGTATTTTACGCCCCGCTAGCATTGGGGAATCCAGATTAGTAGCACACAATAAGTGCTCAATCAGCCCATTAATAAAAAGGGAAAATAGAGTTGGGGCCAAAACACATCCCTGCCTCACACCCTTTTCTACCGAAAATGGGGCCGAGATTTCCCCACATCTCCCATATCTCACCCTTGCATAAGTACCTTCATGCATATGTTTAAACAAGTGGCAAAGATAAGGGGGGGCACCCATCTCCATTAATATTGCCCATAATTTCTCCCTTTGGACCATATCAAATGCGGACCGAAGGTCCACGAAGATCAAATACAAATTACCAGCACCCATAGTAACTGTCTTCCAGTAGACCAGCTGCAGCCTGAACAGTTGGTCAATGGTCGAAGTTTTTGCTCGAAAGCCCGCTTGAAGGGATGTTAAGATTTGGTTTTCCTTCATCCAAGTCAGCAGTCGTATTAAAAGCACACGGGCAAACAGTTTCTGTAAAACGTCGATCAGGCTTATGGGGCGATAATTTGCCGGGTCCAAAGGGGAAGATTTTTTATGGATGGGTATAATTTCAGCACCTAACCATGTATAGGGAATTTCAAGGCCCTGCAAAATAGCATTAAAATAGGCCCGAATGTAAGGGGCCCAGATCTTTATTTCGCTCTGGTAAAGATCACCTGGGATCTTATCAAGGCCCCGGGCTTTCCCCACAGATAGGGTACTAAGGACCATCTCAATTTCCGAAAAGGTAAAAAGTCGGCTCTCCAACTCCTCTTGTGCCCGATAAGCCACAAGAATATCATTTGGCTGGATTACTAAATCTAGTCTGCCATTGGCATTACTAAGCGAGTAGAGAGGCTTGAAATGCTCAAGCCAGACTTCCTCGCTAAGGTTAGGAATAGTGGCGGACAGACTTTCTGCCGAACCTGCTCGTACGAGATTCCAGAATGCCCTGAAATCGCGAGCCTCTAGAGCTTGCTTCATACTCATCCACCTTGAGTCCTCCCACTCAGACTTTGCCAGTTTTAGCAAATTTTTATAGTGCACCCTCGCAGCTCTAATGCTTGACTGTGTACCCTCTTTTACCTCCGTAATTAAGGCAGATTTTGCCAACCTACAACTTTTATTATACCAGTGGTCCTTTATTACGGGCCTCGGCCTCTGTGTTGAGGGGTTATGAAAATAGCCAGCCAAACAGCCGCGAAATTTTGTATGGATATCCTGCAAGTCCAAAAAATAATGCTGTAAAATATCACCATTGGGACCCAAAAGGTGGGAGACTTCCACCAAAAAACAGGAGACGCTGTGGTATAAATCCGCCAGCTTCGCCTCCTCAGTCACAAACCTTGCCCACCTGATGCGTCTACCACCTGCGGCTAAAACCAGATTCTTGCTGTTAGGTATAACTATACCCCCAGGAACTTTACCACCACCAATTTTAGATAATAACTCTAATGACAATAAATTGTGGTCACTGTCAACCCTAGGTATGACAGAGAAAGCTCCCAAGTGGCCCCAAAATTCAACATTTACCAGGATATAATCGATTGTTGAACATTTCCCGGGTCTATTAAAAGTGTAGGAACCCGGGACATCGGGAGAAAGTCTGCCATTACAGGCCCTTAAACGATGGAAGATAACTATCTTGTTAATTTCAAGGGCCAGAGGCGATAAACGTTTTGCTTGGTACATAGTACAATCAGGAATTTTAAAAATTTCATCCTCGTCAAGCGTTACTGGGGGGATCCCGAGAAGGGGTTCAAAGTGGCAAATTAAGATCAGCCCCTAATATTTTATGAGACAGAGGGGGGAGAGAATGTAAAATAGCATCTAGGGCACCCAAAGTCGTTAGACCCAACTGTAGAGGGTAAGGGCGCAGGTAGACATTCAGTACTACCAGTGAATGTCCTGCGGGAAAAGTAAGTAGAAGACATAAAATATCAGGGCACAGAGAGTCAATAGTTTTGACTGTGCAATCTAAATGAGTGGCAACCCATACAGCCAAACCCCCGGAGGGTCTACCCCTGACTCCTTGAGCCGCGGGAACAGAAAAAGACGCATAGCCCACCCTCACCGGGGGAGACCGTAGCCATGTTTCTTGAAATAGACAAATATCGTATTTGTCCATTAACTCCCCCCACTCAGGATTAGAAAGTTTAAACCCCAAACCAGCCACATTCCATGACCCTACCAGAGGTCTGCGTAAAGCTACTTGAGGTGGAAAATCCACTTGAACGTCATGGTCAGCAGGACGGGGGAGGCCAATCGGTCTGAGAGACCAGACTCCAGTGGACCTTGAGTGAAACTGTTACTTTGCGGAGATAGAGGGACAGAAGTTACGCCTGTCCCAGTTCCGTAAGCTGTATTATGGAGAGCCACCTCCGTACCACAGCCAGCCTTAGCCTGTCCCCATCCCCATGCGTATGCCCACCTTGGATGTTCCTCAAAGACGATGGTCAATCTACAGAGCTCAATACATCAAAGGGGTTGGTGGTCAGAATATTATAGTGAAATTGGTGAGTAGCTTGATGAAAATAGGGTAGTTCCCTAGGGCTTGGAACACTAGGGTACACATAAAAATACCCCAAGTGACAGGTGTCAATAGAGCCTTTTTTAGCCTTCCCTCCAAAATCCAATATATGACCAACAACTCTCGGGTCCCTGAAAATAATTAAGACACAATCCCCACCTATGTATTTGGTTCTGCTCCCCAGCCAACGGACTCTAAGTACAAAAAGAATCTCCCCCCGACCTACTCCATTCAGTGGTCTAAATTTAGATAACCAGTGAATAACTTTGTTTTTTAATTCCTGGTATGTTTCCCCCCTATCACTTAATAATGGAGGTACTCCCGTAAGCACCACCACATAGGGTGAGGCCTAGGGTGGAAGCTGCGGGAAGGGAGGAGATTTAGCCAAGCCTATTGTGCCTGTATTTCCAACTGACTTAGGAGGCGGCATGCCCACCCCCAGATTCCGAGTAGCACAAGCCATAATACTAGGAGGTTGTTCGCAAGGGGCTACACCGATAGCAACTCGAGAGGTGATAGAAGAAGTAGAAGGACCATCCACCAATGGAGATACCGTTGGCATCACCAAAGGCGGTTGGACATGGGCAGGTAAAGTAGATTGAAGAGAAACAGTGGGAACCTGTGGAGTGGATTTACTAGTCGTAATTAATGTTTCCCTGACCCTCCAATCTACCCTGATCTTTATAAACAGGATTTGTCTGTTTATTTCCAGCACCTTTGGTGTTAATCAAAGTTACTAATCTGTCGATCTTAGCCGACAGTGTTTTTAGAAAGGCATTTAGGGTCTGGTCTATATTGGACTGTAAATCCATTAATGTATTGGTAACCCACACCGGGGGACTTAAGGTTGGTGGATGGCAAACAGTATCCGTAGAATTAGAAATAAAATCAGAGTGAGCGGGATTGTTAACCACTTTTTTGGCTTTCTTTCTTTTCTTAACCTTCACCCGCCTCATGGGTACCACTGTGGATACCAGAGAAGATGAAAGCGGACCAACTTCCACTTGCACCGTCTCACCTGGTGTAGTCTGAGCACATGGTAAATGTGAAAAAGAGGGCAACATAAAAGACAAGGCTTCTGCCTCAGTTTGATTAAAAGAATCTGCCGAACCATTATCCAGAGGGGGGGCAGACGGAATTGCGGGAGTAATTGACAACCGCCTTTCGGTATTTTCAATTGCCGTAGCTACCACCCCAATGGTTTTCTGCATCATTTTATCAATAGCTGTAAGGCTCGGGAGTGATGGATTCGAGTTGGCAAGTTGCCTAGTCATTGGTCGAGCAGTGGCAGATTTACAATATTTCCCCATATTTAAAACAACAGTCACTTAAAGCAGACTCACCTTTGAGATATTTGCAAAATGGCAGGCAACACAAAAAATATATAAACAAAATAAGGGACTATGTGAACAGCTTTAGACTGAATGGTTACAATAAAAGAAGAATTACATACTAAACATGGGAACCATAAAAAACACAACTGACCCAATAAGTACGGTAAAGAGGGGTGGCCCAGCCCAGCCTCTTCCGGTCTATGACGGGCAAGGACGGGCCCGCCCTTGGCCCGGGCTTCGCCCGGGCGGTGCCTGCGCGCGTCCTGCGCTGCGGGGGCACCTGGAGGCCTATGTAGTGTTCCGGCGCTCCCAGGCGCCGTCACTAGCAGGCGCGCTAGCCGGGAATGCTGGGGGATGAAGTTCGCGTTGGCCGTTCCCCTCACGGCAGAATTATTGACGAAAAAAGGGCCAAATCGATCCCGCTGCAGTGGCCGTTCACCTCACGGCAGGTCAGTATTGCAGGTTATGGCAGCCAGAGTCCTAACGCGTCCCGCGCTGCGGGGGCACCTGGAGGCCTATGTAGTGTTCCAGCGCTCCCAGGCGCCGTCACCAGCAGGCGCGCTAGCCGGGAATGCTGGGGGATGAAGTTCGCGTTGGCCGTTCCCCTCACGGCAGAATTATTCACGAAAAAAGGGCCAAATCGATCCCGCTGCAGTGGCCGTTCACCTCATGGCAGGTCAGTATTGCAGGTTATGGCAGCTAGAGTCCTAACGCGTCCCGCGCTGCGGGGGCACCTGGAGGCCTATGTAGTGTTCCGGCGCTCCCAGGCGCCGTCACCAGCAGGCGCGCTAGCCGGGAATGCTGGGGGATGAAGTTCGCGTTGGCCATTCCCCTCACGGCAGAATTATTCATGAAAAAAGGGCCAAATCGATCCCGCTGCAGTGGCCGTTCACCTCACGGCAGGTCAGTATTGCAGGTTATGGCAGCCAGAGTCCTAACGCGTCCCCATGACATTATTGATGACATCACTGAGAACATCATCCAGTGACTGTGCTAGTTTATTTTATAGTTTACATAGTGGCGGGTAACAACCATACTACTTATGTACCTAATTTTGTACACCCTGTGTCCAGCTAATGGGAGTAAGTGTGTGCAAAAGACATGTGCTTCGTATGCAACAAAGGTGTGTAGAGGTATGAACATGTTATAAATCTTTGGATAGAAGAGTAAGTCTATGTGCTGTGACAGTTGACTTATGTACAGCATGGTCCATACACGTTCTTTGGTTCTCCAGAAAAGGTTTCCAACAGGGCAAAGATTCTGCCTAGTAGATACTAAGTATTGTAAGCAGCCTTGAGGTATCATCTCAGAGTGACAATTTCTACATAAAATACTAACCTATGTCATTTTCATTGTATAAGCTTTATTTTGACTGCTTATGACATAAAATCTGTAAAACCATCATTTTGAATAAAAGAATATAAAAATAATCAATTCATACAACAGCATATTGCAGACAGGTATATACAAACAATCCATCCTAGTACCCAGCTGCAACCAGAGTACAGCTAGGCGATAGATGCATTAATAAAAACATATGTAAAATACATTCTAAAATAAGGAAAGAGATGCACTAAAATGCTTTCCTTTGCAGTGTATCTTCTGTTGGACCTAGTTTGCAATCCCCCCTCATGGAAACATTATGGGAAGACCACAAGCAATAAAGTGTACGTGAAAAATGTGTAAATAGGACATACATTGCCAGCTTATGAGCCCTGCGACAGCTGAGTGTAATCCTCATGCTACTGGGGACTACCGTATTCCTCTCTGGATCTTTCGTCTTATGAGCCAAGTATGACTTAAAAACTTGGCCTCACTGAAGGCAAAGAGCGGTCTCGGATATGATCTAAGAATGTGCAGGTCCCCCCCGGTAGTCCTGTAGTCCTGTGTGCCCAATTTCCGGCAAATCGGTTTTAGCCACTTTGCCCTCAGCGTGGCATATGGCTGCCATGCAAACATAGTGGGCAACACTTTCTTTCGGGGCCCTGCAACATGGACAGTCCTTTGGTGGTGGATTACATGTGTGCCAATTGACTGTGGTCTCACAGACAGGTAGTTTTCCAAGCCTAAAATGGATATATCATGTCCTGTCCTGGGGGACCTGGATTATATCTAAAAAAGGACTCTAAGTATCTGTCCTGTTTATGGAGATAAGATTCTGTGGTTAGTCTCCTCACGTTTGGTTTACTAGATTCTTGTTGGGCTATCCATTCCCAATAGAGACATTTGAGCTCCTCTTTCCTCAGTGGGTCCTGCTTGTCCCAATGTGCTTGGAGACCTAAGGCTGACATCAGTTTCCTAACATTAGAAATCCAGCCCATTTTGCTACTTATGTCGAGCCTGACAACCTCAAATAGGGCTTCGGCATAGGGCAGATGCTCAGGGGTTCGCCTGATGAGAGCCCAAAAGAGCAGTGGGCCAAGCCTTGCTACGTTGCCAATGGATCGTCTGCCCATTACAAGCATAAGGGGAGTGAGGGAACCATATTTGGGAAGCATCACTGGATTCCTAAGGAATTTATGCTCAGATCTCTAGAAGTCTTGGGCCTTGTCAAATCCCCACAGCTGTGCACCGTACAGTGCTGTACTAACTGCTTATGCGTCCTAGACCTGAAGGGCTGGAGCTACCGGTCAACTGTGTGATGAGCGATGTTCCTTCCCAAGTGATCCCACTACCCTTTTGTGGCTCATCAACATCGTTGGTGGTGCTTCCATGACATATTGTCTGAGTGTCGGACACCAAGATAATCAAAGGTGCCAATTTTTTCTAAGGTGGTTCCACCGAGAAAGGGGCTGCCTCTATTAGACTTGTGGGGGTGAGGGACATAAATTCTGTTTTTGACATAAATTCTGTTTTTGAGGTGTTAATGACCAGCCCCTTGTTATCACAGAAATGAACCTTTTCTATAATCGCTGCAGCCCCATTGGGGTCTTTGACACCAACAGGGTGTCATCTGCGAACAAAAGGGTCAGTACCTTATCGCCCCCCAGGGTTGGTGCATCTGCTGGATCTTCTTGCAGGAAATTAACCACTCCATTCATATAGAGGGAGAATAGAGTGGGAGCCAGAACACAACCCTGTCAAACTCCCCTGCTTACAGGAATACGGTCAGTCAGCTGTCCCTGCGTCCCCCACCTAATCTGTGCGTAAGTATCTTCATGCAACCGGACTACAAGATTGAGAATAAACAGGGGGATGCCCATATCCAACCATAATTTACTCCTAGGGACTAAGTCAAAGGCAGTTTTTAAGTCGATGAATGCTAGATATAAGATGCCCTTGCCAATCACCACCTCTTTCAAGTAAATGAGTTGGAGCCGAAATGCCTGATCGATGGTCCTCGTTCTAGCCCTAAAACCAGCGCGAAACTGTGATGAGATGGCATTATTGTCTGCCCACAGCTGGATTCTCTGGAGCAGAACTCTGCTGAAGACCTTCTGCAGGGCATCAATCAGGCTTATGTGCTTGTAATTTGAGGGGTCATCTCTGGCTCCCTTTTTTATAAATTAGGACCACCTCTGCTAGTTTCCAAGACCCAGGCACTGGGGCACATTTTGGCTATTGCATTTATCAGAAAAAGGATGTAACGGGTCCAATTTGGGATATTGGATTGAAATAGATCACCCGGTACTAACCTATGAATAAGTGCTTGTTTTGCTTCAGAAGATGGGCTATCTGTAAAGTTTCCAGCACTACATGAGGCTGCTGGTAGTAAAATCTTTAGCACCTCCAGACCTTTGCTAATTTAAGTGAAGTGTTGTTTTACAAGTGTTGCATAGAGTGAACACTGTTCTTAGTAGATACTTTTTAATACTCTGTTGTGAATTTCTGGTGAGAGTTCCACTGTCTGCAAACAGTGTGCTACAGAGTAAACTCTCTCCATAGACATTTTTACAGTATCCACTTTTCTACTCATATCAAATTAATTACTCAATGTAGATTTGGTTTTATACAGATAAAAGCTGTCTGTAGTAGGGCATTTTTGTTCAATAGACATTGCATATCTTGAGAAACTTGGCTTTCCCTAAACAGTTGTATACGTATTGAATGCTGTGTGCAACAAGGGTTTCCCATATATCTGTGGTTGGTTGTTACTGAGAACTAGGCTACCTGTTAAGTGTTATAGTATAGGGTTAGTGTTGCACATAACACTTGCTTGCTACACCTAAGGGAGTTGTATCTGTGATGGTATTAATGATGCTACATATTATTCTCAGGTATTTTGTACTTACTTTCAGGAATTTAATGCCATACTAGTTTATAGATAAATGTGTAAAAAAGGAGCTTGGATGATGTCATCAGTGATCTACCCAGTAGAGTCATCAATTGTGTCATTTGAGATATTATTGGAGATGTCCTAAATGGTGTCATAGAACATGTCATGAGTAATGTAATGTGTGAGATCCGAAGCAGTGCACGGCGGAACTGCAAGTTAAAGTTAGCTCTGCTAACTATAAGCATTGAGTGTCTTTGTTTTTTTTTGTTCAAAACGTTAATTTTGTCACTGACATATTCACCTAACTATAACGTTATACTTGCAGCAATAGCACCAGTATAGTTATATTTACGTCTGAATTTTCACAGAGAAGGCATTTTTTATTTTCTAAATAACTTTGGCACTATTCGACGAATCTGCAGGAAATGTTCCAACAACAAAAAAGTTATTGCAATTTAGGTCCTTCATCCATTATTTAGTGGACAAGAAAAAGCTGGGGTTCCAAAAGTTTGATTTTCTAATTTAGAAAATGGATAAAAAACATAGAAATTCAGTAAAAAGTTTAAACTGACTCTAAAGTTAGGTTGGTAATATCTTCTTGTTGAAAAGCAATAGAAATCTTTAGTGATGTCATCAATTATGCCATTTAACATATCATCAGTGATGACATTTAACACGGCCTGAATTGCGCAATATGTGAGGTCATAAGCAGGGCATGACCGGGGCACAAATTTTGCTTCATTGCAATACGACTAGTGAATTTCAGTGGTTTTTAGGTTTTGTTTTAAAATCATACCTCCTTTTAACTGAGTTTTATTTCAGTGGATTTCTGGAGGGTTTTTTATGTTTGCTAAAATCTTATTACCAAAAGTAACTATGATGTTACCTTAACCTTTGTTTTTTCAGTCAGTGAATGGATAGATAGATAGATACATAGATAGATAGATAGATAGATAGATAGATAGATAGATAGATAGATAGATAGATAGATAGATAGATAGATAGATAGATAGATAGATAGATAGATAGATAGATAGATAGATAGATAGATAGATAGATAGATAGATAGATAGATAGATAGATAGATAGATAGATAGATAGATAGATAGATCAGTGAGACATTTGCTTTTTTGACTAATGGCTGGCCTTCGTGCTACAAGGGCTCACCAACAGGACTTGTGGAAGCACTCCTGTAACACTTGGATTATCCCGTGTCTATATATATATATATCCTTTATATGGGTGGGTCTGTATGTATGCAACATGAAGTAATTACACATAACCAGCTGTGCCAAAGAACATGGCATGTCCAATAAGATTATATTATTATTGACTAAATGTTGTGTGAATTTATCCCTGAAGAGAAGCCTTATTATTACGTGTTTTCATAATGTAGTCACCCCAATATTCACCTCTGCGACAGAGAATACAATGTTAATTCCCAAGACATTGTACCATCATTGACAGACACAGCAACAGAACTACCTACAGTATAAGTGATCCCTCTTGCACACCTAGCATTGATAATGTCCACACGATTCATATAATTTTCGTGCACAGGAAGCATATATGCAGCACAGCTAGCAGTGCATGATACATTTTTCAAAGTGCTAGTAAACCCCATTGATGTAAGTTTACTATCTAATCAAGTGCCCCAGAACTATAATCCACTTATATTACCTTCCAGTTAAGAGGATTGATGGCACATTTATTCTCCATTATGCTTGGGGTGGTACAGAAGCACAGTTATAAGAAGTATGCACATCCCTAAAAAATATAAGGATGATCTTGAGACAAGCATTCATTCATATTCACTAAAGGTTCCATGATGTGTCCAAAGAGCGAGAGCAACACATACGGCACAACCATGCTCAAAATAATAAAACTGAACCTGAACTTGGCAACAGCAGCACAGATTATTGCCAAGCACAAATACTCACAAGGATAACTGCTGCTCAACCTGTTGAAGCTGAGCCAATACATAACTGCATATAAAAAAAAAAAGAAAACTAATAATGTGAAAAGTTCAACAATATTGGAAAGGTGTGCAAAACCAAGTTGCAGCTCATACCAGCAACAGCAAATACATCAATATAATAGCGCAACTGCTACCAAAGCTGAAAGTTTGAGCACAATAGACACGAATGAGGAATAATCAGTCACTTGTGTTATATACACTGAACTATCAAGAGCACTCGCGGCTCCTGGAGGGAGTGCTGCGGGACTGTGGGAAGGGCCGGGGGAGGGGCAGGGTTGGGGGTAGTAAACTCCGGCATTCGGCCGACCGGAGTTAAGTGCATAAATAAATAAATAAAACGAATTACAGTAAGTGCGCTGCAACGCAAATGGCATTGCCGCGCACGCAATGTAATTCACTTTATTGATTTATTTATGGAATTAAATCTGTTTGGCCGTATGCCGGAGTTTACTAGCCCTCACCCTTCCCCTTCTTCCGGCCCGACTCACCACCCCGCAGCACTCCCTCCAGGAGCCGCAACTGATCAAGAGCAAAAAATTCCAACCTAAATGACAAATCAAGCTACAAAGCCAGACGATTCCTCCCTTTTTCAACAGATGTGCAATAGTACATTTAATAGCAAGTGCACATTTCTGCACCCATCATGCAAATCTCAAGCTCGTAGGTGCTAACATCAAAATCTGAGTATTTCTGAGCACCTCTGCAATAACTATGAAACGGTTTTCCTCTACAAAAATCCACCAAGTTCATCATCAAGTGAATGGAAGTACATTCATATTTATCTGAAACCCTGACACTCACTGGCTGCAAGACTGCCCTAAAAACTGCAACAAACTCAATTTGCTGTCAGCATACAAAGACGCTAGCTCGGCAAAATACTAAAGGGGGTTGAATGACTGTTCTTGAGCATTCGGTGTCTAAAGAATATAATAGTCACTATTTACATGGATGAACCAATGTTGGAAGCGGCTCCTTTGTGGTATGCCACTTGTGCCAAATGTTCAAAAAGAACTTGACAAATGTAGGAAATGTGTGTAAACAGAGCCTGGAACAGTATCCTTGGTTCTCCAGATTGATGTGGTATAAAAATCGAAGTAGCCAAGCCTCTTCGTCATCTACTTAATATTAATCCGGTATTTGTAAAGCGCAAACAAATCACCCCTAAGAGTCTCGAGGCGCTGGGGGACGTCGGGAAGTATAAGAGAACTATTGCCCAGAGTCACATGGTGCTGGGCTGAGCTGTCGCCAGATTCGTGGATTCAACTGTGAGTCCCATGCTCCGGAGTCAGCTGCCCTGGCCGCTGCACCACACTCTTGTCTACTTTGACATGAGATTAACAAACAGCGCAAATCGAGACAGATGCCTCACTTCCACCGTGGCCTAGCAATGGATGCCATTGGTCTAAAGTGTCTTTTATAAATTGTTTTGAATTTAGGCCATCATCATCTCTGGCTAACACAATCACCCAGGTAAGTTACTGCATTCTCCAAACACAAGAGTTTACGAATATAGCATAAACTAATCTTGGGAATACATAGTGCAGTTAGTGTCTTTCAGAACTGCATCCATAATATCCTATTTGGCCTTAAATGCCTTATAAACATAAGCATTGATGATTTAGTTTACTCTTTATAAATTAATTAACATAATGACAGACACTGAACAGTCTTCAAGAGGCTAAAAGACCTAGGTGTAACCCTGCAAAAACAAAAATTGATGGACAGAATACAGAGCAATGTCAAACATTCACCCCAGTACAGAGTTCTGGGTCTAAATCCATCGTTTTCTTTGCTCACCATGCCACCATGTGTTTGCTAGGTGTAACCCTGAACAGCTAAAAGTGTGAATTCCTCATTTCAGATATCACATTTATTCATCTGTACCTCTTCTCAGACTCAGAATTAGCTGTAGACAAGTCAAAAGTGTAAGATATATTAGCAGCTCCTTCCCCTGAAACATTTAATCATAGGAAACTTTTAGAAATAGTCAACTACTGCGCCTGATTCCTAAAAGATATGGAAACCTGAACATACCTCCTTGAAGAACAGTTGAGAAAAGACATGCTCAGGAAATGGGAGGCTGAACAGAATCACGTCTTCAATTAAATCAAAAATACCTTCTCTGTCTCAAAAACTGATTTAATTTGACATATAGAAGCATTACCTACTATTTCCTGAGAACTCTGAACTGTACTGATCCAAGAGTAAACCAACAGCAAATTGGTTGTTAGCCTATGCAAGTTGAACTCTACCCAACAAAGAGAAAGGGTACACATCAAAATCAAAGCAATTACTAAAGTCTGGGGATGTCAATCTTTTTACCTTCACTTACATGGTGGCCACTTTCATATCACTCCTGATCATAAGTCACCTCGGGCCATATTATCAAGGACGGCATTTAAATTATAGCCGCTTTAGCGGCAGGAAACTGCCGCTAAAGCGGCGATAATGGGCTTGATAATATGTCCTTGTGAATTCCCATAGAAGCCAATGTTCCGGTGTGAACCTGGGCTTCTATGGGAATTCACAAGGGCATATTATCGAGCCCATTATCGCCGCTTTAGCGGCAGTTTCCTGCCGCTAAAGCGGCGATAATTTTAACGCCGTCCTTGATAATATGTCCCTAATACCTCTGTTCCATGGATCTGCATGAGAAACTCGTCCACAATAATAGGAATGGATTCTCCTGAGGCATGATTGCTCCTTTCACGTTACTCACTGAACCTGGGCACAGAACACACTTGACTACCTTTCAAGGCACTACCATTCAGCAACATAGACGGAAGATCCCACCACCTCTGAGTCATAGAAGTATGTACGAACCATAGTAGAAGTGTCACAATCATTGCACATTTGACTTGAAGTTGAGGCTGTCCAGTGCATCCAGCTCGCTATGGAAGCCATCTTTCACGACTATTGGTCATCCCTCAGACAGAGCCTTCTCTTTTGCATGCCTGAAGCACAAGCAATCCAGACAGTCACTTGCAGTCGGTACCAGTAACATCCAACAAACAGCTATTGGAATGGACACCTTTGATACTGCGTGCAGACCTTATCAACGATGCATCACAGCTTGCACACGACCAACATCAGAGAATCCTTAAAAGGAAAACACAACGATAGGGGAGAATCATTAGCAAATGGGTACTCGGTCCATGTGCTAAAGCTCGTGATGTTTCTGATGCTTCATTAACCAAAAACTCATGTCCGTCTTCATAGACTGCATCACATAATACTTAAATCTGGAAGGTTTGCAGTAGAAGATGCACTTCAAAAATGTGAAAGTTAATCCCAACTCCTGGACTTAAAGAAATCTGGAGGGACACCGGTCTTATTTTCCAAGGAAGAGCAGTATTGTAGAGTTTCCCTCAGTGATTGTCATGTACATTGTAGTTGCAACCTGCTTTCCCAAAGCCTTTGGAAATTTGGAAATGTTTAGCTCACGTTGAACAAAGTGATCACAAGTGCTGGTCTCCTGCACCCAAAATGTCATTACTAACACATTCTTGCTAGAGTATGAAACATACCACACACCATCACAAGCTCACAAATTGCCCTGCGCATGGGAAAAAAAGAATCAGACATTATCTTGACTCACTTATCCTGGAGCCCACTGGGGTGAGTGGCTGCTCATTACATACAACCAAAATTACAGGACCTTCCAACTCCCCTTCAAACCCCAGTTCTCCTCAAGACGTTGAGTTATAATTTATATTTCTGGCCCAATATAAAATTGACCTTGACTTAGGCGATGTGTTTTTTTCTAAGCAGACAGTCATGTTTTACACAGTTGGCACAACCCATCTGTAAGACTACACCCCCGTTGCATGGTCATTGGTTTGCCCCATATGGTGCCTGCAATTGAATAAGATTGCAATTGAATCCAAACTCACAGGTGTGCTTGTCTCTGATGCATCTGTCTGCACCAGCCCCTGCCCCTCCCCCGAGATGAATCCATCCGTCCTTGTGAGACTCATTTGCAACCAACACAGCCTCTCAGGGAATTCTAGTAACATCTAAATCCCAACCAATAGTCATAAAAAGAAAGAGGCGAACTCTCTGTCTTTGATTTAACCAGAGCAGTGGAATTTCCTTCTAGTAGCAATACCCAGCGCTAAATCCGACAGCAACGACAGAACATACGAACAGAACTAATCACCAATAGCCAATAAAGGCCAGAGGAAGTACTCGAATCAACCCCCACTGAGACAAGTCATAAGATATGTTCTCGGATGTTGCAGCAGGAAAGAACATTTCGGATACAAAAACGTATCAATCTTGTTTCCACAGTTCATAATTAATGGTCAGGAAGCTCTCGTGGGCTGTCAAGTCGGACAGGAACAGACGAGCAGGCCTTCCTCGCTGATTGATCTGCTTTCGTTCCTTTTTATGGACGCCGAAGAGCACAACACACCGCGGAGGGGGAGCGGCTTTTGTCGGAGCGCTCCGGCGAGGCCGTGCTTGACAGTATTTGAAATGGCGCGTCCCCCAGCGCATTGCGCTCATTAATAGAATGCTAAGTAGTCCCCCACTACGCACTCCGCGCCCACCCCGCCGCCGCGCCCAAGAAGGGGGACCTTGTTACTGCTGCGGAGACGAGAGACTGCAGAAATGAATAATCATGTCCTCGGCTGTTGTTTGTGGACAGTGAGTGATGGTATCTAAAACAGGTTACAACACTTCTCAAATGGAGAAAAGCCCACTGGGACTGCGCTGACAGAATGAGAGCCCGGCAATGTCCTACAGCAGGACTGGGCGCACTTTCGGAAACGAACATGCAATGAAAAGTTTGCTTTGGTGCCTGGTTATACATATTCAAAGGCTTAACAATGGGGGCTACTAATTGAGTCGCGATGTAGTAGCAGGAAACGCTGGAGCGAAATGAATTCAAATGTATTGCGCTAGCATTTCACCAACACAAACAACTCAGTCAGAAAGAGAAAATGATGCGCAATGAATGCACATTTTTTTTCTCTTTCTCATAGGCACGTGTGCTGGAAGGCTATACTTTGAAATGGTAAGTTGTGACATTTGCGCCTTAAATATAATTAGCATGGTGACTTACACATGCCCGCAATCCAAGGACGACTTCTTCGTGCTGTTCAGATCTGTGCATTTTTATCTGAAATATCTCAAACTTAACCAATCAGCGGCGCCCTTTATTATGTTCAATGCATGTTTTCATTAATATAATACTAGATGCTATTGGAGTAAAGGTAGCAACGATTAAAGTGCTGGGTGGGGAGTAAATGTTGTTCACACAATTGAGGACAAGAATATTTGAGAGCTTTCTAGTTTGATGATACAGCTTTCCAAGCCGCAGTGTTTTGAAGAGGAGAAACCCAACTCATTTTTCCTGGTGATTCACGGCTAGTGTTCGGTGGGAATGTGATGTAGTAGCTTTGGAGCATATTAACAAGGACCAGGGAAAATTAACGCTAAGGGCGCTTAGCGTTAATTTTTTTAACGCCCTCTATCGCTGGATAATATCGCCTGGTTATCGCGTTATTAACAACGCTAACCGCCTAGGCGATAAAAAATCCAGCGACAGCGGCATTTTGGGAGGTTATCGCTGGTAATGCAGCGATAAAACTACAAGGATAGGGATATCCTTGTTGATAGCCCATGGTGGATTTAGCCATGTAACCCACCTCCCATTGGATTACATGGCTAAATTTGAAAATTAGCAGATGTAAAAAAGCAGCATTAACCGTGGTTAGCGCTGCTTTTTTTGTCTCTAACAGGGTTATCGTGAAGCTTGATAATAGGAGAAATGTCGTTTAGCGACATTTCTCCTATTATTTTGCTCTGGAACGCCCACTTTGCATCTCATTAGAGATGAAAAAGGGAAGCGTAGTGAAAAAGGGTGCTAACATGCGATTTTGCATGTTAGCACCCTGTTGTTGATAGGGCAATATTTTTTATCTCTGCTTCTTTGGCTTTTAAAGCCAAAAAAGCAGAGATAAAGCCCTTGTTAATATGCCCCTTTGTTCATTTTGCATTCCTCTGAATTGGGGGTGTCCAACGTAGGTCCAAATGCCCGATCCTTGGCACACTAGTAGAGTATTTAACATAAAATGCATCCACAGACCGTTGGCCAAATTTTTCTTAAAACAGATCAGACCTCTGCTCAAACAGGTGCACTGCATTGCATGGGTGCATATTTCTAACTTTTAGCAACTGGCAAATGTTTTCAAGAGTGCCCCTCAACACTAGTGACAGACGCAGCTCGACGGGCAGACCCCTGAAATCCATTTGTGATTTTCATTTATAATGAGGAAAAATTTGTGTGTCACTGACCAAATGCAAAAATGCTGATGTATTTGCTAAATTGGCCCAGACGTTCGAAGGTTTTTTTGCGGTCGCAAAACATCAGATCCAATAAAACAGAGGAGTTTGCAATCTCAAAAGTGTTTTAAATACATACAAAACCCATTTTGTGACTCGGAAACCTTTTTCACAATTTCAAAATAGGTTTAGAAATGATTATCCAATCGCAATTTGTAAGTGATACATAAGGGCCATCCCTTCCAAACTGTGATTGGGTTAGCTATATACATCAATAGTTTGCAACCGTAATTCAGTTCCAAACGATTGCTTGAGTGGGATGGAAACTGATTTGCAGAGCAGAATGAGTCCTGTCTGGACCCTTCCCACTTTGAGAATCAGGGTGGCAACTAATGGAGTGAAAGTCAGTGGTCCAGATGATGACAAACAAATATCACTACATTTTTTGAAAATGGAAAACCTTTTTTTTTTAAGCAGTCCCCTTTCCTCTAAGGAACAGTAGCTGCTTACAACATTTTCAATTTTAAAAAACAATGTCAGGGATGGTGGTTGGGTTGTTTCTTGTCGGCCACTATCCACATTGATGCAGTCAATCACAACGGTCACAAATTGTGACCTGCTCATTACCATTAGTTCATATTAACTTCAAGAGGCTGGTCTTTCTGCGAAACTCTGCAATTCCTTAGTTTATAAACCGACCTATTTGTAAATTTGTTGGTTCCCAAAATAAAATATGAATCGCAAATAGTCAGTAAACAATTTGCAATCAGTATGTAAGTACACCTGACCCTTTGTTTTAAATCTCTTTGTTTTGGAATGACGCAAGTAATTCATTCTCCTGCTGTGTTCCCCCAGTTCTTTTACTTTCTGGACCAATAAATTGTGGCATCCATTGTGGCTAAAGGTATGTTGTAGAGGACTCAGCCTATGTATTCATTGTATAAACATTACAGATGGCATATCGTAAGATGCCTGTAGAAGCACATACATCCCACTACATTTACGTGTGGGATATCATTATTTGAGAATTATTCTAATCTTCACAACATGACTCTGTGACCTATAGTGCTGCATTGTTGGACTGTTCCCATGAGGCACAGGGTCAAGACTGATTTGCGTATGGCCAGGTCTAAAACTGGGGTGGCATGGTGAGCAAAAGAATGATGGATTTAACCCAGATCTCTTGACTGAAGGCAAATGTTTTGATTTGTTCAGCATTCCGTCCATCAATTCTGTGTCTTTTGCATTGTTGGATATCAACCTGCAAAAGTGTTCTTTCATGACAAATCTAAATTTAAAATGCCATATTGAAATGTAGAATTGGGTGGCAGTGATAAGGGTGACGTTTTCAACATTAGAGATTTGTACCTGAAATGCACAAATCAAAAGATGCAGTTTGAATATTCACGTTTTGAAATACAACAGTTTCATGCTTCAACATTTGACCTTGCTACTGTGAGATTTGATTGTCACAATCCATTTCCACAAGACAGGAGCTCCATTACATCATAGAAGTGGTAGAAAGGCTGAAATGCTTGGAATGATAACTAGTGTAGGCAAGGAACTGAACCTAGTATGTTCCTAGTATTTCACTTTACAAATGCTGACATCAGTCCCTTTTTCTTAGATCAAGGGTTAGAGCATGACAACAAAACGTTTTGCCTAGGTCTTTGCAGTTCCTTTTTATCTCCAAAGCAACTTTAGGCATTTTAGTTCAAATGAAAAAGATGGAGCCTGACTTCCCAGCATAGAACTACTTGGTCATAAGAGTATTAAATGTTAATATGATATGGGTTGTGCAGCTTTAGGTGACTTGCAATTTTACTCAGTTTAGTAACATTTGTAAGAGTTGGGGGTTGCGAAGCCTGCAAAGGTCTACTTTAAAATGAGAACTATAGATACCCTTGGTAGTTTCACTTCCCAGAGATGATACAAACTGCATGGGGTGAGCTTCTGCCACTCAGCAACTGTCCCACATTGTTGCATCTACACCTAGTGCCCTCTCCTGTTCCACCATCTCCCTCCTCCCTACCCAGTAAAGTCTCTTTGTCTGAAACTGCATGCACAATCTTCAGAGGTCAAGCCCACTGCCACACCGCAGCCGCTGGCCTTTCCACACTCCTTCCAGCCCCCACCAAATACCTGATGGTTAATGCCTTCTGCAGCGTGTCTCACCAGCCACGTGGGGGCACCCTTGCAACCCCCACGCTGTTTCCCCCTCCAGTCTTCCATACATAAAGGGTGGCCCCCTCAGCTTGTCAGCTCAGGGGTCGGGGTAGTGTGAGGGGCCCCTCACCATTCCTTGCAGAGGGGGCTGAGGTTTCATTGTGAGGGAGACATTTTGCTGCTGGAAATCAGTCTAATGTACAACCCGCATACAGGGTAAACTTTGCCTCTGTGGAGTTGGGCTATAATGGTCAGGTTTGCTAGTCAGCGCTGAGGGGAAGTTTTCCAACTTGGCCTGAATTCACAGATAATTTGAAATCTTTCATCTATCCCTAATTATAATAAAGGCTCCCTGCTTTCCGTTTTTACAGATTTTTTCAGATAAATCCAGATGGAAAACAATGTGTTTTCTGTCTGCATTTATTTTTAAAAGTGGATAAATACTGAAAATTGAGCTTCTTTTAAGTGATTCTCAGAGCTGTCTTTCATGAATTTTAGCCTAACAGCCGAGCAGATGGACAACATGAGAGTTTAATTAACAGGATGAAATGTCTTTAAAAAATGGCATATTTCAACATAGGTTTGTGGTATAATGCCAATATTTAGTACATATATTGTTACGTAATATTTGTCGGCTTAAATACCTAAATGTCGACTGACATCAAAGTATGAGTTTGTGTCCTATCAGTTAACTAAATATGGAAATGTACAGTTTTACAACTTAATTTATACACAAAACACAAAAAAGTATGGATAAATACAGATAAAATGGCAAAAAATGCATATAGATAAATACAGACGGAAAAGTAAAAAAAAAAAAAACATAAAACCGGGAGCCCTAATTATAATATCAAGTTAATGCATACTTGGAAGCACGAGCGATGATGGAGTCAACGTGAGCACTCGAGCTAATCCGCTATTCACGCCAGTCGCGTAGCTGATCGACTAGGCGCCCTGCGATGCTACGCTGCTCAGTTCGACGTACCGACTAACAGCAGGAGGATCGCCAGTGCTCGGCTCGCGGTCTCATAGAAACACTGTAGCACTGGCAATTTGCTTCCTAAACTCCGCGAACCATCGGGTGCTGTCTGCCTGGAGCCTACTAGCTCGGCTCTTGTGGTTTATTTTACTTTTGGCCTTTGATCCACCTGTACCCACTGCCTCAATTCTCATAACGCTCAACATCCCAGGACGCAAGGGAAATCGCTGGTGGCAGCAGCAGCAGCATCATCGAAGCTCCCTGACCATGAGCAGCAGGGGAGCCAAGAAGGGAAACAAATCGAAAGCTGCCATTAACATCGACTCTAAAGACACTGCTCCTAAAAGCACTTCCAGGTCCAGACTTGAGGTTAGTGGCAATAAAAAACCGCTAGGGCGGCTAGGGGGGGCAGGGGTATCTAGAGATGTAGCTAGTGCTCAGCCATCACTCGCAAAAAAAAAATGTGTGCGCCAAGGGACAGCCATTCACCGTAAGCACCAAGACCCCCTTACTTGCCCCGTACCTCGAGACCGCCCCCCTGGACCCACTAACCTCCCAACCGCCCGTGCCAAAACAACATCATGAGACCGGCCTGACAAAATCAAATACAGCGGACGTGCTGCAACCTGGTGCAGGAACTATTGTGGACTCACCAGGCTCAGTCAAAGTATTGAGCAATTCCCTTTGTCTCTCTAAAGTTAACAGTGATAAAAAGGCGATCGAACTGGAAAGCCAGCCAATTCTAGCTGGCATAGTGTCAAACAATGAAGACTGCCCCCATCCGAGCTGTCTTGATACTCCCTCTATAGCCCCAGAAACCGATGTCGCTAATTACATTCAGGGCCTGGAAGCTGCGATCGGTGCACAAGCACCTTGGACCCCGGAAACTGGGCCCGAGAACTTCTACTCAGTATCCGATGGTACAGAAACCACCTCCGATGAGAGAGGGACTGACTCCAGTGAAGATGGCAGCGAGGAATCAATCAAAGACACCGGTACAGTGCAGCGGCCCAAGAGAACAAGAAGCAACGCAAGAGACGTAGTCAACTCAAATGGGATTATTCTGACTCACAGATGTCTTATCCCTTGGATGAAGACGACTCCCATCCAGCAACCTGGGAAAAGACAAAGACAAAGAATCTACCAACGGTCACTACAGAGCCCTCATTAGCGTCAATCCTAACCTCAATTAAAGAATTCCAGGAAGAGGTTCGGGCAGACAACCGAGCAGCTAAAGGGGCTGCTAAAAAGCTACAAGGAGGCCTGAGTTGATTGAATAAGACATGCACCAACATAAGTGATCGTGTCTCCATGGTTGAGGGGCGTACTGAATACTTAGAAACAGAGTCCACAGCCACTAAACAACAAAGCGAGAGCAATGCCGCCGGTCTAGTGGATATCATGTCAAAAATGGAGGAGCAGGAAAACCGCCAACGCAGGAACAACCTTCGCTTACTTGGTATTCCAGAAGGGAAAGAAGGTGAAGACCCTAGGCGGTTCATTGTAAAACTCCTTCAAGAATCTTTCCTCGAACACCCAGGCTGGGACTGGGACCGCGAGGTGCAGAGGGCACATCGCTCCCCTTTCAACATAAGGAGACAACGTGACGGCAACAACGCAGCAGGCGGACAACCAAGAGTATTCCTGGTATACTTCAGGAACTTCCTACTGAGGCAGCTGATTTATGACCAGGCTCGCCCAAACTCTAAGAAGGGGGTCAACGGAATAACCTTTTTTGCAAAACCCGACTTCTGCCACCACACAGTGGAGCGCAGATGGCGCTTAAGGCAGTTAATCTCCCCATTTCAGCAGTTAGGAGCAGAAGTCTATCTCATGAACCCTGCCAGACTTAAAGTAATTTTTAATGGGGGATTTAAAATATTTCTGTCTGAAATTAAGGCTGGGGAATACTTGGAAGAAATTAAGTCCAAGAAGGGCTCAAGATAGAGAGTTTACCACAGGCACAAGCACAGGCACATGCACGGGTATGGGTAATGCAGGGGAAGAACGGGGGGCTAAATAAATAGGGATTCCCATGTCTTTTGGCTCCTCCACCCCTTCTTTACCTTCTCATCTTTAATTTTTGGGGGTTCTTAACACTAGCCTAGCTTCAGGCGAAGTACAAATTCTGTCGATTTAGTAATGTTCTACTTTAAATTCTCAAAGAGCAGACTAGTCCCACATACACTTAATTTTTTAAGGCGTGATTAGCAGCGGAGTCTCACTATTGACCACCATCATTCAGGTTTTTCCTGATCGCTCCAAGGAAGGGGGGGGTGGGTGGGGTGGTAGGGGGAGGGTTTCTTTCAGAATAACACAGAGGAATCAAGGACACCGTTTTGCACACAATCTTTTATTCACTTGTATAATGGACACGACTAAAGAATTCACCAAGGAAGAAAATCTAATGAGTCAAGGAATCTCCAGCCTAGTTTATTCAAAATACCCAAATGGCTGAAATAAATACTCTCACGTTTATTTCCGCCAATATCTGTGGGCTAAACGATGCCTTAAAAAGACAAAAAGTCTCCCAAGGTATACGCTCTTTAAGCGGGGATATCATCTGTCTCCAGGAGACACACATAGAGGGATCACAAAAGCACCTATTAAACTCACTAGGGCTTAAGGGTATAGGGGATACTACACAAGGAGCCAAAATAAAAGGGGTGGGAATTATGGTTGATAGGAGATTTCCTTTAAAAAATCCACGTGTTAAATCCGATTTACTGGGTAGATGGGCAATCTCCGAATGCCATCTCTTCCCTAATCCCCCTTTCACTCTATGCTCTATCTATGGTAGCAACTCTGATGACCCAGGGGTCATTAATTTGATCTCTGGAGAGTTAGCTCACTGGCCCACTCCAATAATTATCTGTGGTGATTTTAACATTAATTTGCCCTGTGACTGGAAAATAGACAAGTGGAAATATAAAGGTAGAAAACCCTTAGTGTTTCAAGCAATAACTAATTTAGCCCAAACCCATGGGTTGAGTGACGTCTGGTCTAAACTTAACTCCAATCAACCGGGATATACCTATTTTTCTGCACCGCACCGGTCATTTGCTAGACTAGATTATTTTCTGATTTCTTTGTCCCTATTAGGCAAATGCACCATAGACACGGCACCGCGTTTTATGTCAGACCACAACCCACTTATTTTGAACATCGAGGGGTTAGAGAACTGGAAATAATCCCCAAGATGGAGTTTCGAGAAAGCACTTTTGCAAGACATAGGCTATCGGACTCATATGCAAACCTGGATTCAAGAGTTTCTGGAGATAAACACCGGAATGGCCTCAACCATGGTAGTCTGGGATACACTAAAAGCGGGTATTCGGGGAGAAACCTTAAGGTTCTCGATTAGGAAAAATAAGAAAGATAAACTACAAATGATCGATCTCCAGAAAATGCTCCAAAATTCAGAAACTAAACTAGTCCAAATGGTTCACACCGGTCAGGATGTTGAGAACTTACAAAATGAAGTAATACTAATCAAGGCTGAAATAGGGGCGATATTTGCTGAACAAACCGCAGCCAAGTGGGCAGTGATGCGAGAATCAAACTATGAATGTAGCGACCGCATCGGTCATCACCTTGCTGTCAAAACCAGACAGCAGGCCACAGACAGCGAAATACTCTCGATTCAATTACCAACTGGGTTTTAAACCAGTGATCCTAGTAAAATGCAAAAGGGCTTTCAAGATTATTACACCAAGTTATATTCAGAGGAGAATAGTAGGTCAGTCGATTCAGAAGATCCTGAAACTACCAAATATTTAAAGGAGGTAGAGTTAAGACAGCTCAACCAGGATTATCGTGAGCAGCTGGAAATTATCCCGTACTGGGATGGTATCCTGGAAGCCCTAACCAGTCTTCCAGACGGGAAAGCCGCGGGAATGGATGGCATCCCCGTGGAGTTCTATAAAATATTCGCACCCCAAATTAAGCCCATCTTTCTTGCTGTAGTAACCACCATATTTAACGGGGCTTCTCCTCCTGCCTCCTGTTCCAATGCCAAAATCTCTATATTTCTTAAAAAAGGCAAATCACCTCTAGAGATGGGCTCCTACAGGCCAATCACACTTATAAATTGCGATTCTAAAGTATACTCTAAAATACTTGCTACTAGAATATCTACTGTAGTTGAATCCCTGGTGTCAGAATGGCAACACAGATACATTCCAAAGAAGGGCACCACTGAACACATTAGGCGGGCCATTACTCTGTTTGATGCAGCACAGGTGACAGGAGACCCGATGTCTTTGATCTTACTAGATGCTGAAAAAGCTTTTGATCGGGTCTCCTGTCGGTTCCTGTGGTGTGTCATGAAGAGGATGGGATTTGGGCCAAAACTCACGCAGGCTGTACGAGCTCTGTACCAGAGCCCGACGGCCTGTGTGTTGGTTAATGGGAGGTTGACCGAGCAATTTAACATCTCTCGGGGCACTAGGCAAGGATGCCCCTGCTCCCCTCTGCTCTTTGCCCTCTACATAGACCCCCTAATCAAGAAGATCGAAAAGAATCCAGCAATTTTGGCAATAAATATGCAGGGAATCGATACCAAAATGATGGCTTACGCTGACGACCTGGCCATAACCACTTCTGAACCTAAGAGCGCTATTTTGGCATTGGAACTGGAGGCACAAAAATTTGGAAAGATTTCGGGATATGCATTGAATAAAAACAAAACCCAAATAATAACGAACAGAGAAATCAATTGGATCGATACCCGGATTGTCACGCAGGCCAAATATCTAGGGGTCATTATTACGGCCAACATAGATGAAATTGTAACCGAGAGTTTATCCCCCTTGATTACCGAAACAAGAAAAGCCCTTAAACAAATAGACAACCTACACTTGACTCTTCTAGGCAGATGCAACGTAATTAAAATGACCTATTTCCCGAAACTGGTATATTACTTTCGCTCCATCCCATTGGAATTTAGCAAGGCCAAGCTCCAGAAATTTCAACAACTTTTTACGCAATTTATTTGGGCTTACTCACAACCTAGATGGGCACTAAAACAATTGTCTCTTCCCCGGGAGCAGGGTGGCTGGGCTTTTCCTAATATAGCACTTTATTATTGGGCCTCAGTTCTGCAATACAGCACTGAATTGTTGAAGGAACACTCCCTCCCTCTCTCAACCGGTCTTCCCTCACCATTTCGGCTTTTATTGGGAGAAGAGACTCGCGGCTGCCTGTTTAGGCAAGTATCCTTCGGATACTATAAGCGTGTTAGGTTCAAGACGCTGATGAACTCCTTTAAGGTCTTTCGCAATATCCGTAAAACCTAAGGGCTAGGAATATTCAATTATTATACTCCTATTAGCGATAACCACAATCTTCCTGCCATTTTTGGCAGGTCTTATTTACTAGATTGGTATAAGGCTGGTATCACTAAGCTAGGAGACCTAATTTCCAACAAAGAAGTTAAATCCTTTGCAGAGTTACAAAGCAAATATGGACTAAAAAACCATGACACCTTCAAATACCTTACTATTCACGACTTTCTCTCCCGAAAAGCAGGGGGACCTGCAGGATTTTCGGAGAGTGAATTTATTAAAACACTGCGGGCCCCAATGACCCCCCGGATAGGTCTCATTTACACTGCTCTAAACAGCCAAACCCCAGATGACCTGCTTAAGATAGCAGACAAGTGGCTTATAAAACTAGAGGCCCCGCATAGTATGTTCTACAATTCATTGGCACTTTCCCAACGTGACTTACTGTCAGCAAAATTACAGGCGCAACACTTCAAAACCATCTTTTTCTTGTATATTACACCCAGTAAAATTGCCAAATGGGGAGCATGCAAAGGGACATTGTGCTCCCGGTGCTCTGAGTTTGGTGCAGATACAATAAATATGTTCGCCGCCTGCCCAAAACTCACTCCAGTTCTTCTCAGAATACAGGATTTTCTTGGGAGGGTCATTACACAGACTGTAGTTCTGACGCCCATAACTATACTACTTGGGACTCAGGAAGAGGTCAACAGAGAAAAAGGTGGAGCGCTTATCTATGTTGCTATGAAAATATGGAGGATTTGCGTTGCGTCAGCCTGGATTGAGATCGATCCACCTTCCTTCCCCCAATGGCTGGCTAGGCTAGTTGCAACTTACCATCTTGAAAAGACTGTGTATGCTAAAAAAGGGCGCAAAGGGCAAAAGAAGGGGCTAGATATCTGGGGACCTTTCACCACCTGGCTGGAACAATCGGAACAGTTGGGATCATATGGCTAATATGACTTCTTTTTTTTCTTCTGTATCTCTTTTTGCTGCTTTCTTTTCTTTTTTTTTTCACCTTGTTCAAATTTTCCTTGGCGATTCTGAACGCATTATTTCCAAACTGTACATTTCCTCGTGTCCTTGAAACTCAGTATATTTACAGGAAGAGGGGGTGGGGGGGTGGGAGTTGTAATAAAGTAAAAAAAAAAAAAAGAAAATTGAGCTTCTTTTAAGTGATTCTCAGAGCTGTCTTTCATGAATTTTAGCCTAACAGCCGAGCAGATGGACAACATGAGAGTTTAATAAACAGGATGAAATGTCTTTAAAAAATGGCATATTTGAACATAGGTTTGTGGTATAATGCCAATATTTAGTACATATATTGTTACGTAATATTTGTCGGCCTAAATACCTAAATGACGACTGACATCAAAGTATGAGTTTGTGTCCTATCAGTTAACTAAATATGGAAATGTACAGTTTTACAACTTAATTTATACACAAAACACAAAAAAAGTATGGATAAATACAGATAAAATGGCAAAAAATGCATATGGATAAATACAGATGGAAAAGTTACAAAAAAAAAACATAAAACCGGGAGCCCTAATTATAATATCAAGTTAATACATATTGGCGTCCATATTAGATACAGAAAAGATGATTGATGCCGGCATAATAGGGTGCTGTGTTTATAAAATATCAATATAACATAAGGAGGTACAAATTGAACATAAGTCCAAGGTAAAGAAAGGAATTAGTGATGTTTGTTAAAGTTCCAGTGCCCATAACATGTTGAATCATCATGCGCTCTCTATATTGACTTTACTGATTTGTCTCTATTTTAAATTTCTTGCCACTTTTGCACAATAAGAGCCACTTCCTTCTGATGGCGTTTCCTGTCTATCTCTCTTTAAAATTCTTATTGACAGAAGCATTTGCACCACAAGAAAGGAAAATATATATTTTATAAATAGATAAGATAATATTGATTATGAAAACAATCCCAAGAAAGGTCCCATAAAGGATCATTTTAAAGTGGGTGCATGTAAAAACTCAAATGTGTTCTTTTCGTTCTCTAAATGTATGAAACATAAGCATTTTCAAGCAATGTCATTGATGCTGCATTAACATCTCAGTTGTAGAAAATGTTTAATCTAAGCTACCCCTGAGGCTCAATTAATAAACTCATGTTGTCATAAATTTAACCACAGTCATCATTCGATAAGGTCAGCGCATTTTTCTGTGGGTGTGCAAAATGAAACTTTGTGAACATGCTTAAAAACAAGCATTAGCAATGCAATAGGTCTCGCATTTGCTAGAGTTTAAGCTATTGGCATTGTAAATTACAATGCTGTCTATGTATCTGTTCCATAAACAAAAATATATAAAAAGGGATTGTAATTTATAATGCCATTAGCTCAAACTCGCTTATATGCGAGAACTATTGCATTGCAAATGTTTGTTTGTTTTGGGTGGATGTATGTGGGTTGCATTGGGATGGCACTTCTCTAGGAAAACAAAATGGATAGATGCACACTAATTGCTCCTGAGAAGGGTGGACGACCATAGTTATAGGGGTTCTCCAACACACCAGAGCCCACTAGTTCTATACGGTGAAGGGGCCCTGGTGAAAGAGCGCTACTTGAAAAGGGAAGAAGCAACTCTAAGGAGGGACGATAGGTGAAACTGGCAAATAAGAAGTGTTGAAAACATTAGAAAGAAGCAGCACAGAAGAGACTTGATGAAGGCGTGCCGAGTAGGGGGAACGGAGAGGCAAGAACTAACCCACCTCTGAAGCTCGACCGCAGGTCTGGGAACAGGAGTTTGTTCCACACTTGAAGCTGCGTGCTGAAAGGACATTGTTAATAAATGTTAATGAGGCGCCAATTGACTCCGATCTGGTCAAACAACCATTTTAAAGAGGGGGAGCGGAAGTGTTTAACACCTAAATAAACAACTGAATCTGTACAAACATCTCTGCAATTATTTAATGAATTTTTTCTCTCGCCTTGCTACCCCGACTTCTAAAATGTGGATCAGGAAGATGTTTCCAGAACATTTACAAAGCATAACAAAAAACATTTGTCAACAACTTTGTTATCACAGAGAGACCATTTAAAACCTGAAAATCCTAATTCAAAGGGCTATAGGGTGGGGGGGGTGCAGAGGAAAACGGCTTGGTAGTAACTTCCTAAGTTGGCTCAACTGCACTGTAACAAATGTTAATTTGTTGATCTCTGCCTTAAACCTAAAAATATGTTCAAGGCAATATTTATAGATCGGAAACATCAAAAAGCGATACATGATCATAAGTTTCTGGACATTGTATGCATTGCTCATAAAGGCAGTTTTCAAACTGCTGTTTCTACATTTGCAGAAGAAAGTCAGACCGACCTTGCCTTGCATTCTTAGATATTTATTGTTTCCTATTTATGTAACATTTGAGTGTGGTTAGTGCTACTTACATAGTGCAGGCAGATTTGTGCCCTGGCGGTGCAGGGGGACCCCCAGGCCGGAGGGAGGCAATCAGCCAGAGCAGCAAATGGAGCAGAGGAGTGACTACTGAAGAGGCGATGCCACCTCATTAAGGGGAATGTTGCTTGTGTGCCAAGTGAGGGGAGGGCTCTTCAGGCAAAGCAGGAGGGGTAAAGCTAGCATTGCTTTAAAGTGCATGCCACGGTGTGCAAAACTAATGAAAGGCATTCCAACAAGGAGAGAGGCACCGGAGGAGGTTGGCAATCCGGCGGTAAAGAGAAAAATAAGATGGTACTATGCATTTTAAAGATGCTGCTTAGTCAAGTGAATTCAGAAAATGTGTACATTTTGAAATGTTCAAGGGGATGAGGAACCAGAGTTGTACTCACCGGGAGTGAAAGGAAGGTTGAACTGCTCCAGGTACTGCTTCTGGCAAGCTCACATATGCACAAAAGTTCCACCTACACAACAAACAAATATAAGTCCAACCAGAGGCGCAACTAGAGCCAAATTTCAGGGGGGGGATAAGAAAAATTTTCGGGGGTAGCTGAAACTTTAAGCAATAGGCAGAGTGGAGCTGCAGAGGCTCTTAGAAGGGGTGAAACAACAGCGAGGCCTCATTAACATACAAATGGTCTTTTATAGACCTGTGAAGTGCTCAGGTGCGGCTGTGTGTATGCCCAGAAGCTGTCTCAGCCCGGGCTGCCACACACGACGGGGGGGCTGAAGCCCTTTGAGTCCAATGGGTGTTGCGCGCCTGAGTCCAACACAGGGACAAACACCCGTTTGCTCCTCGAACCCATGGGTCCCTCATCTGCTCATGATGCAGCACCTCAGGTGACTGCTCTGTCCGTCAGTGGCATGTGTCGTGGAGAGCAGCTCCATCCGAGCCTCCTTCTTCTGTTGCTGCTGTCGGGTGACTGGTCAGCCCATCGATGGCTGGGGCAGCGGAGAGCAGGTTCGCCCAAGGCTCCTTCTTCCATTGCTGATTTCGGGACCACAGCACCAGCGCAGAACAGAGCAGATCAATGGCTAGACAAAGCTACGGGTGCCATCATTATAAAATAAATAATGAAAGCAGGGTTGAGCTTGCTCTGCCCGCTAATGGCGGGGGACGAATGCCACTCTGCCTGAGCCTCCTGCTTCTGTTGCTGCTTTCAGGGCCACACCGCTAGTGCAGAACAGAGCAGATCAACGGTGAGCAGAAGCTACAGGGTATGATGGGCCAATGATCCATCTCTTGCTGCGGGACCTGGCGGGCGGCCGCAGGGGCTCAGTAAAATGGGTACTGTGGTTATAATAAAAAGAATAACTATGAAACGAGGGGTTGCACTAAAATCTAAAGCACAGCGCCCGTTCATGTTTCACTTATGTGCATGGCATCCCGTGAAGCAGGCTCCATGGTGAAAAAAATGATGAGACCAGGCGCCATGCTCGGTGCCGTGATGAAAAACAAGTAGTCCCTAAACATAACATAGGTACAGTTGCAGCGCAATAAAACTGTAGTTGGTCGGTGCTGCATCCATTAAAACAGAAGTGATGAATCGGAAGCAGCAACCAATTGGGAGCCATGAAATCAGAGTAACGCATAAATTAATCAATTGCAAGCAGCAGGCGGGATTACTCTTGCTATACTGTGCACATCAGGTCTTGCAATCAGCGCATGTGCGCTGCCTAGGCCCGACCTAACAATCTGTATTTTCTTTTATTTAAATGCACAGTTTTAAATTTATTCTAGTCTGTGTTATAAATACTAATAATAGTGGAGGTTCCCCTATTGTGGCATCAGGGCATTGCCCCCCTATTTATGTTGCCCCCCAACCCCTGTGGTGACCCCCCTTAGTCCCTTTATGAAATATGAAATAGATTTAAAAAATTGTTTCAGGCCACAGCATTGTTTTTTCTGCCGTTGGCGTGATTGAAGCAGGAGAGTCAAGTGAGGTTATGAGAGGTGCGAAGGGGTGGGGCTTAACATCATTGATGTCGGCACTATAGCAGCCATGATGAATGCTTGCACTGCACTCACAAGTGCTCCTGTCCGGTTGGCCAGCTGTCTTTTGGTGACCAGCTCCTCATGCGTACTGGATTCCAGAAGCCTCTCACCCTCCACAATTAGTGAGCTGGGTTTTGGGCCACAGCCACAGCCCACATACTCCTAATGAGCGCTGGGTTTGCCAATGCTGTCAATTCCCTGCACTGCTCTCATGTTTTTATCAGCAAGAGAGGAGAAAGCAAGCGGTTTGGCCTCTTGTCTAGTGTCCCTACATGAGGCAGCACTGAGGTGGGAAGAATCAGGTCCATGCCCGAACAATGGCCAATCACTGCATGGCTTTATCATGAAGCCATTTCTGTTCCTTGCTATCTTTCTATCTCGTCATGTACAATGCACTGCACTGCATTGTGCACGAAGAGTGGTAGATAGCAGTCAGTAGCCTCAAACTTCCAAGATCTGCAGCTCTAGTGACCTCGGCTCAAAGTCCCCTGGTCGAAATGAAAGACAGCATTGGTTCAGGCTGCGCTAATTTACTAAAGGTTTAAAAGAAGCATAAACAAAAACAAGCGAGGTAAAAATCATGTAATGATTCATGACTGGATTGAATTCCAATTCTGTACCCTAGTGTGACTGAGTGTGTGGTGTGTGTAAGTGGGTGTGTGACTGAATGTGCGAAAGTATCTGAGTCAGCAATATTTGGCCGCTTGTTTTTGAAAAATAAAAGAGAGTCCAGCCCAAGCGCCTTCTCAAAAGACACTAATTATGAAAAGGCATTTATATTTTTTCAAAAACACCAGTCTCGCTTTGACCGTGTCCCGGGTAACCCTGGGAATAAAACTCCACTTCGCTCACGGAGTTTGTAAAGTTTTGGCAACTCAGCGTTTCACGTAGAACGCAGAGTTGTCCAAAAATTCCACACTCTGCAATGGAGCGGAGTTTTTTTCGCACTCCCGAAATGTGTTTTCGCTCACGCAGGAGCGACTTACTGGGTGCCCACAAACGCTGATGAAATTTCTGAGCCATTCGTGATCCCCACGAGATTTGCTAGGCAGACGCATGGTCCTGCGAGAGCTTGCGGTCGCCAATATGTCACTTGAGTGTGCGAGCTGACTTTCGGCAGGGGTTTTGTGAAGACCGCGATCCTGAATGTACAGGATCTACCGAGACTGCAATCTGGAGAAGGTTCTCTTCCCGAGCAGAATAAAAATGTTCTCAAAATGACGATTTGGAGTAAAAAGACTCCTCAAATTTATTTTTTCAAGAGAAAGGAAGTGCCCCAGAGTCTCCAACTTCCTGTTCCTGTCCAGAAGGCTTCTCCCAGTTCTTTGTCCATCTCCTGGTTACGATTCATTTGGATTTGAAGCTGAAAGGATCACTCTTTGTGTCTGCTGCATAATATATAATTGGATTTGAGGACTTTGAATTTGAGATTTTACAAATAAGTTGGAAAACTGGTGTTATTTGTTTGATTGGGGCGATGCACCTAGATTTATTAGTACTTTTCATAATTGTTTTTACATTTATTGTGGTGGGTGGCCTGTAGTTTCAGGAGGGGCCTATTTATTTCTTAGTAAGTAATGTTCCTTCTTTTATAAAGGAAACATGTTGCACAGTTCACTACATTTTCTCCATGTTTTGAAATACATTTCCAATATTTATTTAATACACCGTGTAGCCCAATAGTCTGCCAATAGGCCTTTCTCACCCAATAGGCTCAGAGCTTCTTCTGGGTGCATGAAACAACTGTTTCTGTTGTGTTTGTTGAATTAAAACTTAATTTAGGGCATGGATGGCATTGGATTGAAATTAAAAAATGTGTTTTTTTTGTGATATTTACCTTTTTTTGCTCACATGTGTTAATGGCTTTGTTGGATGTGTGTGGTTGCACCTTGCAAACCTTTTTAGCCCTGTGGATTTTTGTTTTTGGCATTGTTGCATTAAAGATGTGTTGTTTAGCATGCCTCCTTTGTCTGGCCAGTGTGAGAGTGTATTTGCAATAGAAGGCCAGCATTTGCCTCGGTTCCCCATGAGGCCAGGGGCCATTTTGTAGAGTCTGTGTCCATAGGCCTGCTTGTGTTCACTGTTTTTCAGGCCTCCTGCTTGTTGTTGTGACCATGTGGCTGTCGACCATTTTGTGGAGGCAGTCACTGTTTTTTTGCCATAGGCCTGCATGCCTTCCCATTGTTCCCCTTGGCTTATTACTTCTTGTTGTGGCCTGGCCATGTGGCTGGTGGCCATTTTGTGAAGGCAGCCAGTGGGCTTCTGTAATAGGCCTGCATGCCGTCTTTGTTGTGGCCATATCTTCTTGCTGGTTGTTGTTTTGCATGCAATTTTTTCTTCTTTTATTCAGGAAAAATGTAGTACAGTTCACTACATTTTCTCCATATTTTTTTTTAAATACATTTGCAATATTAATTTAATTGATTGACTATGTGGCCTAGTCTGTCAGTGGGTTTTCTAGCCAATAGCCCCAGAGCTCCTCATGGGTGCATGAAGCAACTGTTACTGTGTTGTGTTCATTGTTTTCCAGGCCTCCTGCTTGTTGTTGTGAGTGACCATGTGGCTGGTGGCCATTTTGTGGAGGTAGCCAGTGTGCCTTTGCCATAGGCATGTCTTCTCTTTGTTCTCAAATGCCTTCTTCTTGCTTGTTGTTGTTGATGATGACCATGTAGCATACTGGCAGCTTAATAAATTCTTAATAAATTAATAAGTATACGCTTGACGCTATTTTTTTTACTTATTATAATGATTTATTTAATTATTTTTTATTGTTTTTGATTTTGTTTATTTTAATTCCTTTTTTCATTTTATTTTTAATTTTGTCAAATTGTTTCTTTTTTTCTTTTTTATATTCAATTTGTTTTATATTTTTTCAATTTTTCAAAGGTTTTTTTAAAAACATTTTTTCACGTTCTTTTTTTAAATTGTTTTTTTCAGTTTCAAAGTAACATGGTTTTGCATCAATTGACCATTAACCCCATGTCTGCTATATGACATGCACATTGCACAACAGTATTCACTGTCTAGGGATTTTTCCATTGTCATTTGTCGGCTGCAGCTCCCAGAGTGCCACATCGGACGTGATGCACAATGCAAATTGCCAAACCGTTACATTTGTAGTTTTGTTGTTGTTCTTCTTCTTACCTATCCTTCCTGAGCGTACTGTACAGTACACTAAAAGCCCTTGTTGTCAAAGTGTCACAAATGGTTACACTGTGTTGTTAATTTTTTTAATAACAGAGGTAATAATAACACTAACAAGTGTGAGCACACACACTAAATGATATTATTTGTGTTTGTACTAGTAATTGAACTACAACAGTGCTGCCTTTCACTGATGTTCTTCTAGCTTCTTTGCTTTGAGGTGCACAAGAGAGGAGGAGACTACATCACCCATTATACTGCCAGACAGAAGGCCTGTGCCCTGCACATGGCGTCACACAGAGGGTTAGTCCATAAACTTCTCCTGCAAGCCCCCTTCTGATGATCTAGACGTCACTTGGATCCCACGTCAATCTGAGAGTGAGACACACAATGAGACAAGGCTAGAGAAAAGGAAGGTTACAGAAAGCCTTAGAGTTGTGGAGGCAGATGTAGAAGAGGAAGATGATGATGAGCCAGTCATCATGGACATTAGCCCTGCCCCAGTGGAGACCAACATTACCCCATCCCAAATTACTGTGAGGGATGTGGCAAGGATACCACCAACACAGATACTACCAACCCCACCTACAGCTGCCATATTTACAAAGTCCCGGCAGCGACCTACATCTACCACAGCCACCTCAGTAGAAGTAGGTACTGCAGAGAGTCAGATGTCACACCCACCAACAGTTCATCTGACATTGCAAATGGCACCAGCAGCATCAGAAAGTTGATCTCCCCGGTTTGTGACTTCTTTTCAATTAGCCAGAAGGAGGTGAACATTGCTATATGCTCCATTTGTGGAGTAGTTTTTAGTCGGGGTAAGCTTGGTACAAACTATGGTACCGGAGGACAAACAACCCATCTGAGAAAACACCACTTAATCAAGTGGGAGGCGCACCTTAGTGGCCAAAGAATTGCAAGTGTTGTTGGTGGAGGGGATGACGACCCGATCACAATGGAAGGTTAACAAGAGGGAGACATTTTCTCCAGTACACAAATTAGCCCTGTTCCCAGTAGTGTAGTGGTACTGCCCACATCATCATCAGCAACATCGCAATGCCACAAGAGTCAGGCCGACACACAAAGGGGTCCAAGGCACGAGAGTACCGCAACCAAACAGTGCACATTGAGCCTAACAATATCTGGTCTCAAGAAGTCACCTGTATCAGTTGCACCAAAAAAGTAAAAAATCCAGTCTACCATTCTCAGCATGTTTAGGCCGGAGGGGCAGTATGAACACAACCACCCAGCCACATATTTGTACAATGTGAAGCTGGTTAAAATATTAGCGCTGGACCTCCTCACTTTTTCTTTTGTGGAAGGGGTGGTTTTTCTTGCATTTGTGGCAGCCATCTGCCCAAAATGGAAGGTTCCCAGCCGGTCCTATTTGTCCAGAGTTGCTGTTCCAGCACTACATCATTGGACAAGTTTTGCAGCAGAGTGCTATTCACACTATCTACCTGACAACAGTCATGTGGACCAGTTGCCAAGCCACTGATTACATGTGCATCACTGCACACTGGATCTTTTTTGTGGGAGTAAGAGAAAATATATCTGCAGGTGTTGTCACTGCTGACATTTCTGATGGCGCTCAGGAGCATGCTATAGTAGCCATGTTCGCCATGGAGAAATCCCATACTAATGCAAACATTTTGGAAGACGTTAACACTAAGGTCTTTGAATGGCTGCGACCAAGAGTGCTTAACATTGGTTTTGTTGCCACGGACAATGGCAGAAATATAGTTAAGACCATGGCCGATAGTGGCTATTTCAGGGTCCTGTGTTTGGCGCACTGCATTAACATCATTGTTGAAGACTTTCTGAAAAAAGAAGAAAAAGTCAGCAACTTACTGACCACCTGCAGAAGAATCTGCATGCATTTCAGCCATTTTTTTAAAGTCCAGAAGCAGCTGAGGATCATTCAACGTGATAATAGAATGCCAATTAAACAACTCATCCAGGAGGCACCAACACATTGGAACTCAATTTATTACATGCTGGAACATCTGTTTGAGGAGTACAGACCAATCAATGAATATTTCATGCAAAGAGGGGATGCTATTATGAAAGGCATGATCATTAATATGGACCAATGGGGCCTAGTTAAATGCCTGACGGCGATGCTACTTCCTTTCGGGGACTTCACACGTGAAGTCAGCAAGGAGGACTGTACCATGGGCCAAGCTATCCCTCTGTAGCACATGCTACAGTAACTGCTTAAGGAGGGGTCTACAATGTAAGCATGCGTGGAGGTAAAAAGAAGCATATGATTTGGAGGAGATCTTAATCCTTCGCTTATCTGAAAATACAAGAGTGCAAAGAGGCATTGTGTCATCCAACCATTACATTTGTACCACAATTCTTGATCCACGGTACAAACCATTACTGGAAACTTTAATTGCGGGATGTTGCCAACTGCAAAACGTGGATAGCTGTGCAAGCCAGTCAGCTAAAAGAAGAACAGCCGGAAATTAGAGGCCCACTCCTCCAGGGCACAACTAGTATTGCAGGGCAGCCTTCATATTCAACTTCAGGGCCTGAGGGAAGTGCAGTTGGTTCACAGCAGCCAAAACCACCAACAACAGCAAGAACAACATCAACAACAACAACAACAACAGGAGCATCAAGCCCCAAAATCCGCAAAGGAATGGTTACTACTGGCAGAGCTTAAGTCCAGTGCTGAGACAAAGGCAAAAAGGCAGAGCACCCATGACCAGTGAGTGAATGGTCTGGATGACCCAACAGATGTCTACTTTGATCAAAACCCATTGCTGTATTGGTATGGGGAATGGCCTGTGCTCAGCAGGCTGGCAAAAAACTATCTGGCTTGCCCTGTAGCAAGTGTCTCTGCAGAACATGTTTTCAATACTGCTGGTGCCTTTCTGACAGTAGGAATGACCAGTTTCTCTCACCAAAACATGGAGAGGATAAACATGATCAAAATGAATCAGCACTTTATACCACCGCATGACACCATACCTGAGGTACCACAGCAAGAAGATGATTATGGCGACTCAGGTCATGGAAGTAGTGTGTTAGGTGACCTACTTCTTTGCAAACCACCAGAGTATGAGGATGAGCTCTACTTCCCGGACAACTAGGCTTTCAAGTTACTTTTTTTCTTTCTTTGATGCCCCCCCCAAAAAAATGATATAGCTAAGGAACATTGTTTACTTTATTATTTGTGTGTGTCATAGTCTTTCCATTTCACAAATCCATCCCCACCATCTTACTCTTTTATTGCCGGATTGGAGTTGCAACTCTGTGCAGTCAGTGAAGAAGTAAGTCTACTCCTTACTCACCCTAAAGCCATTTCCCTTAAACCTGACATTGGATGGAGAATACACATGTGTGCCTGCCACCAACCCTGGGCCCTGACTATTAATCTATCCTTTCCTAGCCTAGAGGGACTACCCTGGAAGAACAGGTTAATGATGGCATGCTTTGCACGCTGAGTGATTGTTGTTTGTTGTGAATGATGTCCACAATTCTACACACAAAAAAGTGACTCAAGGCAATATTTCCCTTCTTGTTGTTCAATAAATTATTTACTACTCCAGATTGATCCCTTATATTTTGAGTAGGTATACTGTTGGTACGGAGTTGGGCACCATACTCCCAGTCGGAGTCAGGAGGATCAGAGATGATTGATGGAATAACTCAGGGGGTAAGCGTGACTACTTCGAGAAATGCCTTCAGAAGAAGATGGAAGTTTTCAAACTCACTGAAACCAACCGATTTGGATGATGATGATTTTGAAGTGGCCTAAAGGTAAACAACAACACCAGACCAGAACTACATGTATGTGTAGTGGTGGTGGGAGGCGAGTGTGGTGTGACTAACAGCAGTGCATTACTTTTGTACTTCATTTGGAAAATGCTATGTTGCTGTGTGTGTCTTCAGTGCTGTCTGGCTCAAATTTGAAGCTAAGTGGAGGTAGGGTGGGGGGGCTATTGTTGGAGGTAACTGCTGGAAACAGACATGATTTAGCCATGCTGCCTCAGAAAGTCTTCCTGTTGCATTCCTTATGTAGAGTAACTTTTTTCCTTGATTTTTCAATATCCTTTTTGTTTTTTCATCTACAGGCCCTTTACCCTGCTCAATACTGGAAAAACAACTCACACTTACCTTGCCAAACCGTATCCGCCAGGTACCCAAGATTGATGGGCAGACAGTCCAAGAGGAATGCAGAGATGCACCTCCCAATTTATACAGAATAATTTTTTTCTCTGCAATCACTACGACTGGGTGTGTGTTGTTTATGGTTGCTTATTTGACTTACAGATATTTTAATTGTATTTGCTATCTTTCAAAGCCCGATACAACAGAACATAATTTATAAAACTTGGGTCTCTCTGGGGGCAGAGTAGACAGACAATTGCATAATTAATATACTGCCCTGTACTAGTCTAGTACTACTCATAACCAAGCATGCATTTCTTCCCATAACAGATTCATGATGATCAGCTGTCAAGATCAATGTGTTGTCCATGTGCAGTGTTTGTCTTTGTCAAAACTTTTCCTCAAATCCCCTTCCCATCCATTCATTAAATACCTAACCCTCCTCCCCCAGGCTGTGTGAATTGCTGAGGTGTGACTAAATTAAATTTGATTTATCACACACTTATTGGGGCTGATATGGTGAAAGCAACACCAACTCAATGCAAGGGGAGGATCTTCTTCTGCTCTAAGTATATAGCCCACACTGGCAATATATATAATAAATTACCCAAACATGCACAGTATTCGATATTCACATTTTTTCCAGAGGAACCTAATCCATCATAATTAATTGCCAGCATCATCATCCAGCACTAAAGGTTACGCTTGTCCACTTCATAGCTCGAGTCGACTTCAGTTTGTAACTTGGTTCACTGACAGAATATCGACCCCCAAAAAGTCCCATACACAAAAATTGAGTTTTTAATATTGATGCCAAAAATAGTGAAATCCTATATTTATTATTGTATTTATAAAAATATCGGAAAAAAAAATATTTATGTAAAGAATATAGTTGTACAAAATATTGATTTTAATATATATATATAAAAACAATATTAAATATAAAAAACAATTAACTTAAAAAAATTGATTTAATATACATTTAAAAAAATATAACTAATACATTTAATTTAGACATAAGTATATAAAATGTAATATATATCTATCTATATAGTCACTTTAAAACAATTGATAAACTATTTTAACTAATTTTATAATTGCATTTATAAAAATGTTTAAATAAATGTATAATTATATAAAAACACCAATGAAATAAAATCTAATAAAAAACACATTACATTATAAATTAAAATATTAAACTATTTAAAAGTCTTTAGAATTACATTTTCAACAACAGTAGATAAAGTGTTGGACAGCGGCGGGTTAAAAATTACTATTCCCCCTCCAGTGAGTGCAACAGTAGCGAAAGTGCTGGCTAGCGGAGGGTTTAAAATTACTATTACCACTCCAGTGAGAACAACAGTAGGGAAACTGCTAGATAGCGGAGTGGTGAAAATTACTGTTCCCACTCCAGTGTGTGTAACCGTAGGGAAAGTGTTGGATAGCGGAGGGGTAAAATTGCTATTCCACTCCAGTGAGTGCAACAAAAGGGAAAATGCTGGATAGTGGAGGGGTAAAAATGAATATTCCCATTCCAGTAAGTGCAACAGTAGGGAAAGTGCTGGATAGCGGAGAAATACAAATTACTATTCCCACACCAGTGTGTGAAAAAGAAGGGAAAGCATTAGATAGCGGAGGGATAAACATTACTATTCCTACTCCAGTGAGTACACAGTAGGGAAAGTGCTGTATAGCGGAGGGGTAAAAATTACTATTTGCACACCAGTGAGAGAACGGTAGGAAAAGGGCTGGATAGCGGAGGGGTAACATTTACTATTCCCACTCTAGAGAGTGCAACAGTAGGGAAAGTGTTGGATAGAGGATAGGTAAAATTTACTATTCCCACTCCAGTGTGTGCAACAGTAGGGAAAGTGCTGTATTGTGGAGGGGTAAACATCACTATTTCCACTCCAGAGTCTGCAACAGTATGGAAAGTGTTGGATATCGAAGGGGTAAAAATTACTATTCCAACTCCAGTGAGTGCAGCAGTAGAGAAAGTGTTTGATAGCAGAGCAGTGAAAATTACTATTCCCTCTCCAATTATTTTAACAGTAGGGAAAGTGCTGGATACTGTAGAAAAATAAATACTGTTCACACTAAAACACTTACAAAATATATATATTAAAACATCAAAAACATAATACAAATTAATAATCAATATTTTTAAAAATAACATTAAGGGGCCCGTTAGGATGGCGGGCGGATCGCCCCCGCCGGGTCGGCGGTAGCCACAGCTGACCCGGCAGGGGCGATCCGCCCGCCATCCTTGCATGATTGACCCTCCCACCATATTAGTATGGCTGGGGGTCTGCGGCGGCAGGAAGACCTTCTGCCACTTTTTTGGCGGTCGACTTGTGGACCGGGCAAAAAAAGACCATAATATGGTGGCGGTGTCTGCAAGATACCACCATCCATATTATCATGCAGGCAATGACTCGCCTTCCCATGGCGGCGTTACCACCATGGAAAGGCTTGTGGTCTTTGCTGTTGGGGGCCCTTAGTGGGCCCCCAGGGTGCTGGGGGTGGGAGTGCACATGGGGGTACCTATGGTACCCCCCCTACATTGGCATGGACAAGGTGGCAGGCACCGCGTGGTGCCTATCACCTTGTGCATGCCAATGCACAGCGTGCATTCACAGCATTGCAGCGGGCGGTGCTGGGGCCACACATGTTTAGAACATATAAAAAGAACACATATAATAATAGTACTTACATATCACAAAACCTTACAAATACTATATATAATAAAATAATAAATAAATGTACCAATAAATATTTATTTTAAAATACCAAATATTTACAAAAAAATGAATGAGAAAATAAATGTATTTATTTAATTTCCTAGCCTATAACACCACACCAATAACAAAACACTTCATATTTCTTAATTAAATGTATTTACATATTTTACATAATTAATAAACTATTACAAATTTCTTACTAATAAAAAATTATAAACATTAATTTACTACACAAACTTTAACACTATAATTTGCACAACACAAACTAAATTAAACTATCAAATAATAAAACACATATAAAACATCTTAAAATTACAATCAATTACTATTAACCACTAATAATTAAATGATTAAAATGTATTTAATACCCACCTCTTACCCCTTTTAAAAAAACAACTAAATAAATATTTTTCAAAATGACCCAAATGTATCTATTAATTAACAATAATTGACAACTATTTATTAATTAAACACAAATTACTTCCCACCATTTACACCTTTAAACACCACAAAACACTCAATTCATTACCATTGCAGTGGGGGAACATGGCGGCTCCGAGCTAGACGCTCACGGCCGCGGGCGCCATTAAGGGGGAGTGTTAATGGGGGACAGCGGCAATTGAGATGCAGTTAGCGGGAATATGTAACTAAAACGTACTTAATTGTGGAATGCTGCAGACATGCGAGCCAGGCTGGCCTGCAGAAAGCCGGAGGTCGATTCTTGGTTCCCTGGGGACACAATGGAGAGAGGCAGCAGTGGAGCTCCGGCGTTCCTGGGAGGCCGGCGTTAGGATGGGGGTCAGAGAGAGAACATGTTGAGCATGCCAGCAGTACTTTGAGGAAGTGGGGAAGACGCTGGGAGATCGGTGGAACATAGAAGGAGAGTGGAAGTGGGGAGAGCTGGGTGAGAGAGTGGGGCAGCCTGGCTCACATATGGAGACAGGTACTACCAAGGAAGGTGAGGCACTCTCCAGGTACACTTTGAGGACCAGGAACACTGGAGGTAAGGCGAACTGTCTCCCTATTTTGTCGGATATACAACCAGAATCGATGCAAGGAGTTAAAGTAACCATTAAGGCGAAGCGGGGGCGGCAAGGAGGAGGTAGTCTCCAGAGTAGGGGAGCAGGAAAATCATTATTATTAGTAAAAATTAACGAAGGGAAAAATAAAGGCAAAATTGTAACCGCACCTACTAAAGTAAAAATCATTCCCTCACTCAAATCATTTTTTCAAGTGCTCCCAAGTATGCAGAAAGACGGTGCAGGTGGCGCAGGCCTCAATATGGAAGTAGACACATCAGACACATTCAGTAATAGTGTTAAATTCAGAGGAAACTGTAATTAACACGAATAACAAGAAAAAGGGTGAAATCTTGGTGGTCCTTCAAAAATGAATGCGTTAAGCGGTGATACTATGGCATTTCAAGGGGACGCTATAACAATTCCTGTGAGTAATAGGTTTACTGTGCTTGCACCACCCGACGATCTAGGAGCTCCTGCTCAAGCTCAAAGTGGAAGCAGACAGACCAGATCGGAAGCTGGAATACCTGAAGTGAGCCAGGGGAGCCTTGAAGCTTCAGAAGCCTTGCTGGCAAGTATTTTATAGGGACTAAAAAATGACATCAAGAATCGCTTCAAGGTCTCGGAAGCAAATCAGTTAGTGTTAGACTTGGGGGTCTCTAGTTGGCACAGGTATGCATTTGTGACAAATAGGGACCCTCTCCTCTAGTCAGGGTAAGGGGTACACTCCTAAAATAACCCCTGCTCACCCCCTTGATAGCTTGGCACGAGCAGACAGGCTTATCTCAAAGGCAGTGTGTAAAGCATTTGTGAACACATACAGTAACCAAGTGACAACACTAAAAATGGACACAACACAGGCTTTATATCAAAAATAAGTATTCTTTATATAGATTTACCACAAGACCATTAAACGACAAAAACACACAATACTGGTACTTTAGATAGTAGAATTTTGCTTAGTTGTCTTTAGTTCTTAAATGCAACACTTTAGTCAATGTACCTTTTGGATGCGACACGCAGGGCAACGAAAGTGTTGCAACGATGTGGATGCGTTGAAGATTTTGGTGCAAAGAAATAAAGACGTGAAGATCTTCCAGATGCGGCATGCTTCTCCGATGTTGTGAGAAGACTCGACTCGATGCTTTAGCTTCTGCGGCGACACACTTTACGCGATACGACGACAGCGGCCTTGGCAGCGGCACTCTTCTCCAACGTTGCGAGACGCTTCCGCTTGATGTGATGTTTCAGCGGTGACACCCCTTTACGCGGTGCGACGACAGCAGCTCCGACGGTGGCACGCTTCTCTGTGGATGCGAGGCGCTTTTCTTGATGCGGTGCAATGCGGCAACTACGATGGCTGCGATGGCAAAACGCTTCTTCCTCGATGCGAGACTCTTCTCTTGATGCGGTGCAATGCGTCAGCTATGATGGCTGCGATGGCAACACGCTTCTTCGGCATTGCAAGATACTTCCTGGATGATGCGAGACGCTTCCGCTCGATGCGATGCTGCAGCGGTGACACACTTTACGAGATGCGACAACAACAGCCCGGCGGCACGCTTCTACTTCTTGAGTCGCGCTTCCAGCTCCTTGCGACACGCAGTCCCTCAGAAAGCCCAACAACAGCAGCAGGCACTTCCACAGAACTGGGTGGGGGGGTGAAGTCTGTTGTTCCTGAGACTTCAGCAGGGTGCAAGCTCTTTTCCAAGCCCTTGGAGATCCTTCACAAGTTGAGCAAAAGTACACACAAAGTTCCTTTCTCCGCTCTTTGGCAGTAAGGCAACCACTGCAGGCCAGTCCCCCAGTTTCAGGGATAGTTTCCTCCTCAGCTTCTTCTGGTTCCTCCCTCAGCAGAGGTTCTTCTTGTTTTCCAAAAGTGATCTAATTTCTTGGGATCAGGGTCCTAATATTTATACCCCAAAATCATTTGTCCTCTGAGGGCAGAGGGGCCTTTGCCCAATCCAAACCAGTTCTGGAGCACTCTGTTTACATGACTCCTTCTTTCCTTTCACAGTGCAGGGCAGAAACATCAGACGCCCCATAGAAGGTAGAGCCAGCATTGTGGAGGAAAAGCACAGCCCTGGAGCACTTTGTTGACATGATTCCTTCTCTCCTTTCACAGTGCGGGGCAGAGACATCAGACACACCACAGGGGGTGGAGCCAGCACTGTGGGGGCAGGCACTGTCCTATTCAGGTCCCAGGTGCAACTTCTCCCTCCCATCTAGATGCAGATCTCTCTATTCACCACTGGGTGGACTCACCCTGTCTCCTGGAATTCCCCAGCCCTGTCACTCAAACTCCAGACAGGGAATACACAGCCTAGCAGAGGCAGGTTTGAATGGTTAAGACAAGAAAATACCAACTTTCTAAAAGTAGTATTTTCAAACACAGAATGTTAAAACCAACTTCACTAAAAGATGTATTTTATCATTCTGAGTTCAGGCATACTACATTCGAATTTCTACCATGTTCCCTGAGTCAGTTAGAATTATAAGATGTAATAATTAAACTGCCCATTCTGGCCTATGGAGAACAGGTAGCCTTGCAATAGTGAAAAACGAAAATGGCTGTAATTCACTATTAGAACATGCCACACACACCAGGGCATGTCCTACCTTATCCTTACAATGCACCCTGCCCTTGGGCCTACCATAGGGGTGTCTGATGTGAAGAAAAGGGAAGGTTTAGGGACTGGCAAGTGGGTGCACTTGCCCAGTCAGCATTACAGTACCAGACTGCACGCAGGCTCTGCAATGGCAGACATTAGACACATTTTTACAGGCTGCTTCTGTGGGTGGCACAACCAGTGCTGCAAGCCCACCAGCAGCATTTGGATTTACAAGCCCTGGGCACTCCTGGTGCACTGTTCTAGGGTCTGACAGGTAAACCAAACCAACCAATCATGGAATCACTAATTCGTACAATAATTTACAATAGGGAGAGCATATGCACTTTAGCACTGATCAGCAGTGGTAAAGTGCCCAGAGTCATAAAACAGCCAACAACAGGTCAGAAAAAATATAGGAGGAAGGCAAAAAGTTCAGGTATGACCCTGCAAAAAGGACCAAGTCCAACAGTTAGGCATGCAAGCATCATGCTTGAAGCTAACACAAAAGCTGGATGACGTAATTCTTCGCACAAAGAAGTTCGAGGAAGAGGTGGTCATAGTAATGTAGGATGTGGAGAAGAACGCCTCTGAGATCTCCAAGCTAGAAAGGCAAAACCAAACCTTAAGGGAAGATATTGAGAGAGTAAAGAACCATTCCTGAAGGAATAATTTGAGATTTTTTAATGTCCCGGAAACCGAGGAAGGGTCGGATTTGAAGGCCTTCATTATTTTGTTGTTACGGAATACCATCCTGAAGGGCAAGGAAGAGATCAATCTTGAATACGAAGTTCAGAGAGTGCACAGAGAGCCTTTTCGTCGCAACCCCCAAAGAGTTAAACCTAGGAAGATCCTTGTGAACTGTCTCTCATATATCATCAAAGAAGAGATATTAGTAGGGCCCTACAAAACGGTCCATACTTAGTAGATGGGTATTCACTGTCAGTTAGATCGGATCTATGTAAGGCTACAGAACAGAGGCAGTGGGAGTTAGGAAGCAAGATGGAGGAGCTAGGGAAGTTAAGAGGGAAGGTTCAGTAAAATTCCCTGCAATGTTGCGCATTGTGTGGAATAATCAAATGTATAAATTTCGGACATTAAAAGATGTTGAGTCGCTAATTGATAGGCTCAAAAAGGGAGATACGGCTAAGAGACCAAGTTTGGATTACAGGATAGTTTGCTCTCTTGCATGTTGTTAAACTAGTTGAAATTCCCCCAAGGGCGCGCCCATAGGCATTGTTATGCCTAAAAAGGGATGGAGGGTTCCCAAGGGTTGGTTAAGGAGGGTGGAGTGGGATGGTGGTGAGGGGGTGTAGTGGGTTAAAAAAACTAAAAAAGTCCTCAGAAAAAAAAGTAAAATTCATTAACAACCAAATATTGATTAATTAATAAAAACATTATTTACACTTTTAACACCATAAAGTATCAGTAAAACAAATATTAATGAATAAAAATTAATCAATACATTTTTAATAACTAAATTACTTTTCACCCTATTCCCCTATAAACCCACAACCCACCACCAAACTAAAAGTGCAAAATTCATATTAAACAGAAATTCATACTTTTAATATAATTAAATTACTTCCAACCCTATTCCCCTATAAACCCACAACCCACTATGGAACAAAAAGCGCAAAATAAAAATATTTGTTTTATAACTACTAAAAATGTACCACATATATTAAAAATACAAACAATTCTTACACACAAAACATGCATGACATCCATATAAATGATACACTAAAATACATAACAATAATAAAAAATGATATTTTTAACAACTATATTTTTGCAAATGATATTAAACACTTCGATATTTTTAAAATCGATATTACTTACCTGAATTCGATATTCTTGACCTCGGTATTCTTGCTCTCGATATTTCTGATCCATGATATTTCCAACTCGATATTTGTGTACCTCGACATTTTGTACTCAATATTCTGTCTCTACACCCTTCTTCTTGTGCACTGTTCTTCTACTAGTCGTTATCTAGTCTCCCTCAGGTGACTGTCTCTTTTTATTTTTTTGCAACTGCTACTGTCTACCATCAACATGGCACCTTGGGAAACCAAACCATCACCATGCAGCCATCACTTCCCCTAATCATCAATCACAGGTAGGAGAAGAAGTGTGGGGAATGCAATACATTTCTATACAATTGAAATTAATTCATATACCAACACCCCTTCCGAGTCCATAGGGGTTATAGTTGCAGACTGCATAGACTAGGAGGAAAGAGTAGTATGACAAGTGATGGTACCAAATCTATCTGTTGGTGTGTTGCACTATATCAGCTAGTTTCAAAAACTGACTGTGGCCCTGCTGAAAAGGAAACTGTCCAAAGTAAGAGTAACGCCCCCCAAAAAAAGATGTACATCATATTGTTAAACTAAAAATGTATTCCACTAACACATATACAACTAGAAATGAACACACCACCTGGCCCACCCCCTCCCTAACCCCAACCAATGTCCAACGAGAGTCCAAAATCCAAATGTCAGGAGGGCTAGCCATGCAAGAATGTTCCTGGCACAATATTTAAGCTAAAGAACAATGCAGGAATCACGAGGCCTCAGCCCACAGACCTGGCTGCAGCCCCCCAGGGAAGTTTGAGGGGTGGTGGGGGTAAAAGGTTTGTTGGTAGGCATGTTCTGGTAAATGTTTGACGTACTTTACTAATGTAAACCTTGAAAGGAATAAAAGGTGTGATAATAATCTTTTTGTTAAGGTGATTTGCACGATGTGGGAGGTGTGAAGAACACTGCTAGAATCACGAGGTCTCAGTCCACGGACCTGGCTGCAGCCTACCAGGGGAGTTTGAGGGTCGGTGGGGGTGAAAGTTTTTTTGGCAGGCATGACCTGGTACATGATGTCCTTGCTTGTGAGTGGTTAGTCTGTAGAGTGGCGATGACTTGACATCACATTGGGGTACCTCCCTGCTGGGGGTATGTAGTGCATTCCTAGAAAAGGTTGAAAAACGGGTGTGGGGCTTGACTGGAGAGCCCCCAGCATGGACAGAGGAGAGAGCGTGAGAGATGGTGGTTTTGAAGTTGTAGAGGGTTGAGGAGGGCCAGTGATGTCTGCCTGGAGAAGAGTACAGAAGGGCGTGTGGAGTCGGTCCGTGTCAGTCCAGGACAGGAGACTGGAGACCAGAAGGGGGGCAGCCCTGTAGGAGAGAGCAGGAAAGAGAGGCGAGTCTATTTTTAGAAAGCAGAAGAGAGACTAAGTGTGCAGGCCTGCGGGAGGAAGGGGATCAGAAGGGCGTGTAGGATGGGGAGGTGTCAGGCATAGCAAAAAGACCAGAAGGAAAATAGGGGACAGCCGGGTGAGAACTTGACATGGGGGAGGGGGGTCATGCTCAGGGCTGAGAGGGGAGGAGGCCTCAAGGTCAAGACAATGAGTTTACAGGCCTTGGAGACATCAGAAGGGGGTGGGGGTTAGAGCTTGCCTAAATAGAGGCTGAGTGCAAGAGGGGAAAGTGCACAGGTGTGTGGAGGCAGCAGAGGGAGGGAGGTGTAAGGGCGTTTGCAGGTCTGGTGGAGGGAACAGAGGGTGTATGGGGAGGTAAGGGTCCACTGTGGAGGAAGTGGGTGGAGCCAGGGGGAAATGGGTATGGCCTCCGACAAATATTTGAGCACCTGGACTTCATATTTTTCATATTTTACAAATTAAGCACTGACTGTGAAGCAGACAATAATACAAAACATATGATGCTGTATGGGCCTTCCTGCTGCACTGCAGTTAGATAATTATGATCATATCCCAAAACGTATGTCTATAAAAATATAAGATACATTATAACACAATGGTGTACTATACAGTTAAAAAGATAAAATGCAGGAATAAAAAAACATGTACATGCACACAGGGTTAACAGTAATGCTTAGTTACAGCCCTCATTGAGGGTCATACCAAGGAATAAAGTGACCAGTGCTTCAAAATCAGAGCAGATAGGGGTACCAGCGATAACACTCACTAAACAATAGGACACAACCCCATTAATGGAATCATTTCAGGGACTAAAGTGGTCTGTGCTTCAATACCAGTACAAACTTGAAACAACAATAAATGTGCGTAGATAATATACAACAGGGGCACCTTAAAGTCCTTCGATTATGAGCTAGTTACACGTGAACAAAGTGGTTTTTCATAGTTAGGGGAATAAAAAAGAGAGGACCATGGATCATTTACACATCGCTTTTTAAAATTGTTCTTCGTTTGTGCCAGACTGCCTCTAAAAATTTGCTAACAGCTAAAACGATTATAAAAGATGTGCCAGTTTTTAAAATCCTAAAAGCTACTTGATAGCGAGAGTCCTCCAGTTCACGACATATGGGAATGATCCACCTGCGGCGAGAGATAGAATACTCTGGGCAAAAAAGAGTAGATGTAATTCATTCTCATCGGCCTGGTTGCACATAGGAGAAGCCATGGTTGCCTGTTCTTTACTCCATTTGTGGGTGAATGATCATAAATGGAGTGTCCCCAAGCAAAATCGTAAAAACAGGCTCTTAGGAAAAGAGGAGGGCATAAAATCTAAATATTCCTCAAGGATAGGTAGGAATTTGTGATCGAGAAACTTATTGGTCAGGGAACCCATGGGATTTCTTTTTGTAAGCTCTTCATTGATGTATGCCCAATAGGTAGCTTTAAATCAATGTTTGTCTTTTAGATTTAATTTAGTTGGGTCAGCCCAAATCTGAGAAGTCCTAGATTCCCCATCCATGTGAACACGTGTTTAATCCAAGGGAGCGATCTAGCACCTGGTTACTTGAGAATTTCATCAAGTGAATCCCTATAATTACCTATTTATTTATTTATTTATAATTTTATATAGCGCTGAATCACCCCTTAGGGTATCTCTGCGCTTGCAACAACAGTCTATCTTGAACTAGAAGAGGTATGTTTTCATCAACTTTCTAAAACAGAAGAGGGACATTTTCATACAAAGATAATGTGGGAGGCTGTTCCAAAACAAAGGGGCCAGGTACGAAAAGGCCCTGCCGCCAGAACGGGCTTTATATATTCTGGGAACAGCGAGAAGAGTTTTTGATCCTGATCTGAGTGAGGATATAGGATTGTAGGCCTTTAGTTTCATTGTTAGGTAGCAGGGACTCAGCTCATTTAGAGCCTTGAAAATCATGCAACCTGTTTTGAATTGCACTCTTTTTCTTATTGGCAACCAATGTAATTCATACAGTAAAGGCAGAGAAGGGGTTCTGGCCGGAGAATTCGTAACCAGGCGAGCAGCAGTATTTTGAATAACCTGCAGTTTGTCCAAAGAGGCAGCATGAGCGGAGAGAAGCAAGGCATTGCAGTAATCAATCTTGCTCATGAGCAAGGCCTGAATTAGAGTCTTCCTGGTGGATACCGGAAGCAATGGAAAAACTCTTCTAAGTAAACTTAGAATGTGATAGCATGACCCAGCAATGGTGTTAACATGGGTCTGCAAAGTGAGTTTGTTATCAAGCTTAATGCCCAGATTTTTAGCTACCTCTTTGGGAGCGGCAGCTTTACCCAACTCCTCCGGCCACCAGCTAGGTGACCAACAGATGTCAGCCCCTCCGAACAGCAGGATCTCAGATTTTTCAGAGTTTAACTGGAGATAGTTGGTTTTCATCCAGGAGGCAATAGCCATCATACCCCGAGAAAAGATGGATTGTATATCTGGACTCCTTTTGTCGAAGGTGAGGAGGAGTTGAGTGTCATCTGCGTAAGAGATGGGGTTAAACCCCAAGTCCCTCATCAGTATTGCCAGGGGCGTCACATAGATGTTAAATAAAGTAGGGCTCAAACAAGAGCCCTGCGGGACGCCTCTGGTAATCTGTGAACGAGCAGATGTAAACGGACCCATTGACACTGCCTGAGTACGGTTGGACAAAAAATCTGACAACCAACTCAGTGCGGATCCGCGGATGCCACAGTCCAATAGTCTATGCAAGAGAACCTGGTGGGAAATGGTATCGAATGCTGCTGAAAGGTCAAGCAGCACCAAAAGTGCCGCTTGACCTTGATCCAGAGCCATTCTGATGTTATCCGTCACCTCCACCAAGGCCGTCTCAGTGCTATGCTTAGCTCGAAAGCCTGACTGCGAGATGTCTAGAGCACCAGAAGCCTCAAGAAAAGCAGATAAGTGCTTATTGATGTGTTTCTCAGTGATCTTACTCTGAAGCGGAAGCAACGAGATTGGCCGATAGTTTGACACTTCCTCGGGAGAGATGTTGGCATTTTTGCGGATGGGCAAAATTTGCGCGTGTTTCCACGTCTGAGGAAGACAGGCAGATCTTAAAGAAGTGTTGATTATGGAGCAAAAAGGAGGCGCCAACTGAGCCGCAAATCTGGAGGAGATTTTAGCAGGAATAGTATCCAGGGGAGATCCAGATCTAGTGGATTCCAAAAGGGTTTGCACTTCTGAGATGGTAATAGCAGGAAATGTAGTCAGACAAGGTCCTTCCCTATTGGGGAGAGGAGTAATCTCCGCAGGAATAGGAGTAAGAATATTAGAAAGGATGATATTTTGATAGATTCTCTCAATTTTTTGTACAAAAAAAGAGGAAATATCATCACATAATGTCTGAGAAAAACTAACCGTAGTCTGACAGGATTTTGGGTTAGTAAAATCCTCCACTATTTGAAAAAGCATCCTAGCATTATTACCTGCCTGTTCTAAAGTTTCAGCAATATGAGTTTTACGAGCTAATTTAACATTTTTATGATAGATTGCCATGGCAGCTTTGTAAGAAATTTTAGCTTGCTCATTATGTGAGCGACGCCAAGTCCGTTCCAGTTTTTTACAGGCACTTTTCTCTACCCGTAAACTAGGCGTGTACCAGCCAGTGGCAGACCTTTTAGGTGAAAATCTAAGAGGCTTAAGAGGAATTATTCTATCAAGAAAATTAACAACTGTCGAATCAAATAATTTCAGCTGCTGATCCAGATCCCCCTGCGTACTGTTCCAGTCCCACTCAGCAAACAGTGAGGAAAGATGGTTGACCGTTAGTTTGTGCCAAGGTCTGTATTGGCGGGTACCAGAGTTGTTGATAGTCGCCGGAGGATGTTCAGTTGTACCCATCAGTTGGAAATTAATCATAAAATGGTCAGACCAGGTAAGTGGCAGAGTTTCACCACATTTAATGTCTGAGGAATTGGTAAGAATGAGATCCAGAGTGTGACCAGCAATGTGAGTGGGAGCAGTGTTAATAATCTTTAGGCCCCCAACAGCTAGATCTTGTAAGCACAGTCTGGCATCTTGATTGGAGACATCTTCACTGTGGATGTTAAAATCCCCAATCAAGAGAAATTTACGCGTGGTGATTAGATAGGGAGATATAAAATCAAGCAGTTGGCTAGTGAAGTTTGATATTGATCCAGGCGGTCTATAAACCAGAGCACCTTTCCAAATACAGCCTGCAGATAGATCCAGTCTAAAAACAATACATTCAAATATTTCTGTCCCCATCTGATCAAGGATAGTGACGGTTAGTTCCTCTTTATAAATTAAGGCTATACCCCCACCCATTTTGCTTATTCTATCCCGTCTAAGAATCCGATAGCCCTCGGGTATAGCGAGAGCAATAGCCGGAGTAGAGGAGGGTTTTAGCCAGGTTTCAGTAATGAAACCCATATCTGGCTTCTGATCAGTTAGCACATCCCATATCTCTGCAGAATGTTTGACCAAAGATCTTACATTGGCTAAAATACAATTCCATACCTGGTGCTGCACAATGGGAGGTGAATAACTGTGATGGAGCAACTGAGGAGAGTCAGGTGGGCTCAGGCAATCAGATGATAGAATAGTAGGTAGAGTGGGGCTACAGCAATGCATGCTTTGATACTTGCAGTTCGAACACGAGAAGGGACCTTCAAAAGGACCATTGTGCAGCGTATAACAGCACATCTTGTTTAATGATAGCAACTGCTCACGTGAATATGTCTGAGCTAGATTGTTCGCAGGTCCCAATTCTAACTGCAAACTATCAGGGTGTATGGCGGCTGGCGGCGACCTGGCGCGGATCGCGCCAACGGCCGCCCGCTGCGCGCGCACGCTGCGCGCTAGCATGTGACCGCTAATAAAGCCTCCGTGAAGTGAACACTAGAGCGCTCACCAAGATGGCGCTCAAAAATGTCCCAGTTCTTGAAAGAAACCCCAGAGAACTCGCAAAACAGCGAGAATGATACCAATTTTTAAGTGCGGGTATGAAGAGAAGCAAAGAGGTAAAAAATACAGTTTTAAAAACGAGTAAATTATTTTCACATACAATACATGAACATGCTGTTACATCAGCGATCTGCTTTCCTACATATTAAGAAGAAGGAATGCAGGTAGTCAGGATGTGAAATAGAATATTTAAAATGCAACTTCAGCTTTCAGCTTTCAGCTTTCAGCCAACAACACACAATTCTACCAAGGAAACAGCTATCGCTACCTAGCTCTGGAGTACTCCATAGACTGACCCAGTAGACTAGTATTTTTAGTACGCCCACATCAGTTACTCTTTTTAACCCCAATTCAAGATACAACGGTATAAAAGGTGAACTGGATGGGAGGCAGAGTAGTTTCCTAGCAAAGTTGTTTTCCGCCAATCCCAGGAGCTGAACATCCACATAGCCCCATATTTTAGCCCCATTGAGTGCAGCCCCTTGTGCCTTAGCCCGATATATCTCCAGGATTGGCGATACTACATGTGACACCATTCTCTTTTGTGTCTTAATAATGACATTAGACCTGTGCTCGATTATCAACCTGCTTTTGCTGATCTGATCCATCCACTTAAAAGTTTCCATGAATCATACCCCTAAGTATTCGGAGTTATCTACCCTTTCAAGTGCCTCATTCTCTACCTGGATGGTTGTTTTTCCTTTCTTGACCCCCTTACCCAATACCATGAATTTGGTCTTGTTAACATTTAGTTCAAGGCCCTTTGTCTTGCAAAAGTCTAAAAATGTGTTAACTAAAGTCTGAAGGCCCATGGGTGACTTTAAGATAAGGAGGGAGTCATCAGGAAATAATAGAATCACCACCTTTCAATTATTCGGAGTTGGGGAGTCGTTTACACAGTTTTTGAAAACTTCGACTACATAGTTTAGAAGGGAGACCTGCGTGGGTGCAAGATCACAGCTCGGGGGAACTCTACGTTCGATTGGGATACATTCCGTTAGTTCACCATTTGGGCCCCAACTGACATGTGCAAAGTTGTTCACTTGCAGGTTACTTAGAAGATATATAACGTTACTGGGAACTCTTAAGTTGAGTATGACTTGCCATAACTTTGCACGTGGGATGAGATTAAAAGCAGCTCTAAGATATATGAAGGCTACGTAGAGCTTTTCTTGTTTTAAAAGGATGGTTTTCCAATATAACAACAACACTATAAAAATCTGGTCAGTACTGCTAACCTTTGCCCTAAAACCAGCTTGGTATGGTGACATTATTTTATTGGCCTCTATCCAGTCAATCAACCTTTGCCCTAAAACCAGCTTGGTATGGTGACATTATTTTATTGGCCTCTATCCAGTCAATCAATTTCATTAAAATTTGTATGCTAAAAAATTTCTAGGCATCGTCTATCAGGCTTATAGGCCTGTAGTTAGCTGGGTTGCTAATATCTCCCTTTTAAAATATGGTTATCATCTCACCCACCTCCAGGATTCAGGTACTGTTCCCCCTGCTGAGATAGCATTTGCAAACAAGTTTAAATGAGACAACCAGATTTGATGCTCAGTCTTATAAAGGTCTCCAGGGATTTTGTCCAGGCCTGGGCCTTAGCCATGTTAAGCACATTTATTGCACCAGCAGTCTCTTCGAGACTGAAGGGAACTGGGGTAGTATCCGCCTCTTGCATTGCAAGATATTGGATAGCGGCGCTAGTCTTACTGATGACTGCCAGAATCGTTGTTCTTTTTTGCGGAGTAAAGTGGGGAAAAGTGTGCTGACCATTTTTCAGGAGAGATATTGAAGCAGGGGGGCTTTACAGTTCCGGGTTTATTAGTCGCTACTAGTTTCCAAAAGATTCTACTATCCTTGGTTTTACTAGTGCCAAGCAAATCCTGCCAGTAGTCATCCTCCCAGTCTCACTTGGCCTGTCTCAATCGAGCCTTATAAGTGCTTCCAGCCATAACATTTTAAAATCTATCCCCCTCAATAATGGCCAACCTCAATAAGCTCTTGGCTAATTTACATGCTGAGTCAAACCATACATTTTCTTTGGAGTGTGTGGTGTTAGTGAAAGTCACCTCTTTGTAAAAGACCTTTTGCAGCTCACTAAACAGATGGTTATGCACAGTTAGCAGAGGGATAGTAGCTGCTTCTAACACCTCATATTGTTATAAGGCGGCAATAAACTGCTTATATAACTCTGAGTAAAGGCTTTGGTTTAAAAGAAACAATTGATGGACGGAATGCTGGACAATGCAAACATTCACCCCAGTCACAAAGACCTGGGTTTAATCCATCATTCTTTTGCTTACCATACCACCCCAGTTTGGACCCAGCTGTATGCAAACCAGTCTTGACCCTGTTCCTTGTGGGAACAGTCCAGCCCGAACTGCCAAACCAGATCCTCCCTGGACCGGAAACAAGCTTCCTGGGACCGGTTTCAGGGCATCACCCTTCATCAGCCAGGCTAGCTTGAATCCAGAGGTGTCGTGAGCACGGGACCCACCTCTGGGCATACCCTTCCCACTAAGGGTGACATATGCAAAAGAAACAATTGATGGACGGAATGCTGGACAATACAAACATTCATCCCCAGTCACAAAGATCTGGGTTTAATCCATCATTCTTTTGTTCACCACACCATCCCAGTTTGGACCCAACCATATGCAAATCATTCATGACCCTGTTCCTTGTGGGAACAGTCCAACCCGAACTGCCAAGCCAGATCCTCCCTGGACCAGAAACAAGCATCCTGGGACCGGTTTCAGGGCATCACCCTTCATCAGCCAGGCTAGCTTAAATTCAGTGGTGTAGTGAGCACCGGACCCACGTCTGGGCATGCCCTTCCCACTTAGGGTGACATATGCAAAAGAAGCAATTGATGGTCGGCATGCTGGACAATCGAAACATTCACCCCCAGTCACAAAGATCTGGGTTTAATCCATCATTCTTTTGCTCACCACACCCCCCGTTTGGACCCAGCCATTTGCAAATCAGCCTGAGCTGCCAAGCCAGATCATCCCTGGACCGGAAACAAGCATCATGGGAACGGTTTCAAGGCATCACCTGATTTAGGCCCAGATCTTTGTACTGGGGTGAATGTATGACATTGTTCTGCATTCTGTCCATCAATTGTTCTTTTTGCATTTGTCACCCCGAATGGGACCGGTGTGCCCAGACATGGGTCCCATGCCCTCAATGCCACTGGAGTCAAGCTATCCTGGTTAATTTGAGGGCTGAAATCCTGAAACCGGTCCTAGGATGCTTTTTCCAGTCCAGGGAGGACCTGGCCTGGCAGTTCAGGCTGAACTTTTGCCAGTGGGCGCAGAGTCAAGACTGAGTTGCATATGGCTGGGTCCAAACTGGAATGGCATGGTGAGCAAAAATACGATGGATTTAGGCCCAGATCTTTGTAGTGGGGTGAATATATGACATTGTTCTGCATTCTGGCCATCAATTGTTGTTTTTGCATTTGTCATCCCAAGTGGGACAGGCATGCCCAGACGTGGGTCCCGTGCTCTCCATGCCACTGGAGTCAAGCTACCCTGGCTGATGAGGGCTGAAAGCCCAAAACCTGTCCTAGGATGCTTGTTTCCAGTCCAGGGAGGACCTGGCCTGGCAGTTTGGGCTGGACAGTTCCCATTGGGCGCAGCAGTGTCAAGACTGAGTTGCATATGGCTGGGTCCAAACTAAAATGGCATGGTGAGTAAAAAAACAATGGATTTAGGCCCAGATCTCTGTACTGGGGTGAATGTATGACATTGTTCTGCATTCTGGCCATCAATTGTTGTTTTTGCATTTGTCATCCCAAGTGGGACAGGCATGCCCAGACGTGGGTCCTGTGCTCTCCATGCCACTGGAGTCAAGCTACCCTGGCTGATGAGGGCTGAAAGCCCGAAACCGGTCCTGGGAAGTTTGTTTCCAGTCCAGGGAGGACATGCTCTGCCAGTTCAGGGTAAACTGTTCCAATTGGGCGCAGGGTCAAGACTGAGTTGCATATGGCTGGGTCCAAACTGGAGTCGCATGATGAGCAAAAAAATGATGGATTTATGCCCAGATCTTTGTACTTGGGTGAATGTATAACATTGTCTGCATTCTGTCCATCAATTGTTGTTTTTGTAAAGGTTTTGGTTTGCCAGGACTTTTGGCCATTTAACAAAGCGACGGTTGCTGGTTACAACTGGGGCAGGTATTACCGCGTTATTCCCTTGTTCCAGGGTAGTCGCCAAGGAAAGTCACCTCAAAAGAATTGTGGTCACTATCAGACCATATATTAACTTCCATGTCTGCCAACAGTGTCCACAATCTCACGTCAATCAATACATAGTCAATTATGCTAGTACATGTTCCCCTTTTAAATGTTTGTGCTCCATTAGGATCGGAGATGGTACGACCATTTAGAGCTCTAAGTCCCCTGCTAGTTATCAATGAGGCTATTTGCAATGCACTACAAGAGAGCTTTTTCTTCAATGGTGCTGTCAGTGCAGGGATGCCCTAGTACTCATACTCCTCTATGGTAATCTCATTTAAAAAAGTGCAGGGTTCAAAGGAGGTGTTAAAATCCTTCACCACTAATACTTTTGTATCAGAGTGTAAAGTATCCAGTGTGGTATCCAGTGTGGTATCTAGCACTGCTACAATAGGGGATTTATCATTTGATTTTACCGTTCTAATATACGTGTTAAATAAGGCCAAAGAAAGTCACGAGGGTAAGGTAACTATGGTCCCGATTAAATCTGGGCATTACTTTGCCAAGGGAGTTAGGGTGCTAAAACAGCCATTCTCATCCAAAGATAAAAGCCCTCCCCTTGCTCTACCATAATGCTCAGCAGGTTTGGCTTCCACACTAAGGGAGGTAAACCCATCTATATAAGCTTTCTTTTTAGCTCATGTTTCTTGGAACATGCACACATCAAATTTCATAATATACATTAACGAATCAGGATCACATATTTTTGCACTGAAACGATGCTAGATGCCATGATAAAAGGTTTAAACTGGGTGGAATAAAAACGTTGCCAACAGAGTTGGATTTAAGCCCTGGGCAATCATTCGGACAGTGGGGCTCAACCGGGATTGTAATGTAATAGCAATGCTCCATATTATGTGGTTCATTGTTACATCCAGCCCCATCACACAGAATACCCCTGTTGTTACTATTGCTTTGGGAGGGTGCTGGGCCACATGATGGAGTAGTGCTAGAAGTACACTCTAAAGATCCCTTTGCCCAGGATCCCTCCGATATGCATACAAATTTCATTTTAAGGTGGTGTGCAAGTACTATAACCCAGATGAGTGCAAGCATATGTGTGCTGGGAATTACATAGTAAATCAAGTGCATTTATGGGCGATAAAGGAGCATGAGATGAAGTAGTAATGTCCTTGGTCACTGGAACAATCCACAAGCTGGACTGGTCCCTCATTCCGGTCAGCAGGGGGGAAAATGCTATTAGCCGTATCCCTGATTGATTTCTCCTGGAGAAATGGCAGGTATATAATTCAAAGTTTATAAGGTTCTCAGCCAAGAAGGTGGAACACAAGACAACATGGATATGGTCATAAGGTGAGGCTGTAATTGAGCGCCTTTTTGCAAATATAATATCAGATCTAATTATAGATAGACAGTTCTGCTCCGACACTATCCAATAAATCACATTGTTTATTAATGCATCTGTGTCCTCCAGGGTACCTGGCTTCAATTTAGGGACCTGTCCCATATAGATGGACCTATTGGTTCTGCGGGCTCACTAGAATGTTACAAATAGTAGTCGAGGGGTGGCTGCGTACAGATCGTGAAAAAGCTGGTCCAGGGGAGACTGGATGATGCAGGGGTCTTCTAGGAGGAAGCTTCCTCTCTGCCAGTGGATGGCCAGCCCACAAAGATGTTTTATTTTGCCAATTTTAGGGAGCAGTGTTAAGGATTGTCCTATGAGTGAGCAATTACCTGTACCAGGTCCAATCCAAGCTCATTGGATGAACGTTGTTATGGGGGGAACTGGATTTGATGGTATCAGCAGTAGTATGTTTGACTATACCCCCAATTGATGGAGTTAGAGTCCGAGAAACATCACTGCACATTCCATTTACTGTGAGATTAAGATGTGAGGTATTCATGTTGTTCTCCTGACCATTGGTCCTGCACTTACAGCTGCATGAAAGGCTCAGTTTAAGATACATTACAAGGGAAGTTAATGACCCTAGTTGAGCACAAAGGTCATTCATCTTATTAATCAACATTTTATTATTCACTACATCTGGGGAGACACTTTGTGTTCCGAGCATGAGAGGGATAGTAGGGACTTCCTGTGGAAGGACAATAGGCAGAGGTGGTTCTACATGAAGGTCAATGGGTTGTATGGGGTCAAATCAATTGTGGCATGGCACATTCGGAATCACAGTAATGGTGGAGTATAGGAAACACAAGGTCTTAGTGGGTTGGTCTGTAGTGTTAATGATATTGGACCTACAAGAAACAGATTCATGAGCATTCATGTTAGACTGGCTTCCAGAGTTGGTTTCGCAGGGCAGAAAAATATCCTAGGTCAAGATAGGTGCTCTAACAATAGACAATGCTTTAAACATGTCAATAATTTTTGGCAATGTATCCTTCCCCTGGTATTATTTGAAGTAAGGAGCAGCTCTACTTCTCCAATTATAGTCTCAATGTTGGCTAGTGTAGTAGATTCAAGTGGCCACTGGTCTAGTCTTCTCTGGTATTTCCTGCTTTTTAGCAAGGAGGCCATGATTTACAGTTTCCCCTAGATTAAATTTGACCATATCTGACTTTAGCGACAAGAGCCAACAAGAGTTTAAAGGACTAAAAGTGCATTTACAGGAGATGTCTTCAGGTGATTTCCACAGTAGATCGCCTCTTCTGGGCGATGACGGGTGAATACGAGCCAGCTTGTGGCCCAGTCTTCGCTCGGGCAAGTGCATGGGCACGTCCCGCGCTGCGTGAGCCCTGGAGGGAATTTGACGACTCCTCCTGGCGCAAAAGCGGCGAGCAGCATCCTTTGCTCTGCAGCTCCCTGCTGGCATTAAAGCTGGTGCTTGTTCTCCTCCCCAAACACAGACTCAGGCAGTTTCAGTGCGTTCCGCGCTGCATGGGCCCTGGAGGGATTTTGACGGCGTCCCCTCATGCGAAAGCGGCCAGCAGCGTCCTTTGCTCTGCAGATCCCTGCCACGATGAAAGCTGGGGCTTGTTGTCTGCCCCAAACACAGACCCAGGCAGTTTCAGCACGCAAGTATTCTTCTTCTCTCTCTCTTGTTTAGCTAAATTAATCTAGTAGACATGCCAGCTCAGCTTGCCCAAGTTGCGCCCTAGACAGACATATTCGTGAGTGTGTCACAGACTTGCATTACTTTACTACTGTCTGCAGGTGGGGCAGCTGTACTGCACAATTATCTCTATTTCTATTATGGCCATGCTCTTTTACATGTCAAATGTTTAATTTTACTTTCATCCTGACTAATCTACAACAATGCAGATGAATAGTTACTATGAATGATGATAAATGTCACGTTAAGTACAATTTTGTAACCCTGAAGCCTAGAGGTCACCCATGGCTGACACTGTTGAAAAATGCCATGGGTAGAGATTGGGCCTCAGAGGGAGGCGATTGATGATGGGTGGGTAGGGTCAAACAATCAAATAAACAAGGAAGGCAACCCCTTGGGTGGGTAGGGTACATAATATCATGTTGTGCTTGGAAAATACTGTGAGTTGAGGGAGTAGTCCTAAATACAACCTCAAACCTTTGAATCAAAAAACTTGATTAAAAAAATACATTCCTTGTTTTCCTTTATTCTCCTTCACAGGGATTTTTCTATTTATCATTGCATTGTTTTTCTAGCATTATTTTTCACGCTAGGCTTTGCTACTCAGGCACAGTTTAGGTTTTACATTCTCTTCATCCAGTCCTCTTCACCTATGATTGAATACCATCCATTCATTCCAAACAGGGCTATCATTCTCAACAAACCTTTTACCAACATACACTTTTCATTTCATTTGACCACCCCATTGCATGCGTCCTTACTCCTTGTTTCAGTTTGACCCATCAAAATCCCCCGCAGGATTCCTTTCATCCATACACTTTCACCCACACAGGCAGGCATCCTTTCTTTCACCTTTCACCCATCCTTCAACCACCCATGCATTCTATCAAACACCTATAACATTCACTTCAGCCTTCACCCATGCATCCTTCTCTACCAGTCATATTACATTTCACCCATCCTCCCTCCTTCCATCCTTCTTTCCCTTTTCTGTCAACCCATCAAGGTCTGAGTCTTCTTCATAAAACTTTCTCTGCTGAGTTGAAGATAGAAGAGGCCATTAGTTACTCAACTCCCATATGATAATGCTAAGTAAAGGGTGTCTTCAACTGTTCACAACTTAGTCTATCAGTACAGTGTACAGTGAACACCTTTGTAGCGAGTGTATAAATTAAAATTGTCAATAAGCAAGCAATATACCTTACCACCACCTGCCACTGGTGCTGGCTCACCCCCTGCAGCTGCTGCATCAGCTCCCTGAAGGCTGGCATTGTCGTCCCCGCTGGTCCCGGCACTGGTGGTTGGTACACCTAGACAAAAACATAACACTTTTTAAATGGCAAGGCATATATAGGCCTCCCCCGGTTATTTTTTTCAGTATCAAGATTGAAAATACATACACCACACAGATCACTACAATTCTGATACAAACTACAGAGTGCAGTATGGCCTATCAAAAATAATAAAATCCGGTTGAGCAGTTTGTTGGTAGCAAATTTTTAAATGCTTCTCAAGAAGACAACCTGTAAAGAACTGGAATGAGTGGCTAGAGCTATTGGTGAATCTGAGTTTTTGAAAAGAAATAAGAGTGGGCAACAGGGGGACCAATCAGACTTGGGGTCTTCTTGTTTGGAAAATGTTATGGAACCGTCCTTAATCCTCAATAATCTCTTCCGGTCATGGTGCATGGTAATCCGTTCACCATCAACTGCTGCTAATTTATACAATACTAGGCCTAGATGAGAAGAAGACACAGACACAACTTTGGGGTGTCCAACGTGACCATGGCCACTCTTGTCTTTTTACTGATTGAGAATGAGAAAGTAAAAGAATGCTAAAGCATTCTTATTCGCAACCTCATCTCAACAAAAGTGAGTAGCATACCTTACTTTGGCATGCACTCTGCACGGCAGAGTAGTAGTACTAGTAGTAGTAGGAGCAATAGGTGTTCTGAGTCTTACAGTACCACCAATAGGCAGTCCACAAAATATATAAGGGGAGAGGGAAAGCTGACTAAAAACCGATAATGCAGGGATAACAAGAATTTCGAAACAGTAGATCGATCGAAGAGGATGTTGGAAAAACCTAAAATTAGGAAACAGAAATAATAGCTCAAAATAAGGAGCGGTAAGGGTTAGGAAAAAAAGTATATATATATATGTGGACAATTCACTTGTACAAAACCAGAGAAATTCTGCTGTTATAGTTAGTTGAGCTAACTATAACTCGTACCCCTGCAATGCATTGCTGATGCCATCATATATGACATCAATCAAGACATGGTCAGTGACATCACTGATGACATCACTGATCAAATCTCAAATGACATCACTGATGACACCATCCAATGAATGTCTGTTTCTGTAAAGTTTAAATATGTTTTATATATATTTAGGCCAAGGTGTATTGAAGAATGAGTGGGTGAATGACTGTCTGAATGGATGATTTAGTAGGTGCAGGAATGACTGTATAAGTGAGTGATTAAACGTTTCTTATTGAATGCATGGGTTAGTGACTAAACTGTGTGAATGTCTGTATCAGTCTGTCTGTTGGTGTGTAAGCAGCTGCATGGGTTGGTGAGTAGCTACATAAGTGTCTATATGGGTTATTGATTGGTTGTCTGGCTATCTGTATAGGTGCCTGAGTGTCTGTGTTGGTGGGTGGGGGTTTGACTTTGTGCATAGATGTGTAAGTGAGTGATTCACTGGGTGTATGGGTTCAAGAGGGTATCTGTGCATGGCTGTATGGGTGGGTGACTATGTGTATGGGTGTGTTGGTGAGTGTTTAGATGTCTCAGTGGTACATGTGTGAGTAACTACATATGTGAAAGGCAGTATATGTGAGTGTTGGACTATATAAATGACTATGTATGAGAGTGAGTGATTGTGAGAGTGTCAGTCATTGTATAAGAGAGTAAGTATGTGTTAGTATCTGTATGAAAAAGTCAGATGGTGTGTGTATAATTGTGTAGGTGAGTAAATGGGAGCATGATAGATTCTTTGCATGACCGACTATGTGTGTGAGTAATGCTGTGGGTGAGTGGTGGTATGTGAGTGTCTGTATAGGTATATGAGTAAATAAGATAGTGCTGTATTGATGAGTGATAGCATGTATGGGTGACTGTATGGGTGAATGAGTAGATGTGTATGTAGACCTAGGAATCAGTGAGTGGGTATGTTGTAATTGGTATTGGTGTGTCTTTGGTTTTGAAAATGGAAGTCTGTATTTTAGAGTGTGTGTAGGAAAGGTTGGTTTATGGTGTGAGGAGGTGCATCAGATTATCACGTGGATGATGGCATCAGTGATGTCATTTGAGATGTCATCAGTGATGTCATCAGTGATGTCACTGATCATGTCATGAGTTATGTAATATGTGACGTCATCAGCAGTGCATTGTGGGGGCGCAAATTATAGTTACCTAAACTAAGTATAACGGCCGCATTTCTCTGGTTTTGTATGAGTAAAATGTCCAACTAACTATAACATCCCTGAAATCTTTGTTTATTTCAGTGATATTTCTAAGGTTTTTTAAATGCTAATTTCTAACTATAATGTCCCTGAAACCTATGTTTTTTTCAGTGAATTTCAAAGGTTTTTTTTAATGCTAATTTTTAACTATAACGTCCCTGAAATACATTTTTTCCAGTGACTTTCTAATGTTTTTTAAATGCTAATTTCTTACTATAACATCCCTGAAACCTATGTTTTTTTCAGTGAATTTCAAAGGTTTTTCAAATGCTAATGTCTAACTATGCCTACAGAGGTAGGACATGTGCAGAAAGAGGAAGAAAGGCACAGAAAGAAGCAAGAGAAACGCAGGAGGCAACAGAAGACCAGAAAGACGAAGAAAGGTGCAGAAAGAAGCAAGAGATAAGCAGAAAGAACCAACAGAGGTGCAGAAAGAGGCCTTGTTGCAAAGTCATCCTGTGCCCCTAACTTTTTGCTAACTGGTACTGTTGGTAACTGTCTCTGACTAACCAGTCCCGTAGTCAGTGTGATGCTGAAAGACACTTAGAATACAGTGAAAACTTCTACTTACACTAGGGTGCACTATGGGCTGGGGTTCCCCTGTGATTGGCATGACCTCCCCTGTAGGGCCCTAGTACATAATAGGACAGGGGGGTTAAAACTACCTCTAAGTCAGAGGTACAGAAAGAAGCAAGAGCAGTGCAGAAAGAACCAACAGAGGTGAAGAGAGAGGCAAAAGGGGTAAAGAAAGAGACAAGAAAAGTACAGAAAAAAAGCAAAAGAGGTACAGAAAGAGGCAAGAGAACTGCAGAAAACAGCAAGAGTGGTGCAGGAAAAGGCAGGAGAGGTGCAAAAGAGGCAAAAGGGGTACAGAAAGAGGCAAGAGGGGTGCTGAAAGAAGCAGGAGAATTGCAGAAAGAAGCAACAGAGGTGCCTAAAGAGGCAAGAGGGGTATAGAAAGAGGCACGAGAAGTGCAGAAAGAAGCAACAGAGGTGCCGAAAGATGCAAGAGAGGTAAAGAAACAAGCAAGAAAGGTGCAGAAAGAGGGAACAAGGGTGCAGAAAGAGGGAACAAGGGTGCAGAAAGAGGTAAGAGGGATACAGAAATTTGCAAGAGAGGTGCAGAAAGAAGCAAGGTAGGTAGAGAAATAAGGAAGATAAGTGCAGAAAGAAGCAATAGAGGTGCAGAAAGAGGCAATAGAGATGCAGAAAGAAGCAAGTGGGGTGCAGAAAGAAGAGAGTGAGGTTTAGAAAGAGGTAAGAGAAGAGCAGAAAGTAGTAAGTGAGATGCAGAAAGAGGCAAGGGAGGTATAGAAATAGGCAAGATAAGTGTTGAAAGAGACAAGAGAAGTGCAGAAAGAGACACTTGAGGTGCAGAAAGAGGCAAGAGAGGTACATAAAGAGGCTTGAGAGGTGCAGAAAGAGACAAGAGAGGTGCTGAAGGAAGAGAGTGAGGTGCAGAATGAAGCAAGTGAGAAGCATAAAGAGGCAAGTGACATACAGAAAGAGGCAAGGGAAGTGGAGAAAAGGAAAGAGAAATACACAAGAAGGCAAGAGTGGAGCAGAAAGAGGAACGAGAGGTGTAGAAAGAAGCAAGAGAAGTGCAGAAAGAAGCAAGTGAGGTGCAGAAACAGGCTGAAGATGCTGAAAGAGGCAAGAAATATGCAGAAAGAGGCAAAAGATCTGCAGAAAAAAGAAACAGAGGTACAGAAAGAGGCAAGAGAGGAGCAGAAAGAGGCAAGAGAGGTATAGAAAGAAGCAAGAGAAACTCAGAAAGAAGCAAGTGAGGTGCAGAAACAGGCAAAAGAGATGCTGAAAGAGGCAAGAGATATGCAGAAAGAGGCAAGAGATCTGCGGAAAAAAGAAACAGAGGTGCTGAAAGAGGCAAGTGAGGTGCAGGAAGGGGCAAATGAAGTGCAGATAGAAGACAGTGAGGTGCAGACAGAAGGAAGAAAGGTGCAGAAAGATGCAAGAGAAGTGCAAAAAGAGGCAAGAGAGGCACAGAAAGAAGAGAGGTTTGTGCACCATAAGTACCAATTTAACACCCACATGTAGTAATAAGTAACACATGACCATTCCAGGTTTGCAAAGGGCCTTCCATCATGCTGTAACACATGAATCTGCACTTTTGGGATTATTTGAGCTGTTTAAGCTAGAAACAAGGCTTTTTTTGTTCAAATATGCAGATTAGGCAGCAGATGATGGATTATTTTGCAAATGCGGAAAATGTTTAATTATGTGAAAATTGGTGCAGCCGAACAGTCACAAAATTCCAGTGGCCCTGCTCACACCTCTGACTAGGTCCAGTAGTGCTCCTCAGAGTTTCCTTTCTTTTTGTGTCTCATTGAGTTTATAATTTAGCTTCTATGAAAACGAGGAAGACTAAACCTGAGGTTACCACAAGATTCATCAAATGACAACAACTTTGGAGTTGTTTGAGGAATCTTCGCAAAATTTTAAAAACTAATGGCCCGCTCTGGTCAGCTGCTGTCTTGAAAGTTTCAGGGTGATTCGTCAAGCGGGAGCCGAGGAAAAAGGGGGTCCCAAAAAGCTCGAAATGCTGAATGGAATTACACCAAATTTGGCAAAAAGGTAGCTCTTGGTTCAGAAAGCAGCTTTTTTTAAATAGTGTAAATCCATTCAGTAGTTCCTGAGAAATAAAATAAAAGAAAAATATCGATATCTGCGCATCGAGGACGAGCTTTACTCGGATTGGCTGCCAACATTCTAATCCAGAATGTGTTGACAGCCATCTTGTGACTCAGTAATCGAGTCACAAGAAAAGAGTAAAAAAAAGGTGAAAAACAAGAAAAGGGGGCAGGGTAGAAACACCATGACCCCGTAGGCCTGCTCACGGGGTCCCACAAGGACCCCCAGGGCCGAAAAAAGCATTTTTTTCTTAAACAAACTGCAGAATTCGCGTTGGGGTCGCGAATCCTTCCAAGATTGTTTTTTAAATATGAAGCACGGGCTTCGCGCTCTGTTATTTGTAAGCCCCCGGGTGGGCCGGGTCCCAGGGGCAATGCCAAAATATATTTGCAGAGCAAATAGGCAATTAGTCAGGTCACGGGGTAAAATGGCAGATTCTGTTTTCAGAGAAGAGATCCAGGGGAATTAGCGTGTGTGCTGGAACAAACGGACAGTTGCCGGGGTAGATGATGGGGCAGGGTTGCGGACGCTGAGGTACAAGGGCAGAGGAGCAGCCCTTGGCTGGATTTCTTCAGACTGAATGAAGGGGTCCCAATAAATCCACGAGCGAATAGTCGGAGAGGAGAAAAAAAGGAAACTCCCCCTCCCGGAAAATACGAAGCAGATCTTGGAGAGGGTTATCCTGGGCCACCGGTGTGCACATAGCTGTGCCCTTACTGAGATGAGTAAGCCTCCATCCAGGGCAAGCCACTATCCCAACCAGAGGAGACCATTCCCACTTCTCCCACCAGGGAGCCCTCCACCTCCAAGATGCCCTCCTCCCCTTCCTCCCCCATTCACCATCCAGGGATCCCTCCCCCTCTATCCATGCATCCTGTCCTCACCCAGCTTCAGTTTTCTGGGGTGCTGTAAAGGCAGAACATTCATCACTTAAAAAAACAGAGAGATGAGAAACGAAAATGTCAGGGTTAATTGGTGGTGGGGGCGAGGGGTCAACACCGAAGTGCAAGTGGGACGGGTGCTATTTAAGGGAGATTCCGCTGGTATCTGCAGTAGTGTACGGGGCTAGTTGGGCTGGGAATGGCGTATACCAGAGAGGTGTCACCCCTGATGCATGTGATTGCGTGTCAGTGAGCCCTTAATGGATTGGGTGTGTGTGAGGTTGTGCACGTGCATTTATAGACTATGACTGAGGGCTGCAGGTTTGGGCTCATGTGTCTAAGTGTTGCAGGCTCGTGTGTCTAAGTGCTGCGGGCTCGTGTGTCTAAGTGTTGCGGGTATGGGCTTGTGTGACCGAGTGCGGCGGGTATGGGTTCATGTGTCTAAATGCTGCTAGTGTGTTTAAGTGCTGCTGGTATGCACCGTGTGTCTGGGCACTAAAGTTCTGCCCGTATGGGCGCTACAAGTCTGCACCATGTGTCTGGGCGCTGCAGTCCTGCATTTTGGTTCAGGGTGCTGCTGGTCTGCACTGTGTTTTGTGATGCTGCCGTGCTGCACTGTGTTTCAGGATGCTGCGGGTCTGCACTGTGCTTCATGTTGCTGTGGGAATGCACTGTGTTTCATGGTGCTGCCAGGCTGCACTGTGCTTTGTGATGCTGCCGGGCTGCACTGTGTTTCAGGGTGCTGCTGGGCTGGAGTGTGTTTCAGGGTGCTGCTGGGCTGCACGGTGTTTCAGGGTGCTGCGGGTCTGCACTAGGCCTGGGCAGTAAATTCCGTTCCGCTCGCGGAATTTGCGAAATTTCGGTAATTTTGCGTTCCGCGGAGAACGCAAAGTTGCCCAAAAGTCTGCTTTCCGCGACTTTGCGAAATTTTTTCTTGTTTGCGTTCTCAAAATGCGTGTTCGCAAGATATTTCTCCCCGAGCACGCAAACAGCAACTGTGAACAGGAAAAAGCATCGCGAACAAGCAATTCTGCGTGTTCGCGGAATTTCTGCATATTCGCGGAGATTTTTTACCGTTTCGCGGAGATTTGCGTAACGCGATTACGCAAATTCCGCACACCCCTAGTCTGCACTGTTTTTCAGCATGCTGCGGGTCTGCCCTATGTTTCAGCATGCTGCAGGTCTGCTGTGTTTCAGCGTGCTGTGGTCTGCACTGTTTCAGGGTGCTCCAGGTCTACTGTGTTTCATGATGATGCGGGTCTGTTGTGTTTCAGGGTGCTGTGCTTCATGGTGCTGTGGGTCTACTCTGTTTAAGGGTGCTCTGGGTCTGACATGTTTCATGATTCTGCCAGTCTGTTGTGTTTCAGGGTGCTGCGGTCTGCTGTGCTTCATGGTGCTGTGGGTCTACTCTGTTTCAGGGTGCTCCGGGTCTTTTGTGTTCCAGCGTGCTGCGGATCGCCTGTGTTTCAGCGTGCTGCGGTCTTCTGCACTTCAGGGTGCTGCGGGTCTGCTCTGTTTCAGAGTGGATGCAATGGTACTTGACTGTGGGTGCCGTGTGCAGCAGATATGTGCTGTTTGTTTCAGGGAGCAGGAAAGCTCGGCTGTGTATTTCATGGTTGGGAAGGGGTGTGCTGTATGTCACAGGTGGCATCAGGACAATCCTGTGTGCATCTCAGTGCAGTAGGACTGTATTTTGTGTTGCAGGGTGTAACACAGGTGGGCGGGGTTTTTTAATGGTATACTTATAGGGAGATGTGTCCTCACAGCCAGAGCTGGTCCAATGGACACACTCAGCCTCTTTATTTTACTTTTGTAGGTTGTTTTTCAACCATGATCCCTCCCATTTTCGCTGTTTTTCATGCTTTCTTTTCCCCTCTGTGTTTTGGTCTCTCTTTACTCTGGGTCAAAGCCTGATGATGAAAAATAAGAGCAGGTCCCCACAAATTACTTCCGGTGGGCCCCACCTGCAACTCCCAGCCCCAATTGAGCTCTGTTAGTCTCCCTGTGCCTAAATAAACATAAACCTCTGGCCTTAATTGGTCTAATATGGCACTTATGTAAAGCGCTCCGATGCCTCTGAGCCAAGTTTGAGTCACATAAACCTGCCGAAAACAAAACACCAAAAAAAACAGGTCTTTACTTCACGCACATGAATCCCCAAGGACACAAACGCCTGTTTCTGTTCAGGGGCCATATCCATGCTTCAGTCTCTTAGGGTGCTACAGATACGGGATCATCGGAGTGCATTGCACTACAGTAGGGTTATACTGCAGGCAGAACCGGCCAGCCTTTGCTGAGATAGCGCCCTGGGTGGAGAGAAATGTGTCTCCCTTGCAGATGGTAGTAGGTTAAACTAGGCAGCAGGGGTTCCTTTTGCATTCATTGGTCAGTTCCAGGATGAGCAGGGACTGGCCTCTGAACACAAACATCCTGGCACCTCCCCCAAGTCACCTACATCACTCATAGCTTAGCTGCCTCTTGCAGATGATGGTTTGGTTGATGTGTGCGAGCAGGGGTCAGAGGGTGTAGAGAGGGTAAGGAAGGGGGCTGCAGGGGTGTTAAAAGCATCGCAACTGTATGATAATAAAAGACTAAAACCACTTTAAACTGAAAAATCATCCAGAAACAGACAGGCAGGGACGAGGCTGGAGCAAGATGCTTCGTGCGCCCCTCAGAAAATTGGTGCCCTGGGCCCAGCTCGCCCGTGGCAAAGGCCGGCCCACTCAACACCATCGACACCTGTAGTCTACAGGTGTGGATGCTGTTTAGTGGGGTAGTTATTGGTATATCGAGCTTCACACGTCTCGTGAGATATTTTGGCTGTGAAACATTTGTGAAACATTTGGCTATGGCTCCAAATCCTATTTCCCCTGCCATGTTTTGGCACTTAAGGTGCTTGAATAGTGTAACGGTCCATATTTCTAGGGTGGTTGGGCTGACATTGGAGAAGGCACTTTTGCGACTCCTTTTAGTTCAGAGTACAATGCATTATAAGAGCCGACACAGAACTTTCACGCTGTTTGGTCCCTCTCTCGCTCTGCTTCTCACTCCAGAGACTCTTCTCTGAGCCTTGGACATCTATAAAGTAAAAATACCCCCTCTCCTGGTGACGGCACCAGAGCACACACGAGTCCGTGAGACGCTAGTCCAGTCAAAGTTTTTCCTTTGCATTGTGGGACGTGTAGTTCTGATTTTATAATTAACCAACAGGGCTACAAATCCTATAATGCAAATAAAACATGGACTGTGTAAGCTGCTCACACGTGGGACTGGGAAACATGAGCGCGCTGCAGCACGCACACAGCCACCCAATGTCCTCCTCAACAACCACATCTCACAAGTACGAGGTTCCGAGCCTACAGGAGAGGTGGGGGTTGGCCATACCACAGGATGCAGTGGCTGTCGCATATAAAGCTGGGACTGGCTGCCCGTGTCGCACGTGACTAAGGCCACTTGGCAGCAGCGTATCTTTCAAACATGCATCTGGTGCAGTGGCACCATGGTCTAGCGGTAAGAGGGGGCATTTTCTCCCCAATTATTGCTGTTTTTGTTACTGCCAAACCAGGTGGTGGGTGGCCCATGGTGGAGTCATCTGGTGAGTTTGGATATGAAAAGGCATCTCAGTGGCTGCGGGCCTGGACTGCAGAGGTTGGGAGTGGAAATGCCTCTTTATAGAGCGATGCAAAGGCGTATTCCAACAAAAATATGACAGACAATCTGAGTTCCCTTACAAAGCAGAACCACACCATAGCACCCTGGAAGTGGCAGCTGTTCTAAATCTCTCAGAAATAGACGGATTACAAGTATTTCAACCAGACCCCCCCTAATTCTGCTTTGCTAAGGTGGGCAGTCTTAAGCACCCTGCCCAAAGGGTCACCTGTGGTGGTGCGGGTCGGAGGGGGAGGGCTTGAGAGAGAGATGTGGCCCTGATTCAGGAAGTCTCATTCAGCTCCTGCAGCGGGGTCGTCAGGGGGTATGCAGAGTTTCCTCCCTAACGCATTCCGCACTCGGGAGTACCAGTAAAAGTCCTCCTGGTTAGGCAGCTGGAAACTCAAGCCAGGTGTTTCCTAAACCTGCCTCGATTAGGGTAGAAACATCTTCGCTCTGATTGCATGTCACGTCAATTAATGTTGGCCTCAGTTTAATCAGCTTCTCCTCTTAATTCATGTTGCAAGTGGAGCATTGAGTTAAGCGCTCCCTGCTGACATTGCACTACAATTAGGGTGACCGGATGTCCCCGGATGGTCCCGGTTATCAGAATCCTGTCCCAGTTTCCCAACGCTTTTGCTAATTTAAAAAAAAAATCCTGTTTATTGGGGCAAAGGTCAGGTCAACCTGGGAATCAGAAGTGAAAGGCATGCTTTCCTTTCACATGCACCTCTAAAGTCTTAAAAAAATTAAAGTATTTTATTGGTTTCAGCCTGGCAGCACAGGAGGAGGTCCGCTGCCTGTTCCCAACAGCGGCGAGACAGAGTAGTGAGAAGGGCGTGGGGTGGAGGTCTGGCCATATATAATGTTATGTAAACATAGCCTTGTAAATGGTGTACACACACACACATATATATATTTTCACTGAAAAAACCACAGGTTTCAGGGACGTTATAGTTAGAAATTAGCATTTAAAAAACCTTTGTCGGCAAGACCTTCACCCCCAGCGCTGGAAAACGGCCTTTGAGCGCACCGGAACTTGCCTTGCTTCGGCGGCTGCCCGCATTGCTGGTCGGAGGTCCTGGGGGCCGGGAGGCTCCCACATCTGGAAGCCGCTGGCCTGGCCGGATCACGGCCTGTCGGGCGGCCGCCATCTTCTCGTCTTCCATGCTTTCGTCTGCATTGACACTGTCCGGCCCAACCTAAGCAGCGGCAGCAACCTCCTTAGGGCCTAGAAGCACACCAGACCAGCGTGACTGCCAGAGAGGACTCCCAGGCGGATTCCTCACCCTGCACACCACCAACTCTGGGGCCCTGTCCCGGCAGAGTGAGACCCACGAACTGCCATTTGGTTTTCTGCACAACTGCGGATTGTGGGGACCGGGATCCGGCTGCTGGGGGCCCCCTGGACTGACAGTAAAGAGGGTGGTCACTGAGAGGTCCGCCTTGGCTGCGGCGAGCTCTGGTTACCCAACCACGACAGATGCCTCGCCCGACGGCTGGCAGCTAGCCGCTTTCCGGTGAGTTGCATAACGCATGGGGCACTGGGTGTTGGGCCTGCTGACGCACCCATGCGGCATTTCAACATTGGTCCCTGAGGCATCAGAACATTGCAGGATAGCTTCTAGGGGGACAGCGCTTCCCTCCCACCCAGTCTACACAGCTGTGTGACTGGGGGGCTCTCTGCCCTGGTCAGCGCTCCCCACAAGGCAGCACTCAGGACCCTGATTGGATAGAAGAGGTGGGTCCATTGGACGCTGCTTCTGGGCCCTAACATCACGCTGCACAATGCTTGCCCGGGCACTTTCATCCACAGTGTGGGGTGCTCCTGTGACGGGCGCCACCAATAGTTGAATCACGGCTTTCTAGTGGGATAACAAGACTTGAAGGCCCCCACACACACAGCACCATTTTAACTCATGACCAGACCTAGATCACGGGACTAGCTTCATAACAGGGGCTGCAGTGAAACTTCTGGCCTGCGAACATTCTCCACCCACCCTCTATGCCTCGGTGTGCAGGGATGGACTCCGCCCGAGCAAGAAGGGAGAAGTCCCTCAAGGAACTATTGCTCAAGCAACCTGGGGGCTCTGAGGCATCCCAAGGGGCATCTAAAGATCAAGGGCATGCAGACTCCATTAACGAGGCAGATAGCCCGGCCACAAAGGCCTTCATGCTGGAACTGTTCTCTGCCATTAAGGAAGACATCTTGGAGCTGAAGTGACAGCTCGCGTCAGATCTCAAGGAGGTGCGCCGAGATGTTGATGAGGTGGGTGAGAGAGTAGCTGCACTGGAGGAGCACGAACTGGCAAGAGAGGACGATCTGCACCAACTTCAGCAGGAGGTCCTTGGTCTACGGGACCAAAATCTAGACCTCCAGGCCCACGTGGAGGATCTGAAAAACCTGTCTCGGAGAAATAATATCCGCGCAGTGCCATGGAAGGCAAAAGGCAATGACCTGCAAGATTATGTCATGTCCCTTTTCCAGCAAATTTTGGGTGAAGATTGTCCGCAAAAGATTCTGATGGACCGCGTTCACTGCGTGGGCCTCCCCAGAGGCGGAAAAGCCCCCCCCCGCCCAATGTGCTAGCCTGTATTTATGACTTTCAGCTTAAGGAGGATCCTACATATGGCTTGAGTGGCCCAACCGGTTCAGTTCCGAGGGCACACACCGGCCCTCTTTCAAGACCTGGCAGCATCGACTCTAGCTAAATGGAGGGAATACCGTGTCATTACATCCTATCTCTGGGACAAAGGGATACCGTACTCTTGGGGCCACCCCTTTCGTATAATTTTTAAACACCAAGGGAAGTTCTGGCAGATGCGTTCCCTTGCCGATTCTATGGACCTCCTAGGAATTGATGCGGATATGAACCTGGCGCCAAAGGCCAGTCCCTCAAAGCACGACAGGAAAAGACTTCCCATATGGCAGACGGTTGGCAAACCATCGGCCTCCACAAATCCAGGCCCGAAAGAGATGACGAAAGAGCATGATGCGGTGCTCTCAACCCTTTCGCAGACTCAAGACTGCCCGTGCACCCCATGAAACACCTCCACTTACACAGAGGGGATGGCAGTAACGGTGCAGAGCTGGAGGGGCCCTGAAGTGCTCCATCATTTCAGACTCTTGGACTCCCGTTTGAGGCTCATAGGCCACCTGGTATTGGGTTCTGAGACATTTCATCAAGGTCCTGTTTCCCCCTGATATTTTCCACCAGACAAACTTTGGTCTCTTGCTTTTCCTTACTGTCCCAAGCCTTGGACACGTAACGTTTGGACTTATTATAGGCCAACTCATGCTTATTGGTTTTTTCTGGGACTGTGCCCTCTAGGGCTGTAAAATTATGTTGTGTTCTTGATGTTTTTTTTTTCTTTTTCTTTGGGGATTTTCCGTATCATGCATTGCAACTAATGCCCGCACGTGCTTGCCCTCGCATGCTCCAGTCCTCTTCCCGTGCAGCACCCCTGATGTCCTCAGAGCTCAGCAAGCATGTTCTCCGCCGCTGCCTATACCTAGAGACCTGAAAATTGTTGGCCTCAATGTCCGAGGCCTGAATCACCCCGCAAAGTGCACTGTGATCCTCTCACTTCTTGAGAAATCCGAGGGCGATATCTGTATGCTTCAGGAGACCCATTTACTTGCTAAGGAAACTCCCCGCATGTGCTCCCGACGCTTCCCACACCAATTTTGGTCCTCAGGGGTGGCAAAAAAGAATGGGGTGGTGATTTTGCTGGGGGCTAAATTCGAGGGAAAAGTCTTGTCTACCTTCTATGAGTCCAAGGGGAGGGTTTTAGCCCTTAGGATCCAATGCGGCTCCACTGTTTTCACTGTACTCAACATATACGCTCCCAATTCACAGCAGGAGACCTTCCTCTGAAGGTATTTAATGGAAGGGCTGGCATCCCCTGACTCAACATTAGTGGTTGGTGGGGACTTCAATCTAGTGATGGATAACAAATGAGACCGGTCAGGGCAACGCTACACGCAGATAGGGGCCTTCTCTCCCGAGGGGAAGCGCTGGCTGGCAGAGAACGGCCTCCATGATGTCTGGTGCCTACGTCATGCAGATAAGCGCGACTACACCTACTACTCAGCAGCGCACAAAACTTTTGAGAGACTGTTTCTAATGCACTCCTCCCCAGGTTACAAGATGCATCAATAGCTGCACGCTCCCATTCAGATCATGCACATGTTTCCCTCTCCTGCGCCCCGAGGGGATTGGGTATGCACCTGCTTGATGGCGGCTACGCGTGGGCCTTCTGCATTCCTCTATGGTGATGGAGGAGGTGCGTGCCAAGATCACAGATTACCTATTTATGTATTTCTGCATTTGTAGAGCACCTGGTTACACCCACTGGTGTGTCCCTGTGATATTTAAGAATTCTGCAAACTTCGGGAAGTGGTGCCTCACAGATTCATGTACTACTTCTTACTATTGGATGAACAGCCACGTTTTTAATTTTTTTCGAAAGAGTTTCTCTGATGAATCCTTCCTGAGGGTCAAAGGTAGGGAGTTCCAGCTTTTTGCTGCCAAGTAGCCAAAGGAGCGTGCCCCCCATTCGTGCCTTCCTGATCCTTGGGACTTTCACCAGATGGGTCCCGGTGGATCTCAGTTGCCTTCCTGTTTTAAATGGAGTCATAAGGTCGTTGAGGTACAATGGACATCTGCCCTGCAAGATGCGATGCCCAATGCACAGTGCCTTAAATGTGATTTGTTTCTGGATGGGTAGCAAATGTAGTGTCTTTAGTGCATTCTTCGAGGTTGCTTTCCTTGGCAGATTCAAAACCAGACGGACAGCTGCGTTCTGAACAGATTGTAGCTTTTGGAGTCCTTTTTTGTTGGCATCAAGATACAGAAGGTATCCATAATCTAATCTAGATATAACAAGCACATGGGTCAGGGTTTTTCTTGCCGCCAGAGGTAGAATATCTAGGGTCTTCATTAATATTCTGAGGATTCCGAAACACCTGCCTGCAACCCTCTTGATCTGGGTCTCAAAGGATAATCTATGGTCTATCCATATCCCCAAGTTCTTCACCTCCGTCTTTGGGATGAGGATCTGACCAACACCTTAATGACAACGGTGAGACCTCCTTGGCTGCAGTATGGGACACGCTCAAAGCGGTCCTATGTGGGGAGTTCATGGCCATCTCATCTGCTGAGGCACGCAGATGGAAAGAAGTTTGCTTAGCTCTTGAACAAGAGGTGGCAGAACTAGAGGCGATACACAAGCGCACCGGGGCCCCTCAGGTTTGGCGTGCGATGGAAAAGAAACGAACCCTCCTTTAACACATCGACCTGAATAGAGCTGAATATGCCCTAATCCGCCTCCGGCACAAGTTTTATTTGGGAGGTGACAAATGCGGGAAGGTGCTAGCACAGAAGCTGCGTGCCAGGGCGGTTGCAGGGGTCATCCCTTTCCTCAGAAGCTCTACGGAAGAGGAACTCCAGCTGAATTCCCAGATTGTCGAAGAATTTCGATGTTTTTATCACACCCTCTATAGCCCCGACCATCAGAACATCCCTGAGGCTCGGGATTACCTAACAACTAGCCAATTCAACCACCTCCCAAAGGCGGAAGCAGACCCTCTTGAGAAGCCTATTCGATTAGAAGAGGTTATCTCCGCCATTGCTAAACTGAAGCTAGATAAATCGCCTGGCCCCGACGGCTATCCTGCCCTCTGCTATAAAACGGTCTGTCACAAACTGGCCCCCCTCCTCACTAGTCTATTCAACTCCTTCCAAGATAGTGGGGCAATGATGGACTCGATGGGAGAGGCAGCGATCTCTGTGCTCCTTAAGTCTAATGAGGTCCCAAGCCATTGCGGTTCGTACCGCCCAATTTCGTTACTCAACATCGATGCGGAATTGTTCACAGGCATCCTTTCTGCACGGCTGAATCCTCTCACGGCTGGTCTTATTGATCCTGACCAAGCAGGATTCATCCCAAATCGGCAGGGAAGCGAGAACACCAAGTTCCTCCTACACATCATTGATAGTGTTCACTGCTCTCAGGTCAGTGCAGTGCGCTTTTCGGTCGACGCAGAGAAGGCGTTCGACAGAGTGTGCTGGCCATACCTGATTGACGTCCTCAGAAGTTTTGGGTTCGGTTCACTTTTTCTCGCTTGGATCCAGTGCATATACCAGGTCCCTGGGGCGTTTGTTCGGGTTAGTGGGGGCTTCTCAGCTCCTTTTAAAATTGCTCGTGGCACTAGACAAGGGTGCCCCCTTCCACCCCTTTTGTGTGCCCTTTACATGGAACCCCTCGCACAGAAGATCCGGGACCATTTGGGCATTCAGGGCCTCAAATTCGGGGGTGACTACCACAAGGTCAGCCTGTATGCTGATGATATCATCCTCTCCCTCGCGCAGCCACTTACCTCCCTTCCCTCACTGGTGGCCGAACTCGAGGCCTTTGGCTGGATTTCGGGATTTAAAGTGAACCTTAACAAATCCCAGGTCCTTAACCTGTCCCTACCACAAATACAGGTGGAGGCCCTCCAACGGTCTCTCCCTTTGTACTGGTCACATGACCCTGTTCCCTATCTGGGCATCCTCCTGACCCCCTCGATCCCACGCACCTTGGCATTGAATTATAAGGCTCTATTGGTGCAGACGCGAAAAGCACTGGACGGATTTGCTAAATACACGCTATCGTGGTTCAGACACATTGCAGCGGTCAAGATGACGCTCTTGCCTCACATCTTGTATTTATTTCATACCCTCCCGTTAATTCCACCGTCTGGCATCATGCAGTCACTGCAGCTGGCTTTAAATAATTTCATCTGGGGTAAGAAGAAGACGCGCCTCTCTGTGGCACAGCTTTCGCGCTCCAGGGACGACAGTGGGGTGAGGCTACCTCTCTTTCATAGATATTTGCAGGCTGCACATCTGCGTTATGTGCTGGAATGGAATTGCCCGGACCTTCATGGACCAAGCGGAAGTGGGTACAAGTGTCTGGTGAGAAATCTGGCTTCCCCGCTGCCTTTGCTCTTGGGGCCTTTATTCATCCCCGATTACGGCACCCACCATGAAAGTTTGGGATAAGGTAGCACTCGTAAAAGGCCTCACTACATTTCCTTCCCCGATGACCCCTCTAGTAGATAACCCGAACTTCCCCCAAGTGTGAAGTCTGCGGTCGCCCAGAGATGGAGAGAAGCGGGCTGCAAGCGCATGGGCCACCTTTTTGATCTCAAGGGCATCATTTCATTTAGCCGAGTGTGCTCTGATCATGACCTCCCCCGCTCCGATGAATATTATTAATTACAGCGGAGACACTGGGCCACCACTCGGGCTTACCTTCCACAGGCCTCGCATAAACTTACTTCTTTTGAACAATGGGTAGCAAAAAAGGAGGACGATAAACACCTCATAACGGAATTACATATGCTCCTTACTCCAAATCAGAAAGGGGCTCGCACTCATGGACAACTCAGGTGGGAGGCGGAGCTAGGTAGGCTCCTCACAGACAAGGAATGGGATAACATTCATTATAGAGTGCACCACACAGCATATAATACAACTGGGACTGAATCCACATTTAAAGTTGCGACCTATTGGTATTTCACCCCTGCTAGGATCCACCAATGGAAAAAAAAAACCACCGAGGAATGCTGGCGTGGCTGTGGGATGTCAGGCTTCCTTGCGCACCTCTTATGGCATTGCCCGATGCTAGAGCGATTCTGGGAATTTGTTCTCAATGATATTGATATGGCCTTTGACACAGAGATACCCCGCTTCCCAGCCTACACACTTTTAGGGCTATCAAACCCCCTTACCTTCCCTCTGCGGTCGCTTCACGGTAGGCAAATGGTATTGGCTCTCCTTGCAGTGCGTCAGGCGATTCTACTACACTGGGGCACTACGATGGTGCCAGATCACTCAGCATGGCTCCTTAGGCTTTGGATGACCTTGGCAATGGAGCTGCTCTCACTAATCCAAACTCAGAAAGGTGAGAAATATACTGCACTCTGGGCTCCATTCATTGCATTGCTATCAAAGGATCTTCGTGAGGTCATTTGCCCCAAACTTCTGCAAGTTCTGCATTTAATACCTCCCCCGGCGAACTGCGCAATCCCCTAAAGTAGCGGGAGTGGGTGGGGCAGTGGAGTATAGTTCCTCTACAGCTCACGACACTTAGATACGGAGTCCCCCTTTTTCTTTTTTGTTTTTCTGTTATGGGGGGGTGGGTGGGCGGAAGGGAGATGGCTTTCTTTTTCTTCCCATTGTTGTTTCCCCTTCTGGGTTGACTCTTGTTCTGGGCCACACTGACTCTTTAAAGATACAGGACACATGAACTTATTAGCCTAGATTCTACTTGATGCCTGCCTCCAGGATGTTGCCCCTATTACAGCGCCTCCTGTGCACCTTTGAAAGCACTGTTTGTAGCTGCCAGGCCACGTGGTTGTAGGCAGAATGCTGTGTGCAACTTATGAGTCACCTTTTAAATTGTCTAATAAAATAGATTTGTTCCATAAAAACCTTTGAAATTCACTGAAAAACCATAGGTTTCAGGGACATTATAGGTAGAAATTAGCATTTAAAAAACTTTGGAAATTCACTGAAAAATCTATAGGTTTCAGGGACGTTATAGATTTGGGAAAAAGGGGGTGGTGATGGACAGAGTTTCTGAATGATGCAGAATACTCTTACCAAGTCAAGAGATCATGGTTTTAATCCATCGCCGTTTTTTAGCTCACTGCACCATCCCAGCTCAGAACCTGGCTACATGCAAATTAGTCTGTACCTGTCCCAGTGCATGATGGGAACAGGGCAAACCAAACTACCAAGCCAATTCCTATACTGGGAAGGAAACAAGCTTCCGGGGACCGGTTTCTGGCATCACAGCCTTCGTCGGCCCGGCTTGCCTGAATCCTGATGGTGCAATGAGCAAGGGACTCACGTCTGAGCATACCCTCCCACACTGAGTGTGGATAAAATCGATATGGTTTTCAGGGACGTTATAGTTAGAAACTAGCATTTAATAAACCTTAGAAATTCACTGAAAAAACCCAAAAATTACTTTGTTCTAAAGAAATTCTACTTGTCCAGTGGGCTTCGCTGGCATTTCGCACCAGCGATCCATGGGTTGAAGGAGTAGGAAGGAGTTTTTCGAGGAATCGAGCATTTGGAATATATATGTCAGGGGTTGCTTTTACTCATTTCAGGTTGGCTTGGTTGGTATTTTACCAATTCAAAGCTGTAATATCGTGCCTGGAGTGGTAAATGGCTTTTGTCATTTTACAGCACGGCATGGATAGCCCTGTGCGAGTCCTATGCTTAAAGACTTTGCTGTAGAAATGGCAAAAGACTTTGTCCTTTTCTATCTCGGTGTGGATGGCACTGTGCTAATCCTATGCTTAAAGACTTTGATAGAAAAGCAGACATTTGAGGTGAGCAAATCTAGAGTGTTGCTGGTGTTGAGAGTGCTCTAACAGGAGCTGCTTTCCACCTAAACTTGAGAATTACCCAGAGTTCTCTGCTTCTTTTTTGCATAATGTATGCATCACTCTATGCCTGAAAGGGTATTGCTTTGACCTATACTGGGTGCTCCCTTGTGCCTGGACAAAGCTATACCTCTCTAAAAAACTCGAGCGAAACACTGTGTCAGGGGTTGCTTTTACTCTTTTCAGGTTGGCTTGGTTGGTATTTTACCAATTCAAAGCTGGAATATTGTGCCTAGAGTGGTAAATGGCTTTTGTCATTTTACAGCTCGGCATGGACAGCACTGTGCTAGTCCTATGCTTAAAGACTTTGCTGTAGAAATGGCAAAAGACTGTTTAAAAAATATATTTTTTATTGAGAACAGGAAAATATCAATCAACCAAGTAACAAATCAAAACAGGCGAATGAAATCAAATAATTAGCCAAAGTCAACAAAGAAAATAATTATCATAAGAATCCTTTACACAATCAGTTAATAATAAATACAATCTGTCTGGTATACAGCAACATTTTCCCAGTTACAGATTATCTAAGAATACTCCCTTGATTTTTTATTATAACTGGCATGATCATAATCATAATTGAAAACAAACTGATACACAGTACATATGATTCTAGCAGCAACAAATATCTCGAATCATTTCGTATAATATAATCCAGCATTTCTTAAAGTGTATTGTGCAGTGTTAGATTAGGATAGATTAGGAAAAAACTTTTTCCAAATCCCCCCTAAATTTCGCACTTGCTCCTACACATTTGGCATAGGCCTCCTCGAATGTGCAAGTCCGAACCATTTTATTAAACCAATGCTCAGTAGTCGATTGTTTAATGGTTCTCCAATTTTGGAAAACCAATGACATGGCTACAGCAATGGAAATCAATATAAAATACTGCTTTTTTTTGTTAAACCTTTTACCTCACCTGAGGAACCAAATAGCACCAGGGTGATGGATGGCTCAATTGTTACAGATAAAATCTGAGAGATATCAGCAAAAACCCCTTGCCAAAATTGTCGTAGATTATTACAATCATAAAAAATATGTACTCACCCGCACTCACCCTGTTTACTACATCTGAAACATCGATTAGGACATGTTTGAAACATGTTAGATAATCTCTGGGGTGTATAATACAACAACCATCTTGACAAAAAATTCATTCTCTTAAAATTTGCACCTCTGAGTGCTTTATTTGCTAATTCGCTGAGCTGTTGCCATTCTTTAACATTAAACCTACAGCCTGTCTTAGAATACATTTTTTGAAGCTCTTTCATAATAATCTCACTAGAGTGAGCCTTTTGATGAAGTAGGCAATACCAACTGCTGACCCCCAGCATTCTGTTTGCCATTTGTTTAGCAATTTGACGTGTAGTTTCGCCCAGCATTGAATAGTTAATTTTAAGAAAATTAACTAGCTGTAAAAAACTCAGAGAGAGAGCAGTGGTCATTGTAGTGATTCACATTTGAACCATTTCCCAGGAGATTAAGGTTTCGTAAATATAAAAATCCCTGAGCTGTCTAAAACCAGATTCTTGCCAGACCCGATAGAGCCCTTTAGAGATTATCAGACCACCTACTCCAGAATCCTGAATAGCGGTATATGCATGGAATGCCAGAACATCTTGGGATTTAAAAAATAGCTGTGTTCTTTCAGCTGGAATCAATATTACCTTATATCTGGATTTCTTGGGGAGTTTCGCCAGTTGTAAAAACGCAGGGAGTCTAATAGCACTCTCCTTCAACATTTTGATTATCAGGAAATTGTCATACACAGACTTCTCCTGGCCCATTTGAGAAAGTAAGTTAACTAACAAAGCCTGATAATGATGTAACATTTAATTGTAGTGTGTCCATTTTAACCCGAGGATGTTTACTATTCCAGACAAACTTCCCGATTATTTGATCTAGTTCCTTAAAATAATAATTCGGAATTTTCAAAGAAACATTAATAAAAAGAAACAAAAACAGTGTGAGCACAGACATTTTAATCATCAATATCCTCCCTATTAAAGATAATTGCAGCAAGGACCATTTATCTAATATTTTTTTTACTTTCATGACCGTAATAATATAGTTCAAGGAAAATAATTGCCAATTCAGTTTCTGCTTGATTAACCTTATATCTACCCACCTGTGTGAACCTCTGAATTTCATCTAGAGCATTCTGTATATTAGTTGCAACGGCTTTCAGATATAAAATAATGTCATCCGCATAAAGCTTGATTTTTGCCATCCCCTCAATTGGAGGCAAAATCATCAAGCTTTCACGAACTCTGATAGCAAGAGGCTCCATGAACAATGAAAACAGAAGAGTGGATAATGGGCATCCCTGACGTGTGCCGCGTTTAATATTAATTTTACCTGCTTATAGACCGTTAATAATGATTTTGGCTTTTGCATGGCTATATATATTTTTTAGCATTTGTACAAAACCAAATTTTCCCAAAATGAAAAATAAGGCCATCCAATCAACCAAATCACAAGCCTTTTGGCATCCATCATCATAATTACCGCATTAGATTTATTAATAGAAAAATTATCAATGGCTTGAGCTAAATAATATGTATTAGATGCCATCAAACGTCCTGGGATAAAACCATTTTGGTCACTATGCACCAATTGTTCTGCATAGGGAGCTATCCTTCTCGCCCAGGTTTTCATAAGTATGTTATAATCTGTATTTAACAGACTAATAGGATGGTAAGAACTGGGATTAGTAGGGTCTTTATCTTTTTTGAGAAAAACAACTAACACCGATTCCTTAAAACTTTGTGGAATATCTCTACCTTCTTTGATTTGGTTAAAAAGTTCTACCAAAAAGGGTAATAATTCTTCTTGGAATGCTTTATATATTTACACGGGAAGCCCGTCCACTCCACTGGCCTTAGCATTAGGCATACTTTTTAACACAGATTGATCTTCAACAATGCCTATCTGACCATTTAATCTTTCCTGAAGCTGTTGTGACAATAATGGTAGCTCTAGTGCTTCAAAATAATTCAAGAATTCTTCCTGATTTATAACCTGTGTTTCTCCATAAATTTGATTAAAATATGCTAAAAAAAACCCTCAGCAATTACTGACTTATCATCTTCCAAAATACCAGTTGTTGAATTTTTAATTTGACTAATTATTTGAGCAGCTTTCTCTGATTTCGTGGACCAAGCCAAAAATCTACCAATCTGCTGGCTTTCCTCATATATTGTTTGTCGATATACCTTACTATCTGCTATTTCCTCTAGTAAAAAAAAATCCTTTAAATTCTCCTTAACTAATTCTTGAAGTTGTTCTTTTCTTATGAGTTCTGGGGTATCCGTTAAGGTTGCCTTTAATCTATCCTCTTCAATGGCAGTCTGTAATTCCAGAATCTTCTGTTTCCTTCGGTTATCTAACCTTGCCTTATAAGATATAATTCAGCCTCTGAGAGTAGGTTTAAATGCCTCCCAAACCATAAACAAAGGGGCTGTATCTAAATTAAGCTGAAAAAACTCCTTAATAAACCATTTGGTTTCCGTCATCCAAGTAATATCATGTAATAAAGATTTATCAAATTGCCATCTGGCCCTTTTTTTATAGATATATCTAACCTTAACGTAAATGTAACCAAAGAATGATCTGAGAAGGAGTTAGCCAATATTTCTGCCGGACCATTGGCAACTGATTTATCTACTAAAAAATAATCGAGTCGGGTGGCTGATCTATATCTTGCCGAATAACAAGTATATTGTAAAAGACTGGGATGACCCTGTCTCCAGGGATCTGTTAACGAGAAATCTTTTACAAGATTATTTATTAATTTTGCCGTTTGGGGCTTACGTTGGCACTTTGTTTTATTAGATGTATCTAATGACAACTTCTGAATAAAATCCCCTCCTCAAATTAATACCCCTTCCATTTGTACAGCTAATTGATATATTTGACCAAGTGCTTCAGTATCATCCTCAATAGGGCCCTAATAATTTACCAAATCGAGAACTATTTCCTGTAACATAACTTTCACCCAAAGCCATCAGCCGTTCCTATCTCGTCGAACCTCCTTGAACTGCCAGTCATAAGTGTTAGATAGCACAATACCTACTCCTTGAACAGCTGCATTGGCAGATGAAAAATATGCTAGCTGATATTTCTTTGGAAGTAGCATCTTTGGAGTATTAGTCCTGAATGTGTCTCCTGTAAAAATTTGATCTCAGGCAAGAGGGCACTTATCCAGTTTAAGATAGCCCCCCTTTTATGCGGATTCAGTAACCCATTAACATTACAAGTGACAATTTTTATATTCTGCATTTTTGGCCCCATTTTATTTGACTTCTTCCACTTCTCCCAAAGTTCCCATGTAAAACGATTCTGATCAATTTATATTCTTCCTGTTCCTTTTTTAGTATACCTAGTTCTACCCCAGCCTCACTCCCACCCCAGCAACACAACCCCAGAAATGTGGACATCCCCTTAAACCCCGCAAGCCACATCCCCCTCCCTCCTTCACTAAAAGGGTGCCCTGTTCCTGCACCCTAGATGATCTGCCCCTCCCCCATGATACTGTGCAGAAAAAAAAAATCAACCCGCTCATCATACAAAATCATGAAAACACAAATTCACTTTACAACGGAAATTTCCTTCAATAAATCCTGTGGCTCCTCTATTCGTGAAAACATGTGGAATTTTCCCTTAACCAACACCCTTAACTTAGATTGCTGTGCAATCGATGCCTGAGCTCCCTGAGCTTTAAACAAATACAACATTTTTACAAGCTCCTTACGGTTACGGGCCGAAGCAGCAGACATGTCAGGGAAAATTCGGCATTTAGTCCCCTCATTGATAGAAAACTGTCTATGCTGAATTGCTTTCAACAACATTTTTGCCTTAACTCTGTAATCAGCAAAGTTAATAAGAATAGTACTAGGGAACTTAGAATTAGGAATAGTGTGTGCCGGAACCCGATGCGCCCTTTTTAATGTTAGGTCTCCAGAAAAATCTGGGAGTACTTTCTGTTTGATAAAAGTTTCAACCCATAAAAGAATATTAATTCCCTCAATCCCTTCAGGCGCTCCAACGATCCGCAGATTAGGTCTACGGGAATGATTTTCAAGTTCATCAAGCTTATTCTCGAGTACAGTTTTATCTGAAGCTGCAGAATTGATTTTCTGAATCATGTAGCTCATCTGGTCCTCTAAATGAACTATCCTTAGTTCCGCTTCCTAAAATCTTGCGGGAACTCCTGGAACTGATTCTTCCATTTTCTCCAAAAGAAGATGAAGAGCAGCTATCTCATTCTCCTGTGACTTTTTCATTGCCCTGATCTCATCCAATATGAGATTAAGCAAAGTCTTTATCTCGAGCTGCTGTGTAGCTTCACTAGTCAGACCTTCCACGTCGTCCTGCCAGCCCCTACTCTCAAAGTCAGCCACTTGGTCTTGGTCTAACCTCGCCCCTGCTATCCGAGAGGTTTCTTGGGGCTGAGGCCAATTCGCCAGTTGTTGGTTTGGTGCTTTAGCAGGAGACAAATGCTCAGGGAGCAGCGGCCGGTCAGATGAGACCAATACATTTCCGTGTCCTTGCTGCTGGCCTTCTAAAACTAACTGAGGAAGAACTGGGCTAGCCAAAGCTGGAATTAAAACCTGGGTGGATGGAGAGACGTGTACTGGTTCCGGGGAATTAGTTGGAATATCCTCCACAGGTGACACTGGCAGTGCTGTGTTTAAATGTAATAGATCTTGGTCCAATATAAGCTGAGCACTTTTTTCATGAACAATGGATATTTTCTGACTCAGCTTTTGGCGCACTCCCTGGCGCTGGCTCACATGATTTGGATCCTCCCCCCTAGACTGTAGCTCGAACTGCGTCTCAGGGATGTCTTCTACAGAACTTTCTGAGCTTTAATTCATAGCTGACGTATTTGCTGCAGTAAGGGCTTTGGCTGAAGATACTGCGCCTTTTACTTGCATCATATGTTTTTTTGCTTTCAGTGCCATTGTGGAGTCCACTTTAGCTATTGCATTAGCTTGTCTCAGGTGCCTCCCCCTCTTATTCTAATTTCTTAAATCTTAAATGATCATATACCTGGAATCCGGCAGCCGATTAATTAATTTATTTGTGCTGCCCACTTTTTGCAACTTTAAGTAATCCTTAGTGTCCTCCTTCCTTCTTTTCCATCCCCCTTTTTTTCATCTCTTTCTCCTCTTGAGCCTTTTTTCCCATTGGAACCAACACTCTTAGTTAGTCAGCTCTGAACAACACAGCACTATCGCCTTGACCCTCCTCACTTCCCCAGGATGCTCTGGATGTAAATTATGGGGTTCCCCCCCTTCCTCTCCTCTCCTAATCACTTTTTTTTTTGTCCCAGTATCCAAAAACCGACAACCGTATCTGGATCCTTGCAATACAGTTTAATGTGCACAAGATTATACTGAATTGTGTGCCTTGTTACTCATTACTGCCAGCCCATCCCAGGCCCCTAGACGGTCTCCGATTCTTACTGCCAGAGTGCTTTGTAGCTGAATGACAGTCAGCGTTTTTCCTGTTCCCCGCACTGGTGAGTGTATTTTAATTTAAACAGCGTCCTTACGTCCTTGCAATCTCTCGGAGCTACAGCTGTAGCTACGGCACTTCCAGTATTTCGGTGCGTGGCTGCAAAACTCGGCGTTTTCCCACGTTCCTTGTCAGCGTGAACCGTCGTCAGAGTCCTCCATCGACTGAACGGCGTCCATCAGAGGGAGAGGGGCTGCGAACACCTGCGGCTACTCAGAGGCGGGACTCTCCATAGCCGTCACGTCCTTTTCTATCTCGGCGTGGATGGCACTGTGCTAATCCTATGTTTAAAGACTTTGATAGAAAAGCAGACATTTGAGGTGAGCAAATCTAGAGTGTCGCTGGTGTTGAGAGTGCTCTAACAGGAGCTGCTTTCCACCTAAACTTGAGAACTACCCAGAGTTCTCTGCTTCTTTATATCATAATTTATGCATCACTCTATGCTTGAAAGGGAAGTGTTTTGATATATATATATTTATATATATATATTCACTGAAAAAACCACAGGTTTCAGGCAAGTTGTAGTTATCTGGACATTTCAATAGTACAAAACCAGTGAAATTCCGCCATTATAGTTAGTTCAGCTAACTATAACTCGCGCCCCCGCAATGTACTGCTGATGATATCACATATGACATAACTAATGACATGGTCAGTGACATCACTTATGACATCTCAAATTACATCACTGATGACATGATGACATCACTGATAACATCATCCACGTGATAATCTGATGCAGCTTCTCACACCCTAATATAACCTTTTATACACCCACTCTAAATTACAGACTGCTATTCTCAAAACCATAGACACTCCAACACCAATAACTACATACCCACTCACTGATCCTTAGGTCCACACACACATCCACTCACTCACCCATACAGTCACTCATACTTTTAGTCACTCATCAGTACAGGACTATCATATGCACTCATACACCTATATAGACACTCACACACCACCACTCATCCATAGAGTTACTCACACACCTAGTCAGTCATGCAAAGAATTAATCACACTCCCATTTACTCACCTGTACAGTTATACACACATCACCTCACTTACACATACAAATACTCACACATACTTACGCTCTTATACAATCACTGATAGAAGCACACACTCATCCATACAGCCACTCTCACAATCCCTCACTCAAACATATAGTCATTTATATACTCCAACACTCACATACACTGCCTTTCACATATGTAGTTACTCACACATGTACCACTGAGACATCCATTCACTCACCAACACACATATAAACACACTCACCCACCCATACAGCCCTTTACAAATGCACTCTTGAATCCATACACCCAGTGAATCACCCACTCACACATCTATGCACAGAGTCACACACCTCCCACCCACCCAAACACTGAGGCACCCATACAGATACTCAGACAACCAATCAATAACCCATATAGACACTCATGTAGCTATTCACCAACCCATGCAGCCGCTTAAACAGCAACAGACAGACTGATACAGACATTCACACAGTTTAGTCACTAACCCATGCACTCAGTAAGATACCTTTAATCTCTCACTTATAGAGTCAGTAACGCACCTACTAAATCATCCATTGAGACACTGATACACCCACTCATTCTTCAATACAGCTTGATCTATAAATATTAAACATATTTAAACATTACAGAAACACACAGTCACTGGATGATGTCATCAGTGATGTCATTTGAGATGTCATCAGTGATGTCATCAGTGATGTCACTGACCATGTCATGAGTGATGTAATATGTGACATCATCAGCAGTGCATTGCAGGGGTGCAAGTTAAAGTTAGCTAAATTAACTATAACAGCCGACTTTCACTGGTTTTGTATGACTGAAATGTCCAACTAACTATAACGTGCTTGAAACCTGTGTTTTTTTCAGTGAAAATATATATCTATATATATATATATATATATATTCACTGAAAAAACCATAGGTTTCACACATGTTGTAGTTAGGAATTAGCATTTAAAAAACCTTGCAAATTCACTGAAAAAACCACAGGTTTCACACACGTTATAGTTAGGAATTAGCATTTAAAAAACCTTGCAAATTCAGTGAAAAAACCATAGGTTTCACACACGTTATAGTTAGCTGGACATTTCACTCGTAAAAAACCAATGAAATTTCCCCGTTATAGTTAGTTAAGCTAACTATAACTCGCGCGCCCACAATGCACTGCTGATGACGTCACATATTACATCACTCATGACATGGTCAGTGACATCACTCATGACATCACTGATGACATATCAAATGACATCACTGATGACATCACTGATGACATCACTGATGACATCATCCAGTGAATGTGTGTTTTTCTGAAAATTAAATATGTTTTATATATGTATATCTCAAGGTCGATGGAAGAATAAATGAGTATATAAGTGTCTAAATGGATGATTTGTTTTTGAAAAATTGATTGTATTACTGACTGATTAAGTGTATCTTATTGAATACATGGCTAAGTGAGTAATGTTTAAATGTGTAAATACCTGTATCAGTCTCTCACTTTGTGTATAAGTGGCTGCATGGGTTGGTGAGCAGCTACATGAGTGTCTATATAGGTTATTAGTTGGTTTTTTGAGTATCAGTATGAGTGTCTGAGTGTCTGTATGGTTCAGTGGGGGGTATTACGTAGTGCATAAGTGCATGAATGAGTGACTCACTGTTTGTATGTGTTGAAGACAGCATGTGTGCAGGACTGTATGGGTGGATGAGTGTGTGTATGGGTGTGTTAGTGAGTGAATGGCTGTCTCAATAGTGTCTTTATGAGTAACTACATATGTTTTTAACTAGTATATGTGACTATTGGTGTATATAAGTGAGTGTATGTGAGAGTGAGAGATTGAAAGAGTTCCTGTATGAATAAGTATGTGTTTCTATAAGTGATTGTTTAAAATACTAAGTATGTGTAAGTTTCCATAGAAGTAAGTGTGGTGGTGTGTGTATAACTGTATATGCAAATAAATGTATGTTTGATTCTTTATTAGCATGAGTAACTATGTGTGTGAGTAACTCTATGGATGGGAGGCATTGTGTTACAGGATGTATAGGTGTATGAGTACATATGATGTGTGAGTACACGAATGAGTGACTGTACAGGACTGTTGGTGAATGAGTGGATGTTTATGTGGATCTTAGAATTATTGAAGAGGTTGTTGTAATTGGTATTGGTATGTCCATTTTTTTGAAAATTTCAGTCTCTATTTTTGAATGTGTGTATCAAAGGTTATATTAGGGTGAGAGGAGGTCTGACACTCTATCACATGGATGATGTCATCAGTGATGTCATCAGTGATGTCATTTGAGATGTCATCAGTGATGTCATGAGTGATGTCACTGACCACGTCATGAGTGATGTAATATGTGACGTCATCAGCAGTGCATTGCGGGCGCGCGAGTTATAGTTAGCTTAACTAACTATAACGGGGAAATTTCATTGGTTTTTTACGAGTGAAATGTCCAGCTAACTATAACGTGTGTGAAACCTATGGTTTTTTCACTGAATTTGCAAGGTTTTTTAAATGCTAATTTCTAACTATAACGTGTGTGAAACCTATGGTTTTTACAGTGAATGTGCAAGGTTTTTTAAATGCTAATTCCTAACTATAACATGTGTGAAACCTATGGTTTTTTCAGTGAATTTGCAAGCTTTTTTAAATGCTAATTTCTAACTATAACGTGTGTGAAACCCATGGTTTTTTCAGTGAATTTGTATGGTTTTTTAAATGCTAATTCTTACCTATAACATATGTGATTCCCATATTTTTTTTTATTGATTTTGTATGATTTTTTTATTATAAATTCTTATATTAAATGTGTTTTTTTTTTTAAAAAACAAGTTTTTTTTAAACTTTTTATTCTCTTAAAACACTATGGTTTTTTGAAAAAAAATCTGCAATATATCAAGTTTTCTCTTTTTTTTTTTTACCAAACAGGTAAGATATATTAGTATAACACAAAAAATATATATATATATTTTTTTTTTAGTGCGCGTACGGTAAGCGTACGGTAAGCGTACGGTTTACACAATGTTCGTAATTTATCTACTCTGTTTGCGTATAGTTACGCAATTTACGTAGCCATGCGTACTGCGTGTGGGGCGCGTAGGCGTGTACGCTACATGCGCACGTTACGCGGAAGTGTTGGGGAGTGACTGTTATGCGCATGCGCGTGAGCGCGTGTCTTTTTTACGCGCATGCGTACTTTTACCGTAAGCGCTCCGTAAGCGTAACATAAGCGTAACGTACGCGCACGGTGGGTCATGTGATCATGAAACAAAACTTTTGATTGGTTCAAAGTAGTTTCAGTTCTAGAACTCTCCTACACCACACCCATTCCCCTCATTTCTGCTTGTGATCCCTTAGGTGAAGGAGCTGACTTGTCTTTGTGATACGATGGCAGACCAGCACTCTTCTGCTGAGAGTGAGGCTAGCAGCACCACCATCAGGCAGAGAAAGAGGAAACAGAAGAGCTCTTTTATATGGGAGTATTTTACTTTTCCTGAGGGTGAGAAAAAAGTCAATGCTGCCTTGGTGACTTGCAAGCTGTGCCAGCGTGTACTTTCGCGAGGTAATCCCAACAAGAAGTATTCCTTCGGGAATCACACTATGTTGAGACACCTTGAGGATGTACATCCTAGGACACATGCTAGACATACTAGGGGCAACCCTTCAGTAAGTCAACCAAGCACATCCACAGCAGCTCAGCCGAGTTCTTCTTCGGAAACTCCGCAGAGCCCTTCATCTGTGGGGGCACATTCACCTTTTTCTGATCCTGTGGAAACGAACCCTCGGTTTGGTAGGGTTACTATGCGGTGTTCATTTTGCCATGGTCTAATTGTTCATAAGGAGACCAGTGTTCCCCTCATTAACAACAAAATAGACCAGCACATATGTCCAACCAGCTAATGTTCCCATGCTTCCCTTCCTCTGTCCCTGCATGAACACAACGGCTCTTTTAAGAGCCAACCTTACCTCTCAACTTTTTTTTATTTTTTCTTTAAATCTTTTTTTTTTTTTCTTTTTTCCGTACGCGTACGGTAAGCGTATTTTTTTTATTTTTCTTTAAAAAAACACTAAAAATCAATTACCACATCTCAAGATCCTTGAGGAATTAATAACTAAATACTAAAAATCTTTTTGAGATAAAGTGGAAGAAAGAGACCTTCTAATTTCTCAGTTACCTGACCCACCCAACAATTTAATTTTTAATTAAAATGTAATTGAAATTACTTGAAAAAATGGTTGGTTTTTTTTGAAAATTTTCTTTCACAATCTGAAAAAAAAGAAAAAAGTATTAATATTTAATAAATCAATATATAACACAGTACACGTATTTACATATTTTTCCCCAAAAAATGTTTGCCTTTTTTTTGCTGTTTTCAGAATATATTGCATTTCACTATAAATTGTGAAAGCAATTGCATTCATCATTTAACAGCGGGCAAAAAAAAAATAACAATCTCAAAGATTGTTTTAAAAAAGCCCACAATCTCTTTTTACTTAAACATAACATTATAGAAATGCATAATATTCTAAAAAAATATCATCTAATATCAATACTTATTTCTTTAAAATACCGTCTGACATTTTTGTTTCAGAAGTATAATCACAAAAATATATCTCAAATAACTCCACAATACATCTGGTTCCATTTCCTTTAGGCCAAATAGTAATTTTAAAATTCTTTTTTGATTAAATTTCCATGGTAATCCAATAAAATTCTAAAGTTTAAATTGTACAGATCTCACCGATTCTCTGTAACATTTTGGTTTCCGAAAGATTAATTAATAATTAAATAAGTCCACAATACAATTGTTTACCTTTCCTCATGGCCAAATAGTAATTTTAAAAATCTTTTTTGAATAAATTTCCAATGGCAATCCAATAACATTCCAAAATTTAAATTGTGCAGATGTTACCGATTTTGTCTAAATTTTTGGTTTTCCAAAGTTTCATTAAAAATTTAAAAAGTCCACATTACAATTGGTTACCTTTCCATTAGGCCAAATGATAATTTGAAAAATCATTTTTTTTTAAAATTCCAATGGTAATCCAATAAAATGGTAAAATTGTTTTGTACAGATCTTGCCAAGTCTCTCTAAAATTTAGGTTTCAGGAAGATTAGATAGGAATTTGCTAAATCAAAAGGCAAACGTTGCTTGAAAATCAATTGGGAATCATTACACAGTGTCCAGCCTTTTTCACATTTAAGATAAACTGTGTAATGTCCAGAAGTAACAGTAGGTCCTTCATGGAAAATTATTGCAACTGTTACAAAAGTTTTTCCTGAAATTGATAATTGCTGTCCTGTAAACTTCTTTATTAAAGTATCCAATTTTGAACCATCAGCTTTACATCGTTGCATCATTAAAATTACATATTGTCCGTATTCCTTTAAAATTAACGTTGAAAACATTTCAGATTGACACTCACCGCATTCCATGTTATGATTAGCATCTTTAACTAATTTAGCAAAAGTGACTGTTTTACTTTCTGGCAATGTTAAATAAATAAACCTTTCAGAATCAACATTAGAGCCACATGTATTGTAACAGTTTTCACAACTATGTTCCCATTTATAAGAGACACCAAACATATTTTCAATGAGAACCCCTTCTTCTTCCAGTACCTGAAGAAAAAACATCAAGAATTCCTGTGCGTCTTGCTGTACATTTTGAGAAAACTGTGTTCGTCCTGAACATACATCTAAAAGTTTTCTAATTTCAGTAGCACTTTCTATTTGAGTTTTATTATTACTCAGCTTTTGAAAAAGGAGACTCAACTCAGAACAGAATCTTTTTCTCTGATTTACTATTGTCTGCTCTTGCACACTTTCCAGATAAAATGCAACATTCAGCACTACATTAGCGTAGCAGTTGACACCAGAGCTATTTTCAAAATGACATCCTACAACCTCTTCTTCATTTTCCTTTTTCTTTTTGCTTGCAATTACATCACTCCTCTTTTTTTTCCTCCTCTCTACATCTTCATTACAGATATTCTCATTTCTCCTTTTACGAGAAACTACACGTTTCTCCAACACAGGATACTGACCTAAATGAGGAGCATCGGTTCTTCTTAATCTATTATACTCCTTTACACAATTTGTATCAGCACTAACTTTTGAGTCATCAAAGTCTATCATGAATAAACCAGATAATGTTTTCACTCGTGACAAAGCTACATAAGCCATACCTTCTTTGAACACAGTTGAACCAATGTTCACAAAAGCACAATCTACAGTCAATCCTTGAGACTTGTGAATAGTTACAGCATATGCTAGAGAAAACGGAAACTGCTTCCTACGTACATATAAGTCTTTCACAAGCATGAAACGAACTGAACAACGACAAATGTCTTTAACTTCTTCTATCTGATCAAATTTTATTTTTAAACATTCAATTCCATCTTTTTTCTGATAATTAATAAAACCCACAACTCTTCCCATAGCTCCATTAACTAAACCTTTTTCAACATCCAAATTTCTCCTTAAAAATACTCTACAGTTCATGCAAACATATAGATTTTTTTCTAATCCAGCTGTTTTGGAAATGTTCTTCTCTAGTGAATCCAATTTATTTTTCAGTGTGCCTGTTAATGTGATAGTAATTCTTCCATCCTCAATTTTGTCCACTGCTTCCAATTTCCTGATATCTTCCTTTTCCAATTTTAAAAGCTCCTCATTGAATATTGAGCATTCACGTAGAGTTGGCATTAAGCAGATGACACTTTTCTTTTCTGCAATGTTCTTGTATATCTTCTCTGCAACTATTTCTTCCTTTGGAAATAAATTATGTAGCAGCCGACTCTGTAATGCTTTTTTGCCAACTTCTGTGAGTAGTCCAATTCTGATATCTTTCAGAATACTTCCATATTCTTCATCGTTTGCTTGCCTCATATTAGTAGTAAGTTCCTTGTACTCAAAGAAGGACCAAATATTTGCATTACCGATGCTTCCCAATGACTTCTTTGTGTCTTCATGTGTCACAGTATTAAACACTGGTTGTCCTTTAACTGGAGTAAGTTGTAGAAGATCCCCAAAAACTATGACATGTTTTCCACCAAATAACACGTCATAGTCTGTCCTTAGAATTTGCTGCATTCTTAAATGCACAAAGGCAAGCATTAAGTTTGATACCATGCTCACCTCATCAATAATGAGAACTTGCATCTTCTTCAATACTCTTGAAACTTCCAAGCATGCTTCTCCATTTAGCTTGTTGTATTGTATTTTGTTCTCATGCTCCACTGGTAACATTAGCAAACGATGTAAGGTGATTCCTTTTATGTTATATGCTGCTAACCCAGTTGGAGCAGTAACCACATAAGACAAAGTAGAATCCGTTTTTTGCTGTAGGTAGCTTCTGATGACTTTTATTAGGAAACTTTTTCCAGTTCCAGCTTGTCCGCTTACATACATCCTGATTGGATGAAATGATGTGCATGAGCACTCTTTTTTTTCATGTAGAAATCCGTGATCAATTTTGCTTCTGATCTCTTCATAAATTTGTTGCTGCTCTTCATTCAGTTGTCTTTCCAAATTTTGTAAGTCTATAAATTCTTCTTGAGCTTGATTCATAGCCGTTTCCACTTCATTCATGGCTATTGATGCTTCATTTTCAACGATTGGTTGTCCTAGGGGATCTTGACTGAGTGTTCCTGAACTTTGGCTGTCTTGAGAACTGTCTCTAGCTACTTCAGCTGCAATTGTAGTTTCCTGTTCAATTTCTTCATTTAACATTTGCAGATAAGTTGAGAATGTACTGCATTGTATGCTGTCTTTGCAAGCATTAAAAGAATCTTCATAGCTTTGAAATTCTCCCAGTAGTTCATCCTCTGTACGCCATGGTTTAAACAGCTGTAAAAGAGCCAAGTAGTAAAATTCCTTTTTGTCAATAGTGTCGCAACTCAGCTTCCTGTGATTTATCAAACTTCCTTTTGTTTGCTTCACCAAACATCCTTCCTCACCAATGACTTTATATTTTCCATTGTTGATGTCTTCTGCGGCTTTCCGTGAATAAATGTAGTTCTGCAGCACTTCATAGAGACACATGTTCTCCAGATGATAACTTCTTTTGGGATAATATGTGTCCAACATGTTTGATTTCAAAATATCTGTACTTTCTGGGTCATTCTCGGCCAAATATTCAATTTCTCCAACAGATTTCAGTACCCGATTTCTCATTGCTGCAAGGCCTAAACTTGCCCAAATTATTCTTCTTGATTTCGAGTAGAGACTTGCAGAAGATAACCTATCTGAACATTCGTAGGATCCAATTTCTCGATGCGATAACATCTTTAAACTGAAACTGTACAGCTTCTTACTGACAGTCTTCTCGTGAGAAATCTCTTCCCACATTTCTTTCAATTCAGTTTATTCAGATTTAGTAATGTAAGACGTTACATATCGAGCAACAGCAATGGAATTGTCAGCTACATACTGTATATCCATGTTAGCATTCCACATGGATAAAATGACTGGGTTGTAGTCATTTATATTTTTTGATTCTTCTTTTCTTTTTAGGTTGTAGGTATTCTTAGGTGATTTTCTTGTGATAGTATGTCTCACAGATGACATAAAACTGTTTACTCTTCCATTTGAAAGAACAGGTCTAGGAAATCCAAATCGACATTTAGTGTAGTATTTATCTTTGCTCTTGTATTTCCGTCGACAGTATTTTCCACACCGATGACTTTGGAAACGTAAAACTTGCTCCTTTAACTTTTTCTCTTCTGTGCTTTTTGGTATAGCACATGTTGCATATTCTTCAATGTAAGATAACACTGCTTCATCAGTATCTGTTCCAAACTTTGGGGCATCCTTGATCCACAACAGCATATGAATATGAGGAGCACCTCTTGCCTGGTACTCTTTTCTCCAAAAGAAATCCACTACTTCTCCAAGAGGTGGATTTTTTTTATTGCAGATGAAGGACATCATAGCCTCAAATCTATGATTGAAATATCTGCAAACATTAACCGGATCCAATGAGCACAGTTCTCCTATTGTCTTGTATTCGATGTTTTTAATGTTTGAATTTGCCTCTCGTAGAAAATCCAGTAAATCATCCCAAGCGTACTCAGCACAGCTTAGGGTAAGGAACCATGTTGGTGTTCCTAAATTCCGTAACATGCATTTTAATTCACCATGGCGTCGGTACCAATATTCATTTGTCCCACGCTGACAAGCCATCAGATTGATCAGTTGTGTTTCCAAATGATCATCTCGGTGCTGCACTTTCTCCATAAAATCCTTAGCAGACACATTTTGTAAATGTACTCCACTTTTTAAAATGTGATTTACTGCATAAGATAGTGCAGACAAGTCGCTTTCAAATAAAAGATGGAACAAATAAGGAATACTTTGTCGAAATCTGGGATCTTCTGCATATAGTCTTGTAGTCCGATACTCAGAAGCTGGAATTTGTTCTGGACGTTCATCGTATCGTCCTCCTTTTCCTTTAGGAAACAGCTGGGGAAAACATCGAGCTTCCAAGCTCTCCTCCCATACACTCACGGGAGTTCCTTTTGCTTTCTTCATCTGAAACAGATCAATATTGTCTCCCATAACTTCTTTTGAATGAAGAGGATGTATGCTAAAATGTTCATAAATTTCTTCTTCCTTTGACTTGTCCACTTTTTCAATTTGTCCAGTTGGTGTTTCTGTGTCTTCTTGTAAATCTTCTTCTTCTTCTTCTATATAAATTGATTCATACCATTTGTTATTCCTTTTCAAATACAAATTTGCTCTTTGTACTTTCCGTACATCTACCAGCTCCTGCCAAATCTTCTTATTCTTTGTAGGTACACCATTAACCAGAATAACTAATGGTTCAGTTTCCAAAGTATCTGCATCAAAAGTTTCCATATTTTTTTTCAAATCCAAGGGCAAATACACCACTCTACCTTTTAAACCTCTCAGTAAATCTGAAGGAGGTAATTTACCAGTTTTGGGCTCCATACGTACTATGGTCTGGAACGGATGAACACATTGAATAAGTATAGACTCATATGTATTTAATTCAGAAAGTTCGGCAGGAATAACATCCAATTCTAAATTATTATGTACAGCTCTGGTTGGCATTCTATTTTCCTCTAACTTGTTGTAACAGTATTTACAAATACGCTGATCTTCACCCAATTCAAAACAATTTTCAAGAAATATATATGTGGCAAAATCCTTCCACTTATAATTATCTTCATTTTCACTCTTTCTGTAGAGATCAACATTCCTAGTTTGTTTTCTATAATGAGTTCTGCGGCAACAAATACAAGTTATATTTGGTCTTTCATTAGAGATTATTGCAAATTTTGTTATGTGATCATTAAATGTTTTACTTACAGAGGGTTCTACATTCTCTTCCACTTCTTCCTCATTTACTGTGTCCTTTTCTGCACTGTCTTGTTCAGGACCAAAGTAACAAAACTGAATTTCATCAATAACCTTCTCTACATCTGATACCGATCCACGGAACAGAGCCCTATTCAATTCATCTAACTTTATTGCTGGACTTTTGGCAAAATACAACCGTCTCACAAACTTTCTCATTTCAGTATGATGAACAGCCAGCATCCTAAAATGATGGAAAACACTATTACACACTTTTCTAGATAGACAAGCCAGAGAATGACCCTGCAAACCAGTATTCTCTCTCACTCTGCATGGATCTAGACTTTGAAGCACCTTAATCTTCTGTTTTACACTTTTTTTACTATATTCTCTTAGAAACTCACGAAATTTATCAATAGATTCCTGACGCACAGTGCAAATACTACTACAATTCCAAGTGTACACTGGGGCTTTAGGACGTCTCCCCATAGCCTCATCCGCCATCACTTGTACCTCATCTCTTGGAAAAATTATCTCCTTCTCCATTATGCAACCATTTTTCACTTCATAAGCACGACCTCTGGTGTCAACTGCATGCAGCAAACTATTACTTTGAAAATAACTCTCTTCATTAAAAAAAGGTTCACTACTTGAACTATGCATCCATTCTCCTAAAAACACTTTACAAAAGTTTGTTCTTTTCACTACTCTTTTCCTTTTGCTTTGTGATTTCAGTACATTAACCATTTTATCTAATGTACGCATCCTATTCAAAATTAAAATGAATAGTTTCCTTTTTAATTCTAATGCCTTTGCTGCAATGGCTTCAATTTCTTTTTTTCTCTTGTAATATTTTACCTTTTTCTTATATTTCTTCACATCCTTTATCAAATTGGACATAACTCTTCTCTGAAACATTTTTCTACGTATCTCTTTAAACGCTGTTTTTCTGTTTAAGTTAATCTTTGTTATTGCAGAAGGTATATTTGCATTAACTAAATTCTCAATTTTTTCCTGTTCTTTTCTATTGAAAACATTCTTTCCAGTACAGACATTTTGTACATTTTTCCTTTTTTTGAAGATGTTCTTTAAAAAATCTTTTGTCTGCTTACCAGAAGACTTTCTCTTTTTCCCAACATGAGCATCTCCAACTAACTTAGGTCCTCCAGTTGTCTTCAAATATAGTTTTTTTTTGTGGTTTTTCCTTACTCTGGATTTTGTAGGCATCTTAAATTTTGTTCACTGCTCTTCAGCAATACCTGAAAAAAACTAAACAAAAATTCTTTTTTTATATTTAAATATATTACTACATTGTTTATGATCTTTTCAAATCTTAAAATACTAAGTACCCCTTTCCTAGAAGTGAAAATCACAATAACACCTTCACAAATTAAATATCTAAAAACAATTCCTGTGTGCACACAGAGTCATGCTTTGAAATTAGGCAGAAAACGAAATTTCTTTGCCAATTGGAAAGCACACATTCTACTACTTTTTTGGCAAGTGATAAGTACTTTTACAGTCTGACACATTTTGAATCCACTTTTCAGATTCTGATAAAAGCACATGTCCAAACTGCTTTTTGAGACCAGCACCATGTGTAACCTGGGTGACTGACTACACTCCAGCAAGGGCAACCAGCCTTAGTGATGCTGAATGTATTTGCATTACTGACTGCAACCTCAAACCCAACTCGGTTGTGAATACTGTGCATGATTCCACAGAATAAGCAGCTGGGTGTGTGCTAAGAGTCTGCTTCTGCATAAAAAAATAGCTCCCCCTTTCCATCTAATGCAAATGTAAAATCACCAGAGCAATACCAAACAGATTTCTGAGACCAGCAACATGTGTAACCTGGGTGACTGACTACACTCCAGCAAGGGCAACCAGCCTTACTGATGCTCAATGTATTTGCATTACTGACTGCAACCTCAAACCCTAAAAGTATTCCTCATTTATACTGCTACACCTTAATGTATGGTGAAAACATAGTCCATATTATTTTACATGTTTGTATTTGCATTACTAAGTGCAACCTCAAACCCCACTCGGTTGTGAATACTGTGCATAATTCCATAGGATAAGCAGCTGGGTGTGTGCTAAGAGTCTGCTTCTGCATAAAAAAATAGCTCCCCCTTTCCTACTAATGCAACTGTAAAATCACCAGAGCAATACGCAATAAATCTCTGCCTGTAATTCCTATTTGCACACAGAGACATGTTTTCATATTAGTCTGAAAACGTAATTTCTTTGCCAATTTGAAACCACACTTACTACTCTTTTTTTTGGCAAGTGATAAATACTTTTACAGTCTGACACATTTTAAATCCACTTTTCAGATTCTTAAAAAAGCACATGTCCAAACTGCCTTTTCAGACCAGCAACATGTGTAACCTGGGTGACTGAGTACACTCCAGCAAGGGCAACCAGCCTTAGTGATGCTGAATGTATTTGCATTACTGACTGCAACCTCAAACCCCACTCGGTTGTGAATACTGTGCATGATTCCACAGGATAAGCAGCTGGCTGTGTGCTAAGAGTCTGCTTCTGCATAAAAAAATAGCTCCCCCTTTCCTACTAATGCAACTGTAAAATCACCAGAGCAATACGCAATAAATCTCTGCCTGTAATTCCTATTTGCACACAGAGTCATGTTTTCATATTAGTCTGAAAACGTAATTTCTTTGCCAATTTGAAACCACACTTACAACTCTTTTTTTTGGCAAGTGATAAATACTTTTACAGTCTGACACATTTTAAATCCACTTTTCAGATTCTTAAAAAAGCACATGTCCAAACTGCTTTTTCAGACCAGCAACATGTGTAACCTGGGTGACTGAGTACACTCCAGCAAGGGCAACCAGCCTTAGTGATGCTGAATGTATTTGCATTACTAAGTACAACCTCAAACCCCACTCGGTTGTGAATACTGTGCATGATTCCACAGGATAAGCAGCTGGGTGTGTGCTAAGAGTCTGCTTCTGCATAAAAAAAATGCTCCCCCTTTACATCTACTGCAAATGTAAAATCACCAGAGCAATACGCAATAAATCTCTGCCTGTAATTCCTATTTGCACACAGAGTCATGTTTTCATATTAGTCTGAAAACGTAATTTCTTTGCCAATTTGAAACCACACTTACTACTCTTTTTTTTGGCAAGTGATAAATACTTTTACAGTCTGACACATTTTAAATCCACTTTTCAGATTCTTAAAAAAGCACATGTCCAAACTGCTTTTTCAGACCAGCAACATGTGTAACCTGGGTGACTGAGTACACTCCAGCAAGGGCAACCAGCCTTAGTGATGCTGAATGTATTTGCATTACTGACTGCAACCTCAAACCCCACTCGGTTGTGAATACTGTGCATGATTCCACAGGATAAGCAGCTGGCTGTGTGCTAAGAGTCTGCTTCTGTACAAAAAAATAGCTCCCCCTTTACATCTAATGCAAATGTAAAATCACCAGAGCAATACGCAATAAATCTCTGCCTGTAATTCCTATTTGCACACAGAGTCATGTTTTCATATTAGTCTGAAAACGTAATTTCTTTGCCAATTTGAAACCACACTTACTACTCTTTTTTTTGGCAAGTGATAAATACTTTTACAGTCTGACACATTTTAAATCCACTTTTCAGATTCTTAAAAAAGCACATGTCCAAACTGCTTTTTCAGACCAGCAACATGTGTAACCTGGGTGACTGAGTACACTCCAGCAAGGGCAACCAGCCTTAGTGATGCTGAATGTATTTGCATTACTGACTGCAACCTCAAACCCCACTCGGTTGTGAATACTGTGCATGATTCCACAGGATAAGCAGCTGGCTGTGTGCTAAGAGTCTGCTTCTGCACAAAAAAATAGCTCCCCCTTTACATCTAATGCAAATGTTAAATCACCAGAGCAATACGCAATAAATCTCTGCCTGTAATTCCTATTTGCACACAGAGTCATGTTTTCATATTAGTCACAAAACGAAATTTCTTTGCCAATTTGAAAGCACACTTACTACTCTTTTTTTTGGCAAGTGATAAGTACTTTTACAGACTGACACATTATGAATCCACTTTTCAGATTCTTAAAAAAGCACATGTCCAAACAACATTTTCAGACCAGCAACATGTGTAACCTGGGTGACTGACTACACTCCAGCAAGGGCAACCAGCCTTAGTGATGCTGAATGTATTTGCATTACTGACTGAAACCTCAAACCCCACTCGGTTGTGAATACTATGCATGATTCCACAGGATATGCAGCTGGCTGTGTGCTAAGAGTCTGCTTCTGCAGAAAAAAATACCTCCCCCTTTCCATCTAATGCAAATGTAAAATCACCAGAGCAATACCAAACAGCTTTCTGAGACCAGCAACATGTGTAGCCTGGGTGACTGACTACACTCCAGCAAGGGCAACCAGCCTTACTGATGCTGAATGTATTTGCATTACTGAGTGCAACCTCAAACCCTTAAAGTATTCCTTATTTATACCAGTACACCTTAATTTATCGTGAAAACATAGTCCATATTATTTTACATGTTCCTCACATTTAAATTTCTCCCAAAACAGAAAATGATAAACACAACTTCAACAAAAGGAATTCCAATTCTATTATTCATTTCTTAATTTACCATATACATCCCCTCTCAAACTCTAAACTCACCTTTAAAATTAGTTAGCTGTGAAAGAAATGTGGCACTCAAACAGCAGATTATCAGAGCCAGGATCTCTGTTCTGTACACCTCTCTCCTCTCAGCAGAACCAGATAATGGCAATGTTTCCCTCTCTTTTCCCACACATATACATGTTAATTTCAAATCTCAGTGCTTCCCCCTTTTTTTCAAATGTAATCACACATTTCTATTGGTTGAAAACCAACCCTTTTCCAAAAGTACCCTTCCCCCAACTTGACTTCAGCCTAGTACCCTTCCCCCAACTTGACTTATGCCTGCTACCATAGCAACAGCTCTTGAAACACTGCTGTTTAGAGTTAGGTCAGAAGTTCACCACACAATGTTTCATTTCCAAAGAGCAGGAGTGCTTGACTTTTCAAACCTAATAGCAAATCCATAGTACTGTTCTTTGGTAACACATTTTTCTGTACCAATACAAAACATGCTTCTATAAATTTACACATACAGCCTAGTTTTTATTGTAGAATGGTATGAAACAGCCAATCAGTTTTTTTTCTTTTAAAAAAAATATGTATGCCTCCATTTCCAAACTGTCTTTCATTTCTTTTTACCATTCTACTGAATTACACCTCCTGAGTGCATCCAGTTCTCCTTTGAAGATGTTGACAGTGTGGGTTGTAGGGCACAGCTATGTCTTCTGGAGTGAAAAGTATGCAGAGAAAACAGGTATGGTGAGAGACCTTGCTTTGCCAAATGTAGACATTAAATGGATTGGTCAGAGAGGGTTAAAGTGGCACCAATTGATGCCATTGGTGAAATCCTTCATGCAAATCCAACACCCTGACCTCATAATAGTGCACTGTGGTGGCAATGACCTAGGCACTTTGACTGGGGTAGGTCTGGAAATGCTTATGAAGGAGACCTTTGCACAACTGTTTTCACTTTTCCCTAAAACTGCCTTTGTGTTTTCTAACATATGCCAAAGGCAAAAATGGAACTGGTCCAATCATTTCTGTCCACAGATTGACAAAGCAAGAAAGCACGTCAACAAATCTGTTTCTGCTTTCCTCCGAGACTATGGTATGGGTTCCATTTACCACAACAACTTGCGTTACAACATGCAAGACATTTATAGAGGAGATGGTGTACACTTCAATGATGAAGGGAACAGAGTCTTCCTTTTGAACCTTAGACTCTGCATCGGTACTTACTTGTAGGTACCACTAAAAAATCACTTCATAAACACAACGTGCTCTTTTTAGAGCCCCTAATATCTAAACACTTAAATCTGAATTTCATTTCTTTTTTTCTTTTTTTTTTCTACCGTACGCGTACGGTAAGCTCACCGTACGCGTACCCCGCGATTTTTTTTAAAATTAATAAATGTTTTTTTTGTACTTTTCTGTCCTTCTTTGACCCCCTTTCAAATGTTATGGGGTCTGTAACTCTATTCCTTGCCCCCTTTTCAAGTTATCACCCTTTTTTTTCAGAGTAAAACACACAAAATGGCGGCCGCCGCTTCCTGGTTTCGACCGATTCGAATGTTTACTAAGATCTACCAGCCAATCAGAATCGCGCTCGCGCACGTCACCGTACGCGTACAGTAAGCGCACCGTAAGCGCATCGTAAGCTGGCTCAGATATATATATTGATTTAAAGGCTATTTTCTCAGAATCTACTGAACAGATTTACACCAAACCTACAAAAGGCACTTCCTTGACCTGAGGACTACCTCTCTGCCAAATTTCATTTAACTCTGTTCAGCCGTTCGGGCTGTAGCTGTGTCTAAAGGTCCTATGGAAAAATGCATGGGAAAAACGCGTTTTGGGACCCCCCTTTTATCTCAGCCCCCGCTTGACGAATCCCCCCGAGACTTTCAGGGTAGGAGCGGAGCGTAGCGCCCCACCTATTTTGAAAATTTCGCGAGGATTCGTCGACCGGCGCCAAAGTAATTCAAAATAGAATGTTGCGGTTTTCCTATGGTAAGAGGGTCCTAACTATAACTACCTACTGGCGACCGCCAGTAGGTAATATATATATATATATATATATATATATATATATATATATATATATATATATATATATATATATATATATATATATATATATATATATATATATTCCAAGCAGCTCGATTCCTCGAAATGCTCCTTCCTACCCCTTCAAGCCATGGATAGCTTGTGCGAAATGCCGGCTAAGCCCACTGGACAAGTAGAATTCCTTTAGAACAAAGTAATCGCACTCTCAGGATAATTACAATACCAAGGTGTTTATTTGCCAGTAACGCGTTTCGACTGTCCAAGCAGTCTTGCTCACACCTTTCTTTGGCGCCCAACTTGTTATTTTTGTCAACAATATTTATTTTCCAATATTTTTATATATCAATATTGTGTCATTAAATCTCATCCTCTGCATCCTTGTCAGTTAGTATCACTTTTCATGTCAAAGTTTGCCATAGTCTCATAATACACTTTGGTAGAATGGTTTTGTATGAGTGGAATGCAATAGCCTGCAACCCGCACCACAAGAAATAATTGAAGCATTGTTTTGCATTTTATTTTATGTAAAGCTCATCACCTTTAAAAATCCACTACATCAAATGTATTTAATTATCAAAATGGTCAAATCAGGATTAAGATGAAAGCTACAGGTGAGAATATCTGATTATAACTACTGCTTTAGATCAATGTCAGAAGTCTCAATAACGCTCCAAGATGCCTCAGTTGCATTATCGTGCTTGCAACAAATTTGTAATGAAGGGAGCATCAATTTTGCCGAACAGTTTGTTGCACTTTGACAACAATGATGTAAAACCAAAAGAACAAATATTGCCTCATTTGTGAGTCACTCATTATGTCCGCAGGGAAATACCAGTCTGAACATAATGATACCAACCATCGTCTCACAATGAGATAACAGTCATTTCAAATGCTTCCCCCTCGAATGGGGACTAACAGGGAGAACCAGTGACACTGGGTTTAATTCAACATGTTTTCTCTCTTCAGGGGAAATATCAGGCCCAAGTCAGCAAACGTGTACCACCTGCTTTGAGTGTCTGATCTCGGGAGTGAGGTCTGTTTTAAATATGCCCAGAAAAAATATAATCTATTCTTCTTTCAGGTTTTTCTGGAACTTATTTGAGTCCCTTGAGGATGTATTCTTGACCAACATTTGTGTATGAAGAATTTTCTTGGATTGTGTGCCTTCAAGAGGAATGAGGTGTGGTGCAGCGGCCAGAGTGGCTGACTCCGGAACACTGTGGCTCCATTTTCGAACCCTGGCGCTGGCAGCAGGTTAGCCCAGCACCATGAGACTCTGGGCAATAGCTCGCTTAATCTGCTTGACGGTCTCCAGCGCCTTGACACCTACGGGTAATTGTTCTCGCTTTACAAATACTGGATTTCATTTCATTTCATACAGGTTTTTATGAAGAGATAAACGACAGACTTAAGAATCTTGATAGTCCTCTAACATATTATATTCAGTAGAAGAGACTGATGGTGATTTCTTGAATTTTGGAGTGCATCATCACCTAAATGTAATATCTCTTCTAGCATCCTTAAATATATCTTAGATACCTTTGATGTTCTTGGACCTCTTACTGAAACTGTGAGTTTCACAAGCCCTTTCAGTTGATCCTCTGGTGGAAATGTTTATTTTATTTTTATTTATTTATACAGCGCAACATTCATCCATATGGCTATCACGGCGCTAAGTAGAGCACATCCTAAGTGAGAGTGGAGTACTCTAAGTTACCAATGGTGGCTTGCAGAGGCAGTGCTGCGGGCGGTGAGGTAGGGGAGGGGTAGGGTGGGGGGTAGTGGAGTCGGACATACGACAGCCCGACTCCATTACCCCCCACTATGCCCTCCCCCGCCCCACAGCACTCCCTCTACGAGCCGCCACTGTAAGTTACTAGTCAGACCCTAGGAAACAGATGAGTTTTGAGATAGTTAACTCACAGGCTGACGATGGCCAAGAGTTACAACACATATCAGAATTAACCGGAAGACTCATCTTCGAAGACTAGGTCTGAAGGCAGTAAAATGTATTGCATGTTTATTAGACAAAGCCTCCAGCATTTTGCAATTTTGCAATCCGCTAATTAACTTCAAAATCAGCTAACAAGCACAATACCTACAATAATGTACACTCTGGCTCAAAAAAAAAATAAGCAAAAGGTATCACAAAGAAAAGATCTCAAGCACACCTGATTATTTCTTTGCTTTTCTTTCTTGTAAAACTGCTGGCGGACTATAACGTCCCTCTGTGTGCAGCATATATCCAGGGCTGTCAATTTCTGGGTGATAAAAGCACAGAACAGTCTGGACGAAGAGTGTCAGCAGGATTGGAACAGAGAGCCTCATAGATGTACTTGGGCTCAAAAAAGACTATCTTTAGGATATCTGAAAAAGATGCTCAGGAAGCAGAGAGGATGAAAGAAGTGGTGACTAGGAAACTGCAGGGAGGTAGCACTGCACAAGGGGGCGGGGGTGGAGAAGGCAAGGGTCACCTGAGGTGGTGCGGCAGGAATTACACGCAATAAAAAAGCTGCATTTGTCCTCTGAAAGAAACAAGCATTGGCTCCATATTTCTGCAATCAATGTGAATATGTACATCCTTTCCACAGAAAAGGTGCATGTCACAAAATGTATAGAAGTTGCAGAATGCCTATTTTCTACAGAATCATTTTGTTGTACATACATAGCAAACAACACATTGCATACTTTTCGCAGGAAAATTCTGAATGGACATTTTTTAGATAAATGCCCTATAAAAACGCACATCTAGGAAAATGAAATAATACGTGCCCATTTTCCACGGGGGGAAAGCACGTTAAAAGGAAGCAATGACAAGAGAATGCATATATTTTTCACAATATAATGCACATATTGATTTAGAGAAGTTATGCAAAAGGCATATGCTTCTTCCCTAAACATAAAAGTAGGCTATTTTCTGCAATGATGCAGACCATATTTTGACAACATAGGCAAAAAAGAAGAGACCCAATTCAGGAAAAAGTAGTAAATCTGCGCCTGTAAAAGTACACCTAGGTATGTATGCAGGTTTACTACTTTTGCAAAGTGCAGGATCCACTTTGTAATTCTTGCCATTTCATGTGAAAGCTCTTTGCGCTCTTATTACCCAGGGCAGCATTCTACATAGGCACTCATTATGTGGAGGCGGTAACTGGTGAAAATAAGTTTGTACCCAATAAAACTTGACGAAATATATCCATGGGGTTTGAATTTTATCTCAAAATTGCAAAATAGGTGATAACAGGATGGCCATGGTGTAGAATTACATAAAAGGGTAATGGGGCTCATTTTGCACAAGCTCACAAGGTTAACCTTGCCCTGTTCCGCCTACTGTCACCTCTTGTGTGGGATTTACTGCGTTCGATTTTCCATACTCCTGCTGGAGAAATCCTGCTGTTTACTCCTGCCAGGAATCCGTTTGTGAATGTTGACTAGAGTAAATGGAGGTATTTGTGATACAGCCTTGTCCTATGCTTTACGTTGTTCTCACAAATGAATGTATAGCACAAATCCCACCCAATTACTTTAAACATGCCTATATCAAAGTAAAATACACCGACAGAATTGACTCCATTCATAAAAGGCTGAAATGGAATGAATGGAGGTCAAATAAAGTGCCCAAAATGCAGCAAAAATTTAAATTTGTGGCACAAAATGTATTTTTTTTGGGGCCACAAAATTGGTAATCAATGCCACACTGTCCTGGGAGGGTCTGACTAAAGTAGGAGGTTATAATTACAGCCCCACTTTTTGCCATGTCTGATAGGTCTATTAGAGCACAGTAGCAATCTTGGATGTTTCTCAATGCCAGATGAGAAACCCAGTGATGAAGAATGCCACAGATGGAGGGTAAGAGTTCAACCTCACATAAGACTATATGCATTTATGGTAATCCTATGACAGGTTTGTAATGAAGCCTGCTGTCCTCTATGTATGTTTATTAGGCCTGGGCGAAAATTTCGTTCCGTTCGCGGAAATTGCGATAATTTGACATTTTCGCGTTCCGCGGAGAGCGCGAAAATGTCAAAATTTCCGGTTTCCGCAGCTTGGCGATAATTTGTTTCTTGCTCGCGCTGTAAAATAATACATTCTCGCGCGCGCGCGATCGCCTTACCTGAATCCCTGCGTTCGCCGACAAGTTTTCTTGATCCGGTCGCGTTCTCCATGAGATGTTGTATTGTTTTTAGCCATTTGCGCTGTCTCGCGACAGTTCGCGTACGCAGTGACGTCATGCGTCACGCGATCACGTCTTTCTTCTCGCGATCATGCACCGCGAGACAACTCAAAACAAGATGGCCGCGCCCGCAAGCAACCACATGGGTAAGTTGGCGACCCGCAACCATGCAGAAAATCTCGCGAACATGCAGGAAAAAAACTTCCGCATCTTCGCGATATTTCCGCTTGTTTGCGATAATTTTAAACATTTTCGCCATAATTTGCGAAAGTTAATTTCGCAAATTCCGCCCACCCCTAATGTTTATCTTCCCGTATGTAGGGCATATAACAATCTGTTTAAATAGCCTCGCTCTCCCACATCTACTGAATATATTAGCACAAGTCAAAAGCAAAATGTATACAACTACAGTGATGTACATATCAGAAAAAATAAAATACCAACTTTTACAAAACAAGTACATGTTTAAATTAAAAATGTCTGTTTCCATTTCAGCTGATGTTCTCAGTGTCTTTGAAAAAGACATAGGTGCCGATCACGATCCGGCAAAAAATTCCCCCGTGCGACTCGTATCGGGTCTTTTTACCGTACGAATCGTACAAGTGCCGTACGAACTGGCAATCACGATTCGCATGGTAAAAAGTCCATACGAACCGCACTGGGAATCATTCCCCACACGTCATTGGGTCGGAAAATGTGTCCGACACGTCCTCGGACCATTTACCTTACAAACGTGAAAATCCAAGTCCGACCGAGGAATCACGATCCATCCTGTGCGTCCGAGCGTACAACCGTATGGAAAAAACACCGTCCGCACCGAACACCTATAGCAACCATGGAGACATGTGCCCGCATACGCGCCCAACACTCCCCCCAGCCCCCGTACGTCCGACACGTACCCCCGTATATGTATACCCCCACCCGTCTAGGTACACCCCAGTACGTTCCAGTCGTACCCCCACCCCAGTACGTGTCGTACCACCGTCAATGTACACCCCCCCACCCCTGTATGTGTCGTACCACCGTCTATGTACACCCCAGTACATTCCAGTCGTACCCCCACCCCAGTACGTGTCATACCCCCGTGTACCTACACCCCAGTACGTTCCAGTCGTACCCCCACCCCAGTACGTGTCATAGCCCCGTCTACCTACACCCCAGTACGTTCCAGTCGTACCCCCACCCCAGTACGTGTCGTACCCCCCATGTACCTACACCCCAGTACGTTCGAGCCCCACCCCCACCCCAGTACGTGTCATAGCCCCGTCTACCTACACCCCAGTACGTTCCAGTCGTACCCCCACCCCAGTACGTGTCGTACCCCCGTGTACCTACACCCCAGTACGTTCGAGCCACACCCCCACCCCAGTAAGTGTCATAGCCCCGTCTACCTACACCCCAGTACATTCCAGTCGTACCCCCACCCCAGTACGTGTCATACCCCCCGTGTACCTACACCCCAGTACGTTCCAGTCGTACCCCCACCCCTGGACGTGTCATACCCCCGTGTACCTACACCCCAGTACGTTCGAGTCCTACCCCCACCCCAGTACGTGTCATACCACCGTCAATGTACACCCCCCCACCCCTGTACGTGTCGTACCACCGTCAATGTACACCCCCCCACCCCTGTACGTGTCGTACCACCGTCTATGTACACCCCAGTACGTTCCAGTCGTACCCCCACCCCAGTACGTGTCGTACCACCGTGAACCTACACCCCAGTACGTTCGAGCCCCACCCCCACCCCAGTACGTGTCATACCCCCCGTGTACCTACACCCCAGTACGTTCCAGTCGTACCCCCACCCCAGTACATGTCGTACCACCGTGAACCTACACCCCAGTACGTTCGAGCCCCACCCCCACCCCAGTATGTGTCATACCCCCCGTGTACCTACACCCCAGTACGTTCCAGTCGTACCCCCACCCCAGTACGTGTCGTACCACCGTCAATGTACACCCCCCCACCCCTGTACGTGTCGTACCACCGTCAATGTACACCCCCCCACCCCTGTACGTGTCGTACCACCGTCTATGTACACCCCAGTACGTTCCAGTCGTACCCCCACCCCAGTACGTGTCGTACCACCGTGAACCTACACCCCAGTACGTTCGAGCCCCACCCCCACCCCAGTACGTGTCATACCCCCCGTGTACCTACACTCCAGTACGTTCCAGTCGTACCCCCACCCCTGGACGTGTCGTACCACCGTGAACCTACACCCCAGTACGTTCGAGCCCCACCCCCACCCCAGTACGTGTCATACCCCCCGTGTACCTACACCCCAGTACGTTCCAGTCGTACCCCCACCCCAGTACGTGTCGTACCAACGTCAATGTACACCCCCCCAGCCCTGTACGTGTCGTACCACCGTCTATGTACACCCCAGTACGTTCCAGTCGTACCCCCACCCCAGTACGTGTCGTACCACCGTGAACCTACACCCCAGTACGTTCGAGCCCCACCCCCACCCCAGTACGTGTCATACCCCCCGTGTACCTACACCCCAGTACGTTCCAGTCGTACCCCCACCCCTGGACGTGTCTTACCACCGTGAACCTACACCCCAGTACGTTCGAGCCCCACCCCCACCCCAGTACGTGTCATACCCCCGTGTACCTACACCCCAGTACGTTCCAGTCGTACCCCCACCCCAGTACGTGTCGTACCAACGTCAATGTACACCCCCCCACCCCTGTACGTGTCGTACCACCGTCCATGTACACCCCAGTAGTTCCTGGCGCACCCCCAACACAACCTCCTAAGTACGGAGCGCACCCCATGCCCCAACATCACAACCGCATGTACGAGTCGTACAAAGCCACACACAAGGACACAATCGTACAACCAAATGGCCCATGTACACACCGTACACACGCTCAAAACGCACGTACACAACCAGGACAAAACAAAACAACACAAGAATACACCATTCGAAAGGCACAAAGCCACTAAACATGGCCAACAACCACTAAAATAACACAATCACTGACCTGCAACTGCCAAAAACAAACAGAGGCCCAATACACCACCACTCCTTATAACACACCCACCCAAACTTCAAACACTGCCACACCCACCCATGGACCAATAAAAAGGGCCCACACACACAAACCATGAGCCTTTGCAACAGACTCACTGCTGCCAGACACCACAGAACCAGACTACAAGCTACACCACACCTTACACTTGCACACCTTCACACGACCACCCTCACAAACACCCTCTCATCACATTCACACACACACACAACCATCCACACCCCCCCCAACATCCACACACCCCCCACACCCACACCATCCCCACCCACACCCCTCACCATGCCCACTACCAAGAATCCAAAGTTCAGTCACCGAGAGTTGGAGGTCCTTGTTGATCAAATCCTCAGAGTCGAGCCACAGATCTTTGGAACATTGGTCAGAAGCACCAGCCAGGCAGCCAAAACAGCCATGTGGCAGACCATCGTCGATGCTGTGAATGCCGTTGCGGACACCAGGAGGACCAAGCAGGATTGCCAGAACAGGTGGTACGATCTGCGGAGGAGGGTCAGAGCCAAGAGGCAGGAGGAACACGACCAGGCCAACGCCACCGGAGGAGGGCCCTCCCGCAGAGCCGTACAGTACCATCCCTGGGAGGAGAGGGTGATGGCCATACTGCCGGTGGAGGCAGTTGAAGGAGTAGAAGGACTCCGAGACCCGGGTGAGTCCACAAACAACGCACCTCACATGGGGGGAACTGCAACCACAACCAAAATTACTAACAGGCACGCAACCACCACAAGCCATCACATGACTCAACCACACTCCATGAGCAGGCACATGCCACTGCTGCCACCATGCCCCATGCACCCAGCTGGACAATGTCAAGTCACAGGCCACAGAAGACAACAACACATGACACGGTAACCCGGATGGCGGGAGGCTGGGCACCAAAAATCACATAGTGCGACTCCAAAGCAGACAACAATGCCCTCTGCCCATATGGCCTAGGTCACAGCCAGACAAACAGTGTGTCCCAACACAGGAATGACTTGCCAGCAAATGGCGGACGCCTTGCATCAACACATGGGGGTGAAGGCACTGTTTTGCACATGACAGCAGCTAATGAACAGCCAACATTGTGAAAGAGTGGCAGCACACACCACCACAGCAGCAGCGCACAGACACACAGCAGACAAAATGGGTGCCTGGAGATCAGAAACAAACTCACATCAACAGGCCAAGGGCCACTCAAAGATCTGCAAACAGTGTGTGCCCAGGAAGCTGGGCCAAGGTGACAGAGGGTGACACACGGAGGGAGGGAGAGGGGGACACAGAGGGAGGGAGAGGGGGACTGAGAGGGAGGGAGACACAGGAAGACGGACAGAGGGAGGAGGCTGACACACAGAGGGAGGGAGAGGGGGACAGAGAGGGAGGGAGAGGGGGACAGAGAGGGAGGGAGACACAGGAAGACGGACAGAGGGAGGAGGCTGACACACAGAGGGAGGGAGAGGGGGACAGAGAGGGAGGGAGAAGGGGACAGAGAGGGAGGGAGAGGGGGACAGAGAGGGAGGGAGAGGGGGACAGAGAAGGAGGGAGACACAGGGAGAGCAAATCAGTCCTTTGGTGTGTGGGAATGTCTGCTCGTCAGCAGGTGGACTGCGTGCATGTAGACAAGGGTGGCTAGTGCCAGAACCCCCCCTCTTCATCATGGCAAAACGCAGGGCCATGTCACAACCTGTACACGAGCACAAGGACAGCTACCTGCATCATATAAGTGTGTGGATCCACTCCATGTGCACATGTACAGTGCTACAAGGAAGGCGCAAATGCATGGCTCGCCACACCTGCACACTCCACTGCTGACTGCAGTCACACTTGACGCAGCAAGTAAGACTGTGCCACACATAGTTAAAGGGGCCAAATTGGTGCCCAAGGGACACACCCATGCACAAGTGCACTGTGAGTGGAATGCAAGACAGATCCTAATTCCAAGAGGAAATGTGCCAACTTTGAAACGGATGAAACATGGATGTTGCATGGACCAAAATTAACATTGTCTCTCTCACACACAGGTCAACGTCGTGCTGCACCCCCCAACACTGGGGGGGAACACTCACAGGACCCGGATCTGCAGGAGACCGATCCCACCGGCAGCGACCACTCTCACCACTCTGCGGACGACCCCGACCGACCTGGCCCCTCTGGTGTCCAACCACCTGCAGCACCTGCGTCAGGTACAACCGTGCCAACCACCACCCCCACTCCTGCCACATCCCAGGAGACACCCAGGATCCCTGCCCCAACACCACAATGCAGCCAGGCTCGCCAGGAGGGACACGGTGTCCCGGGCACCCAGGAGGAGGCAGGCGACAACGCCAATGCCACCCCTCAGGGGTCCCGGAGACCCGATGTGCCCACAAGTGCAGGCCAGGCGCAAGTGGGCAGGGGTGGTGGGAGTGGAGGACGGCGGAGGCGCGAGCCTGACCAGTTGGCTGGGGATCCGGTATTTTCCCATGTCCGTAACATCCTGGACTCATACCGGCAGGACACCACCGGCATGGCCCAGGTTGTGTCCGTCCTCGAGGGGATCAATGTCCAGCAGGCCTAGCAACATGCGGAGCTAATAGCCTGTCTACTGGTACACCAACGGAGGATGGAGGACAGACAGGCTGAGCAAGTGACGGCGTTCCAGGGGATTCACGCTACACTCCGTCGGATGGCCGACACCATGGCCGACCCTCCCTGTGCCAGAAGGCGGAGAACATCACCACCCACAGGGAGGGATCAGGAGGAGGAGGAGGAAACATCCGACGGAGCATCCCAGACGTCGTTCGGCCTGCTGCTGAGGTTCCCCGCAGGAAGCCGGGTCGTCCACGGAAAGGACCGTGAGGGTGGCTGCTACATCACCATCTCCCAGGACACCTGGCCTGGCACCTGGCCCACTGGAGCAACAGCATCACAGCATCAAGAGACATTCTCTGCCACATGGCCCTGCTGGTCACTGGCTGACCAATGTTGACAAAGACTGTGGCATGGACTCTGAGGATTTCCAATGGCAAGGACACCAACTCCCCTACTGAACTTTGGATTCCCTAATCCCGGAAAGCCCCTCACTTTGTCCCCCCCCCCCCCCAATAATAAATCACACTATTAAGAGTAGATGCCTGCTGGTAGCATTATTACCTAACATGTGTCTTGTACAGTCTAAACATGCCTGAGTCATCTGTTCACTTCAACCATCCACACCCTGGGGCCTGAGTCTGGCACAGGACACATGGGTCACAGTTTATTAGGCAAGACAGACATGGAGCACCATACACACCCGTGATGGGCAGAACCAGCTGAGGGGGTGGCCGAACAACCGTGCTGACAGACACATTGAGTACAGCAACAGTCATGCGCAGAGGTCAGGGATCCTGGCCAGTGTCCTGGGGGGCACCCAGGTATGTGTAGACAGGTGGCAGAACCATGTCCTGCAAGCTTGAGTCCGGTGGATGCAGAGAATGGGGTCATGGACAACGTTGGATGCATGGGGATGGCACATGTCACAATACCCACACAGTCATGGACATCATGCCCAATACACAATCTCAGCACACACACACAGCTTGCATCTTGCCACTCGACACATTGACACATAGCCACAATCAGGGAATACCATGCCAGACATGCAGGATGCACCGTGCCAACACACCAGCATTGACTGAGAAGAGGCACCTTGGAGGCATAGGGACACCTTTATTAGTCATGTTTTTGGGATTGCAGAGGCAACTTGAAGTACACATGAACACATCATGTGGAGTAACATGTGGGTCCAACACTGGCACCCCCCTTCTGCAGCACAAATGCGTGATAGCCATGGAACTGGCACACAAGTGTCGGCTAACAGCTAAATACCCACAGCTGCACACGGAGAGCCTGACATACACCATAGATCCGCTGATGTGGAAGTCCCACGCCATGTCAAGACAATGTTAACCGTATGTGTCCGAGGGCAGTGTCACACACATTGATGCCATCATCACAATCCACTATCCCATCACTGATGACTGACAACCAGGCAGCCCATCTATTCAGGTGTACCCAGCTGCATGGCGTGTCCCATGGGGATGCCACATGTCTGCAGAGGAACCAAACCCCGACCGGGGCAGTGTGCACACATCGTGAACAACTGCCACACCCAATACACCCCAGATGCATCCCTTACCCCATGGAGACTTCCAAACGTGTCCGTGCCTGTAACGCTGAGTCAGCCCACGATGTCATGTCCATGAGGAATAGCAGTGCCACAACAATGCAACCAGCAAACGGCATGCGCAGGTACCTGGGGAAGAGAGACACACAAGAAGTCAGCCACAAAAAGCACAGCCACTTGCATGTGCATTTACTCGACACATGTATGGATGACAACATGCTAGGTCACAATTATGACTGGGGAAATACTACCATCACTGCCACCATCACTCCAGTGACACACCCACACACACCTCTGACCCACGTGCCATACATGCAGATGGAGACACACATCACAACGCATGCCACACGGGGACCAATGCGTGCACACTCAGACACTGGTACTCACCACTAAGCAAAGAAGTCGCGTATGAGCCGAGTCCGGATGTCCTCTTGCGGCTCCACATCCTCCACATCACTAGCCCCATTGCCAAGCCCTTCGTCCTCCACGGGTGGATGGTCCTTGTCATGTTGATTCAGGATGAGTGGCACAGCTCTTTCAACTGCCATGTTGTGCAGCATGCAGCAGACCATGAAGATCTTGCAGACCTTCGCCGGGGCATAAGGGAGTGCACCGCCGGTCTTGTGGAAGCACCGGAATCGGCTCTTCAGCATGCCAAACGTCCTCTCTATCACTCGCCTTGTCCGGCCATGGGCGGTGTTATAGCGGAGCTGGGCCAGCGTGATGGGGTTGCGGAGAGGTGTCAGCAGCCAAGGCATGTTGGGATAGCCAGCGTCCCCTACATGGGAAGCACATGGACATTGTTAGAACTGGTGAAGCGGTCGTGCTGGTCGGCTATACAGAATACAGGACAGACAGACTGTACCCACCAACAACACATGCCCGTTCGTTGCGCAGCTGCATCATCATATCAGGCATCCCGCTACACCTCATGATGTAGGCATCGTGTGCTGATCCTGGGAAACGAGCACAGACATGTGAAATCACCATATTGGACAGACACACCACAAGGGCATTGATGGAGTGGTAGTGCTTCCGATTGCGGTACGCCACCTCCCGTGCGTGTGGTGGTACCAAACCTACATGTGTCCCATCTATGGACCCAATGACATGGGGCATCCCTCCCAGGGCATAGAATCCACGCTTGACCTCAGTCATCTGTTCAGGGGTTGGGAACTTGATGAAGTCATCCAGGTGAATCAACATGGCCTCCAAGAAATCATGCAGCACACCGCTGAACATGCTCTGGGACATGCCACCAACATGAGCTATGGTATTTTGGAAGGTACCCGTGGCAAGAAAATGTAGGGCAGCCATTACCTTCAGCTGGGGTGTCAGTGCCGTAGGATACCTGTGCTGCGGTTGCAGGTGTGGTGCCAGTCTCGCCGTCAGCTCCAGAATCAACGGTTGGGTGAAGCGGTAGAGCCGGATCCTGTCATTCTCCTGCATGGCAGCCAAGTCTGGAATTCTTCGGGCAAGAGGCGGCGCTCTGCAGTAATTTGGAAGTGACAAGGAAGAGTGAGTGCACTACGAGAACAACTCATGTCTACTGAGCACATGTAAATCTGGCAATACACACATGCTACATAGGGAGTCAGGTATGTGCTACATGCCCAGGACACGTATGGATGCAAGGTGACACTCCTTCCAAGACCCAGCTACACACGGTGATTGAGAACCTCCCCATGCCACGCCATGGAAATAGCTGTGTCCCAGTGCAAGTGAACAGTCCGACGCAAGACAGGAGTGACATACACCCACACATCAGCAGAAGTGGGATGCCGATTGCAGAGACTGGTAGCGGAACACTGGAGCCACAGGTCACATGACATTACACTAGTCCAGCCCACACACCTTGCCATGAAGGTGCACATGTCATGACTCACCACACATTCCTTGTGAGGATGCTGACATGGCCTTGTCACGCTACTCCGTCTCCCCTGCATACATGTGCACCTCACATCCGATAACACATGTGGCATGGTGTGCGGAACAGTGTGCAATGACAATCTACACACAGCCACATGTTGGTTGCTGCAACGGCTGCAGCTTTTGAGGGTGCTACAACATCAACCTGATGTAAATCCCGGACACATATATGACATAGTCACATTGTGCACTGTGGGTAGTGACAAGTCATGTGTCATGACCCCTGTACCGGGCATCATGGGACACTTCCGTGTGTTGGTGTCCGTGCCATGCCAGTGACGCTCACCCCAAGTGCGCAGTCCCACATGCACACATGTCAAAGGAGTCAAGTGCATGCCTGGCACACATTGCACCCTCACACAGTACACCTGTACACATCTCATCATACATCTGGTGCCTTCTCCACTCAGGAGGCATGTTCCACATCACAGCCTGTGACACCTGTGCCCCACACATGTAGTAATGCACAGACGATGCCTTGATGTCCATTCCTGGACAAGTATGTCCATCCATGGACAAGTATGTCCGCCCTATTCCTACCTGTGTGTCGCCTATCACCACAGTGATGTGTAAAAACCGCCGTACTGCTGCTGAGAGGGCCTGTGTATGTTCCCAAATCACTGTGGGAGTGCTGCCGTATGTGTACCCATCGTGATGGCGAGCGTACAGGCATTTGTACGGTCCGTAGCACTACGAGTACGCATACGCGTGCAGACCCATAGTGATAGGGCCGTACACACGCATGTACGCTCACTATCACTATGGGTCTGCACGCGTATGCGTACCCGTAGTGGTACGGACCGTACACACGCATGTACGCTCACTATCACTATGGGTCTGCACACGTATGCGTACCCGTAGTGGTACGGACCGTACACTCGCATGTACGCTCACTATCACTACGAGTACGCATACGCGTCCAGACCCATAGTGATAGTGAGCGTACATGCGTGTGTACGGTCCGTACCACTACGAGTACGCATACGCGTGCAGACCCATAGTGATAGTGAGCGTAGATGCGTGTGTACGGTCCGTACCACTACGGGTACGCATACGCGTGCAGACCCATAGTGATAGTGAGCGTACATGCGTGTGTACGGTCCGTACCACTACGGGTACGCATACGCGTGCAGACCCATAGTGATAGTGAGCGTACATGCGTGTGTACGGTCCGTACCACTACGAGTACGCATACGCGTGCAGACCCATAGTGATAGTGAGCGTAGATGCGTGTGTACGGTCCGTACCACTACGGGTACGCATACGCATGCAGACCCATAGTGATAGTGAGCGTACATGCGTGTGTACGGTCCGTACCACTATGGGTACGCATACGCGTGCAGACCCATAGTGATAGCGAGCGTACATGCGTGTGTACGGTCCGTACCACTACGAGTACGCATACGCGTGCAGACCCATAGTGATAGTGAGCGTAGATGCGTGTGTACGGTCCGTACCACTACGGGTACGCATACGCGTGCAGACCCATAGTGATAGTGAGCGTACATGCGTGTGTACGGTCCGTACCACTACGGGTACGCATACGCGTGCAGACCCATAGTGATAGTGAGCGTACATGCGTGTGTACGGCCCTATCACTATGGGTCTGCACGCGTATGCGTACCCGTAGTGGTACGGACCGTGCACACACATCTACGCTCACTATCACTATGGGTCTGCACGCGTATGCGTACTCGTAGTGATAGTGAGCGTACATGCGAGTGTACGGCCCGTACCACTACGAGTACGCATACACGTGCAGACCCATAGTGATAGTCAACGTAGGCATGCATGTACGGGCCGTTGCCATGCATTTGGGGTGCCCTAGGGCCCCGAAACGCACCGTACCTGTGTGTGATGCTCCAAATTACATAGGGGACAAGTATTAAGGCCTACATGCATGCTGGTTGTCATGGAGACCAAGTTCAAATTTCGAAATTGTTCTGGAAGGTGCACAGCAGAAGTCAGTTGGAATTCTTCTACTTTGTTGCAATGTGTTTGTGGGGCTGACATCATGCAGGAGAATGAAACCGATAGAGAACCCACAGACTGCTAGGTTTGAAGGGATTGGTGGAAACATAGGATGCAAATGTGAGTGACCAATCACTCTGTACTCCTGTGCATGAGACTGGGCAGAAGGGCACATATAAGGCAGCCAGGTCCCATGAGGGAGCACTTGCCTGCACATCTTTGCATTCGTCGACCCAGCTGCTGCTACTGATTCCCTGGAACCATGTCAAGGGCTGTGGAGAGGACACAGCCATTCACCCTGGAGGAGAACATGGCTCTGCTGGATGTGATCCTCCCACAGTACTCCATGCTGTATGGGCGACCAGGGTATCAGGTGAGTGCATAGGCCACTGCCACAGACTGTCCCTATGTTGTGACTGTGACTTCTGCCATTGTGTCCAGGTGTAACACACATGCCATGTACTGTCGGGGGGGTCCCGGGGGGGGGGGGTGCCTGATGTCTCCCAGCAGTGCCCTGAGACAGGAGGGGTGGGGGCCTATCACTCACAGCAGTGCCCTGAGACAGGAGGGGTGGGTGTGATGCACAGTGTGAGCCTTGATCATTGATTGTGACATTGCCATCATTCCACCTGTGTACCCACTGTGGCACGTACTGCTTTTTCCCTCACCAGGGGATGATGTCCCTATGACAAAGGTGCAATGCGTTGGCTGCATGACATGCCTTGTTGTAACCAGCTAATTTGTACCCATATGTCTCTCTGTGACATGTGGCTGGTGTATTGATGTGGTGTCACTTGTTCCTCCTCACAGGTAGGCGCCACTGCCAAGGAGCAGATCTGGCTGACCGCCGTCAGTGCCGTGAGGGGTGTGGATGGTCGGAGGCGGAGCCTGCCCCAGGTGAGGAAACGCTGGCAGGATATCCGGTGCTGGATGCGGAGGATTGCACGGCTCCTGCTGGGGGACTCACCTGAGAGCCACAAGAACCGCGGCCGCCGCCGTCTAAGCCACCTCCACGGGCGTGTGCTGCCAGTGGTCTTTCCAGACCTGGAGAGGCGCTTACAGGCGATGCAGCAGCCGGAAGGGGGTAGGTACATGTGTGTTTGTTGTGTGTCACCGGCATTTGTAAGGGCACAGTAGCATGAATTCACTGGCAGGGTTTAAAGGTGCTGTGCAGATCCTGTTTGCCCCAGTATAGCGCTGTGCCCCTGCCACCCTTCCCCTCCTTGCAATGTGTTCCCTGGTCTGTGTGTAGTCACTCCTTCACAAGGTAATGTAGGCTGGCGCTTTGTCCACGAGAACAATGACTGTAGCATCATGTGTGGGGGTGGTGTGTAACAGGTTGTGGGACCTTGCCTGTGCACTGTCAAGTTCACTGCATGTGGGTTCCATGTCAGTTGGCACTGATGCTGACTCCAGACATGGGAGTTGGTCTCTCATGTGTCATGCCTTACAGCACGCATGTCCTATGTAGTGGCCTGTGACATGATGTGCATGAGTGTGCGATACACATAGTGCAGGGATGGTGACGTGTGTTGCAGTCATTACCATTCAGTAGCATGTAGTTGCGTGCCCACTACTGTCCCCTGGGGCACCTTTTCCTCAGTGGTGTATGTGTCATCATAAACGTGGCCAATCTCAGTGTCTACAGCGTAGGTTGTGCTCTGTGCCATTGTCCCCTGTCACCATGTATATAGACGTGCTATTTTGTACAGGTGTCCACTGTGCAGCCTGACCTGATTGTCCTTCTTCATACTCACAGTTGCCAGTGCCTGTGTGTCTTGTTATACTCATCTGAGGATGGGCACTGGTACCTCATTATTTGTACAGGCGCACCTTGGCTGTTTGGCGTCCAATCTTGCTTTTTGCCTGCCCCTGTGTGTATCACCCAGACTATGAGATGTTGGTGCCACCTGTGTCTCAACAATTTGCCTCGTGTAGGGTCTTGTTGGGGCGGGCAATGCCTATGTGTCAAATCCTGATTTCTACTTGCTGGGTCTGGGCAGTGTGTGATGTGTCTGGACACACACGCAATGTGCAGTGACCGAGTCATGTTGGGCATGTTTTCAGCATTACCTATGCAGCATGTGTCTCAAGTTCATGGATATGGTCCCTGGTCATCGGTATTTTCGCCAACGCTGTGTGGTGCAGATGCAGTGCTGGATTGTCCCCAGGGCCTGGGTGCTATGTCAGACTCTGTTTCCTGTGTTTAGCTATTGTCTCATGCTCTCCATGGTATTTCAGTGGCATGGTGGCTCAACCAACTGTGTGTTTCATGCCCTACATCGGTACCTTGTTCAGTAGATGTTAGGGATCTTCCTTTTCAGGCTATGCAATGTTACCTATGTAGATTGGACTCATGTGACAGATGTGTACAGGTGTCTGATTAATTTCTGTCTCTCTACCCTGCCCACAGCATCGTCGGGGGACACAGAGGGAGACATGGACACAGACCAGGCGGAGGGACCGAGCACCAGTGCCAGCCGTGACATCGGGTCTGGCACATCGAGTGGGACAGAGGCGGAGGAGAGTGTGGCCGAGGACCTGTCGACTGGCACATCAGACTACGAAGCTGACAGGTCCGAGGAGGATGTCTCCGAGTGGGCGGAGGCTGCACCAGCAGCTGACAGCAGAACAACACCTCGCACCGCCCCCTCAGTTTCCATCAGCCGCCTCCCACTTGCTCGTGTCCCTTCCCAGCGTGCCCGGTCACAGCATGTCTCCTTCCTGCCAGGCACCGCACCCCCTGCCCCTGTCTCCACTGCTGCCGCCAATGCAGAGCCTGTGGACATCCAGCGGCAACTGCAGGTTGGTCCGGCTGCGATCCTTAATGTCCTCCATGCCCACGGCAAAACCCTCACCAACATCGAGGCTTTCTTGGAGGGCATTCATTCATCGCAGGCTGACCAACGCAACTTGCTGAGGTCCATAGACTCCACACTGACTGCAGCAGTGGGTCTCCTGCAGCGCGACCACCCCCCACCTACCCCTGCCCCATCCACACTTCCCACTCCCATGCCTGTCCCACGTACACCCAGACGTCGGCATGCACCCACATCAACGGACACGGGCACCACACCAGCAGGGAAGGTCCACCGCACTCCTCCTGACACGCACACACAGGGTGAGGTAGGCACACCCACTGGGTCGGGGGCAAACGTGTGACACGCAGCCATAGTGGGAGTCCGCATTCCACCCAGTCCACTCCCTCCAAATCCCCTCCCCTCAGCTCTCCTGGCCACATCTCCCCCAAGGACTCCTTCATGGCCGCTCTGTCCCTGAGCCCCACAGTTACACCACCACGCAAGCGGTCAAGGAGGTCCCCGGTCAGGGTGGTTGAGTCTCCCCCCCTGTCTCCACCCTCCCCCGGTGGCGCTGCGACCCATCCCTCTGACCCCCCCCCCCTCCTTGGGGCCTGAGGTCCCTTTGGGTGCAGGGGACTCCCTGGAGGACCTTGCAAAGGTGTGTAGTGCCATCCTGGCCTCCGCCTTTGGCACTGACCCACCCCCTGTGGTGGAGTCCTCCATCCCTGCACCCACAACGCCGCCCCTTTGCCCTGATGTCCCTGCGGTGCCTGTTGCTTCCCCCCCCCTGATGCCCTCACCAGTGTGGAAGACAATGCCATTTGACTGTGCAGGCAAGGTAGGGGACACGCATCCCACTGTGTCCCCCATCCAGCTGAGAATCATTGACTGCCCTATGGGCTTTGTGAAGATTGAACTGCCTGCGATCCACGGACATTGTGCTCATGCTGAATAAAGCTTAATTTTGTTTTCATTATCACACTACTGCTATGCTGGTATTGGTGTTGGTGGGGCTGCTACATGGTTTTGGGTGGTGTGTAAGGGTTTGGGTGTGTGGGATATGTAGTAGTGTACTGCTCATTGGTGGGACCCTGGGATCTGTGTGCCATCACAAGGTGTTGGCTAACTTTCTTTGTTCATGTAAGCAGTTACTGCATGGTGCACTTGTCCCAGGGTGTATTCCTTCCTCTGTGTACCCAGCTTTCTTCCCTGCAGGGTGTTCCCAATGTTTAGCGCAGAGCTGTGTCTACATGAGCTGTGTGTGTGACGGAGCCCTTCTACTTTGGCCATGCATGCAGGGCCATGTCTCCACCTGCAACAATCGTGGCATCCTTGGTGATCACTGTACTTGTGTGTGGAATCTGTTGACATGAGTTCATGGGGACATGTTCCCTTGTAGCCAGTATGCATGTGGATAATTCTGGCCTCACACACATGTGTTACACCCCTCCTGTCTCAGGGCACTGCTGGGAGTGATAGGCACCCACCCCTCCTGTCTCAGGGCACTGCTGGGAGGACTCTGCACACACCCCTCCTGTCTCAGGTCACTGCTGGGAGGACTCCACACCCACCCCTCCTGTCTCAGGGCACTGCTGGGAGGACTCCACACCCACCCCTCCTGTCTCAGGGCACTGCTGGGAGTGATAGGCACCCACCCCTCCTGTCTCAGGGCACTGCTGGGAGGACTCTGCACACACCCCTCCTGTCTCAGGGCACTGCTGGGAGGACTCCACACCCACCCCTCCTGTCTCAGGGCACTGCTGGGAGGACTCCACACCCACCCCTCCTGTCTCAGGGCACTGCTGGGAGTGATAGGCACCCACCCCTCCTGTCTCAGGGCATTGCTGGGAGGACTCTGCACACACCCCTCCTGTCTCAGGGCACTGCTGGGAGGACTCCACACCCACCCCTCCTGTCTCAGGGCACTGCTGGGTGGACTCTGCACACACACCTCCGATTTCAGGATATGTACGCTTGGAACATACACGGTGGGGGTACGCTCAATGCATTCGAGGTGAGGGTACGAGTCTACTTACACTGGTGTGGTGGGGGTACGCTCCATGCATACGCGGGTGAGGGTACGGGTCGTACTTACACTGTTGGGCTGGGGGGTACGCTCCATGCATACGCGGGTGGGGGTACGGGTCGTACTTACACTGTTGGGGTGGGGGTACGGTCCGTGAGTCCGTGGGTGGGGGTAGGAGTCGTACTTACACTGGTGGGGGTGGGGGTACGGTCCGTACGTCCGCGGGTGAGGGTTCGAGTCGTATTAACACTGTTGGCATGGAGGGTACGCTCCATGCATACGCGGGTGAGGGTTCGAGTCGTACTTACACTGTTGGCATGGGGGTACGCTCCATGCATACGCGGGTGGGGGTACGGGTTGTACTTACACTGTTGGGCTGGGGGGTACGCTCCATGCATACGCGGGTGGGGGTACGGGTCGTACTTACACTGTTGGGGTGGGGGGTACGCTCCTTGCATATGCGGGTGAGGGTACGGGTCGTACTTACACTGTTGGGGTGGGGGTACGCTCCATGCATACACGGGTGAGGGTACGGGTCGTACTTACACTGTTGGGGTGGGGGTACGCTCCATGCATACGCGGGTGGGGGTACAGGTCGTACTTTCACTGTTGGGGTGGGGGGTGCGCTCCTTGCATACGGGGTGGGGGTAGGGTCCGTACATATCCGTCCCCACGCTATGTGATGTTTGTGCGGCCCGTACCCAGGCCTTTGCCACGTGGGTGCGATCCGTCCCGCCATTGTTGGGGTGACGTGTGTGGGCGTGGTCCGACTCGTACCCACGCTCTTCAGGCGTGGGTACGGGACGTACCTGTCTGGTTGTGTTGCCGGTTCGCGTGGTGACGGACTTCCGTTGTGGCGGTCGCTGGCTTATCAGGACACGCCCCCACCCCCTCGTGGTGACCAGGGCATGGGAGTCAGGTATGTCCAGGCCATGTGTGGTGTGTGACTTATGTGGTTGTTTTGTGGCCTGCCCTGGTCCTGCCACCCCCACCCCACCCCACTTTCCCCCCTCCCTTAGTTATTCTGACCTTCTGCGGCGTCTGCGTCGTAACCTGTAGAGGAGGTGGACTTCTATGAGGGCAGGGATGACTCGTAGGTTCGGGTCCATGTCTGTCCGTCGCGTACTGGTACTCCTTGATCGCGTCGTCCTGTCGCGTACGGGTCCTCCTTGATCGCGTCGTCCTGTCGCGTACGGGTCCTCCTTGGTGGCGTCGTCCTGTGTGTCCGTCACGTACTGGTCCTCCTTGTTCGCGTCGTCGTCTGTCCGTCGCGTACTGGTGGTCCTTGTTCGCGTCGTCCTGATTTCCCGGCAGTTTTTGGCTGCCGCAAAATATTCACCGTGCGGGGTGACGTCGGTGCGAATCGTGATTCCTGGGTCGTGAATGGCTGGCTGCGAGCGTCCCGACGTCAGGTCGGCGCTTTCCCGGATCGCATTGGTAGGTGTTTTTTTGTTCGATCGGGCTTTTTTACGATTCGTACGGTAATGGTGTACCCGTGCGAATCGTAATTCCTTGTTTGTAAAAATTGACGACCGGGTACGCGTCGGGCGGAGATTGTGCTCCGTCCGACGGTTCGTACCCGGTTTTTGCCGGATCGTGATCGGCACCATAGTCTAAACTATTGTACTGCTTCATCCCAATGAAATAATAAAAAAGGAAGTTTGGTGCATTGAGTAAAATTAAGTGTTGCAAGCAGGATCTTGACTGTGTATGAGATGTTTGTAGGTACTAATTGCACACCTGGCATGTTTGGGCTTGATAACTGCAGACTCCTTTTTATTGTGCGCTTCTTATATGTTAATTAAAACCTATTCAGTGTAAAAGGTACATATTCAGAAATGAGGAAACCGAGTTAAACAACATTAAAGTAAAAAATTGATTCGTGTAGATAATTTCGATATTTATAATGCTGTGGACTTTTCACACTGGCTTGCCGAATTTATGGCTCAAATACAAATTACAAATTATTTTTACAGTTAATTAACCAGGAATCTTCTGTAATAAAAGAGTCAGCAGACGTGTCGAAATTAACAAAGTAGTTTATGATAGCAAAAAAAAATAAAAGTAATGATGACCAGGGGGAATGTAAAATTTTTACGATAGGATACGTTCTACCTCTTATGAACACAATATTAATTTTTAGAAGGCCGTGCGCTTTAGCGGCTATTCGGTACATTGAAAAGGGGAAAAGAGACTCAACGTAAACAAGCTGCGTTTCGAAGCATGTTTGCATTCAGCTTGTGTTCTCAATTTAAGCGACTGGCGTCTTGTTTAAAATAGATTGCATTGCTAGCTTTTGCAACAGCTGAGTGACTGAGATATAAATGAGCTGTCATTTGAATATCAAGGAAGTATAATTTCATTTTAGATATGTTTGAAACCTCATGAGCTTTATTACTGTCAGTCTTCCAGTCAATTATAAATGAATCTTGCTCAGTGTTTTAGCATAAATAAACTGGAGCAGATCACGGAAGCGTAATGCAAAGTGTCTCAGAAACTCCATATGAGCCAGCGCCTTCAAGGCTAGGGGGCGCAAATATTTTAACCCCCAGCGGTGCTCGTGGTGACAAATAAGCAATTGTTAATAAACAGATTTAGGGCCAGTGGTAAAGCCAGCGGCAACTCACGCCGAGATGTTCACATCGCATTTGAATCATAGAGAGGTAATTCAAGCCGGAAACGCCTTGAACTCGACATCCGTTTTCAGATAGACAGGTTTTCAGGAACAGCATCCTCCCCGTGGGCTGATCTTCCTGCTGGCCAATCGCAAGAGGAAGAGTCTTTAAATACCCATAAATGACTTTCAGAGAAAATGTTTTATTTTGTTTCCTACTTTTGCTAAACAAAGACTGACACTTTTTTCCACTACTTTTCAAATTCGAAAGGGGCTTAACTAATCTTATAATGAGTAACCAACCACCGGCCACTAAATGTCGGATTCATACAATCAGCCAGACAAACCTGTGTTTAGAATTATACCAGGAAATATATGATTCTCTAAGGATCATTCCGTCTTCGCCCTATATAAAAAAAACAATAATGGGGCTTATTTACAAGCCTCTTGCGCCACTTGTGCGTCATTTTTAACATGGCAAAAGTGACTGACGTACGGACGGTGCACGGGGCTTGTAAATAAGCCCCTCTGTTCCCTGCCTGCTTTGTGACTTCTGCTGCTTCTACAAGTCAAACACTCTCCTACCTACATCTGAATCTATTGCTACTGTCTGAGCCCACCGAAGGGAACACAGCCTCTATAATCTGACCAAGATTAATGAAACATCATACTGAATCTGCGTTTTGATTTGTGGACGAGAGGGCAGAAAAAAATCATGCATTTATCTGGAAATGAGCTGCAACCCTTGATAACAAGGTATAGACCGACAGGTATCCCACCCTTTGGAGAATTTGGACTAAACATTCCAGACCGTACCTTGGTGGAGAGAGAGGGGGCAGGAAGACGGAGGTTTCCAAACCACGGAATCAACACTATAATATTAGTGCTCTCCCACTTTGGTCTCGACATCACCACAGCCTAATGAGGGTTGTGATATAAAACTATTGGTACCACACATTTTTTAGGGTGCTCGACGCATGGTCACCACTGATACCTCCCTGAGGCTGTGACCACCACCGAAAAGTGTAGGTAGCTCATATTCCGGTCCTGAAGAATTGCCAATTAATAAATTACGAGGCAAGAAACATGTTGACCCTTTTAGCACATTTACTCATACACTTAAAGGTGAGAATGTGCGTTTCACTTTGGTTTTAATCAGGATAGTGACCACGTTTCATTAAAATAGTTCTGTGTGGATCACCTATTCCTGTTGTATCTCACTCATTTCACACCTCACTTGCACCCACACTAGTTATTAGCAGGAACCCCTTACACACCACACCCATCGGCATTGGAAAAAAAGATCTCCGCTAGGAAGGCCACATTTGGGTGACTAATCGGGCATTGCACCGCCGGCCCGATAAGGAGCAAGACCCGATGATGAAGCAAGATACCCGCTTGTTGGGTGTGTGAGGGTCTCCTTTCCATAAGGAGAGGTTATTTCTCCCGCGTACTTCAATACTCTCACCTTGGCACCTTTTGTTTTTTTACCATACCCTGCGATACCACTAGGAACTTCATACCATTTCTGTTTCACTAAACATTGCAGGGCAAGTCCCGGGAACACTACTTCTTAATAATTAGGATGACGACGAGCTTCATATCAACATTCTGATATTGCATACAGCAGGGTTGGATTGGGATTAAAAATCGGCCTGGGCACGCTAAAAAAAAAGTGTCCCACATTTGCATATTGCCTTTCCTCAAAACACTCCTTTGGCGAAATTTTATTTAAAAAAAAGGGGGGGGGCACGGATTAGTTTACACTGGTGGAACACACCTGAAAACAAGTGAGGCCACTTCTGCTCAGGCCCCCTGCCCCGCTCAGTATGCATACAATAATGTGCTGGCCCAGCGAGACAAAGAGAGTGACACCTCTGCCCGCTGATAAAAGAGAGGTAATGGATGCCCATCTGCCTCCATGAAGGCCACTCAGGCACCCACTGGGCTGCTGGCTGTATCTAAACAACACAGACACCGCCCAAATTAGCCCCCCAGACTGCTCAAAAAGCAGCCCACAGCTGGAACTCGGATACCGGCCCCTTGGGCATTGCCCGAGTGCCCGCCTTACCAATCCGACGCTGGCATACAGTCCTGAATATAACATTTCAGTTTTTTTAATACCTCTGCTGGAACTGTAAACTCGACGTATTTATATTTAACACTCCTTACACCTAATCTGTGTTTTGCTGCCCCATCTCTGTGTATTCCTGCCTATGCCCCTTAACCCTCGCGACACACTGTAATGCCATGTGTCTGCGTGCCTCTTAGTCCACGCAGATTTATGTTTAACATGTGTTCCCAATATTTTCTAATGCCAATACTGTAAATCCCAACTTTTCAATTCCACACTATAGTTCCTTTTTAATTCCACGCTTTATTCACTTCAAAGTCTTCACAGTCTCTTTTTTCAACTCATTTTGAATAGTAGTGTTTTGAACTGAAATGAACTTACATTGGACTGAAACTTTCTTTTTGCAAAAACGTTTTTTGTTTAGATTTTGTCAGGTTTCATTTATTTTAAAACATACCATGAGAATCTTTTCCTCCCTGACCTTACTGCAGAAAGAGCAGAGCCTGCTCATGCGACATTTTCAAATCCACCTCCTCATTAGTATTAATTTGTATTCTCTTCCTATGCTTGGTTATCGATGATCCTCACTGCCATGTACAGTTACTCCTGGCCTTCCGGCACACCCTTTGCTTCTGGGAACCTGAAGATAACATCTCAATTAGATCTGAAATCCGATCAAATATCATCAGATTAAGCAGAGATTGCTATTGTGGAGCTGGAGGAGCAAGGAAGAGACAAGGAGAACGAGGGAAGGATGCCCCACCCTGAAGAAGCAGATGCCATATTACACACTGGGGACATGACCCGAAAAGCCTGAGATTGCTGCTGGGGAATGGGCTGACTACAAGGCCCATATCCACCTTGGCTCCCTAGAGGAGAGGCAATAAGCTATTTAAGGCCAACACGTCTGCTGCAGAGTGGAACGTGACCCCAACGGCCTGAGAAGTCTGTTGGATAATGGGAAGGCTACAAGGCTATAACCACTTTGGTTCCATTGAGGAGGGGCAACATGATATTTAGAGTCAATGAGTCTTCTGCAGCACAGAATGTTATGCTAAAGGCCTGAGACTGCTGCTGGGGAAATGGCTAATTAGAAGGCCCATAACTACCTTGGCTCCTTGGAGGAGCGTCAATGAGCTATTTAGCACCAATGAGTCTCCCATAGCACAGGACCTATCTCCACATATTAGGACCCTGAGGAGGCTGATCTGGGCCACCAACTCATTTTCATCCATCATTTGGTAACAATGGGTAAATGCAAGGTCCCTGAAAGGTACAGGAGGAAGCTGAAAGTAGAACGATTGACTGTTTCTAGAATGTTCAGTAGGAGTTATCAGAAAGGAAATTGAGCTTGTGTAGAGACACCTCTCTCTTTTGAACAAGGTACACGGTTTGACCCCACAGTGCGTGCATGTGTCTGAGGCACAAGTCCACTGTAACACCATTGACTCTATTATGGAGAGTGGAAAAACACTATCTTCCAATGGGGATGACGAAGTTGCTACTTCAATCTCACCTGGCCCAGGATCAGCTGCAAAGTGCAAAAGAGAGGGCTAGCTAAAACTTGAAACACGTAGGAGCCCCCTATAGACTTTTTTTGCACGAGAAGGGGCATAAAACATATGACATGATAGACTTGCACTGGTTTAATATGTTCCAAATTAAAATCCTTTATAGATACCAGCCTTCACCCTTTGCACAACCATTTAGATGCTATTGATGGGTGGCTTGGAAAGCTTGGGGCAAGGAAGGCAGGTATTGAGATTGGAATATCTCAACCTGTCAAAACTGATGACATCCAGTACCAGGTGTACTTGTAGAGCAGTACTGATACCTTTGCTGTATCAAACATGGAGAATGGAAATAGCATTTACCCCAAAGCTGACAAATTTGTAGGGGTGGACAAAATATTCCAATTATTGGAATTTTGGCCATTCCGCGTTACTCTTTAATGCAGAGTTCTGGCCAAATTCCGCCAATCACAGGTTGGAGGAGATTTCCTCTCCTGAGGCTCTAAAATATGCATGCTTGTGAGCATGAACAAGATTTGGCATCATTTTCTAATGCGTGCGGTCCCTGCATGTGCAGTTGAGATCAGAGGGGTGCTATTCCAGTAGATTTTGTTACTGCTCCTGTAGCTTTTCTACTCAAGCTGCAGTACAATCAGCTCACTCTTGAACAAAGCATGATGGTGTTTGTGCAGATTTTCAGCACTGCTCGTGTGATGTGCATATTTTCCAACCATTGGTGGAATTCTGTGGAATCTCATGGAGTTTTTCTGTAACTTTGCAGAATTCTGCAGAGCGAAAGTCTGCTAATTCCGCCCACCTCTACAAATTAGTCAAAACACAGTGGATGCTAGGCGGAAATAGTGGCTGAGACTAAGACTGAAGCTAGGGTCCTAGCGCAAAGTAGGGAGACTTTCCCTCCTATAAATCTGCCACAGCTGCATGACTGTTTGTAATTATTTTTGCCAAGCTAAAAAACAAGTGCAGGAAACAGTTTTTTTGACTGAGTGCAGTGAAGACTCTTTTCAAGCAACGACCACGATCCCTGTTGGGGTAAACTACAGAGATCACCAAAATAGCCTGTGCTTGACTATGGTAGCTAGAAACAAAGCAGTCAGGCTTAAACACAACGCAAGAAAAATCCCAAACCAAATTAGAAAAATAGAAAATATCTTAATAAATAATTTGACATCAACACCAATTAAATCCAATCAACAGAACCAGAGTTATGAATTTAAAACATTTGTAGTAACAAATAGCACCTAAAAGATCAAAGCGCCAACTGTGATCATTCAGTCACCCAATACCGGGGCAAAGGCAAAAGTTATTTGTAATGGCAATGGAGCGCAGTTTGGCTAGATGAGCTGGTGGTATCAGAGGAGAAGGTGCTGCTCATCAGGAAGCTGCTAGATGAAGTCTTGCTGAAGATTTCTAAGTTCGGACTTTGTCATTTTTTGGAAAGTCAAAGATCTCCAGTGGGACAAAGCTGCAGGCTGTAGCTTATTAGGGCTCCACGAGGCCAGGAACCCTTCTTAAGAGGTCCAGCTAAACTGGATTTGCTGCTGCAGAAGATGAATGCACTGGGAGTTACCATGACGTCAGGCCGATCGGCGATGCATCTTGGGCAGATCAGCGAGCAGGTAGGGTCTGGTCTCCTGTTCGTCTTCAGGTCACTTTTTCATAGAACGTTTTCTAAGTTGTCTTAAGTGGGCGGCACTATATGTGCTGTTGGCGTACTAGTAGCATTTCATTTACAGGCCCTGGGTACATGTAGTAAAATTTTACTTGGAATTTACAAGTAAATTAAATGTGCTAACTGGGTGTAAAGCAATATTACCATGATTAAAAGAGTGAGCACAAGCACTTTAGAACTAACTAGCACTGGTAAAGTGCACAGAGGACAAAAGTAGGAAATTCAGAGAAACAGGCGGGGTAAAGGCAAACAATTTGGGGGTGACCCTGCAAAGAGGACAAAGTCCAACAACAAGGTTGTCCACTGGCTTGTTAAAAATACAAAATGTAATATGTGTAATTGTAATGACATCTTGATGGTGTGTAGGGTGCCATGTATAGGCCCTATTGTGAAACCTTTTTGGGGTGACGGCGTCGTACATTTTAGATACCCTCATTTAGTAGGAGGGATCATTTACTACACCCATAAAGGACAAATATGTTCTGGATTTATATGGCTTCTGCTAAATTTGTTTAAATATGCATTTGAGGTGTGACACGCTTAGCACTAGGTTTGACAGCAGTCCTAACTTTCTTGGGAGAGCTGTGGATCGATCTCTACGTCTAACTTGTTCTATTTACTTTAATATTTGGCATAAAATGATTGAAAATGTGAATCTAGACTGTGCTCTACAGTTACACCATCAAATTGGAGGGAGGGGGCAAATGGTGGCATTGTTTATAATTCTATAGCGCCAACTACAAACTAAAAGAAGCAAGTTGGAGCATTGCAGGTGTTAATTGTAAACTAAGCACATGGATTTACTTAGATGATATTCTTCGGTTCAAAATTTTTATGCAGCAGGAAACATAGACCATTAATGATATCCAGTGTGACAGCTATGTCTGTTATATGGAGCCTGTAATCCCTTTAATCTCAGGCAGGGCAAGGGCAGGTGTGACAACTTGGATAGAAATAACACTACAATGCTCCATAAGTCGGATATCTGGCAATGGTGTGTTTAGTCCGGCATTTAATTTAAAGAAGTCAGGTAAATTTAAATTTGTCTTGACTACCTTTTAGAATGATGACATCTAATCTAAGGTTGATTTGAATCATCAGTCTCTTATTTAAGTTTATCAATGATTTGCCTAACAATATAACTAGTTAAGGAAAAGTCACTGTTGCTTGTCCACAAATCTATTTCTACTGATTAATCCCAGAGAGGTGATCCATGTTCAGGATTCCAGAGGAAATATCTTATATATTTATTTGTTGATTGACCATGCAGTGATGCTCTGGACTGACTAAGATCTTTTAAACCTTCTGTGACAATGTTGGTAAAATGGGAATTTTGTTCTGTTATATTTTCATTGCAAGAAATTTGAGACATTATCTTTTTGAAGGGTATATTAGTCCAAGTATTCATAGTGATCATAATGCCCTTACTGTCACAATGGCTTCTCCAATGGGTAAAACAATCAATAAAGCTATTAGTAGCTCACATTTAGAATAAAAAAGCATGTGTGATTGCATGGAAATGCCTAGATGCAAAGTAATGCAAAACAGAGTTTCACACAGCTTTGCGTTACTTTCCCATACAAACCAACGCTAATACATATTCTGTTGGTTTTGTTAATCAATCCCAAAAAAGTTTTAGCATCGGGTTAACATTACAAAGGTAATGACAACCCGATGCTACCTGACGCTAAACCTGTGTGAATCTGGGCCCTGGTTTCTTCATGCAAGTTAAATAATACCTGTGGCTTTTGGAAGGTAGCTAATACCTTCAAATTATTTTTATATCATGAGCCTGTTCTGGGTGTGAGCTTTGAACCTGAACCCTGGACACACCACTTTAAAATGATTTATTGTCTGCTGGATTATAAAAATGATGATGTTGAGATTGACTCCCGACATGTCTTTTATCTGTAGAGTTCCAATTCCATGAAGTAATGTCTGCAAATAATAAAATCCCATCTAATAAAGCACCTAGCCCAGACTAGGTCCAAGTAAACCTATAGAAGGGGCCTTGGGGTGTCTCCACTTACATTATCAACTATGCCCACAAAGTCGGGCACCACTAGTCTTGCAGTCGGCATGTGTAGTTCCAGTCTTTAAAAAGTGTGATTATGAGGATATTTGCTGTTACCGCCAAAGTTAATTGCTGGACTTGACGTTGAGAGTGATTAGTAGAGTCTTCCTTGATAGATTTTCTTACCTAGACCAATGAGCGTAATATTTTAGCTGAGGTACAGTATAGTTTTAGGACGGGCTTGGAGACATTAGCAGAGTATTTATGGAAGAATTGGTCATATACTCCAAAAAACGACTTATGCACTATGTTAGAATTGCATTTTAGAACACATTTAAATGTTATTGAAATGCTTGCTTTAGAAAATAACTCCCAAATAAAAACGTAAATGCACTTTATTAAAGTATTAATAAATATATTATAAAATATAAGATATATCTCCTTATGTTAATATAGAAGTTGAAGGTATCATTAGGAATGTTTCATTGATGGGGGGCATGGCTTCGGAGCCGTTGGTGATGGCCGCCGTTTTCGGGAGCTCCGTGACAACGTAGGCGACAAGGAATCTCCAGGCTTCTTCTTCCTTGTGCCAGACCACGAAAACCGGCGTTTTAGCTGTCGGAATATTTCTGCTACCACTATGATGATTTACGGAGCGTTTTCACGATGCTAAGGTGATTTTCTCTCCTCAAATGCAGTCCGTCAGAGCTGCGGCCACCATTTTGTTTCCTGTGATGTCGTTTTCGTGATGTGTCCTTCGCCCTATTAGCAATCACTAGAAGAACTCCACAGAGTGTGGAGGGGGGAACGGGAGGCACGGGGTGCTAGGAGCTAGCGGCCTCCATTAATACTATTGACCACAAGAAGCTGCTCCTAGAGTGATGTGACCCTACTACAGTTGTAAAGTTGTTGTGAGTATGGACATCTCACAAAAAGTGACGGACTGGCCTCACACACCACCTGGTGTCATGCTTCATCATCGGCCAGTCCTCGCCCTCCAAAACCTTCGTTTGATGGAGGGCGGGCATACACCTGGAGACAGGGATGCACTTCTAAGCTAAAGAGTGGGGGCCCATGGGGTAGAACGTGAAGTTAAAAATCATTATAGTTACCAAGATATTTTTAATGTGATCAGTAACTATATGATACTAAAAACAAAGTGGCGGCAGGTGGGGTATTTAGGTGTCCCCTAGCCGTCTAGTATAAGGTCGACATGTTTCTGCCTTGTTGGCCCGAGCGGGTCCAGGGCATTCATCAGGACCTAGAGTTACAAAAGGAGGGCTCCGTTCTTACCAACTGGTAGCAAGAGAATACCACTGCGCGGGTGTGGCGTGGGCCACACTCCACTACCTAGATGGCTTCCAACTGTCAAGCCTATAGGAAAGATCAAACAAACAAATATATACAACTGTAGAAAGAAAGGTCAAAAGTGAAAACATAAATAACATTAATGTTAAGATATACACATGCGTAAATACCTTAAGGTGAGTGACTAATCACGTGACATGTGCCACTCTACGTGAGTACACAAACATATTGAGAGTCAAAAAGTGCTCTCATAAGGCTTACCCTAGTTAGACAAACTACTTGCCACATGGGGGGAAGGGAGGAGACACTTCTGTTCAGTCTAAAGAGAGAGAAGAAGAATGTAATAGTCAACGAACTGAAGGTATCAAGAACGCGGGCCCTTGCAAGCCTGCAAGCAGGATGGAACCACAATCATTCCACAAATAAACCGCCGAAGGGGTTAAAAAACGAAAAACCAACATTCATACTCTTACTGTCTGAGGCAGAGTGTCCCGTATTCAGCCTAAGGTGTTGCTCCTCGTCCGCCCGAACATGGGAGTGAGGCCGCAAAGGCGGGTTTAAATAGCGTGCTTAACGATAAAATTTAAATCAGCCTGGGGTGATTGCGGCTGTGAAGCAGTTCCTGGTGCGGTGCATCCGGAGTCCGGAGCTATCGTGAAGGCGATGCATGCAGTGCAGTGCCTGGTTGTGCAATGGCCGATGGAGCGGGCCAATCAGAGCGTCCTGGCTGAATCCTGGGCCCAAATAAGGGAAGCGAGTCAGGGAACCCGCCCAAGGGGGAGGTCACGTGTAGGCGTGCGCGTCCTGGGTTGTCAGGGGAACGCGGGGGTGGATACTAGAGACACGTACTCGGCATCCAAGCTATATCCTGGGCCCAAATAGGGGAAGTGAGTCAAGGGATCCGCCCAAGGGGGAGGTCACGTGTGGGCGTGCGCGTCCTAGGTTGTTATGGGAACGCGGAGGTGGATACTAACGACACGTACTACGGGGCCCCGGAGGGGGTAGTGGAAGGTCGGAGTCACGTGTAGGCGTGCGCGTCACGGGTTGTCAGGGGAACGTGAAGGGGGATACTAAAACCGCATGCTACTGAGTCCCTGAAGGAGGGTATGGGAGTGGGCGAGGGCTAGCATGCAAAGCCCGTGGTGTGCGTTGACATAGAGAGTTCGTGAGGGGTAGTCGAGATAGTGTGACGGTTGCTGACGGCAACAGTGAAGATCAACAACACACCCTCTACATCACTCTGGGCTAGATTAGCTTGCATCTTAGGGCAAAAGGAAAAACAGGCGGCTGAAAGAGGGGCCGAGGGGTCACAAAAAGCGTACGTGGAGTACAGTGTGCTGCCGAGACACCCCTGTAACTTGGGTCATATGCTAGAGAGCAGGGGGGCCCTAGGGCGATGTTTTCAAAACCCAAAGGGTACGCAGGTGGCGCAGACAGGGGGTTGTGGTAAAAAAGCAGAAGATGTTCGATGTATTTGGGCAAATGGCACAGGGCAGGAAGGCTGTCCAGGTACTAATTAAGGGCGGTAGACGTACATGGGTCATCTATGCAGATGGAGCCATGGGATATCGTCGTTAAGTCCCTTTTCGTGGGACCACAGGCGGAACACCCAACGCTGTTCTCTGATATGAAGGGCTCTGGAGAGATCAGCTCTGCTTTTGTTCATGACTTCAAGGACGGTCCATCAAAGATCGGTGTCTTTGTGGTGTTTCTCCAAGAAGTGGCGTGTGAGCTTAGTGTTTGTTTTTTTGCATCTTATGGTGTTGCAATGTTCGTTGATGCGTACCCTGACCTTTCTGGTTGTCATGCCAACGTACTGGAGTTGACAGGGGCATGTTAAAAGGTAAACCACATTCTCAGTGTTACAATTGCTAAACTTGCGGAGTTGCCACGGTCTACCTGTGCCTATGTCAACTTCTTTGGTGTTAGAAGTGAGTTTGCAGGAAACGAACCCACCGCACGTGAAGTGTCCCACCACTCGTGGTTGATCCCAAAGCCTCTGTTGTTCCGTGCCCTCTGTAATTGGCATAGTGGCGTGAACAAGTTGGTCTCGCAGGTTTTTGTTCCGTTTGAAAGCAAAAAGTGGGGGATCCCACTGCTTTCCCGCGCTGTTTAGAATATTCCATCTTTTCTTGATTATCTTTTGTACGGCATTAGAAGCAGGGGTAAATGTTGTAACACATACTGTTCTTTTGGTGTTCTCCTTTGTTATGTCCTCCAAAAGTGCTTCCTTTGGGTTGTTCCTTGCTCGTTTCCTGGCCTTGCGTATCATTTTTTTGGGTTAGTGGCGAGCAGCAAGTTTTTCTTCAAGGTGGGATGCTTGTTCCTCAAAAGTTGAGGTATCAGAGCAGTTCCTCCTTACTCGAAGGAACTGTCCAACCGGGAGGTTCTGTCTCAGGGCCTTGGGGTGGTAGCTCTCGTACAATAGAAGGCTATTTCTATCAGTGGGCTTGTTGTGCACTATTGCCACTGCCAATGTTCCAGATATTTACAGTCTTCAGGATTTCTGCTATCATTGTCTGCGCAAAGGTATTTTCCTCACCTCTTTTTGGCATTTTTTTCTTGAAACCTTCGTAGTACTTATTGAGGTGTTCACTACAGTTTCTTTCTCCTGATTGGCTGGCTCATTTTTGCTTTTTCTCTTCATAATTACCTCTTTGCGGACTTCCTCTGGTATTGAAAATTATTATTACTCGAACCTTCTTTTCCTTGTGACTTTCTCGGACATTTTTAAAGGGGAATTTTGTTTCCTTTTCCTCATGGCAATGCCTCGTGGCGCTCGTAATGGGCCACAGCAAGCTAGCAACCCTTCATTGTCTGATACTAATCCTTTTAATGTCCTACGTGACACTATGGATGAAGTACCTCCTGAGTCTTCTGAATCTAAAGGTTCGACCACTCCAGGCACTCGTCCCAAACAGGCTTCCAAGCTGCCAGCGGCTTCTCCATCCGGCAAAAGAGTGAAAGTTAATCCTCCCTCCCCTACTAATCCATCATCTTCAGTCTCTATGGAGCTTCTCCTTGATGAAATCCGTGCTCTGAAGCCATATATGGAAAAAACCAATTTGCGTTTACAAAGTCTTGAAGACAATTGGTCTCATACTATTCAAACGGTTGTGGTCCTTGAACAGAGAGTTGACGCAGCACAGGACTCCATGAATCAATTCCCCATTTTACATAAAGAGATTGATCACCTAAAGCAACAGGTTGAGCAGTTGGAAAACCGCAATAGACGCAATAACCTGCGTATTTATGGTTTGGTTGAAGGCCTTGAAGGTTCTAATCCTACTTCATTTTTTCAATCATTTTTACCATCTCTTCTTGGACTTCCTGAATCTCCTCCTTTAAACATTCAGCGCGCTCATCGCCTGGGTCGGATCTCTAACTCTTCGTCCTCTTCAGCAAAACCTAGAGGTGTTATTTTATATTTTCTGGAATATACTGACCTACTCAAGGTACTGCAAGCTGCCAAACAAAAAGGAAAGATCTCATGGCATGGTTCCAATCTATTTTTCTCTCAGGACTATGCCAAGGTGACTGCAGATCGTCGGAAAAAGTTCCTTGAAATGAGACCTACTCTTCGAGATCTCAATGCTAGATATGGTCTTTTCCACCCTTGTCTTTTTAAGGTGACCTATAACAATAAGACTACATCTTATGAAGATCCAGCTGTACTTCAACAATTTTTGAATACCTGTCGTCATGATTCTATGGATGTATCCAAATCGTAATTGTTTTGTTTTCTTCATGATGACTACTTGATGTTCTGTTTTGTTGTATTTTGGCATTAATGTTATACGATGTTAACATATGTGTTTTGTCTTTCTCTCCTTAGATTTGGATATATGGTCCCCTGTATGTTATCTCCTTCATTTTTCCTGGATGACGTCCTCCTTGTCGTTGTTGTTGCTCTGCGGTTTCCCGTTCGGCGTTCCCTCTCCCCTGTGTGGTTCCACCACCCTCATCTTTCTTGTCTTCGTGTGGTATGTCTTTTGCTATTATGTTCTCACTTTTACATCAATGGTTTCTTTTGACTTGTTTTTGTTTTTGTTTTCTTATCTTTGTTTTGTCTCTTTCTTTCGCTTTTCTTAGCTTCTTTTTCCCTCTTTGATTATCTACTTTTCTCTTTGTTTGTATTCCTTGCTCTTCTCCTTCTCTTTATCCTTCTCCCCTTATTCCTTTAGTTCAATCTATTTTTTGGCTCTCTTTTTCACCCTATTATCTTAACTCCCTCCACCTTTTTCAGTTTCATATCTCTCTTTATTTTTTAATTTCCTTGTCTTCTACATATAGTTTGTTTATGGCAGTTCTTCAGTTATATATATGGTTATGTACCTTATTTCTCTCTACATATAGTGATAATTCTTTGGCCTGCAATATTTTGTTTTTTCTTTCTTTTACAATTGTATCAGTTGTTGTTCACTCTTTGCTTATTCATACTTTTGTGTTTTCTCTAAAATGTACATTTTAACTCTTATCTTTAGATGTCTTTGAATATTTTATCTTGGAATGTTAAGGGTCTTGGTTCACCCATTAAACGTCAAAGAGTGTTGTCTCATATAGCAAATTTAAAAGGGGATATTGCGTTATTACAATAAATTCATGTTAAAAATACTGAACTTTCTAAATTGCATCGTCAGTGGGTTGGCCATGTTTTTGCCTCTCCTGGTTCTGGGAAACGTAATGGTGTTGCTATTTTCTGTCATAAGCGTTTGGATGTTCAACTTGTTAAGCAAGATAATGATTTAGAGGGTAGGTGGGTAGCAGTCTCTTTGTTGATTAATAAAATCCCTCTAACTATTTTTAATATTTATGCTCCCACTGTTCAAGATAAAATCTTTTGGCCCCATATTCTATCTCTGCTCATGCAACACACTGATGATTATCTTATTTTGGGTGGTGATTGTAATATGGCTATGGATCCATTTTTAGATAGAAGATCTGATTCTAGGTTCCCTCCCTCCCCTATGCATTCTTTATTTACCTCCACTATATCTCAAAGAGCACTTGTAGATTCTTGGAGGCTTTGTCACCCTACTCTTCGAGAATACACCTTCTACTCAGCCCCTCATTCATCCCAGTCCCGGTTAGACTATATTTTTATTTCCAAAGCGCAACCCAACACATTACTCACTCTGACATAGGTTCTATTTTAATTTCTGACCCTGCCCCAGTCTCTTTAAGTCTAGATTTAATACCTCCCGTGAAAGGCACTAGGAGATGGAGGTTTAATAATTCTCTTTTATTGGACCCCAAGTTTACACAAGCCTTTCTTGAATTTGCCTCTTCATTTTTTGATGATAATAATTCGTCTCAGTTAACCCCCTCCCTTATTTGGGATACCTTTAAAGCTGCTTCTAGAGACTTCATTATTACATTTGTTGCTCGGAAACGCCGCAAAGCCTCGCAGTCTATTCATTTGCTTAAGACACAGATTAAAAGTTTAGAGCATTCCTTTTATCTTTCTAAGAAACAATCTGACCTGAACAATCTTATTAAGGCTAAACTTTCTTTTAATAAAATTTCCACTGACTCTGCCAATTTATTTTTACTTAAGTCTAGTGCTAAATATTACAGCGCACAAAATAAAGCCGGTAATCTTTTAGCTAGGTACCTCAAAGTCAAGAAAGAGCGTACTAAAATTGACTCCATTGTTACTTCTTCCAATGTTATAGTTCACAAAGATGAAGAGATTTTAGCTGAATTCACGGATTTTTATAAAAAATTATACACTCCTGAATCCTCACCTTTATTGTGTGACATTACTCGCTATTTGTCATCCATTTCTCCACCTCCCTCTTCAGATGTTGACTTGTCTCCATTAGAGGCTGATATAACGCATAAAGATATTCTGGAGGCTATTCAAGTTCTTAAAAGAGGTAAGGCCCCTGGCCCAGATGGGTTTACCATAGAACTCTATTCCCATTTTTCCTCCCTACTTCTTCCTAAAATTTATCAACTTTTTTCATTTTTTATTGCATCACAGAAATCTGATGGCTCTTTTCAGGAAGCTCTAATTTGTCTCCTTCCTAAGGATAACAAAGATCACACTCTGTAAAAACTATAGGCCAATTTCCTTAATTAATCTAGATTATAACATTTTTGCAAAAATTCTTGCGCTTCGTTTGGAAAAATTTCTTCCACAATTAATTAGTAGAGAACAATGTGGCTTTATCAAAGGCCGTCATCTCTCTGATAATACCCGTCTCTTTTTTAATGTCCTAAGTAAATCTCATTCTCACAAGGCTTCATTGGCAGCGGTTGCACTGGACGCTGAGAAAGCTTTTGACAGAGTCAACTGGCAATTTATTTTTTCTTCTCTTTCTTGGTTCGGTTTTGGTCCTAAATTCCTTTCATATATCTCGCTGCTTTATTCTTTTCCTAGGTCTTTTATTCTAGCTAATGGTCTTGTCTCTTCCTCTTTTCCTCTTCTTCGAGGTGTCCGGCAAGGTTTTCCGCTTTCTCCGCTCCTATTTATTTTAGCATTAGAACCTTTCCTAACAAAAATTCGTATGAATGACGAGATTTCTGGTTTTCCCTATGGTGATAAACAGCTAAAGATCTCTGCATACGCAGATGACATTCTTTTATTCATCTCAAATTCTCATACTTCTCTCCCGAAATTTATATTAGAAGTCTCGGACTATGCATCAGTGTCAGGTTATAAACTTAATGTAGATAAATGTGAAATCCTCCCTCTAAATACATTTTGTTTTCATGCTGACTTTTTATCTTCTTCCTTCCATTGGAGTCCAACTAAAATCAAATACCTTGGTCTCTGGTTCACACCTTCTATTAAAGATACTGTAGCATTGAATCTAAAAAATTTACTGTCATCCCTTACTGTTTCTACGAGCAGATGGCATCCCCTGTTCTTATCCTGGTGGGGTAGATTAGACTCTATCAAAATGATGTTAGTTCCAATAGTCTTATTTTTCTTGTCGAACCTTCCAGTGAACATTCCCAAATCTTATTACAAAAGTATTTATTCCATATTATGAAAATTCTTATGGCAAAACAAACCAGCCAGAATGTCTTTTTCTAAGCTTAAATCTCCTAAACATTTAGGTGGTGTTAATTTTCCTGACTTCTTCTCGTATCACACTTCCTTCTTCCTTACTCACTCTGCGTCTTTCATTTCTGATCATATATCTGACCCCCTTTCTCACCCTTTGTGGGTAGAGGTTGAATCCTCCTTTTTTCATCCTTTTACGTTTGAAGAGTTTGTTTCCTTGGCGCATGCTCCAAAGAAGTTTCTCTTCCCATCCTTCACAACGTTCGCAAAACCTTTCGTCCCATTATTTTACATAACTTAGATGATCGTGCCCGTTTTTTACAATCTCCTATTTGGTATAATCACCTTATCAAAATTAAAAATAGATCTATTTTTTGGAGCGACTGGTTAAATCTTGGTCTTAAATGGACTCATCAACTTTTTCAAGATGGATCTTTTATTCCCTTTTCGGTTCTTCAAACTCGTTTCTCTCTCCCCCTATCTTTTTATTCCAAATATATATTATTGAAAACGGCGGTTCAAACTGCTTATGATACTCTTACTTGTACCTCCGTACAATATAATTCTTCTTCCATTTTCTTAACATTTTTACACTCTTCCCCCTCCGCCTCTCAGATCTACAAAAAATTGTGAGATGCTTCTGCTCATCGAGAGAAGTCTGCTGTGGAGTGCGCTTGGGAATCAGATTTAGATGATTCTTTTTCTATTTCTACCTGGGACAACATTTGGATCAAAATAAGGAAGTCTTCTAGAGCTGCTAATACAACCCAAACGTTATTTTTCATATATAATAGACTTTTAATTACCCCATTCAAATTACATAAAATTGACTCTTCTATCCCGTCTCTCTGTTGGTCTTGTTCGGCCTTGGTAGCCGATCTTAAACATATGTTGTTTACCTGCCCTGCTGTTCAACTTTTCTGGAGTAGAGTATGGCACCAAATTAATACCATTTTCTCCTCCAATTTCCCCTTTTCTCTTTCTCATATTTTTCTTGGTAGTATTTCACAAGTATGGTCCTCTCATAATATCAACAATTCCATTGTTGATCTCCTTATAGCTGTGGCATTTCAATAGATCACGAAAGCGTGGAAGGATACCTCTCTTATTTCTTATCAATCCTGGTGGTATGGAGTTTGCTATAATCATAGACTAGACAGAGCTTATGTTCACCCCATTGCCCTTGCTATTAAACGGGATTTAGTATGGTTACCCATTACTACCTTTCTGAATCTGTCTGCCCAACTCCTTCCACTACATAACCCTTGCGAGGAGGAAGTTTCAAAACCTCCTTGAAATTGTTATTATTGATGAATGTTGATTATCATTTCTGTTCTGCCTCTTGTTGAAGTAGTAATTCCTTAGAAATGAAATTATTTTTGTTTACACTGTTATTTTAATATATATTGTTGTAATATGTTTCTGGTAACATCCCTCTCTTTCTTCCTCTTTTCTTTTCTTCTTTTCTATTTCTTTTTTACTTTTATGAAGTTTTTTGCAATTTATTCCTTTTTACAAAATGTATGTTATTATTGCTCTAGACCTCTTTGTTCCTCTAATAAAATCTTCTTTTAAAACTGAAAAAAAAAGGAATGTTTCATTGATAAATGTGTGGTTTTAGTAATTTTGCACCAAATAACTTTACTTTAACCTGTTTATTGACTAGGCCCAAAAGCTTTCCTCTCAACCTTTGCTAATAGTAAAACATTCTGTGCGACTATCTCCCATCTATGTCATCTTTAGAAATGGGCTGCCTATAATATCATGTTCAATTTGTTCCTCACCCCATATTAGATAATTTCACTAGAGTACAATGAACTTGTGAAATCTGTGTAGAATAAATGGTGAGTTAGACTTTATAAATGTTGCTTCTGATTAGCTTGATATTTGCTTCCACATTACTGACCAGCCTCTGTCTATGCAACAAGTGTACATTGCATCTTTTAGCTTAGGTAAAAGGCTTCAAATGGTAGCCTTCCATCATGTAACACTTGTGGTAGAAACTGTATCCACTCTAACGATGAGAGTGCAGACTGTGGGAATCGGAAGAAGATGCTTCGCATGGCTGTCGACATCACTTTGTAAACTGTTCTCATTGGATATCCAGTGAAGACACCCTCAAAAGCTTTTACTTGGTGAGAAACTATATAAATGACTGTTCCTAGCTAGTACACACGCACACACATTTTTTTCCTTTGCCCTGTCCGGTGGTCCTGCTGCTGGATTTTTCCTCTTGTACTGAGACTCTTCTTTATGGAGAGTTGATTTGCTTTAGAAATTCTTGAGGTGTTTCACCTTGTTCATTTTGTGATCAATGCTACTGCACAGATCGCTCTTCTAAAAAACACAGTTGATGTTGCAACTGAGGGGAACTTGCCTGAGTTTCCAGAACTACTTTTTATGATAAGTTCATCTGCTTATTTTGCGATTGTCCAATGGAATTCTTAATGGGTTCTTTTATTAGAATAGGTCCCTTAGTTAGATTATTAGGTTTCTTTAAAGGAACACTGTGCGTTTTAAATGTTGACTTCTAACTATTTTCTTTTGTTGCTGTAATTTACTAAACTGAATAAAGACCATTAAAAACTCTAACCTTATGATTAAATAAAAGTTTTAAAACTTTCCCAATCTCTCATCATTGACTCATCAAAAATTCTAAATGTCTATGACGTTTTAATGACTTTTCTTTAGGTCGGTCTAATTTTGCCAAGGCGGAAATGGTCCATTGACCTCTCTGGAGCTACTGGGATTCTTCGTCATGAAATATGCAAGTGGGTGTATGTAAAAGGATCTTAACCATCTTGGAGAGTCAATTTTTGGGCTTTAGCATTTGCAGTTACTTTTGTTAATAAGTAAATACACAGTTGCCAAATACTGTGCACTACATCTATCCATTATGGGCCATTTGCGTGCATTGAGCAGCCTAAATGGATTGAAACTGTGGTCACTTTTACATGCCAAGGGCCTGGATAGGACATTGGTAGATTTCTTTTGTGCCATGTGTTCTAAAATACTTGCTTCAGGTAGATTTGGGAAGAACAGCGAATGCACATATTTTTGTGTGTGGTTGGTGGCAGGGGTGTGTCCTGGAACCAATTTCGTTTTTTTGTAAATTAATGATCATGATGCCAGGCTCACAGAAAAAGGATATGCCAGCTGTGATGACGATGCTGTACTATTGCCCCAATCCCTCTAATGGTTTAAAATAACTGTTCATACCGATTATTATGATAATATTTATTGGAAATTAGAACTTTAAAAAACATTATAGATTTGTGATTTTGGTGTGGGGATTTATCCAACAGAATTTGAAGTGTTATATTTACATCTTCTTGACCTTGAAACTTTGTTTATCCTGCCCCTGGGTCTTGATTTATTGCAAATCCTATTTTCCAGAGGCACCCTGTCCTGGCATCATTCTCATTTTTAGCTTAATTTGTATATTTCAATTGTTTTAACTTCAAATAAAAAAACATTCAAGCATTAATTTGCTTAACCTTCAATATTGTTTTCATCAGGTACTGGAACTCCACTAGGTCCCGAGAACTGAAGTAGCGACATGAAACTTTGTGACAGGTGAGGCTACAACTCCCTCAATGCACAGGACCACCTGGATTTGGGCAATCCCACAGAGGGCCTGATGGCCAGCTATTATTTGGATCCAGTGAATGTTTTTACCTGCAGTTTGCAGGGGACTAGTACCACTAGTTCAGGGTAGTCTGAGGGTGCTCTGACTTCCACAGGGTCCCTCTCTTGGCGAGTGCCAAATTCTAGCTAAGGACAAGGGCCATTCACTCAATTCCAAGTCTGTTACCACAGAGACAAAGTATCCCTGTTTTGTTTTGGTGCTGTGGGCAAAGCCCTTTTGTCAGCGACACAGGTCTCCTTTTGGTCCTTCCTTGAAGCAAGTTGTTCAGATCTGAGGTTCTGGTGTTGGGGGTGTCCCTTAAATCCTAGAATTAAAGAGTTAGTGGTGTGTGAGCTAGTAGTCAATGGGCAGCTAGTACCTGTAGCTAATCTGCCTCTGAGGTGAGCACAGTCAGGGGTGTAGGTCACCTCTCCTGCCCAGAACCCAATACTTCTGCCCTCCTAAAGATGGTAACATTCTATTTCGGGTGTACAGATTAGGCTGCTCACCCTAGAGGTGTGGACAGCCTTCCAGGGGGTGCACACCTCCTGCTTATCTAATTTCCACATTGCCTAGGTGCAAGCACACCTGGGGAAGGGCAGGGCTGTGTCCTCCTCAGGGGAACATCCCAGATGCATACCAGAGGCAGCCTTTGAAGCTCACTGCTCTGATGTGCCAATTCCCTATACAGCTGAAGAGGATGTAGGTGTGACCTCCTTCCTTCCCAGCCTTTGTTTCTGACTCCTGGGTGTGGTCACACTGCCTGGCAGGAGGTCAGAATCCTGTCTCAGTATCAACAGGCGTAGGAAAGCATGTGATGGTCAGCCAGAGCACAGTAAAGCTGGGGCCAACCAGGGACCAACCTTTAAGGTGCCTCTGGGTATCTGCCACATCATACAGGGCACAAGAATCATGTCAGTGGTCCTCTGCAAGACCTTCAAGTGGATCCCCCCTGAGTCAAGGAAGACAGTCACCCACGCACTTATCACCAGCAGACTGGAATATGGAAACGTACTCTACGGAGGCATCAACAAGTCCCTACTCCACAAACTCCAGACAATACAGAACACCGCTGCCAGACTTGTCCTCGGCATCCCCTGACACAAACACATCAGTCAACATCTACGAAGTCTCCATTGGCTCCCCATGGGGAAAAGAGTCACTTTCAAAATCCTCACTTGACAGAATCAACTTCACGTACCCAAAAGAAACCTCCGATCTTCCAACCTCGCACTGGCTGAAACCCATGCATCCAAAGAGCCAGAGCAGGTGGAAGATCCTTCTCTCATATTGCAGCCAAGACCTGGAATGAGCTACCGGCAGACATCAGACGCGCCCCCTCCCTGAACACCCTCAAGACCTTGCTCTTCGGCTAAACAGATCTGCGGACCCCCCCCCCTCAGCACCATGAGACCCTCACGAGTGAGTAGAGCGCTTACAATTCCCTGATTGATTGATTGATTGAAGTTGGCGGTACTATGCAATAGACTCACGATAATGCCTCAAATGTCCACGATAAAGTCAACGCGACGCTGCAAAAATGCAAAACACGAACGCAAAAAAATCTGCGATGAGGCTAATAGAGATACAAAAATCATCGAAAACCAGTGACAGGCCTGCAATTACCACGCGTCATGCGGGAAAATGCACTATAAAAGCAGAGAAAAAAAGGGCGAAAAAAAAAACTGTGTAGCACCATGGATGCACCCGGATCGAGTGCAGAGGCCAACGTGAATGCCACAAGCCCCACAGACCACCAGCAAGGAACCTCGTGGGATGGCCAAGGAGAAGAGCAAGAGGCAGACGGGGTGCAGTCCGCAGGAAAACCAGATCAGCATAACGGAGGTGACAGAACACTACCACCCACTGAACGTCAAAATGACAAACATGAATGCAGTTGGAGTGTCGAGGAGTCTATGGAGGAGGACAAGAGGCGCTGGCATGAAGTGGAAGCCAAACCAAGCACAAACCCCTGTCAACAGGAAGACAGCAACTGCAACAGGAGGTGGGAGTCCTGCGCCACAGGAGGAGCTGGAGGAAATGACCACAGTCATCAGGGTGGAGGTGGCGCAAGGAGTTGGGAGTCTGGACACAGCTCTATAGGACCTGACACAACATCAACAGGGTGAGTAACGACAAGGGCCTGGGGGTCGGGGGAGATGGGCACCATGACACACATGCACAAAGATGTGTAGCATACTGCACGCTCACAATGACCCTGGATCATGTCCCTGATCCCCGTGGCAAACTGCAGCACACACTCATAGCAATAACAGCACACCCGACGACAATGGTGCAACATCGACACTGTAGAACAGAGGACACAACTGGGTCCGCTCATGCGCATAAACAGGCCAATCACATCTAACATAGCAGGAAACTGTGAGATGGAAATGCACGTGTACAACCACACATCTGTCATGTAGTCCGAATGTCCACTGTTCCACATCAAATATACAGCAACTCCCAAACAGTCACAATGTACATTGTCATACAGTCTGCATGTAAACTAGAACAATGCGCCAACATACATGTCAACACAATGTCAAAATGCATCTCCCCTTCACATTGAAGATGGACAAACAACACCTCCAGCAGAGCAGACCGGACCACTCATCAATGATGCTGGAGAGGACCACCACACCTTTGACACCGACGCCCTACAACAGCCCATTGACATCTTAGGCAACCCACCCCCAGGAGCAGGGCAGCCAAGCCACACAGAGGAGACCCCAGTCCCTGCACAGACCACACAGCAGGAAGCACCCGCCACCACGGCTGGCTCCCAACACTTCACCTAGGCCCACATCGCATTCCAATGCCAGGTGTCAGAATGCCAAAAGGAGTTGGCTGAACAGGTACGGGTGAGGTCAGAGCTCATGGAAGCCGAAGTAGATCACATACGTGGGTGTTCAAGTCCCATCAAGGACCACATACACCCCACAAAGGATACTCACATTGCAACAGATACACATGCATGTGGACATTTCCTGCAATGAACCACGCCCAGAGCCCCGGAATCATCATTCACACCCCCACGCAGGACCGCCATACAATGGCCCAGTCCACTCCTCTTACGCATTGAGTGGCTGATGACAAAGCTACATGTCCAAGGTCTTACCCGCTGCCAGCGGTGACATGGTTGCCTCTGCTGTACACAGCACAATGTAATGTTGATGCCCCGGGGCCCTCATGCCTACATCACGACCACACGGCGGGCACATGCAGATAGTTTGTGGAACTGGCTACGGGTACGTGCACCGGACCCCTTTATAGGCAGGGTCACATGTACAGTGATGCCTGTGCTGGATGGGTGTGGGGTGAGTGTAAGCCAGCCCGCACGGAGTGGTTGGTGCTGGCAACAACTTGAACAGTGAACACCATTAAAATGGAAACAGAAAACACCAGCATTACAGAGACAACTGCAGAGCATCATGGTGGTAGCCGGAGCAAGTACAGAGGTCACCCAATATGCAAACAGAAGTGTTGGTGAGTTGCAGTGTACTGAGGTTGGGGCACTAGAGAGGAGCGTGCTCATGTGAAAATAATGTCGAGGATTGTGTCCCTTTCGGTTATTCCTGATGCAGCTGCAGTGGGGTGTGTTACACATGCATCATCTTCCTCATCATCGTCCCAGATCTCCCACACTGCCTAAGGTGACATTGCTGCATGAGCTCACCGCAGCACACAACTCATTCAGAACTGGTCCATGAGTTGTGGTGCACTGAGTTAGTGGCACCTGGAATGCTGAGCAGGGTATGAGGCAGATGATGGCATCCATGACAGGTTTGAGCAACTCTGTTAGTCTGCCAGTACGGCTGTTTCAACTCTGGCAGTTGGCGTTTGGAGGTGGTTCTGGTGGTGGTTGCATGTGCCTCCTGCGGTGATGTGAAGTCTGGGCCGGTCAGAACTCGATTTGATGTGTGAGCCCTGGTGGACAGCATTTGAGTCCGGAGGCAGCAGACAGTGCAGGGCCACAGACACATGGCGTTGAGGACCCCAAGGCCATCGTCTCAGAGGCCATCCAATATCTCACCGGACAGGGTCCCTGACTTGAGCTGCACAGAGTTAGTGACCCTGGATGCACTACGGCCGGCACAGGCACACCGCCACAGGACAGTCACTTGCGGTGCAGTGATATGGGCCACACGAGCTGAGCGGGTCCTCATCGATGTCCGAGGGGAATATGGTGGAGGGTTGCGGGTGACAGTGGAAGGTGTCCTCCAGAGCATGATGCAGAGGGTAGAAGCCATCCGGAAGCAGCAAATTGAGGAGTGAAATGCTACAGCCTCCTTTTTGCAAAAAAATCTGTATCACTGTTAGAATCCAGGTTCTCTGGTTGGCACAGGTAGGTACTTGTGACAAGCAGGGAACCTTTTCTCTAGTCAGGGTAAGGGGTTACACTCCTAAAATAACCCCTGCTCACCCTCTAGGTAGCTTGGCGCGAGCAGACAAGGCTTATCTCAGAGCGTTATAGGTTAAGCATTTGTGAACACATACAGTAACCAAGTGACAACACTACAAATGGACACCACACAGGTTCTCTTAAGTTCTTAAATGCAACACTTTAAGTCAATGTACCTTAGATGCGACACGCAGGGCAACAAAAGTGTTGCAACGATGCTGATGCGATGAAGTTTTTGGTGCAAAGAAATAAAGACGTGAAGATCTTCCATATGCGTTACGCTTCTCCGATGTTGCGAGAAGACTCGTCTCGATGCGTCGGCTGCAGCGGCGTCACCCCGCGATGTGACGACAGCGGCCTTGGCAGCGGCACTCTTCTCCGACGTTTGCGAGACGCTTCCGCTTGATGCGATGCTGCAGCGGCGTCACCGCTTTACGCGATGCGACGACAGCAGCTCCGATGGCGGCACGCTTCTCCGTGGATGCGAGGCGCTGTTCTTGATGCGGTGCAATGCGACAACTACGATGGCTGCGTTGGCGACACGCTTCTTCCTCGATGCGAGACTCTTCTCTTGATGCGGTGCAATGCGTCAGCTACGAAGGTTGCGATGGCGACACGCTTCTTCGGCGTTGCGAGACACTTCCGGAATGATGCGAGACGCTTCCGCTCGATGCGATGCTGCAGCGGCGACACCCTTTGCAAGATGCGACGACAACAGCTCCAACGGCGGCACGCTTCTCCTTCTTGAGTCGCGCTTCCAGCTCCTTGCGACACGCAGTCCCCCAGAAGGCCCAAAAACAGCAGCAGGCACTTCCAAAGAACTCTGGGGAGCTGGGGGGCGAAGTCCACTGGTCCTGGGACTTCGTTCAGGGGGCAAGCTCAGCACAAGCCCTTGGAGATTTTTTAAGCACAAGTTGAAATAAAGTCTTTGTAGTCTTTCTCCTCTCCTTCCAGCAGCAAGGCAACCACTGCAGGCCAATCCCCCAGGTCAGGGACAGTACTCCTCCTTACAGCTTTCCCAGTTCCTTCTCCTCAGGTAGAGGTTCTTCTTGGCAAGCAGGATCTAATTTCTTGGGAGCAGGGTCCCAATACTTATATCCCCAATTCCTTTGTTCCTCTGGGGTAGAGGGGCCTTTGCCCAGTCCAAACCAGTTCTTGAGCACTTTGTTGACATGCCTTTCTATTCAGGGTGCAGGGCAGAGACATCAGCCGCTCCACAGGAGGTGGAGCCAGCATTGTGGTGGCAGAGCACAGCCCTATTCAGAGTCCAGGTGCACTCCTCCCACCCATCTGGATGTCAATCTCTTTATTCACCACCAGGATACCTAGCCCTGCCCCTCTGGGTTTCCCCAGCCCTGTCACTCACACAAACCAGACAGGCAGATACACATCATAGCAGAGGCGGGCTGAAATGGTTAGGCAAGCAAATACCAACTTTCTAAAAGTGGTATTTGCAAACACAGAATAATAAAATAAACTTTACTAAAAGATGTATTTTATTATTCTGAGTTCAGGCATACTAAACTCGATTTTCTACCATGTTCCCTGGGTCTGTTAGGATCATAGGATGTAACAATTCTAACAGCCCATTCTGGCCTATGGAGAACAGGTAGCCTTACAATAGTGAAAAACGAAAATGGCTGTAATTCACTAGTAGGACATGCCACACACATCAGGGCTTGTCCTACCTTATGCTTACAATGCACCCTGCCCTTGGGCCTACCATAGGGGTGACTAATATGAAGTTAAGGGAAGATTTAGGGACTGGGAGTGGGTGCACTTGCCCAGTCAGCATGACAGTACCAGACTGCACGCAGGTTCTGCAATGGCAGACCTTAGATACATTTTATCAGGCCGCTTCTGTGGGTGGCACAACCAGTGCTGCAAGCCCACCAGCAGCATTTGTATTTACAAGCCCTGGCACCCCTGGTGCACTTTACTGGGGTCTGATAGTAAACCAAGTAAGCCAATCATGGAATCCAACCAACGTATACATTTTACATAGGGAGAGCATATGCAATTTAGCACTGAACAGCAGTGGTAAAGTGCCCAGAGTCATAGAATAGCCAACAACAGGTCAGAAAAAGTACAGGTGGAAGGTGAAAAGTTTAGGGACCATCCGGCCAAAAGGGCCAGGTCCAACAATCACCGACATGATGATGAAGACAATCCCCAGTCCGTAGACTCAGTTGCCACCAAAGTTCAACCAGAAAGTGTCCATGGCTGTCGGGGAACAGATTTAGTGGCACCGGAGCTGTAGGGGTATGCAGTCTGCGATGAGGCAAGTACAATGATATAAAAGCTGCCATAAATAAATCAAGACTGAGTTCCCAATGTGTGACCAACTTGACCACAGTGTAGGCCCGAGGCAGTGGTCAGCAGGTGTCCACAGCCATGTGTCGTTGGCTCGCGATACACAGAGTTAGTGAGACCAGAGCAGTTGTTAGCAGTGTACGATCACCTCCATAACGAGGATCCTTTTTTCCTCCAGACTGCACCATGTCTTCCTCTTACTCCTCTCCATGCGTTCAATGATATGAACTCTGCCATACACAAATCAAGATTCAGTTCGAACTGTGTGACCTACTCGACCGCAGTGTAGGCAGAAGGCAGTAGTCAGAAAGGGACCACAGACAGGTGTCGTGCGGATGCTATGCACAAAGTGGGTGGCACCACATTGAAGGGAGTATAGTGACATAAACTCAGCCATAAAGTGTGTACTCTGCCATTGCGTAATCAAGACTCAGTTCCAACTGTGTGACCTACTCGACCGCACTGTAGGCAGAAGGCAGTAGTCAGAAAGGGACCACAGACAGGTGTCGTGCGGATGCTATGCACAAAGTTGGTGGCACCACATCGAAGGGAGTATAGTGATATAAACTCAGTCATAAAGTGTGTTCTCTGCCATTGCGTAATCAAGACTCAGTTCCAAATGTGTGACCGACCTGGCAGCTGTGTAGGCCGGTGGAGTATGTAAAACGAGAAAGGAGTACTGCGGGCCTGTGTCGGGAAGGCCGTGATGGTCTGAGGAGGCTGCTAAGCTCGTGGGCCTCGGACTTAGGGCTTGTGCACGTGGTGGCCCCTCCTTGACACATGCCGGTGTCAGCAGGTGAGCAGTGAGGCCAGGGGTGGGCATGACGGGTCACAGACCAGTGGCCCGGGGTGCAGCAGGCGCACAGGTTCGCAGGCAACACCGCTCATGGCGACGGCGTCGGCCTCGTGGCGGGCTGGGAGGAGCCGCCCTGGTGGAGACGTTGGGCATTCTGGAAGAGAACCACGCCCAGAGCCTCGTGCTTTTTATTCACACCCCTACGCTGGCCTGGCATATGCCGGGCCAGCCCACTCCGCACACGCATACAGGGGGGGACATCACAAGCTACATTTCCGGGGTCTTCCCCACTGGCTGGGGTGATATGGTTGTGTCCACTGTCCACTACACTCCATACACCCGCGGTGTATGTGGACATGGATATTTATGGATATATATTGTTGGCAATTCCCAGGTGGTCTACTGTTGCCTGCACATTGGCATAGACGCCTTGCTTGGTCTCCAGCTGTTGATGCGCAGTTTGGGGGGCGTATGGGTACTGGGGTACCAAGCCAATGATGGCACCCAAGACAGTTGTGATGAACTTTGATTGGGCTGGCTGTGAGACTCCTCCGACTCTGGCGGTTGTTGGTTGGAAGGTCCCAGAAGCCAACTTGTGCAGCACAGCCAGCAGCTTTGTCTGCGGGGGGATATTGGTTGTCCGCTGTGCTGGTACCATCAGCTGGTGGGCAATGGTGGTCAGGATGCGTAGGATGGTTGTCCTTTTATGCCTGTGGTAGGCAATGACATTCTCTGGTGTTGGGTCTGTGAGGTTGCTGCGTTTCTGGAGGTCCGCTGTCTTGGTCTGCGCTGCCTCTGTGGTGGTCCGGGGGTGGGCGGGGGCTACGGGGGGTGGTGGTCCTGGGTGTGGTGGTGGTGGGTTTTGTGGCCCTGTTGGGGCTCCGTGCTGCATGATCAGTGGCTCCATGGCATCTGTTGGTCTTCAGGTGTGGCTGTGGTCTGGGCTCCCTTGTCTGGTGCTGGTGGTCATCCGACTTTGCACCAGGTCATAGCAGGTGTTAATTTCCTGCTGCTAAAGCGCCTTATCGCATGTTTTGTGTTCTTATCGCAGATCTGGCTGGTCATTGATAATGTTGAGGTGTGGTGTTGTCGCGGCTTTTTGCTCGGGAACGCCTACTCTCCATCTCATTAGCGACAGTTGCCGGGGTCATCTGTGGCGATGTTTTTTAAGGATGCTATCACCAGAAAACTGGTAATATCGGCTGTTAATGATGGAGCAGGGTTTTATTCTCAATGTCCTTATCTGTAAAATCCACTCGGTAAGGCTTTTCTAAAGCTTTTACCTTGTCCATGTTGATCCCCATTTCACTGGCTATTCCTTTCAACCTGTCATGTATGTTCTTCGCTCTCCATGTGATACTTTTACATAGAAATAGAATCTCCCCTTCCTGATAATTTTTCAGCGTTTCTGTAGGGATTGTTCCTACAATCAGCTCCTCCATTTCCATACGTAGTCTAGCTACATCAATTCCCTGGGATTCTTTTTCTTTCCTCTGCAAAGCCTTCAGCCAATCATTCAAATCTTCAGCAGTTATTCCCATGGATTTTTCTGCACCCCCTGGTTCTGTCACTCTTTGTGGTTCTGAGATCGATCCTCTGTTCCCTTCCACACATCCAGAGTTCAAACCTGAGTTAGTCTGCACATTCAACTCTCCTCCACATATGGTATGTCTCCACTGATTTTCTCCCGTCCTCCACTGATTTTCTCCTGTTCTCATTTCTGCCTGCTCTGGAGGAACAATCAATCTATTGCCCACATATGGAACTGTCAAACCACTTTCACCAGTCCTCTGCTTGTCGGAAATTGGCATAACCGGACCTATTGTCACAGGCACCTTAACTGCCTCAAGATTTTTAGTCAGTTCTCTGATTTTCTCCGTCAATTCAAAGGTAGTTCTTGCTAGTTCTCTGGTCTTTTCATCCTCAACTTCATTCTCCCTTTCCCTCTCTCTTTCTCTCTCTCTTTCTCTCTCTCTTTCTCTCTCTCTCTCTCTTTCTCGCTCTCTTTCTACCAGAGAACTACTGCTTTTCAACTCAGGGGTCATCATTTCTGTCTTTATAATCCGCAGGGTGTCGCTCATTGGGGTAACTGCTGTTCCTACCTCTGGTTCTCGTCTATACGGGGGTGGTCTTTTGTAGAGCATGTCCTCTAGGACATCGTCATCTGACTCATTCGCCCCATATCTCCTTGTTTCTACATTATATTTTTTTTCTGTACACTTTCTCCCTTCTGTCTCTCCTGCTGTTCTTACAGGATATAATCCCTCAGTCATACTGGCATCACGCCATCTTCTCATCCGGTCATGATGGGTTTCGAGATCATACTTCTGCCCAAACATATACCGGTAACTTCCTCCACCCCTCTGCTTTTCTCGCTCATGCATTTCATCTTCCCATTCAGTCAATGCCTCAAATTGCGTCGGCCTAGGCCGAGGCTCTAGACACATCATCCGCTCCCGTAAGTTCCTCAGTATGGCCAGATTAAATGAGCCATGTTCCGGGAAAGCTAAAACTCCATCCTCTTTTGTATACTTCACCCAGTTGTCTAACCAAATACAGGTATGATACCCATACTTCGCAACCATGAAGGATGCAGGGGTTCTTATTGGGGGCAGTAACTGTCCTTCCCTAGTCACAATATCCTTATCCTTGTCAAACCAGTTCTTCACCTTACTAAACAAGGATTTCTTTTTCTTTTCCTCAGCGTGGTAATACATTTTCTTATTTTCCGCAAGCTTTTTGTCCTTTCTACAACTGTACGATCTCCTGTCCAATTGCAGCGCGACTCACACTAACGCACCAATCCTGGAGCGTCTACGTCACTGACTCAGTCCACGAATCCCAGCGCGACTCACACCAACGCACCAATCCTGGAGCGTCTACGTCACCCTGTATGTTTCCCAATCCTAGCGCGGCGTACACCAACACACCAATCACCGTGCTTCCACTGTTCTAACCCACTGTCCAATCACAGCGCGGTCTCCCTGACGTCAGCAGTCGCTGCAGCACCTCCTGCTCCTGTCTCCTGTCTCTCTTGTCTACCCCTCCTTTACAAAACTACTCAGTAGACTTTGTTTCAACTTCTACGAGTCTGTTAGTTTCAACATACAAACATCTCCGTTGTATGCTTCGCTAGCCACAGAACAGCAAAAGACCTTTCCCACGAGAATTCCGCCTTTCCCAAGAGCAGCGCTTACCTCTGCCCTACTACGGAATCGTTACTTCTGTTGATAAAGTAGCACATCCCTCTACTCTACCCTTCTAACAAGCACCAATTAACTGTTCTCTCCGGAATGCTCCTAAGAGTTTCACAATTAACCAGAATGCCTTCTCATTCACGCACTTTCACACCAGAAAATGTAGTACATTCACACAGAATTCTGTCTTTCCCGAGAACAGCGAACAGTCTGTCCTACTACAGAATTATATCACACGTTAACAAAGCAGCGCTTACCTCTGCTCTGTCCTTCTAACAGGCTCAGAGAATACCTATTACCTTCCTAGTGATAAGCGTTAACGGAATGCCATAAGGATCCCTGATACCTAAGACCAGAACTTCACAGATAACCTTCGCTATCATATACACTTCTCTCACACAGAAAATACGTTTCTAATGGCAACACACGGCGATGCTACCTCATCGAACCCAGACAATGCGACGCGCAACTTCAATTGTCACATGTTTTCCCCTGTCTACATACAGGGCCAACAATCCCGCCTTTTTCCGAGAGCAGCACTCCCTCTGCCCTACTACGGAACTGTCACCGACTCCCTACGTCCCAGAAGCCGTTCACAATACATAAAACTCAATACAACTTCGACATACAGTGTTAGTACAAATATCAATCAATAATCAACAAGCCTATATACACGCAAATTCACCAGATCAAGACAATAGTTAACCATCCTCTGCTACCAAGAAACTGGTGCAGATCGGAGCTTCCGAATCCCCTCTACTTCCACGGACAGAGTGATTTCACAGTCACACACGCACACACACATCACATGCTGGTGGGGCCCATTACACCAACATTCATCCTACCACCCTATCCATGCCATGTATAAGGGGAAACACTTTCGATACCTAACCAATCTGCATGTACCCTGAGGTCAATGGCATCAACTAGTTGCTATAGATCTGGTGAAACATTTTACAATACGCAAATAAATTCAATAAACATGACAATAAAATAACCACCCGACACAGTGATTCAAACAGAATATTTGTTTATCTAAAATTGTAAGACAAGCCAATTAAATGCAAGAACATCCTTTCATATTTACCTAATCTGGCTAAAAGTCGTTTTCTAAGTCAGAACCGGTCCTCAGCAAAATAATTAAAGTTTCTAGCCGTCATGTAGAGTCACCGTCCTCTCCGTCAGCATCGGGACCTCGGATCATCAGTTCGGGAAAAAGTGGCGCTAGACCTCTCTAGTCTCACATTATTTATACTAAATTTACATTCCAAAATGTTGCAATCATATCTCATGAAACAGTCGAATGGCGGAAATCATGTAGTTTTGGTACACTGAGATACAGTGCAAGTTTTTCTCACACATTGATCATCTCAAATAATGAATAGAAATAAGGAGTCGATAACTAATTCGTTACTTCTACGGATGTCTCTTTAGGGTAAATTGTATCCCATTCGTGGGACCACTATAAGTTCAACAAATCGGTATTCTGTTTTGGAAACATTCTTCACGTTCAGGGGCATTTGGCATCTCTCCCGGATTTGTCGTCATGATCATGGCTTTTCAGTTCACCAGGAGGGCAAGGTCTCAGTCAGCGCGAAGCCTCCTTGCAAATTTTCCATCTACTCGAATGCAGGCTGCGGGTGATAGCCATTTTCTAGTAGGCCACATTGGTCAACTTAAGTAAAATGAAACACAAAACAAAATTACTGCACGGAAATGATTATACAGTGTTATTCCCCTGCTAATACCCTTATGTGTATGTATTTATCTAGCCATTTGCGACATCAAAAGCCATTAATGCATATTAATTATAAGCGCAAAACACAATAATATCACATAAGCAACATCTATTCTGTCAATTTGCTCACCAACTTAGTTCACTTATTATTTTAGCCATGCAATAGCATTCCCACGTGTAATTCTTCTGTTAATAAGGTTGATTAGACCAGACTTGACAAATCTTTAGTAGTTAATAATTAATCAGTAGTACTTTTAATAATAACATACGAAAATGAAAGATATATTTGGGTTTAAAGTAAAAACCCTGCTCCATCATTAGCACCAGCTTGTGAATAGGGCGATAAATTTATCGCGACTTTGGCTTCGATAAAGTGTCGATAACTCGGCGATAACTCCTTGAGAATATGCCCCATAGTAGTTTACAATGGTAAATGCTACTATAGGCACTTATAGACTTGCACTTATATGTCCACAACTATATTATAATGCACCCTGCCTTGTGGGCTGAGGAGGCCTACCTTAGGGGTGCTTCTTTACATACATTAAAGCTGTGTAGGTGACAGTGCCACACATGGTGTGGGCGCACAGTCAAGTTTGAGCAGGTTGCACTGCTCCTGCAGTCTGCAATGGCAGGCCTGCTGTCAGTAGGTTGCATGGACTGTACTGGGGTCTGGGCAAGTAATAAACATCAGCATTTGGAGCAGAAAGTGTGGGGTGATCATACAAAAAGGGGCACTTCCCTACAGGGGATGTGTGCGAGTGATAATGAGGTTGATCAGAGTTTCCAGGTTGGTTGGTGAAAGTACAGTCAGCAATGGAGGTATGCGGGTCACTTCTGATGCAGCTATGTAGTAGGTGAGACTGAGTATCTTTAACTGGCAGCATTTCTGGATGGGGAGTCAGTGGAGTTCTCAGAGATAAGGTGTGATGAGAGTGTGGTGGGGAATGTTGAGAACCAGTTTTACTGTGGAATTTTGGATGGTTTGGAGCTTGTGTGTGAGATGGGTAGAGATTCTGTAGCAGAAGGTGTTGCCATAGTCTAGTATGCTTGTGATCAATACCTGGGTGACAATCTTCCTGGTTCCCAGGGGAAGACATTTGAAGATTTTTCATGAGCTTGCGGAGGAGGTTAAAGCAGGCGGATGGGATGGCATTGATTTGGAGTCTCATGGAGAGTTAGCTGTACAGGATGATAGCCAGGTTTTGTGCCTGGCTGATGGGTGTCAGGATGGGTCCCAGTTCGGTAGGCCATCAGGTTGCATCCCAGGGGCAGTTGTTGTGTCTGAAGATCAGGACTTCCATTTTCTCGGTATTGAGTTTAAGGCAGTTGCTGTCCATCCATATGGCCACTTCTGTGATACAGCTTTCAAAGTTGTTTTGTTATTTTTGGGTTAGTCGGAAAGGGACAGAATGAGTTGAGTGTCATTGGCATATGAAATGATGTTGAGTTCGAGGGTGCGGGTAATCTTTGCTTTACATCCCTTAAAACATTTTGTGAGTGTGTATGTTCTTTATGTTAATCACAACTTCCTGCCAGCTCTGTGGTGTCATGTGGTCACATGTTAGGCCTGAGTAGGTACATCACCATTTTAAATTTTTTTAACCCCTTCGCTGCCAGGCCTTTTCCCCCTCCTGTGCCACGCCCTTTTTTGGCTATTTGGGGTAGTGCGTTGTAGTAATCAAGTCCACTCGGTTGTGATGATTTGGGTAGGTTTATTGGAGATGGTACAAGATCACAGATAGAAAAGGATAGGACCAGATGAGGATCTGTTCAGGTCCAGAGGGAGACCCCACCAGGAGCAGCCAGCAGGCAGCTCAGCCCAGTCAACTGTCATAACTCACTGCAGATTCCCAACATTCTGACAGCATCATAACATGAACATTCCACAGGTGGTAGATTGGCATTGCATCAGCATAAGCAGGATATAACATATCCCCCTTTCTCATACGGGAAAACATAAAGCTAGAAACATAAGAGACAAACCTGAAAAAGCGAAAGCAAAGAGATTATACAAAAACCAGGAGAACAACGATCATAAGAAAAGCAGTGTGAGAAAAACCAGAGAAAAGCAACCAGAGAGAAATTAAGAAACAGAGAAGAAACAAACAGAAGAATCAAACATAGAAACCATCCTCCCTTCTTACACAACAGCGAAGAAGAAGAAAAAACAACAACGAAAGAGAAAAAGATAAAAGAAAACGCAACAGACTGCCCCAAAACATACCCACTGGCCAGAACAGGAATGAAATGGAGGCTGAGTTTGTAAAACGAAAAAAAAAACACAGGGCAACAGATAGCGACACACGCAGAGGAAGATAACCACAGAGAAAAACAAAAGAAAGTCCAGAATCCACAAGAGACATGTGAAGAAGAACCCAGAAGGAAACAGTAAAGAAGAAAGAAACAAGAAAAATGAGGAAAAAATATAATGGTAATTCCCCATCTAAACACCACTATCTTAAAGCAATGACAAAATTGTAATGCAAAGATAACAGTGCAAAAACAGCAATAAAATATAATATCAACAGAACATACTTAGCAATGAAAATATGAAAAGCATTGAAATAAGGTATAAACCTAAGCTAAATATGTGAACTTAACTGCATGGGTGAGAACCCACGACTAATCTCTTGGGAAAAAGATGACTTGTGCACCAAACTGGGAAACCTCCCCATACACATGTACGTGTAAGAACAAACTTTGTGTGGAAAAGCCACACCGTGCACTATAGTGATGCAACTGCGTTAAAACAGCACATATGAGAAGGTACTCATGACATATTCCAACCAATGAAAGGAATATTTGGGTAACAACCCCTGGTAATGCAAAAGGACTGTAACCTTTGCATAAAATCCCTATAAAAAAAAGCAGAATTGACAGTGTTTGGGTTGGAACCCACACTTATGCAATAGGACTGAAACCTTTGCATGGGTGACCCTGAAGACAGGAACACTTGAAAACTTACGGGTAGGGACCCGCAACTAGACAAATGCGAAAAGACTAATCTTCGCCTAAACCACACCTAGTAGACAAGTACCTTAGAGAGCGTATGGGTAGGAACCCGCAAATTGATTATTGCGAAAGGACAGTAACCTTTGCAATGACGCACCTTGCAGACAGGTAAACAGAAAAAGTATGTATAAAGCCCCGCAAATTGATTAATGGGAAAGCGAAGACTGTGGCATATAACCATACTAAATAACATTCCATAAAACTTTCAAGTACTCTAAATGCAATACATCTTAAAACTGTATCTCACACTGGTGAGCGATCTCTCACCCGAGTTGCTGGATTTAAGTTAAAACTAAGTACTGGAAATTCATTTTTACAATTTGAAAATGTCATTTCAACTTGACACTAGGTGGCAGCAAAACCCTGGGTTGAAACAAGAAACTGTTCGCTTTAAAAACAACGGAGCTCCGATAATTCTTTCAAACTTGTTCTGCCTTCCTCCAATAGTTAAATATCTTCATGTTAAGTATTGTTTAAATCCGCAAGTGTAAAGAATGCCACTCACCACCAGCGTCCCGAAGCAGCATCATGGCCTCTGAAAGAAACTTGATGAGCAGTATGAACTTCACTGGATGATAAAGTGACAAGCGAAAACAGAGTGAGTGACTCAGACATCGTAACATAAGCGTACCAGATAACATGTGGAACAGATGAATGTTACGGCAAGAATCCTTAGTGAAACGTGTTCTGTGGCAGGAGTCAAATTTCCAGGGAAGCTTCCGATGCAAAACACCACTCGCAATAAAGTTAAAAAAAATGGAGTGACGCAAGGACGACCTCACCGGGTGGCTTGAGGCAAAGACGTGCTTCCAAACGTGGCACAGCAGCAAGCTGTGGTGAGAAGAAGACGTCACAAGGGATGAGTGACGGCTGTGCTGGGTCGTGTGAGGAAGGTAAGACTGCATGCGCACCTTTTAAAAGCTGCACGCGCATGGTGAGCGCGAGATGCCAGGCTTGTGAATACATTTAAAAGAGGCGGTTGAACTGCCAAACGTCGTGAGGGTAGCTGGGGGCCCAAATATGAATAAAATTTAACTTACCCCAGAAGTCCACAATTACAACCGTAACAAGAATGGTTGTAAGACAACAAAACAGCAAACGGTCACCACACCAGACTTGCTTCACCAGTCGTGCAGTGTCGAGTGTTGAAAACTCTGCACCTGAAGTAACACCTTGTAGATGAGAAGAAGCAAAAAAAAAACGGTATGCTGGCACTTTCCACGTTGTGCCCACATCAGGAAATAAATACCTTGCACAGTCCAAAAGGCCATATACCTCATAATGTCCACTCTATACAGAGCTGATTGTGTGATGAAAGTCATTCTTCAGGCACTACACGAGTAAACTCTGAGTCCTCAAAACACTGTAGCAACAATATACAGTACCTTGATAGGAGCACATATGAAAGACACATGTCTTTTCCAGTCGGACAAGATGTATAGCGGCTGAAGATACTCAAGCCGGCTTACCCTTGTTGAAGGCACAGCAGTTTTCCAGACGTACAAAAGCTTGAAGTAGGCTAACCCTCACATGAAGGCACAGCAAAAGACGTGTAGCAAAAGCTCTGGAGAGTAGACGCCCAAGACTGAAAGGGCAGCTGCAGAAGTAGAACTCCTTCAATCCCATCCTCGTCGCCAAAATAATGTAGTAATCAAGTCCACTCGGTTGTGATGATTTGGGTAGGTTTATTGGAGATGGTACAAGATCACAGATAGAAAAGGATAGGACCAGATGAGAATCTGTTCAGGTCCAGAGGGAGACCCCACCAGGAGCAGCCAGCAGGCAGCTCAGCCCAGTCAACTGTCATAACTCACTGCAGATTCCCAACATTCTGACAGCATCATAACATGAACATTCCACTGGTGGTAGATTGGCATTGCATCAGCATAAGCAGGATATAACATGCGTGCTGAGGCCCCTGTAACTTTTTGACCACATAATGTATCCATGCCAAATTTGCGTCCTTTTCTTCCAACATCATGGGGATTCTGAAGGTACTCAGGGTTTGTGGATTCCCCAAGAGGGGTCACAGAAATGAGTCAAAATACAGCTAAATTTAGTTTTTTTTTGGAAAAATGGGAAAAAAGGGCTACAAATGAAAGCATCTGGGTTTTTCCCTGCAAATGTTATCAAAAAAGGGTTTGTGGGGCTGAAATCACAATTTTCCCAGCTTTTAGGGGATACCAGACTTTTGTCAGAAACCCAACATTTTTTATACAGTTTTGGCATTTTTCTGGGACATAGCCTATTTTGCTATTTTTTGTGCTTTTGACCTCCTTCCAGTTAATGGTAGAAATGGGTACAAAAGCAATAATGGATCCTGGAGAGCCATACATTTTAGAGAAGTAGACAAAATTCTGAATTCAGCAAGGGGTCATTTGTGTAGATCCATCAAGGTTTCTTTATAGAAACTAACAGTTAAATATAGGATAAATTAAAAAATTGTTGAAAAAAAAGCCTTTTGTGTCAACGTTTTCACCTGTAACTGCTACTAATTATGACAGCTCTTTGAAAGCAATATACAGTTACATCCGCTGAACATTACTGGTTGTGGGGATATATAGGACTTGTAGGTTCACCAAGAACCCGACGAACCCAGAGACAATAACTGAGCAGCAACTTGCAAATGGTTTTTTATTATGTACTGGGTATATAGTAATTATTCTGTAAGAATGTGTACATGGAAAAATCGGTATGAAAGACACCTCTGCATTTCTGAAAATATAGAGTTTAGAAACAGTAGATATTTGCACATTTACGAAATTGGGAATAGTCATACTAGCATGAGAATTATCAGTCATTTTTTAGATTGACTTCTTTTTTACACAATGTCTTTCATCTGGAAGGCAGAAATGCATCGAAAGTCAATAGGTAATAACAGTTGCTTTACAAATCTGCATTACACTAAGTCTCCCGATAAAAATGGTACCTCACTTGTAGGGGTAGGCATAGTGCCCACGACAGGAAATGGCTCAAAACCCAACGTGAACACACCACATTTTCACAATGCAAAATTACCCTTTTTTAGCAAAGTGCCTAGTTGTAATTTTTTAACCCTAGCTCTGCCGGCACCTAGGGAAACCTAGCAAACCTATACATTTTTGAAAACTAGACACCCTGGGGAATCCAGGATGAGGTGACTTGACTGCCTCCCACCAGGTTCTGTTACCCAGAATCCCTTGCAAACCTAAAAATTGCCAAAAAAACACATTTCCCCCACATTTCTCTGGTGGAAAGTTCTGGAATCTGCATGGATCCACAAATTTCCACCCACCCCGCATTCCCCAAAGTCTTCCGAGAAAAATGGTACCTCATTTGTGTGGGTCAGCCTAGTGCCCGCGACAGGAAACAGCGCAAAACGTAACGTGGACACACCTCAATTTCGTAGCGAAAAATGACCCTTTTTTGGCAATGTGCCTAGCTGTAGTTTTTGAACCATAGCTCTGCCGGCACCTAGGGAAACCTAGCAAACCTATACATTTTTGAAAACTAGACACCCAGGGGAATCCAGGATGGGGTGACTTGACTGCCTCCCACCAGGTTCTGTTACCCAGAATCGCTTGTAAACCTAAAAAATTGCCAAAAAAAACACATTTTCTCCACATTTCTCTGGTGGAAAGTTCTGGAATCTGCATCGATCCACAAATTTCCACCCACCCCGCGTTCCCCAAAGTCTTCTGAGAAAAATGGTACCTCACTTGTGTGTGTCGGCCTAGTGCCAGCGACAGGAAACGGCGCAAAGCGCAAGGTGGACACACCTCAATTTCGCTGTGAAAAATGACCCTTGAAAATTCCCTATCTCAAAACGACCTGGTTTTGCAAGGGGGGTCACTTGGGTTTTTGGCCCGGTGCTCATCGGCCACCTAGGGAAACCTACCAAACCCACACATTTCTGAAAACTAGACACCCGGGGGATTCCAGGGAGGTATGGCTTGCGTGGATCCTCCAACGTTTCCTTACCCAGAATGCCCTGCAAACCTCAAATTTAGCTGAAAAAAATCACCTTTTTCACACATTTTTGTGTGGGAAAGTTGTGGCATCACGGGCTGACACAAATTTCCTACCACCCAGCGATGCCCCGGGTCTCCCGATAAAAACGGTGCTTCACTCGTGTGGAAGGCCCAAGTACCCGTGACAGGCAAAGGCCCAAAACGTATTGATGCGACATGAAAATTGCCTACCTCAAAACTACCTAGTTTTGCAAGGGGGGTCACTTGGGTTTTAGGCCCGGTGCTCGGTGGCCACCTAGGGAACCCTACCAAACCCACTAATTTATGAAAACTAGACACCCGGGGGATTCCAGGGAGGTATGGTTTGCATGGATTCCCCAACGTTTCCTTACCCAGAATGCCCTGCAAACCTCAAATTTAGCTGAAAAAATCACCTTTTTCACACATTTTTGTGTGGGATAGTTGTGGCATCACCGGGCTGACACAAATTTCCTACCACCCAGCGTTCCCCTGGGTCTCCCGATAAAAACGGTGCCTCACTCGTGTGGGAGGCCCAAGTACCCGTGACAGGAAAGGGCCCAAAACGTATTGAGGCGACATGAAAATTGTCTACCTCAATACGACCTGGTTTTGCAAGGGGGGTCACTTGGGTTTTTGGCCCAGTGCTCGCAGCCAACTAGGGAAACCTACCAAACCCACACACAAGTGAGGGAGACCCGGGGGAACGCTGGGTGGTAGGAAATTTGTGTCAGCCCGGTGATGCCACAACTTTCCCACACGAAAATGTGTGAAAAAGGTGATTTTTTCAGCTAAATTTGAGGTTTGCAGGGCATTCTGGGTAAGGAAACGTTGGGGGATCCATGCAAGCCATACCTCCCTGGATTCCCCCAGGTGTCTAGCTTTCAGAAATGTGTGGGTTTGGTAGGTTTCCATAGGTGGCTGCCGAGCACCGGGACAAAAACCGAAGTGACCCCCCCTTGTAAAACCAGGTCGTTATGGGGTAGGCAATTTTCATGTCGCCTCACTACTTTGTGGGCCCCTGCCTGTCGCGGGTACTTGGGCCTCCCACACGAGTGAGGCACTGTTTTTATTGGGAGACCCGGGGGAATGCTGGGTGGTAGGAAATTTGTGTCAGCCCGGTGATGCCACAACTTTCCCACACAAAAATGTGTGAAAAAGTACATTTTGTCAGCTAAATTTGAGGTTTGCAGGGCATTCTGGGTAAGGAAACGTTTGGGGATCCACGCAAGCCATACCTCCCTGGAATTCCCCGGGTGTTTAGTTTTCAGAAATATGTGGGTTTATTAGGTTTCCCTAGGTGGTCGCCGAGCACCGGGCCAAAAACCCAAGTGACTCCCCTTGCAAAACCAGGTCATTTTGAGATCGGCAAATTTCATGTCGCCTCAATACGTTTTGGGCCCTTGCCTGTCGCGGGTACTTGGGCCTCCCACACGAGTGAGGCACTGTTTTTATTGGGAGACCCGGGGGAATGCTTGGTGGTAGGAAATTTGTGTCAGCCCGGTGATGCCACAACTTTCCCACACAAAAATGTGTGAAAAAGGTGATTTTTCAGCTAAATTTGAGGTTGGCAGGGCATTCTGGGTAAGGAAACGTTGGGGGATCCATGCAAGCCATACCTCCCTGGAATCCCCCGGTTGTGTAGTTTTCAGAAATGTGTGGGTGTGGTAGCTTCCCCCAGGTGGCCACCGAGCACCAGGCCAAAAACCCAGGTGACCCCCCTTGAAAAACCCGGTCGTTATGGGGTAGGCAATTTTCATGTCGCCTCACTACGTTGTGGGCCCCTGCCTGTCGCGGGTACTTGGGCCTCCCACACGAGTGAGCACCGTTCTTATCAGGAGACCCGGGGGAAGGCTGGGTGGTAGGAAATTTGTGTCAACCCGGTGATGCCACAACCTTCCCACACGAAAATGTGTGAAAACGGTGATTTTTTCAGCTAAATTTGAGGTTTGCAGGGCATTCTGGGTAAGGAAACGTTGGGGGATCCATGCAAGCCATACCTCCCTGGATTCCCCCAGGTGTCTAGTTTTCAGAAATGTGTGGGTTTGGTAGGTTTCCATAGGTGGCTGCCAAGCAACGGGCCAAAAACCGAAGTGACCCCCCTTGCAAAACCAGGTCGTTTTGAGATCGGCAAACTTCATGTCGCCTCAATACGTTTTGGGCCCTTGCCTGTCGCGGGTACTTGGGCCTCCCACACGAGTGAGGCACCGTTTTTATTGGGAGACCTGGGGGAACGCTTGGTGGTAGGAAATTTGTGTCAGCCCGGTGATGCCACAACTTTCCCACACAAAAATGTGTGAAAAAGGTGATTATTTCAGCTAAATTTGAGGTTTGCAGGGCATTCTGGGTAAGGAAACGTTGTGGGATCCACACAAGCCATACCTCCCTGGAATCCCCGGTGTCTAGTTTTCAGAAATGTGTGGGTGTGGTAGGTTCCCCCAGGTGGCCCCCGAACACCGGGCCAAAAACCCAGGTGACCCCCTTTGCAAAACCCGGTCGTTATGGGGTAGGCAATTTTCATGTCGCCTTACTACGTTGTGGGCCCCTGCCTGTCGCGGGTACTTGGGCCTCCCACACGAGTGAGGCCCCGTTTTTATCAGGAGACCCGGGGGAACGCTGGGTGGTAGGAAATTTGTGTCAGCCCAGTGATGCCACAACTTTTCCACACAAAAATGTGTGAAAAAGGTGATTTTTTCAGCTAAATTTGAGGTTTGCAGGGCATTCTGGGTAAGGAAACGTTGGGGGATCCACGCAAGCCATACCTCCCTGGAATCCCCCGGGTGTCTAGTTTTCAGAAATGTGTGGGTGTGGTAGGTTCCCCCAGGTGGCCGCCGAGCACCGGGCCAAAAACCCAGGTGACCCCCCTTGCAAAACCCAGTCGTTATGGGGTAGGCAATTGTCATGTCGCCTCACTACGTTGTGGGCCCCTGCCTGTCGCGAGTACTTGGGCCTCCCACACGAGTGAGGCACCGTTTTTATCAGTAGACCCGGGGGAACGCTGGGTGGTAGGAAATTTGTGTCAGCCCGGTGATGCCACAACTTTCCCACATGAAAATGTGTGAAAAAGGTGATTTTTTCAGCTAAATTTGAGGTTTGCAGGGCATTTTGGGTAAGGAAACGTTGGGGGATTCTTGCAAGCCATACCTCCCTGGAATCCCCCAGGTGTCTAGTTTTCAGAAATGTGTGGGTTTGGTAGGCTTCCATAGGTGGCTGCCGAGCACCAGGCCAAAAACCAAAGTGACCCCCCTTGCAAAACCAGGTCGTTTTGAGATCGGCAAATTTCATGTCGCCTCAATACGTTTTGGGCCCTTGCCTGTCGCGGGTACTTGGGCCTCCCACAAGAGTGAGGCACCGTTTTTATTGGGAGACCGGGGGGAACGCTTGGTTGTAGGAAATTTGTGTCAGCCCGGTGATGCCACAACTTTCCCACACAAAAATGTGTGAAAAAGGTGATTATTTGAGGTTTGCAGGGCATTCTGGGTAAGGAAACGTTGTGGGATCCACGCAAGCCATACCTCCCTGGAATCCCCGGGTGTCTAGTTTTCAGAAATGTGTGGGTGTGGTAGGTTCCCCCAGGTGGCCGCCGAACACCGGGCCAAAAACCCAGGTGACCCCCTTTGCAAAACCCGGTCGTTATGGGGTAGGCAATTTTCATGTCGCCTTACTACGTTGTGGGCCCCTGCCTGTCGCGGGTACTTGGGCCTCTCACACGAGTGAGGCCCCGTTTTTATCAGGAGACCCGGGGGAACGCTGGGTGGTAGGAAATTTGTGTCAGCCCGATGATGCCACAACTTTTCCACACAAAAATGTGTGAAAAAGGTGATTTTTTCAGCTAAATTTGAGGTTTGCAGGGCATTCTGGGTAAGGAAATGTTGGGGGATCCACGCAAGCCATACCTCCCTGGAATCCCCCGGGTGTCAGGTTTTCAGAAATGTGTGGGTGTGGTAGGTTCCCCCAGGTGGCCGCCGAGCACCGGGCCAAAAACCCAGGTGACCCCCCTTGCAAAACCGGTCGTTATGGGGTAGGCAATTTTCATGTCGCCTCACTGCGTTGTGGGCCCCTGCCTGTCGCGGGTACTTGGGCCTCCCACATGAGTGAGGCACCATTTTTATCAGGAGACCCGGGGGAACTCTGGGTGGTAGGAAACTTGTGTCAGCCCGGTGATGCCACAACCTTCCCACACAAAAATGTGTGAAAACGGTGATTTTTTCAGCTAAATTTGAGGTTTGCAGGGCATTCTGGGTAGGGAAACGTTGGGGGATCCATGCAAGCCATACCTCCCTGGATTCCCCCAGGTGTCTAGTTTTCAGAAATGTGTGGGTTTGGTAGGTTTCCATAGGTGGCTGCCGAGCACCGGGCCAAAAAACGAAGTGACCCCCTTGCAAAACCAGGCACTAGGCCTACCCACGCAATTGAGGTACCATTTTTCTCTGAAGACTTTGGGAACACAGTGTGAGTGGAATTTTGTGGACCCACGCAGATTCCAGAACTTTCCACCACAGAAATGTAAGGAAAATGTGTTATTTTGGACACATTTTTAGGTTTGCAATGGATTCTGGGTAACAGAACCTCGTGAGAGCCAGTGAAGTCACCCCATCCTGCATTCCCCTCGGTGTCTAGTTTTCAAAAATATACAGGTTTGCTAGGTTTGCCTACGTTTCAACTGTGCTAGGGCCCAAAATCCACAGGTATGCACATTGCTAAAAAAAACATCTGAGCCCAGTGGGCTTTCTGCCGCCCTTGGGGGGAATCGGGGAAGGGGGTTTCATCCCGATATGCCCCTAAAGGGGCAGAAAGACTGTGGCTGTTTTTTGTGGGGTATGACCATTTAGGGCAGCCCCCACGCATAAAAAAGCCTGCGTACTCGCTGGCGCCTAGTGGGCTTTCTGCCCCCCCAGGGGCAGATCAGGGGCCACTGCCACCATCAGCACTCCCGGGGGGGCAGAAAGACTGGAATTTCTCTGGGGGTGTGGTATTGTCAAGCCCATTTTGGGGAGCCCCTACCCCTACACTAATAAAACAAAAGAAACATGGTTTCTAGTGGGCATTCTGTGCCCCCCAGCTACAGCTCTCATTTGCCTCCTGGGGGGCAGAAAGACTGTCATTTTTGTGGGGGGGGGTGTGGGGGCATTGGCGTGCCCATTTCGGGCAGTCCACACCCTAAAAACAATTGCGCAAAACAAAATCCCTGGTGGATAGTGGGCTTTCTGCCCCTCTGGGGGGCAGATTGGGGGCTACTGCCCCATCTGCCCCCCAGGGGGAGGGCAGAAAGGCTGTAATGGTGGTGGGGGGTGGGGGCATTGGCGTGCCCATTTCGGGCAGCCTCCACCCTAAATAAAATCCTTCAAAAAACAAATCCCTGGTGTTTAGTGGGCAGAAAGACTACTGATTGCGGGGGGTGGGGCCATTGGCATGCCTGTTTTGGGCAGCCCCCACCCTTATTTTTACTTTCTAAAACAATCCCTGGTTTCTAGTGGGATTTCCGCCCCCGAAGGGGCAGATTAGGGGCCAATGCCCCATCTGCCCCCCAGGGGGGGCAGAAAGGCTGTAATGGTGACGTGTGGGTGGGGGCATTGGTGTGCCCATTTCGGGCAGCCCCCACCCTAAAAAAAAACTGAAAACAAATCCCTGGTGTTTAGTGGGCTTTCTGCCCCACCGAAGGGGCAGATTAGGGGCCAATGCCCCACCTGCCCCCCGGGGGGACAGAAAGACTGTAATAATTGGAGGGTGGGGTGGGGGCATGGGCTTGCCCGTTTCGGGCAGTCCCCACCCCTATTATTATTTTTTTTAAAATTCCCTGGTGTCTAATGGTCTTTTTGCCCCCCCAGGGGGGCAGATTAGGGGCCAATGCCCCATCTGCCCCTCAGGGAGGGCAGAAAGGCTGTAATGGTGGCGGGTGGGTGGGGGCATTGGCATGCCCGTTTCGGGCAGCCCCCACCCTAAAAAAAACTGAAAACAAATCCCTGGTGTATAGTGGGCTTTCTGTCCCCCGAAGGGGCAGATTAGGGGCCAATGCCCCATCTGCCCCCCGGGGGGGCAGAAAGACTGTGATAATTGGGGGCATGGGCCTGCCCGTTTTGGGCAGCCCCACCCCTATTTTTTTTTTAATTCCCTGGTGTCGAAGTGCGCGCCGATCGTCATTACACTGAAAAAAGGAGGTGGGCCTCGGGAGCTGGGGAAGCTCTTCCCCAGCTCCCGAGGCTATTTTTAGTGAAAGGGAATCCCTCTGGTGCCCGCACCAGAGGGATTTCCAAGGGAATGCCTCATGACGAGCTGGACTTGGCATGGGCACACGAGAACTGTGTGCCATGAAGAGTCCAGCTCGTCATGGGCTTTCAAGGGGTTAAAGATTCCATCTTTTCTTAAATTTAAATGCTGGCATTTGACACACTCCTCTTGTATGCCTGTACAGGATAACACTTTCTGAAATGGCTTTGCTTACATGTACACTTCATCATAGGCATATTATCAAGTGCCTTGAACATTATGCACAAGGTCTAAATTCACTATGCAAAATGTTGTTGTTTGTTATTGTCTACTCGGCAACAGACTTTTCATGAAAGAATCAACAATAGCGGCCTCACTGGGGAACTGGCATGATTGCATGAGTGCAGTTTATTGTATGAACAACATCACTACTTTGATAAGGCAGAGGAGCATTTCACTAACACTGCTGAGGTCCCCCCTAAGACCGAATTCCAGCCCAACTGATTCCTGTTTTCCTCCTGAGAGGGATAATACCCTGCTGTCCAACAAGACGGGCTCCTTGATGAAACTTACCCACACGTAACGGGGAAGTTATATTACCCTACAGGGTTTCTGGCGGATTCACCCACCCTAGGGTCACTAGGATAGATAGTGTTAGGTAGGAGCGCAAAATATAACAGTAGTTATATGCGAGGATATATTCTCAGTAACAGCACAATGGTGGAACTCTTTATGTTCTTCACCATTCTTGTGAGGCTGATCACACTATTCTGTTTCCATCTGTTGATTATTGCAGTGCATGTATCTTACACAAGACTCATGATGCTTCAATAAATATTGAAACACCATGCTGTGTACTTCCTGTTAATCTCTTTGGGTATGTTTGGTTTACTAAACAAAAGGGTTCTATGTCTGTTTCCACAATTTCCTTGGGGAGTCAGGGTTGTCCTGTTCTGAGGATGCACATTTGACCTGTTACCTTGCCAGGTTAGGGGTACAGATGGTGCACTGTGAGCTTGCAGGACTAAGGCCAACATATCCTGATGTTGTGAGTAGAATCATTCTTGAACAGTTTTGATGTTCATGTTGTCCAACAAATGCACAATTTTACTGAGAAAGTAGGGACCCTACAACATGGCACCGCCAACGTTCTTGCTTGGGTTCTAATTTAATGGATATCCGGAAAAGTTATCTTTAGTATACCTAAAGACCGCTACTCACCTATTAACCGGAGACGTCCCTGGTGCTGGTGAAAAATCCTCCTCAGCTGAGTAGGAAACTCCCATGTATTGGCCGTAGGTTGTTTGAACCTTATAAAAGGATTACCCCTCAGAGGTACCCTCTCTGAACTCTACATATTCTAATGGCTGACACAGCACCAGTGAAAATTCCGGTAAACTGCAGACATTTAATCACACAAATGTTACAACAACATGGGCTCCCCCTTACAGGAGGAAACGTGACCTTCGTGGTTGAGGCCCACGAAGCATATTGGACAGAAGTATTATTTTCAAGGGTTGCATTCCCAGCAGTGAATGCACGATCAAGATATTTCCATGCTTACACTTTAGCTGCAGCTCCTAACAACTACACAGTTTATACAACACTAGAAATACCATCAACATTTCAAGAACACAAAATTGTTTTTAAGGCACCCTACCACACACAACAAAGGATAATAGACTAGGTCCCCTTAGCAACGAGGGAGCAACATGGCCAGTCTTAGCCATTTAGAAACCCCACCGAAATATAGCAAATTTGACAGCATTAGAGCTATGTACACAGGCCTAGTCAGAATATATAGTTGGTTTACACAAAATATCATGTAAACAATGACAAAAGATTCCGCAAGGGCTGCTCAAGCTGCACAACCACAATTAGCTATGCCTGGAATTAGTCCAGTGTCCATCCATGCAGTCATAGGTAAAGTTCCCAACAGATGGGAAGAGATTTAGTTCTGGATTGCACAAAAAGCAGTTCAGCTTGAAGCACTGTTTCCTCATACAGGACCCCAAGAAAAACGTAGAGTTCTAACCATATACTTGCCAATGGGGATCGCTCCCCCAGTGGAAAACTGCGTCACTTTGGGCACAGTCTTTGCTGTGGTATACACCAGAACACATGGTACACCCTCATTAGCTGTTTTGGCAGAGGTGCTTAAAACAGATTCATAATGAGTATGAGGCAGCGCCTGCAGTGGATTTGGGGATGAAGCTGATGAACAATTTTGCTTCAGTTTATGCAATAATGCTAAGTAATATGAAAGGGGATGCAATAGCAATGGCTATATGCCAGTGACTCATGCAGGTTGCTTTGGGAGACCAGGCACACTAATTACCTAAAATTTTTGAGGAAATCTATGCAGCAATAGGTAGAGATCACTTGGGAGACAGCCATAGTAAACCACTGATTAATGGTAATCCTGATAAGGATAATCAAAGCAGTCACCCTTCTAAGAAGAATTGGATTTATAAATAAAATAAAGAGAAGAATGAAACACGGAGTGGATCTCCTTGACAGGGTTCCTCAGACAAGTGCTACAATCTGCGCAACTGTGATACAATTAAAAAGACTGACAGGTATCAGGATACTGATACATGTCCATCTCATTCCTTTGAGGAGTCATCCGAAATACGCTCAGAGAGAGGAGGACAATCAGAGCGCAGATCAGAGAAGTCCATGAAACCGAAGGACTCACAACGCTCATTTGACTTCATAATAAAAAAGGAAAACTGGCTGGGTGGTGTGGCTGAAGCGGATGTTTGTTCCTCCCGCAAAGATAAGTTCGAGGGTGTGACCCGCTCTGTGGGTGGGCGTGTTAACGAGTTGCTTCAGTCCTAGGTTGTCGAGGAGAGTGGTGGAGTTGATGTCGTTGCCGTTGTCGAGGTGGAAGTTCAGGTCCCCGAGTAGGATGTAGTCCGTGGAGCTGATGGCGTGGAGTGCGGCGAGCTCAGAGAATGTATATATGTGGGCTGGGTGTGAGGTCCTGGCAGTCTGTAGATGAGGGTGCTGCATAGTGTGGTCTTGGCGCTGGTATGGATCTGGAAGGGAAGGTGTTCTGTGTAGGAGTGGGGGTCACTCATGCTGGATGTGGAGAGTTGGAGGCGGGTTTTGTGTGTGAGGGCGAGTCCTCATCCTGGGCGGTCCGGGCAGTCCTTTCTCTGGATCTTATAGCCGTCGGGGATGGCAGTGGCGATGTAGGGGCCAGTGGTGACGTTTGTCCAGGTTTCCGTGTAGAAGGCGACATCGGGCAAGAGGGCGTCGATCAGGTCCCAGATTTCTACAGCGTGTCGGTGCAGGGAGTGCACGCTGAGAAGGATGCAAGTCAGGGTTTCGGTGGAGCGTGTGTCACGCGGGCCTTCGTGGTCGTGGTAGCTTTGTCGATGGTGAAGGATCTGCGGCAGGGTCTGCACGAGAACTGCCCATGGGTGGTGTTCGGCAATGGTCTTGCGCTATCGGCGAGTCTTCCGGGATTGAGTGCGTGGAGGGTAAATGGTTCTCCAGCAAAGAAAATTATGCTTACTGATACAATGTTATTGTTTTCTGCATCTTTTATTTCCCAGTTGTCACCACAAGGGTATGACTTTTGGAGAGACACTATAGCTTTAAAATCTGTTTAAGGAGCAAAAGATTGTCATGTTCAGGGGTACAAGGCTTTTTTAAGAGCATGCCTTATACCACACCAACTGATTTTTCCGAACAAAACGGTGCAGCAGATGTCCTGTCTCGGCCTAGCCAAGATAAAGGATTTAAATATACCAAATATTCCCATATTTACAAGTTTTGAGAATTGTTAACAGTTCACTAATTACACAGAGGAAATGTTTGACAACATGCTTAGAAGTGGGATATACAATTCTTCACTTTCCAGTCCAGAGGACTGGTTGGTGTGGCCATTAGATACTAACAGATGGCAAGCACATTTTCAAGACAAAACGAAGGGGTTTAGGATTAATAGGCCAGACCCACATTATGTGCAGACACCACATGCAGGAGTAAAAACAACATACAGCATTGGAAAATTGTGCCTACAGTGGCTAAAACATTCAACATTTTCTGAGGTGTAACAGCACTTGTCCTTTCGTTCTGATGGCATGGGTCTACAGGATGTTTTACTAGGTCCTTCAAAAACAGGTCTAAATTGCTTTCTGTATGCAAGATACAAAGAAGCATGCCCGTTTTCATAGCAGGAAGCTAGTGAGAGACTACATGAGATTGACAGAGCAAATTTAGGGAAGGCTCTAGCAGTGGTAGACAATGGTATGACCACTACATTCTCTGGGTAATGTTGTATTATCTGCTATGAACATCATATAAATTGTCATGTCCTCTTTGCAACATGGGCAATCACACATTTGGTCTTTTATGCTACTAAGTTGAACTCTACAGACACTACGAACCGGTCAAATCAATGCCAGTAGCTTGTTTTTACCATACAATCTAACTAAGGAACAAAACACTATGGCTAGAAAAGATGCCTCATACACTATGTTCACATAGAAAAGTTGGAAAAATTACCAGCCAACTTTTCAGAAATTCTATCAGCAGATTCTTTAATTTATGGGATTATTTGTCTGGCAATCTCAATGTTTCACTTTAAATACTGCTTACAACACCATCAAGTGGGCAGATATGAAGCGCTTGGAGATGGGTTTGTACACGAGTCATGGATCTTACCTTTCCCATACAGATATAGGAATAGTGACACTGAGATTTTTCTTACAGACTGTGAGAGTACTGTAGGCCTTTCTCTATTTTGCAAGGCGTTCATACTCCATGGAGCATGTAATGTGTCCAAAGCAAATTTGTCCTGTTATCTGAAGGGTTCCCCAGCTGCTGTGATTTGTCTGGCATTCAGAGAGCTTTCCAATGGTAGCTTGATGCTGAATGATCAAGGCTGCTGTGAGATGAAACCGGGCATTGCCTATCTGGTAACAGTTTCTGCAGTCGTGACAAGTACTGTTTCCATGTGCACTTAGGGATGCAACAGTTTGGCTGCTGATTATGGTTTCTAATGCGAACTTTGAAGCTTTAAGCAGACTGAAATCCTCTTTGTTTCAGGAGGACGTGGCCTTAACCTCTACAGATGTTTGATCTTCGAGTTGCAATATGTTCCTCTGAGATACAGTTGTTACTCCGCAACAGGGTCCGGGTTGGATAGCAATTTCCAGGTCTTTGGAGTTATTCCATCGTTTACACTCTGTGCCTGGAGGTATTTTGGAGTATAACTGTTGGTCCTGACCCTGCCTTGTGGGACTCTGATTTTAGTTTATCTGCTCCGCAATGGATATTCCACCATCCGGCCAAATGGGGATGGCACTGCCACATGTGCTCCTGTGTTGTGAGATAGTGATACAGTGTTTTGGCACACTCTTGCTCAGTCAGGTTTGTCATGCTCTGAGGTTACACATTCCACCAGTTACCTTGCTAGGTTTGGGATACAGATGTTGCACTGTGAGCTAACAGGTCAACATATCCTGATGGTGTGAGTACAATAAGTCTTGCTCAGTTTTTACGTTTATGTTGTCTTACAAATGCACCGTTTTACTGAGAAAGAATGAACAGTACCACTGTGGAGTCCAAATTATACCATCTTTTTTTCCTCGAATGCAAAATCAAATCTGGGAGTGTTGGAGCAGTGCCCAGTTCCCTGTTATGCTGTTGGCTTTTATGGTTCTGGCTGGAAACACACCAGAATCAGGATCTGCAGTTTGATGTGCTTTGTTTCTGTACATGAGGAGGCGTTAAAATGAGTAGTTAAACTTCCCATGGTGTTTGCTACAGGCGATGAAGATCATAGGACACATACAGCACCCTCCTTAATTCATTTCTACTAAGTTGTCTATCAAACAATGCAAACATGCATCATACAACATTTGTTATGGCTGCAACAATATTATGTTTCTGGTGAAGGCAGTGACTCACTCAAAGTATGTTTCCTAACCACCTGTAACTTGCACTATCTCTGTAATTCAACAGTATAACCATTTGACAGTACTTTAAATTAAAAGGTGTGTACAATTTATAATACCACTGTACACCTTAGACAAAGGTTTACTATTGGAGGGGAGTCAAAAGAAAATATCTTCACTTCATATTATTATACAATTCATCTTTTATTTTAACACTATGATACAAAATAATTTGATAAAGGGTAATCAAATTCGGCAAAACTTTGTAAAACTACATCAATACTTGAATCTTATTTCTCAAAACCAACAGCCAACACGTGTTTCTGAAGATTTTTTCTTTTACCTTTCCCCAGAGCTGTAGTTCTGCTTAGATTTAATTTGAGACTGCAAATATTTTATTCATAAACACTCCTTTTATTTATGCTGGATGAAGGAAAAAGTTTGCTAAAATGTTTTTGTATCACATTATTTATAAAACGGTATTTTATTATATTATGATGTGGTCTTTCGACTGCCACCCAATAGTAAACCTTTATCTGAGTTGTTACAGTAGAAGCATGTTTTCCAATTAGTTTGTGCATCGTTGTGGAAACACAACCTGGAGGGTATGAGCCTCAAGTGTGAACCTTGTTGAACTCTTAGCAGTTTTTTTTACAAGAATTCCTTATTTCAAAAGACAGTGAAGTTGTTTTGTTTTCTGAACTTCCTGAAAGTATGTTCCATGAGTCAGTGTTTCTCTGGGATCTATAACTGATTGTGATCTTCAACAATCTCTGACATTAGAGCAGCCAGAAGGAGTGACTTTTGCAGGTAACCAGTTTATTTTGTCACAAATCCAGAGACTACGAAATATATACGGGTAGCTGTTTGGTTAAGTTTGGGTACAACGTTTAACATTCTAAACAGGAATGGTGTTTTGGCAATGTTGTGCTTAGAGCTTCCAAATCATTATACAATGACTCCTCAGGAAATCGTTTAGGGTTTAAGCACTCATTCAAGGACTAACCCAAAGTGAGCTGTAATAGCTTCATTTTTCAGAAGGTACTAGAGTAGCTGTATTTATAACTTCCAAATCAGGTGCATCAGAATGGAGGTGTAGAGGGGTTGTTATTACCCAAGCCCCAGACTTGTTTGGTATTTTTATTTCATGAAGTATTTATGTCACTTGGAAAAAATACTCTGGCTCCTTGGTAAGTGTAAAATTTACCTAGGAGGTAAAAGTACTGACAGCATGCATTTAACCGAAATGAGACATGACTAAACTGAAGCTGTAAAAAAAAACCTGAGTTCTTTAACACTAGTGCTGTCATGTATCTGATGCATGGGCATCTCAAAAACCTTTTTAATACTTCATTCCTCACAAGCTTTAGGCCACCAATACATGAGTGCAATGCGAAGCCTCTGGCTTCTTGAATCATACCTTGCAGCCTTTACATATCTTCTTATGCTTCGTTCTGCATGTTATAGATTTAGAAAATTAAAGATTAAGGGGCAGAATTTTAAGTCCCTTGCGCTACCCGTACGTCACTTTTCCCATGTTTAATATGGTGCAAAAGTGGAGCAAGGGGTTTGTAAATAAGCCCTTAAGAGAGTACTGGAAAGAGACAATTTTCCAGGTCACAAACCCAGAGTGGACTTTGGCCTTACAAAATCGGATTTAGTCATTAACGTAGGAAACAAATGGAGGCAGAGAGTATAGTCTTGTAATGGTAGGTACTGCTCATGCCCAGATGAGTATTAAGTGAAAAATGTTACCCTATAAAATTATTCATCCACTTCTCATTGCAGCCTCCCCAGAACTTTTTTCCAGTTAGCAGATAACTAACTTACAATGTGTTGATCCTCTGCCTTTATCTGCTGCCCTATCATCATCTTGACATTGTAGGGTCTTGCTCTAACCTTCAGTGGTGTTAACCTCAGGTGGAAAAGTAAAGGGAGCACATTTGTTGGTCACAAACAGCATGTTTGTGCTCCACAGTCACATTCATTTCTTCACTCATCTTTGTCTTGGGCTTGGAATTTGAAAATAACCTTTTTTTATATACTTTGGACGAATTACTATCAAATTGTGTTTGCTTGTAAACCTTTATGCAGGGGAATATTCAATAGGTTTGACTGACAAATGTTTTGTAAATGTTATCAAGAAGAGGAATTAAAATGCATGTTTAATATTGTGATCAATTTATCGTTGGCTCAGTTGGTTTCTTGTAAATGGCTGAACCAATCTAGATAAACTACAACAATATTAAGGGGCCAATTACGATCTCAGTCGGAAAGACTCTGATTCGGATTTGGGTCTGCCGAATCCGATACGGAACCCGTCTTTCCGACCAATTCAGAAAGCTTTCCAAACGACCGATTACGATGTTCGCAAAGTGCTCAGACTTTCTGAGTCGGTTCAGTATGGCATTTGGAGGACCCGAGTCGTCAGGAGCCGACTCGTACAGGTCTACGGACCCTGTTTCTGAGCGAGCGATTACTATGTTGGATTCAGACAGCCTTTCCAAATTGGTTTGTCCGACACGGATCGGCTGTCGGAATCTGACCCGGCCCATAGCAGACCCTTTTCACCAGGAGCAATCTGAATGAGGCCCATGGGGGTTCCCAAGGGACCCTCTTTCAGACCATGCACAGAGTGGCAGGCCCCAAGGGGTGCCCGCCACAGGGTACATGATTTTCCCCACCCACCCCTTTCTTCAATGAGAGCCTGTGTATTCGGTCGGGACACAGGCTCCCATTGAAGTCAATGGGAGTCTGACCGAATGGTATCCTGAACCATCGAAATCGGTCAGTCAGACTCCCAAAATCTGATTCGGTCGGAAACCATTCCGAGACTGATTTGGTCGGAATGGTTTCCAACCGACATCGTAATCGAGTCCTAAGTATTAAATATCATCTTAGAAAAATATGATGTCCAGAATATTGACTATTGCAATATGGTGGAAGTAATATATGTATAGATTTAATATTCTTTACACTACATCATCATCCTTTGATTTTATATATATCTTGGATGAACATCGAATTAAGACTAGTAAATCCATACTAAGCTATATATATATATTAACCTCATCATAGGTCATATATTCAATACAATATTTTTGCAGACCCATATTGTGACAACAACACCATTTTATGTCAGAGACACAGGTGTTTGTAGGAGCTGGGTACAAATCTCAAATATGATCACATTTTAGGAAGTCCAGGACTAAATTCTAATGGGAGCCTGTGATGAGTAACACTCCAGCCGTAATTAATGCATGGATCAAAGATTTCTGTGATAGTTATCACACTTTTGTCCCTTGATAGATACTGAGGTGTCAAATCGAAGAAAATTAATCAGGCGGAAAGGCCCATAAAAGGTGCAGTACATGATGAATTTGGTATGCTAAATAGTGAATTTGCATGCTGTGCTCGTTTGCAAGTGGAAACACAGAATAGGAGGTATTCAATACATGTGCTACAAACCTCACCCATGGATAATGGTGTGTTAAATAACTCGTCCTATTCTACTTAACTTGTAATGTTTTCTTGTTCTTTTCATCACACCATTGCCAAAATAGTGTGGGTACTTAATGCTGCTGCAGTAGTATTGCAATAACCAAAATATTGTGAGATATTATATCACCTGCAAGACTATGAGCCCAATTTCGATAGCCGGCGTTCAGACTGCCGTCCACTGTTGCAGCAGTCAGGAGACTGCCCAACAGGCAGTCGGGGCCCGACTACCCACATGCTATATGACAGCAGAGGTGGCGGTCGGAAAGTGCTCATTTACACTGTGACTTGTGCTGTGGCCCAGGAAATAGGTAAATGAAGACTTTCTGCACATCCATGCATTGTGTGCATTGCACCATGTGGTTCATGGCACACAGTACATGGATCTGTTTGGGAGAACTAAATGTGCCCCTTGGGCCACTTTTCAGTGCCCCATGAGGAACAGGAGCCCTGTTTGAGGCCCCCAAAGGTCCCTTTCTGACAGCCTTTTCATGGCAATGGTACCGCCATGAAAAGGTTGTCAAAAAGGGACATTGTAATCCAAACGGCGGTGCCTGCCTTGGCACCACCATAATTAGGGATTGCGAATCTGACCACTGCCCCATCAGATCAGTAGCTCCTGTCAGAGGTGGTGTCTGTACCCCGTTCAACAAGGGCCCAACTGCCTGCATCATAAAGCAGCATTTGGATTGACGGGCTTACGGTCAAGCAGACTGCCAGTGAAGGCCTGTTGGTTGTGGTCCACCTGACATCATAATTATGCCCTACGTTTTTTTTTACTTAGTGTTAATATTGTTGTAAGTATTATTGAGTTTTAAAATAACATATTGAATAAGTGAAGGAATAATCATTCATTATTTTCATATTGAATATTATTTTTGGAACGTTTTGTAAAATATATTTTGTAATTATTGTTTTTAATTGATGTAATTGATAATATACATTATGCATGTTCTTCTGTGTGTAAGTGTTTTAGGAGCACCTTGTAGGGTTATTTGAGGATTATGTTATGAAGTGTTTTTAATTGTTTGATTACATTTATTTTGAAGTTGTTTTTATTGTTAGAAAATTACGTTAATAAATGTTATTTTTGAAAGGTAATTATTTTGATTATTTTTTATTTAAGGGATACATATATATTTTTCAATGTTTTTCGAGAGCAATCTACTTTTTGGCAGAGGTAAATGAGGTTATATTTAATTGATAGAATTTGCATCTGAATTTAATATATCGTTTATGCTATAACTTAAATTGTAATAATAATTAAATTGTTGAGATTCAGACCACTGACTCACTGTCAGTGAAACTGCTCTCCCACCCTTTCAGCTCCACCATTAAGTGAGGCCTCTCTGAGCCCTGCACTCCCGTAGTGTTGGTGTTCGAGGCCCTTCTCCATCCGCAGGTTATACCTGCGCCTCATCCCTGGTGGTCCAGTGGACCTCTGACTCCTTTCTCTCGCTCCACTTTCTCCCCCTTTCTGCTCCGTTTTCAACCTTCAGCTTTTTCACCCCTTCACTCTCTACAGCACTTTTCTTCTGCTTTCTGCTCTGTTTCACCCTTTCTTCTTCTCATCCTTGTACTCTTTATATCTTTTTCCTTTTATTTTTCACCCTTTTGCTTCTTTTTTTCCTCTTCTTTCTATTGCTTGCTTTTTCCCGTGCTGCTGCCCCCATGGCCCCTCCCCCCTAGCGTGACCAGCCCGAGCCAGTTTCCCTTCCCGCTCCCGCCTCCCAGCATTCCAGCCCTCCCTGACCCCTACTTAATGGCAGCCGCTACGTGGCTGTGCTGCTGGTGCGCGAAGGCAAGCCTGTCTGCGTCCGTCAGCGACCCAACCGCGACCAGCGCCAGGAACCCTGGACCTCCGCATCGCCAACGCTACAACCCAGTGGCACTCCACGGACTTAACCCAGGCCGCAACAACAACTGCAAGCTAGCATCACCAGCTGACACCCATGGCCCCTTCAGCTGTCACCGCTGCCGGCACACTTGCAGCACCGCCAGGAACACGGACCCAGCACAACCCGCCCACAAGAACACAAACAAACCGAAGACCCTGCAAAAGATCCTCCTCAACGTCCCATCACTCCACAAACATGCCACCAACATCTGGGACCTCCTTGACAGCACCCTTCCAGATGTAGCATTCTTCACTGAAACCTGGACCAACATCACCTCTGGATTAGACATCGCCATCACCATTTCCCAAGGATATAAGATCTCTCGGAAGGGCCGCACCACCCGCCCGGGAGGAGGAATTCCCATTGTCCACAAATCGACCCTCCGGCTGAGCACACTCTCTGATGAGCCAGCAGACCTGATAAAACACATACACTTCAAGATAAAGGCCAGGCCTGCCACCACCCTCCGAGGAACTCTCCTCTACCGACCCCCCAGACCCTGCGGACCTTTCACCAACTCCATCATGGATATCATCTCCCTGCAAGCCATCGAATCCACCAATTACACCCTGCTGGGAGACCCCAAATTCCACCTCGACAACCAACTAGACCCCAACACCACATCCCTCCTGGACAACCTCCACAACATTGGATCGTGACTGAACCCACGCACTCACAAAGACACACCCTTGACCCCCTTTTCACAACAGGAAACTCCGTCACCTTCAGCCACACCACTGAACTCCTGTGGACAGACCACCGATGTGTCCACTTCACCTTCAGAACACCCACCATCCACAGACACCCGGACCTGCTCCCACAAAGAAACTTGACCAAAATCACAGACGACCAGCTCACCTCCTCACTCGGCAACTCCACTCCAAACACCACGGAAGACGACAACCCCAATACCGCAGCCCGAACTCTGTAGAGATGGATCTCCTACAGCGCCAACACCATAGCACCCCTCAAAAAGAACAATAACACACACGCCAAGAAAGGCAGATGGTTTACCACCGAACTTCGAGAGTCCAGATACACATGCCGCCGCCTCAAAAAGGCCTGGAGGAACTACAAATCCATTGACACCCACAACAATTTCAGAGCCACCACCAACACCCACCACCATTTCCTCAGAAAAACAAGGAAAAAGCGATCGTAGCCAGAATCTCCACACACGCACCCAACAGCAAAGAACTATTCAGCATCACTAAGGAGTTTGCCCAACCCACCAGCGAGTCTACTGACATTCCCCCCTCACAAGACCTCTGCAACAAACTCAGCACCTTCTTCCACCACAAACTCAAGAACATTTACGACAACTTCGATGAAGACAACCAACACACTGAACCCTCACTAGCCACCCCCGAAACCCTGAAGCCAACGATTGACAACTGGACAGCCCTCACCACCGAAGACACACTTAAGACAATGAAGTCAACCCACTCCGGCGCCCCCACGGACCCCTGCCCACACCACATCTTCAACTGAGCTGCCGACACCATCGCACCCATGCTCATCCACACGCTCAACCACTCCCTGGTGAACACCTCCTTCCCCGATGACTGGAAACATGCCTAGATCAACCACCTTCTGAAGAAGCCCTCAGCGGACCCCACCGACCTCAAAAGCGACAGACCCATCTCCCTGCTGCCGTTCCCAGCGAAAGTCATCAAGAAAGCCATCAACAGCCAACTTGCCACCTTCATCGAAGAACACAACATCCTTGACTCCTCCCAATCCGGCTTCAGAAAAGACCACAGCACAGAAACCGCCCTCCTCGCCTTAACAGACGACATCCCCTCTCTACTTGACAGAGGAGAAACAGTAGCCCTCATCCTCCTTGACCTCTCAGCAGCCTTCGATGCACCCTAACATGCAGACTCCATGACGCAGGGGTCCGGGACAAGGCCCTTAACTGAATCCACTACTTCCTCTCTGGCAGAACGCAGTGGGTCAGACACCCTCCTTTCATCTCATACCCTACACCAACCACCTGTGGAGTCCTCCACTGGTCCTCCCTCAGCCCCACGCTCTTCAAGGCCTACATGGCTCTGCTCACCCCCATCGTCAGACGCTTCATACGCAGACAACACCCAACTCATCCTCTCCCTATCCAACGAACCCAATGCAACCAAACACAACTTTCAAGAAGGCATGGAAGCTGTAGCCAAATGGATAAAAAGCAGCTGCATACAACTCAACACCGACAAAACAGAAGTACTCATCATGGGCCAAACCCCGATGCCTGGAACGACACCTGGTGGCCCCCGCCTCAGGAAGCCCACCCACCCCCATGGACCACTCACGCAACCTTGGAATCATTCTGGACTCCTGCTCAAAATGGACTGCCAGATCAAATCCGTTGCATCCTCCTGCTTCCACACCCTCTGCCTCCTACGTAAGACCTTCAGCTGGATCCCCCTTGAGCACAGAAAGAACGTCACTCACACCCTCGTCACCAGCAGACTCGACTACGGCAACGCACTTTCTACAGCAATGCACTCTACGCCAGAATAAACAAAAACCTCACCCGCAAGCTACAAAACATCCAGAACGCCGCCGCAAGACTGGTCCTAAACCTGCTAAGACATTGTCATATCTCTCAGCACCTGCGCACACTCCACTGGCTGCCCATCGAGGCTTGAATCACCTTCAAGATTCTCACCCACGCACACAAAGCCCTCCACAACACCTGACCAGCATACATGAACAGCCGACTCAAATTCCACACACCCCAAAGGACCCTACGATCAGCTCAGCTCTCCTACGCCATGGTCCCCCGCACCAGAAAGACCAGATCGGGAGGCTGCTCCTTCTCCTTCCTCGTGGCCAGAGCCTGGAACGCCCTACCTCTCCAACTCAGACAGACAACATAATTCCCCATCTTCACGAGAAACCTCAAATCTTGGTTCTTCGAGAGACCCCCTCCTTGATGGACTGGAACTTGGACACCCCAGCGCCTTGAGACCCTTATGGGTGAGTTGTCGCGCTTAACAAACATGTGATTGATTGATTGATCATTGTAATATTTGTATTTTATTATACTATTTATGTTTCTATATTGTATGTTTTTGAAATTATAGTTGTATTTGCTTCATAATGTTTTATTTATATACGAATACATGCTGCAATAAATAATATGTTATTTTTATGTTTCCCATTTTATAAATTAGATTTTCTTAATCTATATTTAATTAGATTATTTTTAAATGTTTAGTGTAGTTATTTTTGGATGTAAAATATTGTTAGCATTGTCTGATATTTATTATATTTACATTTATATTCACATTTTACATGTGTTTATTTTGTTTTTTATTGTAAGATATGTATTAATTTAATATAATATAATATAATATAATATTTGTGTTGTATATGCAGTTTCTTTTACTTATTTTATATGTTTAAGCTTTACTTGTGATGATAGAATGTAGAATTTACAAGAAATATGATTACAAGTTGTGTATTTTTGTTTTTAAATGTATGATACCTTTGATTATATGGTTGAGGGCTTTATTTATAGTTTGGTGGACAGAAAATTCAATCAAAACAGAATATATATACTGTCTCCCATATTACAAGTGCCATAGACCATAATGTACTTGTAATATGGTGTAGGCGGCATTTGCCACATTTGTGACAGAGTATCTAGTCCACCAAAATCTAAATAAGGCCCTAAGTTTTGAGTCTGAATAGGGAATGTAAGTTTTAACTGTTTCTATTTTTAAATATTGAAGTATACTGTAATTAAAGTTTGTTTCATTCATTTTTTCAGTTCTTTCTCCATAAACGCATTGATGTGTATACATTTTCTTTAGTAATAATTGACATATAGCTAATATTTTTTTCCTTTTCTATATTTTAAATAAAATATATTAAATGTTTTTTTTATTGTACTGCTTTCAATGTTCTGGGAGTGTGCTGGAGGTTCTAAAAGTCTTATTTATTTCCAATGTTCTACCTTTTTTAATTATGTGTTTATTTTATAGTCGTTCTTGATCATTTATGTATGTTAGTGGTTCTGCGGTTAGTGATTCCTTCTTGCTGCTCTCTGCTAAATATAGATATAAATCAAATTACTTACTATTTTCTAGGGCTATTATGTGTGGGGATGTTGGTAGATTGTTAGCAAATCTAGTTGTACAATAATATATTAGTATATTAGTATTGTTTCTACATTCTAGTTAGAATAGGGTCTTTTTTTAATTAGGTGAAAAGACGGTCGGCCGAGTTATACAGGTTTAATATTTTACATGTGATGGACATACATTTATTTCCTTTTTTCCCAACAAGTTTTTTAAGGAAATTTAATTGGATTGTTCTGACCATCTATTTATTTCATTTTTCCTTGTATTTGAAGTTTTACTAAAGCATTTTAGATGGTTTCCATTTATATGGTCTAATTAGACTTTTTTTCTTTGTTAATATCTAGTGCTTGTTGTAGGTTGCTCTGTGCTTGTTTGGAAGCAATGCACATATTAATTGGTCATTTGTGTTACAATGCTGACCATGTATAGTATAGATTTAGAAAAATGTGTTGGACTAAATTTAAATGTTCCATCCATCATTAGAAATTCACCATTTTTACATGGTACTGTGTTAGGGTTAGTAGATTATTATTTGCAGCATAAACAATAATTATTCTTTCATAAGTTTTGTTGCCATGCCTTAGAAACCCTGGTTAGCATGTGTTCTTCAAATTTGAGGGATTTCTATTTCTTGATATATCCTATCTGCTCTTGGGGTTTTCCGAGTTTTTAGTCTTTTTAGGTTTGTTGTAGTATTGAGTTGTTCAGTTCCTTCTTCAGGAGTTCCTCTGGGATTTTACAAACCAGCCCTTGCTTCTTTTAAGTACTATGGGGTGTGTCTAATTAGGATTTCAGTCATGTTGTGGAGGGTGATGTGTTCCTTTACACTTTCAATATCATTTTACTTGGTGGTGTCTCTACCATGAAAGTATTGGAGTAGTATTTTGTGTATTTCTTTATGGTCTTTCATTAGAACTGATATATTTACTGTAGGTGTAGTCCTTCTACTGTTGTATCTGTGGATTATAGCATTATTATAATATATGTTATTTTAATGTATAATATATAGTATTTTAAAAAGAAATAACATGACATTTTTTTAAACATGCTTTACATTATCTACTTACATTTATTGTGTCATTTTATTTGGGGGTATGTATCTTATATTAAATGAAGGGTTTTTCTTCACCTTTTTTGATTATTCTTCTTTAATAATTTTTACTGTTGAGAAGGAGAAATGTATTAATTATGTAAGGTTACATTTATTGTTATGCTTTTGTACTATATTAAGGGCTATTTTTAACTTTAAAAAACAATTCCAGTATTTTTTTAGGGATTATAAATTGCTTTTGCTAATTGTATTATTAATATTTACATTTAGTTGTGTCTTTGTTGCAAAATAATTTCCTATATTTTTGTGGCTTGGTATTCTTTTTGGCTTCATTTGGTCTTATGTTTATGGAAAAGAACTATCTATATACTGGAGATGTAATTTTAAAATTATTTTTAGTTTATTAGCTGTATAATAAAATAATTTAGATAATTTGTTCTGTTTAAGCCTAATTTATATTGTTACTGCCTTGGGCAATTTGATCAGGTTTATTTCTTGAGAGTGTTGTAGAGTTTCTGTCTGTAGCTTGAGTGAGCCAGAGGTATACTCTCCAGCAGTGGTGGCTTCTTCTGCAGCAGTTAGTTGCACATTGTGATTTCTTTATTATAGTGCTTTTAAATTATGTGTTTTTATATGCTTAAATTTCATTTTAATGTAATTGGTTTAAAAGTTAGAAGAGTTAGTTACTGGTCTTCTTTATTGTTTCAGCCTTTTTTTGTAAATGTTAATTATTATTTCATTAAGCCTTTATATATATGTATATTTAATCTATGGGACAAAGTACCCCCACAGAAAACGATTGGGATTTAGCGAATCACTGCAGAGTTCCATGATCTTGTAGAGGAATGAGATTGAATGTCGAGTTTCTTTGTAAGGTCTTGAACTTCAAGGTCACTATCAATATCCGTTTACTGTACAGAAAAGGGTATTTTATTCTTTATAACACATGGTCACACCTTGTCCTTTCATGTTCAATTGCAGAAAAAAGCTAAAAAAAGATTAGTATAATTTAATATATAAGTCAGAGTAATAAAAGCTGTACCTCAGAATGTGTGGAAACCTGTAGCATATATATATTTCCTTTTATGACCAAACGATTTTAAAAGAATAAACATATGGGCATAAATATCTTCATTTCACTGAAAGAAACAAAAAGTTATCAAAAGGAAGAAAACCCCATATTCTTATTTTCCTGATTTAAACTGTAGCAGTAATTAAGCTCCATGCTGTGCCTTTTAATTTGGCTGACATTGTGACTTAAGGGATCAACTGTAATAACTTACTGCAATTGAGCAGCTACATCATTTCTTTATTAAAGGTGACTAGAGATGTCAAACATCATGTTTAAGCAAATAGTAGACAGGCTTCTATGCAGGGATTACAGTTTGCACCATTATATTCAAGATTGCAAATATGCATTGCCAACATGAACAAACAGATTATAGGCAGCAAGTCACCTAATGGGAACTGCATCTGTTTTGTGTGAATTTCATATACCCTGGATTGAGGAAGGGTTCAAAGGAATGATACGTTGCAATGAAGTGTGAATTATAAGATACATTGAGGCATTTTTAAATGTGTAACCTGATTCAGTGTTCCATTATGTGGAAAGCACAAAATCTGCTATTCCAAATGCCTGGCAGCAAAAGTTTATTTGCCGATTGGAATTCTTTTTAATAGTGCCAACCATGAATACAGCCTATGACAATTCCTCAGTTGTATGCCATGGCTGTTTGTATACGTTTTGGTCATCTGTCACTCCAGACTGGCTTTATAGGACATATGTCCTATGGGTTACACCTTTGGCACTCTTGGGTGAACTCCTCAGAATATATACCTTTGCTGGTTAGCATAATACACATTCTTAGGGGTTGCTTCTCCACCTGATCTTATGTGAAATATAGAGCATATATTTTATTAGATGGGAAATTGCATCTCCCAAATTAACCATTTATTAAGAGCCACCATCTATGCTCCATAGTCAATGTGTGAGATTTCCATACACCCAACTCCATTTTCCCCATGGCTTACACTGCTCCAAGTAAGCCTCAGGCATTTATGACAAATCTTATTGCCAAGGCCAATTCACTAAGGTCACCCATTTTTCTCCCAAATAAACTCGCAAACCATTGAATTAGTGCTTTGGATAAATTTCAATCTTCAATCTATCAATCTTCTATAGTTAGTTGCCCAGACCTACGGCCTCTTTTAAATCTTGCCAGGCGGCTGTCCTCTGCCATGGCTGATGAAGTAAATTACTCCATTACCCTGATGGAAGTGTTGGTAGCCCAGAGGACATTTATAGAAATGACAGGATCTGTCATCATGGCAAAGGTGCAATTAAATCCGTTGCCCTGGCAGAGGAGAGGTCACCTGCAGGAATCTGCTCAAAAAGAAGTTATTTGGAATTCTGAACTGTGTGACTGCGCTTTCCTGTGTAGAATCCTCCAGCAAGCTCAATTAGATCAGAAATAAGGAAAGGTGGTACCAAGAAGCTTTTGCTTCCAATCAGTTGAGGCCGAAGAAGATTTATACCAGGACCATCTATCTACAAGTCCAGGTGACCTTAGTAGTGAGACTGCCAGAGGAACACACCCCTCTGTATGCCTGTGTTTGATTTTGTCATTTTCAATGATAGTGGGATATCCCCTCTCCTGGTGCATGCTAGATGCATACGGGTGTGGTGGGAGCACAGCGCATCACAAACCTATGTGACTTGGAGTAAGAACAATTGTCACAAGATTTCCCAGTGGTGTAGAGTCCCAACACCAAGTTGGACAACATGCCAGATGAATACACAAGATGTCTTGTGTGGTTCTAATGTTTTCCTTTGCCCCAGTGTTCATACACTTCAAATCTTTCCAGCTGTCTTTGATGCTTCATTGCAAAGATGACCCTCTTCCCATTTCCACAAGTAGAACCATTAACCCAGAGCCTCTATGACTCTCATGGTGCTGGATATCCATTTTTAAGTACTAACAAATCCAAATGCTAAACTCAGACATAAGTTTAACTCCTAGCTCCAGTAATTTTAACAGTGAACATGAGGCAGGTGATTACATTGTGTTAGATTGGGAGTTTACTTCCCTTCAGTTTTGACCATTCACTTTCAGCATAGTCATCTGTTTTTTGGTGCTCATGATTGGTTAGATACTAGGCACGGGCAGCATTTGTGTTACACCAGCATAATCTTGCATAATTATGTGCATTTTGCATATTATACACAATGCCCAAAAAGTATACCACTTCTCAATGCTGCATAATTTTTTGTTCGTTTGGGGAAAATCATATAATGGGAGCAGAGGAAAATGTTTTAAAAAAAACAGCACGAGTGGTTGCAGTTCCTATCATGTGCTATTTAGTGCTAGTGTTTTAGTGTAAAACACTTCCTCAGGACCATAACGGATATGAGAAAGCCTTTCTTGCTATTAAATGGTTCTAGATGTCAGGCTTGTGGTTTGGGAAACTGTGAATAAAATCTGTAATTTTTCCAAAATGTCACGTAATTATGCACAGGGAAATTATATGAATTGTGCACAAAGTAAAGGGAATTACATTATCACTGTTCTGGGTGTGAACAGCACATTTTGATTGTAATTTGCATTTCTAGAAGAACACTGCAATTCATTGTGTCATTACATTTGTGGGATTAATATTGAGATTACTATTTTTGCTGTGCAGATACTATACAGTTCTAGATACTGATGAAATGCACTTTCAGGCTAAAATTCCACTTGTGCTTTATTTTATCCAGACACTTCCTTTACAACAGCTCCTCTGAGCCAGGACTAGAATGCCTAACAGAGTTTCCCAGAGGATCAACAAGGCCTGAAATTTGCATAGCAGTTTGAATATACATGAGCAGATATACTTGCACTGGGTTTGCTCAAGTTTTGTGCTGCTAACCAGGAGGATAATGTTTATTTAGGATTTACTTTTCAGTGCAAAACTTTATTTCCCCAGGAAAGTAGTCTTAAAGCAAAGTAGGGCTTGGGCTGTTTTGTTTTGTTTGCATCAATTGGGAGTACCGGGGGTGGCACATAGGAGTACCCATGCAACCACGCAAGGTATTAGATGCCAAGTCATATCTACTGTCATTTGTAGATGGGGTTTTGTGCCTGAAAATTATATCTCTTTGGAGCTGGCATTTAAATGGAGAAATGTTTTCATTTCTCCAATCTTTTCTGACTTTGCATTTGTGTTGCATTTTACAGCAGACACCCAAAGTGGGAAAAAAAATTAAGTTTGCCTAAGCATAGGATTTTGTACTGGAACAAAACCTATGCAAGACATCAGGCAGACACATTTGCCCTACGGTTAAACAGGTGTGTGCAAGATGCTAAGCATCTTGATTGTGCACTAGTGCTAGGGAGAAAGCTAGGGCGCCATATCATAATAGATATGATGCTTTACTGTTCTATCCCTCTCACACAAAGCAAAGCAGGAGTTTTTCTTACTGCTCTTCGTTATGTGACAACTTTGTAAATCTGCCCTTCAGTGGCCTGTTCTGGGGGAAATACCTGAAGTGTGACATTTAATATTCCAGCAGCTGCAGAGATCATGGACCATGGCTGATACTGCATTTCATGGAGCCTGGTAACATTACTTTGGGACGAATTTAGAGTTTGGATGGCGGGTACTGCATCACAAAGGTGATGGATATCCTATACATTTTGTTGCAGGATGAAAGCCCGGACATCGTGGCTATCACCGAGACATGGCTGAAAGACGAGGACGCAGCCATTATCAATCTGGCATTCCCCCCTGACTATACAGTCCGTACCCTTAATCGATCTTCTAGGGGAGGGGGAATTGCCCTGGCCATTCGTTCTAGTCTTACTTGCTCCTGGACCGCACTGACCATTGCGGGATGTGAAAGTGCGCTGTTTAAGATTCTGGTTACTCCACACTTTTCACTCTCGGGGATGGTGGTCTATCGTCCCCCAGGGAGCGAGGCGGCGTTTCGCGCCGCTTTCCCGGATGTGGTCAGCTCCTTGGTGGTGGGGTGTCCCAATTTTTCGATTCTGGGGGACCTTAATCTCCATTTCGATAGACCCAACCTACCCGCGGTCAGTGGCATTCTCACGGATTTGGAGGCCTTACAGCTGCTGCAGCTTGTTCAGCAGCCCACCCACATCGGGGGCCATACGCTAGATCCCTTCTTCACCAATCTGACAGATGCTTCTGTCACTGCCGTCTCGCCCCTGGGTTGGACTGATCACTCTTTGGTCGCCATTAGTACCCCTTTATCAGGTAGGACTGTCATCCCTCCTGCTAAGCTGATCGTAAGGCGGCATTGGGGCAAATTACGGTTGGAAGATCTGCACCGTGTCCTCGCTGCAGAGCCATTAGATCCGTTTGTAACTGTTGATTCAGGTTACGATGGGTTCTGCGCGTGGATCTCCAAAGCGCTAGATGCGCTTATTCCACTCACCGCCTGTAAGACCAGTGCCAGAGAATCTAGCCCATGGTACGATGGCGCCCTACGTGCGCTCAAGGGCAGTTGCAGGCGCGCAGAGAGGGCTTGGCGGAAGGCGTACGATTCGGGGAAAAAAGCTATCTATCTCGCCTCCGTCAAAGTATACCATCGGGCTGTGTGCCGTGCTCGGGCATTGTATTATACTGCCGAAGTCGGCAACAGCTCTAACCCCTCGAAAACTATTTTCAAATTGTTGAAGGATCTTCTAGCTAAACGCCCCGATGCTCCGACGACGGGCTCTACTGCTCATTGTGAGGCTCTTGCGGTGTTCTTTCAGGAAAAGGTCCAAAACATCTATACGACCTTTCCATCCACAGGACCCCCAGTTGAGTCTCCGATTTCCATCTGTGGAGACACAGCTCTGCACTCGCTTCCCCTGTTGACATTGGAAGGGTTTAACATCTTGGCAAAGCAGGTGAAATCTGGGTCCCCCGCCGACCCTCTCAGTTCGGCTCTCTTTAGAGATGAGTCGTTCGTGGGTCGGACCGTGGTACACTCCCTGATCAACATCTCATTGGAGTCGGGCACGGTCCCCCTTAGCTGGAAGCGGGCGATGGTTTCCCCCATCCTAAAGAAGCCCTCACTGGACCCAGACAAGCCTGAAAACTATCGGCCTATCTCTTTGCTTCCCTGGCCTACCAAAGTAATGGAGGCCCATGTCAACAAAGTTCTCTCGGCCCACCTCACCCAGTTTAACATCTTGGATCCCACCCAAAATGGCTTCCGTGCTGGTCACAGCACGGAGTCTGCCCTTCTCTCCATGGCTGAACACCTTCGCACAGTGATGGATGCGGGGCAGACAGCGGCGCTCGTTTTATTAGATTTGAGCGCCGCGTTCGACACCGTGTCCCATCCCATCCTGTTGCATCGCCTGTTGGAGGTCGGGCTGGGTGGCTCGGCCCTCCAGTGGTTTCGCTCTTTCCTGAACGATCGTTTCTTTAGCGTTGCGTTGCCACCGTACCAGTCCCAATTCCTTCCTCTGAGACAGGGGGTCCCGCAAGGCTCCTCGCTGAGTCCCACGCTTTTCAATCTGTATGTGAGACCGCTGGCTGAGATCGTCAAGCAATGGGACATGACTATGGTCTCGTATGCTGACGATACTCAGCTAGCGGTGACTATCAGCGGGGATGCGGATCGGGATGCCCCCAGGTTTCAGAGTGGACTTAGGGCGGTGGCAAGCTGGATGAAGAACAACTGTCTCCAGCTCAACGCGAAGAAAACCGAGATCATGATCGTGGGCTGGAAGGCGGAACTGTGGGGGGACAAGTGGTGGCCCATTGAACTGGGGCCGGTCCCTCTCCCGGTCACTGAACTTAGGAATCTGGGAGTGTGGATGGATCCCGCTCTCAGTTACGAGGGCCACTCGAAGAAAATCGCGGCCGGCTGTTTTGGCATCTTGCGGTCGCTGAGGCCCATTCTTAAGTTCTTTGACCGTGGTACCAGGCAGCTGATAGTCCAGGCCACGGTATTATCCCGCCTGGACTATGCCAGCTCGCTTTTGGTAGGGACCAACATGGCGGAGACTACCCGCCTTCAACGAGTGCAGAATGCCGCGGCTAGAGCCATTGTAGGCTTACCCCGAAGGAGCACTGTCTCAGGTGTCTTGAGATCCTTGCATCGGCTCCCCATTAAATCACGCATCCAGTTCAAGGTGCTGTGCTTGGCGTTCAAGATCTTGAGGGGAGTAGGTCCGCCAATTCTCGCTGACCTTCTGTCGTGGTATGTTCCTTCCCGCGCTTTGAGATCGGGAAGCCAAGCGCTCGCGGTGGTCCCCCGATACAGGCTGTGTCGGGCTGGTGGTCGCTCTTTTCGGGTGAGGGCGGCTGAACTCTGGAATTCCCTCCCTGTGGACTTGCGGCTACTGACTGACCTCTTGGCCTTTCGCAAAGCTCTGAAAACGTTTCTTTTTTAATTAGATCTTTTATCTGTGTTGTGTTTCTGCTATCGGTTGCACTTTGCCTGCCATGCGCCAGGACGCCCCTTGGCTGGGGCAGCTGTGCGCAATACAAAAGTGCATAACATAACATAACATAACATTTTATTACAATCTTATCACCATTGTATTATATCCTAATGAACTGTTAATAAGGCATCTGGGATATCTGCCATGTTTGTGATGGTGTACCCATAGCTGCCAACTTTCCCAGGTCCATGTGTGATATGTTGGTGCAGTCCAAGCTTTTTCTTTGACTACTAGGACTTGCATTCTTGTTTTATATGGGAATAAACAAGACTACATGTCCCAGAATTCAACGAAAACCTGGTCTGCTGCAGCACATTACACGTAGACTTGGGAAATTTGACAGGACTGAGTACCCATCCACCAAACATTAAATGATGCCCCTTTTGTGGGGAACCCTCAGCCTACATGACCAGAGTTCCCCATAGGTTTTGATACGTCACTTAATCGTGTGCTTCTTTTTAAATGCATTTGATCCACACAAACAGGTCAGGACATTGTCGCTTGCCTTTGTTACTGGATGTCGTTTTTTGATAATCATAACAGTTGTGACTTTTTGGTGAAGCTTCTAGATGTACCCCACGAAATACAAATCAATTTTGCACCAGTCGATTACTCTAGTTCTTTGTTATCCAGCAGTATTTCCTAACTTATAAGACCGAATAAAAAGACAAGCCACAGAGAAGCCTAAAGGTGAATAGATTTTATATGGTGACTATCTTTAGCAGAATCTACAATAATATGGTAGATTGTGCGAAGAAGCTACATAGAGTCAGTCCCTAGATGATGTATTGAATGTTGAAGTCATGTTGGCATTTTTGAGCTGTGATTGTATGTTTCATAATGGGTTTTTTCACAGCTTGACTAATATTGATCATAGACACAGGATCCCAAAATATTTATAACAAGCTCTCTTAGAAAGCCCCTGACCTTTGCAGTCTGATTATCTGGCAGGCTATGCTGATTTTTTGACTTTGTATAGTACAACTATTAAATGTCAAATGTTTCATGTGCAGGTTTAAAGAAAATAAAACTCATAAATTCATAAACGGCCCAGGTGTGAAGTCATGTCTCATAATAATCCAAGAATAAACTCGATTGAACCCTTTTGGCTTTTTCGTATAAGGCTTAAGAAGGTTCATATTCATGAAAAGAAGAAACAAGCCTTTTAATATTAAGTCTATAATCTTCCTCAAACAACCTAAGCAGAGCACAACTGAGTGTATTCATTATATAGGTATTTCAGCACCAGGCATTGCAGTGGAAAAGGCTACCTGCAAAACTGATCCTGCTGCATTTCCAGTACACCTAGCATGAGTAGTTCTTGTGGATAGAAACCTGCTGAGTTTAGAAGTACAGACTAGTTTGTAACTGACTCAGAGGTCAGGTTACTGCAAAGAGATCCTTATATAGTATGACACATCTGTATCACCTGTCCTGCAACACACATGATTTATGCATCTCCCACAAACCGACGGTCGTGCACGCACATATGGGTGTACAGTCAGGTTTGATATGATCATGTAGACCTGGCATTAGTTTACATTTCCTCGGTGTGCATTTGTCTTTTCATGAACAGGCAAGTAGAGAGGCATCGCACTCTGTGGAATTGGCATGTTTTGAATTCCATTCACCCCCAACCCCTCACACACAGACCTGTCTAACACCACATGGGTAAAATGGGAGCTCTTACAATGACATTGTATTAGATAGCGTGCTGGATGCCCTAAAGCAGACACAACAGATGAAATAAATGCCAAATGACACTTATGTGTTAGCATTACATTCTTAACAACCACTGTAAAAGAGAATTACTGTGTACTTAAACATTTTATGAGTGGGAGTATTTAGAATATTCGCTTTTCTGCTCATTCACTACAGATTTTGACCTTTTTAATAATAATAATAATAATAATAAAACATTTATTGAGCGCATGGCTGCACAGATGTGTATCCCCGCGCTGATTGCTGAAAAATCTCATCCGCGACAACCGGACGAAGAAGGGCCAGAGTTATTGAGGGAAGAGGTGTGTTTTCAAGTTCGCTCTGAAAAGGGTTTCAGAGGGTTCCATTCTTAAATGAGTCGGAAGGGCGTTCCAGAGTTTCACTCCTAGAAAACTGAAGGAGCGGCCCCCGATTTTGGCTTTGTGAACGCGGGGTAGTTTGAGAAGGGACATTCCTGCAGACCTCAGATGACGGGTAGGGCGATGGATGGTCATAAGGCTTCTAAGGTATGAGGGGCCCTTGTTGTGGGCTATCCTGTGAATATAGCAAAGGCTCTTGAATTTAATTCTTTCCCTTACGGGGAGCCAGTGCAATTTGGACAGTGCAGTCTTGGCCGAGATTCTTTTCGGAAGGCCTAGTACCACCCGGGCGGCTGCATTTTGTACACATTGCAGCTGGTGAAGAAGTTTTTGGTTAATGCCCAGAAGAAGGGCATTCCCATAATCCAGGTGCGGTGTAATAAGAGCATGTACAATGGTTTTCCTGGCTGTGATGGGTATAAGGTCAATGATTTTTCTAAGGATTCTTAGTGTTCCGATGCATTTGCCAATGATCTTGTGGACTTGGGATTTACCTGAAAGGTCCGAGTCGATCATGATCCCGAGGTTCTTGACTTTCTCAACCGGTTGAGGACAGTCGCCAAGCGATGTAGGCCACCAAGCTTGAGACCAAAGGGAGGTGTTGTTCCCAATCACAAGCACCTCAGTTTTGTCACCATTTAGCCGGAGACAATTACTGTCCATCCACCTGGCGACCGCAGTCATGCACTCCGAAAAGTTTGCGGCATGCTTGTCAGTATCCGGAGTAAGCTTGAACATGAGCTGCGTATCATCGGCGTAGCTAACAATGCCCACGCCAAAGTTCTCTATGATTTGAGCCAGGGGTTCCATGTAGATGTTAAACAAGGTAGGGCTCAAGCTAGAGCCCTGTGGAACCCCATAACTCACGGACCGCGAGGATGATTTAAAAGGCGGGCAGTGAAGCTGGAAAGTTCTGTTGGAGAGAAAGGATTTAATCCACTCCAGTGCACAGTCTTTCACTCCAATGTCATAGAGTCGGGACAAGAGCGTGGCATGTAACACCGTATCAAAAGCGGCGCTTAAGTCCAACATGACCAGCGCTGCAGTTTCACCCTCGTCCACCATCTTGCGGATAAATTCCGTGGAATACAAGACAGCAGTTTCCGTGGAGTATTTGGGTCTGAAGCCGGATTGGGTGGGATGGAGGATGTTTTCTTGCTCTAAATACGCCATGAGTTGGGAGTTCACTATTTTTTCTATTATTTTGGCGCAAAGAGGCAATAGTGATATTGGTCTGAGGTTTTGAAAGTGAGTAATAGGAATGTTCGGTTTTTTTTTCAGGGGGATGACTTGGGCGTTTTTCCAAGCCTCAGGGACGAGACATTCTTTGAAGGATAGGGTGACGAGATGGCAAATTTGATCCATGAGAGTACTGTCCATGATGTCTTTGCATTTGTCTAATGGACACACATCGTTTGGGGAGCCTGAGTGGATACTGTTAATTATGCTAGACAGTATTGCTTTGTCCGGAGTGAAGAAGTGAGTAAGAGTGGATTTATGACGGCTGGTAGGTATCGTGCCCAAAGTAGGGGGCGCGGAGAAAGTAGCATGGATTTTGTCTACTTTGTTGACAAAGAAATCAGCAATTTCTTCACATAGCTCATCAGAGTATGTGTCTTGCGTATCCAGGCTCGCTGTGTCTGTTAGTTGTTTATAAATCTGAAACAGTTCTTTAGAGGGATTTATGGACTGTTCAATTCTCTTTTGGTAAAAGAGACTTTTTTCCTTTCTTATAAGTCTCTGATAGGCTTTTAATTCCCGTTTGTACTTTTCCTTCAGTTCCATGGAGTAGTTCTTTCTCCAATTTCTTTCAATCCCTTTGCACCGGGCTTTAGCTGACTTTAATTTTTCTGAAAACCACGGTTCAGATTTAGTTCGCCTAGCTGGGGGTTTGCAAGTCCAGGGGGCGATTTTATCAAGTGCCTTACCCAACCAGAGTTCGTAAGAATTCCAGGTGTCTTGAAGGGATAGGCCTTGGGGGGGGGGGTAAATTTTTAATTCGTCTGAGAGTCGTTCTGGGGTGTAGTTTTTCCAATTGCGACGTTTGGCACATACAGGTTTGAGGGCATTATCTTTAGTCCTGGTCTTGGGTATATTGAACGTAATCATGTGGTGATCTGACCATATTATGGGGACCGGCGGTTGTATATTAATGCCTTCCCAAGTCGCGAAAATGGGATCTAGGAGGTGGCCCTGTTTATGTGTAGGTGAGGTGGAAAGCAAAGTGATCCCCAGAGCGTGCAAGGCTGTCTTAAGGAGTTGAGCTTCCTTGGCAAGTAGATCTTCAAAATGAAGATTCAGGTCGCCTAGTATCATGAAGTTGTTGTATTTGATAGCTAGTTGCGTCGCAGTATCAATTAGTTGGTTACAGAAAGGAGTAGCATTGCCAGGGGGCCGGTAAATGAGAAGGCCAGTTATGGACATGTTAGGAGACACTTTAATGGTGAAAAAGCCACATTCGCTATTAATGATGGCTTTGTGAGTGAGGGTGCACTCCAGTTCTTTTTTGAAGATCATTGCAAGGCCACCACCGCGCTGTATTGGCCTGTCGATTCTCAGTAGGCTGTAGCTAAGAGGAACCGCCTCGAGTATATCTGGAGATGAAGATTCATCTAGCCAGGTTTCTGTTAGAAACAATATATCGAAGTCATTGTGAAGTAGAAGGTCACGCAGTTCCAGTTTGTGTTTAACCATTGATCTGCAATTAAGTAGCATCAGGTTAAGACAGGTTACAGGGTTATTAAAGATGGAGGCATCATCAAGGCGAAAGTAGCATGAGTTGCATTGGGATGATGATACGTTAGGGTCTATGGAGTGATGACATGATAAGGTGGGGGTCTTACCTATTTCGAATATCGCCTCGCGAGTGTAGCGTATTAACTTAGGGGGGAGCGCTCTCTCGGATGTCTGCGTGTTGCCCCTGTGGCCTGAGTCTCCTGTCCCGCGTCCCGTCTGGTCGCGGACGGGCGCAGACGGGCAGGACTCTGGCTTGACTCCGGCGCGCGATCGGCGTGCCCGCAATGCGCGTCCGCTGCGCGGAGCCATGGACGTAAGGTTTTGAGCGCTCGAAGCGCGACGTGCAGCGCGAGCCCTCACCAAGATGGCCGCTGCCTGACTTCCTACCTCTCTGTGGTCCCACCTGGAGCCGGTCTAACAGTCAACCGCTTCCCAGGACAGACAAGAGTGCGAAAAGACTAGAATAACGAAGTTCCAGCAATGTAAGGGGAGCGGCGCTCAAGTAGCTTGAGTAAAGGAAGAGCTATCAACTTTAAAAACAGTTTGGGGGGGGGAGCGGACACAAGGGAGGAAAATGAAATACAGCACACTATATTAAAAATCAACCTCCCGGCTCAAGCCTCAGGAGGAGAATACCAGCAATCACTGTTACTGCACAGAAAATCCGGTTTTAAGCGCTCGAAACGCGACGTGCAGCGCGAGCCCTCACCAAGATGGCCGCTGCCTGACTTCCTACCTCTCTGAGGTCCCACCTGGAGCCGGTCTAACAGTCGACCGCTTCCCAGGACAGACAAGAGTGCGAAAAGACTAGAATAACGAAGTTCCAGCAATGTAAGGGGAGCGGCGCTCAAGTAGCTTGAGTAAAGGAAGAGCTATCAACTTTAAAAACAGTTTGGGGGGGGGAGCGGACACAAGGGAGGAAAATGAAATACAGCACACTATATTAAAAATCAACCTCCCGGCTCAAGCCTCAGGAGGAGAATACCAGCAATCACTGTTACTGCACAGAAAATCCGGTTTTAAGCGCTCGAAACGCGACGTGCAGCGCGAGCCCTCACCAAGATGGCCGCTGCCTGACTTCCTACCTCTCTGAGGTCCCACCTGGAGCCGGTCTAACAGTCGACCGCTTCCCAGGACAGACAAGAGTGCGAAAAGACTAGAATAACGAAGTTCCAGCAATGTAAGGGGAGCGGCGCTCAAGTAGCTTGAGTAAAGGAAGAGCTATCAACTTTAAAAACAGTTTGGGGGGGGGGAGCGGACACAAGGGAGGAAAATGAAATACAGCACACTATATTAAAAATCAACCTCCCGGCTCAAGCCTCAGGAGGAGAATACCAGCAATCACTGTTACTGCACAGAAAATCCGGTTTTAAGCGCTCGAAGCGCGACGTGCAGCGCGAGCCCTCACCAAGATGGCCGCTGCCTGACTTCCTACCTCTCTGTGGTCCCACCTGGAGCCGGTCTAACAGTCGACCGCTTCCCAGGACAGACAAGAGTGCGAAAAGACTAGAATAACGAAGTTCCAGCAATGTAAGGGGAGCGGCGCTCAAGTAGCTTGAGTAAAGGAAGAGCTATCAACTTTAAAAACAGTTTGGGGGGGGGAGCGGACACAAGGGAGGAAAATGAAATACAGCACACTATATTAAAAATCAACCTCCCGGCTCAAGCCTCAGGAGGAGAATACCAGCAATCTTGAGATTTTGACCTTTTCTTGGCCCTGTTTTTTCTGGGTTTAGATACACAGTGCCATTTAACAGGGGATGCAAGAGGGCGCGCACACAAGATGGCTGCACTGGTTTGATTGAACAGAAAAGTTGCTAGTACTGCACTTATTCTTTAAACTCCATATTATTTAGGAGAACACATTTTGAGAATGCAACAAAAAGTGTCAAAGACTTTTCTTTTGCTTGAGTTAATCAGTATTTAATAGTATTTCTTTAAAGATTTGGACCTTCCTATTGCTAAAGCAATTTTTTTAAAACAGAATATCACAAAAGACGAAAAAATTCATAATGATCACACCACACCGATTATTCACTCACAACTCTCATGCTGATCTCACATACCATACACTCTTAACAGCTCATACGTTCACACAGGCTATTCAATCAGAAAATGAACACGTAAAAAACAACGTATTTTACACTCTTTTCTGTTAGGACCACAGAAAAAGAACATTCAGCAAGACATATTGATCTATAAATGATTCTTATTTGTAGATATTTTCTTGTTCTTGTGGTCTTGAAAGAGGTCTACGCGTTTCGAGACCCATGATTTGCTGGGCCTCTCATCAGGACCTGTAAGGTAAGAAAGGAGAAGCCTGTATAAGTTACAGGAGGGGCCCCTATACCTAGTTTGCATTGGTTGTTCGTTTCTGTAGGGATAAAGTTACCTTTGTTTGGATGAAGACAAGCGTTTTAGAGTAGTGGGGGAACCTGGGTGGAGAAGACTGGTTTGAGGCTCCTGCTTCCCGGGACACACAATCAGCATTATCCTGCCACAAATGGATGAACACAGAGCCAGGATATGAAGATAGGGGTTTCTAAACCTCTCGCGACCCCCTAACATCTTGACTATCCTGGCACATTGTGAAGCGGACAAGAACTGAGGGTAAGGCCCTACAGAGCTGTGGAGATAGTCCGTAAGATGGCGGCTTCCTGACCGTAGAGTTGTGTGTCCTCCAGAGCCTCCAGGCACAAGTTAGCACCAGACTATGTCTGATCTGTGCAGCAAGACAGAGGAGAGTGCCCTCCCTGGCACCACTGAGAGGCCTGCGGCAGCTCTGACACCCGGCTCAGCAGGGTAAGGTGAGCGGGTGCTCAACAGCAGCGAGTGTGGGTCTGCAGGGGAGGAGTGCCAGAGAGATTGTGGGAACATACTGCAGCGGTGCACCCTGGGCCTAGACAATCATGGCCCAGAGTGTGGTGGGCACGGGCATGGCCCCAAGCCTGGGAATCCTTCCGAACACCATACCAGCCGGAAGGTGGGGTGGAGACTTACCCTTGCGGCGTCTCTGCTCGACGCACCATCACAGCGGGCCTGCTGGACACAGCGCAAGGCTCACTAGACCCTGTGAAAATTTAGAATGAAGGCACTGGGTGAGCGGTGCCTAGATCTGCTAAAGGCTGGGCTTGAGAGCCCAGATTGACATCCCTGCTTGTGCACTGTGAGGAGATGCTGCCCCGGTTTGAGGTCACTCTAAGCCTGCTACAGATAATTGTACAGGAGAAAGGTCTTTACTCTAAGGCCCACTACTGAAAATACTCCCCTGGTCGGAAAGCCTTGAAGCACTGGCACACATGACTCTCCCAAGAGCTGTACCCCCAATGAGGGGTAGAGCTGTTCCAGCATGAAGCCGCTGTAAGACTGCTGCATACGCTGGTCTAGGAGAAAGGTCTTTACTCTAAGACTCTTGATTGAAATTGACTTTCTGGATTGGAGGCCTGAAACCACTGGCAAACATGACATGGGCAGAATGGAGGGCAAGCAGTAAAAAATTACCATTTGAAGTCCGGAAATCTACACGCTTGTGCAGAGCAACGACCGGGAACAGATCATGGCTAAGGAGTCACATGTAGATTGTCAGGCCCCAATAGAGGACATGAAGTCGTGCCTCATTACAATGAAGCATAGCCTCACCTCCATTGAATTGAAAACAGATAGTATGTGCTCCCACATAGACTTTATGGCTAAAAAACTTAAGACGCATGATGGACTCATCAATGAGGCTGAGCACAGAATCTTTGAGCTGGAAGATATCTCTGAAGGCAGGAGGGAACAACTACTGAACATGGAGAGCCTTCTGAAGGTAATAGCAGACAAAAATGAAGCATGCACATCCTTGGCATACATGATTCCACAAATACCGGCAGGATGGATTAATATGTTGAACATCTGCTCACAATCACTTTCGGTACTGGCGCCTTCTCTATGCAGCAGCAGGTGGAGAGAGCCCATCCCCCCCCCTCCAGGGTGTTCCCGAGGCCCATTATTGCCAGGCTAATAAAATATAGAGACCGGGATGCCGCCCTTCAACTGGTCAGGGAACAGCGTCAGCTCGTCTTTGAGGGCTCTGCCTTCACCATATTTCCGGACTTCACTATGGCAGTACAGGAAGCTCTGAAGAAATTCCTGCTGGTGAAGAAGAAGCTTCAGCAGGCCAATGTCACATACGCCATGTCGTACCCACTCGTCTCATTAAGGCAAACAACATTTCTTTAGCAATCCACAACAGGTGGCCTATGTTTTGAAGTGCATCACTCGTGAAACACCCCCCAAACACCATGGCCCGATCCTCCCCCATCCTATATCGCCGATGTCTGAGCAGGACTGAGTCAAACCAATATCAATCCATTAAGCAGGCACTGTAGCGGAGCACCGTGGATATGAGGACTCCGTATCATCATGGCTATCGTCACAGTTACTGCGGACTCTTGGAACCAGTATGAGACCCTCCAGGGCACCCTCATTTCTACAGAGGGAACCTGCTGTGCACTCTGGTGATACCTCACAAGGAGACCACTAATTCAAACTTCATTCTTTACTGGGCTCAATCTTTACTCTTTCTTTCTTTCATACTGCTCTACTTCACATCTATACTCATAATATTTTGGTTTCATTGTTCTGTCCCTCCTTTACCTATCTTTCTCTTTTCACCAGCTGGCTGATGCCACAGTGGTCCCCTACTGGAACCTACAACAGAACTCGCTACTGTGTTTACTCTTAGCAGGTCTTCCTATCAGTTATATCAATGCTGTTTCTTTGTTGGTTTATGGTAAAGGGGTGGATTGACTCTGGCAAGTTTGTGCTGCAGTTGTGGACAGAGGTAGGGGTGGGGATACACTCAACAGTTTTCATGTTGCTTAACACTGATTGCTATGGTCTGGCATTGCTCACTGTTGTCCTCTTAGAACCATCAGATCGACCCCTGCAAAATTGTTCCTTGACAATGCACAGGCATGAAGGATGACCTAGTGTGATCTAGCCGCAACTTCTTGAAGTGGAGTGTGTGAGGCCTAGGTAACCCCTGCAAGTGTGGGCATATCTTGCCTTAATTGGATAGACACAATATCTACGTCACCATGTTACAACAGACACATCTAGATCTCACTACTCCTACTACCTTTGCTTCCCAATTGGTGGCACACAGAAGCTTTGCATCTTACTCTACGTATGCCAGGGGAATGGCTTAACTCATTAGGAAACATGTCATATATGTGGTGATGGGGTTTCTGCAAGACTTGCTGGGTCTATACAGCCTGATGTGGGGCAGACTGGCGTTGCACTCAGTTACTCTGGTGTGCTGTTATGGTCCTAACAGCGACAACCAAGATTTTTTCACTACTTTATAGGGGAAGATCACTGACATTTGATCCACACATATTGTCTAGGGAGGGGATTTTAAGATTACGCTTGATGCGCAGATGGACAGGTCAAACCCCCAGACCCATCACTACACTGACGCTCACCGTCAGGTTTGGGAAGTTATTACAGGGCATCAACTCTTGGACTCTTGGAGGACACTCCATCCTTTAAGGATGCAGGGCACGTTTCACTCCACTGTGCATTACACGTGGTCACGACTCGACTACTGGATAATTTTGAGAGGGCTCAGCCCTTGGCTGAGACAAGTATCCCATTTGGCGCTCACCTAATTGAATCACTCTCCGGTGGTGATGCTTTTAGCCCTCCCCCAAATGCCTCTACATCTTACCTGTTCTGGAGACTTTCCCCCACTGCTCTTCTAGATACTCCTTTCAGGGTGGAGGTGGGTCAGGAGATACAAGATTTCTTCCGATGTAATAGGGATTCTGTCACTCTACTAGCAACGTGTGGGAGGCCCTCAAAGTCACCATTTGTGGGCTGTGCATTGCAATGGGTGGGGTCATATTGCAGATATCCGCAGTACACTCAGGAAACTAGAGAATGATTTCCAACAGCTAGAGTCGAAACTGGGTGACTCACCTTAGGGGATTTGCAGGCCAAACTTAGGATCACATTGACTGAATATCAAGATACAGCAGAGCCGGAGTGCTTATTACGTGGTAAATACTTTCAGGTCCGCAGATATAGGGAGGGGGGAGAGACCTGGGAATGTGCTTGCTGAACTTCTCCGCACACCTCGATTTTCTAACATCTTTGATATAAAAGAAGTGGAGGGTACTAGATACAGGGATACACCTGATATACTGCAGTCATTTTACAAATTCTATTCCACACTATACACAACTCGGAGGGCACAGCCCCTAGATTTAGAGTCCTACTTGGAGGACGTGGCCTTGGAATGCCTGGAAAAAAAGCCCAAAGGAAGGTGAGATCCGATCTGTCATTATGCAGCTGCATTCTGATCTTGCTGCTGGTCCGGGCAGCCTTCCAGTTGAGTTTTATAAAACATATATTGGCTGCCTGACTCTGATTCTCAAAGCCCTGTACGAGGAGGCTCATGAAGCACGCATTCTCCCACTATCGATGCACGAGGTGTTAATTATATCTATATTGAAGCCTGGGAAACTGGAGGACGAGTGTTAATCATTCAGGCCTCTCTTGCTGATAAACTGCGATGTAAAAATACTGGCCAAGGAACTGGCTAATCGGTTGAGCCTGCTCATAGAATCCCTGGTCCTGCCTGACCAGTCGGGCGTTATACCTGGGCGTGCAACGTCACACAATCTTCGAACCCTCTTTACCTTAATGCAGGATATTGACCCTGATTTTTTTTGGGACTGTATTTTTGAATGTCACCAAGGCATTTGATTCCCTCGAATGGGATTATTTTATGGATGTTGTGCGCCAGATGGTAATCCCTCCCCCTTTCCTAGCCTGGATAGAATGACTTTATTGTCAGCCACATGCTAAGGTGCTGACTTATGGTATTTGCTCTCCCAATTCACAAACTCGCAAGGCACGAGACACGGGTGTCCCCTGTACCCTTTGTTGTTTGCCCTAACCATGGAGCTGGTAGTGACCAATCTTCGTCAACACCATCAAAAGTATACGATTCGTTACCCCACTAGGCATGTGTTAGTATCCCTTTATGCTGATGACATTACATTGTACGATCGAGACCCCGGGCCAGCCTCAACCCCATCCTGAAGGAATTCATTGGCTTTAGGGGGCGCCTTTGGATAAATGTCAACTGGGAAAAGTCTCAGATCTCTCCACTTACTCCTGCTGTCCAAAGATATGCCTTGGATTATCCATTGACATGGTGTGGTACTGAAAATAAATACCTAGGGATAATTATTACAAGAGACAAAGCAGAACTAATGCAAGCCAATTATGTCAGGCCACTGGATGCCCTGATGGCCTCTATCCCTAGATGGATCTCCTTGCCCCTTTTGAAGGCAGGCAGGATCTCATTGATAAAAATGGTCCTAGCACCTAAACTGCTTTATGTTTTATTAGCATTCCCTATAACCCGGGAAAGCATTTTTTAAAGCTTTAAGAAATCAGCTTATACATTTGACATGGGGTGGGAAACAGCCCCGGTTGAAATGGGAGGTGATGATGCAGCCTTTCTCAAAGTGGGATGTTTCAAAGTTCCCGATATGAAACTCTATTTCTTATGTGCCCAGGCACACTTTGCAGCATATTGGTTCAGGCCTCCCCGTTAAAAGCCACATCTAGCTATCGAGTAGGGATATATGGTCCCTATTTTCACCACAGCATTCCTTGGGATGAGCTGCTGACCCTTCTATGGTCATATGATCCTCTATGGCTTGGCGGGGTCAGACAAGGTGACCCCATGTGCCCATGCTTTACTCTCCACTTTTGGGGGTCTATTACCAACCAGTCCTCCCTGTAACTCATGAAAACTTCTGTTGCCGGATGCTTCAGAGAGTCGGGGTGACTGCATGGGGGGAGCTATAGGAGGGAGTTATATTTCTTGACCGGGATGCTTTCTTTAGAGAAAGTAGACCCACCCCTATGGAGCTGTTCCTGTACATAAGACTAAGACAAAATGTCAGAGTTGCCACCTTCAAATTCACCCACGAGCCTCCAACACAACCCCCTCACATATCCTATTACAAAGCACTAACCCCACGCACATGGTCTCTATGCTCTATCACAGCGCCAAGATGGAGCAAGCCGGACTGGGGAGAGACTTGTGATTACAGTGGGACCAGGAAATGGGAACTACCCTCAGTGATGGTCAATGTAGATATTGTTGCTAACAAACAGGACAGATATCAGCTAGTAGCACGACTGCGTAACTTGCAATATAAATACTTGCATAGACTGTATTATACCCCGCACAACTTTATTGATTTCACCTATGGGCAGAAGACAAATGTTATTGGTGTGGGAAGAAAGGGGAAGGCTACCTAGATTTAGCGTGGGACTGCAAGCCCATTAGAAACTACTGGCAACAGGTTTTCAGGGTCCTAGAACCGATGATTGGATCCTCACTACCCACTACCTCTCTCATTGCATTGCTGGGCTACACTGAGCAGGTGGAAGCATTCCTCCAGAAATATGCCTCTCTTAAGCTCCTCGTAGCTAAACGGAGGGTACCCTGCAGATGGGAGAGAGGCCGGAGCCCCAAAATGTAAGGACTGGATTAGAGATTTCATATTTTGTCAGGAACAAGCACTTACGCAAAACTGTTACAGATGACCTCAAGACCACACGACATTTGGGACCCTCTGCGGACATTCCTGCTGGAACACCCACCAGAGGAGATGTCATGAGCAGAGGGAGCACCCAGACAACAGCCTTGGAATCTGCAGGGGCGTAGGGGTTGCATTCTTAAAAACCATGATAAAGGACACATCTTGCTATCCTAATTATTTGGGGAATGCTGTGAAAGTTATTCTGCTTTCCTATTTTGCTATGAAAATGTTATATGTTCATGCAAATTGTAAAAGGCCTATTTAGATCATGGCCAGTCTTATGTGTACAAACATGGTTTAATGCACATGAATTTAATTTCTGACATTATGGAGAAAGGTTGGTTTTTATGTGAATACATTTAATAAAGAAAACAATTTAAATAGTTTTTTTTAAAACATTGTCATTTAACACAAATGCAATGTCACAATGCTTGTGTTTTGGGTCTAAAATGGTAATAGTAAAGTTGGTTCCAGCCAATTGATCTATTCAACTTTCCTAAAGGCAATGGTAAATAGAGCAGAAAATGCACGAGTAGCATTGATGGTAAATGTCATATGTGGGCTGTAGTGTGTATTCACATCACCCCCATATATGTAAAAAATATTTGACTTCCGGGAACACCACAGTGCTGTGGCTGGCCTGTAGTTTAAGAGACATGACCTTAGCACATGACAAGGAAAAGTGTCTTTGCAATGTAACAAAATCTACATTTATATGTTAATAAGGCACAGTTAAATTGTGCCTCATAAGCCCACAACTTAGGGTGCCTAATATTTAAAAAAATGCGCAGGTTATTTATTGAAAATGTGGTCTTTCACAATTACTGAAGGACAAATGGGTTCAGCTACATTCTCCTTTAGTTTTGAATAAAAGGTTTATTTTCCATTTTCACTTGGAAAGTTTTAGATAACTAATTCAAACTCATTTAAATTTAATTTTAAAAATCTGGTTTTATTTTATTTTGATACCTTCAGTGGAAAAAAAACATTGTAAATATATTGTTTTGTGTACCTGATCCACGACAACTTCCGAGGGAGCTCGATGGTGATATATCCAATAACGAGGGACTCTCACTGGCCTCAGTTTTGGACCTTGCCTCCTGAATTTTGACTTGCAATTCAGAGGCTTATTCCAAAGGTGGAAACAATTCAATGGGACACCCACCTTAATGTATGTAAGATCCCTTTCATTGCAGTTGGCCTGAAATTGAACCTTGGTCTCGGTCAACCTAAAACTTATGTTTCAGTGATGCTTTACTTTTGCTACTCATTGTTTATTTTAATACTTTAATAATTCATACCTCCTATTCCTCTCATCCAATTGTAATAGTTCTGGTGTCTTTTGTTGCTCACTAAATGTTTCTCTTTTTTTCTAAATTTGTTTGTGAATTTTGTTTTGTTGTGGTGTTTTATTTACTTTAAAAATTCTGCTTGATCTGAACACCTGCATCTCTGAGGAATGCCTGTTGCATTTGCTCGAGCTACGATGGGTTGAGCAGAGATTCTTTTAGAACTGTATTTTGGCCTTACAAGATTTTGATCATTAAGTTAGTAGGGGTCACCCCAGCCAAAATATTACCCAATTTCTGACAGAGTGTTTTTGCACTTGGTCATTATTGTAATCTGCATGTACCATGAAATTAATTCCATGTATGCTCTGAAGACATGATAGATCTTAGCAAAATAACCCTGTTTGAATGATGATCTCACAATCTACAAGGGAAATTTAGCAAACAGATTAGGTGGGAGTAGGCCATAAAAAACGAGAATCTGGATGGCAATATGTCCAAAATAGTCTTCTAGACCAATGTACAGCTATGCTAAGAAACAATAAAGTGGCCCTAGATGGAAATGGTACTGGTATTATTTATTACAGAGATAATCAAATCTATTAAAGTTGGCTATAGGTCCCACCATTTTCAGTCACACGTATGACAAGAATACATTTACTACTGACGAGGACACATTCTGCCACGCCATGCAGACGACCCTCTGTATTTTAGTAAAACACTACGCACATTTCGGAGCGATTTTTACAATGCCAGAGTGAGATATGCCATCCCCAAGTAGGACTCTCCTACATTCAACATTATTGATCAATTTGTAAAGATTCCAAATCTTCAGTTAAATTCTGAAAATTATCATCCACACTTCACAAATATCCTTGCCACATAGAATTTGTCTACAACACCGCATTATCCCTATTCAACATATGCATATGCCCAGTTATCCACTGGTGGGTAATCTATTGTGAACAGAAGCTTTGGTCTTTCGCATAGATTTTTAGTAGAACAGGCTTTGGCTGTAGCCACAATTTAATTTGAATATACCTCTGTAACCCTCCTCAGATGTGTTCAACTTTTATCTTTTTTAATATGAAGTAATACTTGCACCCCAAAATGTAGTGTATTTAAATGGTGCAACATGTACCTTTCACCATGCACAACCAGACCTGACTCCAAGCATCCACACAATGTTTACACAGTAACTATAGGCAGTATATGACTATTGTGTTACCAGTGATGTCATCAATGGTGTCATTTAACATGTCATGAGTGAGGTAATATGTGAGATGTTTTTTGTTTTTTAAGTATTAGCTTTTCTGTTATTTGAAAATGTAACTAAAAAGTCACGTTCACCTTTGTTTGCTTAATGAATTTCTAAGGTTTTTTAACATAAACTGAGCACTTATTCCCATACTTAAATAAAATCTCATGTTAAGCTTTATTTTTTCAGTGACTTTTTTTTTTATTTTTAATGTAAGGTAAGATCCTATTACCACACCTAACTGTAATGTCTCTTTAACCTTTTGTTTAGTCAGTGAATTTCTGTTGCTTTTGAACATATTCAGCCAACTCCACCGCTGTGCATGGCTTTAACGAAATTACTCCAAATGTGACACAGGTTAGAGTTTAACCCAGGAAATTAGCTTTTTCTTATTTGGTGTTCAGCAGGTTTTGTATTAATTTTCATTTAAAGAGGTGCTTAGGGTGGTCATGTAGGAGCTAATCTCCTAGAAAAGACAGTAATTTCTGATTTACTACTGGACTCCCACCCGGAGTTCAGCTATACAGAAAATGTAAAAAAATTAAAATCCCGTTGGCTGAGTGAGTCTTTTCTCCAGTTAGTCAATGCAGTAGAGCAGTACCTTGGACCATACTGTTGTAACTTGCAATCCTATTAGCTAACCATAATAGCCCAAGAAAATGTTGCATGGCCATTACTGGACTCAAGGGTTTGGTCTCTGTGTCCTGATTTTTTTTTAAAAAGAGGCAAAAAAGGAAAGGGATAGGGTTTCCCTACCCCCAGGTTTTTGGTAATGATGTGACCTGGGCAGATTTTAGATCATCTGCAACCAATTATTCTAGGGAAAGGTTTACAAACTTAATCCAGATATTATACTTGCAGATTTCTTTCTTTCATATAGCATCTGGATGCTATCTTTAAATGAAGGGAAAGATTTTCTTCTTTAGCTGATGCTTGAAATTGCTGATTGAGTTACCACCCTGTGTTAGAGCCATGGCTAGCGCAATTTGGTGGTAGTAGTGAAGCGTGCTTTCTCATACATTGAGGGATTTTAAGAAAGCTCTACATTTTCTACTCAGGCTTTAAAACATATAGATAAATACTCATATTTTTCTATGGATTGGTTATACTACATAAAGTTGACATTTGATATTTTGCTTCATTGTTTTAAGTGTACCTGTGTTTGATTTGTGTAACCATACCTTTGGTGGACATGGAGGTAAATATAATTATATTGTGGTTTGACCTGTCCATTAGGATATCAGTGCTTACTATCTCTGTTGCCTCGTTTAAGTTTAGCTGCTCTAATGTGGTACCTTTAAGGAAAGGAAGTGCTGAGCAAAGTTGTTGGAGGTCATGTATGACATTTAATGGGGCTACAACAAAGGCCCCTGGGTGTAAGGTACTTCACCAGTGCAGATTGTAGTCTCCAAAAAATATAGTGCAGGATGTTGAAATTATTTTATCTCAAATCAGTTCTCCACAATACAGGTATGTCCACTAAAAGAAGACAAAAGACAAAAGACAAAAAAGGAAAATAATTTAAAGTCACAGACGTCTAAAACTCTAAAGGACAAGAAAGACAACAGGTTCAGGCATGCTTCAGTGAGCCTCTATCAGTCATTGGCCAAATTAGGTTGTAAGCAAGTGAATTATTAATTAGGGTGGATGGAAGTCCACCACAGACAATAAAGTCACTAACCTATTAGGTAGAGTCAACGGTTTTATTAATGTAAACCAGAGTGCTACCCCTGGCAGCTGCGGCACAGACCTGACAGGATTAACTTAAGGTAAATGAGTAAAATATGTATAGGTATCCAAAACAGTTAAATTGTAAAAAAACAAACCACAACACAATAAAACCTCACACCAATTTGGAAAAACTGAAAATTCTAATTAGCAAAATAACACCAATAGGACAATAGTCCAATGAGGGAACCAAAAATATGAAGTTCAAAAGTCTTTTTAAGACTGAAGGGGAAGTGCTTAAATAGTAAACAATGGCAAGACAATACTGGCTGTAGAGCAGAAACAATATGTAATTTTCAAGTCACCTTGATGGAGCTCAGGTCAGATACACCAAGTGGATTGGATCTTGGTGGAAACCTGAAAGTGAAAACATTTGAGAACATCCCTTTAAAAAGGGACTTGGTAAAAGTTCCTTTGCAAAATAGCAAGTAGGTAAGTAAGTAAGGGCCAGATATGCGAACACATTTTCCCATAGACACAGAATGGGTAAAACTGTTTGATACATCTAGCCCTAAGTGTTTATGGTACAGTTAATTAGAACCTTTGCAAACATGCATCTCATATCATTTTCCAGGAGAGCAATTTTAAAAGGCTGTTAGCCACCGTTAAAAACACAATAAAATAACCTTAAGATGACCCCCCCAAAACCTTAGTGGGCCAAAGTCCAGATTTACAACTTTTGTAAACAGAAGTTTAGCAGCAATGCAGGAAATAAATTGTCCTCCTTAGTCAGAATTTTAGCAGCAATTCAAAAGGCTGCAAGCCACCATTAAAACACAATAAAATAACATTAAAGTGAGCCCCTCTCCAAAGCCTTAGTGGGCTAAGGTCCAAATTAATGACTTTGTAAATAGAAGTTTAGCAACAATTCAGAAAATAAGTTATCCTCCTTAGTCAGAATCTTAGCAGCAGGATAGAGGAAGCGTCAATATACAGATGCCAGAGTGTGCAGAAGAAAGTGCAGAGGGCAACAGTGACTCTTTGGGCTCAGTGCAGGGCAGCAAAAGTGAACCCACTATTGTGTTCGACATTTAGCTCTAAGGGTACAGCAGGCTATCTACATAGTTGATTAAGACATTTGCACCAAAATTAAATGCTTACATTTTAAACCATTGAAAGATAGTAGGAACTAATTGTGCAAAATAGGGAAATATTCTATTAACAGCTAATTTTGAGTATTCAGCATTAGCGTTCCACAGCGTGAGGGTCCCGGCCCGAATGCTGTTTTGGAGTGTTGTTGTAGCGTGGGTGCGCTGCTTCCTTGACTGTTCAGAGTTGGATGATCCATTTAAGTGCAAGGTGTGCCAGGGCTTGACTATGCTAGAGTTCTCTATATAGTGGAGATGCAGTCAGAGTCGTGTGCGAGGTGGATCAGGGAACCGGATTCAGACCAGCTGCAGTGCCACCTCCCAGGCAATCAGGTTGTTTCTTGATACTGAGTTCAGCGGCAGTTAAGAATTTTTTCCAGGTGACAGCTTAGTTGGATGTCCTCGCCAGAGAAGCTTGCTAGCACTGCTTGCTTACGGGTCTGTAGATGTTTCTTTTTGAAGAGTGGTCTGAGGAGGGATCGGCGTTCCCTTGTTCAAGTCAAGTCAAGATACGCTTTATTCAATTTAAAAATGTCAAATCATACCAGCAGAATACAAAGCAATAAGCATAAGAAAATTAAATTATGTGATCACAATTTGACAGACATATAATAAAATAACATCATTGGAAGTTAAAAAGAATATTTTAAAAAGAAGACAGTTATCTACAGTTTACAAAAAGCAAAGAATAAAAACAGATTTCAGTGTTGCCTTAACCTGGATAAAAAACAAAATCAATCAAACAGAAGATGGGCCTTGCATTGTTTTCCTTGTTCTTATCACCCCTTTCAGGTATTTTACAATATGATCATTAAAAATGTTGTCATCTAGAAATTGCAGCTTAACAAAAGCGGGTCCACATTGTCTCAGGCCTTGCAGTTTCAAGTAAGGAAGAATCCATCTTTTCCTAAGAAGGATAAAAAACTTACAGAAAAATAGTGTGTGAATTGTGGACTGTGCAGATGATTCGTCACAGGGGCATGGACAAAGAATGTGTGACCAATAATTTACCTAGGGAATGTTACCAGGTTATGGAAATTTCCAAGACGTAGACATGTCAGAAGTATCCCTGTCATAATTTCTATGAGTTGTTAATAAGTAGGGTTGGATTCCTGGCTGCGTCAAGAGAAATTGATTTGCTCTGAATGAGATTTTCATGATATTAGATGACAATCTAAGCATCTCCAGGTGGTTAATACATAAACCCTTGAGGTCCTTCCTTGAGATAAGAGACAGGATATCACGTTTGGCAAAATAATCTAGGTCATGCATAAAGTTTTTGACATAGACGAGCCAGGAAATACGTTGGGCCCATTGCAGGTTCAGACAGTCTTTGATCACGTCCCGATTAAGGCCGGTAGTAACACCTATCCAAACCTTATGCCATTATAAAATTGGCTGGATTCTAATAAGGTCGGACAGGTATGTCAGCCCTAGTTCAGCATGGCAAATGTACGTAGCTGAAGAATTTGGGACAGCTAACAAAAATCTCAAAAACCTATTCTCAATTTGCTGGAGGGACTCTACATTTGCAAAACCCCAAATGCCAGCTCCATATTGAGCAACTGAAATACATTTAGCTTTATATATTATCAGCAAGTCCTCGATGGAGCGCTTCCCTAACTTCCTGGACAATTTAATCAAGGCACCGATGGCTTTGGCACAAAGCAGTTTTCTACAGTTAATAGCTATTGACCATGAACCCCTATTATCGAAGCCAATTCCCAGGTAGGAAAGTGATTAGTGAATTCAAGTTTTTTAGTATTAATAAAAATATTGCGGCACTTCACACTGGACTTACTACATTTCATTACAAAGGTTTTACTTATATTAACATGGAGATCCAGGCTCGATATATAAGAGGCAAAACTCGTCACAATTTTCTGCAGGTCTATTGGGGTGCGGGCTAACAAGACCGCATCGTCGGCATATAGCAAAGCACCAATTGTCCTTGTGCCTAGTCTGGGTAGGTCTTGGCATCCCCTTGATAAGGTGTCCCCTAGGCTGTTTATGTAAAGGGTAAAAAGGACCAAGTTCACCAGTTCTACCATAACGCACCCTAGCCCGAATGTCTAAGCTCGACTGTTTGAGGAAGTTGAATAATGACTTTTCCACCCCCATGTCCTCTAGGATGCACCACAACTTCTGGTGATTGACACAGTCAAACGCCGAACTTAAGTCGACGAAACACATAAAAAGGCTCCCTCCTTTTGCCTGCATGCATTTACCCATTATAAGGTTAGAGGTTCAAGCTCTGTTCCACAGTACCGAGACCTTGATGGAAACCATACTGTAGCTCTGAGATGACACCCAAATCCTCCACCCATGACTGCAGTCTGTTCAAGACTACACATCCAGCCACTTTCACAAGGGAATCTAACAAAGAAATGGGTCTGTAACAGGCCGGGTCATTAAGATCGCCTTTCTTGAAGATAGGAACGAGGATGGATTCCGTCCATGTTGGGGTAAACCCTTGTGTGCAACAAGCCCTTAGAACCAGCGTTAAAAGTGAGCCCCAAAGCAATGGGCAAGATTTATATAAATCGACAGGAATACTGTTGGGTCCCGGAGCTTTTCCCCCTATACTTGCATTAATGGCCACGATCCTCTCATCCACATTGAAATCAATGCAGATTGGGAGGTGACTTACAGTGCCTGGCCCAGTGTCCTCTCCCTAGTTAATTCCCTACATATGATGATGAGGTGCACTATGTCCTCTTCACCTTCCCCACAGAATCAACAGGTTGCTGGCTTTGGAGGGCATAGGCAGGTGGGATGCAGATGGTAATAAGCCTAGACTAGACTATGCAAAATAGGGCTTTGTAACTTTTTTCCCTGAAAAAGCCACTGAAACTGAATCCACCACCATGGAACTAAAGGCAGGACACTCAACCCTGCTTGGTCTCACTGGAGCATTGGAACTTAGGAAATTTCTTGCTGAAAATTTTCCAAGCCCTAATTCAGAATGGGACTTAGACATTTTCCAAAAGCGTGGAGCTCTCCACAGATATCTAATCTGGCACAGTGGAACCACCGGTTTTAACGTTGTTTTCAGCTGTACTCAGTAGCGGCTCCTGGAGGGAGTGCTGCGGGGCGGTGTAGCGGGGTAGGGGCAGGGGCAGGGTGGGGGTAGTAAACTCCGGCATACGGCCAAACCGAGGCAAGTACATAAATAAATACAACTAATTACATTGCGCACGCTGCAACACCAAATGGCGATGCAGCGTCCACAAGGTAATTAGTTTTCTTTCTTTATTTATGTACTTACCTTGGTTCGGCCGTATGCTGGAGTTTACTACCTCCGCCCGCCCCGCCCCACCGCAGCACTCCCTCCAGGAGCCGCTACTGCAAAGGATTATGGCACACATGGAGCATAGAAAAACACATCTTTATTCTTCTGCTTGTAACTATGAACACAACATTCTAAAACAGCCTTCAGCTCATTCTCCACTAACACTTACATCACAGCTTTATGGAGTCCATCTGGGGTTAAAAGGATTTCACCATTTCTAATTCGCAAGAGTCTGCATCTCCCAATACATTTAAATCTCTTCAATCAATCTTCTTGGCTATTTAATTTTTCAACCTGATATTGTTCTGATAAACTGTGAGGTATCATGACCGATGTCCAGGATCTGTGTCAACAGTGTAGAAGCAACAGCAGTTGCTGATGTTTCAGACCCAGTTTCTCTTTCAACTCTTAGATCTAATGAACAGTTGGTCAAGTATCTGAAAGTAGAAGAGTCTTGAGTAGTAGACTTTCCAGTGCGCTGCGCTGTCACCATGTGTCCCTTAGTAGACACCACTTGGAAAAGTTCTACATCAAAAGTAGCATTAGATTTTCTTTTCTGCATTTGTCATATAAGCACTGGACCTCCTCACTTAAAGGCAATTTTCTTTGCATGTCATCTTTTGTCAGCATACACTTTCAGCTTTTGTTTGTTAACCAAGTCATTCTCATGAGTTGTCGCCTACTATTTCTTTTTCTGAGTTATCCATAGAGGTGACTTGGTATTCATTGTTCTCTCGAACATCTAAGTCACAGGACTTTCACCTGTGGTTGATTGGGGTATTGAACGATAAGCTCTCAATTTAAGATTCAATACAGTTTTCAAATTAAGCTTTTCAAGAGAGGCACACTGCACTGCTCTCTTTAGCGTACTAATAAAATGCTCAACAAGTCAACTGGCTTGTGGCAATAGTGGTGTGCTCTTTTGATGCTTTAATTTTAAATGCTCCAAGAAATCTCAGAACTTTCTACCATTGAAAGGCGGGCCATTGTCTGACTTCACTATGATTGTAACACCTGGTTGTCACAAAGAGGCCACCTAGTCGTTCAATGACTCGTTCTTGAGTTGCAGATGAAAGATCTTCAATTAGTGGAAATTGCGAAGGTTCATCCATAATCACCAATATATGATGTCAATTGGACCGAAAAAATCAATGTCTATTCTGTCTCATGCATGCTTCGGGAGTTCTGTCATTCTCCAAAGGTGGTGAATATTTTTTTGTAGAAAGGCAGTTTCATAAATGGCAGGCCTTTCATTCTTTTCAACTCTGTCATAAAGGTTAGGAAATCAAACTCGGTCTCAGGGAGCTTGTTTTGTGGCAACAATTGCCCTATATCCTTCATGGGCTACCATGATTATTTTCTGCTTCAGACTCTCCGGAATCAGGATTCACAACCCTCGTAATATAAATCCTTCCTGAGTTATGGACAATTCATCCAGTCAAGTATGTTGGTTTCATAACTGTTGTGTAATTATATCCTTAAGCTTTGACATCTAACTAAAATGTCTTGTGGTAGTTATAATCTGGGCCCACGAAATGGCAGCTGGTGTGTTTGATTTTACAATGAAGTTGATATAGGCCTCATCCATTTTGGATGGAGTACCATGACCTTGTATAGGCACTCTAAACAAGCAGTCAACATGATTCTGATCCATTCTTGAAAGATGTGCAATGGTATAATCATGCTCTCGTAACCGTTCATTCAATGTGAGGAGGCATTTTGGCCTTTGGATTTCCGAATATAGTCAGTAAAGTTTAAAGATCAGTTAGCATTGTAAAAGGTTTTCCATGCAGGAATAAATGTAAATGTTTGCAAGTCCATTCCACAGCTAAGCTTTCTTTCTCAGGTTGTGAGTAAGCACATTCTGTTTAGGACAAATTCTACTTGCATCTGCCACAGTGTGCCTTCGAGCATTCAGGTGTCCACTGTACTGTGTAAGGATGGCACCTAATCCGATAGGCCAGCGTCAACAACAACCTCTGTATGAAGCTTTAGATTAAAATATGCCATTCTGTTGCTTTCTCGTGAGCTTGTTTAATTTTCTTGAATCTGTTCTCACATTCAGTTGATCAATAAAATGAAACATTCTTACTTGTCAAGTCTCTCAAAGGAACACTTATATTGGCACAGTCCTCTATGTATCTCCAACAGTAACTGGCCTTGCCTAGAAATGAACACACCATGGAAACATCTTGTAGGGGGGGGTCAGTACATTGACAGCACTTGTACTTCAGCAGGATCAAGTGTCATACCCCCATCACAAAAAGATATGGCAAAAGAATTTTGACTTCGTCCTATGGAACTCAGACTTGTCTGCATTCAAAGTCAAACCTGCTTTGGCAGGTGAATTACATACCTGTGTAAGAGCTTTGTCATGTTCTTTTTTTGTAGCTCTGAAAACCAATATGTCATCACTGTAATTGAACGCATTCACAGCAGGCTGCAAAATACATCAAATTACATTTTTAAAGAGTTCTGAAGGGGATGAAACACCAAAAGTGTATATTTTGTATCAAAAACAGATCAGCATGTGTAGAAGATGTTGTAATGTACCTACGATCTTACTTAAGTTCTATTTGATTAAGACCTTTATTTAGATCAAGACTAGAGAAGACTTTTGCACCATTTAATTGCGTTATCATGTCTGCAATGTGTGGACATTGATGGCGTTCTTGTTCAATTGTTTTGTTAGCTTGTTGCATGTCAACGCATATGAGTACAGCTCCTTCACTGTCCTTTTTGGACACTACAAGCATGGGAGAAACCTATGTCACTGGACAGTGGGAAACTCAATAATATCATGCTTAAGTAAAATTTTGAGTTCTTTCTGAACAGCTTTCAAATGAAAAACAATTTGTCTATGTCTTTGAGCAACAGGATGGACATCCTCACTAATATGCAACTTTACTTTCATAGCCTTATGGTTTACCAAACCATGAAATAAAGAAGGGAACTGACATACTAATTCCTGGGAGCATTCATGTTGTAATTCACAGAAATCAGTCCCATATCAGTGACTGTGCTGAAACTGAGTAAACATGCAATAGATGCTGTGCCTTGAAGCACATGGATAGGTGTTTGTACCTTCATATTCTTGTGTTCCATTGTCGCTACAAATGAACCTTGACTTTTAAAGGGCGCTGATGCAGCCCAAGTAGGCACTTTGGATTTTGATGGCATAAGTTGCGATAATTTAGATAATTCATGGTATTTCTCCTCAGGCATAATACTGATCGATGCACTACTGTCAATAATGAATGGTTTCGAACAACCATTTACTTTCTTTGGCATGTCGATCTTTCATTGACTGACATTTCCTTCACAAGTGGCCAGCTCAACAACCACATACTTTTCTGAGGTAAGCATCAATATGACACAATCATTTACTTCACACTCACTTGACATTGATACAGAGTAATTGTTTGATGATGATTTACATGATGATTAACTTAGTACAGTGTTAATTTGTCTTAACTCATGTTACCATGTGGACTTGTGAGTATGCGGCGAATGTTGCTTCTGGAACATTTTGTTGGCCATTTTGTTTTCAAGCCATGATGCACTTGCATTTCTCCTGTCTCTGCAAACTGTCCTCCTTCCCACAGCCTTTACAAATCTGTTTAGAAGTGGGACATTTACATTTGTATGGAAAGGAAATTCCACATGTAATAGACAACTTGTTTTTATGGGCAGACAACACCTTATGTCATTCAGTCTTTGGCTCCAGCTTACTGTTTACACTCATGACTGATTCATTTTGGGTACCTCTGGGCTCCATGTCTCAGCTTGTCTATTGGCACACTCTTCAGCTCTGGCAGCGATTAACACTTGCTCCCGAAGAGTGTCTCCCAGCATGTGTTGTCTGAATTAACCTGACAGGCACCCATCAATAACTCTGAGATGCATTACTTCTTCATCATTAAATTCACTGAACTTACAATGTCTGATGAGTGTGTTGAGTCTTTTCACACATTTCTCCATGGTTTCACTAGCTCTCTGTCATTTCTGGTTTAAGATGTAACTTTCGTAATCAATATTTGTCAGTTTAATTAAACTTGAGAATCAACAATTTTTAACCTGACGATTTGTGACTTCATCAATTAGTGGCATTTTCTTTATGACTTCTTTTCCACCATCACCAGGAAGATTTTTGAGATACTTGATAATATAATATATGTGTCTCTTCAGGTGCTTTGATGAAATCATCAAATGTCTTGATCCAAGCAGTCCATCTATCACCAATATTTTGCTTTTTTGCGGTATCAAATGGTGGTGGTGGTGGTGGTTTCAGGAAAGCAGCAGCATTGTACTCTAGTGTGGAACTTAATGACTCTGTATGTGGATATCTGTGGCTTGGTTTATGCTACTCAGCAGTAAGGCCTTGTGACATGCTGGCTGCAGGATCATCTTTAATGATAGGAGGAAATGTGACTTCATTCTCTGCCTGCTGATACATTTCACTATTTCAAAGATATTCTGAAACTGTGGTGATGGTAGCACACCTGTCAAACAAAATACTTGTGCTTGACCTGGGTTGTAGCGCCTGGTGCTGAGGTCATACCAGCTCACTATAGTTTGATTCTGCTAGGTAAATAACTGTTTTATTCTTTGGCATCTCGTGTGTTCTTTGTCTTCTCCACTTTCTAATTGTAACATCTGGCACTTTATGATTATCAATAACTGCTCTTTGAAAACCTGGTTGTATCTGCCTTTGGCGTTCACACTTCTGATTTCATATGACTGTATATTGCTTATCAGCGCGGTCCCTTTATGTATGATCTGATCAGCAGGTTCTCGGTCATCGATACAAAGATTTCTTAGCAATGCTTTTGTAACTTTAACTTCTTTATGACAGCTGCGGTTGCACCTTCACTCCACTTGCATTAAGTGTTGATTCCTCACTTCGACTGCAACATATGTGGCACGCACAAGACATTTTCTTGGATGACAGCAAACTCTCTGGGAGAGCACTGTTGATCTTTGGGGTACTTATCCCCTAACTCGTCACCAGTTGTAGTATCCTCCCCAGCCTGGGCACCCGCAAAGGACTACACCGCACACAGCGTAGTAATACAACTGTTTATTCTTCTGAGTGTAACTGTAAATTCAACATTCTAAAACAGCCTTCAGTGCATTCCACTACAACATTTATGTCACAGTTCTACGGAGTCCATCTGGAGCCAAAAGGGTTCCATAATTTCTAATTTGCAAGACACTACTCCAGTCACATACGTTTTCCTGTTCATCTCAATAAAGCTCTGGCAGAAAGGTTTTGCTAAGTTTCCAAACTTTCTTCTGGTTTCCAAACAGCAACTTATGAAAAGGTCTCTTGCAGCTTGCTGTTTCACTGTTGCCACAAAGGGGGTCAGCCAACTAATCCTTGAAGTCCACTACAGGTAACCCTATCAATTTTTGCCCTATTGCAAATAATTCAACAGTGCACCGTATTCCCAAAATCTAAGATCGGTAAACCCTTCTCCCCTTCCACACAGCTTGAGTGTCAACCTGGTGGTGTGGCCAGGGTACTACGCAGTTCCCTCCTCTGTGGTCACTCAAAGCTGTTTTAGTGGTAGCTCTACCCCCACTGGATTTGGTGCCAGACTGACTCAGGGACAAAAACTAGGTCTTCCCAGGTGTCATTTGACATTTACTTGTGTAGGACAGGCCCCTTAAAAGTGAATTCAGTTCCAGGGCCCACTCCAAGTTCTCTTCCTGCTAAAGGAAAGAAAACACCTCCCTACAGCCAGGCCATTGTCCCTGCTGTAAAAACAGTTTTCACACCTCATTGAGGTCAAGCACTTGATTTACAGTCGCTGAAGAGGTAATGTAATTTAGCCTCCAGGAGGATCAGGAAGGCAAAAGGTAACTCTCTAAAATATAATGTTAAAAATCCAAGATCACCATTGTATTGGGCTTTTAATATAGCCTTATAGCCCGCCGTAGCGGGCTATACCGGCTGTTAAAGGCTTGCTGCAGCATTAGAGGCCCGAGCCGAAGGCGAGGGACTTTAACAAAGCAGAGGGACTTTAAAAGCCGGTATAGCCCTGCTACAAAGGGCTATAAGGCTATTAGAACATTCTGCCACTAGAGGGCAGAATGTTCTAACAAAACAAAGCCTTCAGGGAGCGCGAGGGGATTGAAATCCCCTCAGGCTCCCTGAAGTCTTTGTTCACAGCCAGAGCTGTGAACAAAGACACATTGGAATGTTGGAGCTCCGGGCTTATACCAGCCATTATAAGCCCGGAGCTACTCCATTGTTTTCAATGGAGCTCCCAACATTCCAATGTCTAATAATTATTAATAAAAGTGGGGGGGATTATTTTGTAGGTGGAACCAAACCCGAGATACAGAATTCATATTTTATCTGTATTCTACTTTTCTCATAGGACAGTCAGAGATTTCACAGTGAAAATGGCTTTTGGTGCTTGTCACTGGAGGGTCATGGTGTCATTACATTTTCATATGTCATATTTTTAAATACTATTTACGCTACCTTGTGGGCTACAAGGCCTAAATATGGGTGACGTATTAATATTTAAAAGGAAGGGTTGTCCCTGTCAAAAGGTTTATTTTGACAGGTATGGCTACAAGTTTGAACTTGGGCTGCAGTGGAAGGCCTGAAACCATGTTTTCATTGTCACATTGCTGGATTGCACAATAAGTGCAGCAGTCTCCAGGAGACATTTAAATCTTTATGCCATAGATGCATTTCCTGCATTGTATACTATGGCCTTATATGAAAGTTGAATTTGCCAATTTGCCAATCTGGTATTAGCAGATTTCTACATATTTTAGGGGTCAAAGCACATATACTGGGTAGAGGACAGCAGTGCTCCAGTGTGCAGAGTCAAAACAGCTGCAATACAATTTAGGAAAAAATGGCAGTGACTTTGCAATAAGGGGCATTTTCTCACACATGTGTTTGTTGTGATTTTGTATGAGTCCATGGCATTTTAAAGAGGTGTACAGTTTCTAGTTGCTTGGTTAAAATATGTTTTCCTTGTGCTCTTGTGCTTCCATCAGGGCACACTTACGGAGTAGTACACCTATTGAAGGAAGGGTGGGGTGCAAATTGTGTGTGTTAATGTTCACAGGGAGCTACCATGATACATCCCTGTTTCTCAGTATTGAATGATGCTACCACCATCATTATGCATCCTTGCATCTTGTAGGTTAAAAACATGTTAATAGAAGTTACAAACTACATAACATTCACACTAGGGATCAGCCTTACCAGCTACTTACTAATCCCACGATTACGTTAATTCACACTCAAGTATGCAACTGCCGAAAGGGGGAGAAGTAGACGTGTTTGAAGAGTGATGGAAATAGAGTCAGTGAGGAACAGAGTGCTTGTGAGAATATAATATGTGGTGTTAGTTAAAACTACCTCCAGAGTTACAAACTACAACCCCCGCATATCCCTGGATGTAAAGCATGCCTTGACAGACCTGTAATCAGGAACAACTGATGACTACCACAGAAACCTCCCAAAAACATGATGTTGAGAGGCCCAGAGCAGCAGCTACCAAGCAATCCTGCCATGTTTCTTTGCACCCCTCAGTCCATGGTGCTGCTGGTCACAACACAGGGCGATTAATCATGGCACCATGGAGAGAGAACCAGAATATTACCCAGCTAGCAGATACATCCAGCTGCTCTCACGCCTCTCTTTGCCCAACATGGCACAGCACAGCCCAGGGAGCTTCAATTTAGTACATGGTGAGGCCAGTGTAACAGCCCAGGCCCATGTCAGCAACAGCATGAGCCACTACTCTTGATTGTCTGGCATTATACTAGAATTTAAAGCCACACATACATAAATTGGAACAAGGGGAGGGGGTGATTTTCCTAGGCCATGTAAATCTACATCTACCAGGTAAAGTTCCTCTCAACTATGAGTCCTGCGACTGCTCTCAGACACACATTATTGATGGGGTTATTGCACTTTCTTCTGTAGTATCCGTTTATTTACTGTCTGTCTGTTTCCTTTCTCAGCAGTTTGTTTTCCACAAATATCACTACCTCAACAGCTAATGTCCTATTACTTACCGGTAATCATCATTACTCCTGGTCCCATTGTCCTCGTCCCACTAAGTGAAGATGACTATATCCGCAACAGAAAAAAAAAGAACAGGAGCATGCTGGGAGTACATAAGTGGTTACAGCCCAGCATGCAGCCTGAAAACACCAAGCCAACAGCTGGAAGGCCGACCACCAGGGAGGGAGGGAGGGGCGTAAGGAATGGGACAAGGACAACGGGACCAGGATTAATGAAGATTACCGGTAAGTAATAGGACATTACCCCCAGGTCCCTCCTGTCCTCGTCCCATTCCTTAACTAAGTGGAGAATACAAAGCAGAGAACCCGGCCTTCGGAGCCCTACCAACGCCAGGGGCATCAGACCAAAAAACGGAACCCCACCGGAAACAAAAGGAGCCCACAAGGGGAAAAACGCAGGTAGGAGCACACAACCAACCACGTCCCCAAACAAGCGGACAGAGCCGAGACCCCAAAAACCAGCAGGGGACGACGAGAAAAAAACACAGGAACCCCCCCGGCAAGCCAGACGGGGGCCCCACATGCAGAGCCAAGCCCCAAGGGAACATCCTGAGGGGCGAAAACAAAGCCCAACCCCCCCCGAACCACCAAAAGAAGTCCAGGAGAAACTTACACGCCCCCAACGGAGAAACAAAGCCAGAAAGGGCAACCGACCAAGCAGAAACCCCCAAGGGCGAAGCCCACGGCCCCAGGCACCAGGCAGCCACCCAAACAGGGACCAAACAGGCCAACCCAGCACAGCGGCCAGGAGCAGAGGGGAACAGGCCACACAGGGAGGCAGGGCTGAAGGCCCAGGAAAGAACACAGCAGAGGCAAGCCAGAGAGTGAACCCCCCCATACACAGGGAAGAAAGAGAACCACAGGCACAGGAACCGACAAAGGACCACACCAAAAGCAAGGGGAAGTAAGACGAAACCGAAGAGGCACGTCAAGCAAGAGAGGAAGGAAAGACAAGACCAACCACAGGACCACCCCAACACACCAGGGAAACCACCAGCTGAGCCGCAAAGACCAAAAAGGGCAGAACCGGACAAGAAAACAGGCACCGACCCAGAGGAACAGCCAGGAAGAAAAAAAAGGGGGTAGGGAACCCAAGCAAGGCGCCCCCAGCTGACAGCAGCAGCAACAGGGAACCCGGAGGCCAGAACCCACAGAAGGACCAGGCCACAGGGCAGGACCGCCCAACGGCCAGCCCCAGCCGAAACACCGAAGAGCCGCAGGAGCAAAAACGCCGCCCCACCGGGAGAAGAACCCGGGGCACAAGAAACGGCCAAACGGCCAGAACCGAAGCACACCCCCAAAGCAGGAGACAGAGGGACACGAAGCCCAGCAACCTGCCCAACAGAGGCCAGGGAGAGCAAAGAAGAGCAACCCGAAGCAGAACAGGTAAAAAAAAACATGGCCCAACCAAGAAAGACAACAACAGAGGCCGAACACGGAACCGGGGAAACCAAACCCGAGAAACGGAAAGGAGGAAACACCTCCAAAGAAGAGCCGACCACCCGTCAGGAGGACAAAGGAGGACACCAAGCAACCACTGAAGGCAAGCCCCAAAAGGAGCAGCAGAAGGGCAAAACAGGAAACAACCCAACTCTGCAGGACCCACAAACGCCCAAGAAGCCAGCCGGAGAAACCGGCAGGCCAGCCAGCAGGAGGCACCCAACACAGTGCCACCAGGACCCGGAAGGAGAACCAAGAAGGGGCACAGGGAAAGGCCCAGCAGCCAACCACAGCCAGGCCACCCAGAGAGTGGAGAAGCAGAGGGACGGAGCTCAGCAGCCCACACAACAGACCCAGCGCCGCAGCCAGCCGCAAAGGAGCGACACAGGAAAGGACAGAAGACCAGCCCGAGACCGCGCTGAAGCCCAAGAGAACGAGCGGCCAAGAAAGGACCCAAGCAGGGACCAAAAGAAGAGCCCAAGCAAACAAGGGCCCCACAGCTCAAAGCCAGACATCTCCAAGCCGAAAGGCGCACCAGCGACCCACACACACAAGCGAACGGGAGGCCAAACACAGGGACCGCAAGGGAAAACCCAACAGGGGAGAGCCCAGGCCCCAAGAGTACACCAGAAGAACCGAGGCACCAGAAACCAAAGGAGAGGAACCCGGAGAAGCCAAAGGTGAACCACCCAACAGGGGAGCGGGAACAGACCCAAACCAGGGGAGAAGGAACACCCCTGAGCCAACAAGAAAGCAAGGGACACAGACACCACAGGCTGAAAACAGCCCACACGGGCGTACAGGCACAACAACATGCCACCAAAAAGAAAAGGCCAGAGCCCCAGACCCGAGGCAAAGACAACCGCAACCCAAAGCGGAGCGAGAGGAGCAGGAGGCAGCAAAGCGGCCCACACACCAGGGGAGGCCGACACCCAACACCCACAAGCAGGGAAAGGGCACAGCAAACAGAGCAGGGCACAGGAGCCGGGCACCCGAAGAACTAGGGGCCACCAAGTCAGAGGCCAAGGAAGACCAACGACTCCCAGCCACTACAGGAGGCAAAAGGAGCAGCAGGCAAGAAGGCTAGCCCAAACCGCAACAAGCCAACAAGGGAAACACAAGAGGGGGGAAGGGAACCATAACCAGAAACCAAACCCCAGCAACCCGGCAGCAGGCGAGAAGCAAACCCAACTCAAGTCAGAACCCACCAGGGCCACAACCAGCACCGCTCCGGAGCCAGCAGACCAACAAGGCCAAGGCCCACAAGAACAGAGGGAGGGCACAACAGCCTCCCCCCACCCACAGAAAACAAGGGGAAGAATCCAGCGAACCAGCAGAAGGCATAAACGCCGAGCACAGGGCAAGTACAAAGCACCCAGGAAGGATGCAAGAAGCGCCCAACAGTGAAAACCACAGGCAGGCACCCAGACAGGCATGCACCAGTCCCGAACCCACAGAAGGGCAGGAACCAAAGTGCGGAAGGACAGCAGGCAGCCGAAGGAAGCTCAAGAACCACAAGGCACCAGGACCCGATAAAGGGAAAAACTCCTGACAAGCAGCCAGTGACAACCAAAACAGGCCACAGCAACAGGCAAACCCAGGCGCATCCCAAACCAGGCACCAACCAGGGCCGACCAGGGACCACAGAAGCCTGCAGGAACAGGACAGCCAGAAGCCCAGAGGACAAGGCAAAGAGGCCACAAGAAGAAGCCAACAAACTCCAGGAGAGACCGCCCAAAGCGAGCCACGTCCCAGCAAGCAGACACCACCCCAGGGAGGAACAAGGGCCGACCCGGCCAAACCACAGGGCAGGCTGCAGGTGCAACAGAAGCCAAGGCCACAGGCCAGCACAGCAGGAGAGCACAGCAAGCAAGGAATCACCAGGCAGCATACACCAAGGGGACAGGCCAACAGCAGTCCCACAGGGACCGACCCCCAGCCCAGATGCCAGCCAGCAACAAGCGCAGAGCAAGTGAAAAGAAGAAGGTCATGGAACACACAACCCATGGAGGAAGCCCCGAAGGACCCCCCCCAGGCAGAACCCCCCAAAAAAGGGCAGCGACCCAAGGGAAACCAAGGACCAAGTCAGGACAGCGAAGGCAGGGGAGCCAACATCGCAGGCAGCCGAAGATGCCAAAGGACCGCCAGGAACTCGGGAGCAGGGGTCAGCGGAGGCAGAAAACCAGGCCGGAGACACCAAGGACCTCAGACCGAGACAGCAAACGGACCCATGCCCCACGCAACCAGCAAAGCACAGAGGGCCAGCACGCAGGAACAGGACCCCGCAAAGAGAAGCCCCGACAGGAATCCATCAGCACCAGGAGAGACCTGAGGACGACGGGACCCAACAGTACCGGAAAGAAGCCAGGAACCCACATGGCAAGACCCCAGGGAGACCAGAACAGTGGGGAGATTAAGTGAATTGCCCAGAATCACAGGATGTTGAGCGACGTCGCTGAGGCTCAAACCCAGGTCCCCAGCTTCGACGCCGACCGCTCTAGCCATAAGGCTACATCCACTCCCCCACAACGGCAGAGCGCAAGAAGCGCAAGAAGGAGGCCTCGGGACCAAACCCCGGCACCCCCTAGAGGACCAGGTACACAGCGCGGCAGAGACCAGTAGGCCATCTAGGCAACAACCCAAACACCCGAAGAGGGCAAGGGGGAAGACACGTCAGCCAGGGCCGCAAGCGAACCCCACAGAAAGCTGAAAAGCCCAGCGAACCAGGAACATCCAGGCGAACTCCCATCCAGGAATGAACCAGACCAAACCCCGCCAATCAACAAAAGCATACAAGATCAGGGGGACACAGGGAGGCATGGCCGGGGGCCATGACAGTCGACGTAACCATGGATACACCAGGAGTTGAACATGTAACCTGCAGAGTAAGAGACAGACATCCCAACCATAAGGTACAGTCACCTACAAAGGAGAAAAAAGGGGGACCGCTATGTGGTACTCACCAAGGGGGCAGGAAGAGCGCACCACAAGCCCACTGCCCCCCCATCAGCCAGCCCAGGCGTGCAGCAGGAAACTAGCGCCAGGTGGAGAAATTCACCAGAAACAGCCTCCGAGGCCACAGCAAGGCCAGCCCAGGGATCGACCCAACCGAGCACCAGGGGCACCAGAAAGAAGAAGAGGCCGGCAGGACACCAAACGCCAGGCAGGGGGCCCAGGAGCATCACCCAGCAGAGCCCCAGGACACGCCAAACAGATGCAGCAGCGCATCCACCCGACTGGCCAAGCCACAGGCAGACGCGCACTGCAACCCGGAAGAGACCAGGAGGAACGGCACCCCAGCCTCAAAGGGCCGGGCGGCAAGCAACACGGCTCTAGGCAAGCCAGGCAGGCCAGGAGAACACAGAAATAGGACGGTGAGGACAGCCCAGCATCCCCGACGAGACGTCCAGCGAAGAAAACACCAAGTAAGTCCAAACATGTCCTATTCTGTCGGAAGACAGAAAAAAAGAACAGGCTGCATGCCGGGGTGGTACCGCTTACGTACTCCCAGGGGTGAGGGAGTGGGTTGGGTATCCCAGTATGCTCCTGTTCTTTTTTTTCTGTCGTGAAGATGGTCATCTCCACTTAGTTAAGGAATGGGATGAGGACAGGGGGGACCTGGGGGTAATGGTTGTCCTCTGGTAGATCTCTCTTTTCTTAGCAGGTCCGGATTTATCTTGCTTGCACCTCTTGTCTACCAGCAGTTCCTGCTTTTCCATGTCTTCATTTGTCTCATGTCAGCAGTTCTTCATTTTTTTAACTGCCTCTGTTTCTTTACTAGTTCTTACATTTCCTTCTTGTTCGTTTATCCCAGCAGAAGCTCAAAATGTTCTTCCTGGCCCCTTTTATCGATCATTGGTTCCTTCTTTTCTCTGCCAACCCACCATACTCATAAGCAGTGTCTGATTCTCACTTTTTCTCCTCCTGAACAGATGTTAGTTGAATCACTCCCACTTTATTTGCTTTGCTTCTTGTTCTCCCTTTTCAACCTCTAAAGTTCCTTAAAGTCTCAATCCTACTTCCTGTGTTCTGACAAACGCAAACACATGTGAACCAAGGAGTCCAGGCAGTGCTTAATTTGTGTTTGTTTTTTGCCTCACTGGGCACCCTCACTTATTTTTTTACCACCAGTACATTTTTATAATATTGCATAACATTTTGGCGCTGTCTCTCAAATTTTAAGCAGAGCATATATGCAGTGTCTTAAACAATTCAATACCAATGAAACAAAAAGAATAGCAATGCACCCAGACCTTTCTTCCAGTTTTAGGTAACCAGGAATAGTCCAAGTTTTCACATTTGTAGGTGTGTGATGGTTTGCAATTAGCATTGGTTTAGCATTTTTTAGCGCTGTCAAGGGCAGTGGCCGGTGCAAGCTGCTGTGGCCTTCTGAGAAATATCATGGGCACTGGCACTTACTTTTTAACAACTCAAGCACTGGGGGAAAAGGTGTTTTGAAGGGAAACTGCCTTAAACAGACTCCAAGATCATGAGATTTATTGAAGCTAAATGAAGAGATCCATATCAGTGTAATGTGCATTTATAGAGCCACTGCTGTCTTCGAAAGACATAGGTCTACCACTATGACAACAACTTGCATGCCACAGTCACATCAAAGAAACAGAGCCGCAAGACCATGTTAGGCATTTGTGGGCCCAGAGAAGCTGCACACCAGCGTGTCCATGTTATATTCCTGCTATCAAAGAGCAAAATAAATCGAATCATGTTTATCTCATTATTTAATTGATTTCTTTTTGTTAACTATGAGATGGGTTATACACTGTAAAGTTGAGATTTTTAACAAAACAAATATAACATGTACCAAAATCCATGCAGAGCCTTCACCATAATAATAAACTTACCGCTGCGCCGGGTCCCGCGTCTCCGCTTCTGCTCTTCTCCGTCTCGGAGGGAAGCACACCCATTCAGCATTGTGATTGGTAGCAACCCAGGCTCCCCTAACCAATCACAATGTTGCAATACAGTGTTGTGATTGGTTTTGAGCATCCTAGTTGGACACTTAACCGGGGAATAGGAGCCTGGGCTTGTTTTCCATGCAGCCTGCATGGAGATGGGGGAAGTGCGCTTGACCAAACATTCATTGTGCACTTAGGAGTGGGCAAACCACTCCTTCCCTGCCCTGCTCCGAGAGCAGAGCAGACCCACCCACCCGCCTGCCGGCAAAGAGGCAGGAAACATACATTGATAATAACTGACAGTTATTATCATTTTATGTTTCCTCTTCTCACACTGCTTGAAAGCAGAGGAGCTACCACTGGGCTCCACACAAGCATGAGTGCACGTAACAGTATTTAGCCTTTAGACTCCCAAGGGAGAGGTTCTTTATGTAGTTGGGCGCGTATATTGTCTGAGGCAGTTGAATTGCAATGTTTTACAAGCAACAAATATCAAGCAGGTTTTATAGACTATAATGATTCACTAAACTCGATTGTTCTAATTGTGGAGATGTGAAGGTACTCTCTTTGCTAAATCACATGATGTCCTAAGAAGGCCAGATTATGGTCCCCGTACAGTACAAGTTTTGTGCTAAAAAGTAAATTGGAATAAAAAGATTTTGCGTTGATTTACGTCACGTTTGTGATGAAAACACAGTGCAAAATCTTAGTAAGTATACCCCAAAATGCCTCCTGCTCAAGTCGATTTTAGTTGGTATTTTGTCTGATAATGCATAATTTTCCACAATTCTTATACATTTTACGTAACTAACGCAACAGAAAATAGACAAGTCCCGCCTCTTGCTATTGTTAAAACTAAAATGTAAGGAAGTCATTCTGAGAGACTGAGCTAAACTCTGCATTCCTCACAGAGTGTTCATATTTCATAATTTCAAACACAATCCATAAACAAAGCAACTCCAAGCCACTTAAGTTAAATACTCTGCAGGAATAACTAAGGTGGTATTTAATTTCAGCAGAACGCCTCATCGCCTCCTTGGAGTGCTAATGTGTTATTTCTCCTAGGAGGGGAACAACAAGTTGAAGTCCCTTTGTTTTTTGCTTGTGATCTTGTGCAATACAATGGGCTCTGACCTTCCTGTGCCTTGAATGCCATTTCCGCCGCGCACATTGTTTGTGCAGTCCATGCATAATACATCAAGCATGCTCCATTACTATTCACATTTTCCACAGCTGATTGGAAGTCAGGGCAAACACATGAATGTTCCCTTCACTCTAAGTTGTATTTTTAAGCTGTTCAGGTCACGGTTCAATACGTTATTTGAAGACTACTGATGAATCCATATTCATTATGTTGGAATAACACAGAAGATCAGTAGAATGAAACAGGCTGTTGAAGGCTGCTATTCAGCACAGCTTAGGAAAGTTTCTAAGCTCTAGTAAAAGATCACACAAATAAGTATATATTAAATGCTGCTCAGTGCTATACATTCTTGCCATTGCAGACTGGTATGAGAGCAGTATTTAGGGCTGGAGAAAAAGAGGTGCAATTATGGCTGAAATATCCATATGTCAAGATATGGTCGATTGAAGTAGAGGTTATTCTATAGAGAGGGCGAGGAACTGCAGATGACAGCTATTCTAGTGCATTTGCCATCTTCACATTGCAAACAATGCAGGTGAATGTCCAAGAACAGAATGAGCAAGCAAAACGCAAAGGCACCTACAGAGTGAGATGAAGCAACAGCAACCATCACTGCTATTCTCAATTAGAGTGATTATTTTAGGAGCTTTATTTTAAAACAGCTCAGCTCAGAATCAGAAAGAGGCAAACCTTACTCACTGTTTCTCAGCTGTATTGTCTGAAAACAATACTGCCCCCGGATTGGACATTTTTGGAGCAGTAGGGCTGTAAATTTACGTTTATATGTTTGTGCATAATTGAAAACATGTTTAATGTATTTTTAGACGTCATTATACAAGTGCATACTAATATTGTGCTGATATTTTTAAAACGAGTTTCCAATGTAAATTAGAAGTGTGTTTGCCTATTCCTAACTTAACCTCGATTTAGGCCTGGTAGACCCCCTTTAAAAAAAAAAAAAATAGATGACTTCCTGTCTTTCCCTCTGCACTTTTCACTTTTTGTCATTTCTGCAGCACACAGTCAAATAGAGTTATTCTTGTTTATTTCCACTGGCATTGTTTTTGTTGTTCTTGAAGCAATCTTCCTAGCTTGGTCGCAAAAACTGTAATTACCGTCACGGTCCTTCCGTTAGCTTACTGTAACCTATTCATTCATAATAGCTTGCTGTTGCTCATGTAACTAGTTTGTTCCACCGTCTCCAGATGGCATTTGCATAAAGTGGGCAGAATCACTCTTCATGTGGAGGGATATTGCTTAGCTGCTAGAGCATTATCACACTTGTTAGACCTGGCAGCTTAGGGTGATCTTCCACCAAACCAATTTTTGCTGAAATGTATTTGTTAACCTTACGAATCTGTGCACTTTCCATCTGCTAAACAGTGCTAAACTGCTTGTTCTCACTCCCCTAAATATGATTTGACTGGCATACACCTAATTTGCGTATTTAATGTACTTATAAGTCCTTTGTAGAGTGGTTTACCATATACCCAGGGCCAGAAAATAAAATGCTACCAGTGGCCCTACAATTATATATGAACAATGGTTCCGTAGGGGAATTAGTATTTACAATGAAGAAAAAATCAATAGAACATAAACACAGCAATCAATGATCTAGCCAGCAATTAATCTTAAAGACTGAGTAATACTTCAAAAAACGTAACAATTTATTTTTCGTATTTCATATGAATTTTAAATCATTCATCAACTCCTTTAGATATGTACAAAAAATATACAAACGGGCTGTATATACAAAATTATTTACAAAGCAACGACGCAGTGACAAAGTGAATAGGGTGACTCAGTGTGATAGTGCAAAAGTGGATATTTACAATATTGATAAAATACGAAGGAAGTTGTTTTAACACAAAAAGTCCTCGGCTAATTTGTGGATAGGTAATGAGCCTTGTATAGCACACGTCCTGTAATCTGTATGTACAAGGTATTCCAATTAGTGCAGGACTGTGGAACCGTCAACGTTTCGACCCTGTGTCGACCAGTTGTTCTATATGGTCATGTCGGGTCTTCTTCAGGACATTGGGGATGTATAACAGCCTGTATGAAATAGATATAGATCAATATCTGCTGTGTTAAAAGTAAAGTTAGGGAAGGTATAAGTTTCCCATAAACTCACCCAACTAGCGGTGAAGGGACCGGAGTCAGACAGTATGGCGTAGTGGCAGTCAGAGGAGATTACCTATTAACATATGTGCATATTAGTAATCAAGTTCTAAATGCTAGTCTTACTTAAACACCAAATGCCACAAGTAAAAATATTAATTTTTACCAATATCACAGAAGGTCTAGGTTCTTCTTCGCCTAGTTATCTACTCTTGTTCTCCTTTAGTCATTCCGGTCAGCGCGCCAGCTATCAGTCACTGCAAATTTAAACACAGATAGGGATATTCAGAATAATGGCTATAGAGTTAAGGTAAGGCGCCACTAAAGCTTAGTGGTCCATAGGAAAGCTCACCTGACTTCAGGATAATTTATTTAGCAATGCTGGAGTCTGGGACATCAGGATATCACTTCAACTAGAATAAATCACAAATCAGCCCTCATTAAGTATTGGACTAGTATGCTATGTGAACATTTCAAACATTCTGAACTCTGGAGTCATCACGGGCTCAAATTCATAAAGAACGCAAGTATATTTGTGTGCGAGTCGTATCGTAACGCTAGTTCATCATTACCCCCTCATTGTAGTAAGTGTAGATCTTATACGTATTTAAACTAGTGTTGTAATTTCTTTCCTTAAAAAACGAACTTATGACCTAATTAACGAGTGGTGGCATGAAATCAGTTTAAGAGTTCATTAAAGTGCATCTTTACGTCTGCATTACGGGAGTTACTGCAAACATTAACTACGGTCCATACGGCGAAGGTTAAATAAAACGGCTATAATTAGACATCGTCGTTTCATACGCTACATGCGTGAAGCCGTATATAGAGGAGATAGCTCCTACCTGATGTTGGAAATGTATTCTCGGAGTCTCCGGGAGTCGATAAGAAGCACGCCACCAACCTGACTGTGAAACGTGCAGCAGCTAAATAGTAGCTGTTATGGATAAAGAAATAGGACTCGAGTACGTCTCCGTTGTGGTTTCATAATTTCACAATTTTTTTCAATGTTATAAATGGAGCCTATTTAATTAATTGAATGCTCCAAATATGGCATTTATTAGAATTTAAGCCAACCCAGCTGGGTCGTGTGCGATGTTGGTTTGAAAGTGTATTCAAGCAGGAAGACCATTTTGCTCAGCCACACGGCTCTAGTTAGCCTGCCAGTGCGCCTAGTGGTGGTCCGTTTTTTTACAGACGAATGAAACTGATGGCTCACCTCCCAAAAGTAATGTAAATAAACAAACAGTACTTAACAATGTAAAACTGATGGCTCACCTCCCAGAAATAATGTAAATAAACAAACAGTACTTAGCAATGTGGGCATTTAGATATAAATAAATGAAACTGATGGCTCAACTTCCAAAAGCGATAGAAATAGACGAACAGTACTTAGCAATATACTTAGCAATATAGGCATTTAGATACCACATAGCTAGTTTCGAGATATTTGAAAACAAAACACATTGTGGGGCTATCGTTATTTACATTGCATATCATGCAGCAAAAAAGCGAAAGTGAAGGCTTGTCATCATATAAGCGTTGTATACAACATTTCATCGTACATTGGTGACAGGACAAAAACAGGTGGTCATAGCATGTATCTTCAGAATAATGTCAGGGGAACCATATCAGTAAATTAGATTTCATACAAAATAGCCATCCTGAGCATATTGATATCAATACATGTGCATTAAAGTGGTCATGAATTTAGACTGAGTACTGTTGGCGAACTTCCCAAAACCAGGTTAAGTGGTAATTATGTAATTACCTAAAGCATAGCATTCCCAGTTGTTTGTTGGTCTCTTCATTTTCGTTGAGCCCTGTCTTTACAGAGTCTAGGGAGTGGATCCACCTACACTCCTTATAATTGAGCATGGAATGGATATTCCCACCTCTCGGGTGCAGCCGCACCCTCTCAATTACTGTCCATCTCATGCTATCTGGTGGATGATTGAAACTCAGGAAATGGTCAACTAGAGGTGCACCTTGCGTTCTGCATTTGACCCTACTCATATGCTGCAGAATTCTACATTTGATTTTTTGTGTAGTTTGCCCTACATATACTTTATCGCATGGACAATAAATTGCATAGATAACGTTATTACTGTTGCAATTGGTAAATGTAGGTCGTGTGAAGTTTTTTGTACCATACACGAAAGACATACCCTCTATTGAAGAGTCACAAGCTTTGCAGTTGCCACATTTTTTATGTCCCAGGATCGGTGGCAATGATAGTTGAGAACGTAAATCTGGTTTAGGGGGACCATGAAGGTAGGCACTGACTACTGTATCTTTTATACTCTTGCCACGTTTGAAAGCAAATAACGGTAATTCTGTGGTTCCAATTTCTGTGGCTACCAGATTCCAATATTTGGCAATAGTTTTTTTAATGGATTGACTATCTGGGTTAAAGGTGGTAACACAGACTATTCTATCACTCGTCTTCTGGCTTTTTTTAGTCTCTAGTAGAGTTTCTCGTGGGCAGTACCAGGCTCTTTTTTTAGCCCGTTTCAGGAGGATGTTAGGGTAACCTCTATCTCTTAGCCTTTTAGTGAGAACACTTGCTTCCGCAAAATAATCTGCTCTCAGCGTACAATTACGGCGCAGTCTAAGAAACTGCCCGTAGGGCAGATTGTCTCGAAGACTGCGGGGATGGTTCGAATTATAGCTAAGAAGAGCGTTTCTCTCAATTGGTTTTCTGTACAATCCAGTATACAATACCCCATCTGCAGTTTTCACATTGAGATCTAAGAAACTTATGGTTTCATTATTTTCATTCATTGTAAATTTTATATCGTCGGATCTTCCATTTAACCAGTCAAAAAACGACTTGAGGGTCGTAGTTGTGCCGGTCCAAATCATAAAAACATCATCAATATATCTTTTCCATATATTGATGCTGTCTCTATAAGGATTGCTTTCGTCATAAAGAAAAGTCCACTCAAAATGGTTCATGTACAGATTTGCCAAGGACGGCGCATAGCTTGCGCCCATGGCAACGCCCTTGCATTGAAAAAAATACTGGTTATGAAACACAAAGTAGTTTTTTGTCATTGCGATGTCCAACATGGCTATTAGGAAATCCGTAGGGATTCTATGGGGTGCAGGTCTTGTATTGAGTACTTCTTGTATTACAGACAGAGCATCTTTTTGTGGTATGCTTGTGTATAAGGAAGAAACGTCTAGAGTTACTAGAAGTTGTGTCTCCCTATTAAATGGATGGTCCTCTATGAACTGGATCATTTGAGTTGAATCCCGAACATAGGATTCCGTGGCAATCACAAATGGCTGCAGAAAGTAATCAATATATTGATTTAAAGGTTCCAGTATGGAGCCGCAGCCCGATACAATTGGACGTCCCGGTGGTTTATCAGGGTTCTTATGGACTTTCGGCAGAGTATAAATTGTTGGAATTCTGGGGTTAGTTTGGGTAAGAAATTTGGACTCTGGAATACTAAGAAAACCTGAATCAAGTGCATGTGTTAATAGGGAATCAATCAAAATTTTTATTTCGGGTGTAGGGTCCTTTGTGATTAATTGGTAGCTATCACGGTCATTAAGTTGTCTTTGGATTTCCTCCACATAATCACTCCGATTTTGTATTATGATTGAGCCCCCTTTATCCGCAGCTTTAATAATTATTTGGTCGTTGTTCTTTAGGGACTGTAGGGCCACTTTCTCTCTCAATGGGATATTGTAGGGGACAAATCTAGGTTTGTCCAATATGGACAAAACTTCATGTGTAACGATTTGTTCGAAAGCTACAATTTTCTGGCTCATATTCTGTATACCGGGTGTAAAGACAGAGTTGGGTTTGAAAGGTGTTGCTGCACTAGACCGAGCGAAAGGTTCTCTATGTGCATAGAAGTACTTTAGTCTGACCTTTCTGAAAAACTGCATCAGTTCAAGTTTTACCATAAAAGGATCTGTTCTCTGAGTGGGCACAAAAGATAGCCCTTTGGATAGAATATTGTTTTCTTCTTGCGACAAGGTATAGTTTGAGAGATTAATGATAGGATTATTCTCATTTGCGATCGCCGATTCAGTTTGGGTGTTATTAGGGATGAGGGCATCTCTAGTGTTAACCTCTCTAAGAGGAACATGTGTCAGTGGTAAGGTCGCATCTGAATTTACAGTAATTAGGGTGTCAGACGTTATATTCGGGGAAGCTGATGTTACCATCGGTATGTCTGGCGTCTTGTTGAGATTTCCCCATGGTTCACCTGGTCGTAGAATCTCACTTGTTGGTTGCCTCGTTGAGGCGGGGGATTCTGATTTCCCCTTTGGGTGTGGGCCTGTTGGTTCCCGCCCCTGCCCCGGTACCAGCCTCTCTGTCTCTGGAACCCTCTCCCTCTGTTGGAACTCCATGGTGCGTCCCCTAAAAAAGACTGTTGTTGGGGGCCTTGTGGTCTTGGTGCTGTACTTGTCGAAGCTAACTCGTTTTCACCTTCGGAATTGCTCCCAAAAGAAGAATTCGACAAAGTAGTGAACCTTCGTGGGCCCTGTCTGCTGCGATTCGTGTAAAAGCCTTGATTATCCTGCTGATAATAATCGTCTGAAATATAAGGATATGTTATCTTTCTGTCATAATTCTGTATATCCTTCTGTAGTTTGTCTGACTTTCTTTGTAGTGTGAAGGTATGGAATTCGGCGAGTGTTTTCTCTGCCTTTTCCAATGCTTCTTTAGCGTTTGTTAAAGTGTTGTCTCCCACTATTTCTCTTTTCAGATCATTGATTTCTTGGATAAGTTTTTTCGAATATTCCAAAGCCGTCTCAACTCCAAGTACCATCCAGTATCTTGAGCAGTTATTTGAAATAAAACTAAAACCTTCTCTAAATTTAGGAATATCAATGAAAATAGCGGGTTCGTTTCGAACTTGAAGACCCTTGGGAATAATATTGGCCTGTAAGTATTTAGTCAGAAAATGTCCATGTAGTCTAGTTCGTACTAACTTCTTTTCTAGACGTTCTAATTTTGTCAATTTATCATTTAGTGTAGTATTGATGGCTGATAACTCTACTCCAAAAGAATTTGATACTCCTTGTTCAGCTATTAGTTTCGCTATATATTCTTCAGTATAAGAAAGAGTATCTGACATAACTTTTTTTTTAAATAAATTTGCAGAGAAAAACCCTCGCAAGTCAGCGCTTGCACAGGACAAGAGTTAAGTACACAGGGGTAACCCTTTAACCCAAGGAACCTGGGCATCGTAAATATATATGAACAATGGTTCCGTAGGGGAATTAGTATTTACAATGAAGAAAAAATCAATAGAACATAAACACAGCAATCAATGATCTAGCCAGCAATTAATCTTAAAGACTGAGTAATACTTCAAAAAACGTAACAATTTATTTTTCGTATTTCATATGAATTTTAAATCATTCATCAACTCCTTTAGATATGTACAAAAAATATACAAACGGGCTGTATATACAAAATTATTTACAAAGCAACGACGCAGTGACAAAGTGAATAGGGTGACTCAGTGTGATAGTGCAAAAGTGGATATTTACAATATTGATAAAATACGAAGGAAGTTGTTTTAACACAAAAAGTCCTCGGCTAATTTGTGGATAGGTAATGAGCCTTGTATAGCACACGTCCTGTAATCTGTATGTACAAGGTATTCCAATTAGTGCAGGACTGTGGAACCGTCAACGTTTCGACCCTGTGTCGACCAGTTGTTCTATATGGTCATGTCGGGTCTTCTTCAGGACATTGGGGATGTATAACAGCCTGTATGAAATAGATATAGATCAATATCTGCTGTGTTAAAAGTAAAGTTAGGGAAGGTATAAGTTTCCCATAAACTCACCCAACTAGCGGTGAAGGGACCGGAGTCAGACAGTATGGCGTAGTGGCAGTCAGAGGAGATTACCTATTAACATATGTGCATATTAGTAATCAAGTTCTAAATGCTAGTCTTACTTAAACACCAAATGCCACAAGTAAAAATATTAATTTTTACCAATATCACAGAAGGTCTAGGTTCTTCTTCGCCTAGTTATCTACTCTTGTTCTCCTTTAGTCATTCCGGTCAGCGCGCCAGCTATCAGTCACTGCAAATTTAAACGCAGATAGGGATATTCAGAATAATGGCTATAGAGTTAAGGTAAGGCGCCACTAAAGCTTAGTGGTCCATAGGAAAGCTCACCTGACTTCAGGATAATTTATTTAGCAATGCTGGAGTCTGGGACATCAGGATATCACTTCAACTAGAATAAATCACAAATCAGCCCTCATTAAGTATTGGACTAGTATGCTATGTGAACATTTCAAACATTCTGAACTCTGGAGTCATCACGGGCTCAAATTCATAAAGAACGCAAGTATATTTGTGTGCGAGTCGTATCGTAACGCTAGTTCATCATTACCCCCTCATTGTAGTAAGTGTAGATCTTATACGTATTTAAACTAGTGTTGTAATTTCTTTCCTTAAAAAACGAACTTATGACCCAATTAACGAGTGGTGGCATGAAATCAGTTTAAGAGTTCATTAAAGTGCATCTTTACGTCTGCATTACGGGAGTTACTGCAAACATTAACTACGGTCCATACGGCGAAGGTTAAATAAAACGGCTATAATTAGACATCGTCGTTTCATACGCTACATGCGTGAAGCCGTATATAGAGGAGATAGCTCCTACCTGATGTTGGAAATGTATTCTCGGAGTCTCCGGGAGTCGATAAGAAGCACGCCACCAACCTGACTGTGAAACGTGCAGCAGCTAAATAGTAGCTGTTATGGATAAAGAAATAGGACTCGAGTACGTCTCCGTTGTGGTTTCATAATTTCACAATTTTTTTCAATGTTATAAATGGAGCCTATTTAATTAATTGAATGCTCCAAATATGGCATTTATTAGAATTTAAGCCAACCCAGCTGGGTCGTGTGCGATGTTGGTTTGAAAGTGTATTCAAGCAGGAAGACCATTTTGCTCAGCCACACGGCTCTAGTTAGCCTGCCAGTGCGCCTAGTGGTGGTCCGTTTTTTTACAGACGAATGAAACTGATGGCTCACCTCCCAAAAGTAATGTAAATAAACAAACAGTACTTAACAATGTAAAACTGATGGCTCACCTCCCAGAAATAATGTAAATAAACAAACAGTACTTAGCAATGTGGGCATTTAGATATAAATAAATGAAACTGATGGCTCAACTTCCAAAAGCGATAGAAATAGACGAACAGTACTTAGCAATATACTTAGCAATATAGGCATTTAGATACCACATAGCTAGTTTCGAGATATTTGAAAACAAAACACATTGTGGGGCTATCGTTATTTACATTGCATATCATGCAGCAAAAAAGCGAAAGTGAAGGCTTGTCATCATATAAGCGTTGTATACAACATTTCATCGTACATTGGTGACAGGACAAAAACAGGTGGTCATAGCATGTATCTTCAGAATAATGTCAGGGGAACCATATCAGTAAATTAGATTTCATACAAAATAGCCATCCTGAGCATATTGATATCAATACATGTGCATTAAAGTGGTCATGAATTTAGACTGAGTACTGTTGGCGAACTTCCCAAAACCAGGTTAAGTGGTAATTATGTAATTACCTAAAGCATAGCATTCCCAGTTGTTTGTTGGTCTCTTCATTTTCGTTGAGCCCTGTCTTTACAGAGTCTAGGGAGTGGATCCACCTACACTCCTTATAATTGAGCATGGAATGGATATTCCCACCTCTCGGGTGCAGCCGCACCCTCTCAATTACTGTCCATCTCATGCTATCTGGTGGATGATTGAAACTCAGGAAATGGTCAACTAGAGGTGCACCTTGCGTTCTGCATTTGACCCTACTCATATGCTGCAGAATTCTACATTTGATTTTTTGTGTAGTTTGCCCTACATATACTTTATCGCATGGACAATAAATTGCATAGATAACGTTATTACTGTTGCAATTGGTAAATGTAGGTCGTGTGAAGTTTTTTGTACCATACACGAAAGACATACCCTCTATTGAAGAGTCACAAGCTTTGCAGTTGCCACATTTTTTATGTCCCAGGATCGGTGGCAATGATAGTTGAGAACGTAAATCTGGTTTAGGGGGACCATGAAGGTAGGCACTGACTACTGTATCTTTTATACTCTTGCCACGTTTGAAAGCAAATAACGGTAATTCTGTGGTTCCAATTTCTGTGGCTACCAGATTCCAATATTTGGCAATAGTTTTTTTAATGGATTGACTATCTGGGTTAAAGGTGGTAACACAGACTATTCTATCACTCGTCTTCTCGCTTTTTTTAGTCTCTAGTAGAGTTTCTCGTGGGCAGTACCAGGCTCTTTTTTTAGCCCGTTTCAGGAGGATGTTAGGGTAACCTCTATCTCTTAGCCTTTTAGTGAGAACACTTGCTTCCGCAAAATAATCTGCTCTCAGCGTACAATTACGGCGCAGTCTAAGAAACTGCCCGTAGGGCAGATTGTCTCGAAGACTGCGGGGATGGTTCGAATTATAGCTAAGAAGAGCGTTTCTCTCAATTGGTTTTCTGTACAATCCAGTATACAATACCCCATCTGCAGTTTTCACATTGAGATCTAAGAAACTTATGGTTTCATTATTTTCATTCATTGTAAATTTTATATCGTCGGATCTTCCATTTAACCAGTCAAAAAACGACTTGAGGGTCGTAGTTGTGCCGGTCCAAATCATAAAAACATCATCAATATATCTTTTCCATATATTGATGCTGTCTCTATAAGGATTGCTTTCGTCATAAAGAAAAGTCCACTCAAAATGGTTCATGTACAGATTTGCCAAGGACGGCGCATAGCTTGCGCCCATGGCAACGCCCTTGCATTGAAAAAAATACTGGTTATGAAACACAAAGTAGTTTTTTGTCATTGCGATGTCCAACATGGCTATTAGGAAATCCGTAGGGATTCTATGGGGTGCAGGTCTTGTATTGAGTACTTCTTGTATTACAGACAGAGCATCTTTTTGTGGTATGCTTGTGTATAAGGAAGAAACGTCTAGAGTTACTAGAAGTTGTGTCTCCCTATTAAATGGATGGTCCTCTATGAACTGGATCATTTGAGTTGAATCCCGAACATAGGATTCCGTGGCAATCACAAATGGCTGCAGAAAGTAATCAATATATTGATTTAAAGGTTCCAGTATGGAGCCGCAGCCCGATACAATTGGACGTCCCGGTGGTTTATCAGGGTTCTTATGGACTTTCGGCAGAGTATAAATTGTTGGAATTCTGGGGTTAGTTTGGGTAAGAAATTTGGACTCTGGAATACTAAGAAAACCTGAATCAAGTGCATGTGTTAATAGGGAATCAATCAAAATTTTTATTTCGGGTGTAGGGTCCTTTGTGATTAATTGGTAGCTATCACGGTCATTAAGTTGTCTTTGGATTTCCTCCACATAATCACTCCGATTTTGTATTATGATTGAGCCCCCTTTATCCGCAGCTTTAATAATTATTTGGTCGTTGTTCTTTAGGGACTGTAGGGCCACTTTCTCTCTCAATGGGATATTGTAGGGGACAAATCTAGGTTTGTCCAATATGGACAAAACTTCATGTGTAACGATTTGTTCGAAAGCTACAATTTTCTGGCTCATATTCTGTATACCGGGTGTAAAGACAGAGTTGGGTTTGAAAGGTGTTGCTGCACTAGACCGAGCGAAAGGTTCTCTATGTGCATAGAAGTACTTTAGTCTGACCTTTCTGAAAAACTGCATCAGTTCAAGTTTTACCATAAAAGGATCTGTTCTCTGAGTGGGCACAAAAGATAGCCCTTTGGATAGAATATTGTTTTCTTCTTGCGACAAGGTATAGTTTGAGAGATTAATGATAGGATTATTCTCATTTGCGATCGCCGATTCAGTTTGGGTGTTATTAGGGATGAGGGCATCTCTAGTGTTAACCTCTCTAAGAGGAACATGTGTCAGTGGTAAGGTCGCATCTGAATTTACAGTAATTAGGGTGTCAGACGTTATATTCGGGGAAGCTGATGTTACCATCGGTATGTCTGGCGTCTTGTTGAGATTTCCCCATGGTTCACCTGGTCGTAGAATCTCACTTGTTGGTTGCCTCGTTGAGGCGGGGGATTCTGATTTCCCCTTTGGGTGTGGGCCTGTTGGTTCCCGCCCCTGCCCCGGTACCAGCCTCTCTGTCTCTGGAACCCTCTCCCTCTGTTGGAACTCCATGGTGCGTCCCCTAAAAAAGACTGTTGTTGGGGGCCTTGTGGTCTTGGTGCTGTACTTGTCGAAGCTAACTCGTTTTCACCTTCGGAATTGCTCCCAAAAGAAGAATTCGACAAAGTAGTGAACCTTCGTGGGCCCTGTCTGCTGCGATTCGTGTAAAAGCCTTGATTATCCTGCTGATAATAATCGTCTGAAATATAAGGATATGTTATCTTTCTGTCATAATTCTGTATATCCTTCTGTAGTTTGTCTGACTTTCTTTGTAGTGTGAAGGTATGGAATTCGGCGAGTGTTTTCTCTGCCTTTTCCAATGCTTCTTTAGCGTTTGTTAAAGTGTTGTCTCCCACTATTTCTCTTTTCAGATCATTGATTTCTTGGATAAGTTTTTTCGAATATTCCAAAGCCGTCTCAACTCCAAGTACCATCCAGTATCTTGAGCAGTTATTTGAAATAAAACTAAAACCTTCTCTAAATTTAGGAATATCAATGAAAATAGCGGGTTCGTTTCGAACTTGAAGACCCTTGGGAATAATATTGGCCTGTAAGTATTTAGTCAGAAAATGTCCATGTAGTCTAGTTCGTACTAACTTCTTTTCTAGACGTTCTAATTTTGTCAATTTATCATTTAGTGTAGTATTGATGGCTGATAACTCTACTCCAAAAGAATTTGATACTCCTTGTTCAGCTATTAGTTTCGCTATATATTCTTCAGTATAAGAAAGAGTATCTGACATAACTTTTTTTTAAAATAAATTTGCAGAGAAAAACCCTCGCAAGCCAGCGCTTGCACAGGACAAGAGTTAAGTACACAGGGGTAACCCTTTAACCCAAGGAACCTGGGCCTCGTAAATATATATGAACAATGGTTCCGTAGGGGAATTAGTATTTACAATGAAGAAAAAATCAATAGAACATAAACACAGCAATCAATGATCTAGCCAGCAATTAATCTTAAAGACTGAGTAATACTTCAAAAAACGTAACAATTTATTTTTCGTATTTCATATGAATTTTAAATCATTCATCAACTCCTTTAGATATGTACAAAAAATATACAAACGGGCTGTATATACAAAATTATTTACAAAGCAACGACGCAGTGACAAAGTGAATAGGGTGACTCAGTGTGATAGTGCAAAAGTGGATATTTACAATATTGATAAAATACGAAGGAAGTTGTTTTAACACAAAAAGTCCTCGGCTAATTTGTGGATAGGTAATGAGCCTTGTATAGCACACGTCCTGTAATCTGTATGTACAAGGTATTCCAATTAGTGCAGGACTGTGGAACCGTCAACGTTTCGACCCTGTGTCGACCAGTTGTTCTATATGGTCATGTCGGGTCTTCTTCAGGACATTGGGGATGTATAACAGCCTGTATGAAATAGATATAGATCAATATCTGCTGTGTTAAAAGTAAAGTTAGGGAAGGTATAAGTTTCCCATAAACTCACCCAACTAGCGGTGAAGGGACCGGAGTCAGACAGTATGGCGTAGTGGCAGTCAGAGGAGATTACCTATTAACATATGTGCATATTAGTAATCAAGTTCTAAATGCTAGTCTTACTTAAACACCAAATGCCACAAGTAAAAATATTAATTTTTACCAATATCACAGAAGGTCTAGGTTCTTCTTCGCCTAGTTATCTACTCTTGTTCTCCTTTAGTCATTCCGGTCAGCGCGCCAGCTATCAGTCACTGCAAATTTAAACGCAGATAGGGATATTCAGAATAATGGCTATAGAGTTAAGGTAAGGCGCCACTAAAGCTTAGTGGTCCATAGGAAAGCTCACCTGACTTCAGGATAATTTATTTAGCAATGCTGGAGTCTGGGACATCAGGATATCACTTCAACTAGAATAAATCACAAATCAGCCCTCATTAAGTATTGGACTAGTATGCTATGTGAACATTTCAAACATTCTGAACTCTGGAGTCATCACGGGCTCAAATTCATAAAGAACGCAAGTATATTTGTGTGCGAGTCGTATCGTAACGCTAGTTCATCATTACCCCCTCATTGTAGTAAGTGTAGATCTTATACGTATTTAAACTAGTGTTGTAATTTCTTTCCTTAAAAAACGAACTTATGACCCAATTAACGAGTGGTGGCATGAAATCAGTTTAAGAGTTCATTAAAGTGCATCTTTACGTCTGCATTACGGGAGTTACTGCAAACATTAACTACGGTCCATACGGCGAAGGTTAAATAAAACGGCTATAATTAGACATCGTCGTTTCATACGCTACATGCGTGAAGCCGTATATAGAGGAGATAGCTCCTACCTGATGTTGGAAATGTATTCTCGGAGTCTCCGGGAGTCGATAAGAAGCACGCCACCAACCTGACTGTGAAACGTGCAGCAGCTAAATAGTAGCTGTTATGGATAAAGAAATAGGACTCGAGTACGTCTCCGTTGTGGTTTCATAATTTCACAATTTTTTTCAATGTTATAAATGGAGCCTATTTAATTAATTGAATGCTCCAAATATGGCATTTATTAGAATTTAAGCCAACCCAGCTGGGTCGTGTGCGATGTTGGTTTGAAAGTGTATTCAAGCACGAAGACCATTTTGCTCAGCCACACGGCTCTAGTTAGCCTGCCAGTGCGCCTAGTGGTGGTCCGTTTTTTTACAGACGAATGAAACTGATGGCTCACCTCCCAAAAGTAATGTAAATAAACAAACAGTACTTAACAATGTAAAACTGATGGCTCACCTCCCAGAAATAATGTAAATAAACAAACAGTACTTAGCAATGTGGGCATTTAGATATAAATAAATGAAACTGATGGCTCAACTTCCAAAAGCGATAGAAATAGACGAACAGTACTTAGCAATATACTTAGCAATATAGGCATTTAGATACCACATAGCTAGTTTCGAGATATTTGAAAACAAAACACATTGTGGGGCTATCGTTATTTACATTGCATATCATGCAGCAAAAAAGCGAAAGTGAAGGCTTGTCATCATATAAGCGTTGTATACAACATTTCATCGTACATTGGTGACAGGACAAAAACAGGTGGTCATAGCATGTATCTTCAGAATAATGTCAGGGGAACCATATCAGTAAATTAGATTTCATACAAAATAGCCATCCTGAGCATATTGATATCAATACATGTGCATTAAAGTGGTCATGAATTTAGACTGAGTACTGTTGGCGAACTTCCCAAAACCAGGTTAAGTGGTAATTATGTAATTACCTAAAGCATAGCATTCCCAGTTGTTTGTTGGTCTCTTCATTTTCGTTGAGCCCTGTCTTTACAGAGTCTAGGGAGTGGATCCACCTACACTCCTTATAATTGAGCATGGAATGGATATTCCCACCTCTCGGGTGCAGCCGCACCCTCTCAATTACTGTCCATCTCATGCTATCTGGTGGATGATTGAAACTCAGGAAATGGTCAACTAGAGGTGCACCTTGCGTTCTGCATTTGACCCTACTCATATGCTGCAGAATTCTACATTTGATTTTTTGTGTAGTTTGCCCTACATATACTTTATCGCATGGACAATAAATTGCATAGATAACGTTATTACTGTTGCAATTGGTAAATGTAGGTCGTGTGAAGTTTTTTGTACCATACACGAAAGACATACCCTCTATTGAAGAGTCACAAGCTTTGCAGTTGCCACATTTTTTATGTCCCAGGATCGGTGGCAATGATAGTTGAGAACGTAAATCTGGTTTAGGGGGACCATGAAGGTAGGCACTGACTACTGTATCTTTTATACTCTTGCCACGTTTGAAAGCAAATAACGGTAATTCTGTGGTTCCAATTTCTGTGGCTACCAGATTCCAATATTTGGCAATAGTTTTTTTAATGGATTGACTATCTGGGTTAAAGGTGGTAACACAGACTATTCTATCACTCGTCTTCTCGCTTTTTTTAGTCTCTAGTAGAGTTTCTCGTGGGCAGTACCAGGCTCTTTTTTTAGCCCGTTTCAGGAGGATGTTAGGGTAACCTCTATCTCTTAGCCTTTTAGTGAGAACACTTGCTTCCGCAAAATAATCTGCTCTCAGCGTACAATTACGGCGCAGTCTAAGAAACTGCCCGTAGGGCAGATTGTCTCGAAGACTGCGGGGATGGTTCGAATTATAGCTAAGAAGAGCGTTTCTCTCAATTGGTTTTCTGTACAATCCAGTATACAATACCCCATCTGCAGTTTTCACATTGAGATCTAAGAAACTTATGGTTTCATTATTTTCATTCATTGTAAATTTTATATCGTCGGATCTTCCATTTAACCAGTCAAAAAACGACTTGAGGGTCGTAGTTGTGCCGGTCCAAATCATAAAAACATCATCAATATATCTTTTCCATATATTGATGCTGTCTCTATAAGGATTGCTTTCGTCATAAAGAAAAGTCCACTCAAAATGGTTCATGTACAGATTTGCCAAGGACGGCGCATAGCTTGCGCCCATGGCAACGCCCTTGCATTGAAAAAAATACTGGTTATGAAACACAAAGTAGTTTTTTGTCATTGCGATGTCCAACATGGCTATTAGGAAATCCGTAGGGATTCTATGGGGTGCAGGTCTTGTATTGAGTACTTCTTGTATTACAGACAGAGCATCTTTTTGTGGTATGCTTGTGTATAAGGAAGAAACGTCTAGAGTTACTAGAAGTTGTGTCTCCCTATTAAATGGATGGTCCTCTATGAACTGGATCATTTGAGTTGAATCCCGAACATAGGATTCCGTGGCAATCACAAATGGCTGCAGAAAGTAATCAATATATTGATTTAAAGGTTCCAGTATGGAGCCGCAGCCCGATACAATTGGACGTCCCGGTGGTTTATCAGGGTTCTTATGGACTTTCGGCAGAGTATAAATTGTTGGAATTCTGGGGTTAGTTTGGGTAAGAAATTTGGACTCTGGAATACTAAGAAAACCTGAATCAAGTGCATGTGTTAATAGGGAATCAATCAAAATTTTTATTTCGGGTGTAGGGTCCTTTGTGATTAATTGGTAGCTATCACGGTCATTAAGTTGTCTTTGGATTTCCTCCACATAATCACTCCGATTTTGTATTATGATTGAGCCCCCTTTATCCGCAGCTTTAATAATTATTTGGTCGTTGTTCTTTAGGGACTGTAGGGCCACTTTCTCTCTCAATGGGATATTGTAGGGGACAAATCTAGGTTTGTCCAATATGGACAAAACTTCATGTGTAACGATTTGTTCGAAAGCTACAATTTTCTGGCTCATATTCTGTATACCGGGTGTAAAGACAGAGTTGGGTTTGAAAGGTGTTGCTGCACTAGACCGAGCGAAAGGTTCTCTATGTGCATAGAAGTACTTTAGTCTGACCTTTCTGAAAAACTGCATCAGTTCAAGTTTTACCATAAAAGGATCTGTTCTCTGAGTGGGCACAAAAGATAGCCCTTTGGATAGAATATTGTTTTCTTCTTGCGACAAGGTATAGTTTGAGAGATTAATGATAGGATTATTCTCATTTGCGATCGCCGATTCAGTTTGGGTGTTATTAGGGATGAGGGCATCTCTAGTGTTAACCTCTCTAAGAGGAACATGTGTCAGTGGTAAGGTCGCATCTGAATTTACAGTAATTAGGGTGTCAGACGTTATATTCGGGGAAGCTGATGTTACCATCGGTATGTCTGGCGTCTTGTTGAGATTTCCCCATGGTTCACCTGGTCGTAGAATCTCACTTGTTGGTTGCCTCGTTGAGGCGGGGGATTCTGATTTCCCCTTTGGGTGTGGGCCTGTTGGTTCCCGCCCCTGCCCCGGTACCAGCCTCTCTGTCTCTGGAACCCTCTCCCTCTGTTGGAACTCCATGGTGCGTCCCCTAAAAAAGACTGTTGTTGGGGGCCTTGTGGTCTTGGTGCTGTACTTGTCGAAGCTAACTCGTTTTCACCTTCGGAATTGCTCCCAAAAGAAGAATTCGACAAAGTAGTGAACCTTCGTGGGCCCTGTCTGCTGCGATTCGTGTAAAAGCCTTGATTATCCTGCTGATAATAATCGTCTGAAATATAAGGATATGTTATCTTTCTGTCATAATTCTGTATATCCTTCTGTAGTTTGTCTGACTTTCTTTGTAGTGTGAAGGTATGGAATTCGGCGAGTGTTTTCTCTGCCTTTTCCAATGCTTCTTTAGCGTTTGTTAAAGTGTTGTCTCCCACTATTTCTCTTTTCAGATCATTGATTTCTTGGATAAGTTTTTTCGAATATTCCAAAGCCGTCTCAACTCCAAGTACCATCCAGTATCTTGAGCAGTTATTTGAAATAAAACTAAAACCTTCTCTAAATTTAGGAATATCAATGAAAATAGCGGGTTCGTTTCGAACTTGAAGACCCTTGGGAATAATATTGGCCTGTAAGTATTTAGTCAGAAAATGTCCATGTAGTCTAGTTCGTACTAACTTCTTTTCTAGACGTTCTAATTTTGTCAATTTATCATTTAGTGTAGTATTGATGGCTGATAACTCTACTCCAAAAGAATTTGATACTCCTTGTTCAGCTATTAGTTTCGCTATATATTCTTCAGTATAAGAAAGAGTATCTGACATAACTTTTTTTTTAAATAAATTTGCAGAGAAAAACCCTCGCAAGCCAGCGCTTGCACAGGACAAGAGTTAAGTACACAGGGGTAACCCTTTAACCCAAGGAACCTGGGCCTCGTAAATATATATGAACAATGGTTCCGTAGGGGAATTAGTATTTACAATGAAGAAAAAATCAATAGAACATAAACACAGCAATCAATGATCTAGCCAGCAATTAATCTTAAAGACTGAGTAATACTTCAAAAAACGTAACAATTTATTTTTCGTATTTCATATGAATTTTAAATCATTCATCAACTCCTTTAGATATGTACAAAAAATATACAAACGGGCTGTATATACAAAATTATTTACAAAGCAACGACGCAGTGACAAAGTGAATAGGGTGACTCACTGTGATAGTGCAAAAGTGGATATTTACAATATTGATAAAATACGAAGGAAGTTGTTTTAACACAAAAAGTCCTCGGCTAATTTGTGGATAGGTAATGAGCCTTGTATAGCACACGTCCTGTAATCTGTATGTACAAGGTATTCCAATTAGTGCAGGACTGTGGAACCGTCAACGTTTCGACCCTGTGTCGACCAGTTGTTCTATATGGTCATGTCGGGTCTTCTTCAGGACATTGGGGATGTATAACAGCCTGTATGAAATAGATATAGATCAATATCTGCTGTGTTAAAAGTAAAGTTAGGGAAGGTATAAGTTTCCCATAAACTCACCCAACTAGCGGTGAAGGGACCGGAGTCAGACAGTATGGCGTAGTGGCAGTCAGAGGAGATTACCTATTAACATATGTGCATATTAGTAATCAAGTTCTAAATGCTAGTCTTACTTAAACACCAAATGCCACAAGTAAAAATATTAATTTTTACCAATATCACAGAAGGTCTAGGTTCTTCTTCGCCTAGTTATCTACTCTTGTTCTCCTTTAGTCATTCCGGTCAGCGCGCCAGCTATCAGTCACTGCAAATTTAAACGCAGATAGGGATATTCAGAATAATGGCTATAGAGTTAAGGTAAGGCGCCACTAAAGCTTAGTGGTCCATAGGAAAGCTCACCTGACTTCAGGATAATTTATTTAGCAATGCTGGAGTCTGGGACATCAGGATATCACTTCAACTAGAATAAATCACAAATCAGCCCTCATTAAGTATTGGACTAGTATGCTATGTGAACATTTCAAACATTCTGAACTCTGGAGTCATCACGGGCTCAAATTCATAAAGAACGCAAGTATATTTGTGTGCGAGTCGTATCGTAACGCTAGTTCATCATTACCCCCTCATTGTAGTAAGTGTAGATCTTATACGTATTTAAACTAGTGTTGTAATTTCTTTCCTTAAAAAACGAACTTATGACCCAATTAACGAGTGGTGGCATGAAATCAGTTTAAGAGTTCATTAAAGTGCATCTTTACGTCTGCATTACGGGAGTTACTGCAAACATTAACTACGGTCCATACGGCGAAGGTTAAATAAAACGGCTATAATTAGACATCGTCGTTTCATACGCTACATGCGTGAAGCCGTATATAGAGGAGATAGCTCCTACCTGATGTTGGAAATGTATTCTCGGAGTCTCCGGGAGTCGATAAGAAGCACGCCACCAACCTGACTGTGAAACGTGCAGCAGCTAAATAGTAGCTGTTATGGATAAAGAAATAGGACTCGAGTACGTCTCCGTTGTGGTTTCATAATTTCACAATTTTTTTCAATGTTATAAATGGAGCCTATTTAATTAATTGAATGCTCCAAATATGGCATTTATTAGAATTTAAGCCAACCCAGCTGGGTCGTGTGCGATGTTGGTTTGAAAGTGTATTCAAGCACGAAGACCATTTTGCTCAGCCACACGGCTCTAGTTAGCCTGCCAGTGCGCCTAGTGGTGGTCCGTTTTTTTACAGACGAATGAAACTGATGGCTCACCTCCCAAAAGTAATGTAAATAAACAAACAGTACTTAACAATGTAAAACTGATGGCTCACCTCCCAGAAATAATGTAAATAAACAAACAGTACTTAGCAATGTGGGCATTTAGATATAAATAAATGAAACTGATGGCTCAACTTCCAAAAGCGATAGAAATAGACGAACAGTACTTAGCAATATACTTAGCAATATAGGCATTTAGATACCACATAGCTAGTTTCGAGATATTTGAAAACAAAACACATTGTGGGGCTATCGTTATTTACATTGCATATCATGCAGCAAAAAAGCGAAAGTGAAGGCTTGTCATCATATAAGCGTTGTATACAACATTTCATCGTACATTGGTGACAGGACAAAAACAGGTGGTCATAGCATGTATCTTCAGAATAATGTCAGGGGAACCATATCAGTAAATTAGATTTCATACAAAATAGCCATCCTGAGCATATTGATATCAATACATGTGCATTAAAGTGGTCATGAATTTAGACTGAGTACTGTTGGCGAACTTCCCAAAACCAGGTTAAGTGGTAATTATGTAATTACCTAAAGCATAGCATTCCCAGTTGTTTGTTGGTCTCTTCATTTTCGTTGAGCCCTGTCTTTACAGAGTCTAGGGAGTGGATCCACCTACACTCCTTATAATTGAGCATGGAATGGATATTCCCACCTCTCGGGTGCAGCCGCACCCTCTCAATTACTGTCCATCTCATGCTATCTGGTGGATGATTGAAACTCAGGAAATGGTCAACTAGAGGTGCACCTTGCGTTCTGCATTTGACCCTACTCATATGCTGCAGAATTCTACATTTGATTTTTTGTGTAGTTTGCCCTACATATACTTTATCGCATGGACAATAAATTGCATAGATAACGTTATTACTGTTGCAATTGGTAAATGTAGGTCGTGTGAAGTTTTTTGTACCATACACGAAAGACATACCCTCTATTGAAGAGTCACAAGCTTTGCAGTTGCCACATTTTTTATGTCCCAGGATCGGTGGCAATGATAGTTGAGAACGTAAATCTGGTTTAGGGGGACCATGAAGGTAGGCACTGACTACTGTATCTTTTATACTCTTGCCACGTTTGAAAGCAAATAACGGTAATTCTGTGGTTCCAATTTCTGTGGCTACCAGATTCCAATATTTGGCAATAGTTTTTTTAATGGATTGACTATCTGGGTTAAAGGTGGTAACACAGACTATTCTATCACTCGTCTTCTCGCTTTTTTTAGTCTCTAGTAGAGTTTCTCGTGGGCAGTACCAGGCTCTTTTTTTAGCCCGTTTCAGGAGGATGTTAGGGTAACCTCTATCTCTTAGCCTTTTAGTGAGAACACTTGCTTCCGCAAAATAATCTGCTCTCAGCGTACAATTACGGCGCAGTCTAAGAAACTGCCCGTAGGGCAGATTGTCTCGAAGACTGGCAAGAGTATAAAAGATACAGTAGTCAGTGCCTACCTTCATGGTCCCCCTAAACCAGATTTACGTTCTCAACTATCATTGCCACCGATCCTGGGACATAAAAAATGTGGCAACTGCAAAGCTTGTGACTCTTCAATAGAGGGTATGTCTTTCGTGTATGGTACAAAAAACTTCACACGACCTACATTTACCAATTGCAACAGTAATAACGTTATCTATGCAATTTATTGTCCATGCGATAAAGTATATGTAGGGCAAACTACACAAAAAATCAAATGTAGAATTCTGCAGCATATGAGTAGGGTCAAATGCAGAACGCAAGGTGCACCTCTAGTTGACCATTTCCTGAGTTTCAATCATCCACCAGATAGCATGAGATGGACAGTAATTGAGAGGGTGCGGCTGCACCCGAGAGGTGGGAATATCCATTCCATGCTCAATTATAAGGAGTGTAGGTGGATCCACTCCCTAGACTCTGTAAAGACAGGGCTCAACGAAAATGAAGAGACCAACAAACAACTGGGAATGCTATGCTTTAGGTAATTACATAATTACCACTTAACCTGGTTTTGGGAAGTTCGCCAACAGTACTCAGTCTAAATTCATGACCACTTTAATGCACATGTATTGATATCAATATGCTCAGGATGGCTATTTTGTATGAAATCTAATTTACTGATATGGTTCCCCTGACATTATTCTGAAGATACATGCTATGACCACCTGTTTTTGTCCTGTCACCAATGTACGATGAAATGTTGTATACAACGCTTATATGATGACAAGCCTTCACTTTCGCTTTTTTGCTGCATGATATGCAATGTAAATAACGATAGCCCCACAATGTGTTTTGTTTTCAAATATCTCGAAACTAGCTATGTGGTATCTAAATGCCTATATTGCTAAGTATATTGCTAAGTACTGTTCGTCTATTTATATCGCTTTTGGAAGTTGAGCCATCAGTTTCATTTATTTATATCTAAATGCCCACATTGCTAAGTACTGTTTGTTTATTTACATTATTTCTGGGAGGTGAGCCATCAGTTTTACATTGTTAAGTACTGTTTGTTTATTTACATTACTTTTGGGAGGTGAGCCATCAGTTTCATTCGTCTGTAAAAAAACGGACCACCACTAGGCGCACTGGCAGGCTAACTAGAGCCGTGTGGCTGAGCAAAATGGTCTTCGTGCTTGAATACACTTTCAAACCAACATCGCACACGACCCAGCTGGGTTGGCTTAAATTCTAATAAATGCCATATTTGGAGCATTCAATTAATTAAATAGGCTCCATTTATAACATTGAAAAAAATTGTGAAATTATGAAACCACAACGGAGACGTACTCGAGTCCTATTTCTTTATCCATAACAGCTACTATTTAGCTGCTGCACGTTTCACAGTCAGGTTGGTGGCGTGCTTCTTATCGACTCCCGGAGACTCCGAGAATACATTTCCAACATCAGGTAGGAGCTATCTCCTCTATATACGGCTTCACGCATGTAGCGTATGAAACGACGATGTCTAATTATAGCCGTTTTATTTAACCTTTGCCGTATGGACCGTAGTTAATGTTTGCAGTAACTCCCGTAATGCAGACGTAAAGATGCACTTTAATGAACTCTTAAACTGATTTCATGCCACCACTCGTTAATTGGGTCATAAGTTCGTTTTTTAAGGAAAGAAATTACAACACTAGTTTAAATACGTATAAGATCTACACTTACTACAATGAGGGGGTAATGATGAACTAGCGTTACGATACGACTCGCACACAAATATACTTGCGTTCTTTATGAATTTGAGCCCGTGATGACTCCAGAGTTCAGAATGTTTGAAATGTTCACATGGCATACTAGTCCAATACTTAATGAGGGCTGATTTGTGATTTATTCTAGTTGAAGTGATATCCTGATGTCCCAGACTCCAGCATTGCTAAATAAATTATCCTGAAGTCAGGTGAGCTTTCCTATGGACCACTAAGCTTTAGTGGCGCCTTACCTTAACTCTATAGCCATTATTCTGAATATCCCTATCTGCGTTTAAATTTGCAGTGACTGATAGCTGGCGCGCTGACCGGAATGACTAAAGGAGAACAAGAGTAGATAACTAGGCGAAGAAGAACCTAGACCTTCTGTGATATTGGTAAAAATTAATATTTTTACTTGTGGCATTTGGTGTTTAAGTAAGACTAGCATTTAGAACTTGATTACTAATATGCACATATGTTAATAGGTAATCTCCTCTGACTGCCACTACGCCATACTGTCTGACTCCGGTCCCTTCACCGCTAGTTGGGTGAGTTTATGGGAAACTTATACCTTCCCTAACTTTACTTTTAACACAGCAGATATTGATCTATATCTATTTCATACAGGCTGTTATACATCCCCAATGTCCTGAAGAAGACCCGACATGACCATATAGAACAACTGGTCGACACAGGGTCGAAACGTTGACGGTTCCACAGTCCTGCACTAATTGGAATACCTTGTACATACAGATTACAGGACGTGTGCTATACAGGGCTCATTACCTATCCACAAATTAGCCGAGGACTTTTTGTGTTAAAACAACTTCCTTCGTATTTTATCAATATTGTAAATATCCACTTTTGCACTATCACACTGAGTCACCCTATTCACTTTGTCACTGCGTCGTTGCTTTGTAAATAATTTTGTATATACAGCCCGTTTGTATATTTTTTGTACATATCTAAAGGAGTTGATGAATGATTTAAAATTCATATGAAATACGAAAAATAAATTGTTACGTTTTTTGAAGTATTACTCAGTCTTTAAGATTAATTGCTGGCTAGATCATTGATTGCTGTGTTTATGTTCTATTGATTTTTTCTTCATTGTAAATACTAATTCCCCTACGGAACCATTGTTCATATATATTTACGAGGCCCAGGTTCCTTGGGTTAAAGGGTTACCCCTGTGTACTTAACTCTTGTCCTGTGCAAGCGCTGGCTTGCGAGGGTTTTTCTCTGCAAATTTATTTTTAAAAAAAGTTATGTCAGATACTCTTTCTTATACTGAAGAATATATAGCGAAACTAATAGCTGAACAAGGAGTATCAAATTCTTTTGGAGTAGAGTTATCAGCCATCAATACTACACTAAATGATAAATTGACAAAATTAGAACGTCTAGAAAAGAAGTTAGTACGAACTAGACTACATGGACATTTTCTGACTAAATACTTACAGGCCAATATTATTCCCAAGGGTCTTCAAGTTCGAAACGAACCCGCTATTTTCATTGATATTCCTAAATTTAGAGAAGGTTTTAGTTTTATTTCAAATAACTGCTCAAGATACTGGATGGTACTTGGAGTTGAGACGGCTTTGGAATATTCGAAAAAACTTATCCAAGAAATCAATGATCTGAAAAGAGAAATAGTGGGAGACAACACTTTAACAAACGCTAAAGAAGCATTGGAAAAGGCAGAGAAAACACTCGCCGAATTCCATACCTTCACACTACAAAGAAAGTCAGACAAACTACAGAAGGATATACAGAATTATGACAGGAAGATAACATATCCTTATATTTCAGACGATTATTATCAGCAGGATAATCAAGGCTTTTACACGAATCGCAGCAGACAGGGCCCACGAAGGTTCACTACTTTGTCGAATTCTTCTTTTGGGAGCAATTCCGAAGGTGAAAACGAGTTAGCTTCGACAAGTACAGCACCAAGACCACAAGGCCCCCAACAACAGTCTTTTTTAGGGGACGCACCATGGAGTTCCAACAGAGGGAGAGGGTTCCAGAGACAGAGAGGCTGGTACCGGGGCAGGGGCGGGAACCAACAGGCCCACACCCAAAGGGGAAATCAGAATCCCCCGCCTCAACGAGGCAACCAACAAGTGAGATTCTACGACCAGGTGAACCATGGGGAAATCTCAACAAGACGCCAGACATACCGATGGTAACATCAGCTTCCCCGAATATAACGTCTGACACCCTAATTACTGTAAATTCAGATGCGACCTTACCACTGACACATGTTCCTCTTAGAGAGGTTAACACTAGAGATGCCCTCATCCCTAATAACACCCAAACTGAATCGGCGATCGCAAATGAGAATAATCCTATCATTAATCTCTCAAACTATACCTTGTCGCAAGAAGAAAACAATATTCTATCCAAAGGGCTATCTTTTGTGCCCACTCAGAGAACAGATCCTTTTATGGTAAAACTTGAACTGATGCAGTTTTTCAGAAAGGTCAGACTAAAGTACTTCTATGCACATAGAGAACCTTTCGCTCGGTCTAGTGCAGCAACACCTTTCAAACCCAACTCTGTCTTTACACCCGGTATACAGAATATGAGCCAGAAAATTGTAGCTTTCGAACAAATCGTTACACATGAAGTTTTGTCCATATTGGACAAACCTAGATTTGTCCCCTACAATATCCCATTGAGAGAGAAAGTGGCCCTACAGTCCCTAAAGAACAACGACCAAATAATTATTAAAGCTGCGGATAAAGGGGGCTCAATCATAATACAAAATCGGAGTGATTATGTGGAGGAAATCCAAAGACAACTTAATGACCGTGATAGCTACCAATTAATCACAAAGGACCCTACACCCGAAATAAAAATTTTGATTGATTCCCTATTAACACATGCACTTGATTCAGGTTTTCTTAGTATTCCAGAGTCCAAATTTCTTACCCAAACTAACCCCAGAATTCCAACAATTTATACTCTGCCGAAAGTCCATAAGAACCCTGATAAACCACCGGGACGTCCAATTGTATCGGGCTGCGGCTCCATACTGGAACCTTTAAATCAATATATTGATTACTTTCTGCAGCCATTTGTGATTGCCACGGAATCCTATGTTCGGGATTCAACTCAAATGATCCAGTTCATAGAGGACCATCCATTTAATAGGGAGACACAACTTCTAGTAACTCTAGACGTTTCTTCCTTATACACAAGCATACCACAAAAAGATGCTCTGTCTGTAATACAAGAAGTACTCAATACAAGACCTGCACCCCATAGAATCCCTACGGATTTCCTAATAGCCATGTTGGACATCGCAATGACAAAAAACTACTTTGTGTTTCATAACCAGTATTTTTTTCAATGCAAGGGCGTTGCCATGGGCGCAAGCTATGCGCCGTCCTTGGCAAATCTGTACATGAACCATTTTGAGTGGACTTTTCTTTATGACGAAAGCAATCCTTATAGAGACAGCATCAATATATGGAAAAGATATATTGATGATGTTTTTATGATTTGGACCGGCACAACTACGACCCTCAAGTCGTTTTTTGACTGGTTAAATGGAAGATCCGACGATATAAAATTTACAATGAATGAAAATAATGAAACCATAAGTTTCTTAGATCTCAATGTGAAAACTGCAGATGGGGTATTGTATACTGGATTGTACAGAAAACCAATTGAGAGAAACGCTCTTCTTAGCTATAATTCGAACCATCCCCGCAGTCTTCGAGACAATCTGCCCTACGGGCAGTTTCTTAGACTGCGCCGTAATTGTACGCTGAGAGCAGATTATTTTGCGGAAGCAAGTGTTCTCACTAAAAGGCTAAGAGATAGAGGTTACCCTAACATCCTCCTGAAACGGGCTAAAAAAAGAGCCTGGTACTGCCCACGAGAAACTCTACTAGAGACTAAAAAAAGCGAGAAGACGAGTGATAGAATAGTCTGTGTTACCACCTTTAACCCAGATAGTCAATCCATTAAAAAAACTATTGCCAAATATTGGAATCTGGTAGCCACAGAAATTGGAACCACAGAATTACCGTTATTTGCTTTCAAACGTGGCAAGAGTATAAAAGATACAGTAGTCAGTGCCTACCTTCATGGTCCCCCTAAACCAGATTTACGTTCTCAACTATCATTGCCACCGATCCTGGGACATAAAAAATGTGGCAACTGCAAAGCTTGTGACTCTTCAATAGAGGGTATGTCTTTCGTGTATGGTACAAAAAACTTCACACGACCTACATTTACCAATTGCAACAGTAATAACGTTATCTATGCAATTTATTGTCCATGCGATAAAGTATATGTAGGGCAAACTACACAAAAAATCAAATGTAGAATTCTGCAGCATATGAGTAGGGTCAAATGCAGAACGCAAGGTGCACCTCTAGTTGACCATTTCCTGAGTTTCAATCATCCACCAGATAGCATGAGATGGACAGTAATTGAGAGGGTGCGGCTGCACCCGAGAGGTGGGAATATCCATTCCATGCTCAATTATAAGGAGTGTAGGTGGATCCACTCCCTAGACTCTGTAAAGACAGGGCTCAACGAAAATGAAGAGACCAACAAACAACTGGGAATGCTATGCTTTAGGTAATTACATAATTACCACTTAACCTGGTTTTGGGAAGTTCGCCAACAGTACTCAGTCTAAATTCATGACCACTTTAATGCACATGTATTGATATCAATATGCTCAGGATGGCTATTTTGTATGAAATCTAATTTACTGATATGGTTCCCCTGACATTATTCTGAAGATACATGCTATGACCACCTGTTTTTGTCCTGTCACCAATGTACGATGAAATGTTGTATACAACGCTTATATGATGACAAGCCTTCACTTTCGCTTTTTTGCTGCATGATATGCAATGTAAATAACGATAGCCCCACAATGTGTTTTGTTTTCAAATATCTCGAAACTAGCTATGTGGTATCTAAATGCCTATATTGCTAAGTATATTGCTAAGTACTGTTCGTCTATTTCTATCGCTTTTGGAAGTTGAGCCATCAGTTTCATTTATTTATATCTAAATGCCCACATTGCTAAGTACTGTTTGTTTATTTACATTATTTCTGGGAGGTGAGCCATCAGTTTTACATTGTTAAGTACTGTTTGTTTATTTACATTACTTTTGGGAGGTGAGCCATCAGTTTCATTCGTCTGTAAAAAAACGGACCACCACTAGGCGCACTGGCAGGCTAACTAGAGCCGTGTGGCTGAGCAAAATGGTCTTCCTGCTTGAATACACTTTCAAACCAACATCGCACACGACCCAGCTGGGTTGGCTTAAATTCTAATAAATGCCATATTTGGAGCATTCAATTAATTAAATAGGCTCCATTTATAACATTGAAAAAAATTGTGAAATTATGAAACCACAACGGAGACGTACTCGAGTCCTATTTCTTTATCCATAACAGCTACTATTTAGCTGCTGCACGTTTCACAGTCAGGTTGGTGGCGTGCTTCTTATCGACTCCCGGAGACTCCGAGAATACATTTCCAACATCAGGTAGGAGCTATCTCCTCTATATACGGCTTCACGCATGTAGCGTATGAAACGACGATGTCTAATTATAGCCGTTTTATTTAACCTTCGCCGTATGGACCGTAGTTAATGTTTGCAGTAACTCCCGTAATGCAGACGTAAAGATGCACTTTAATGAACTCTTAAACTGATTTCATGCCACCACTCGTTAATTGGGTCATAAGTTCGTTTTTTAAGGAAAGAAATTACAACACTAGTTTAAATACGTATAAGATCTACACTTACTACAATGAGGGGGTAATGATGAACTAGCGTTACGATACGACTCGCACACAAATATACTTGCGTTCTTTATGAATTTGAGCCCGTGATGACTCCAGAGTTCAGAATGTTTGAAATGTTCACATAGCATACTAGTCCAATACTTAATGAGGGCTGATTTGTGATTTATTCTAGTTGAAGTGATATCCTGATGTCCCAGACTCCAGCATTGCTAAATAAATTATCCTGAAGTCAGGTGAGCTTTCCTATGGACCACTAAGCTTTAGTGGCGCCTTACCTTAACTCTATAGCCATTATTCTGAATATCCCTATCTGCGTTTAAATTTGCAGTGACTGATAGCTGGCGCGCTGACCGGAATGACTAAAGGAGAACAAGAGTAGATAACTAGGCGAAGAAGAACCTAGACCTTCTGTGATATTGGTAAAAATTAATATTTTTACTTGTGGCATTTGGTGTTTAAGTAAGACTAGCATTTAGAACTTGATTACTAATATGCACATATGTTAATAGGTAATCTCCTCTGACTGCCACTACGCCATACTGTCTGACTCCGGTCCCTTCACCGCTAGTTGGGTGAGTTTATGGGAAACTTATACCTTCCCTAACTTTACTTTTAACACAGCAGATATTGATCTATATCTATTTCATACAGGCTGTTATACATCCCCAATGTCCTGAAGAAGACCCGACATGACCATATAGAACAACTGGTCGACACAGGGTCGAAACGTTGACGGTTCCACAGTCCTGCACTAATTGGAATACCTTGTACATACAGATTACAGGACGTGTGCTATACAAGGCTCATTACCTATCCACAAATTAGCCGAGGACTTTTTGTGTTAAAACAACTTCCTTCGTATTTTATCAATATTGTAAATATCCACTTTTGCACTATCACACTGAGTCACCCTATTCACTTTGTCACTGCGTCGTTGCTTTGTAAATAATTTTGTATATACAGCCCGTTTGTATATTTTTTGTACATATCTAAAGGAGTTGATGAATGATTTAAAATTCATATGAAATACGAAAAATAAATTGTTACGTTTTTTGAAGTATTACTCAGTCTTTAAGATTAATTGCTGGCTAGATCATTGATTGCTGTGTTTATGTTCTATTGATTTTTTCTTCATTGTAAATACTAATTCCCCTACGGAACCATTGTTCATATATATTTACGAGGCCCAGGTTCCTTGGGTTAAAGGGTTACCCCTGTGTACTTAACTCTTGACCAGTGGCCCTACAGCACCTATTGTTGCCCCCCACTTAAGTAGCACTTTAAAGCATGTCATAGTCCTGTCACTGCAGCCTGAATGTAGTTTTAAACTGCCATGTCGAATTGGCATTAAGACCTCCTTGCCAAGCCTTAAACTTCCCTTTTATTACATATAAGACACCCCTTAGTAAGGCCCTGGGACAGGGTGCTGTGTAATTAAAAGGCTGGACATGTACTTTTAAGTTTTACATGCCCTGGAAGTGAAAACCCCTAAATTCATTTTTCACTACTGTAAGACCACCCCCTACCATAGTATAACATTAGGATTCCTTATTACCATTAATAGGCTGTACTTCCTAATTGGGAGCAGGTAGATATCTAATTTTTGGTATCTATGAAATTGTAAATAATAATCCCTCCTAAATGTTTTTTCCATACATTTTTTCAAATACCCTTTCAAGAAAGCTGGCATTTTCCTGCCCTTACCACTTTTGTGCCTGCAGCCTCTTTGGGAAGCCCATCTAGAGAGTTACACAATAGAGGGATTAGGTGTGAGTGAATGTGCCTTCTGCTGGCAGTATGGAGAGATGGAGCTGAGCAAAGCCCCACTTATGACTAAATGGCCTGTGCTCTGACTTCCCAGAAAGGGCCTAACAACCCCACATTGTCACTGAAGCCAGCTTGCAGATAGGGCAGGGTTGTAGGAAAGTGGAGCATTATGCAGTGAGGCCGGGTAGGCTTCACAATGCAACCCTTTCATACTGTCCCAAAATAGGTCCTTTACATTCACACTAATAAATCCCTATCTCAGTCCCGGTAGCGTGGCATAGAGCAGCCAGGTTTTATTAGAGGAATATTTGTTGAGCACCACCATGCACGATATGTAATTGTCATGACTCAAAAGAAACCTGACACAAATGTAAGCAACTAAAGCAGATTTTAATATGAATTTAGACACCAAAACAAAGACAATCGGATGAGTATAACCAGGGAAATGGATTTAGAAGGAAAAATAAATCAGTGTAATTCACTACTGCAAGACATTAACATTGCTGTCAACAGGAAAAAGCACTAGTGACAATCGTTCACTTACAGGTCCAGTTGCCTGGAATCCACTGGGGGGGGGGGGGGGGGGGGGTAAGGTGATGTGGGTCCCAGGACCAGACCAGGACAGTCAGTTTAAATTTGCCTTGCCCATTGGGCCCTAATACAGAGTTGTCCTGAATGCCCCTGGTGCTGAAGTGGGAGCTGTGGGGGAGCAGGTTTTACTGCTCAGACGGCACTGGTAAGGAAATGGATAAAAAAATCAACAACAGTGCCATTGAGGTGGCGAGTTGAAGATGCTGCAGAGTTCCTTTGCATTACAGCATCAAACAAAGATATTTGTAGCCAGGCTGGCCACCAAGCCTTGGCAGCGGTATGGTCAGTACACCTCCTGACGATATTATTTTCCTGCAAATGTGGTTGGGTGCAGGGGGTGGCTGTTTCCTTCTTTTAGAGGCAGCCTGGATGCATTTCAGAGGCAGTGGAAGCTTTGAAGCTCACTGTCTTAATGTGCCACTTTACTAGCCCTCCTATCAGGGAGGAACGTGTCACCTTTGTTTCTGGCTCCTGGGAGTGTTCACACCTCCTGGCAGGGTGTCAGATTCCTGTGTTGGTGGCAGCAGCTGCAGGCTGTCTGCCATGGCACAGGAAAGGTTGAGGCAATCAGGGGGAAACATCCAAGGATAACCCCCAACTGGGTGCATATCACATCAAATCTGATTAGGGCATCATGTAAGGTTTGATGAGGCAAGTTGTTTGATACCAAAAAAGACTATTTTCAGCGGGAGCCTAATAAAGCCTGTGTTATCCTATGGCCCCCTGTAAACTTATAGTAGCTCTTACTAGAAAGAGGCTACTATAGGCACATTTAAGCTTACACTTTAATGTCCCCACCTTTAATATAATGTACCCTGCCTCCTGGGCTCAGGAGACCTACCTTAGGGGTGACTGGCATATGTTAAAATTAGTGCTTTGACCTTCTCGCACATGGTGAGGGCACAGTTGAGTTTGTGCAGTTTGCACTTATGCAGTCTGCACTGGCAGGAGCAATGTCATCTGCTTACTTGGGTCACTCAGGGCAGCACAATCTGTGCTTCAGGCCCTGAGGACACCTTTAAATCCCATAGCCTGGGTACCACTGGTACCACTTACCAGGGACTTATAAGGGGCTTAAAGTCCTTGCCAATTGAGGTTACCAATTTACATGTAGGAGATTAAGGAGAAGAGCAGGCTTCAATGCACTTTCAGAGTCATAACCATCAGCATTGGGGTAAAAAGTGTGGAGTGACCATACAAAAAGAGCACTTTGATTTGATTTAATTTTTGTATTTGTAGAGCGCAGACTGTCACTCTATAAGGAGCATCCAGACGCTATGCGGAGGCGAGGATGAGGTAAAGCTGTGGGGACTCGATATCAGGTATAGGCAGAGTTCGTCTGAAGCTACAAAGATCTAGGTTTTCAGTGCCTTCCTGAAATGTGTCTCGGTTTTTAACATCCTCAGGTGCGTTGGCAAAAAGTTCCAGGCTTTAGTCCCTACGTAACTACTGTTTTACCACCCTTTGTTTTGTACTTGAAGTTGGGCGGTTTGAGGAGGTTTGCTGATGATGATCTCAAAGTTCTGGATGTGGTGTAAGGCGTGAATCTGTCTGAGAGATACGTTGGGCCTAGGTTTTGTGTGGCTCTGAAAGTGATCAAGAGGATCTTAAATAGTATTCTCTTGTGCACTGAGAGCCAATGGAGGGTTTTAGGGGCTGCGGATGCTGAGGACCTTCGTGGTAGTTTAAGGACTAAACGTGCTGCAGCATGCTGTACCACCTGTAGTCTTTTCAGCGTTTGTTTGTTGTCTCCTGCTAGGAGACAATGCAATAATCCAGGCACGATAGAATCAGAGCCACCGCTACTGTTTTCCTGGCCATTAGGGGAATGAGGTCAAAGAATTTTCTCAATGACTTGATGAGGCTGAAGCAGGTCCCTGCCACAGTCAATGCATGAGGTCGAAAGGAGAGGTCAGTGTTGAATTGTGCTCCTAAGTGTTTTGCCACTTTAACAGTGGTGGGTGGTGGCGTCTTACCCTCGGGCCACCAAACATTCAGCTGGAAGGGATTGTCTTTTCCCATTAATAAGATCTCAGTTTTGTCGGTGTTACACCTGAGGTGGTTGTTCCTCATCCAGTGAATGACCTCAGCTAGGCAGAGTTTAAAATTGAGTTCCGCATCAGTGGAATCTTGTCCAGGGATAGGATTAGTTGTGTGTCATCTGCTTATGACATTACTTCTATCCCAAATTAGGTTATCAGGGAAGTTAGTGGGGTCATGTATATATTGAACAACAGCGGGCTGAGGGATGAACCCTGTGGCACTCCGGTTTTAATGGGACGTTCAGTGGAGAGGAACGTTCCGAGCGACACTGCTTGCCTGCAATTGGTGAGGAAGTACCCAATCCATGCCAAAACTGTGTTGGAGATACCAATGGATTTGAGCCGTGCAAGGAGAACACTATGTGAGATAGTATCAACAGCGGCGGACAGGTCGAACAAAATCAGAACTGCCTTACTGCCTTTGTCCGCTATGATTTTGAGAGCATCAGATATTTTCAGGAGGGCAGGTTCTGTGGAGTGCTTGGGATGGAAGCTGGACTGCCGGGGGTGAAGGACCATGGTGGTTTCTAGAATCTTTGTTAATTCTTTGTGGACAAATCTTTTCGTAAGTTTTCCCATTATAGGAAGAAGCGATATTGGGCGGAGATTGGAGAGACTAGATGTTTTTTTTTTTCAGTGGTTTTACTATGGCAAGTTTCCATTCATCAGGTACTATGCCAGAGCTTAGTGAGGAATTGACTATTTGGTTGACTACTGGGTTAATAACATCCTTCATTTGGTGTAGTATCATTGCTTTCCTGCACCGGAGTCAAGAAATTCCATGCACTTCAAAGAACCTTTCCAGAAGGTTCTCTCACCTTCCAGAAGAAGGGTGCTGGTATACAAATTGGACCTTCAGACCCACTTTTCAGTTCACTACTGAACCTACAGAAGGACTCTTAGAGGACTGTCTGCTGCTGTGGCCTGCTGTGCAGTCTGCCAGACTGCTGCTGTAACTGTAAGGACTGATTTGATGCCTGGGGACTGCCCTGAACCATCAGAGGCCAGCCCTGGTGTTGAGCCCTACATCTTCATCTGCACCCAATACTAGCAGAGTGACTCCAAGGGCTAATGTGCTGTCCTTCTGTTCAGAGCCACAGGGACATAACAGGCTCCCATCATATTTAACCTGCACCTGGACCCAGCCTGGGTGAGCACTGAACCCACGAGAGGTGTCCCAGCACTTCTGGGCCCTTGATTGTGGTGCTAACTGTGCCCAGATAGCCTAATCCCAAAACTGAGGAATTAGAATAACTTTGGCCAAAAAGTGCTCTGACAACCAGGAGGAGACCAGGACTAACCTGCTCGCCTATCCGCCCAAGGTGCATTATCTGTCAGATTGGCTCTGAGACTTCTCCCACTATGTTCTTCTCTGCAGCAACAAATCCTTTTCAGTGGTACTTCACCAAAGGGGTATCCGACCTTGTGGAACTGTCTTCAACTACAGTCCTCAGCCTTGTACAGCTGGAGATTTTTGACTTCCATTATGGTGACTAAGTCTGAAGGTAGGAATCTTCACTACTGCTTTGACCCAAGGCCATCCGCCGACGACGCTCCCTCTTCGGATACCTTCTGCAGTCTTGCCCCATTTGACTTTACGTTCTCAGACACTTTTTCTCAGAATTTCTTCTAAGTCTGAAGGTAAGCGCCGACATGGTCCAATCCACCTTTTGTATCTGAACCACGGTCCATCACGGTCATACATATTTTTCAACTTTGACTCGGTCTCGCTCAGCTAGAATTCCGTGGTTGGCACTTTGATCTTTTCTGCTTTTTAAAACATTACAAATTCATAACTCTGGTTCTACTGATTGGCAGTTTATTGTTTTGGTGTCAAATAATTTATTGAGATGTACTCTATTTTTCTACATCGGTGTACGATTTTTCTTGCGTTGTGTTTTCACATTATTACTGTTTGTGTGCTGCATAAATACTTTACAGATTTCCTTCAATTTAAGACAGACTGCTTTTATTGCCAAGCTACCCAGGGCTAAGCACAGGTTAATTTAGTGACTTTTTGTAGATCATCCTGCAAGGGATTGTGGCTTTTGTTTGATTAGGGATCACATTCCAGTTAACCAACAATCCCATTTCTAACATTGCTTAATAAAACTGTGTTCTGATTTGCTAATGAAATGATACACTATGATGAATTTGCAGTTTTGTATTCAGTTTCATTAGAAGATTCCTTATATAAACCCTTGCAATTAGGGGTGAACCAAAACGTAGCTGAAAATTCTGCTAGGGACAGTCTGGTTCTCTTTTGAATTGCTGCCCACTTGAGACTTAGAATATATTTGATTTTGCACTTCTCTGTGAAGCTCTATTTTCTAGGAGGCTACACGGCAATTTTTCTGTACTGCATCTTTTGACTATTGTAATAAAACCCTAAAGTTTATAAATCATCTAGAACTCAATTATTGAGTGGGCCCTTTTACCTAATTAACTGTATTTCTGATAATTTGATGTAGTATGATGTGCCTCATGAAAATGAGTGGTAATGCTGTCTCTGATTCATCAATCTATGGGCATTCACCTAAGGTAAATGTTTGCAGTGTATGCATTGTGAGGGACCCATTGCCCACAATTTGTGGTAGCACAGAATGGTTGCGAGTTAAGGGCACCCCCTTTCTGCTTTAGAGATTTTCATTTTTGACCAATCCCTAGTTTCAGTAGGTTTTTACAGTGTGGATTTTCCTGGTTGATTTTGCTGCATTCCTGACTAGTGGCACTGTACCTGAGTGTAACAGATTGTAAGTATGATTAGGACAGAGTGATTCTGGTGATTGAGACTGTCCTGGTGTGATATTGAAGTATTGTGGCCTGTGTTGCGTGCTGGATTGCTATACTGTGTATGAGGTTTTTGGTTCTGTAATGTTGATTCTGGGTTCAATTGGTGGTTAGACCACTGTGATTTGAATGCACTATTTCGTTTTGTGATTTGAGTTCAACAAGTGTTGATTTTATTATTGTTTGGCTATTCCATACATTGAAATTCACCTCTCTGGATATTATTGTTGAACTTGTACACCTAAAGGTAGTGTATTTTGCATGGTGCCCCATTCACACAGACAGGGATTTTCCTGAACTAATCAGTTTTCCTTTTTAGGGGGTGGCATACCTAATTTAGGTTGGCCTCCTTTGCTCCTGGGTTGAATTGGTGGTTAGACCACTGTGATTTGAATGCAGTATTCTTACTTGTGATTTGAGTTGAACAAGTGTTGATTCTATTATTGTTTGGCTATTTGATACATTGAAATTCGCCTCTCTGGATATTTTTGTTGAACTTGTACACATAAAGGTAGTGTATTTTGCATGGTGCCCCATTCACACAGACGGGGATTTTCCTGAACTAATCAGGTTTCCTTTTTAGAGGTGGCGTGCCTGATTTAGGTTGGACTCATTTGCTCCTGGGTTCAATTGGTGGTTAGACCAATGTGATTTGAATGCACTATTCTTACTTGTGATTTGAGTTGAACAAGTGTTGATTCTATTATTGTTTGGCTATTTGATACATTGAAATTCACCTCTCTCGATATTATTGTTGAACTTGTACACATAAAGGTAGTGTATTTTGGATGGTGCCCCATTCACACAGATGGGGATTTTCCTGAACTATTCAGTTTTCCTTTTTAGGGGTGGCGTGCCTGATTTAGTTTGGACTCATTTGCTCCTGGGTTCAATTGGTGGTTAGACCACTGTGATTTGAATGCACTATTCTTATTTGTGATTTGAGTTGAAGAAGTTTTGATTGTATTATTGTTTGGCCATTTGATACATTGCAGTTCAATCTCTCTGGATAATATTGTTGAACTTGTACACATAAAGGTAGTGTATTTTGCATGGTGCCCCATTCACACAGACGGGGATTTTCCTGAACTAATCAGTTTTCCTTTTTAGGGGGTGGCATGCCTAATTTAGGTTGGACTCATTTGCTCTTTGGTGCACAAGAGTAAATACTCTAGCCAGAGGTCAATTTCCGCTGGACAGTAGTCTGCTTCAGTGTGGATTGAATTTGACAGGTGAAGCGGGGGTATTAGTCTTCTTCCTATTGTTTTCAATACTTGAGAATAGGCCAGTGTTAGTAACCAAAATAAAAAATGGACAACCCTCATTTATAGATAATGTATGTGGGTGGCCATTTTGGAATGCCTGATTCAATTTTAAGACAGCCTCTAAAACGGAGATAGGCCACTGCCCACACATACCGATGCTTGATCTTCCACTCTATCTTTATCTATGGCTGAATGTTGCATATATTAATATTTGTCCATAACAAAAATATTCGGCATCTAATAAACTTTGCAGAAAAGACTTTGGTGCCGATTATTATAGCAATATAATTGCACACGCAGTAAATACTATTTAATGAATTTCAGAATGCACACTTTTTATCCAAGTCTGCTTTGTATGCCACCGGATACAGATTAACAATCCAATAGTATATTTTATTGAGTTGAGAAAATGAAAAAAATTCACATTTTGAACGTAATTTGCACCATGTTTTGTCTGTCGAAAAATGGACATGCAAAAACCCTGGGTACAGACAATCTGTGTCTGAAGAACAAGATAAATCATGGGCAGGTGAGAGTATGAGCCTAGTACGGTACTTAGCACCACTAATTTTTATAGGGCAAGTTTTTTTGTATGGGAAATTACATTGTGTACAGAAAAAAATCTGAAAAGACTTCCACACATTTTCCAGCGAGCCTGATTACATTATACCATTATGCGGTAAACGTTGCATCTTGCAATGTGCACAGAAAAAAAAGGTAACATTGGTCATCCTTGCAAGCGTCTGAAATTCAGAAACTTTTCCAATGAATTAAAAATTACACACCGCCAATCTTTGCTCACCCTGCTCAGGTAAAGAGGTGGTAGAGGCTCTGACAACAGAGTTATGGCTAACGATACAGAGATCTCATCGGTCATAGAATGCATATGTCCCTAAGATTACATCAATACAACTATCTCTGGCTTCAGAGACCTTCACTGTAGAAATACAGCAATAACAAGGTTGAACACAGAAATCAAAGTATATGATTAAATTCCTACAAGTAGACCATCAGACTAATACCACTATGTGAAGAACCTATCTCACTCCACAACGTGAATCATGTTCCCTTCACTGTGTATTGTGATCTGAACTTTATCGAATTCATTGTCAGTTCTCTTTGTTTATGTTACCACAAATCAGCGCATTACAGCAATTTCTTGGTTATCACAATAAGGCAGGTTACTATTACATCGATGTGTTAATCTTTACATTGCCTTACTCATTTCCATTGAGACTGTTCCACAACCAAGCTTCTTTTACACTTTTTAGGCAAACCTATTCTTGGCACAGGATAACTCCTTATTTATTCTAATTGTGTTTCTTGATGTATGAGTATAATATTCACAGGACATAATTACACAATATTACACAGTGTGCCATACTCATATCATCAGTGCATGGTATTATGTGATACATACTGTGTACCACACACAGAGAGCAAACATGGTTTGAGGCGAAAGCTTGGAATTCTATTTTAAATTTTAATTGATTGTTGTGAGTGAGAGTGAACAGTTTAAGGCATGGGTACTCGCCAACATTCTCCCAAGGGCCACAAAGTTTGGTGTCTGATGTGACTGGGGGCCGCATTGATGCCAGCAGGGTGGTAGTCCGATGGAGGAGGGGGCAGTAAGGTGCATATAGGGGAAGCAAAGCATATACATCTAGTGGCTGAATTGCACAATATGAAACCAGAAAACCTGTGATTAATCCCAGCTCCCCCACCATACCAAATTGTGTGATCCTAGGCAATTGATGTTTTACTTTTCCTCTTGTTTCTTCATTATCACATATGAGGACTTCAAAATACAGGACTTCAGAATGCGTGCTGTAAAAAAGCTTCTCCTGTGTTTGATTTAATTAACTATAATGTTGTTCGTGTAAAATAGGAACCTAAGCCACCCTAAGAGTGCATATAACAACTAATTTGTATTTTAGTTCCCTATTGGCAGTGTTTAGAATTAATGTTTCTAAATTCATATTTGAAAACTTTCACTTTAAATACTTCTCAATGCGCTGATATCTGATATACTAAGGTGAAATGGTTATGCATTTTAATGAAATACACTTTTTGAATTTTGAAGAGACCTTACCATCTTTTACACATTTGCTGCAAGATGTCTTTAAAAATGAAGATGTTCCAAAGGTTGAGCAGTGCAGGACAACCTAGTTACACCCTTTCCTTAACTTCAATTCTCCTTATGCCTGTTTCTTTAACATATTTTTAATGTTCGTGCTGATTCCAGTGGACAGCAGCCCAGTGCTGCTGTTGATCAAGGGGCTGCATGTAAAGGTCAGGAGGGCCGCATGTGGCCCCCAGTCCCTACTTTGAGTGGCATAGTGAAGGAAACAAGTACGTTTAAATTCGTGATCTCTGGAGCTTTGAACAAATTTGGGAGACCTAAGACACCAACTAATGAGCTAGTGGTTAAAGTGGATACTAAAAGCAGTCACTTTAAAATGGTCCAGAACATGCATATAATCTGCATTTGATCCAAAACATGCATGGCAGGTCAGGAGACGCAAACACCTGACCTAGTTTGGTGCATCAGTGGGAGTTTGCCATTTACATCTGCAAAATACAGTCATGGCTGAAAGCTGCAGATCATGTTCGCTATATTAAGACATGTGTAACATACAATTTTCCAACAGGGGCCATATTTTGTATTAGGGTGCACTTTCCCTGTATGCGCCTTGCGCACCTTAAGGCAGGTGTGCCGGGCGCAATCAGATAAAGTGCACCCTATTACATAGAATTCGCTGCCCCTGGGGCAGCCGTAAACTAGTGCCCTCCTGGTGGCAGCGCATTCATGTGAGCAACAGAGCGGCTTTGAAGCAGCTGCTCAGTGCTTCACTGTGCAGGCGGCAACCCGCCTGCACTTTGAACGGGAATTTGAGTTCCCCTTTAGGCAAGTGCAGTCAGTGACTGCACCTGCCTGCAAGGGGATGTCCGGGGGTCCATAGGACCCCCTGCAGAGGACTGTTCTCAGGGCGCACTGTCAGGGCGTCTCCTGCCACCTCCTTTGCCTCTCTGCCCGTGTCTGTAATACAGCGCAGGAGCAGAGGTAAAGGGTTCCCCTCATTTGCATGGGGCACGCCCACATGCAAATGGGGGAACACTCACTTCAGCTAGCGCTGTCGCTTTATGTGCACCATTGCCATTGAAGAAGGGGCCACACAAGCCTCTGCGGTCCCTACTGTATTACCAAAGTGCCCTGGGTTGTTGCAAAGTGGACACAAACGCCCTTTGCACCCCCAGGGCACTCTCTGTAACATGGCCCCAGATTCTCTGAGATATATTTAGTGGATCTTAGTGATACAAACAGTGGGCCACTACATTACATGAACCGTGTCAACACACTCATGCAACGCACATTGTTCACCCTTCAGTCGTAGGTTGACCACATCCACAGTACAAGCACAGCATATACTTACTCCATGAAACAGTCCCTTCTGATTTTAGCCTACGTCACTATATGTAAATTAGCAGCACCATTAAACCAAAGCACGAGCACCAGCAATGCAGAATGAATATGGTGATAGAAGTCAGCAGTGTAAACTGAGAAATGCTGAGAAGAACTGAGCAAGGACCAACAATGCTCTTCAATGCTCACACTTTAGCAGTGATGAAGCTGCCTATTATCACTGCCTAAGGGTTCAGTGTTCAATAAAAACTCACACTTGGGCCTGGTAATCCGCACAGCAGTGAGGAAATGCTTCCAGAGGCCGATTGAGAGTTTCATTGGTTATCATAATTAGTTGCTGTTTCAAATGAATTTAATCAACCCATTAATATGTATTTAAATACCAATTATACCCGGAAACATATACTTCAAATTAAACGTATTAATAACGCTATAAACAGACACGTTGCTGCTACAATTTTGTGTTAATTATGTGCTCTGTACTGTGGGTCACTTCTAAACTACTTACTCTAATGATTACTCTATTTAAATTCTAATGACTATTAGTTAAATGTTGTCAGTGTCTTTCATAACCAAGTGGGATCATTATTTGCAAAATCTAAAAAAGCTAAATATCGCAAACGATCTTGACCCAGTTGTTCCTTTGGAACGTGGGTTAAAATGAGCAATTCATCTTTAAAGCGATGCAAATAATTATGCTAAATATGATTGAATTACAGAAACAAACCAACAGGGCAGTAAATATCAACCCAATTAGTGTTAATTAAAAAGGCACAAGTGGAAAGTTGCTTCTGCAATCATGACATTTTGTGCTTGAAGCGGATCTACTCTCAAATACCAAGAGATATTTCTACCTAAATTAACATTTTTATTTTGTATTTTAAGGACAGAAATGTTTCCAGTGAATTTTATTGAATAGAGAATGATATTAGGTGAACTGAATAAATATCACGGGGAGCTTGATTAAATTGCATTTTCAATGCAAAATCATAATCACCTTTTTCTTCGTATACTGGGTAAAAGTAGTCCCTGCCGTGATATGTTTTAGGCAGGTTTTCATGTCCTGTAATTTTTCACAAACTGTGTTGATCATCATGCGTGCCAGGGTGACAGCCACAGAAAGTGTAGAAAAAATGCTGACCACTTTCGTTTTTCGCTTGTACATTCATAAATTAACTATGGTTTTGTAAATCTGTACTTTCACAGCACATTTACTGCGGAGAGTTCTCCACAGTTTGGGTGGAAAGAATATTCCAAGTCACAGAAATTAGATTGTGTATGTTTAACAACTGTCAAAGATTATTTCCATGAATACTGCACCTAACACATCTATGGCATAATTAGAGTCTGCGTGGTCAGCAAGAAATAACTTTATTTCGCCAACACAATGATGGCATAAAAAGTAAACTACAAATAAAACATTTGTCAATATTGCAATAAGCTTAAAATACAAGGGTTACAGCAAAATTACCAAAGTAGGGAACACGTTAAAATATATTATTCCTATTATAGAGGTAAAAAGGAAGAAGTTCATATGATAAAAAGGAAGAAGTTCATATTGCGTGGTCATTATGTACATTTAATACGCATCCGTCTGTGTGGAATGGTTAGCAGCTCATCTGCAATGTTTTAAAGCCATCTGACTCAAGAAGCTACATAAACCAAAACTCCTCTCCTCACTTTTTTGTTGCTGATACCATGGGCCATATTATCAAGAATGGTGATAACATTATCGCCGTTTTAGCGGCAGGAAACTGCAGCTAAAGCGGCGATAAGGGGCTTGATAATATGCCCTTGTGAATTCCAAAAGAAGCCCAGGTTCTGGTGTCAAGGACATCAAACCTGGGCTTCTATTGGAATGCTGTGATGGTTATTTCATTGAACCTATTTCTTCAATGTCCTCTATTTTTCCTCTCAAATTATTCAAACTTTTATTTTAAATTCCAAAGCTAGTTGCCCATTCTTGGATGCTTCAATAACTATTATACCCTAGCACGATAAGCTCCTAAATTTTGCAAAAACTAAAGCCCAATTTGCTTATTAATTATGACTGGAAGATATTCACCAAGATCTATGCTTTCTAATTATAGTCTGTTGTTACTCTTGTTGTCAGATCTGATCAACCTGTTTTTTTTTAAAGGCAAGCTTGTTACTGAGAATGGAAGAATGTTCTCTATTATTGTTTGTCAATCTGGAAGAATAAAATCTCCTCTAGTTGGGGTTTCCTTAGATACTGTGAAGGCTTTTGTTCACATACATTGGCAATATCTGTTCAAAACCTTTCCTTGGTTTGACTTTAGTGCTGTGTTCATTATTATATTCCAATCCCTGAGCGTGTATTTGTTAAGGGTTGTTTTACCCCTACTTTGGTTTGCATAGAGGCAATAGACAGGGCTGTGCCCTGTGTGCTTTACGTTTAGTTTTATGCTTTCACCCATTCTTGGATAGACTTTATTGTAACCAGAAGATATCTGCGTAGGAAAGTAGATTATTATGCAGTGAGGCTCATTAAGGCTTCATTACGCAATACTCTCACAATACCCTACTATATGTCCTTTGGATTCACACTAGTAAAGCCCTAAGTCCTGGTAGTATGACACAGAGCAGTCAGGCTTTACCAGAGTAAAATGTGCTAAGCATTTCAGAGTACCGACATGGACAATAGGTAATTGACATGACTAGAAAGAAATCCGACACCAATTTAGACAAATAAAGCAGATTTTTATACACATTTAGACACAAAAACAAAGCCAATCATTAGGTTATTGTAGGAGAGTAGGATGTGCACTTATGTTGCCCCCACTTTTTTTCTGATGTTAACACTGGTTTCTGGCTATAGTCTGGCTGGGTCCCTGCTAATCAGGGTCCCAGTCTCCCTGTTCTCTCTAAACAACTTGGAGTGCATACTAGATGCACTAGTGATTGGATACTGTGGTACCTTATGAGACCCCAGTATGTGGTACCCTAGGTACCAAGGGCATAGGTACTTCACAGGCCTACCAGGGGCTGAAGCATGTATTATGCCACCCCTGGGAAGCAGACTAAATCTGACACCACAGGTCTGCTACTGCAGCCTGGGTGAGGTAGTGTTAGCACTCCTCACTGAGGTATAGGTTCCTATATCTCACCATACACACACATATAAACCTATCAGTCACCCCTAAGGCAGGCCCTATCAATCCTGAGGGCAGAGTGCTTGGTTTACAATGTGATGGTTGCCTCTGCATGAACAGGACCCCTCTGCAGCTGGCAGAGTCAATTCTCTGTGGCTGTTTGTGGATGCGGTTAAACCATATACTCTTAAGTGCATTATAACCTACCAGTAAATGCTAACTTTGGAATGACTGCATCAAAACATGTCGTGTTTGGTGTCAAACAACTTGGAATCATACCCCCACAGCAGTAACTGGTGTGGGAGTATGATCCCACCCTTCTAGAGGGGACGACATGTACCTACTGTGGTAACACGGTAGAAACCTGAAAGATCCCTGGCATCACAAAATGGATGCCACCAGCACAGACACTGGGCTGCCCTCCTGCTGCTGACTGAAACTCACAGTGGAGGAGGCCCAACAATAGGCATCCTGTCACAGGGAGGTGTCATCACCTTCCAGACAGGATTTAGTGTATTGGGGCTGTGAATATGCCAGCTCAAACCGGTTCAGGGGCTACCTGTCCCTGCTCTGGCATGAAACTGGACAAAGGGAAGTGGGTGTAACCACCCCCTACCCTGACCCTCCCAGAGGAGTGGTCATAGAGCTAGTCCCTCCCTTTATTTTAGTATAAGATAGGGAACCCTTGCCATTGCAAGTTAGATATCCCTGGACGACGCTTTACAAGAAGAATCCTGGTCCTTCGATGTTCCACTACCTTTGGACGACGGAAGAATCTCCCTTGGAGTCAAGGAGTGACTCCCTTGCTTGGCAGGCACCAAAACTTTGAATCAATCTCCCGCTGGAGCCCGAAGTCCCTGCAGCCCCAGAAGCAGATCTCCTGTTTTCTCGACGGCCATTGTGAGTCCCCAGCAGAGCTGATGCGAGTGGACCCCACGAGTGACGAGGAACAGCAATACCCGGGTACCATGCACTATTGTTGAGTGCAACCCCTTCACAACATTCTACAAACTTGTGCTTTAGACCATTTGTGGCCCAGGCCTCCAGCAGTTTGTGCACCAAAAATCAGAGGCCTACCCCATCCCAAGTGACCGTGTGCTCCTGTAAAGCATTTCCTCATGAGGCATCTTTCCGATCCCTTGCCCCTTGGCTTGTGGGTCTTCTAAAGACTTTCTGATCAAACCAAAGGGCTCCCCTAATTGCACCAGACCTGCCCTCACTTACCTTCACTGGGTGAGTCCCTCAGACCTTGCTGGTCTGCCCCGCTGACTTTATTCACTTTCCACAAGACTTGCTGTTGCCAAGGCGTGTTGGTTCCAATCTGGATGCCGACACCTCAGTAAGCTGCAGACGTTATGGGACACTCAGAATCCAGCTGCTGGTTATCGTTGATGCCTCCTGGTCCTCATGAGCGAAGAGTCAAAACACCCTTGATCGCCTGAAATCACCCGACTTCCGTGGGCATCCATCTTCCTGGCCCCGGGTCACTGGCAAGTGACAGTGAACACTGTCCCTTCTGCTTTCAGGTCATCTTCATCCTGAATCCAGCCTTGGATTCCACCGGACACTTCTTCAGACTTCGCAAGCAGCAAATCTTCTTTGGCTTCCATAGAAAACAGCGACGTGACCCGACACCAAAAGACACCTATGCACCCGGCTTCCCTGGGTGAAGTAACTCATGCACTCCGGTGCCCTAGTGTGTGTTGGCCATCGAATTGCTTACCTTGTAAGTGGCTTGCTTGTAGACTTCCTCGAAGTACCCTAAAACTCTAAAAATCAAACCGCGACTTGCTCCATTGAAATCAATAGGGAACCCGCGGCTGTGTTCTTACACTGCACGCGTCTCCCGTGGGTCTTTTACTTACCTGCTTTTGTCCTCAAGGGATGGAGCCAGTGGGTCCACCCAACCTCAGTATAAGGACATGACCTTCTTTGACTTGAAGGCCATGTGTGTTGCAAGACACCTGGGGTTAGGTAAGAGTCCCTCCACACTACACCTGATAAATCTACTGATAGCAGATGATCTTAGACTAGCTCTAGGAGCTAGTGGATCTGGATGAGGGGGTGGGTCAGCCATAGTCTCTGGGTCAGATGATGAAAATCAAGATGACCTGGAGTCTGTGATTGAAGGGCCAGACCCACAAGGGTCTGCACAGGACAGAGGAATTCTCCCTAAGAGAGCTGACAGAGTGGAAGAGAAGTCTAGGTCCCCTTCAAGGGAATCTAACCACTCATATCACTCTGACAGAGAATCTGTCCAGCAGAGGAACTCATACTTTAATATAAGAGAGACGTCCTCTGAAAGAAGGTACAAAATGCTCCAGTATGAGGAAGCAAGACTTGCCCTCAGAACCAAGCAGTTGGCCTTAGATAGAGAAGCCTTTGAGCTCCAGAGAGCTTCTCAGAAAGAGGGGTTAGAACCCCCTGGTGGCAGCCACAGTGTCCCTAGAGGCAGAGATTATATTCCAGGCCATAGGAACCTGTCCAAGGTTGTTCCTCCCTACCAGAGTGGGGATGATATCCACAAGTGGATAACTGCTATGGAGAGGGCCTGTAAAGTTCAGCAGGCCCCCCAGAAACAGTGGGCAGCAATCTTGTGGCTCTCCTTTTCTGATAAACGAAGAGACAAGCTCCTCACTGTTAGAGAAGAGGATGCTGATGATTATGATGTCCTGAAAAGTGCATTAATAGATGGGTTTGGCTTAACCACTGAACAGTACAGGTTGAAGTTCAGAGACACCCAAAAAGCACAGAATCAGGACTGGACAGACTTTGTTGATTGTGCAACCAAGGCTCTGGAGGGTTGGCTGGTTGGTAGTAGAGTTACTGATTTTAAAGGATTGTGTAATCTTATGATGAGAGAACAGATCCTTAATAATTGCCAAAAACAGTTGTTGCATCAGTACCTGGTGGACTCTGATCTGACCTCTCCCCAAGAATTGGGAAAGAAGGCAGAAAAATGGGTCAGAACCAGGGCAAGGCAGAAAACCCAGAACCAAGAGGGTGACACCAAGAAGCAAGATCCTAAAGGCTCTGAGAAAGGTGGGGATAAGGCAAAGACCAGACGTCTTCACAAGGGCCCCAAAAATCTGCATCTGGTGGGGATTCACAGTCTACAAAGGCAAAAGGCCAAAAGAAGCCCTGGTGAAATTTCTGTAAACAGAAAGGACACTGGACTTCTGATTGTACCAAGTCCAAAGACCAAACCACCACCACTCCTGCCCCTAAGGCAACTGTCCCCCCTAGTGCAGCTACTGGTGGAGGTTGTAATCAGAATAAGGGTGTAGTAGGGTTGACCCTGGGTTCTGATGTGGACTCTGGCCTAGTCGGAGTACCCACTCAGGCATTGCTGGTTTGTGAGGGAGAACTTGACATGTCCTTACTAGTGAGCCGCAGTAATCTGGGCAAATACAAACAGCAGCCTATAATAAATGGCAAACAAGCTTTGGCATTCAGGGACACAGGTGCTAGTGTCGCCATGGTGGTAGAGGATCTAGTAGACCCTGCACAGATCATCCTGGGTGAAATGTACCAGGTTACCAATGCAAGCAATGTCAGGACCAACCATCGTCTGGCAGTTGTAAATTTCTCCTGGGGAGGGGTAACTGGCCTCACGAAAGTAGTAGTCAGTGCAGACCTCCCTGTCGAATGTCTATTGGGCAATGATCTGGAGACTTCAGCCTGGTCTGAAGTAGAGTTATGGACTCATGCTGAGATGTTGGGCATACCTGCAGAGGTATTTTCTGTGACCAGGTCACAGGCCAAAATGCATAAAGCTGAACCAGCTCTGGATCCTGAAACTATGGACCAGATGCTACCCAAGAGGAGGAGCAGTAGGGTTAAGGCAGTGCCTTCCCCTCTGTCTCAGATCTCAGATGCCCCTCCTGAGGGAGGAGAAGCAGAACCTGAAGAAGGAACTGCCCCAGAGGAACTTGAGCTTGGTCAGGTTGACTTCTTGGGGGCAGGGGGACCTCCCAGGGAAGATCTGAGTAAGGAGCAACAGTGCTGCCCCTCTCTTGAACCCCTCAGACAGCAGGCTGCTGCTGAGGCTGCTGGGAGTGCTAGTGGGTCCCATAAAGTTTATTGGGATGAGGGACTCCTATATTCTGAGGCTAGAGATCCTACCCCTGGAGCCACCAGGAGGTTGGTAATATCTCAGAAGTTTAGGGGGTTCCTCTTGACCCTAGCACATGATATCCCATTGGCAGGACACTTGGGCCAGAACAAGACCTGGGATAGGCTTGTTCCACAATTTCATTGGCCACACATGTCAGAGGGCACCAAGGAGTTGTGTCGCTCCTGTGTCACTTGCCAAGCCAGTGGCAAGTCAGGTGGCACAACAAAGGCCCCCCTGATACCACTACCTGTGGTGGGGGTTCCCTTTGAAAGGGTAGGGATTGACATTGTTGGTCCCCTTGACCCTCCAACAGCATATGGGCACAGGTTTATCCTGGTGGTAGTGGATCATGCCACCAGGTACCCAGAAGCAATTCCCCTCAACACCACCACAGCTCCTGTGGTGGCAAGAGCCCTCATTAGAGTTTTCTCCAGAGTGGGTTTTCCTAAGGAGGTTATATCTGACAGAGATGCCAACCTCATGTCAGGGTATCTAACTGCAATGTGGAAGGAGTGTGGTGTAAACTACAAGTTCACTACTCCCTATCACCCACAATGCAATGGGTTAGTTGAAAGGTTCAACAAAACCCTAAAGGGAATGATTAAAGGCCTCCCAGAAAAGCTTAGGCGAAAATGGGACCTTTCACTTCCCTGCCTCCTGTTTGCATACAGGGAGGTCCCACAGAAGGGGGTTGGCTACAGCCCTTTTGAACTTCTGTTTGGGCACCCTGTGAGAGGTCCAGTATGTTTGGTGAAGGAGGGCTGGGAGTTACCTCTCAAACCTCCCAAACAGGATGTGATAGACTATGTACTTGGTCTCTGCTCCCGGATGGCTGAATACATTAAGAAGGCAACCAAAAACCTGGAGGCTAGCCAAGAAGTGCAAAAAGCTTGGCATTACCAAAAGGCTGTACTGACTGTCTATCAGCCAGGACAGAAAGTGTGGGTGTTGGAGCCTGTGGCCCCAGCAGCTCTCCAGGACAGTGGAGTGGCCCCCATACAATTGTTGAGAAAAAGGGAGAAGTCACCTACTTGGTGGATCTTGGAACTCCCAGGAGCCCCCTTAGGGTGCTCCATGTCAACAGATTAAAACCATATGTGGACAGGGCTAACATGGGCTTGCTCATGGCAACTGACGAAGAACAGGAGGAGGAGAGTGACAGTCTCCCTGACCTCCTCTCACAGAACCCTGATGATGGGTCAGTAGATGGTGTTGCTTTGGCAAGCAGCCTCACTGAGCATCAGCAAACTGAGTGCAGACAAGTTCTGCAGCAGTTCAGACATATGTTTAGCCTGCCCCCTAGTCAGACTTCCTGGTGCACCCATGAGGTGGACACTGGAGACAGTCTGCCTGTCAAGAGTAAAATCTACAGGCAACCTGACCATGTCAGGGACTGTATCAGGACTAAAGTCCAGAAAATGTTGGAACTAGGTGTGATTGACCCTTCAGATAGCCCTTGGGCTAGTCCAGTAGTCCTTGTGCCTAAACCTCATACCCAGGGTGGTAAGAAAGAGATGAGGTTTTGTGTTGACTACAGCGGCCTCAATGCAGTCACCAGGACTGATGCCTATCCAATTCCCAGGGCAGATGAGCTCAATGATACTTTGGCCTCAGCCAAATATCTGAGTACATTTGACCTAACAGCCGGCTACTGGCAAATCAAGTTAGCTGATGATGCCAAGGCCAAAACAGCATTTTCAACCCCTGTTGGGCACTACCACTATGTGGTGATGCCCTTTGGTTTGAAAAATGCACCTGCCACTTTTCAGAGGTTGATGAACAAAGTTCTGACAGGTATGGAAACTTATTGCTCAGCTTATCTAGATGATATTGCTGTCTTTAGTTCCACCTGGCAGGACGACCTGGTCCACCTCAGAAATGTTTTGGAGGCCATGCAAAAGGCAGGCCTCACTATCAAGGCCACTAAGTGCCAGATAGGGCAGAGTTAGGTTGTGTGCCTGGGCCACCTTTTAGGTGGGGGCCAGGTTCAACCATTGCAGAGCAAAATCCAAACCATAATGGAATGGGTAGCTCCAACAACCCAGACACAGGTTAGAGCCTTTTTAGGCCTGACTGGGTACTATAGGAGGTTTGTTAAGGCATATGGATCTATAGTGACCCTCGTAAATGATCTTACCTCTAAGAAAATGCCAAAAAAGGTTCAGTGGACAGCTAGCTGTCAAAAGGCATTTGATGACCTGAAGCAGACCATGTGCACTGCTCCCATCTTACAGAGTCCAGAATACACAAAAAGTTAATTGTCCAAACAGATGCTTCTGAGCTGGGTGTGGGAGCTGTAATGTCTCAACTGAATGATGAAGGTCAAGACCAGCCAGTAGGTTTTATAAGCAGAAGGCTGACCCCTAGAGAGAAATGTTGGTCAGCTATAGAGAGGGAGGCCTTTGCTGTGGTGTGGGCCCTGAAGAAGCTGGGGTCATACTTGTTTGGCACTCACTTCATAGTTCAGACTGACCACAAGCCCCTCCTATAGCTCAAACAGATGAAAGGTGAAAATCCTAAACTGCTAAGGTGGTCCATTTCCCTACAGGGGATGGACTATACAGTGGAACATTACCTTGCTCCGTTTTGCAATTCTCAAATAGCGATTCCCTAAAAATCGCTATTTGAGAATTGCAAAAACGGAACTTGATACATATGCCCCCAGATGACTTGATAACACAAGAAGGAAAAAAAGAAACTGGAAAGAAAGACGGTAATGTTCTAAACAGTCAGTTTACAAAACGATTGGCAAGAAAAGAAAAATATTATAATATATTCACAAAGTCTGGGAAACATATTGCAGACTTAAAATCAATTCCTACAAATACATATACAAGTATACCTACGGAAAATACTGTTCAAAAAGAGGGGAGGAAAGTTCAGGGAAAAAAATGAACTAATTGGATTAAAAGAAAATGGATGTGTACCAACACAAGACCTTAAGTGGGAAATCGAAAATGATCCGATCGAAAAAACAGGGTCTCTATCTACCTTAATCAGTCATAACGAAGAACAAAGGCAGCCTATCCATAACCAAAATAACTCACCTAATACATCAAAAACACGTTGGAATTTGATACAAGAAAAAGAAAGTATACCTAGAAAAAAACAACGGATGGAGGAAACAGAGAATAACTTTACGAAATCAAAAGAATTGACTGAAGAAAATGAACCTTACGACGAAAATAAGAAAGGAACGTTGAACTTGAACAGACCTTCCCAAATTACTTTTACACCATTATTTGACTCACGTGGCAAGCATGACACCCTGAATAGAGGAAATATTCTTCGCCTTTTTAAATCTATACCATCATTGGAAAAATTGACAACAGAAGATATTGATTGTGTAAGCTTCTTACAAAATTCCGAAGGCAAACAACCAATAACAGTGCTAACTGTAAACACTGCCTCTATAGCAGATCAAATCATGCAAGAATACAAAGTTTTTCACAGCTGGGGGATATTAATTAGCCAACTAGCCCCAAAGGTATACCCAACTCCTTTTATCAAAGAAGAAAGTCCAATGAAAAGCCAGAGCAAGATGAAAGACAATTTAGTCTATTCTATATTAAAAAATCCTCTGGGAAAAAAAAAACTGTGATAGTGGAAAGTCCATATATCAAGGAAAAGATAAAGAAAAGACAAAAGAAAATAAAGGAGTAAATGAGAAATGGATCCTGACGGCCTTACATGGCAGTAACAAACAATGACAAAACAAAACACAAGATGTAACAGATGAAACAAACACAATAGTGGTTTGTTCATGGAATATAAATGGTTTATGTAAAATGATAAAAAAATACTCAAATAGAATCATTAACAAACTGTTATCAAAATGTATTGTTGCCGGAAACTTGGGAATTGTACCCTTTTATGTTACAAGGATATAAAGTTTAGTTTGTTCCCGCAATAAGACATTATAAATTTGGACGGCCGTGTGGGGGCCTGGCAATATTCTTACTGATTGACCTAAAAGTAGAACATAGGCAGCTAGATACGAATAATTCTAATTTCCAAGCTGTGAAGTTGAATTACCTAATAAGAAAGGAAAATAAACCAAAAAATCTAATATTAATTAATATATATATATTCCACCTAAACAGATACCAAAGAAGGAGACGTGTGCTGCTCTTACTACCTTTTTGTTGGACCAAATAATGGAAGACCCGTCTATAGATTTCTTAGTTACAGGAGATTTTAATATAAATCTACTAGTACAATTCATACGGGATGATTTTATCCAGTCCCAAAATCACCAATGGTTAATCCCAGAGCAAGTACTTCATCACTCAAAAAATGTTAAACAAAAGACTATTGGGAGGAACTTCATGATGGACATGGAAGCTTTGGGTCTTAGAATGTTGAATGGTAGATTTGAGTCAGATACACCCCCATCGTGATCTTTCCAGTCTCACCAGTATAAATCTAGAATAGACTATACTATGGTTTCTGTAAATATCTTTGACAAAATTACTTCATATCACTTAAAAAAGGTACCATATCGTCTGTAATTGATCAATGGGAAAATTTCGCACAAAAAATAGTTGCACCACACGATACTTCTCCTCATGTTAAAAAAAAACACAGGTCAGACGGACCCATAATAGACAGCTAAATAAGTACCCAAATGATGAAGATATACAAATAAAATAAAAAAATGCCAACAACGAATTGAGAAAATTAATTTGGAATGAAAAAAATTAAATTAATCAGGGATTGTGGGCAAAAATCTTCTATGCAAGTAATCAAGCGAACTCAAGGGAGTTCTGGAAAGTGATTAACGGATTAACCAGGCCAAATAAATCTGTAGTCACACTCTCCTTAACTGAAGAGGAATGGTCCATATATCTTATAAAAGTCCTAAATCCTAATATAGAAGTGAATATTGAGGAACACAAATCAATTACTAAAGAAAACAAACACTTAATGACAGATAAGATCGATGTAGAATGTGATGCAGAAATCCATATTACAGAAACCCAAGTCGCAAAATTATTAAAGAACCGAAAAAATGGAGCACCGGGACCCAATGGCATTCCGTCTTCTCTTTACAAAGAAGAACCAGCTTACTGGGCTTTATATTTGACAAAGGTATTTAATGATTTCATACGAACAGGGATGGTCCCAAAATCATGGAGAGGTTCATTGATATCTCCAATTTTTAAAAAAGGAAATTGGCAACAACCGGAGAATTATCGCCTGATTACCCTTCAAGACACTGATGCAGGGCTTTTATTATCCAGTTTGACTGACTGGGTAAAGGATAAAAGGATACTGCCACCGAACCAAACTGGGTTTATCAAAGGTTTAGGAACCTCAACAAATATATTGATTCTATCTGTATTAATGGATAAGGCACTCTTAGTTAAACAACCTTTGTATTTTTGTTTCGTCGACTTCAAAATTGGCCTTTGATTGTGTGAACAGGCACCATCTGTGGAAAAAACTTGAAGAGCAAGGAATTCCAAACTTATTATTGAGAATGATACAATTACTGTACACTGACACCTGTATTAGAGTAAGAATTGGTGACGGGCAAACATTAACCAACAAGATACTTACAACGGGAGGTCTAAAACAAGGGTGTCCTTGCACCTCTGCTATTTAATCTGTTTTAGCGGATCTTTCAACTACATTGAATAAGGTAAATGCACATCCGCCTAGATTAGCAGATAAATAAATATCTAATCTCCTTTACGTGGACGATGTTGTACTTATAAGTCACACCAAAGTCGGGTTGCAAAGGCTAATTGATTGTCTAGCAGTGTATGCAGAACAAAATGATATGGTGATAAATGAAACAAAGAGCAAAGTAATGGTAGTTACGAAAAATATAAGGCTTAAAAGTAAATATAATTGGAAGCTGGAGGGAACGAAATTAGAACAAGTTGATTCCTACCGGTATCTTGGAGTTATATGCAACGATAGTGGAAATTTTCTCCCGCAAAAAAGAGAAATTACAAGGAAAGCTAATACTATGACTGCAGCTTTTAGGATAATTCAGAATTCAATATCTGATTTGTCTTTTCGTCCTTTACTAAAGATCATCTCAGCAAAGCTATTACCTACACCAAAATATGGTTCTGAGGTATTAAATGGGGAAGATGCAGAGATTATTAATAATGCAATTTCAAAATCGTACAAAATCTTATTTTCCCTGCCAAAAAATGCTTCGCAAGCTCAGGTGGGGCTCGAATTTGGGATAAATAACCAGCTTCTAGCAAGAAAAGGACAAGCTCTTAAAGTTTGGAATCGAGTAAAAAATGACCAAGAAAATCAAATGTCCCAGCTATTATGGCAAGAAGTCAAACATAATAAGAAGCTGCAGGCTTGGTCCTACCTAAATAAAGCAAAAGAAGAATTTGGTGTAATATTGATCTGGGAGAATACGATTACCCAAGAAAGTTTTTAAAAAACAATTAACAAACTTACCAATCATTTTTATCTGATAAAAGATAAGGATATATTTGCGAAAAGAAAACATGCATGGCCAATCATAAATGGATATATCAAAAAACATGTCCAAGAATATTTAGAAATACCATGGTCATTGAAAAACAAGAAAATCTTTATCAGAGCACGCTTTGGGTTACTGCCGGGTTTATGTCATGTACCCATATGGAAAAAAACAGCAGTCAATACGGATTGTAGATTATGTAAATGTGGTAACGAGAATATTATACATCTACTATGTCTTTGCCCTGGGTTAGAAAAGGAAAGGAAAGCCATTTTAAAGAGACTATTTAATGAACGTGGACTAAGGTCATGTAGACAAGCAGTGATGGCATGTCTAAACTCTAAAGATATATTCATGATTTCTGCATTTGTAAAGTTTTTGAGCACTGGGGATAAAAAATTAGGGGAATAATAATTTATTCTATTTTTTTATATATTGTATATTGTATTAGAGGCATGATAGCAATTGTGATTATAGCGTTTTAATTCTTTTATATTTGAGGATATTTTAAGCATTTTTTGTAAGATTTTAATTAATCACACAAATAAACTTGAACTTGAACTCTTGATAAATATGAGAATGCAAGTATGAATAGGTTTAAAAGAATACATTATTAAGATTTAATAATTTATGTTTAATTAATTGGCTGCTTTCAAAACTGACAGGTATTGAGCTAAGTTCATTGCTGAACGTAATGCTGAGCTATATATATTTTAATGACTGGCAGCGTTTTCCAGTATCCATCACCAAAGGATGCTGTTACATGCAGTTCCTGGTGTTCCTCCAACGGGAGAGATGCATTGCATTTAAATTGGGAACTGTTGACCGCGCCAGTAGCATACATCATTTGGCATCTGAAGAAAGCATTCGCTGTAACGCGTCACGCCTTAAAACGTTAATACACCTACCTGAGTATCAGCCGCTGTGTTCCTTGTTGTTTCTGCATGAAGGCGACCTTGGTGGATGTTTTGCCTGCGGTCACAGCGCGCTGGGGAACCCGTCCTGACGAGTTCAGAATGTTTGTGGCACGTGGTGAAGTTGTTGAGGTATCGAATCATTCTGGACCGCTGCGAACACGGGAGGACAGTAGTTTGGCCGGTCGGGCCGTGACTTCATGGCGAGTCGCTGTGCATTTCCAGCGCCTCCTGAACCTGCCCCCTTTGGAGTCCGCAGAAGACATTGGTTGCGCTCAGGTGGGCTTGTGGGGGTCCTTGTGATCGGACTTTTAATGACTGGGAGTGTTTTCCAGCATCCATCACCAAAGGATGCTGGCACATGCAGTTCCTGGAGTTCCTCCAATGGGAGAGATGCATTGCATTTAAATTCGGAACTGTTGACCACGCCAGTAGCATACATCGTTTGGCATCTGAAGAAAGCATTCGCTGAAACGTGTCATGCCTTAAAACGTTAATAAACCTACCTGAGTATCAGCCGCTGTATTCCTCATTGTTTCTGCATGGAGGCGACCTTGGTGGATATATATATCCAGCTCAATAGTCCACCTATGGTGCTTGAAGTCGCAGCGGGTGCTGCCGTGGCGTGGCGGTGGAACTCACGGAAATGAATTCTATGTCATGACCGGAGGCTCCGATTATGCTTCTAGTTTCTTTGCTTTTTATTAACAGCAGCCAATAAAAACACTTTATTCATAAAAACTACAAAACCCATGAGCACCAGGTGCCCTATGACTATAGAGACTATCCCTATATATGGCATAACTGAGGTAACCACTTCCCCTTTCTTTGCTGCTCCGCAGCCAGTTAAGTGCCCTTCCCTTGCTACTCTCATTGTATGGTGGTGTATGGGTTTGGAAGTTTAATGGCGAGTGCAATTGAGGGTGTGTCAGCACTGGATAGTTGTTAATGTTCTTTCTACTGTATTCTCTAAAGTATTGGGGAGCTTTACAAATGTGGTTGGAAGCGTTCCTCAGCGCATTTGTGTACCTCGCTGGTTCCTGTGTGTCTGTCCTGCGGCACACCGCTTGGGAGCGCATCGCCTCCCCTACCGGGCGCTTTGTGCCTGAAGCAGTTTCCAGGTGTAGAGGGAGTGAGGGGCAAGGGCTGAGCATCAGACGATCGTGTAGAGTCCTCTTTTCACTTTGAGAGGCGGCCGGCTCCGCGCATGCTCGGTGGCCATATTGTGCATTTACCCATCAAAGCTTGTACGGATTACACAGAGCAAGAAAAACGCTCCATTTTAAAAGTTGCACCGCCCTTTCTCAAACCCCCAGTGACGCCCGATGCTTTTGGATTGCGGAGGGCAGTTAAATAACGCATAGCCCTCCCTCCACCAAATAATGATAATCGTGTGTGTTTTAGGCTTGTCTGGGGTTGTTCTTCTCTCCCGTGATTCCTCATTCAGGGGACCTTTAGACTGAATTTCACTTCAAATATTGACAGTTTGTTGGTGGCCTACACCTGTTTATTTGTTCCGCATGGCCGACTTTCTTCACGATTAGGAATACTTTGACTCTGAACCAGCAGGTTCTTTAGAGGCATTGGACACAGGAGTGCAGCAATCGGTTAATTCAGCCTTGGTAAGAGCGATTGCACCCCTGAAGCGCCACTTAAACAACTACGGGCTTCAACAAGGGTGGCTCCCTTCCGCCGGCACCTGGCCCAAACCTAGTGGCAAGAATAGTGTCAATCCTCATACAGAGGATTTTGTGTGTTTAACCAGCGCCTTGGTGAATCATCACGCCTATACTACTCCGCGTGATGCTGCGGACTCCCTTCAGGGGGAGAATGGGGATTCTTCCTCGGAGCAAGATTCAGAGGAGGAGGAGGCTCCTAGGTCTGCGAAGAAAACTAGGAAGGAGCACTACTTGGATACCCCTTCTCAGACCAAGCTCCTCACCTTTGAAATTGCGGACATTGTCCACCCAAACTCAACCACATGGCTACCGCCGCAAGAGCTAGAAGATTATGTCCAATTGCACCTCTGACGTCTTGTTGTTAAGGACATCAGGGCACGACTTGGAATTCCAGAGACTGGATTTGGCGGCACGGGTGGCGGACACTCCCAAGGTGACCCCACCATGTTAACCTATTTAAAAAGGATTCTAAAGATCCCAAGAAAGGCATTGATCGAGCCTGGTGATCATGTCAGGACAAATTACTAGATTTGTCGGGCCCCTAACCAAGATTTTGGAAATAGGTTTCAACGCCAAGGAGTCAGGGGCAACAATAGACCCTGATGAGTTAATTGGATGGGTGCAAAGGGCAGTGAGCCAGCTGGGCAATGCTAATTGCGCCATGTCCAGTGAGAGGAGACAGCCCATCTTCATCAAGCTGGACCCCAAACTGGCAGAACTTTCCTCTTCAGAGGCAGGGCCCGTTGCTCAGTGTCTTGTATTTGGTCAACCATTTTTAAAAGAATTAACCAAGTTTGTAGCCACCTTCAGTGGCCTGGATAAAGTGCAGGAGTCCCTCAAATGCGCTTTCCATCCCGTTCTCACCAGGGCCAGACGATACAGAGGGCGGTCGTTCGGCCGAGGTTTTAACCAAAGCGCTTCACGCGGTCAGTATCATCAGAGAGGAGGGTATCAAGACCCCAATTCCAGCAATTCCTCCTTCTACACCACCCGGAGAGCAAAGAACAGGTTCCAGAGGGGCAGGTTCGAAGGCAACCAGGGTAACCATCAAGACGCCGGAAATGCAGGTGAGGCTCATCTTGTGTTCGGAAGTGATTTGGGGGGGACGAATCCAATCTTTCCTTCAGGTCTGGTTGACGATCTTGCAAGATGCATGGATCTTGGAGACGGTCCAAGGTTACAAACTGGAACTGTACGATACCCCCATTCAGAGTTCACTGCCCCCTCCAATACATTTTTCCCATCAAGATCAGAGTTTTATTACACACAAGATAAACTCTCTCCTGAAGAAAGGGTCCATTGTTGCCACACAACTCCATCTACAGGGTTTTATCAGCAATGTTTTACTGGTCCAGAAGAAAGGGGGCGGGTCCAGGTTAGTCCTAAATTTGAAAGATTTCAATGGGTGGATAATCTACCGTCACTTCTTTTGCGCGACCTCCTGCATCAAGCGGATTGGCTGGTCCGTCTAGATCTGAAGGACACGTACCCATCCGGGCCCATCTATTCCCCACATCAACGGTTTCTTCAGTTTCTCTGGCAGGATGTTTGTTACGAATACAAAGTCCTTCCCTTCGGGCTTTCGTCAGCACCATGGTGCTTCACGAAACTTCGCCCGGTGGTGGAATCCTTGAGAGCACGAGGGGTTTTGTCTGATCGTCTACTTGGACGACATCATTATCATGGTTCGCTGTCCTCAGCTTGTGGTCACGCATCTGGAATGGTCCATCAATTTACTTCAGAGCCTGGGATTCATGGTGAATCCTCAGAAGTCCATTCTGTCTCCCACTCAATCTATCAAATTTCTGGGTTTTCAGATCGATTCCCAGAGCTGCCAGCTTCTCCTTTCAACTCAGAAGATCAGAGTAATCAAGAAAGAGTTGAGGTTGATTGTGAGCAAGCAGATTATATCCTTGAGGTAGATAGCCCGGACAGTGGGTATACTGGCCTCTTCGATCCAAAACATTTTTCCAGAGCCCCTCACTACCATGCATTCCAACGATTAAAGATTCAACATCTCCGCAAAGGCCTCGGATATGCAGAACAAATTCCTCTATCGGAGGAAGCGAGGTTGGAAATGTTGTGGTGGTTAGACCACATGGAGTCGTGGAATGGCAGAGCCATATTCGGATCCAGTCCCGAGGTAGTGATTGATTCGGACCCCAGCCGTTGGGGTTGGGGAGCCCGTTGCGGTCCGGTTTCCACAGGGGGTCGATGGTCTCAGGGCAAACTCTCCTTACATATAAATCGCTTGGAGCTGCTGGCAGGCTTGTTCGCGATCCGCAGTCTCTCTCCTCAGAAGACAGATGGCTGCATTCTCTTACGAATGGACAACATATCAGCTGTCCAATACGTGAACAAGTTAGGAGGAATGAGGTCCCGAATTCTGGCGGAGATCGCCAAGGATTTTTGGCATTACTGCCTGACCCACAGAATATCAGTAGTGGCAGAGTATCTCCCGAGACGCAGCAATGAGGTAGCAGATTGGCACTCTTGTCACCTGCGGGACTTCAGCGATTGGAGGTTTCACCCTCGGGTTTTCCGATTTCTGAACCAACTATGGGGTCCTTTCCAGTTAGATTTGTTTGCATCATGTCTCAACAGCCAGCTCCCGGATTTTTACAGATGGCGTCCTGACCCAGAGGTGAGAGACTTGGATGCATTCCTACAGAACTGGCCCCCAGCCCTGTGTTATGCATTCCCTCGGTTTATGATGATACCCAGGGTTCTGGCGTAAACCAGACGTCAGCAAGTGGAGCTAATTTTAGTCACCCCATTGTGGAGGGCACAAGCTTGGTTCCCGATCATCCTGGAAATGTCTTGTGCTGCGCCGATCCTTCTTCCACAGAGATGGAACCTATTGCTGGACCCTCAGAAGGCTCCGCATTCCTTGATAGAGGCAGGTCAACTTCCTCTGGTGGAATGGTGAGTTTCAGGGATAGATGGGTGATCCCATGTCTTTTGAGAAATGCTCAAAGGTTCATTAAAGAGCCATGGTCCGCTAACACCCATTAGCGGTATTCATCGGCATGGAACAGATGGTGTAGCTGGTATTCTCAACAGGACATCGATCCCACTACAGCAAATGTCTCCATGGTCATGAACTACTTAGCCTCCCTGGCTTTTTCTGGCCTAGCATACAGAACGGTCAATAACTTTCGGTCTGCCATTTCGCCAGGTCATGTTCAAGTGGATGGGAAACCAGTAGGTGAACATCCCTTGGTTTGCAAGTTGATTAGAGGTGTTCGGATGGTCAAACCTCTGTGCCCTAAATATTCGGTCCTATAGGACATCTCTGTTGTCCTACGATTCTTGGAAAACGGGCCCGCTAACAAGTACCTATCATGAAAACAGCTTTCCGTCAAGCTGGCTATGCTGTTATGTTTAGTCTCTTGCAAGAGAGGCTCTGACATCCATGCTTTGGATCTAGCGGGACATCGATTATCTCCTGAAGGGGTCACTTTTGTTATCTCCAAACGTACCAAATGTAATACCAATTCAGTGTCTTGTCCAGCTTTTCCGGATAATCCGAAATTGTGTGTGGTTCAGTGCGTTAAAGCATATGAGGTGAGTACGGCTGAATTTCGTTCAGATATGCATGGTCAGTTGTTTATTGCTTTACAGAAGCCCTTATGCCCAGTGACCCCAGCCACCTTGTCTAGATGGGTGCGTTGGCTCTTGAGCGAAGCAGGCATTGATGTCTCAAAATTTGGTGCTCACTCTGTTCGAGGGGCAATGGCATCCAAATCTTTTTCTCTGGAAGTAAGTCTGGCTGATATAATGAATACGGCTGATTGGTCTACGGAGACCACCTTTAAGTCATTCTACTATAAACCTATTTTGGATGTAGCTTCAGTGGTGGTATCTAAGCTTTGAAAAAGCATAATCGAAGCCTCCAGTCCTGACATAGAATTACAAATTTGCGAACATTCTTGACAAGAATTTTCAATTCCATTAAGGACACGGTGGAGAGGATTATCCCACCCAGAGTCATGTATTGTTATCAATGCTGTAATTCAGTGTCATATACTGTGATTACTACAGTTATGCTAATCATATTGCATCCTGACTGTATTGTATATAATATTACCCCCCCCCCCCTGTTTTGTCTTATTCGATGATTACCATATCTTATGGGGTTACCAGTATTACGGATGTTCCTCTTTGTTGCGGATACAAATGGCAAGTAAAGCGTGATCCAACTCTATGCTGAGCTAAGTGGAGTATCTTTTCCACCTGAGAGGCGATACGGTTATCCGCCAGTTGTTTGAGGTTCAAGGATCCGTCCCCAGGATTGGAAGTTTTTTCCCATGGTGGACTTCAAGATGCCTTGGTAGTCGTGAAGGACTCTTCTGTCGCAGACTACGTTTTCAGAATTGAGTTCTGAATAGGTTAGACTAAATGGTTCCGAGATCATGCAAAGAAAGAGGAAGTGGTTACCTCAGTTATGCCTTAGATAGGGATAGTCTCTATGGTCATAGGGCACCTGGTGCTCATGGGTTTTGTAGTTTTTATGAATAAAGTGTTTTTATTGGCTGCTGTTAATAAAGAGCAAAGAAATGAGAAGCATAATCCTCGCCTCCGTGTCCTTAATAGAATTGAAAATTCTTGTCACAATGTTCGCAAATTTTTAATTATGCTCAGAAAGAGAACACGGAGCACTCACAGGGTATGTCAGTTGTTTTTCTATTTAAATCATCGGCAGACGTGTTTCAGCAGTGGTGCCTTTATCAATGCTTTACAGTTAACATGCAACTCCAGCGCAAGGTTTTCGTTGTTTAAAATGCCACAATCTTTTTTTTATTGGTGGTTTAATTTAATAAACAGCGGCAAAGGACTACATGGTCTCTTATTGATGTCCGTGAAAATAATCGCCATGATGGCTTAGTGTTCTCCATTTGAATCTGTTAGAAATGGGATTTCTGGTTGGCTAAGGCTTGCGCCAAAGTCAGGCAGAAACCACCACTCTAGTCAGGGCAAGGAAGTTACACACCAAAGAAAACCCCTGCTCACCCCCTTGGTAGCTTGGCACGAGCAGACAGGCTTATCCCTGAGGCGATGTGTAAAGCGTTTGCGCGCGCACCCAGCAACAACACCCAAGGCCCACCACAAAATAAACTCCACACAAGGTATTCTATAAAAATAGCCTTTGTATTATAGCAAAACACATTAGATAATAAATATACTCTTTACAGGGTGCCACTGGTACGGGTAGAATTTACAAGGGATATGTACAAGACAGGGCCACCCGGACCACTGTCAGGAATAAGCACTTTTTGGACATAGCACGTTTTGTAGAACTAGTACTTTGCAGGAATTAATACTTGGTAGAAATAATACTTTTAGAACATAGCACATATAATCACTGTATCACCAATTAGAAGTCATAGCGCACAACCAGTAACCACTGGTAACAGGTAATTGCCACCTACGCAACCCTAACCACTTTAGGAGAATCTCACGCAGGGAACCAGTACCACTATGCTAGGTAACACAACCTCCTAGGGATAAAAATACATCTAGAGGGGTACACAAAGCATGGTATAAATCACATTAGGAAGGCATCAAGCATCACAGCAATGCACAGGCGCAAAAGCGCATAAGTAACAATGATCAGGAAAAGTTCCTTCTTTAGGAGATAGTTCCTTAGCAACCAAATTAAATATTCTTCTGAACACAGTTCGTTGGCAACAATGTGACCCCCACGGGAGTCACACGACGTCGAGTCTACGATATTCCCAAGGTTCGGCGTCGACCGCGAGGAGCGCTGCGTCGAGCCTGGAGTTACAACAGACCCCATAAACACAGTACCTTTGGAAAATGAAGAAACGATGGTCCACGGCGTCGAGAGGTCGGCGTCGAGGTCGGCGTCGATCGTGCCTCGGAGTCGGGTCGATCTGCAGCGGCATCGAGAGATGTCGGGCCGGAGCAGCGCTCACGGCGTCGAGAAGGGCGTCGAGTCGATGCGATCAGCAGCGGCGTCGAGACGGGGTCACTTGGAGCCGGGGCCGATACCCACTGCTCACTGGCGTTGATACCGGCGTCAAGACGGGGTCACTTGGAACTGGGGCCGGTACCCACTGCTCACTGGCGATGCTGCTGGCGTCGATCGGGCCCGGCGGCCGGCGTCGAAGGCTCAGAACACTGGGGCCGTTACCCACGATGTCGAGCTGGATTCGGCGGCGTCCGGCGGCGTCGAGACTGCAGATTTTCCCTTGGGTACTGGAGACAACACTTTCCAGCAACCAGCAATTCAGTAGAGGGTGAAGTCCTTTGGCCCTGTGACTTCAACAGGAGGCTGGCACTCTTCCAGCCCTTGGAGATTTTCTTAGCAAGATTGAGAGTACACACACAGTTCCTCTCTCCTGGTCCCTAGGCAAAAGTAAAGAAGCAGCTTTCAGGTTCCTCCACAGCAAAACAGCACTCTGGCAGAAAGGGGAGGCAAGCCCTTAGATCAACAGGCTTCTTGTCCTTGGTACAGGTTTCCTTGTCAGAAGTGATCTCAAGAAAAGCAAAAGGTCCTAAAAGTCCTGGAGGTATCAGAGGGGCAAAACAGCCCCCAGCAAAGGCAGAAGGGTCCCAAGAGGTCCTGGGCATAAAGACATGGAGCAGAAAAAAAACTCCCAGCAAAGAAAAGTCCTCCAGGCAACCAGGGGCAGGGCAGGGCCCAGGGAGGCAAGCCTTCCCCTGAGCCCCAGCAGCAGCACGCCCCTGGTAGATTCAAGTCCAGAACAAGAACACGAACAAGAACATTTTCATGGGGTCACAGCCCCTCTTTTATACACCGAATCCCTTTGTCTCAAGGGTGCAGGGAAGGGGCGAACCAGATCCAACTGGTTCCTGAGCACTTTGTTTTGCTCAGCCCCTCTCCCTATTCAGAGGACAGGCCAGGGTCATCAGTCGCACCACAGGGGGCGGAGCCATCATTGTGTGGGGAAAACCCAGCCCTATTCAGGACCCAGGTGTACTCCTCCCACCCATCTAGCTGCTGATCTCCCCATTCACCACTGGGTGACTCATCCTGACTCTGGGGAATCCCTAGCCCGTCACATGACCTCAACCAGCCAATCATGCGACAAGGCACACATTTTACACTGCACACCGAAGTGCCCACTTCTAGAAGTGGCACTTCCACACTAGGTACATGCACGCCGCACACATCATCGCGCAGCATTCAATCCCACGAGTCCGCACATACCAAACTCGGGCCTGCACACCCCACGCATCAGGAACTACCAGGACACATACATTCCCCCATGCATTCCTATGGGAGGCCAGGCCAACCTCAACACACGCACGCACTTTACCCTGGGACGCAGCGGTAAAGTGCGCAGAAACCCCAAAATCACTACACCATGTCATCAATAAAAGCAAAAAAAGTTCAGGGGTGAACCTGCCAGAAGGGCCAAGTCCAACACAACCCCCTTCCAGCCAAAACGCAGGGCAGACCAATCACCACCGTGATGGTCTTCCCTGCTTGGGGCGATAGAACACGGACGCAGGCCCGCACTGCAGGGACACTCTCCGGTTCTACGCCATTCTCAATCAACAGGGTTCCAAAAAAAAAACAACCGAAAAGAACTCAGGCCCAACTAGGCTACCCCACTGGTACTACCTAGTTGTCCACGGCCAGGACCAGGCCCTAGGCCACCCAGATACCACTGGTCCTTGCCAAACCCAGAGTGGGGGGTAGTAACCCCTGGCCTACAAGCCATTCTCCACTCTCCCTCTCAGTGTAGTTCCCAACTACCACTGATCCTTCAACCTAGGGTCCGCACCCTCAGGCTGGCCAGGGGTCACGGGCAAGAATGCCCCACCCTACCTCTACTTCTGGGATTCTGCACCCCCCCAACTGGAGTGGTACCCCTAGAAGGCAAACCGGCCAGGACACTGACTACAGTCGTCCTTACGTCCAGATCCGGAAACACCGGCTACTGGCTCCGCCACCGAGGGACGTACCATTTGGTCAGATGCCTGGCGGACCAGGACTTCCTAAGGGTGACACATACCTAGCGTGTCGTGTGACAGTCTGCCTGGCGCAGAGCTCACGACCTCCTGTCCCTCTGACAGTGCGTGAAGATGCCCCAGCAACCTGGCGCAGAGCTCACGACCTCCTGTCCCTCTGACAGTGCGTGAAGATGCTCCAGGACAGAAGTGGCATCACCATGGTCACTCATTGGTGGCTCAGCCCTTCTGGCCGGCCCCTGACCCACTGGCTCCCACTGGGGACCTCTCCCCCTCTCACCCCTCACAACTGTACCCCACCTGCTTTCAGGGAGGTATCACCTTACAATTGCCCGGAGAACCAGGACTTCCTGGGAGTATATATACCCTCCCGAGGGTGACACATACCTAGCGTGTCGTGTGACAGTCTGCCTGGCGCAGAGCTCACGACCTCCTGTCCCTCTGACAGTGCGTGAAGATGCCCCAGGACAGAAGTGACGTCACCATGGTCACTCATTGGTGGCCCAGCCCTTCTGGCCGGCCCCTGACCCACTGGCTCCCACTGGGGACTCTTCCCCCTCTCACCCCTCAAAACTGAACCTCTGCACCCTCCACCTAGGAGTGGCACTGCTCGACACCAAAACTGATGGAGGCCTGACTACAGACACTCCCAGCTTACCTCAAACAGGAAGAACCACCTCGAAGAACAGTCCAACAGGACAGACTAGGCTCCCTACCTGGTGTTCCCTCATGGAACCAACCAGTCCTGGAGACTGAGGTTGGGGTTGGGAATACAACCCAGGGTCACGCCCTCAACCAGTTCAGGCGTGAGACCACTCAACCTCCTCACAAATAAGGGTACCTAGCTGGGCTACTCTAAACCATCTCCGCCGCAAGGGTTTGTGGAGATACCTGCACCATTCTTCTAGGGTTACTCCCAAAAACAAGCTCAAAATAATTTACACACACCAGGCGTTGGTGCAACTTCGGAAAACAATAACTCTGAGATTTTCTCTGACACAACAGACTGGAGAACCTCTTAACACCATTTAACACTCAATCTTCCAGTGCAACACAACATTCATCCACACTCACACCCCCCAGACTAGTAAGACAGTTTCTACCGCCCCTGATTTCTCAACCTGACCACCACGTGACACAGGTACTATCACTCCGGGAACTGGGAATGGGCCATTCACATTCATCCAGCGCATTACACATTCATCTCCAAACCCCTCCCAAGACTGGTAAGACAGTTTCTACCGCCCCTGATTTCTCAACCTGACCACCACGTGACACAGGTACTATCACTCCGGGAACTGGGAATGGGACATTCACATTCATCCAGCGCATTACACATTCATCTCCAAACCCCTCCCAAGACTGGTAAGACAGTTTCTACCGCCCCTGATTTCTCAACCTGACCACCACGTGACACAGGTACCACTACCCCGGGAACTGGGAATGGGAATACATGCACTGGACACACATCTGCTGCCACCACTGGATCCCACCCTCTGGTGAATCCAGAAAACACAATGCACTAAGGGGGATGATCTACCCTCCCGAGCTAGGGACACCTAACTCACAGTGCACAAAAACACATTTCCAAAGAAATGACAATTAAAAACAATCTTAGAACAATAATCCCTATACCATGAGGCTATCTAAATGCAGAGTTTTGTGGTGCAGCCAGTCGCTGCTGCGGTACAGCGCAAACGCAAGTCCAAATCCCACCGCTGATCACCAATGTTAGAAATGGGATTTCTGGTTGGCTAAGGCTTGCGCCAAAGTCAGGCAGAAACCACCACTCTAGTCAGGGCAAGGAAGTTACACACCAAAGAAAACCCCTGCTCACCCCCTTGGTAGCTTGGCACGAGCAGACAGGCTTATCCCTGAGGCGATGTGTAAAGCGTTTGCGCGCGCACCCAGCAACAACACCCAAGGCCCACCACAAAATAAACTCCACACAAGGTATTCTATAAAAATAGCCTTTGTATTATAGCAAAACACATTAGATAATAAATATACTCTTTACAGGGTGCCACTGGTACGGGTAGAATTTACAAGGGATATGTACAAGACAGGGCCACCCGGACCACTGTCAGGAATAAGCACTTTTTGGACATAGCACGTTTTGTAGAACTAGTACTTTGCAGGAATTAATACTTGGTAGAAATAATACTTTTAGAACATAGCACATATAATCACTGTATCACCAATTAGAAGTCATAGCGCACAACCAGTAACCACTGGTAACAGGTAATTGCCACCTACGCAACCCTAACCACTTTAGGAGAATCTCACGCAGGGAACCAGTACCACTATGCTAGGTAACACAACCTCCTAGGGATAAAAATACATCTAGAGGGGTACACAAAGCATGGTATAAATCACATTAGGAAGGCATCAAGCATCACAGCAATGCACAGGCGCAAAAGCGCATAAGTAACAATGATCAGGAAAAGTTCCTTCTTTAGGAGATAGTTCCTTAGCAACCAAATTAAATATTCTTCTGAACACAGTTCGTTGGCAACAATGTGACCCCCACGGGAGTCACACGACGTCGAGTCTACGATATTCCCAAGGTTCGGCGTCGACCGCGAGGAGCGCTGCGTCGAGCCTGGAGTTACAACAGACCCCATAAACACAGTACCTTTGGAAAATGAAGAAACGATGGTCCACGGCGTCGAGAGGTCGGCGTCGAGGTCGGCGTCGATCGTGCCTCGGAGTCGGGTCGATCTGCAGCGGCGTCGAGAGATGTCGGGCCGGAGCAGCGCTCACGGCTTCGAGAAGGGCGTCGAGTCGATGCGATCAGCAGCGGCGTCGAGACGGGGTCACTTGGAGCCGGGGCCGATACCCACTGCTCACTGGCGTTGATACCGGCGTCAAGACGGGGTCACTTGGAACTGGGGCCGATACCCACTGCTCACTGGCGATGCTGCTGGCGTCGATCGGGCCCGGCGGCCGGCGTCGAAGGCTCAGAACACTGGGGCCGTTACCCACGATGTCGAGCTGGATTCGGCGGCGTCCGGCGGCGTCGAGACTGCAGATTTTCCCTTGGGTACTGGAGACAACACTTTCCAGCAACCAGCAATTCAGTAGAGGGTGAAGTCCTTTGGCCCTGTGACTTCAACAGGAGGCTGGCACTCTTCCAGCCCTTGGAGATTTTCTTAGCAAGATTGAGAGTACACACACAGTTCCTCTCTCCTGGTCCCTAGGCAAAAGTAAAGAAGCAGCTTTCAGGTTCCTCCACAGCAAAACAGCACTCTGGCAGAAAGGGGAGGCAAGCCCTTAGATCAACAGGCTTCTTGTCCTTGGTACAGGTTTCCTTGTCAGAAGTGATCTCAAGAAAAGCAAAAGGTCCTAAAAGTCCTGGAGGTATCAGAGGGGCAAAACAGCCCCCAGCAAAGGCAGAAGGGTCCCAAGAGGTCCTGGGCATAAAGACATGGAGCAGAAAAAAAACTCCCAGCAAAGAAAAGTCCTCCAGGCAACCAGGGGCAGGGCAGGGCCCAGGGAGGCAAGCCTTCCCCTGAGCCCCAGCAGCAGCACGCCCCTGGTAGATTCAAGTCCAGAACAAGAACACGAACAAGAACATTTTCATGGGGTCACAGCCCCTCTTTTATACACCGAATCCCTTTGTCTCAAGGGTGCAGGGAAGGGGCGAACCAGATCCAACTGGTTCCTGAGCACTGTGTTTTGCTCAGCCCCTCTCCCTATTCAGAGGACAGGCCAGGGTCATCAGTCGCACCACAGGGGGCGGAGCCATCATTGTGTGGGGAAAACCCAGCCCTTTTCAGGACCCAGGTGTACTCCTCCCACCCATCTAGCTGCTGATCTCCCCATTCACCACTGGGTGACTCATCCTGACTCTGGGGAATCCCTAGCCCGTCACATGACCTCAACCAGCCAATCATGCGACAAGGCACACATTTTACACTGCACACCGAAGTGCCCACTTCTAGAAGTGGCACTTCCACACTAGGTACATGCACGCCGCACACATCATCGCGCAGCATTCAATCCCACGAGTCCGCACATACCAAACTCGGGCCTGCACACCCCACGCATCAGGAACTACCAGGACACATACATTCCCCCATGCATTCCTATGGGAGGCCAGGCCAACCTCAACACACGCACGCACTTTACCCTGGGACGCAGCGGTAAAGTGCGCAGAAACCCCAAAATCACTACACCATGTCATCAATAAAAGCAAAAAAAGTTCAGGGGTGAACCTGCCAGAAGGGCCAAGTCCAACAGAATCCTAAATGGCAGTCTTGGAAATTCGTTTTTAAAGCACACAGTTAAGGATTGTTATTTCCATAAAACATTGCTCTTTGATAGACAGAAAAATACCTTCGACATGTCGGATTCTTTGACATCTTCCTTCCTAGACATGTAACAAACACTCTGCCACTTTCGATTATGCGGTCAAACACACACATATATATGTGAATTCTTTTTTCAGTAATGACAGAGAAACAGTGTTCTAGGAAATAAGACTACCATGTAACTGAACATATCGCAGACATATGTGCGGAAAAGATGTTTCTGTCGAAGAGTGAGCCGGAAACTCCCCCGGAATAGCTGTCCTGCTATCTCTACCCATCCGGGCCCCTCGGCGCAGTAATTGCAGGTGTGATGGCGATGTTTGATGCTCCATAAGAACAAAGCCGCTGACCTTCAGTGCACTTGACCAGACAGGTCAGTGAAAATAAATGACTTTCTCAGCTCCCTTAATGGTACACTATGATTTCATATCCTTGGTGCAAGGGCAGAGGATTGCAGCATAAGCGAAAAAATGGGTAAACATGCCACAGAAAAAAATATTTTCACGCCAGTGCGTTGTTCAAAAGGTTCTCGAGGATGCCTTTTAAATGCCTCTACCACGTACACTGTGAAATATTGTAAAAAGTGAACAGCCTGTGCTTGTTTTTTCACTAAATTATGTTAATGATAAAAAGCCAAGCGTGTGTGGCTAATGAAACAGGATATTTAGAATCCAAATGAGGTTATTGTAGCCTCGAAAAAGGTCAATCAGGGTAGATGGCTGATGTGTATTAACCACGCATCTGTGATATGTGGCTTCATGGCGCTAATGTAATTGCATCGACAGCCGTGGCGGTTATGCTACCGAGGAAAGAGTCGTGTCCTCACTTCTTTCCTTGACCTGAAATTCTTGTTCATCTAATGTACCCTGCAGTAGAACATGCTGTAACGTCAGCTAAATCCTGGATAGCTGCAAAATAGGTGAAAGTGTGCGTTTTATAGGCTGCTGATGAAGGAAATGTTCTCTTTTATGCTGTAACAAACAGCTTGCATGCTACCAGTTTGAGCACAGCAAGAAAAAAACAATCATTACACCTAGACACATAAAGAGACACTTTTGTGTACTTTTCAGTAATTTAGCACTGCCATTAGGAGCCACCTCTATCTGTGCTTCTTTTCCCAGCCTCATGAAACCGTCTGCCCTGAAAATTTGCGACGTTCTTAGTTACTAAAGCCTCTCTCTACGTGCTACGTCACGCCAGCTGTCTGCTCTTGCTGCACTTGGCCCTCTCTGCAGGGTCTTTTGCTTTTAGCCCTCCTATTTTTCTGAATCTTTCACCACTGCCAGCCAGTGCTAAAGCTTTTTTGCTCTATCCTTCTAACATGGTAAAACTGACTTACACCCAATTGGAACTGAGGGATAAAAAAAGGTAGATTTCCCGTATATAAGGAGTATCGGACCTATATTATGTTAGCATGATGCATCTATACGTACACTCCCTGTTTGATATATATGCTTTTGCTTGGAGGAAACTCGTTTATTTTCTTCCTGTATATCTATTGCTAAAAGAGTAGGCCGAGCACCATACAGACGCCATCTTCTGAACATATGCTCGAGCATGGGCCGTGATCACGCGTTGATCACGTGCAGTTATCAGGCCCCAGTTTATCTGAGTTACTGGTAGCAGCTGAAGGTAGGCTGTTTACTCAACTGTTTTAAGACTCAAGGTCGCATCTGGCTTTGGGGGTGATAAGTGCATTCCTGAAGGCACCGTGACTACACTCCCAGGCACCAAGACGAAAGGGAGTCACCCCTACTGACCTCATCAATAATAGATAGTCAAGCCTTTGTACTGGTCTGATGTGTGCCATATATGGTCCCTTCCTGGAGCTCGAGGGCCAACTGGTGTTTTTCTTTTCACAGTGATTATATGTGTTGAACCGAAAAGTATATAACCTCATGTTTGAATACGAGCCAACAGTCTTCTCGGCGCACCTGATGGGTGAGGATCGGAGACGCTCCTCTATAGAGTATTTTGTTTAATAAACAATTGAACCTTCTTCACTGCCAACTGACTGATTATTTGGTAATGGTATTGGGACTATTGGTAGGTATAGTCCTTTAGTTTATTTTTATGGTACATCAGGAACATTTAATTTACATGTTCGACCCTAGTGAAGTGGTGCTACATTTACACAGAGCATGTAAATTGAATGCGACTAGTGGGCTTGCACCCCTCATTTTGCCACCAACTTAAGTAGCCTTTCAAGCCAAATGGTTACCATTGGGTTACCAATTCTTGCATATCAGTTTTAGGGAGAAAGCACTGGCACTAGGGCATAGGCAGTAGGCTCCACTGCACTTTCGGAGTCATAACCATCAGAATTTGGGCAAAATGTGGGGTCTGACCTTACAAAATAGGGCACTTCCTTACAACATGTAAGTATAGCAAATAAATCACATCTGTGGAATGGAGTTTAGAAGAAGCACATTTGAAAAGGCTGCTTATTCAATTATCCGACAGGACATACTTTTAAACATGTAATGGAAAGGTCAAAGTCAAAGAAAGGATAACACTGTGTTGTCCCATCCACGAAAACAAACACGTAGCTGAGCCTCCCACATGCATTGAAAACACAAACATACCCACGTCTTCATAGAACATGCACACAAGTAGATATGTTGTACCATGGAGTTCCAAACTGTAGACAATACAGAAAGAAGAGAGAAAATAATGCGCTCAATCGGAGTTCAAATATGTATTTTGACTGAAAGAATGCTACAATGGCCCTGATTATGAGTTATGGGCAGTGTATAGCATGTCAGTGTAAAGAGCACATGAATTTACTCACTCATCTGAACCCAAGTTAAATACTGTATGCAATATTTGTTACATGTGCTAAATACTGCGAGGCAGATTTACAAGCCCCTTGTGTCACCCTTGCACCGTTGTTGCGTCACTTTTGTAACGCAGTGGCAGCGTAAAAGTTGCGGCCCATTTACAACGTGACACATCTAAGGAGATGCATCACGGTGTGAAGCCCTGCGCCACATTAAACCTGTGTCAGGTTTAATGTATGCAGGGTGGGCGTTCCGTCGCAGGAAGCCCCGTAAATGTGACGCAGTGAAATCTACAAGATTTCACTGAGTCACTTTTACGTCCATGCTGCGTCAAAACCCTGTGCCTTCTTGAAGCAGGCGTAAGGAGTGACGTAGCATGTTAGGCATAGGGCGCCCCTGAGCATTGCGGGAGTTGCGTCGTGCTTGCGACACGACTCCAGCAATGCGTGACTTTTCCATCAACAGATGCATCAGAATTTCTGACGCTTCTGTCAATCCTTGCGCCATGGTGTGCCATATTGTAAATACGGCGCATCCATGGTGACGCAAGGATTTGGCATGTTGGTGAAGGGAAAGTGACGCATCTTTGCAGATGCGTCCCTTTCTTGTAAATCTGCCCCTGCGTGTCTGTGGTCAACACGCATTATTTATCGCATGTGATTTTTACCTCATTTGATATTTACCATATAGAAAAAATAATACACATGGCATTTAATACAGCCCAGTTGCAAGTATCAGAGAGAACATTGACAAACTGTGGGAAATACAACCTTCTGAAAAAATAAAATTACACACAAACCTGCACACAGAGCCACACCTACATAAACAGCTATTGACAATGGAAAAACCCACAAGTACGATATCATGGATGCAGCACTGCTAGACCACTATATCACGCTAGGTCAGATCCATATTCTACTATACTAATCCATGCAGCATGAGGATGGAAACCAGGATACCAAACAATGGTCTCAAATGGCACAGCAACACAGAATGAGAGCCAGGATTGACAAGTATAGTTGGAACACATACGCATTAGTTTGTTCCAGATACAGAGGATATACTGGCTCGATAGTGGCACACACAATATATTTTCACCATTACAGATGCCTAGGAGCTCAAAATAGGTAGACAATAACAGTCCCTCTTTCTGGAAATGCTAGCAGGACTAGAGTTTTTGTTTTTGTCTGCAACAACCACCACACAATGGATACTAGATCTGGTGCATGGCATTTTTCATACAACCTTCAAGGAATGCTCTTCTAAGTAATGGACACTTTGCAGAGGCAACATTACCCCGTGTACTTCCACACAGCCAGTGCCAGCAAAAAAAACCTTTGTGCTACAATGGAGTTTCCTGCCATGCTTAGGTCAGTTGTTGCACTTATATACACCTGGTAGCGTCACATAGACAATAACAAGTGTGCTGAATTCATAAAAGTAAGTGCACAATTAATGTGCAAATGCTGTGTGTTGGGGATTGCATGTACTGAACTTCTGTGGGTTAGATGTCCTGGATCAAACCACTATGCCCTGATCCTGAGGGTAAGCAATATTAGTAATAGAATGGTGCCACATTACCCTCAACATTCTGGGCAGTCAAATCAACGTTTTCATCATCATTACACTGCATGATGATTGTAATAGTGACATCTCAATATATTTCAGCAATATCATTAGAGAGTTGTTAGCCCCGATGGCAACACATACATGGATCAATTGTTTTGATGAATATTTGTAACAAATTACATTGGTCACTTTTCACAAAGATGATTATTTTCAGCAGAGGCAACGTTTTAGCAACCATAGGTACTTCCATGACAATTCTCATGTTTCTTAGCTTGGATTCCTCTGACCTTGAAACATTCTTTCATGTTGTCCCCTCCACACAAGTGACTGATGATCATGATTCTCATTCTGCCTTCCCATTGAATGAGGTAGAGCTGAGATGGAAAACTGCAATCAGTTTCTATTTTTATGCTTTTTTTTCTTGGTAACATAAGTGTTCTCGACATTATTTAATAATTTTGGATTTTTTTTTCGTTTTTGCAATCTGAATATTGGATATTTCATCAGCTACAGGGCAATAGCAGTTATATAACTTACTGTTTTGTTCTTGTCTTACAGCTCAAATGGGAATCTTCCCCAACTTCTGCCCCCATTCCCCACGCCTAACCAACACATCATCCACATAGTCTTCTAAGCACTGACATTGGTGACTCATGAGAAACAGCTTCAAAAACTGCAGTGCTAAACAACAGCAATTGATATTGAAACCTGGCTTCTATTTTCTATACTGGACAGACCAGTAGTTCACTAGTAATTGAGTGAAATGGGAGCTGCTGATTGTCAGATCAATGTATAGGGATGGGCATCACTGATAGACGGAAAGCAACCGACTCCACTAGTATTGTGGGGCTTGAGCTGCATCATTGGCAACACTGTTCATGGTGGCAGCTTGTTGTCTTTTACTTTATTTTTGAAAGGTCTGCACAAGCACCTCCCAGCATTTAGCAATAAGGTATTTGCACAGGCCTTTTGCAAATTCTTTGTGCTTTCCCCCACTCCCATCTATTGCCCAGCGCTCTAACTCTTTCTGCTTTGTAACAAATTGGAGGGGAAGTGGAGACTTCCAGCGCATGGTGATTGTCCTCTTCGCCATCAAGAGAGCTAGATTCATAATCTTGGTAATATCCTTAGCGCTTTGGGGTTTTATTACAATGCCCAGCAAGTAGGCTTCCAAGGTGGCCAGGCACAATCTAGCAATTATCTCAGCTAGCTCCTGTGTGACTGCTTCCCAGAAGCCTTCGCAAGACCATAGTATGCATAGTAGATCAGCTGACTCTGCCCAAAATCTAGAGCAGGTTGCAGTTGAAATATTGAATTGTATACATTTAAAACAAGCTTTTCTGGACTCTTCCAGTGGTATTCTAGGGCACCATGCCACTCAGGGCCATTCGCTTGTAGTGTGTTCTCCTCCACTGCTCCAGAAGGGGCTGAAGGGACACTCCATATGTTCAAGCATAGCTTTGTACAGAAATTTGATCAGTCTGTGCCCATTGCCTATAGTGTGAATAACATGTAGCACTGAGTGGGTGCCTGATTCAGTGTCATATGCATTCCATTGTTTTTTTATCACGGGTGATCGCAATGTACAGCAGGAATTGACATTCATCCAGACCTCGCTGCCAGGCTAGGTAGCAAAGGCCATCAAAGTCTCATCTGCTCCCACCATTTGCCTTCCCACAATGTGTTAGTGCTTGAGTCTGGAGTTTACCAGTGCATGTAGGCAAGTCTGGCAATGGCAGCAATGGTGAAATTTGGAGAGTCAGGCGCATGTGCTAGAGGGAACTGTTCAACACTAACCGTGCCAACTACAATAAGGTAGGAAGGTCCCTCGGGTTTTGCAGTCCGGGAAGAGGACATTGTTCAGCTCACCACTAGAGATCTGTTCGGTAGGCATGGCGATTTCACTGAGATGATGACTCACCATCAAAGTCACCCATTGGCGTTGGGCTGCAGAGAAATAGCCAGGGAAAACTGGACATTCAGACTGACCCTGGACTCAGGTAGTTTCAATTTAGCTAGACTTTCCCTGCGCCGTCGGTCTCCACTGATGAGGTCGGTTGAGAAGGAATCCTTGTGCCGAAGTTATGCAGATGGTATAATCATTGGAAGATTTGCAAAGTAATATAAAAGGTGAGAGAGCATCACCATTTTCACTGTAGCCACCTGGGATGGGACTGATAACAGTAAGGATGTTCAGAAGACAAACTGCCATCAATGCTCTTAGTGCCCACCCCATGTTTCCATCCAATAAACCTTCCCAGGAAAGATAGTTGTTATCACCAAAATACTGAAATGTATGGGGTACCCATGGTATAATTTGTTCTCCTCACACTATTTGTTGCTCCAGTGCAGCATGTCGAAGTGGGAAAATATGTGATTTGAAGGATTTAACTTACACAGTCCTGAGCTGCTGTAAACATCTCTAAATGTATCAGCTATATTGCTGAGGTCTGCAATTACATCCCGGATGTAGGGAAACATATCATCGGCATACTGAGATACCACATGTATGCCTTCAGCTCTGTGGATTCTCCAGTCTTGCCCCTGTTCTCTGTGCCATATTTCTAGAGGCTCCATGGACAAGGCAAATAATAATGGGGGCAGTGGACATCCATGCCTGGCGCCTCTACTTACTGTGTAACTGTTCAAGATGTGCCCCCTGTTGTTTGCTCTGCTGCATACAGAAGTCGGAAACCAAGCAATAATTTGCTTACCAGCGCCAGAGGCAGTGAAATATTTCAGTATGGAATTTATTTTGCCTATTATCTCCTTCCACAAACATGTTCCTATTTGTTCTTGGTGGCTTCTTCATCATGAGATTGCACATTAGATGGTCATGCTGTCTTACCATCTCCTTGCCCAGGACCTCCAGATCAGGATTCTTAAACTTGTATCTTTATTGACCTTGCTGGGGTCAATAAAGGAGGAGTGTGGCAAGTTTTGCTTCAGTGATGACTGAGTGATAGAGGGATTCTATTTGCCGTGTCTTAAGGTTACTTGTTCACACAAAATGAATGCCTGCACACTTCCACTCCCACACAGAAAGGAGTTATTGGAGTGATGTGGAGTGTCATGAGGTCATTCTGCTTTCATTCTTCTTATATGTTTTGCTCTATGGGTATTAATATTCTCACTCCAGGAACTTCCAATGCTTGACAATGGGCATTTTTTGATGTTCTGAGCATGTGCTCATCATCAAACGTGGTATTTAATACATGAGGTAAATAGCATACATTCATTAGTTAAAACCTGTGGTAAATACTGATTCCATGCTACACTGTAAAAACTCATAATCAGTGTTATTTAACATATGTGTTATTTATCATATCGTACGAATGTCTTTACCACCACAATCTTAATCGAAGCCAATGTCTTTGTAAATATGTGTGGAGATCACAGGTTTTCTGGAATGTTCTTGTTTTTCTGTAAATTGAAAATATATATTCCATGCAGCGCCAAATATGTTTGGAACACCTACAAGATAAAGCTAACTAATCGATTGATACGCAGTGCATAGTGCTTATAGATTTGTTTTACAAGGTAATATACTCACGTTCCACATCATGGGTATGTTTTGTCAATTTGAAAGATATACTTTTACAACGTGGTATGACAATATTATATTTCCATTCAGTTCTTTACCTCATATGCATTTTTTATTTTTCCGCCTTTTATAGTACTTGGACCTACATGGTGGGTGCATATGTCAGTGATAACCTAGATTGCGCTTTATATTATCCTGAGATTTATGAGCGTTTTTCCACCCAGGCAATGTGATTCAGCCACATGTTGCCCTCTACTGAATGGTACTGTGGGTCCTGCTTGCACGACACCAACATTGTAAAGTGCTATTTCTTACCTCCTTGTTTGGGTTATAAGTTGACCAGTCAGTGACGTAAGGTGACTAAATACATTGGCTTGCCTGAGGCTTTAAAGGGATCTGGTAGAATAGCTAAGACCACTTCAGCTCATATTTTGCATGTTTTGCCTTGGTGCCAGAGTGCCTTTCAGGGCCTATCAGCCGCGGTCCGTTCAGGTAAAAGTGGTGGGGCGTTAGGGCCGTGTAAGGGGGGATTTTGAGGTACGATCCAGAGGGAAAATTAAATAAATAATTCTTTTTCCCTCTGCACCAGCCCTCAAAATCCCGCCTTACACAGCCACCCCACCCCTGTTACCTGCACGGACCGCGACTGGCCTACTGTACCACCTGAGACCCGAACTGACAGTGACCACGGGGTGTTACCCAGTCTATGACATTGCACGTCAGTGATCCATGTTTATTTGTGCTACATGCTGTCTTTCATCTCAACAGGCAGCAGTTTCAATCACGCCTCAATTAAACTGCCTTGTGGATTTAATTTGCATGTTATGCTTACCTGTCATCTTTGATTTACAACCCATTTCATCTTTTTCCAACCAGCCTGTCGAACCACTACTCTTGAAAAGTCTTGAATTGCACAATGCTGAGCTGCTGTTAGCAGAAATGCTGAATCACTGTGCTCTTAATTGTCCGGAAATCCTTAAACTGCGTGAACAATGTTTCGAAAGTCATGAAACTGAATAATTTTTGGTCAATTCATCCATTTTAACTTTTAGCCATAGGCATTCATGTCATTCTTATCAAGGCTTAACATATGGCGAATAGGGCGCTACAATAAACAATTGTCCATACAATGTCTTTTGGGTGTTAATCGTGCTCTTTTCTTTCTGTAACTTTACCAGGCAACTGAACATACAGGTCACAATTTCTGCTGGAACAGAACTTTAATTATTAAAAAAACACATGTCCACTATTATGTGAAGTTAGATAAATTTCCAAAGAACTTGTTTCTGGTTTAGTCTTACCACACTGCTTTGCAATAAATTATGATTCGTCCGCTGAATTTCTATTGATAAACCTTTTGACTTTGAATACATATTAATTCCCCTATGATGGAGAGAGATCTAAAGGTGAACGTTTAAAATCAAAACTGAATAGGATAGACAGTGTTGAACTCAACTGAATTGAACCCTGTAAATCAGAATCGACTCTGCAGGGCTCTACCCTGTGACTTCCATTAACATAACATGTGGGAACCAGAACAACTGCTCTGGATGCAATCTGTCCTTTGGTGCCCTCGGGCTTCGTGGTTCACACCTTTTTAACTTACAATTAAGGAATATAAGACCATTCAAATTATATGCATAGACTTTACATAAGACTGCTGGTACAAAATAGGACATTGAAACAAAAATTTCTTTCAAGACTATTATTCTTGATTTCACAAGATTCTTCAAAAATGTTGAATCATCACATTCATGGCGTCTGAAGACAAGTGTATAATGTCTTGTTTCTTTTGTTGATTAAAACAATACCCAATGCATTTCGGATCCTGGGACCCTTCTTTAGGGGTCTCTACAAGCAAAAAATATTGGATGAGCTGAAACGGAGGGGGGGATTATTAACACAGGTATCTGCAATGGCGCTATACCAAATATCATGAAGAGTGCTTGTCAGGTAAAGGATAAATGCGGTGCCACAGGTGGGGGAAAACAGACCCCTAAAACCCCCAGGACACGCACCAGCAGGTCCGAAACAACAAATAACAACGGGTCCTATGCACACGCAGTACAGTATAACACAAGTAGTCAAACACTGTTCTTGAGAATCAACAAAAGATGAAGACGTAGTTCTTAGCCTTTCTTGTTCAATTTTAATGCAGTGTTCCTGTGCACAAACCAGCCAACACGTGTTTCATCAGTGGGTTGTAAGACCATTGACTTCTTCAAGGCTGCAGCGAGTATAATCGGTGCATTGACCTCTAAACCGGTGATAATTCCGACCCGGTTGGGCTAACATCAAACCAATAATTCCTTGTGGCTCATGAGTAAGTACAGATCTAAAATCCAGATTGGTGTCTGGTCCGAGCCACCAAAATGACAAATCTCGCCAAGTACGGCATCTACAATAATAAATCCAAAAGTGTAGGTCCTTTTGGAATTGGTGAATTTTAGACTGAGTGAGTTCATCTTTGTAGTCAGCCATTTCTTTATTCACCCTTGGACCTAGAAATAGAAGCCCAAAAAGGGGTCCTCATGAAGAAAACGCACTTTAAACCCACGGCAAAAAAATCTCTCTTACACTTTGAAAGCTTCCACCCAAGACCATTGAGGGAGAATTTACCCTAAGGACAATATCTCAGACTACGCCGCAATTGCAGTGAAATCAAGGAGTTTAAATCCCAAGCAGAACAACTGACAGAAAAACTAAAGCATAGGGGATACCCTAACAAAACTGTTCAAAAGGCACACAAAAGAGCAAGAAACCAGAATCGGGAAAGTCTACTAGAACCCAAAGTCAACACGACATCTACTTACCTGTGCAACAACATATAATTCCATCTCAAACAAAGTCGCTAGAATGATCCAGACCAATTGGAAAATCGTGACTTCAGGCGAACTTCAATGGGAAAAACCACTGTTCTCTTACAAAAGATCACAAAATCTCAGAGACAGTTTGATATCAACTCGTCCTAATAAACCAACGACAACCCTTAGCAACGTGCTCAGTGCATTGGGCCTACCTCAAGTCACCGGCCATTTCCCTTGTGGCAATTGTAGTATTTGCCATCTGACACAAACCACAAAAACCCTACACCTTGAGGAAGGCAAAATTTGGAGCATCAAAAGACACACAAACTGCAACTCAACCAACGTGATTTACTTAATCACTTGCCCATGCCAACTGCGCTATGTGGGCATGACCAGCAGGAAAATAAAAAACAGAATATGCAAACACCGGAGCAACATCCGCTGTAAACGGTTCACCACGAAACTTACAGACCACTACTTAACAATGGGACACACTATCAATGATATGACCTGGGTAGTAATTGAACAACTCGATGCAAACACAAGAAACATACAAGACCAGCTGTTCGAAAAGGAACAACGTTGGGTATACAGACTATCTACTCAAACAAAGGGTCTTAATCACAATGTACCTTGGAACAGTATACGCCGCAAATAACTTCCTTATGGGCCCCATAATCAACTTTTTCTGGCACACAGGATATTAACATTATCAAACACATACCAGTATCCAAACGTCTAATCTAATTTTAACAGATCCCTTCTTTGACAATTGGTATAATTCAATCACACTGTGGGTGCATATTTTTTCTCAAAACTTAAAAGCGCACCCCCACTGAGTAAGGAACCAGATTCAATAATTCAATCAAACTGTGGGTGCATTTTTTACTTAAAAACGCACCCCCAATTAGTAGGGAACCAGATTCACATACACTCGCTGTCAAAAATGTGCAATAATAAATCGGACATGCCCCGAAATTGTAGGAATTCACAACACCTATGCACATTCACTCAAGATACCTCTTTAGTATTTAGGATCTACTCTTTTAGCACGTAATATACTTGCCCCGTTGTGTAGATCAACATTATCCTGCCCGGACATGTGTAGAACTTGCATATCTTTATCCTTTTGATAACTTTTCTCAATCACCCCTATAAAACTTTATTAACTACTTTTGGCCTGGCACTTTACGCACGCTGCTAGAATCCAATGTCAACACACATACGCGCTTATGCGCATGCGCGGGTTCTTCGGGTCAGCGCTCTAGACGTTTTGGAAGCACCCGGCCTGATCACATACACGTGACAGCGCAGTCAACCGCTCATGGCACAACAGCAGATCCGACAGGCTGCATAGGTCATATCGCCTTTCTTTTCCCCTGACAAACGTGAGTACAGACACCTCTGTAATCTTCGCGGGATCCGCCAAAACTCTTAATCTTTAACATTTATTGATTGCAAACTGTACCCATGAATATCTCCACATCTCAATAGGGTCAGCATGGGGTACAGCAGAGACCGATCGGATCCATGAGGCATAACATACTCAGAGTTTAAGTGAGACCGCCATTGTCAGTCTTCTATGTTGTCAGTCCTAAGTGTGTTTTATGTTAAATGTGTTTTAACTTGGCAAGAACCACGCGCTACCACCAGTTACTTCTTTTAAATTTTAAGTGTAACCATTCACACAATGTGCCAATAAGCACTTACGACACTATAACCACTATCATCCATTTACCCGTGGACCCCCTTGTTACTATTTAGAACCACCGGGGCACATTGTAGCTACGCATGGTTTTCTATTTATTTATTTTCTGTAGATAGCCATCATGCATGCTGCCACCCAGTCACATGCATGATGTCATCATCTACAAATACAGGAGCGCGCATGAATTATTATGATGCATGACAAACAACTGAACGCCGTGTACCTGCATTCACTAATCTTTTCATCTACAGGTACTCCGACCAGAGGATTTGTGAGTAACAACACAATCCACTACACTCACAGCACACTTTAGGGTGTGTGCTGATATTTACACCAACGTGGCCGCTTTTTTGGTCACTCACTATTTTGGTCCTGACGAAAGCCTTATGAACAAATCCAAAGGCTGAAACTAGTAGACCCAAACAATTCAAGGGATACCGAGGTACATACTATACCTCTTAGAGATCCCGATATTGTTTTTACATATGTCCTAGGACCCTTTCATTAAAACTTTTATAAGGGTTATTGCTAGAGGGATTTTTAACTCATAACTGCACTTCACACATCACTTCACTGTTCTTCACAAACAACCTGCTCCGCTGTAACTCAGGCGTTGAAGCACAGCTGGATTGCATTAGGTGATCCAGCTGGACCCCGATGATGAAGCATGCCACCTACCAGGTAGGTGGGTGAGGGGTTTCCTAAAAACTACCTACAGTTGTTTGCACTCCTTTCTATTGAAGGTAGTGGCAAGGATCTTTTGACCACAGTTACCTCATAAAAGAACTTGTCCATTTTGTTTATACACAAACAACTACCTTAACCAACATGCACCAAGTGAATCTTATAAATGACTTGACTAAATAAGGGAAACTGATGAAAACTGACGTGGTGAGAACAGTGAATTTGTGTAAAACTCACCTGTATAAATAAGGCTCACTGCTCATAACAATACAAAATGCACCAATCAGCAGTAGTTACACAAAGTTCTCATATGAATCATCATGTATCATATGGGTTTCCCAGTTTTCCCTATTTGAAGTCCTAAAGCCATGAGTATATTCAGTAATATTGATGGTCACCATGCACGTGATGCAGTAGATAAGTGTTATATGTGCAACTTAGCTTCTTCCTTTATGCAAATAAGTGTTGTAATCTCAGTTCATTTCATTGTCTTTGTTCACATTAATTGCACTATCGTGACAGTGATTGTTCTTGGTAATGTAATCAGAGGTATATATATGTGTATTTCATATTGAGCGTGTCTATGCAAGTTATACAAAGTATTGTTATTCAGATTTACAAGTGCATGCACATGAATCCATATGGCACAAGAGTACACGTGTTAGCATAGTGCTACTACCATTGTTAATAGGCCCTGAATCCAACTACTGTTAAATTCAAACACTCGAAGCAAAGGCTCTTTTTGGTGTATATAGTAGATAGAGAGTCTTCAGTCTCTCTTCATAGAATAGTCCTTTTTCTCCACTTATAGTCTTTCATTGAATAGTCCCTTTTTATCACCGCATAGTCTTTCTTCACTTGCCCATTCACAAGCACATACGGCAGCGTTTCACGTAAATTTTTTCACTTAACACCGAGTATATCGGTTTACTCGCACACGGTCGGAATAAGCAGCACAAGCGAACTTGTGCTTTTTGCATGGTGTGGTATCGGAGACTTCATCCGACAGGTAGATTTTAACACTCCAAGTCTTGGGATTTGATTTGGATGAGCCACATGATAGTTTTTCATCTGCGTACCCTTAATGCGTTCTTGCTTTTCAGTCACCACGCTTCGCGTGCCATTGATCACCGCTCTCTACTTTTACCAACAAGCTTGTTCTTCTTTGGTAAGAGTTTAACCATAGGGCCCATATATACGCTTACATCGCTGCAATTTAAAGTGTCATGATTTGCAGTAACCAAAGGAGTTTCTATATTGCAGAGCCGCCTGGCTTCTTTCCTTGATGTTTTTCCACTCGTCGGGTTAGGATACATTGTTCTAATGCAGGTACAATTCACGCGGGCTTAGGTTGTGTGATTTTTCCACAAATTCCCTGTTCTCACCAGTTCAGTTTTCATCGGGTTTCCCTTATTCAGTCAAGTCATTTATTAAGATTCACTGATGCATGTTGGTTAAGGTCGTTTTTTGACATGTCCGAATCACTTGCATTTACTCAAGATGTATTGTGTCCATCCGCATTTTCTCATTTTGTCTTGCCAATTGTTCACCAAACAGTAAATTCACCTCCTCACATATCCATATTTACTCCTGAAATCTGTGATTGGGATATTTTATCATGAGAGGAGTCAAAGTACAAATTCATATACCATGTAGAAGGGATCTACTGATATCCAATATTTTATCATTTGGGGTAGTCAGGGGTCACAACTGTGACCTCTAGCTTGCTCTCTGCTACTCACAGCACTTTCTTTGTGACCCCTGGGTTCATTAGGGTCAAAACTTTTACCTCTTCTGAGGCCTGGGGTCGCAAAAGAAGTGCCAGGAGTAGCAGGGAGCAAGCTAGAGGTCTTAGCTGCGTCCTGTGACTACCCCCAAATGACGTCCATGCACAATACAGATTAAAATACTAATACTGCTGTCTCAGGAATGTGGTAAGCTCCAAAATTATGTATACCAATAGTATTAAAAGCTAATAAAAATCCAATCCAATGGTTAATTCAGAATGTTTTATAAAAATAAAGATAAGTAACTTTTAGAAGATCACTCTTTACCTTCCTGAGCTATCTGAAGGCTAATTAGCTTAAGGCTCTGCCAGCATGTGCTCAAGCCTGGGGATAGGTGCGAAAGAGGTGTAAAATGCCTTCCAGGAGCAAACAATAGACTGACTTGAATTGGAAGAGATGATTCATCTGAACTCCAGAAAATATCTAGAGTGGGGCTGTTTGCATCCTAATTACACCACACTGTCAAATCTTCCTTAACAGATCTGTTGAGCCACATGTAACACTGTGGGCGTAATTGAAAGGGAGAGAACAGGATTTCTGATTGGTGAAGACACTGCTTTTGGTCCTACCAAACTGCTCTCTCTGTTTGTCGTGGGTACAGTGCTTTATTCAAATGGTATTTTTTGTGTTAAATGTAGGAGAACACAGTGGATTTCACTATGACACTCCTGTACACACCCTAGCCCTCATAGCCCAAGTTTAGATTGGTGTAAGACTTATGACATCTTGAAAAGGCCCTGGCACATGGCATTTTATGTCTGTTTTTATAAAAAGGAAACTACTAAATAAGTGGGTAGGATTACCCCCTAGAACATTTACCCCATTGGTAAGGGAGTGCCAAAAGTCATGCTCACCCACTAGTTAGCACCGGCATAAATGTGGCACTACAGGGCCCCCCATCAGAACACTGATGGACTTGTGAAAGAATTCCAGGCAGACTGAACCTGATGCACTTGTCTTCTGTGACCTGTGAGAAGAGCCTGTAAAGTTGGATCCCCTTCCACTTTATATCAATGACAGAATGATATCCAAGGATTATGAGGCTGATTCCCTCTATGGTTCCAGCAACACAAAAAAGCTGGAGTTGACATTCCTGTGAAGAATCCGAGCTAACTGGTAGCTGGACCTGGATTGGGCTTTGCTGTTGCCCTCTGCTTGGCACCCTGAAAGTCTCTATGTGTTTCCAATGAGGTCCTGAGGGTTTTAGAAGATCACGCCTGTGTTGTGTTGAAACCAAAAGAGGTTTGAGATCTTTTTCAAACCTTTTGCTCCAGTACTTCAAGGGGACTGACCTCAAAAAGGCTCTGACCAACAGTTCTATGGATTTACATTGAAGTTCAGATTTGTACAATTTGGAGAAGAGTGGGGCAATTTTTACAAGTATATTGATTTTGATTGGCCACAAATCCCTCTAAGGATCCAGTCTACTGTGACCATTGACTCCTATTGTCAATTTGTGCTTCTTAGGTGTTGCCACTTAAATCTTTTCAAATTCATGTCTCTGGCTCCTGTTTTGGGTTTTTTGACAGTTTGTTACTTTGCTTATTACAATTTTCTCTTTTTTCACAAATTGGAGTGGGATTTATTATTAACTGTTTTGGTACCTCTAAACAAATTTGTCTCGAGATAAGCCTGTTTGCTTCGTGGCACATCTACCAGGGTTTGAGCTCAGGTTTAAATTATTGAAACTTTTGACTTGGTTCGAAATCACCCCTGTCAGTCCTGTGATATCAGTTGAGGCGAACCAATGGAATCTCTTTGTTACCCTAATGTTGTCTAATGATAGGAATCCTGGAAGATCACCTGAAATACAATTTATCTCAGGGTCGCCCTCTCATCCCCTAATGATATAATGAGGAATGGAGGTTCTTCACTGAATCCATCTATAGTTTCTTAAGCCTGCCATCTTTGTCAGAATGAATCGGAAACAAGCCCTGCGTAAATCAACGAGTAAGTTAACCTAAGTGCTATTAATACAAAGGGTTACCTGCATAAATTGTGGATCTCGGGTTCTGTTCACTATTGACTGGTCTCTCTCCAGCCCCCTACTCGAAAATAAAACACATCCTGTCTGCACCACCCTTCTAGTAATGGTATCAGACACTTATTGGCTCTGACAGGCACTAGAAAATTATGCACCATGCCACTCACACATAAAAATGCCAAACAGATAAAAAGCAAGGAAAGATGAGATTGTTGCTCATATTTCCTTAACCTCCTAGACTTCTGTTATGAACTGCTTCAGAAGAGTAAGAACCAAATTATCCACTTTAGTTAACTGAGACTCTTTTGCAGCAATAGTCATTTCTGAACTGACTCATGCTCTGCGGATCCACTAGTCTGGACTAATAGGAGTCCCAAAGGTGGTTGAGGTGCTGCAGTGTGCTCTGATCCCAAGGTACCTCCACTAAATCAGAACTGGAATTGCTGAGGTATTTGAAAGAGATGACACTTTATTTGCAGAATTTGTCTACCCCACCTTCCTTAATATCAACACTTGTTGACTTTTGGGAGGAATAGACCTTAGCTCTAGGACCTACAGTTGCATTCTGGTGATTTGAGCTTAACTGAAATACAGGGTAGTCTTTATTGACAGATGAATTGTTCACCCTTATTTGATGTAAGCCTGACCTCGACCCTGTCTTTGGCTTTGTAGCCACTGAGAACTCTTGAGATACAGAAGAATTTCTAGCATTAGTCACTAAGAGAGCCTCTAAAGGGGCTCTTTGAAGGCTTACAAAATGGCTGGTCCTTGTGAAAATTCTAATGAGGATTTAAACCCTCCCCTGTTATTGAAGGAATGACAATTAATGGAGAGTGGGACAGACTGAGATTTGACTGGTAATGTGGCAGTCATAGTAGTGGGAGCAACAGCGTCAGCCCCTCCATTAGGGCGGAGCAGCGCCACCTCCTCCTTGCCACCACGCTCAAATAAAAGAGTAATAAAAAGGGTTTTAAACCCATTTTATTTTAATCCCCTTGACCCGCCCCCAGGACTCTGATGAGTCTTGGGGGTGAGTCCAGGGGATGACACTGCTGGTGGGAGAGTGGTAGTGCACTCACTTGACTGTGCATGAGGGTTTTGCCAGACATCTCAGGTCAGCCAAACTCTCATATGCAGTTAAGCTCTTTCCAGCCTTAGCTGCATTTCTGGGGCTGGAAAGAGCAGGCACAGGATCCCAGTCTGCCTCGGAGCACAAGTTGCCAGCGCTCAGGTCAATCCCAGTGGTGCTTTCATGCAGTGTCAGGATTGGCCGCAGTGCAGTCTGGGAGGGTCCCTGTGCCCAGAAGCAGGAAGAGTGCGGTACAGCCGGAGACGGCGGCGTTCAGCACATTTTTTTTCTATCTCCATACCTCCCTCTCTCCTCTGGTCTGCCCCGCCACTTTAGCAGGGGACAGCCCGCTACTGAGTGGCAATGATGTAGGAGTTATGGTGGCCTATGGAAAACTAATCTCGCACTCAAGAAACAGTGGCATAACTGTTTTTCTACTTGCCATTGAGTGGAAACATGATCAGTTGAGAAGGCTTGAGCCCATATGGTCATCAAAGAGAGTTGTTTTTTAGAACTTTCCCTGATGTGGGAACAAAGTCATAAGAACTCAGATATAGCGCAATGCTGACAGGATATTTTAATATTTTTGCTGAAGATAAAGAAGCAGCTAGAGAAGATGTTGTGGCCAGAGTTCCTGGCAGTCCCCAGCAGTCCTGGCATGCTGTAGCTTGATGGAACACTTGAACTGATGCTTAGCTATCTGCTCAACAGCTTTGTGGAGAACACTAGACAATGTTGGAGGGCACTGCAGGCTGAACGACTTTCACAGACTATATTTCTTAGTTAGTGTAATCCTGATCATCTGTCTGTGATGCTCCTTTGTGTTCTTTGAAATTTGGTGTCCAGTGTACTCAAGTCTCATAGCCTCCAATCATCTCTGCATCCTTCCTGTTTATGAAAGAATCAATGGCCACCTCATCATCCCCTACCCCTTTCACCTCTGCATCCTGTCTTTGTGAAATGAATAGTAGTTATCATATAAGACCCTAAGCTGCAATTTGTTTTCCAGTACCCATCTATTCTGGAAAAAAATTGGGCAGATCGGTAGGGGAAGGTGACAGTGAGGTTTTATTTAAGGTAGTGCTCTTTGGGCTATTCACCCCAAGCACTAATACTTGAAGATAAACCATTTCCCCAGCAATCTAGGGAGTCCATATCATCTGTGGTGTCCACACTTTCTGGGGGTGAAAACGATAACTAAATATACATCAGTTCCCAGATATAACTGGTGTGCCTTCAAATGAATCATTTCCACTAACGTCTTTATCTTCAGCACATTTACTTACCATGAAAGTGGCAGTTAATTTTGTGGATACAATATTTTTTTAGGTCAAAATTTGACTACAACATTGGTATCCCCACTTTGTCACTTATCAAAGTTCTTTTTAACAGGGGTATATTTAAGAGCTCTGCAGTATTCACATCAAGTATAGAAAATTAAGGAGTCCACGTCGTTGCTTGTATTTCTTAGTTGTTTTTATTCGTGATGATCTTAAGGTTCAATACAGCCAACGCGTTTCGCCCAGACATGGGCTTCTTCAGGGCAAGGCAAGTAAAAGTCGGAGAGCCTCTGGTTAGGTATATGTCAACGGTTTGTAAGGTATGTGCCATGACTGAGAAAGTATGAGCTAAAGAAATCTCTCAGTAGTATAACTGAGGTGGTCCAAGGAATAGGAGGACATGGTGATCTGCCTCCTTTGGACTGATCCGTGGTAGGACTATTAATATTAGTTTAAGAAGTGAAGTTCTGTGTTCGGACAGTCGTCAGCATCGGTCCATCCTCGTAGGTAATAGGAGTTACTGGCAACTGATAATGAGGCCTTTTTATATTGCAATATAGCTGGTGAACAGACACCAGTGTACTGGGTGCACTGCGGTAGAAAGGAACAGTTGCAATAGTCTTGAACAACTAGGCAGAATTACCGTGAGTTTAAACTTATTTAGACTACAATCTAATGAACAATCAACACTTGGTTTGTTGCAAAATCACTGTATTAAAGAAATGAAAACACAGTAACTGTTCAATTAAACATGGCCTCAATCTGCGAACAGTGAAGCAAATGAAGCAAAATAATACATTCAATGACAAACTGCACAGAGGCAGTGAATTTTATCGTCAGTTCTAGAGAAAATCAAAAACAAGCCCAATGCATTTCGGGATGATTCACATCCCTTCTTCAGGGGCAGCTGTAAAAATGAAAGAAAACATCATTGAAAACCATTGCTATACAAATGCATAAGAATTTATGTAATACAACATTGACAAGATGCAGCGTATCAAGGCACAGGGAGTTCAAAACTGGCCTGGATCAGACAGTAGCAATTCAATGGGAAAATGAAATGTTAGGAGGTAAATGAAAAAACGAGTCAATCTTCAGTGTAAGTGAAACTGAATAGAATGTGCAAAGTACCCAAAGATAACCGTCATGTTTGAAACACATTTAATAGGAGTCACCCGTGAAATGAAACTGAATAGAGAAAAACAAAGCTCAAATTCTTACTGATTTTCAAAAAGACGATGATACTCAATGCGGGGCAGACAGAAAACGCCGAAGGCCACAGGACGCTGTATAGAAAAAAATGATCTAAAAACCAGCTCGTGGCGAAGTACATGAATAAATCATGACCAAAACCGAAAACCACTTACTGCTGTGCGGTGTAGTGAAATGCTGTGGTGCTATGGTGTGGCCGAGTCAATGGCCAAACTCCCGGGTGTGAAACTACTCAGGCTGGCTGCAAGATGAAAAGAAAAAACGGGATGTAACGAGAAACCGTGCATGACAGAAGCTCGGAATTTATGCAGAAAAAAGGGGGAACGAAAGCTTACCATTAAACCATATTGGACACTGGAATAAGGCATCAAATCCTGGAATCCTCTAATAAGGCGAAGACTCAAACTGCCAACGAACTACGCTCACTGTAAACCTCCGAAGGAACGAGAGTCGGGAAACTGACTAACCGGATGTTTTAATGGGACGTGCTGCGCAGGCACGTCCTGACGGACGTAGTAGAGATCAAGAGAGGACTGAACTGTTTGCAGGACAACGCACATAAAGATGTGACGGCTGCCTGTATTGTGTGCAATAAAGTTGAAAAAAAGGAAAAAAAGATGGGTGTCTGACAAAACATCGATGCGCTTGTCATGGTAACTAGAAGAGCACTGCAATGTGAATAAAGAATCCGATGACCTAACGAGTACTGTAGTGCTCAAACTAACAGAAATGTGTTGTATAAATGGCAGATGACTAGTGTGAAGCATGAAAAATGGGGAAAAGAAACACAGCTAAGGAAGGAGTTGTCTGAGGCAAGAGTGAAACTAAGTGGGATTGAAAAAACACAGACGAAAGTGCTAACAAATAAAGAAATTAAACGGAAAAAATTAAAATGAAAGAAAATGATGTTGCTGGTTGAAGCGAAGAGAGGACTGTTGGACAAACTTGTAAATGAGTTAGAAAAACGTGGTAATGGAAACAGGAAAAACAAATGGAAAGGACCAATGTGAATCAAGGTTCCTACAGAGGAAGAAAAGTAAAAAGTGTATTGAATTGCTTAGTCTGAAACAGACGTACAATCTAAAGGCAATGACTTGACATGACTCACATGGAAAAATGAGACTGAAGAGATAATAAAACAGAGTGGACACAGTCTGACCCTTACAGGAGAACAGTGTAGACAAGACCCAGATGTCAAAAGTGCATGTTTATAAAAAGCATTGCATCTCTAATCTGTCATTGAGACCAAAGGGTGTCAAGGTCTGTAAATACTTGATCCACCAAACTTCTCTCTGTGAGAGTAACTTTTCTGTGTTAATCTGGGTGTTACGGGGCATCATCTCTAGTATGGTGAATCTTAGTTGTGCGATGGTGTGGTGATGTTCTGACCAATGGGAAAACAAAGGGGATTTAAGACTGTTGGTGCGGATGGAACTTTTGTGTTCTGAGATCCTGGTTTTGATTTTGCGGGAAGTTTTGCCAACATACATTGAGCCGCAGGGACATTTAATGGTGTAAATGACGTTAGTACTGTCGCAGGTGCCAGTGTACCTAAGTTTGATAGCTTTACCTGAACGTGGATGATGGATAACGCAGCCAGTGATTACGTTGTGGCAATTAACACAATTGTAGCATTTTTGCATGCCTTTGAACTCTTCGTGATCGGTTGTGGGTGATGTTGATAGAATGTCTTTAATGTTTTTACTGCGAGTAAAAGCAAAGATAGGTTCTGTAGAAAAGAGGTCGTTGAAATCCGGTTCCTGTTTCAACACTTCCCATCTTTTTCTAATGATCTGGCGAATGCGCCTGGAGCTCGTGGAAAATGTGGAAACAAATACATGACGGTTATGGGGATTTTTCTCTGTGGGCGTGAGTAGTTCTGCACGCGTTTTAGTAGAAGTTCTGGACATAGCTGTCTCAAGAACTGTTGCTGGATAACCACGTTCTTGAAATTTAACAACTTGTTTTTGTAGTGATGATCCCAAAAGTTGAGTGTCAGAAATGATTCTTTTTGTTCTGATCATCTGTGAATATGGAAGATTGCGAATCAATGACAGAGGGTGAAAACTGGAATAAAGAAGGAGATTGTTTCTGTCCGTGGGTTTGGAGTAAATTGTCGTGACTAGAGAGTTGGATTGTTTCTTAATTTTATATTGAACACAAAACATGCTAATAGAAAATAACCAAAATATGCTAATAGCTGAGACACAGCTCCAGTCAGTAGAATACTGTTTTATGGATTTCCATGTGGAAATGGCAATAATGATGTTATGAGAATGGTGCTATGAGTCTGGACAAAATACTTAACACAATAACTAAATACAATATGTTGCTTATGCTCACTGTTCAAAGAAAATGTCTTTAAATTTGATCTGACTTTTTCAGTCTTGTGTTTTTTAGCTCCCTGGTCCAATCTCCTAATCTGTTATTCCCCAACAATGTTTTTACAAGGCAGCTAGGAGGGATTTGCACCCCTTAATGTTGGGGCTGCAGGGGACACATGCAATTATCTAAGAAAAACTAGAAACCCAATTTGAAGTCAACTACATCTGAGTTATGGGGCTGACGGGGAACTGTCTTCTCCATTTAGGATGAACAGTGGTGTCCGTCAGGGTTGTGTGTTAGCCCCTTTTTTGTTTTTTCTCTACATAAATGATTTGGAGAGTTACATGAACATAGGGGCGATTGATGTGTCAAGGGTGGGGCAGAGAACTCTGCCTGCTTAATTATATGCGGATGATTGTGTTTAAATTTCAAGAACAGGCATGGGGCTATAATCTCTTGTTAATAGATTTAATGACTTTATGAGTGAGCTGGGCCTAAAGACAAACACAGCCAAGTCACATGTCATGGTGGTGGGGAATGCACACTGTAAAAAAGAGCCTGTTTCATTAATAATGAAAGATTATCTCAGACCTCACATTTCTCCTACATAGGCATTCCTTTTGACCAAAAAGGCTCAGGGGCTCACCTTATAGAAACAAGAGGAGGAAGCTTTGAAAAAACCTTTGTATCCCTTGCAAGGTTCAGCCGTAAGCTTGGCTCTAAATCAACTAATACCCTCCTTAACATTTACAATGCCCGGTGCTGAGCAGTGATTTTGTATAGGACAGGGGTCTGGAGCTTTTCTAAGTCATCAACTTTATAAACCATTGAAAACCTTTTCCTTGGGAAAACAATGTGTACCTCACCCAGTATGTCCTCTATTATCTGTCATAAGGAATTGGGGATAACTCCCCTGGCAGATCGAATACAAATCACCCCTACCATGTTATGGCATTCAATTTAGTTAAACGAGGTACTGGCACTCAACCGAACAATAATTCAAGATTGCCTAAAGTGTGAGCATGCATACAAAATACCATGGTTCGGCCACGTCAAGGCGCAACTGGCCCTTGTGGGGAGGCAAGATTGTTTTACCGACCCTCACCTTATCACTTCTGTCTCGAAATCCCGAATAAAAAGATATCTTTTAAATGTTTTGATGTTACGAAGAAAACAGGGGGAGGTCAGATAAAAGCTTGCAGCTGACTATTTACCCTTGGTTACCATAGATGGAATTGAGCCATATCTTTTGTACCCTTTCAGCTCCTCTAAAAGATTTTCTCTTTCGAGATTCAGATTTGGCATTGGGCATCTTCTGGTGTTGTATCCTAGTAAAACATATCACAACACCTATATGGATCCCTGTCCCTACGACTGTAATTAGTCGCAGAATATGCTGCATTTTCTTTTTTTTTGCCAGCTGTATGACAATCCGGGCAGGGAATTAATTTTACCACTCTTGAGGGTGTTGAATATTAGAAAGTTCAGGCCAGCCCTCTTCCATCTACGGCTACTTCAACCAGAATATATCTGTGAGATGATCTACAGATTTATTTTTGCTGCAATTTGTTTGAGGAGGCAAGTCGGAAAATTATTGAATTGTTATCCCTGTAAGACTATCCGTATTCTTGGAGACTCTTAAATTCCTTCTGGCACATTTTACTGCTACAATGCACTTTGTGCAACTATTTGTCTCTAAGGTGCCTGTCTGTGTTTGAGTTCTTTTTCAGCATTGGCTAAAGGCACTATGCACTTTATCAAGAACATTTTATGTTTATTGTCCAACAGTGTCTGAAATAGGACTATGAAATTTAAATGATTTGATCTGGACGGACTCTGATTTAATGTGTGCTTAGGAATTTTAAATGTGTTAAGCTGTTTCCTTTAGGGCTTCATGGCTAAAGGCACTATGTACAGGGTGAGGAGCTATGTCTAGTATAATCTTTACAAAATTGACACACTTAAGTGTAAGTGAACTGATGGTTATTTTGGCTGACCGAGGTTTTTTGAATTTTAAAAGATCTGTTTGGGGGGGGTCTGTTGGGTCTCTAGGGTCTTTATTAATTTTGTTAAGCTGTCTTCTTCTGAAATTTACTTTTTGTATTGTTTTTATCTGTGATGTTTATGGTTTACCAAAAAAAAAAAAAAGTTTTATACATTCTTTCAACTACATCATTGCTGATAATGAGGCACTCGCAAGATTCTTTTTAGGAAGCACATTTTTCCAAAATCAATTACATTGTCCACTATATGTGTCCAAGCCTCTTGATCATAATGCTTTGGATGGAGTGTTTCCATGCAATAGCTGTGTAGAGACATTGTTCCTGGTTTACCTTACAAATCACATTTTCATACAATTTGAAAAAGAGTGGAGCATGAGCATAGACCTGATTTGAATGCCTTTGTTGCAAGAAAGTCCTGCTCATCATGACCTTTCTAAATAATTTGATGCTGAAATTCATAAAATGCAATGTATGATATATAATTCTCATAAGAAAACATAGTGGTATGTTGCAAACCTCTATCAGTCCCCCTTATCAGAAAAGTTGTTCACTGAAATCCAGTATTTACTGCATGGAATTGTCTGTGATCCAGGAAACGGTTTGATTTCTGACACATGCATCTTTCAACTCAATGAAAGATAAGTTATCAGTGAGAGAGAGGTGGAATATCGTCAGGGTAGAGGCACATTTGTTTAATGTTAACAACTTTGCACCATACCCAATTTAACGCCAAACCTTAGGTAAATTCAATATAGACATAGGATTCATCCGAAGAATTTGGTGTAGATTAGGCTTGCAGAAAGGGATGGGGCACAAACACAGTAGGTAATTTTACATTTAAGATGGGAATTCTGATATATCATGCCTGATGTACTAAGGTCAAGATGAAATCAGTTAGTGCTTTGCACACTGCCTGGTTGGCAACTTGACCTTTATTTTTTAACTAATCAGGCACAGCGCAAAATATCTATTTATATGAGGTAGCTGAAAGTCTAGCTTCATTAACTTATATGACACATAAGGCCTCCTGTCTGCAGATCACTGTGGATGCAGGGATATTGGCATACGAGATACAGCAGACTGCCTTCCCTGTATTTGCATTCTCTGAATGCAAACATTTTATTTTAAAACAGCTCCTGTACCGTCTGATATAAAATAAAAGTTGGCATACGCAAAATCTTTGCTCACTCAATCTATGAGTTAGATAGTTTATAATTGCCAACTTGGGCATTGTATGAAAGCTAGATCCATCCAAACAAGTGTGGTACTATTTTATAGGAGAAGTGTGGAAACGTTGAGTGGTAGGAATGTCTATTGATCCCCGCAGAGGTCCAGGGTAAAATAGATAGCTCCCAAAAGGGGCCCCAAACTAGTGTGAGGGAGAATGATTTCCATAGCACTGCTGAAAAAAGGGAGGGAGGTTCTGATGGGCAGAAGATCAGAGTGCCCTTTTAAAAAAAAAAACATGATTCTTTCCAGTTAAAGCACAAGCAAGTGAGCCTGTCTGTACAAAGAGACCATCCACTGATGACAACTCAACAGGGGTGGATCATGTAGCCTTGGGGGGCAGCATTCCCCAGGAGCAGAAGTTAAACCATTTCCCATTGTGTTAGTCGTCCTGCCCAATAAAGTAGTACTATAAAACATGTCTCAGGTCTGCCACTACACCCTATAGTGTAATGTTAAATTGCCACTTAGGACCAGTAACATAAACTTTTTGCCGACCCTTAAGCTTCCTTTTTTAATACTCATAGGATATCCCCTAAGGTAGGCCCTAAAGATTCATAGAGCTGGGTGCATAGTATTAAAAAAGCAGGACTTGTGGGATTGCGCTTTACATGTCCTGGCAACAAAAAACACTGAAAGTCGTTTTTCACTATTGTAAGGCTATCTCTGTTATACTTTAATGCTGGGTTACCTTAAGAAGTAATACATTCAGATTGGGAACAGTTAGAGAAATGCGTATTCTACTCACTCAAATGATAATTTAAAATCCTCTTAAAAAGTAAGCTCGGATTTTAAGTTAGTCTCCTGAAAATGCCACTTTTATTAAGATGCCATTTTTCTGCCTAATCCAAATATGCCTTTCTGCCATTGTCCTAGGTCACCTGACTATGAATGGCTCTACTGAGGGGTGTTGTGCATACCTTCCAAACATGGGGACAAAAGGTGACTGGTTGAAGAGAGAGGTGATGTTCCTGAAAGAATGGCTGGGGAGGAGCTGTCACCTGCCCTGATTACACTTCTAAGGACCCTATCTGCAGCACACACAAAGGAACCTGACACCAGGCCTGCCCTTGGCTTTGTACCCCTACATGGTTTGGAGCCATACCCAGGGAAAAGGGAAGAACTGACCAGAACTAGTTGAGGAGTAGGCCAGGAATTAACCCGCAGCTAAAGGATGGCACTAGCTATAATTGTGACACTTTCAGAACCTCTCATCAGAACACTCCTTTACCTGTGGAAGATTCAGAAGAAGGATTGTTTTCTTCCTGACCTCCAAGTAAAAGTCCTGAAGTTTTGGTTTCTTTGCAACCATGAACGGACTCCTTGCAGTGAACAATGACTGTCTGTGACACAAACCTATGCAGATCTCCAGTAATGCCTGCTCTTTGCTTCAGCCAAGACAGTCACATCAGCACCGACAACCCACGTTAACTGCCAATGAGAAGCTCCAACAACAATCAGCTCTTTGGCTGACCTTCTCTTTGCACAGACAATGAACTCCTCGAGGCCCCTGCCAATGTGAAACTTCACCTGCAGCTCCTCAAATGGACTTGGAATTGAAAAGGTAAACTACACCTCCTGGGTAAACCTGTCCCTGCATGGAAACCACACTCCATTGCGGTTGGCCTGAATTTTTAACTTCAAACTGGTCCAGCCTGACCAGATACCTGTGAGCATAACTTGAAACAGACACACAAATAGAAGTCATTTTAAAGCAAATTAGGATGACACAGAATTTTCTGTGTAGATTCACTCTATGCCAACCTTTCAAATTTCTATTATGGGACAGGTAAAGGTCTGTGTAAACTTAATCCATACATACATTTGGTTCGAAAGAAAGTAATCAGCCAGTATATGTAGTTAAATTTGATTCAGACCCTTCTATTGATATATATCACTTAAATTACATAATTTATTACATCAACCATAGCATCACAAATGACGTCATTGAGAGCATTAATATACAAGGCAGGCGTTAGCAGATATTTCACTAGCTTCAGCACTGCTTCTCGCTGATTCTAACACGTGCAAAGTTTGTTGAGATTTTCTCTGCCTACTACATTTTTGTTAAATTGTAGTCCAAGTTAAACTTACAACCCACCAAATATTTTCAACATAAATTTGTCTTTATATGTTCTAGTGAGAAGCACTACTCAGTGAATGCCCACATAACTTGAAGACATTATTATTCTAATACTTTATCTGGGTCTCGTTGGGAGATGTGACAAAACGGTTTCTCCACAGGCTATGCTATTTCACATTAAAATCACAGTACTGAAAAACGTAAGGTTTACGAGTGACACATTCTAGACTGAAAAATGCTTTTTATTATTCAAAGAGCATGGATATATTCTCGTCTAATAACTTTCCAATCCTCAACACCTGCTGAAAACAATGCCAAGTGCAGTGTATCAATCAAGGTATTACACATGAACAGCTGCCTCCTGCAAATAAAGTCCATTTAATTTTCCTGACCCTAGAGCACTGTCCACGGAAGCTCATTAGAGCTTTACGCAGGTGGTGGTTTTATGCTATTTCGCATGCATATTAAACCCTTAAATCTAAGGTATTTGGCTTGCTCACAGACACATATTGTTTTTTCCATGATAATTTTTTTCCCTATCCTTATCTTACGTTTAAAAATTTGTGTGTAAATATTAAGTGTATGCTTTTCTTAATAAACCCAATCCACAAGCATATTTGCTTTCTTTTTCTTTACCACACTGCTGAATAGGTCACATTTTCGCAATTAAGATGGTGGCTGTCTTATAAGAGAGAAAAAGTTTAATTAACTAAAAATTTGTTTTTGGAAATTCAGCGTTCAAACATGTCAGTCCCTCACCTTCATAGTGCCAGTTTGTATTACAGATTGGTTAAGGAAGTGCAGTCATTAGTGGGGAGCAGTCCAAGCAAATATTTACTTTTAATATTGAAATTACCATTAGGCAACTTTCTCTGCTGAAATCAGAAAAACACTTGAATAAAAGTGTAACAATTTATATTAGAATCTAGAGTTTGATGTTAATCATTGCTCCCGCTTGTGCTTGTAGGTGTATACAAGTGAAAAAAGAATCCTCAGTGAAGGAACATTTTAAAGGATGCATTTTCTTTTCAGTGTCTTCTGGCATTGATATGGCCTAGGGGATTGTGCACACCATCACATCTGTCTTGTCATTGATAAATGTCCTTACCCTTCTACAAGGATCACAGAGGCTTCAGCTCATTGAGAAAAACATGGGTTTAAATACCTGCCTGACCTTGGTCAGTGCCAAAATGGCTGCCGCTGATGGTGCTTGTTCCACTCGTCCTGAGGCTCTACCTCTCTAGCTTTTCCAGAGGGCCAAAGAGGGTATGTCACACTCATTCCTCCCCACATACACTCGCCTGACCTTGTATACGGATCTGGAAAGGGTACCTCTTTCGGTCCTGTGCTCCTACCCCAAGAAACTAGTGAGTGATGCTAATGTCTTTGAACACAGGAGAGTTTAGCCCTGAAGATATTTTCAAAGCTCAAAGCATTATTTTTAATTTTTCAAGTTACAAGAAGAAGAACTAAAATGCACCGCGTCTGTGAGTATTATGTTGTCAAAATAAATCTCAAGATTGGAGCATTTACTACTTTGTGACATGGAGTCATGAGGCAACCTTGCATTATTGGTTACAGTGAACATGTTACTTGGATACAACTGTGTCTCTGTTGTGATTAATTGCACATTCATATGGGTGTTACCCATATGTCGATATATTTTGCCTGTTGGTACGTTACAGACACATAGTTTTTTTTTTTTTTTTGTTTTTTTTTTAAACCGTTTATTACATAATTAAAAAAATATACAAAGATGGGCCTACAACCTTCAGGCCGGCCGCTAGCAAACAAGAGGAGAATGTGATACAAACAATAGCGCGCATGCCGCGGCAAAGGGAAATGCACAGGAGTTAGAAGCGGTGGTAGCCACACCATCCGGGCCCACATAACGGTTTCATTTTAATATAAATGACAACAAAAGAACAAATCCACAAGGCAACCCACAATCGGAAACAGCAGCATGTGCTCCCCTAGCGGGGGGGACCCTACCAATCCTTAGGAGTAGCAAGGGGGGGAAAAAGGTCAAGACTGGGATCAGGTGGACTCAGTGCCCGGGACCGGGGAGAAAAACTGGCTAAGGGGACAGGGCCGGTGACGGGTCGGGTACTAACGGTGGGGTACAGATTCCCCCGCGGTAGGCGTTCCAGGGGCCCCATACGTTCACCCATGTCCCAGGCTTACCTCTCGCAACATACACCACCTTTTCCCGAAACATGCACCAATCCATCTTATCCTTCCATGCCGAGACAGTCGGCGACCTCTGGGAACCCCACAGTTGAGCAATGTCGCGTTTGGCCACCATATATCCCAGAGTCACCCACCGCGTCTGCGGCACCGAGTAATCGGTTGGCTCCCACACATTCAACAGGCATCTCCTCGCTTCGGGCAGCAGCGACACACGCGTAACCACCCGTAGGACCTCATGCACACCACGCCAGAATCGCTCCACCTCCGGGCATTCCCACAAAATATGGAGAAAGGTCCCCAAAGAACCACACCCACGCTTACACAACCCGTCCACAGCATATCCCATACGCAGTAGCCTTGGCCCCGTAACATAGACCCTATGGAGTATATTGAGCTGGACGAAGCGAAGGCGGGCCGGTATGGCCACCTCTTTCAGGGAGGCCACCGCCGATACCCAGTCCTCGTCATCCAGCTCCAATCCATCGGCCACCCATGCCTCACGAAGGTTAGTCAGCAGTCCCGAGAAGTCATTGATAAGTTTTTTATAGATCAATGAAATCGTGCTGTCCGGTACATGTCCATCTAGCACTCTATCCTCCAGAGGGGAATACTCCGGGATGGAGGCAACGTCCGGGAATACGGAGCATAGCGCATGACGGATCTGCATATACCGAAAGTACTCCCTGTCCTGCAACTGGAATTCTGTCCGTAGCATCTCAAACGTTTTGAATCCCCCCCTTGTCCAGAGATCACCCACCCTGCTGATGCCTATCATGTCCCATTTTTCAAAGCCCTTCGAGGTCCACAGGGATCCCAACTGCTCAGGTGGGTATAGTGGCGACGCCCGGGTCAAACGACCCTTCCACCCCATCGCCACATTAGCCGCGTGCCACACTCGTACCATGACACGCGTGGGGCCCGTCAGACGTGCGTCAAGCGAGCTGGAGTAAAGCGCTCGGTTATAATCACCACCCGGCAGAAACATCTTATCCATTTCAAAGGCCGGGTTTAGAGCGGGCCCGTACATGCCGTGATTAATCGCAGCCAGCTGGGAGGCCCAATAATACCGTTTGATATCCGGGAGGGCGATCCCCCCGTCATACCACGGGAGCGTCAGCTTCGCCAGGGCGATACGCGGTCTACCTTCCCAGAACAGTCGGCGCTGCAAACTCTCCACCTCGCGAAAGTAGCACGCCGGGACGACGTCCATTGTGTTCTGCAGAGCGTACAGGAAACGCGGCAGCGACATCATCTTAAACAATGCCGCCCGGCCGAGCGGCGAGAGCGGCAAGCGCCTCCAACGCGCAACATCCTCCTTCAGGCGCTGGAGGGGGGGAAGCAAGTTCTGACTATATCGGGCCTCCGCGTCCAGGGTAATGAAGACACCCAGGTACCGGAATCCCCGCGGGGCGATCTGGATAGGACAGCCCCGCGGAAGGATAGGGTCCTCCCCAGAGAGAACATAGACGCACGATTTAGCCCAGTTGATGACAAGGCCGGAGTTAAGACCAAATGAATGCAATACATCAACCAGTACTATCAGTGATTTACGTGGGTAAGCCAGGTACAGGAGAATATCGTCAGCGTATAGAGATACGCGGTCCTCATACTCGGGGGTCCAGCGGAGACCACGAATAGAAGGTTCCCACCGCAGCCACTCTGCCAGGGGCTCCAAGGCGAGCGCGAAAAGGAGCGGCGATAACGGGCAGCCCTGCCGCGTGCCCCTGCCCAGCTCGAACGAAGCCGACACCCTACCGTTCACCACGACCTGCGCCAGCGGGCCAGAGTACAACAATTTTACCCAACTGATGAATCCTGGGCCAAACCCAAACTTCGCGAGCGTCGCCCAAATATAAGGCCATTCAAGCGTGTCAAACGCCATAGTGGCGTCCAAGGACGCCAAAATGGCCGGCTCTCGTATGAACGGGACACGTGCGAGCACCCCATGCAAACGCCGCAGGTTAAGCGCTGTATTGCGATGAGGGATGAAGCCGGACTGATCCTGGTGAATCAAGTCACACACTACGCCGACCAGCCGATTGGCCAACACCTTGGCGAGGATTTTGGGCTCTGCATTCAATAACGAAATAGGCCGATAGGATGTGACCCGGTCCCGTGGCCTCCCCTCCTTATGGATAACCACAATAGTAGCTAGAGGCTGGTCTAGCGGGAGGGAACCCGCCGAGTGGGCTGCGAGGAACATGGCACGGAGATGCGGTGCCAGCATATCCGGTCGCAGTTTATACAACTCAATGGGAAGACCATTAGGACCCATGGCCTTGCCGGAAGCGACCGAACGTATGGCGAGGGCAATTTCCTCGGAAGTTGGAGCAGCGTCCAACGACACTCTGTCCTCCTCCGAAAGGGAAGGCAGCGCGATATCCCTGAGCAGGGCGTGAGAATCCTCTTCAGAGCGGGAGGACACCGGGGAATACACCCCACGGAAATAGTCTGCAAAGCAGGAGACAATTTCTTCTGGTTCAGTGACACACACACCATTCTGTTTCTCAATCAACGGGACAACTCGACTCGCTCTCTCCTTTTTGTCCAGCCATGCAATCAATTTACCAGCCTTATCACCCACATCATACAGTCTCCCCTGTTGCTCTCTACTGAGGCCCCTGGCCGCCTCCGTGACGAGGGCCTTATAAGCCGCTTGCTTGAGTCGGAGAACATGTAATTTGTCATCCGTCACCCCACATTCTAGATCACCCTCTAACTCGGTTATCTCAGCTTCAACACGAGTCACCTCCTCCCGCTCGCGCCTCCGGGAATGGGAAATAAGGGACAAGGCCTCTCCCCTGAGTACCGTCGTGAACGCCTCCCACAATGAGATCGCCGATGACACAGACCCCACATTCTCGTCAAAGTAGCGCTTAAGGGATTTAACCAGCTCTGCGCGAATGGTGGGGTCACGCAGGTACCAGGGATTAATCGGGACCACCCTACCCTCTCCCCTCGAAAGAATATCAAAGTGCAACAAGAGCGGGGAGTGGTCCGAAATACCCCGTGCCAAATGGCGCACCTCCCCTATCCTCCGAACGTGCGCCGCCGGAACCAGGACATAATCTAGCCGTGAGAGACTACCATGAGCCCCTGAATGGAAGGTGTACTGTAGCTGCGTGGGATGTTTCAAACGCCAACAATCCACCAGCCCCAAGGTATCCAAGAGGCCAGACAACCATGCCTGGGCACGGGGGAGATCCCTAGGGGGGTGACAATCCACAGTTCCGGAAACCACAGCATTAAAATCCCCCCCCACCACTAGAATCCCCTCCGGAAGGCCAAGGAGGAGGCGCCCCAGATCCGCAAAGGTGGTCGTCTGCAACCCCGGCGGGACATAAACAGACACGAAAACGGCCACTCTGCCCTCCATTCTACCCACCAAAACCGTGTAACGTCCCCTGTCGTCATGGTGCACCTCATCAATCTCCAACGGGAGCGAGTTCTTAACCATAATGCCCACACCCCTTGAACCAGACGTGAAGCCCGAATGGGCCACAAGGCGGTAGCCCCGTCGATTCATGGCACAAAAGGAGTTGCCAATGAGGTGTGTCTCCTGCAGAAAAACTATATCGGGTGAAATTCGCTTCAAAAACTGCAGGACCACACCTCGTTTTATCCTGTCCCCCAATCCATTAACATTCCAGGACAACAGACTCAGTCCCCTACCCCCCATCATAAACAGAAGCCATCACTCGTCCCCCAGAGAGCACTTCAGAAATGACACAACGATGGTTTTGCCTTGTGGTAAAAACGAACAACACCCCACCCCAACCCACCCACCCCAACAAAACTCCCCCCTCCCTGCACCCCTGCATGAGCCCAGACAGCCCCCCCAACTTGCAGTGTGCCTGTCGCCCCTATATAATGAAACTAGCTAGACCCCCTAGAGGAGGAAAGAGTACCCCTTCTAGACCCCACACAACCTCCAAGGGAGGGGAAAGAACAAAGACAGAATCTTGGTCTAAAGTGGCATCATAGTCGTCCAGAGTGAGGCCCAATATCAACCCCTCAGTCCCGATCCAGTGGGCCGTCTCCTCCCGCCGCCCCCCCCACCATCCCGAGCACCACCCCCAGGCAGAGTGTCCAGCCAGTCCCCGGCCGCTTCGGGACGATCAAAAAAGTGTGTGCGACCATCCACCTCTACCCGCAGCTTGGCCGGGAAGAGCATGGCGTATTTTAAGTTCATGTCCCGGAGCCGGCGCTTAACACCCAGGAAACTCAATCTCTGTTTCTGGACCGCTTGAGTGAAATCGGGATAAAAGTTCACCTCCATATTTTCCAGCCTTATCGGCCCTTGCAGTCTGGAGGCTTGCAGGATCGCGTCCCTGTCCCGAAAGTTAAAAATCCGGGCAATGAGAGGCCGCAGAGGGGCTCCGACCCTCGGCCTTCCCCCGGGAACTCTGTGGGCCCTCTCCACGGCAAAGAATTTACTCAGTCCCCGAGGCTGGAGATGGGTAGCGATCGGTGCACTTCCGTTTGGAAGGCCGCCACCTCGGTCGTGAGGCCCGACGCAGTGTGGGCCAAAGAATCGACCCGGTCGTTGGTCTTGGAGAGATCAGCCCTCACCAGGTTGACATCAACTAGGACCGCGTCGATTTTATGGGCTAAGGTGTCAAACCGCTGGCCCACCGAGGCCTTCATCTCAGCGATGGCGCCCATGACGTCTTGCAGAGTCAACTCTGTGGGCAAATCCGGGGCATCTGGGGGGCACTCAGAGGACTTGTGCGGTCCACCGGGAGATCCCTTCGGGAGGGTGTAGCGGTCCATGACGCTGGCCTGATGTGCGGCGCCACACCGGGTCGACTTGGTCTTCAACCGATCGCCATCTTGTTTCGTGGCCATCGTCGCGGGTCTCACACCCTCACCAGCCACGCAGTAAAAGGCAAGCAATCGAGGCCACGGGCTCCGGGGGGTCACCTCAGGACGGCAGAGCGGGCCACAGCAGGCAGGCAGGCTGGGTCACCCAGCGAGGTCACCCCAACACAAAAAGCGCCGCGATCCCACTTGCAGAGACGGCAAGGGGGCGCGAAAGTGAAAGTGAAAGTGCGGGGTACGCGACTCGCCAGGCCCAGCCCGCCGTTGTTGTTCACTTTGCCACCGGGCCGAGGCCGGGGTCAGGAGCGAAGGAGGCCGCAAACTTCAATCGGTGCTCACTCCGGCACCCGAGGTCCGATTCGAAAACGGGAAACGGGTACCACCTCGGCTCAGGCTCACCGACACAGTCCCCTCAACCGATGCAGGCAGGATAAACGTAGGAGGTCGCGGAGGTCCTCTGGAGCCTCGCACCTACGCGGCCATCTTGGTTGCGCGCTAGGCTCCTCCCCCCTACAGACACATAGTTAGTTTCTTTCAGGCAGTCTTAATTAGAACCCTCAATTTTTTAAAGCAGAATGACAGCACATTATATATGTATTTCCTCTTAATAAAGGCGCTGTGTTTCATGTATGCATATGCCATACACTCTCCAAGCCTCATATTACAGGGAAACCATATTGTTTGGGTAGAAGTGCAAGTTCTCTCACAGTCCCAGCCTCCTTGACATCTATTCTTTAATGAGGCATATTCATAATGTCTCAGGTCCTACTCATCAGACAGGTTATTGACTAGATCCCATTCTCTACTATAATCTAGTACCAGGGAGGTTCCACTCAGCCTTATACTTTCCACCTACGTGAAAGCAAGGGTTATAAAACTACACCGCTCTATCCTACTGCAAGATAGTCCTGGGATGACACCATAAACACAAAGGGACTGATTCACGACGGTAAACTTAAATTTGTGTGTACGTTTGCTTTTTTTGGTATTCACAAACTGCAAATTAATAGTAAGTTTATGACTACAGAGACTCTGCCGTGGGAGATAGAGAACTGTGCACATAAAAAGATAGGTCAGGTCTATCATTTTATGTGTGAAGTTCTCCGACCCAACTGCTGCCTTTCCACAGTTAAAGTTAATATTAAATCGTAGTCTGTGAATACTGAAAAAGAGGAAACTTACAAAAAAGTGAAAAATTACCTTTGTGAATCAAGTACCAAGGTGTCTATTGTTGCTGGACAGAAAACAATTTCTACAGTTGATAGATTCCTGCAGCGGATCATAAATTGTTTTGATCAGAGCCAGATTCTTAAAGGTAGAATCCTACCAAGACATCTTTGAAACTGTCAACAGTTTGACTACTCCTAGACGTAATTCTCTATCCATTCATGTACCTAATACCCTCTGTGAGATGTTGTCGGATTTCTTTTTTTAATACAACATAAAAACAACATTGCCCTTCTTTAGCATTTGCAAGTAACTGAATGTCATCCAGTTTGGGGAGTAAATTAGAATAGCGAGTAGAATCCGCTTGCTGAATTTGATTCAAAATACTATCTCATTTAGGTAAATTTGAGTTTTTTGTGTACTCACTAAAACTACATATCCCTGACTTAAAGGAAAATATTCCTTCTCTATCTCGTATCTTGGATTCCTTCAAATCTCTCTGGAGTGCTATCACCAACTCTAATCTTAGCTCATCAAAAGTGCAGCAACTCAGGAACTTTCCTTAATCCTAGAACAACACAACTCTTTCAATGGCAATTTGGGTGAGGGGCAAGAATTTAGCATGCTTTGCATCTCTTCTTCACAAACGTTCAGAGGCAGTTTACATTTTCTCTAATATCCTCCCTTTAAATATTCCTCCTATAGTGTACCACAAGTGTCCTGAGGCAGCCTAATATTCACATGATCTCTCCTGTCAAGGCTGATTTGCTCCTACGGTTTTCTTTAATTCCTATGCAAACTCTTCATTCAGTTTGACAAAGAGGTGTCTGCCATTACCCAAAATGTTTCTCTATTTATTTATTCATGTGACTTATATAGTGCCTGAATCACCCCAAAAAGGGGTATCTCCGCGCTGAGACTGCTTGTGGCCCTACCGAGGAGGATTTAGAACAGAGGCCTTGCCTCCATTGTTATATTTATAAATCCTAATTCTCCTATGCTCAGAGGTGACAGCACTCTGTCGTCTGACAGAGGTTGCCCAACACATATGCCTACCACCTTCATAGGAATTAGGAATCATTAACCACAACCTTTGATAAGGCCTGGACTCGTTAACCCCAAGTCAAAGTATGAAAGATTCTCCATCTTACTCAGTTTATGGGTTAGATATGTGTTTCTACGCTGAAATGTCCTTCCCCACAATTATTTCAATTAAGTCTGTTCGGGCCTACTCAAATTTCAGAACACCACAGGCACACCACTTGTGGGTATCTCACATCACAACCAGATCCACATCTAAGTATTCTCAACCAAAACCCATTTCACTACAGGATAATATTCAAATGCCGTTGCACTTGTCAGGAAGAATCCATTAAGAGTGGTCATTATTTGCTACCATCCCATTTTTGAAGCTATGCACCCTCCTCAATCTTTTCTCTAATTCATGGTATCTGGCAAGGATCTCCAAAATGTGCCTGTGTTCTTTGTGGTGAAAGGTATTTCTCCTACTTCATCCTTCAGGAATGGAATGTGCTACCTAGTAGTTTGCAATCTCAATATGACATTAGGGTTTCATTAAAACTCCTAAAATCGTTGTGATTTCTCATTTCTATTGAACACCAGATCAGCTCAGTCTTGGGGTCTTCATCTTCCTCTGTGCCAAATCACCTTTTGGGTGGCTGCAGTGTTTTTTATGAATCTTTTTGATTAATTTATTCATTCATGTGTGCATAGGCACTCGTGTTAATCTCGCCACGCGAAAGGCAATCATTTCATAAATACTTAAACAATGATTTTTTTAATGAAAATTATGTAGCTTACATATTTATTTTTACGTTCTCATAAGAAAATGTTGACTACACCTAGCAATGTGCATTGAAGTGATGTACAACTTCATTTGTAACATGTCTTTTGAAATGTGTTGCGTAAATTGTAGTGTGATGTTATGTTTGAGGTATTTGTTGAGAGTTCATAACACTTTTGGATTATAGACATAGGGCCTTATTCAGAAAGGGATGTTTGACCTTATATGAGCGTTTATCGATGAATTTAACTTCTTTGCACTTGCCAGGAACTTGGAAAAGGATTCAGAGGGGTGTACTACCACTAAGTGGAACAGAGACATCCACCAAGTGTGTGGAGGTCTCCACAGTTATGAGCTACACTCAAGTGGTAGAAAGCGGGTGTTCAATGAAATGTTTAGCTTTGGAAGTGTAGGAATTCCCAAACGCTCAGTTCCCCTTTCACCCTGGAAATGGTTTGAGATCTGCTCCAGCACAGGGCTGAAGTACCTCCCCTTCCAAGATGGGAGAGGAAACAGACCCCCCCAAGAAAAAAAAATGCGAGAGCATGTATGAGAAGTGCTTTCTCCTCACGAAAAAATATTTCCCCCATAAATTTAAAAAGCATGGCATTTGAACAGGGGATCCTCTTCTCATTGTGCAGAGTTCTCTGCTATGGAGAATTCCACATTGTGGGCATAGAAGCCTGTTGGAAATGTCACCTGTCCATCCATGTAGTATGGCTGCAAACCTGCTCCTGGTGAAGCTATCCAGCTGTATTCCTGAACATGTTGGCTAATTGCAACATCTGAAAAGTATTTTCAGGGGAAAGTGGACATATCTGCCCCTACAATTTACATGAATAGGCCCCATTTTTTTGTTACATTTTACTGCAAGATGTGTTCCAAGCATATTTGGTTTGCGATTGTGAATGGATATAGTGAATGGATAGGCCATCTGTGTTTCTTGGATATGTGGAAATATACTTTTGATTTGGTCAAGGGGGTGAAGAGGAAGGACCTTTTTGAGATGCATGTGCAATTGCAAAATATATATAATTTTCATGTGCAGTAAATATGCTTCGGGTAAGAGTGAAATGCATCTGGCACTGTAATGTGGCATCAACACAAAGATGGGTCGATCTGAATACTGACATGTGGTCAAACAACTAACTGAATCAATCTGTATGTGCAGGTTTTAGTATATATTTGTTTAGACATTACAGATTAACCTTGACTAGATGATTGCAAGGTGCATCTTATTTTCATGCACCACCAGTGGACCAGCACAAGTGGCAGCCAGCAATGATGGGATATAAGGATATGAATCTTTGGAACCTGAGAGAGATAGGAGTCCATCAGAGGGAAAGACATGTGGCAGAAGGTGACGGATCAGACATGGATGTCAGCTTGGGCCCATGGTTTATTCCTGAGGTGGAATAGGTATCTGTCCTCAGCCAGCAACTGTGGAGGAACTATCGAATGCAAATACCCATTTCGTTCAACTCCCTCATTATCATAAAATGCTGAGCTGAGTTTCCTTTGAACAGGAGCCTAAAAACCTTCTTCATTCTAATTACTCATGGCAACCCACAAGGCCCTGCTTTAGTAGGACATCATCTGTGCTATAAAGGATGCACTTGTCAGTGACTTGAAGGAGATTAACACTGGTCTAAGGGATACATTTAAAAGTGTGGTTTAACTCCATACAAGCATCAATTCTCTGCATTCTGTCCAGCACAGACGTGTGTCTTACAGGAGCCAGGAATTACCTGTTCCAACTCTACAGTTAGAATCTCACCCTCAGCCCAAGTCACTCTATTCTGACCTGCAGTGGAATTTTTCTCTGGTCCCTCGTCTCCCATGTGCCACTAGAATCCAGCTGTGCTGGGCACTGCCCCCAAGCAGTACTCGCAGGTGGTCATCAGGAAGCAGAAGGTGGTCAGCAAGAGAGCACTATGCCATACATGTGAAGAATATTTCATTCTTTGTAAAAAGCTTTTTATGAACTCATTTGCACTGGTCATATATATTTTTGGTGATTTTCCTATTTTCTTACTATATTTGGATTTGGACTTTTTTTTACAACCGAGCTTCAGCACATGTTATGTTAGATACTTTTTGGACTGTATATTGATTTTTCTTCCCTTGCAATTTTCAGCTGTTCATCCGCCCAGTTTGATTTGCTGCGTACGCTTTGCCTACCTATTATCAGTTGCCATAACCATATGTTCTGTTCAGTCAAAATATTTTTAAAATATGAGGCTTCCACAGCCGTATTATGAAAGTGCCCTGGGGGCGCAACGGGTGTTTGTGCCGCTGGCACGCTCCCGGGGCACTTTGGTATTACAGAAGGGGTCACAGACGCTTGTGCATCCTCTTCTGTAATACCAATAGCGCTGGCGCACATAAAGCGCCAGCTCTATCTTCAGAGGGCGTTCCCTCATTGCATGGGAGTGTCCCCCATGCAAATGAGGGAATCTTTTTGCCTCTGCGCCCGCTCCGTATTGCAGGTGCAGAGGCACAGAAGCTCTCAGGAGGTGCACTGTCAGTGTGCCCCCTGATAGCAGCCCTCTGGAAGGGTGTAAATGGGGTCCCATGGCCCCCAGACATCTCCTTGCAGGCAGGTGCGGTCACTGACTGCACCCACCTGCAAGGGGATCTCTATTCCCCTTTAAAAGTGTAGGCGGGTAGCTGTCTTCAATGTGAAAACACAGAGTGACTTTAAAGCAGCTGCTCCATTTTTCACATATGCGCTGTCACCAGGGCAGCACAAGTTTGCGGCTGCCCTGGGGGCAGCGACTTTCACCATAATGCAGCACATTTTCCTGGATTGCTCTGTGAGCATCTTTCAAAAGCTGCATCCAGTGCAATCCAGGAAAATGTGCATCATCTGTAATATGGCCCCTGATGTTAGTATCTCACCCTTTTGCAGAATCTGACTAGCTGGGAGGTATTGCATCTCACAAAGTCACTAACCAGATTTTTATGATATCTATAACTTGAATTACTTGCCTCAAACACATGGAAGTTGGAGAAATATGTTGAGATAGAATGTTGATTTCAGGGAGGTGAATCGAAGGATGATGTTGGATGTATGTTGTGAGATTTTGGTCTCTCGATGGACAACTTACAACCCTCAGAGTTGTAAGGTTATCCGATAAGGTCATGTCAAAAATGTCAAGATGACCCAGTTCCTGATTTTCCTTTGCAAATAATTGTTTCAATTCTGTTTCTTTAATTTATTTCCAGTCTGCCCTATGAAATTAATATACTCACACAGAACACTAATTACTGTAGATACTGGCAGACGTTTGCCACATAGAATAGAAAAGGTTTCAGAGCATAAATCATAACATCAGACTAATGTCTTCTGCAAATCCATCATGCATTCACGCTGCTGATATACACTTCAGTTTTACAGTTTATCTTTTAATAGTGACTATGGTTGCCAAACAACTTTGCCTTTCTCAGTCACCATTTCCAAAAATCATCTGAAACAGAGCACTGAGTATGCTGACTGTCCTTCGCTTTCTGGGTCAGCAAGAGCATGCACTAGATTATCTATTCGAAAGATTGTAAAAACCATGATGGTGTTCTTCCAAGATGGGGTTTGTTTCTGAATGCATGTTGTTTATTTAGGTCTATTTGCCCTTCATCGGTGTGGTACTCTTTTAGCCATAAATCCGCAAGCAGATGCCACACTCTAAGGGCCTTCTATGAATATGGCAGTTCACGGAGTGCCAGACTCACGGTGGCGGGCTCCCGACCGCCCTATTTCAACTTGGGTAGTTGGGCCTCCCCTGGGACTGATGCAACCGCTATTCCCTGACAGTTGCAAAGCAGTCCTGAGGCCGCAATATGATTGTCAGGACCACCGCAGTTCCGGAAAGCATATTACGAGTTTCCTCTCTGCCATGGTTTTAATGGCGGTGAGCCCCCCACGAAAACTGTGGCAGAGAGGAAACAAAGAGGACCCAACAGGCCCCCTGGTGCCTCATGCAATGTCGATGCGCAGAGGGGGCACAACATATGCCCCCCTGTGTGCATGCACCCCAGTACCTGCATTGGCTGCAGTAATCCATGCCATGCAGGTACTGCCTTTGACATTCCCATTGTATTGCCTATTTCATTGTCATCGCCCTGGGAACACCGAAGAACTACCAGCCAGACTAGGAAAAAACTCCTAATCTGGCAAGCGGTTCATACACCAGTTTAGCGGTGCGGTCGGTCTCGCTTCCCGCACTGCCAAACTCATATTAAGGCCCTTAAGGTCTACATAGGGAGGCGTGTCCACTTTACATGGAATAATCTGTACGATGTGGAAATAAATCCAATAATTACTGAAATAAAGAAAGATAGGTTAGAGAGATAATAGGGAAATCGGCCATGCTTGTCAGCTCTACATATGAAGGCTCTGTTACCAGTGTGGCAGAAGGACATAGTATGGACTGTAATGAGGTTTGCAGTAATTACCAGTGGCTGCAGCTAACTTACTGTTTCACTATGTTTTTGTCTGTGAGCCACAATAAGTGCAAATTACATGCCTCAAAATGGCCACGTAGCTCGCTGCGAAATAGGCCTCAAGCTGCACTTCACTGATTAGTCCCCTACATTGTTCTGGTGTTTTTTTTGTCCATGTTCAGAGGGGATACAACCAGTGTTAGAAGTGGGGGGGAACGGAAGGGCACGGCGTGCCCCTACTTTTGAAAATTATGCTAGTCCGTTCCCCTACTTCTTGATTTAAAAAAAGCGTCCCGGAACTGCCCTAATTCAGGCCCGGTTCTAGTAAGGGCTTGAAGGTAGGCGCCATAGGGCTCAAAGTGCTTTACACACAGACAGTTTCAGAGATTATCGCAGCCGCACCTGAGTACTTCACAGGTCTTTAAAAGACCATTTACATATTAACGAGACTTTGTTTATTTTTTCACCCCTTCATCTCCAACAGAGGCATGACGAAAGGCGACAAATCCTTTTGGCCGCGGTAACCTTTGCCTACTGTCCTGCTGCGTGGATATTTCTTTTTCTATGCAGCGCAGGAGAAAAGAAGTTTATTTCGATTCACCTTTCCCAACCCCTGCAGCTGCTTATCACTTCAGGCTGCGACACTAAGATTGACTAATGGAGTAGGTAGGAGAATGTGTCACTATTTGTTTTTCTTTTTAAATTCTGCACAGGCGCACCAGGACATGTAGTTCGTGTGTGCTTCATTTAATCCGTTTTTATCATTATCATGGCAGATGCAGGACAACAATAGGACAATAAAAAAATGCCCAGATAACGCTGGGGATTAATGATCGTGCTGGAGAGCAATCATTTCTCTGTTAGTGGTTAAGTGCAGATGAACTGTATTTTATGTGGAAGCTCAGTGGGTTACTGTCATTGTGACAGAGATCCTTGTGTTACCTGCAGTTCAGAAGTTACAATCCTAACATAGGACAGTAACCAATGAACTGTCATCAAAGAGCTGTATGCAAACCTGAATGATATAGTTAGAACTTCGCGTTTTTTGTTTTGTGATATAGTTAGAACTTCCCCAGTCTTTCATTATTCTAATGTTGCTAAAATGAGTATCTTTGCGCAGATATACATTTTTATCAGTAAAGCCAACCCCTAACCACTGGAGTACTCTTTAAATCCTGAGTTTGTGCTTCTCCAGACCAAACCCTCTTAAAATAACTGCCCACCAGTATGGATGACATGTGATTCATACACCTTGTAATCCTCATTGGCTTATGTGACATTCCCTGTAGGCTGATTTACATACTTGTATGATTCGTTGTCTCTGTATAATGTGTGCGTGGTGTAAAGTACTGACACACACTACACTGATATGAGTAGCGCTACACAACAAATGAAATGCATATGAGAGAGGGGCTACATAAAGATGAGGGGCACTGTTGGAGGGTGCCAGTGAGGGAATCCGAGGAGGAGGTAGTGGGAGTGGCTATGGAGCGATGAGGGGCACTGTTGGAGGGTGGCAGTGAGGGAATCTGAGGAAGAGGTCATGGGGGGAGGGGGGAGCTAGGGAGAGATGAGGGGCACTGCTGGAGGATGGTAGTGAGGGATTCTGAGGAGAAGGTCATGAGGGGGAGGGGCTACAGCGAAATGAGGGGCACTGGTGGAGGGTGGCAGTGAGGGAATCCGAGGAGGAGGTCATGAGGGGGAGGGGCTATGGGGAGATGAGGAGCACTTGTGGCGTATGGCAGTGATTCTTGGTGCGGCGCCAAAAAAGACTTTCGCATCAGCGCTAAAGCCGGCCTTGTCATGGCCTTTCTGTTTTTGTTTATTTAATTAGCAGTCGGGTCATAATGGCTACTGTGGAACATACTTTAAAGTGTGTGCTAATTATATTTACTGCTATATTCAATGTTTTAAGTTTGAAGGTGATTTTACTAATGTTTTTAGCGGGAAAAATGAAAGTGGAGCCCGATGGTGCCTGATATGGGGCTGGGGCCCAAGGTCAGCTGTGAGATAAGGTGCACTGGAGAGGAGTAGTGGATAATCAAGCCTGTAAGGGAGTGTGTTGCGGAATCTGGGGTCAGGTGGAGGTAGCAATGAAGAGGGATCCTCCATGAAGGCTCGAACAGAGGGAGCCCAAGTAGTGTCACTTGGCTGATACTACCACCTCAGAAACCTCCTCTTCCCATCAAAGGAAAATTACATAGAAAAAACAGTTTTTGAGAGTGATAATATTTAGAAAGAGATTTGGAAAAGAGTGTGATTTACTGGGCCTGTAAGGCTAAGAAGAGATAAAGGAGGGCCCGGAGGATTTGCAGTCTGGGTGTTGCTACTCCCAAGATAATTTTGAAAAAAAAACTATAGGGTCAAATACTGCATTTTATTTTCAACACCCCATTTTTACACAAATTCTCTCAAAAGCCATTACTGTGCCAAGACAACATCCCCAGGAGTTGACCACATTTTTTTTCAAGATGCACAATATGTTCCTCCCATAAATAAATATTTACCTCCACTTTGCCAAGGCCTGTGTTTTGTCCTGCTTGCTCACATGTTATCTCACTCAGGCTCACTACCCCCATTATTCATTATCATTCACTTTCCCTTTTACTCAAAATTGCTCACTTTCACTCACTCTTCAACATTCGGTATCACATTCTCACTCAATCAGTCTCACCACTTTTTCCTACTCTGATTACCTCATTCTAACTTACAGTTTCACTTACTCTACGCGACTCCTTCTCACTCACTTTCTCTCACTTTCATCGACATACACTCTTTCACTCATGCTCAGTTACATTCAGGCACTCAATCATTCACACCCACATTTACTTACTCGCACTCATTCTTCTTTGCAGGACACTTGAATACATATGTGCTATACCATGTTTGAGCAGCTAGCTGGCTGACATGAATAAGAATTATTTATTTATTTATCTCACTTGTAAAGCGCACTCTCACCTAACAGGCATCCTGGCGCTGACAATCAAGAGTGCACAATTTGTGGATAAGAAGGAGCCCTTGTGGGTTTCCGTGAGTCAGATCAGATTCTCTTGAAGAGTTCCTTTGTCTCTGAGCCCTGCTTAACACATGTGTACAGGAGGAGCCCTATATTCATGTCCTCAATGGTTGAGACAAAAAATACTCATTGATTTCTGAACGAGAGTAAAAGCGTTAAGGTAACATGTCGTTCCTGCTTTTATTTTGCATGCTTTACATAATCCTGCATTCCCTATGAGTATTTGCTTTTCCCAGAATGTTGTTACTTTTTTTCAGGCACTGCATAATTTGAAATGAGTCACATCCAGGTGCTTATAATGGGGCAGAATTGGGTTGTAGGTGAAGACAGTGCGAGTTTCACTCAGTGGGGCAGAAGGGTGTTCGGTGGGGATAGGATGTGGCATTATGGCCAGAGCTACCAAATTTGGAACTGGGGAACCTGGTTCAGCCTTCATGCCTTGTCCATCAGACCACTCCTGAGAGAGCACCTATGATAGACTTTAGAAGGCCCCACTAGACCTTAGAAGCCCTGGTCTCTTAGCACCAGCAGGTGAACCCTACCGGTGGCCAGTTGGGTAAACTTGAAGCCCAGTCCACCACAATTCATACCCAGGTTCACCACCAGTCTTGCGGGCAGGTCTACAAAGCAGCACACCCTAGAGCAGCAGTGGCTTTGTCACGCAGTAGTTTTCCTGCAATAATAAAAGTCTCCCACACAACCCCCACGGTTTTTGACGCATTCATAGATTTACAAGGACTTGTAATCCTGGGAATGCGGCAAAATCTTGCGCTGCCCCAGAGGAGGCATAGCTAGGAGAAATATCTTTTTTTCTCCTTGCTTTTTCCTCTTTCAAACTGTGCTTTATTCTGCAGCCCACATAGAAAGATGAAAAAGCCTCTCAAGATTGTTCTTGTACAGGAAGGTGCTCCTTCCTGCACAAAAACAATCCTGCATGCAAAGGAGGCACCCTTGCACCATGGGGCAAGTGTGCCTGCGTTGAAGCTAGGCTGTCGAAATGGCGCCAGTGCAGGGGGAAAAGACCGGAATGCACCATATTGGATAAATACGGCACATTCCCGCTCTTTCCCTGTGACGCAGCGCAGCAAAGTAACTTGCTGTGCTGCCCTGTGCCACCATTCCCATAAATATGTCCATAAGCTCACAAATAGTAAATTGACCACACTAATTATCTGTGTAAGAGCATGTATTGATAAACACAATGAGCCACTGACCTTTTTCTTGGACCTTGTTGAGTTGCCAAGCACAGCAGCAGATCTAATCTTAGATACCTTACTTGCATGCTTAGAGAGACACGGTATTACTGATGAGTATTTAAAAAGTCATTTGGTTCAGCTTGTAACAGATGGTGCTTCCAATATGATAGGTAGGAAATCCGGTGTGGCAACTCTACTGAAACTGAAATATCCACAGTTGAGTGTATGGCACTGTGCTAACCACAAGCTGGAGCTTGCTGTGGGTGATGTTTGTAAAGTAGTCGCAGGCATTAATCAGCTCAAATTTTTTTTTGATAAACTATATACCACCTACCATGCCTCTCCGAAAAATCAGAGAGAGCTTGGGGAATGTGCTCTGGAGGTAGAAGTAAGACTTCTGGCAATTGGAAAGGTGCTAGATGTACGTTGGGTGTCCTCAAGTGAAAGATCTGTGAGAGCTGTTTGGAATAACTACAAAGGACTTATTAAACATTTCATGGAATCTTCCGAAGACTCAACGAGGAGTGACATTGAGCAGAGGAAATATGCTGGTTTAAACCGTTTATTAACCTCCCTGGTGTTTGTTGAAAATATGGGCATTTTATATGATGCTCTTACAGAATTGGGTGACCTATCCAGAAGGCTGCAGCGGCGTGATATGGCCATATATGAGGCCGATCGTTCAATACAGATGCAGATTTTAGTGTTTGAATCAATGGCTGATTCACCTGGGCCCTTTGTTTGCTACAACTGCATTAGATGCTGCTGAACGGATGCAGTTTGCTGGTGTAGGACTGCAACAGAACAAAGGCTGTGTTAGCATCAATAGGGACAGTTCTTTAGGAGCTTAGCAAATAACCTGCGAAAAAGGATGACAATGTCTAATGCATCAAATGTTTCTAGATGCACAACCACAAACAATGATGAAATAGAATACAAAGAGTTAGTACATAGAATGAAACTCCTACAACCAGTTTATTGGCCAGATCCAGTAGACATCTTATACGGTGAGGGAGAATTACAAAACCTTTGTAGCAGGTTGCATGCATTTGATACCAGGCAGTACATCCTTGGTTTCAGAGAGTACAAACAAAATAAAAATTGCATCTCTGAAAGCCTGAAACCATTAATTTACATTATAAACACCTTTTGTACCTCAACTGCTGAATGTGAACGGGGCTTTAGTGTAATGAATGATGTGCTCACACCACTGCGGAACAGAATATCAATCAATCGTCTGTCTTCTACAATGTCCATAAATATCGTGGGGCCACCTGTCATAGAATTTAAACCTGAATTTTATGTTCAGAAATGGTTAGAAAAAGGGAGGAGAAGTGCAGATGAAAGAAACTGCATGGCTCGGAGACAAATGGCTTATGATTCCACTTATAAGCGTATTTGGAATATTCTGTGATTGGAAACATGTCCCACATTGTAAATGAATTAAATATAAACAACTTATATATTAAACCTCAAATAAACATGTTTATTGATTCTTTGAATTAAATAACGTTATAAGCTGTAACTGGTCAGTGAAATGCCAAACATTCAAAAATTGGTATGTTTTGCTATTTCTAGCCACACCTCCGACTCCGCCCACTAATCCAATCCTTGGGTTATTCCCGCCCCCTGAGTCTCCGCCCACAGTTCCCCTACTTTTTTTTCCCCACTTCGACCACTGGATACAACATAGCAGTTTTGTCTGGACTTCTTCCACTGGAGCAGGGCCAATTCTGGATCTTGTCTGTATTGGTAGAGTGACAAAAAAACATGGCCTAGAGGGGCTAGACATTATAGACAACTTAGATGAATTGACCATCCCACACATCACTTGTTATTTTCAATGCCACAATTTCTCATCAGCATTCTCAATATATGAACGCTCACTAATGTGCACGAAAAAGCAATGGATTTGGTTCCAAAAAGCATTGTTAGTGGACATGACATCGACAAAAGCACTTTTTCAAGCAGGTAGAAGTAAAGCGCAACCAGATTCAGGATGTTATCAGCTCGCCCCCGTCAGCTACTGCACAGTGCCGAAAGACAGATCCGTCCGCATAATGCACTATAAAAATGTCGTCAATCAAACACCTTAGGAACCGTTTTTCAGAAACGTCAGCAGCGCGCGCGCAGCTTTTGTCTTCATAATTAAGCATTGTGGGTCGCGGAGTTGAAAAGGCGTTTTCACGAATCAATGACAAGATATTTCTTTGTTAGTGTGACTGGTATTGGAAGGATTTCATGCCCTGTATAAAATGAACGAATTGACTTGGTCGTGAATCGGACAGTTGCAGACTTCCAAGTGTAGCATTTGTCTCAGAAAATAGTCCACAGTCTGGTATTATCAAGCATCCGGCCAGGCAGGGTGTTATCAGTGGGGACCAGCCTGCATTTACGTGCTATAGGTCTTGTCAAAGGAAGCAGAGTAGAGCTTTTAAGGTGGTCAACAGCACCTTGGATCCAGTAAATATAAAGGTGGATGCAGTTTGAAGATTTTAGTGTTACACACAGTGCGGTTAATCTTGTTGCTCGCCACCCATCAAAAGAAAGTTCCAGAAGACGAGTGCAATTCGGAATTTTGCCTTCCGTTAATGGCTGGGGAGAGAGGCCAGATTTCAGAAGTCGATGTTTTTGTTTTTCAGTAAGTAAAATATTAATTTTTGAGTTTGATTTAAGATATTGTGCTCGCAGATTCATGGTAAATTAAGTGTAGGAATACCTGTATATAAAATATTCTCTAGAGAGATGTATGTCGAGTCATTCTGGATTAACCTTAGATCTCAATGGATCTGTATTTTTAATTTAATTGTAAAAATATAATAAGATGATTACTAATGTGCCCTTCGCAGGCACACAATGATAAAAATATTTTAGAAACAGTGATTTCGTGCTGTCACCTAGCACAACATGAATGTATGTACTGTGTGAGTTGACATTATGTAGCAGTGGATGACTAGACATCAGAGTGAATAAAAAGGTATTTCCAGATCATGCACATTAAGCTGGGAGTCAGGAGGGAGGGGAGAAGAGTCTCTTCTGCACTAGGCCAGGGGGCCAGTGAGACACGGGGAGTCTTTACTGATGGGCGATGAGATACTCATTGAAAGGTTAACTTTTCAACTGTGGTCTGAAGTGCAGGAGTGATTGGGCAAGCGAGATATGCAGTCACAGTTATTTCTCACTTTCTTGCTTAGCTTTACTCCTAATCTCGCGAAGTTTTGGTTCCCTCTATTATACTACAATATCTTCCTATTAATAGGCAGCATTTACATGGAAAGTTTTAGTAAATGTTAAAACGTGGTAGACAACGAAGCTTCATAACTTTAAAAAAAGCAAATTACAGGTACTGAAGAGCATCTAAATTAACAACGGGCCGGAAATTATATGAGAGGATATATAGGGCCGTATTACAGTAAGTGCTCTGAGGGTGCAACGGGCATTGGCACCCACTTTACGCGCCCCGAAGGCACTTTGGTATTACAGATGGGGGTGCAGATGTTTGTGCGTCCCCTTCAGTAATACCGATACCGCTGGTGCACTCAAAGCACCAGCGCTACCTTCAGGGGCGTTTCTTTGTTTTCATGGGGGCATGTCCTATGCTAATGAGGGAATTCCATTGCCTCTGCATCCACGCTGTATTAACAACGCAGGCGCAGAGGCAAAGAAGTTCCCAGGGGGCACACTCACAGGATGCGCTCCATGAGAGCAGCACTCTGGAGGGGGGAAACTAGGGTTCTATGGACCCCCAAACATCCCCTTGAAGGCAGGTGCAGTCACTGCTGCACCCACCTGCAAGGGGACCTCTAATCTCCTGTAAAAGTGCAGACGGGTGCCGCCTGCACTGTGCAAATACGGAGTGAGAGTAAGCAGCTACTCTATGTATTCACATGAAATCACTGCCCTGGGGGCAGCGCATTTACCGTAATAGGGCGCATTTTCATTCTTTGCACCGGGCGCACTTTTTAATAGGTGCAACAATGAAAAAGCATAATGCGGCCCATGGTCTTCATTTGGATGTCGGTGGAGGTATTACCATCAAGCAGGTCCAAACTAGGCACAGTGGAATTTCATTCATGCTGGCATAATCTTGCTTAATTTCTGGCATTTCTCCTTATGATTGTACATTAAAAGCCTGAGATTATGCCATTACAACTCATTGCATAATTAAAACTTCATTCAGCTAAGAATACTATCGAAGAAAAAACTAACCCAAAGCAAGTAGATGCTGTTTGCATCACAGAAAATGTTATGCTCTTTTTTTGGTGCAGAATGTTTCCTTGCACCAAAAATGGATGCCAGGATGCATTTTGTGTAAGAAAAATAGTACAAAATGTTGAAGCTGGTATTTTGCATTGAAACTCGCAATTTCATGTAATTTTTAGGTAAGTTTGCATAATGTTCACAAAGGAAATTAAACAAATTTCACCCAGTTCTAAACTAAATGTAACCGTTCTCTCTGCATAGATGAATCTGGCCCATTAAAAAAGACTATAATTAATTGGATAGACTGGACAGGCCGTTTTCAAATCATTTATGTTTGTCACTTGTTCATGCTTTAGTTGTCCTGCATGAGCTCTTTTTTTCACTTTGCACATTTGGAGCACCTAGGTTTCAATCAAATTAAATATTGCCATTTGTATTTTTTTAAAAATACATTGCCGTTTAATAAACTACTCAAACGTATGTTTTTTAAGATTTATTCTCTTACATGAAATCAACTTGTATAGAACATATGGGTTACACCTGACATCCTTGGTGTGGTTTCCCCTGTCTTTTTAACTCTACCTTTTGTATTTTTCCCGGTATGCTAGACATAGTTTTTCCTGGTTTGTGTACTCTGGGCACTTTACCACTGCTGATCAGTGTTAAAGTGCAAGTGTTCTCTGTGTAAATTGTGATTGTGATTGGTTATCCATGATTGGGATATTTGATTTAGTGGTAAATCCTTAGTGAAGTGCACCATGGGTGCCCGGGGCCTGTAAATCAAATGCTACTAGTGGCCCTGCAGCACTGGTTGTGCCACCCATATGAGGAGCCATGTAAACATGTCTTTGACCTGCCATTGCCCCAACCTTCCTTTTTACTACATGTAAGGGGCCCCTAAGGGAGATCCAAGCTAGCCCCATGGGCAAGGTGCAGTGTATATGAAAGGTAGGACATGTGCTGGTGTGTTTTACAAGTCCTGATAGTGAAATACTGCAAATTTAACTTTTCATTATTGTAAGGACTAGCTCTCCCATATGTTATCATTGGAGCTGCAGTATAACCTCTTTCAGTTGGGAAGAGCTAGAGATTTGGAGTTTGGTCTCTCTGAGCCTAGAATTTCAAAACACATATTTTAGTAAAGGTGGTTTTTAAATTGTGTGTTTCAAATGTCACTTACAGAAAGTGGGTTTTTTCTTGCTTTACTATCCTGTGCCTCTGTCTGCTTGCCTGCCTGTCTGCATGTCTGTGGAATCAACATCTGGTTTAGAAATACAGTGGGGCTGTTTGTGCATTCACTCTAAACAGTCACACAAAGGAAGCTGAGGTGTGCCCTGCATATCCTGATTGCCCATCACCAGGCTGGGGTGCCTTTCTGAGCTAGAGTGGTGGGAGGAGTTGTCACTGACATCTGCATAGGGCTGTGCCTGACCTCTCAAAATGCTGAGTCCATCCCCCTGTAGCGTCTGTGGAGACAAGACAGGGCAAGGCAAGATCTGTGCACTACAAAGACTATCCTTTGAAGTAGGCCAAAGGCCAAAATTCCAGGACTGTGCCCTTGGAGGTGTTTCTGCTGCTTCAAGACTTGAAAATCCATGCATCACCTTTCCAGCGCTGCAAGATTGCCATGCAGTTAAAAAACCAATGCATCAACACGATGCGGCTGAAAAATTGATGCAGCACCTGTTTGTGGCCCGAAGAATGGCTGCAGCCCAAGTCAAGAGCACCGTGTCTCGGACGTCCAAGACCCCTGCTCTGACTCCAACACAAGCCCTACTGTGCTGCTGAAAGAATCGCACATAACCCCTGTCCTTGGCTGAAAGGGTTGATGCAGCACCTGTTTTGCCGCTGCTGCATTGACGCTAGCTCATCCGGATTTCCATGCATCGCACTTGTGCGCCAAGTTTCCAACTGATTGCCCTCCGAAAAGAGTCTCCTCTGGAAATCGACGTATTGCTTCTCCTCGCAGTAAGTAATTGACACAACATTGTTCCTACGTACATCAGAACTGATGCCTCCATTGAATTGGGACTCAAGATCTGAGGCATCACTGTGTTTTCTGATGCTTCCTTCCTTTGCAAATGTTTTTTGCCTTGAATTTTGACGCATCAAATGTACTTTGTGCTAAAATCAGCGCATCTATAGAGTCCTACGGGCAGAACTACTTAAACCTTTTAAAAGTGATATTTTGAGTTATGTGTGTTGGATTTTTGTCATTTTGGTCTTGTTTGGTATAGATAAAGATTGTTTAATTTCTAAACTGGCGTAGTGTCCATTTGTAGTGTTTTCACTGTGTTACTGTGTGTATTATGTACAAATGCTTTGCACATTGCCTTTGAGATGTGCCTGAATGCTCATGCCAAGCTACCAAGGGGGTGAGCAGGGGTTATCCTGGGTGTGTCACCAGGCAGGTCGCTCCCCCTATCCGCCACACAGCCCCCTGTGGGTTGAACCTCAGTTGCCGCTTTTGCCACCTGACTGCTCGCTCCCTTTTTTATTCTGTACCCCTGCGCTTGGCTTTCTGTGCCACTTTGTTTTTTTCTTTCTGTGCCCCTGTGTTTTGCTTTCTGTACCCCTGTGCTCTGTTGTCCCTCTCCCGCCGTCCTTTCCCGCCGTTTTTTCCCCAGATTTTCCCTGGGTTTTCCCCCGCTGCTGAGCCCCTGCGGCCCCGCCCCCTTCACTCCCATTGGCCGCCCCGCTCCCACCTCCCAGCTGCTCCTCCCTCCCTCTGCCCTCACATGGAGGCCGCGAAGCGGCCGCACAGCGGCCGTGCAGCGGACGAGCGCAGCGGGTGTGCCGCTGGCGCGCCGCTGGCGCACCGCTGGCGCGCCTAAGGCAAGCCCGTCTGTGCCCGTCCGCGCCTGGACCGCACCCAGCACCCCCCGCAACGCCAGACTGCACTACGACGCAAGCACCCTCCACGCACTCAACTCCAGACGAGACCACCCCTGCTACCGGGCCACCCCGAAACGCACCCAGGGGCCTTTCACCTACCGGAACTGTAGATTCACCAGCATCCAACCCTCCACACCACCAGCCAGAGAACCCAACCACCTCCGCTGCATCCTCCTCAACACCCTCTCCGCTCGCAAGCACGCCATCGAACTCTGGGACCTCCTAGACTCCACCGCCCCCGACGTCGCCTTCCTGACGGAGACCTGGCTGAACGCCACCTCAGCACCAGACATCGCCATAGCCATCCCACAGGGCTACAAGATCTCCCGCAGAGACCACACCAACGGAGTGGGAGGAGGAATCGCCATCATCCACAAAGACTCCATCAAAATCTCAACAAACACCGATGACACCCTCACCACCGCCGAGTACATGCACTTCCAGATCCACACCGACCCCAACACCACCCTCAGAGAAACTCTCATCTACAGACCTCCCGGACCGCGCCCACAGTTCAGTGACACCATCACCGACCTCATCAGCACCCACGCCCTCGCTTCCACAGACTACATCCTCCTCGGGGACCTGAACTTCCACCTCGAGAACAACAATGACGCCAACTCCACCGCCCTGATCGACAACCTCGCCAACCTCGGACTCAAACAGCTCATAACGACACCTACCCACGCCGCTGGACACACGCTCCACCCCATCTTCTCCGCAAGCCACCACGTCTCCTTCAACCACACCACCGAACCACACTGGACCCACCACAGATGCGTCCACTTCACCTTCAGGAAACCCACCACAGACCACCGCACCCAACAGCTACCACGCCGCTGCTGGGGCAAGGTCACCGAGGACCAACTGACTACCGCCCTCGCCCTAAGACCACCCACTGACCCAGACACCACCGCGACCAACCTCACACAGTGGATCAACAACTGCGCCAACACCCTCGCCCCTCTCAAGACCTCTACAAGCAACCACACCAACAAGAAAGCCGCCTGGTTCACCGAGGACCTCCGGATCTCCAAGCACACCTGTCAGAAGCTGGAGAAGAAATGGCTTCACGACCGAACACCAGACAACCACACAGCCCTAAAGAGCGCCACCCGCAGACACCACCAACTCATCAGGACCGCCAAGAAGACCGCCTTCAAGGACCGCCTAGACAACAACGCACACAACACCAAAGAGCTCTTCAGCATCGTGAAAGAACTCTCCAACCCCAGCTCTAACACCAACGACATCCCGCCATCTCAAGACCTGTGCGACTCCCTGGCCACCTTCTTCCACCACAAGATCACCGACATCCACGACAGCTTCAACTCCGATCTCCCCGCACCCACCACCGAGTGCACCACCCCTGCGACTACCACTCGCACCAGTCGCCTGACCGTCTGGTCCAGCGTCAGCGACGAAGACACCATCAAAACCATGAACTCCATCCACTCTGGATCCCCATCGGACCCCTGCCCTCACCCCGTCTTCAACAAAGCCAGCGCAACCATCGCGCCCCACCTCCGGAAAACAATCAACTGTTCCTTCGAGACAGCAACCTTCCCAGAAAGCTGGAAGCACGCCGAGATCAACACCCTTTTGAAGAAGCCCAAGGCGGACCCCAAGGACCTCAAGAACTTCCGGCCCATCTCCCTGCTCCCTTTCCCGGCAAAAGTGACCGAGAAGATTGTCAACAAACAGCTGACCCGCTACCTCGAAGTTAACAGCATCCTGTACCCTTCCCAATCCGGTTTTCGCAGCAACCACAGCACCGAGACCGCCCTCATCCCCGCCACTGATGACATCCGGACCCTGATGGACAAAGGAGAAACAGCCACCCTCATCCTCCTGGACCTATCAGCAGCCTTTAACACGGTCTGCCACCGCACCCTATCAGCACGCCTCCATGATGCCGGTATCCAAGAGAAGGCCCTGGCCTGGACCACATCCTTCCTCTCTGGCAGAACCCAGTGCGTTCGCCTCCCACCCTTCTGCTCCAAAACCACCAAGATCATCTGCGGCGTCCCACAGGGATCCTCCCTCAGCCCGACACTGTTCAATATCTACATGGCCCCCCTTGCCCACGTCGCACGACAACACAACCTCAACATCATCTCCTACGCTGACGACACCCAGCTGATCATATCCCTCACCGAAGATCCCCACACCACCAAAGCTAACCTCCACAGAGAAATGAAGGCCGTAGCCGACTGCATGAAGGACAGCAGACTTAAGCTGAACTCAGACAAGACGGAGGTCCTCATTCTCGGACCCACCCCATCAGCCTGGGACGACTCTTGGTGGCCCACGTCACTAGGCACAGCCCTGGAACCCACGGACCACGTACGCAACCTGGGGGTCATCCTCGACTCCACTCTCTCCATGACCAGGCAAGTCAACGCCGTCTCCCTGTCCTGCTTCAACACCCTCCGTATGCTCCGCAGGATCTTCAAATGGATCCCCCTCGACACGAGAAAAACCGTTACCCAGGCCCTCATCACCAACAGACTCAACTACGGGAACGCCCTCTACTCAGGAACTACAAACAAGCTCCTGAGATGACTCCAACGCATCCAGAACACCTCGGCCCGACTCATCCTCGACGCCCCCTGCCGCACCCACATCACACTCCACCTGAGAGGCCTGCACTGGCTCCCTGCCAACAAAAGGATCACCTTCAAGCTCCTGATCCACGCACACAAAGCACTGCACAACACCGGACCCACCTACCTCAACAACCGACTCAGCTTCCACACACCCTACCCGAAGCCTCCGCTCAGCCAACCTCGCCCTCGCCACAGTCCCCCGCATCCGAAAAACCACCGCCGCCGGCAGATCCTTCTCCTACCTCGCCGCCAAGACCTGGAACACTCTCCCCACCATCCTACGATAGTCCCAGGACCTGCTGGCCTTCAGAAGACTCCTCAAGACCTGGCTCTTCGACCAGTAGCACCTCCCCCTCCCCAGCGCCTTGAGACCCTCTCGGGTATGTAGCGCGCTTTACAAATGCAGTGATTGATTGATTGATTGATTGATTGATTAATCATCTTACCCTGACTGGAAGGAGGGGTCCCTCATTGGACATGGTGCATGCCGCTGCCAACTAGAGACCCCCATTTCTAAAAATACATAACAAAATTCTATACCAGAGAACCACTTGTGTTTATGTACTGTCTTTTAGGTTGCTGCTAACCTAACTTTTTTGTCCCAAAATGTGAGTTTGTTTATAAAAATCAAAAACATGAACTGCTGATGGTCTTCCTGCCTCATAATTCAGCGTGCAGACAGAGGATTTTGCGAACAAGGTACTCTGCGACGCTTGTGATGGAGTACCTTGGCCATCAAACTCTAAATTGGCCCTTAAGAATTGAAACGAAAAGCTGCAGATTCTCAGAATAAAATGTGAGCTAATAATTAGAACACAGAATGAATGAATCTCAAGCAACAGTGTTCCTTTATGCTTAATATGTCATGGTGTCTTCATTGACGGCCATTATCTTGTGAGTTGTCATCTGCTGAATTTGCATGCTAGCTTTATTTAAATACATAAGTGGTGTAAAGTTCTGAACCTGCCAATAAAATGTAATTACAGCCTCTGATTTTAATTACAGCCTCGGGTTTCTAGTTAACATGGAAACTGCATCTATGGACGCAGTATATTCCTGACATAATATGTTCAATGACACTTTTACTTGTTTTTCAGTCAGCAGTAGCGAGATAATGAAAAACAGCCCCATCCTCCCTTTGTAGAATGTCCAAAAGAGGAAAACATCCACTTTATCCTTCATAAAACTCTTAATAGTATGTTAAACATGTTTAACTCCTCCCTTTTGAACTTCTTATTTTATGTGTCAAACATGTTAAATGTAATCCTGCCCTGAATAGGAGGGAACGTGAGATTAAGGAAAAGAAAAGGCATCCTAGTCAGTGGTGTCTATAAATCTCTCTGCACTAAGATTTGTACACCACAGCCCTCCTTTCATCTCACTGCCCAACAATGAACCTGCCTCAGTATAATTTCATGTCAGTGGTTAAATAGTGTTTTGAAAATAACTGAGCGTGGATTTGTAACATGCTATTCAATGAAAAGGCATACTTTGCCTTCATTAAGTGCACAGATAGAAACATACTAACAGGTTCTGATGTAAATCAACTAGTATTTTCTAACTTAAGTTTTACTTGGGGATGGAACTACTTAAGTTTTCTCAAAAATGCTGCGTGAAAACCAGCTATGTTGCTGGTATGGACTGACAAATGTAATGCTGCATCATTCACACAATAAATCACACCCACTACTTCTTGATTTAGCAAAAAAGGCCACTTTATTAGGAAAGGTGTATTTCATAAATGTTATGTAAACCAACATTGTAAACAACTCAAAAATCACTAATACATTGAATTATCTCACCGTTCACCGCGACCCCTTAAAAATTCCCCAAAAAAGCTCAACAAAGCTTCAATCAAAACCCCATGGTCATCAAACATCCTCAAACGAACTGCACTCATGTTGTTAAAAACCCCATCATTTCCCTTCCCCGCCACTGTGTCCTGCCCTCCCCCCTCAGAGGGATGTATAGGCCCGCTCCAGACTGTCCACCCCCCAAAAACCCGCCTACACTATATAAACAAAAACCTATACCTGTCTTATAGTGGCTAAATGCTAATGCTTTCTATGACTCCTAAAAAACTTGCTTAATTAAAGCTTCACACCTAAAAAATTCAAGGACCAAAAAAGAGGGTGGGTCAGCTGAGAAACTCGCACAAACTTAGGCACAGTCATCGCTAGTGCCTTCCCGCCCAAAAACACCCCTATAAATAACCTCCCATTAAGTCCGCCACCTCCACTTCCTGAACCGATCCCGATACGTGGCCTGCTCCATTGTGTGAAAACACCCAGGGGGAGACCAGCTCGTGCCATGCTCCCCCTGGGTCTCCCAATTTACCAAGCGGTCAGCAGTGATGAGTCATCACCGAACTAAATGCAAACAGTGTTATGGTCATGTGACGTAAAATACAATCTTGTGTTTCACCACTCAGCAAATACTACTGAGCTATATCTTGCATGACTTTTTTTAATTCATTTGGTGTCAGTGTTCTGTGCAACACTGTATCACAAGACTTTGCTGGACTACAGTGGGGTTAACATTGGCTTCTTTAGGTGTTTGGGCAGTTGCCCCCTCTAAACACCACTTTACATACAATATATAAGGTTTGAACAGTGCAAAACAATGCCACTTAGAGCTGGTCCTAAGGACATTTTCTGCACACAAAAAAAAAACATTTGGGTGATCAATGCTATAGCATGCACCTCTCTGCTTTACCCAAGTGCTGGTGCAAACATTAGTAAATGTAGGCATGGTTTGTTGATCTCTCCTGTATGCAAAACAACTCTTTTTTTGTAAATCTCAGAATTGGTATTTCAAAATATTTCCCTTTCCTCTTGACTATTTTCTTCAGGATGTATTACCTTTTTGGATGCCAGTGGATTTTCCTCTTTGAAGTCTGGAATCTATCTGAACCTCGACCAAATACAGGGCTAGCTCCTTAGGACATTGTTTCATTACAAATGAAGTATGACTTATTGAGGAAATGTTTGAAAGATACACTCATGTTTTCATGTATGAGACTAAGTCAGATAAGAACCAGCCCCTTGAAATCCCCAAAAGGTAATTTTAAGGATAAGGATATGAGATAATAACTAGACTATTTTTTCATTTTTGCAAATTGCTGGGCTGCAATAAGTAAATCATTTTTGATCCAAGAAGTTGTTTCCTGATGGTATCAAACACTCCTTCCAATCTGTAACAAATACAGCCTTTTTACATTCACCCACACTGTATTAAGGGTACTGTGGCTGATTAGTAAAGGTAACTTTGCAGTCAATTTGATTTTTTTCTGTGTGGATTAAAATTTCCCAATTGTGAAACTTATGGGCATTTCACAAGCTGCTTTCATCACTGCATATCAGGAGATTTAGTACACATAGAGTCCTACCTACAAGCAACAATTCAGCAGTTGCCTTATAAATAACAACAGGCTCTTCAAACAACCACAGTACAAAAAGACAAGAATGTACAGTAACAACAGCCCAGGCAGATAGGACCGTAACGGTTATACACTACGCATTAGAAAGCAACTTCATCGATAAGCAATATTACGAACAACATGACAGCCACCCTCTGGCCAACAGCAGTAAATTGAGAAGACTTAGTACAAAATAACATATGGAGAATAAGAAACAAAACGCTGTCACAAGTTCACATTAGGGAAGCATCTCAAAACCCTTCAGAATTCCATTCCCACCCCCTCATTACTGATAGTGACACCTGACAAATCATGTTAACCCCCCAATACAAGTGAAACGGTAATGGGACATATTAATAGAGGAAAAATCATGAGACAGTTAGCTGAGATACTCATACTGCACCATATTAACTAAACAGATCTCTTATCAGTCAGTTTTCTGCCAAATAAAATACTAGCCACTCAGAGAAATCCCTAACATCATGGAACTCGGAGGAGATACTAAACCAAATAAACAGTGTAAACGACCATTTTGAACTATGGGACATACTTCTTTCTAAACTCGCAATACAGTGCATCCCAACACCCTGGACAACCTGGAGTCAAAGGCACAGCATCCATAATGGCATCGTCCTGGTGTACTCGATTTTGCAGAATGCTCGAGGCCCAACTGGTCCTGATATTAAATCTAATGACCTATCAATGGATGAAAGCCAATGGTACTGGCTAGCATCAGCTTTAAAAACACCAACCACACAATGACCCACTATTCAAACACTAAATAAATTTAAAGAAATACACTTAGTAGCCTTTCCTGGAACATTGCAGGTGAAAGACTTAATCATACAGATAATGCGTTTCTAAATACCTGGGTCAAATATGAAATCATAGCCTTGCAAGAGACCTGGTTGTCAGGTCCACTCCAACTAGCCAGTTACTCTCTTCACCAGGTGGATGCCAAAAAAATACATTGGTTTGGAATGCTTAAAGGGGGACTACCAGTCTGCATATCAAATGCCCTAAAGGCTGAATCAGAGCAACTACCAACGACAACATCAGATATACAGATAATTAAGCTCAGTTTTTGCCACAACCACTGGACAAGGCCAGTGATTTTGTTTAACATCTACGCCCATCTAAATGCCCAAGAAAAATCTGCAATATTTGAAAAATTAATACACAAGATAGCTGAAGTAAGATTAAACACGCCGACATGGGAAATAATGATAACAGACTATTTCCACACGCATCTAATATAGACACCAGATGAAGATGAGTATCTAGTAGCTGAAAATGGAATTAAACCCACAATCAAACCATCCCAGGAAATGAGCCAATCGAGTTGGGAAAGAACTGGTCACCTCCCTAGAACACCTCTGCCTGAGAGTAGTTAACGGTAGAACGCTAGACGATAATCCTCCAAATTTCACACTTTGCGGACCAACAGCGGGATCAATAATTGACTATACCATTCTCTCCTTCCTGTTATTACAACAGCTAAGAAAGTTTAAAATTAAATGCTCACTGGATAGTGATCACTCATTTCAGCAACTGCTCATCAATCTAAACCCTGACAGGCATCCTCCAGTACTTGCAGTAAGTGGGGTAAGGGAAGAAACAAATCTAAAATGAATAAAATGGTCACATCACTCACTCCCACATCTGGCAGACAAGATGAAAACAATCATGGAGGCCAGTACAATGTCATAGTCCACTTGAATAAATGCCTGGATAGTTTTCACAACACTGTTGAAAAAGTACGCTCCAAGTGTAACATCTAGAGGGAGCCAAACATCTAAATGCCCAGTGATACTGATAAAAAAACAGAGATCTAAGAAAAGAACACAGAAGGGAGCTCAGGAAGGCCAGGAAACCCAGAACACCAATGATCGTATGGGAATAAAACTGAAAAAGCAATACAAAAAACATTTCTGTCAAGAGAGGAAAATAAAGGCTGAAGATTTCTGGACTAAGCTTTTGTATAACTGTAAACGATCAAATGCCAGAGCCTTCTGGATAACAATAAATGTCATTGGTAGGGAAGGAATAGTATTTAATGCCTCAAATGTCACCCACAAATACTGGGCAGCTTACTTGACAAAGATCTTTGATAATGAAGAGCAGTCTTTAGCGTACAAAAATAATAAAGTAATCGAGTCAGACAGTATTAAAACCTTGCAACATCGCCTTTGAGCGGCAGTTCAATCCATCCAGAATGCGCACAATACACACTGGTAAGAGCTGAATAATTTGTCACTGTTGGTAGAAGTGACGGGGCGCCAGGCCCAAATGGCATTCCACACGCTGTATACAAGCTAGATCCAAGCTATTGGACCAACCCGATAATGGTACCGTTTAAAGAGGTGGATCACATGGGTATAATCCCAAATACCCAGAGGAATCGATAAAAAAATCCAATCTTTAATGGGGGGGGGGCTCGAGTAAACCCAGTGAATTACAGGTTTATAGCACTTATTGACTCAGAAGCCAAGTATTATGCCTTGTTACTACTGGAAGATTTAATCAATTGGTCTAATACCAACAATTTGATTCCACCACAACAGACGGGGTTCCGGAAAGGTTAAGGAACCACCATTAACAACAATTGCAGAGAAATGCAAACGCTTGGAAAAAAAACTGCTACTCTGTTTAATAGATCTTAAAGCAGCTTTTGATTGAGTCAACCGAGCCCTCTTGTGGGAAAAATTAAGACGGTGAGACCTTCAATAATTGTTTTAAAGAGCTATTGAAACATTTCACACAGACACATGGACCAAATCAAGGTAGAGGATGGCACAAGATTTTCCAGGATAATGCCCACAGCCAAGGGCCTAAAGCAAGGGTGTGTTCTCGCTCCACACTTGCTCAACCTTTTCATGGCTGATCTATCCCCCCAGCTGAACCGGGTAAATTACCATGCTCTGAGATTGGGACTGCTGACCCTACCACACCTTTCTTATGCAGATGATATCGTATTGATGACATCTGAGGGTGGGACTCCAAAGATCAATTGAAGAAGTTGCTGCATTTACTCAGACCAACAAATTGGAAATCAATGCAACAAAGATGAAAACAATGTCAGTAGGGAACAGCTACGGAGCTCCTCTGAAAATCAAACTAGGAAATGTAAGTATAGAAGAGGTCAACAATCACAAATATTTAGGCATATAATCCTTGATAAGAACTTCAACTTCCAGACACACAAGCAGTATATGGTGAGAAAAACAATGCCTTAACAGACGCTTCCTGCGAATTTAAATCTAATCCGGATTTTTCAAAAATCTAATCCCGATTTTTCAAAAATCTAATCCCGATTTTTCAAAAATCTAATCCCGATTTTTCAAACCGGCTTCATAAGGGGCGAATCGACAAATACAAACTTGATCTTATTGTCTTTATGGGCCGATAGGGCCAAATAAAGGAAACAAAAGTTGACTATATGTTTTATTGATTTAAAAGCCGCCTTTGACTCTGTACCACGAAACTTATTATGGGCCAAGTTTATGAATTGGGGTATCCCCAATCACCTTTTAGATATGATTAAGCTTTTATATACTGACACTTGGGTCCAGATTAAAGTCGGCGATGGTAGAAGCACAACACACCGGCTAGAAACAAATACATGTCTAAAACAAGGCTGTGTTTTAGCCCCTTGTCTTTTTAATCTTTTTATGTCTGACATCCCTACCCATTTTAAAGATGTTAATACCCACTCCCCAACTATACTAGCTAAAGATATCAAAATATTTGCAATATGCTGACAATACCATTTTATTGAGTCTAAGAACTATAGTTCACTCTTTTAATCAATATATTACCCTGCATGGTCTCAAAATAAATGCTAAAAAAACAAAAATAATGACTATAGAAGGAAGAAAATCAGATATGAAAGTATGGAACATCAATGGGTTATCTATTGAATCGGTAAAATCGTACAAATATTTTGGAATTACATTTGACGATAACATGTCGTTTAGGCAGTATTTTAGTAATCTTGAGGCAAAGGCAACATCCTTATCATTTGCTTTTAGAAAGCTAAGAGATAAGTTATCATGCCCAAATCATGAGCACCTCTTGAAGGTAATGAAAACCAAATTCATTCCATTTTTGGATTACGGCTCGATAATATTTCGAGACAATGATGCAAAAATCCTCGATGACATCCAAATAAAAGTATATAAATCAGTTTTTAGGATTCCCAGATACATAGGCCGTGCCAATGTAAGGTTAGAATTTGGTCTGAAAAGACAAACCTTGGCACGGCAATCTACTTACTTAAAAACTTTATTGTCATTATCACATTCAGAAGAAGGTTCTCTCGCAAGTCAGTGCTGGCATGAGATACTGAGGAGTAAGTATGCAAGTAGTTGGCATTCATTTTTAAATGAGTGTTTACTTAAATTCGAATGCCCAAATCTAGAGGATGAAATTAGTAGTAAATCTGTTTTAAAAAAAACAATAAATAAATCAGTTAACTTACTGTCAACTATAACTGATAACGATGAGCTTAGGAAAAAAAATCACTCATGGTCATTTGCCAACTCTTTTAGCAATTTGAAACCACAACTGTATTTGTTGACTCATTTAAAACTGTTATTAAAGAATATATTTATGCTAGTATGGTTTGGGAGATACCCAACTAAAGATGGATTTCCAAAATGGGAAAAAAGTGGTCCTCTAAATTATGTAGGCTGTGTGGTTCATGTGATGAAACATTAGTACATATTGTAACTCTGTGTTCCCAATTGCTAGACGAGCAGAAATTCCCCTTAAGATCCTTTTTTAATGAATTGGGGGTAAGAACTTGGAGAAATGCTATCATCACATGCCTTACTGTTGCCTCGCCTCGAATGATTTCTCGATTTGTTAAGTTTATTCAAATAGCTGAAAAGAAACTATTATCCTGTGAAGAATCGGCATTTTACTATTGGGATAAATATTTTTGAGGTGGTTGTAATTATGAAATGCAAACTAAGTAGTGAATTATTAAATTGCTATAGTATCTGTCAATCAGTATATTACATTTATTACAATTGTCATGTATATTTACAATATATAATTTTAGGACAATGTATTGTATATTTTATATTATTACCACCAGTCAATCAAAATAGGCCTAGAGAAAAAATAAAAGTTGCGTGAATTATAGTCGGGATATTACAGTTGCAATTTTAGCATAAATGCACTTTAATTTTTGTTGTTCTTGTCTATTGCCGAGGATATTGATAACACACAATTTTAGGGTTATATAAAGTATATTTTAAATCATAGCTATTAAGAATACATAATGATTTTGTAAACTTTGTTTTTATGCAAATTTAACGCAGTAGCCACCAATAATAGGAATTGGTCAATTATTCCCATGCTCTATGTGATTTTGATGCTATATTGTTGTTTTATTCTCATTGTATATGTGTGGTTGCTATTGATTGTAATGATTTTAATTAATCGACCAATAAATTTACACTATTCAACTCCTGCGCACTTGCTAAAGAACTTGCTAAAGATCTTAATGGACCCTCCTTTCAGTCACTACTAGCAATCATTAATGCAAAGTTGCTACCTACGCTAGCTAAGGCAAGCATGGTGATGCACTGTAAAGATACTAAAATCTTGAATAAACTCCAAACAAATACTTATTAACATGTTTTTGGTCTTACCTGTAATGCTTCAACCACCCAAGTCCATCTGGAATTTGGACTAACACAACAAGGCACAGCAGGAAGTTATCATACTATAAAATCTTGGCACAACATTTTGAACAATCGGCCTAGCCCTCTGGTCAATGCTCAATGGCAGTCTCTGATGAATGATGCAAATTCCAGCTACAGAAAATACTGTTGTCACTGGAAAAAAACAATACAGTGGACTTATGGGACCTAAATCTTCCACACCCAACTTTTTGCTGGGTAATTAACAAAGCAGCTAATATTCACTCTCTTATGGATGACAAGAATATATTTTCGGATCGGTCACATGCCTGGATGACAATACAAACATATGTCACTTTACAACTAGCAGCATAGCTTTCCCTAACTTATCCAGCGTATTCAAAGAAAAAGCTACTGGCTATTCGTCGAGGAGCACTGCCATCCTTAGCAAATAAATCATTGTGGAGATACAAAGGACTAAAAATATGCAGGCTCTGTGGTGCCTCCAAGGAAGATTTCATGCATTTGATCTGCATGTGTCCTGCACTAAATGGAGCTCACTCCTCACTGCTCAAACGCATCTTCAATGAGCGGGGGATAAAGACTTGCCGAACGGCCATAATGAGGAGCTTACTGGCACATGCATCAACAATGCCATTTGCGATTCCTTATTAGCGAAAAATAAGGATTCGCTAATAAGGAATAGCAAAAGGCTATGCATGTAGAAATCGCTTACAAAATAGCGATTTCTAAACATTCCTTAATTGCGACTCGCAAATTGCGAGTCGCAATTAAGGAATACCTCCCCATTCATTCCTATGGGCCTAGAGTCCCATAGGAATGAATGGGAAGACATTCTCAATTTGCGATTCTCAATTAGAGAATCGCAAATTGCTCATGCAATTTCAAGGGTGCCAGGGTGTCAAAAGGACACCCTGTTGCACCCCTGAAATCTGCATATGAGTACATCTTGCGCACACACATGCCCCAAGGGCATGTGTGTGTGTAAAATGGAACTTTGAAAAATGCACTATAGTGCATTTTTCAAAGTTTTTGCAAATTACCATGAAGTTCAACTTCATGGTGATTTGCTCCCCCTATTAGCGAAATCGCTAATATTTTTACTTTCATGCATTGCATTTAAGGAATCTCAGTTTGAGATTCCTTAAATGCAATTGCAATTTAAGTAATCGCAATTTAGAGATTACTTAAATTGCAATTTTTGCATTTGGGATGAAATACTGGTTGCAAAGGGGCAGATTCTGAGAATCTGCCCGTTTGCAACCGTTTTTTGCTTTGATGCATGTGGGCCTTAGAACCTACTGACCCTCAGATGAACTGTAAGCCCCTGAAATTCTTGCAACTACACAATAAATTACTCAAACAAACCACCACCAGCACAGCGTAAACAGCGATCTAGTACAGCGATAAAGAACCGGGGGACTATACAACATAGTCCTAAAATCCTTCAAAAACCTGGGTCTGCAGAACTTTGCACAAATAGAAGTAACAAACTAATTTCCTACGCTTATGCACAATGACACTAAAACAATTGCTTATTTTGAGAGTCGATAAATATTTTATGCAAACAATAATGAAAGCACTAACATCAGAGTTACTAAGCGGTTACGTCTGCAAGTTGATGTCTATAATGTAGCACTTTAGTACAACCAAATAATGTAACGACACACGTATGCAAAATGGCATCTTAAAATTGATAAAGCTGATCTGGTACAACACAAATACAACCAAGTATTATTATAGTATAATCCATGTTTTAATTGGAGGATTGTAAATTATTCTCTGAAATTGTTGAGCTGGCAAAGTGAAATTCCAAGAACCTGACAAAAGAGAAACTTTACTTATGAAGATTTTTTATAAGGGTTTTATTATCTTGTATTATTTGGAAATATTGTGGCGTTTTTTATTAACTTATGACAATAAATCGATTTGAAATTAATAGTACACATCAGTAGATATCCTTCCACCAATACCATGCCTGTTTACACAAACAAGAAGGTGTCCCAGTTTCGATCTATACCAAGCAACCGCTACCTCAAACCTTACCCTCGGATCCCTCCTTCCCCGCACTCGCTAATCAGGCAGTGTGTTTTCAGGCTTGTTATAACTCTCGTCCTGATGATGATCTATGTATCTTGGTATAGATCGAAACGTCGTCGACTCTTTTAAACAGCATGCACGTTAAACTCATGTGTTAAAGCCAGTGCATTACTGTTTACTTCCTAAAAGCTTGCCCCTATTATCTGCATTGGCGTTAAGCTCGTTTGTTTTGCCTGAAAAATGTCTATATATATATATGTGATTGTCCTTATTTGTTGTTTGTTGAAGGATACAGGACTGTGTCCCACTCTATTATGCTCTCTTAGATTTTGAATGACCACGGTTTAAATATTAAATCTACATGTCGGTATGGACATCTCTACCTAATATAGCACAGATTCTGGTCTATATTCATTGTTCTCTTACTTATACATGTTTGAAGGACCAATTGTTTTTCATAAACATGCTAATATGGACACCGCCACCATATGCTGCCCCTTTTCCACCCGGTCGACTGGCGGAAACCCGGCGGATGGTCTTTCTGTCCGCCAGGGTCCCCCTGCCATACTAATATGGCAGGGGGGCAATGGGTGGTGGCCGGGGTATGATGTAGGGTGGATCGCCATCGCCCGCATGGTGGTGGCGATCCGCCCTACATCATAAGAGATGCCTTAATATCTTTGATTGCGTCTGCATAATGACTATGTTATCATGTGAGGTTCATTCGCCCAACAGTAATCTTTATAACAGGACTATCCCTGCCTGAGTATACACTGGTGGTTTATTATTTTTCCATTCGTGATGTCCTTTGCTCCTCACCTGCCCTCCCTTTAATTGTCGCCATGCTCTGTATTGATATGGTCATGTTCACATTTGCTTCTGATTTCAGTGATCCATATTAGTATTATGTTTTTTTCCTTTTGCCTTCTTTTTTGTTTATTGTTGGTATGTTGAATTTTACTGTATTTTCAAAAAAGCAATAAAATACAATAGTACAATTTTTAAAAAACTGTGCCAATACCAGTAAGAACAATGTCAATGTATGCTACGACAACTGTATGCACTATGTTAAGGATGTCAATAGAAATGATATCAGTGACTGCCATATTAGTTTTAGGAGTTTAAATGAATTCATTTCATTGCTGTCGGATTCATCCAAGGTGACCTCCCCATCAACCTTGAGTCAGAGATATGTGGTTAGACAATTCCTACGACCCACACCCATGCCTATCGAATACCAGGTTATGCGTGGGGTCTCTTTTTACCTAAAGACAAATGCATGCCCAAGGAAATCCCTGATTGATCCCGCAGATAGATAGTTGCACCACAAACAGGGCTGAAGATATTGGCCCCATTAAAACACATTTGTCCAAGGGTTTCTGTCCCCCAAAATACCACAAATCTAGATGCCACATGGAGATAGAAACACTCAACCAATCAGAACATGAAATGCTCACCACCCATAGGAGCACACACGCCTCATGGTGGACATCTGGAAACACACTCCAGCCTACTCTAGCTCTCCCAAAGGTCAAGAGCCTCTGTGTCTTTATCTGATGCCTGCTCTTGTTAATTTACAACTGAGATGCTTTTTAAAATGTAGAAAATTGTTTTATTGTACCTAATGAACTGCATATAACAATGGCCAACACTTTGTACACCAAGAGACTTTGAGGAGACGCACTCTGTTTTGGCTCTCCTGGTTGCAGCGTTTAATTAAACCAACTTGTTCCTGTTGGGCCAAACACCTCTTGTCTTTATATTCATTTAAGGTAAACTTATATCCAATCAATATTTTGGCAAGCTAGTCAGGAGAGATTGGTTTATCGAGCCCACCTGCTATTGAAGGAAGGACCTGGGCCCAAACAGATTCATCTGTGCAAAAAGATTGATGAGCAGACGCCGTAATTGATTAGAAGTTCTGTAGAATCTACTGGGAGAAGGTCCAGCCATATACAGACGTTACAGGGTAAGAGGCTACATCTGATCCTTATTCCTTAGTCCCAACCTGTGGCATATGGCCAACTAGACAAGCCTGTAGACCCCTTTTTTCCACCTAGACAGCATTCTAGAAGAAGGCAAATTTACACTGGTGGCTCCTCGAGGGAGTGCTGCGGGGCTGCGGGTGGGGGAGGGACAGGGTGGGGGTAGTAAACTCTGGTATACCGTCGAACGGAGTTAAGTAAATAAATAAATAAATAAAGCGAATTACTTTGCGCGCACTGCATCGCCATTTTGCGTTGCAGTGCGCGCAATGTAATTCATTTTATTGATTTATTTATTTGCTTAACTTCGCCCGGCCGTATGCTGGAGATTACTTCCCCCCACCCTGACCCTCCCCCACCCCAGTCCACTGCCCCGCAGCACTCCCTCGAGGAGCCGTCACTGGAAATGTAGCTTCCTGACGTTTGGCATAGAGCTCAAGGTACCCCTCATCTCTGGATGTTAGTAAAGGATATCCTGACCTTGAGTGTGGAACAAGATCCGCCTCGTTCCTGGGTGTAAGCAAAGGGATAGCCTGAACTTGGGCATGGAACATGGTTTACCTCGTCCATGAGTGTTAGCACGGGATAGCCTGACCTGGGGCGTGGAACACGGGTTGGCCTCTTCTCTGGGTGTTAGCAAGGGCCAGCTTGGACTGCTGGACATGATGGCATGTCAGTACACATAGACTCTGGGTGTGATATAGGGCCAACATCTCAAACTTATTTTTTTGTCACAAAAGTTTTCTTAGAGCCATTGATTCCACACTGGTAGCATCTAAAAGAAGCAAGATGTGTTCCCCTTTTTCTCTCCGCTTGGATCACTGGGTGTTAGGCAGTAATACACACAATGCCAGGGTGTGATATAGGGTGTAATTTGGAAATTTGGGAAAATTCACACCATGGTGAATCAGGTGTAGCTTGTTCTGGGTTACAGGGGGCCAATAGTTATCAGGTTATTCCTTTTTTCTGTTTAAATTGCTGCTTATTCTTGTCTGCCGAGCCAATAGTGAAAAACTATCAGGCTCACCTAGCTATGCATACTGTGTAGAGCATCCCCTCTCCATGGGCTATAGGCCCTGGGAGAGGGCTCAGTTTTTTGGGACAAAGTAACTATTTTTTTCTGTCAACGATTTTAATCTCTATTAGGTTTTTTCCATTTGTATGCATTTATTGATGCTGTGGTGCTGTTGAAATTTAGCAAATCATGCCTCATGTGTAAATAATATGTTATGTTAGTAAGTCTATTCTTTAGGTAATAATAACCCCTTTTTTCCAAATCACATGTTCATGATTTCTAGTTTATTGCTATAAACCAATGTGAACTGCTATTTACTAACAATTGCACTTTTGTTGTAGGTTGTTCTTATTTCATTTTATTTTTGTCTCAATTTAAGGTTAATTGATCCCTTTGATGCATCAGTATTTTTTAAGCTCATTACCAAGTAGATTGGTTTTCGATCCCACCCGTGTACACAGTTCCCCAAAATTATAACAGGATTGTGAATTATTCAAAAAACATCTTGAGACAATTAGCATTTTGCAAAGACTTTGGAACAAACAGGCTCCCCACTCTATCATGGGGACTCCACTGGACGTCTTGAAAGTGAGGTCTCCCAACCATGCCAGGAAACTAGAGACACCGTGACGTGAGTGGCATGCCCATACTAAGACACACGCATTCCCCTGGCCTGAAGAGAGCATGTTCGACACCAACACCAGAGAACACACAAAGACTCACATACAAACCAGGTATATAGGACATAGGAAGGCTAAGCAGGAGGCCCTACTAGAATTATGGACCATCTTCGAGGTGGCCTCAGCCTACAAAACTATCCGGGAATCCATGAGTAAGGCACCTATCTGTACCTCCCCACCATATACCGACAGGGATGTACTCTCACTTAGGCCAGCTATCCTAGTTGCTGCCATGCTGGGTTATACCAATCCACTGGTCCAGGAGGCTGCTGGACCCTACCCGGGGCAGCAAGTTGCCGGGTGGGGAACATGATTCCAGATCCCGCCAGGTCTGGCACCATTGACCCCAGCTCAGACCAGTACCAGGCCCCCTCAGGGTTCAAACCCTCACCCATAGGCCACGAACCAGCAGGGTCATACAGAACAAGGTGTGCATACTCATGAGTGCCCCACTGGGTGCCTTAAGGTCAGAAGGAGGTTTGTAGTCCTCCTAGAAGGGGATTCCACCAGTGGCGGGGGAAGAAAGGAGTGCCAGCCCCGCAAGATCTGACTCTGAAGGGGGAGCCGCTGGTTTCACTCCATCATGCAGGCCTGAGGCACAGAAGAAGCATCAGGGAGTGAGGTTGAGGCCAATACATTGCCTAGCAGAATAGCACATAGCACTGAGAGAAGGAGGCAGCCCAGGTGGGAGTTAGAGGAAAGGCAAGAAATGAGGATGGAGAGAGAGAGCTCTCACTTGGGAAGCCCAGCCAGGAGAGGGGGCGATTTCCCCTCCCCCGAGGGAACATGAGCTCAGCCTAAGGCCCCATATAGGGATGAGCCCAGGGATGAGTCATAAGGAAGGCCCCTAACGATGGCCCATACATCACCGTGCCATTGACATAGAAGAGGGGCTGACCAGGACATAAGTAGCCAGGAAAGTCTGACCGAGACACAATCGAGACATAGAAGAAGCAAGGCACCTTTACGAATGCACAAGGAGAGCAATGACGAGGGCGTCCGCCGTTCCCTCCGGGCCTGCTGGTCTGACAGACCAGCCGCATGAGAAAAAATATCCAGAGAATATGGTGAGGTTTTGCACAGCCTTTTTGTCATCTACTGGCCTGCTGGACCAAAAGGAAGGGCCACCAGAATGAGAGTCCTTGGCCAGAGGAGGGATCCTTCGAAACTGAGGGAATGGCCATTGCGGGAGACTACATCTAGCATGGAAGGGCAGATCCAATATGGAACTACCCCCTACATGCAGGACTCCAGAAAGCACAGTAAGAACCATCTATGCACATGGTGCACAGATGGACAAAGAAGGGTTCAGGAATAAACTCTCCTCATTGATGGATGGGGCAGGGAAATGGATCTTCTGCTTTGAAAAGCCTAGCTATAGGCGATATCAAAAGCCTGCTCAGCAGCCTTCTTGGTGAGCAGACTGACACAATGTTCTCCCGAGCCCGCATCCCCGGAGTCACGCTCATCAACACCGAGCATGACGGGCGCATTTAATTTATTCAGGCACCCAATCTGTACGGCCGTAAGGGAGATCTTTCCTGACAACCCAGACATAGGAGAATTGATGGCGGGCAGTGACTGAGTCCCTAGATAGAATAAGAGAAGGTGGAGGCAAGAGACAGGACGGAACTGGACTGACACGGGTCCCCAGGTTGCATTCTCAAGAGGGGATTACCGACATAGATCAGGCTAGATAGCATAGTAGGGTTAGACACAAAGCCCTGGTGAGAAATACAGGCCCTCATAGTACACTATAACTGGAAGAGACAGGAGAAGGGCAGGGAGAAGCAATAGTAGTCCCAGAGAGATACCGTCAAGCTGTTCCAACAGAAGTTGAAAAAGACCACCCTCAAAGAGGGTGCGTTTGCAACAAACATTCAGATGACCCCCATCTCATGGGGAGCTTCACACATTTACCCCAGAGGGTATCCACGCAGTCCAAGTGGCTGAGGTCTGGTAGTCTTTTAGAGTGCCACTACTGTCACTGAATGTGCCACATGGCCAACTCAGAGTGCCACACCTGCATCACCCAATCAGCCTCAAGCAAATCAGGCTGCACCCACCCCACCGGGTGGATGGCTGGCCACACAACAATCACTGCAACAACAAACTGCAAAAAATCTCAGTCCAGTGGGAGCCGGACCCCCTGTTATGACAAGGGGGGGGTGACTGTCTGGGACAGCAATGCCCTAGCATAATAAAAGGGTAACAACACCCCCGTAAGTCCAACCTATTGCCCAAAGCAACCTACCCCCTTCACATCACTCCCAGTCACACTTCCTTACCTACCTCCACAACCGGTATTCAGGATAGCTATGCTATGTCAGGAATCCAAGCTATAATCTGCCATCCGGGTGCCTTTAGGGTTCCCAGGGCCCTGTGAAACTTGGCATCCTTGGCATGGTTTTGCCTCAAAACTCCTGCATTTTTGCCTGTGTGCTGGTCTTCGTTTTTGCTGGCTTAGATTCTTTGGACACTTTGCCACTGCTAATCAGTGTCAAAGTGCAAGTGCTCCTTATGTAAATTGTGAATATATGTATATATTTACAGTTTCTTTAAGTAATTGTATCTCCGGAACCCTTCAGTGGATCTTTCTCATTTTGTTATCTAAATATTCATTAAAAAGTGTCTATTTAAAATATATATTTTAAATAGACAATTTTTTATGAATGAGAAAGATCCACTGGAGGGTCCCAGAGATATAATTACTTAAAGAAACTGTAAATCACAACTTTACCCTCAACCACCAACAAGCACTGGTAATTTCAATGAATTTGACACGTAGAAACTTTTTTGAAAAAACTTTGGCCAAAGTTGAATATGATCACTTCCAGTCATCTTGGGCAGCCAACTATGGCAAGGAAGAGATCAGGGTCGCCAACAAAGTCCCAAAGAACAGTTACCTCAAAGAAGTTGTAGTCTCCAGACCACTTCCAGTATTATTGGTAAATTGCTATTGAAAACGGCAATGTGTTTTTTTACTGCTAGGACCTTTCAGATATGCACTATAGGTCCAACCTTCTAACATAATGTACCCTGTCTTAGGGCTCAATAGGCCTGCTTTAGGGGTGACTTAAAAATACTAAGGGGCCGATTCCGATACCGTCCGCAAAACGGACCGACCGACACAGACCCGGACAGAATACCGACCGAGGCGGACCAGCACCGTAAGACCCATGCAGTACGATGCAACGCAAGTGAATTACAACCAACATGTACGCAATACAAGCCGTACAACCGAGCCGTAGGGAAAATAGTGATCTGGCCGAAAAACCGACGCAAATTTCACCGACCGACACAAACCCGGAATGAACCTGACCGACCCGTACCCGCGATGTCCGATCCGCGCAGTACGATGCAATGGGTGTAAAACCAGACCGACTTGCACGGAGACCAAGCCGCACAACTGACATGCACAGAAAAATGGGCACACGAGCAATAGAGACCTTCGCGACCCACGCGTATCAAACACAGAAGATAGGCAGCGTGAACGAGGCGGAGAAGCCCGCACGAGACAACAGCAGTGTCCGTTTCCGTCACATGAACATCTACTTCATGCCTACAAAACACAAAGGAAAAAAGACAAAAAAAGGACCAAACAAGCAATGACAAAGCCAATAAATAGCAAAAAAAATGGGACAAAGACACAACCACAACTCCAAGGACTACAATCACTACCATCATCCCTTGCAAACAGGAGACACAGCCAGCAAACACCATTACACAGCAACCACAGACACACTCACAACTCACACATCACAAAACCCACACACCATCAGCACCTCATCCAAAAGCACACACACATACACCCAGCAAAACCAACACCAACCCACCCTCACTTGCACCCTCACACACATGTCCCTCACCACCACTCATCACCATGCCCCCAAAGAAGAATCCAAAGTTCACAGATAGTGAGTTAGAAGTGCTGGTAGACGAGATCATCAGAGTAGAGCCACATTTGTTTGGTACATTGGTCCAAAGAACCCCCATGTCACAGAAAACCAAGATTTGGGTGAGGATTGTAGACAAGGTGAACACTCAAGCACCAGCAAGGCGCACAAAGGACGATATCCAGAACAGGTAGTATGACGTGCGCAGGAGGGTCAAGAAACTCATCGAAAAAGATCACGTCAAGAGGAAGGAAGTATGTGCATGCTGGGAAGGGGGGTGTAGCCAAGAGTATGATGGGAGTCACAGTCACAGACAATCTACACTCACCCACATGGCCCAGCAAGCTCACACTGAACCATACTCGCCTCACAGGGAGTGGGAAGGGACTTACAAGATTTCTGATACTGGGCTCTGTTGTGGGGAGCATAAGGCCATACTGGGAATTGGCCAACCACAAACACCAGGACTTCACAGTCAGTCATCTTGCTATTGCTGTCACACCCCCTCATAGGGAAGCAGAGTCAAGAGGAAGGAAGTATGTGCATGCTGGGAAGGGGGGTGTAGCCAAGAGTATGATGGGAGTAGCAGTCACAGACAATCTACACTCACCCACATGGCCCAGAAAGCTCATACCAAAGCATACTCGCCTCACAGGGAGTGGGAAGGGACTGATAAGATGTCTGACACTGGGCTCTGTTGTGGGGAGCATAAGGCCATGCTGGGAAATGGCCAACAACAATATCAAACTCTGTCTGTGACAAGCTGGGAAAAAGCAGTGTACAGGCAGGGATCTGTTCGAAATGTAGAAAATGTTATGTTTGTGAACCATCGATGCATGTAGAAACATAACTCACATCGTGTGTCTCTTCCAAACACAGGTGGTGCTGGGCACCCAGCACCAAATGATGAGGATTCCCAGTCCCAGACTCTGCTGGACACTGAGCTCTCTGGTCTGACTCTCTCTTTGTCCTCTTCGGATGACGACGACCAACCTGGCCCCTCCGGTGTGAGCCATCATGCAGGACCAGCAGCATCAACATCTGCACCCCATGTACCCATGCCTCCAGCATCTGGACACCGACAGGGCACTCCCGCCAACACGGACAGACCAAGGCCAATGAACACCCACAGCACAGGGACACAGGACCCCCCGGAAGCTACAGCAAGCACCACCAGCAACACCACCCAAGGGGTCCCAGTGTCACCTGTGCGTCCCGCCGCTGGTCCTGCCCATGTGGATTTGCTGGGAGGGGTGGGCGGCAGAGGGTGTGCCTTGCAGAGGGGTCTGGACTGCATGATGACCCCCACCTGGCACGCATCATAGATGTGTACCAGGATAGCACCGGAGGATTTGGCCAGGTAGTGGGGATCCTCAAGGACATGCAACACGAGCAGGTCACCCACCATGCCTGTATGGAGGCCAAGTAGGATGCCCTTTCTGCGGTGCATCGGGACATACTCCAATGCCTCCGCCAGACCAACACCAACCTGTCCACACCTCCCTGTGTGGCCACAACATCTGTCGCAACACCATCTGCCAGCACCACAGGGAGGGAGGAGGACTCTGGCGGAGAGTCCCCTGCACTTCAGAGGCCTGCACCTGAGGATCCCCCCCCCCCAGAAGAAGAGGGGTCATCTAAAGAAGGACATGTGAGAGGCAGATGTCCCAGCACATCCCCCAGTGACTTTAAACCTGTTCTGGACAATGTTTTTTGTGTGCAACCCGTTCACCTTGTCCAATCGCACACAACTAGCCTACATGACATGGAGGGTTCATGTTGGGCCAATGTAGCAGATGACTGTGGACTTTACTCTGGACATTTCATGTACCAGCACTTCCAACTCTAAAGTGAACTTTGGATTCCCAAACCAATGTACAGCACCCACCAGCCTGTGCACTTCCCTCACACATGTGTAAAAATAAATCACCAGTACACCATACTTGCCTCTGTTGTGATTCCAACTTGTCATGTTCAGGGAGATGTTGATCTGCTACACAGTGCATGCCAAATACTGCAACAATGTGACCAACGTAAGGTGAGTCATGGTGATATGACACATGTGAGGGAGACACACCACTATGCCACCACAACACATACTCACCATGGCCATATTACTCATCCCACACAATGATGTTGACCTGAAACACATTGGCATGCACAGACACAACACCAACCCCAGTCAGTGGTAACAAGTCCACAGGTGAGGTAAGCAGATGTCACTCAGATGTGGGAAGACAGACAACGCACATAACAAAGCATAGCACAGGTTCATTACACATCAGCAACATGTTTATTCCACAATAGTTGTACGGTAATACTACTTAACAGTGGACACACACTCACAAAGTGTTGGAGAATTGAAGTCCAGGGATGTGTGGTACATCAGTTGATGGGAATTTACAACTTCCACACTGGTGTTGGCTTCTGGGTGTTGGGGGGCAGTGTTGATCAAACAACAGGCAAAGTACCCTGGGAAGGACAGACACAAGACACAGTCAAAAGCACAGCAGAACAGGAGAGAAATGCAATACACATGCACAAAACATGTCGTAAGAAACCTACACAAAGCAAGTTAGCAGTACTACCCTGTTGTGGAGTACACACCACCTGAATGGACACATCATTGCACACATCCAGTCAAGTGACACACAGACACACTCAGACAGCAACAGAGCAGCCACAACACATTCCAGGCTAACTCCATGCATTCACATAACCCTTGAAACTCACATTCAGGTGAAGAAGTTGTTGATGAGCTGTGAGTGGACGTCACCCTCATCCTCATCATCACCGACATCTTGGCCCAGGCTGGGATCCTCCACAGGTGCCGGACGTTGGTCATCGTCATCCTGGATGAGAGGAACCTCCTACGGCACTGCCATGTTGTGTAGCTTCCAGCATACAAGGATTATTTTGCACACCTTTGAAGGCTCATATGGGAGGGCCCCTCCGGTCTTGTCCAGGCAGCAAAAGCGGCTTTTCAGGAGGCCCAATGTCTGCTCAATCACCCTCCTGCTCTGACCATCTGCCTCATTGTAGCGCAGCTCGGCTGGTGTCACAGGGTTCCTGAGGGGTGTCAGCAACACGGCATGTTGGGGTATCCGGAGTCACCTACACACACAAAAATGAACAAGTAGCTGAGTTTTGTAGGAGTGCAGAATACAACATTGACAACGACACACAATGAGAAACAGTCAGTACATACCGACAAGCCAGGCATGCTGAGCTGGTATCTGTGACATCAGCGTTGCAATGTGACTACTCCTCATAATGTAGGCATTGTGCGCAGAACCAGGGAACCGTGCACACACGTGTGATAGACATGTCAGCAAGACATACCACCAGAGCATTGATGAAGTGGTAGTGCTTCCTGTTCCGGTATGCCTGCTCATGTGCCTGTGGTGGTATCAGGGCCACATGTGTCGCATCAATAGATCTGATGACGTTCGGCATCCTCCCCAGTGTATAAAAGGCATCCTTTATCTCAGGGAGTTCAGCTGGGCTAGGGAACTTGATGTACAGGTCTAGGAAATGCAACATCCCCTCCAAGACATCGCGTAGCACCCGACTAAACATCGTTTGCGACATACCACCAGCAGTAGCCACAGTGTACTGGAAGGTACCAGTAGTAAGGAAGTGCAGGGCTGCCATCACCTTCACGTCTTTGGTCAGTGCTGTAGGGTACGTCCGGCCAGGTAGCAGATGTGGCGCCAACTGCTCCGCCAACTCCTCAATCAGTGGCCTGGTGAACCGGTACCATCTGATGCAGTTGCGTTCCTGCATGGTTGCAAGGTCTGGGAACGGTCGATGGACAGCTGGTGCCCTGCAGTACAGAGATGCACAAAGGAAGATTGTCAGTTCATCCACCCATGTGGCCCTGACCAGGCTCAATATCACATGATAGATCATTACATTACACAATGTACTGAGGTGTGTGCTGTTGTGCATGGACACATATGTCACCTACATGACCACCACATCACATCCTAATTCCACATGTCCACATGAGTCCCATGTAGTGCAATGGCCAATCATCTGGCTGTGTCACCCACCTATGTACTGCTGCAACGTTCCAAACACACACCACAGTGACTAGTGAGGCCTGATGTCTCCCAGGCATCACAGATCTTTGCCATGTAGAAACCCAGGGTCCCTGTATTGCCACATCGACACTGGCATGGACATAGCGTATGACGTACACACCACAAGGCAAGCGTAAGTCCCACAGGTAGTAGCCACTATTGTTCCTGCTGGCCCTACATGTACGTCTCTAAGACACACACACACCATCAAGGTTGATGCATATACCACATGGATGTTGAGACTGTCACCCATTGGGCACATTTGATCAGACACATCTGAGACACAACATGCACACAGACTGTGGGTGCACATCAGTATTGTGGCTACAGGTCTCACTGTGACGTACATGCCATAACCCCCTGGACTCAGGATGTATATGACATGCCCGAAACATATCCATCATATAACAGTGTCCGTGACTCATGCCCATTACTGTACAATTGCACATCACAGTGGTAATGTGCACAACACACAAAGGATTCTGCCCCCATGTACACGTGCACAGCCTGGGAGTGGCTGCACAAAAGTGCCACCCAACAAACCAAATGTGGCACCCCCCCAAACACCCAGGGAATGCAGCCTTATATGCCATGGGACACTGTGTGGCTAATGCTGTAGTGTGGTAGGTGTGCACAGGTGTCCCTCGCCAGTAAATGTGTGTTGCATCCGTAGAATAGTCACAGAAATGAGGTCCGATGTGGGTGACAATGCGTACGCATTGCACGGTTCATGACCGAGCCGTGCGTACGCTTTGTCATTGACTGCAATGAGGTCCGACGCGGGTGACAATGCGTACGCATTGCACGTTTCATGACCGAACCGTGCGTACACTTTGTCATTGAATGCAATGAGGTTCGACACGGGTGACAATGTGTACGCATTGCACGGTTCATGACCGAGCCGTGCGTACACTTTGTCATTGACTGCAATGAGGTACGACGCGGGTGACAATTAGGGGTGGGCGGAATTAGCGAAATTCACTTTTGCAAATTATCGCGAAAATGTTAAAAATCTCCACAAACACGCGGAAATATCGTGAAGATGCAGAAGTTTTTTCCCGCCCGTTCGCGGAATTTTCTGCGTGGTCGCGGCTCGCCAACTTACCCATGCGGTTGCTCACGGATGCGGCCATCTTGTTTTCACTTGTCTCGCGGTGCATGATCGCGAGAAGATAGACATGATCGCGCGATGAATGACATTACTGCGGGTGCGAACTGTCGCGAGACAGCGCAAATGGCTACCAACAATCCAACATCTCGTGGAGAACGCGACCGGATCGGGAAAACTTGTCGGCGAACGCGGGGATTCAGGTAAGGCGATCGCGTGCACGTAAGAATGTATTATTGTACAGCGCGAGCAAGCAAAAAATTTCCGGTAAAATGCGGACTGCGGAAATTTTGACATTTTTGCGCTCTCCACGGAACGCGAAAATGTCAAATTATCGCAATTTCTGCGAGTGGAATGGAATTTTAGCCCAGGCCTAGTGACAATGCGTACGCATTGCACGGTTCATATCCGAGCCGTGCATACGCTTTGTCATTGACTGCAATGAGGTCCGACGCGGGTGACAATGCGTACGCATTGCACAGGTCATGACCGAGCCGTGCGTACGCTTTGTCATTGACTGCAATGAGGTTCGACGCGGGTGACTATCATGCATACACGTTGGGCAGGCATGGTCCGAGACAGGCGTACGCCTTGGCCATTGAATTGTATGGCGACAGGTGCATGTGTATTTTCAAAATACGAGTTGTACAGTCAGTTGAATGAGCCGGGCGCAACCATTGGCTCGGCACTGTCATGGAGACGGGCTGCGGATTCAAAACTTGTACGAGTTGTGCACTGGAAATTCAGTTGGATGCCTACAACAATGTTGCAATTTCAAGTGTTACATGAAGGTGAAGATTTGAGCGATGCGGAAGGCGTGTACGAGTCGTACATTTAAATGGATTGGCCAGATTCATAGAATGCAACCATGTTGGACCTGTCACTTGGGACACATGGCACAGATTCTGCCTCTGCAGCACAGATATAAGGCTGGCTGGCCCCCAGGGAGCTCACTTGCCTGCACTACATGCTACTGGACCACATCCCTGCTACCACTGCTGCTGTCTCTGCATCCTCTTGCTACTGCTATGGCACGTACTCTGGAGAGGGCCCCAGCCTTCACTGAGGAGGAGAACCAGACCCTGCTGGACGGGCTCCTTTCACAGTACAGCAAGCTCTATATGAAACCAGGGGAGCAGGTGAGTGTGCAGTCCACTGCCTTCGTAATTATGCATGTTGTCTGACTAGCAGGACTAGCAGTGTGTACACCAGTGGCAAGCATTCTCACTGACTACTTTCATCCCCCAAAGTGTGTAGGTACATGTAATGAACAGGTGTCCTGCTGCTAAAGTGCATTAATGCAAGCTTAAACTATACAGGCATTGCTAACATGTCAGACATGTAGGTGATTTGTCCTTCCCCATGGTTGCACTACCTGTGTAACTCATTTCCCTTTGTGATGATGACATGTATATCCAAATGTGTGCAGCACAAATATGGGGCATGTGTGTTAATATACTTTTAACTTTCTCATCCTCACAGGTTGATGCCCACCAGAAGCAGGAGATATGGCTGACCATCTCCCGGGCTGTTCGTTCAGTCGGGGTCTACAGGCACCGGATCCGCAACTGCCAGAAGAGGTGGCAGGACCTTTGGGGCTGGACCTGGAGGATTGCTAGAGTCCAGCTAAAGCTGTCACCTCCACGCAGGAGGGGCAGACACCGTACCCTGACCCCCCACATGCTCCGGATACTGGCGGTGGTCTTCCCGGACCTGGATAGGCAGATGAAGACCAGACAGCAGCAAGATGGGGGTAAGTCTATGCCTAATCTGTGTACTATGTCTGACATGCTGTTAGAAATGGGATTTCTGGTTGGCTAGGGCTTGCGCCAAAGCCAGGCAGAAACCACCACTCTAGTCAGGGCTGGGGAGTTACACGCCAAAGATAACCCCTGCTCACCCCCTTGGTGGCTTGGCACGAGCAGTCAGGCTTATCCCGGAGGCAATGTGTAAAGCGTTTGCGCGCGCACCCAGCAACAACACCCAAGGCCCACCACAAAGGAAACTCCACACAAGGTATTATATAAAAATAGCCTTTGTATTATACCAAACACATTAGATAATATTCACACAATTTACACTGTGCCAACTGGCACTGGGCAGAATTTAACAAGGGATTATAGGAATTAGCACTTTTAGAACTTAGCACTTAGACATAGGATATAAAATTACTGTAGCACAAAATAACACGTGTAGCACACAACCAGTAACTACTGGTAAGAGGTAAGTACCACCTACACAACCCTAACCACCTTAGGAGAATGTCACGCAGGGAACCAGGACCTCACTAGCACCACCTGTACTAGGGAGAATAACCACCTAAGTATCACAATACCTGTAGGGGTAAACGCACATTACACATGATGCATCACAACACATTCAGAGGTGTAAACACAAGGCACATGACGCATAAAAACACATTCAGAGGTGCAGGTTTAGGAACAATAGCGCAAAACTCACATTAGCCACCACCTATGGCAGTCCCTAGGCCAACTGGCCTTTCAGAGGCTCAAACGCCCTTCGTCCACAAAGTCACTGCTGGACTGCGCAGGCTGCGCAGGCCAATGCGCACAGGGGCACAACCTAAACGTGGCAGCTGCCTACTAAGTGCTGGGCAGCTGTGGGGACTGAGCGTGGGCACCACTGTGCCTTTTAAAACAAATAGAGCAGTCACGTGGAGCCTCTCGGGGCTCTAACCACCAGAAATGCCCCCTAGAGCCTTTGTGGCTCAAGAACAATGTGCCCCCAATGTTGGAGTCCCTCTGGACTCTGAGCAAAATACTGCCCCCATTGTTGGAGCGGCCCGCTGCCTTCCGGGGCCGCTCTGATCGCTACTGGAATGCCCCCGTGTCGGTGGAGCCTTACAGGCTCTAGAACAAACAAAGGTGGCGTAGGTTGGAGCCCTCTAGGCTCGTCAGACAACCAATCTCCCAACCGTTGGAGCGGCCTCGCGCTCGTGACCACCAATCTGCCTCGCGTTGGAGTCCCACTCGGGGGACTCTTAATCAATAATGCCCCCCCTTGGTGGGAGCGCCCCCCCTCTATTAGGCGGGGGGGCTGCTCAGGAGATTGACCGGTCTGGGACCGGCACCCACAACATGCGCACGGAGTCCCCCAGCCCTGCTCAACTTACCGGGCTGTTGCTCTGGGGACTCCCGCGTCGTCTCTGCCCTCCGCTCTCCGCTGCCGGCCGCACTTCACCCGGTCCACCTCCTCGGGACCGGGACTTAACTCAGGGGTTGCCTTCCCCCTCTTCTGTGCGACGGGGAGGTGGAAAGGAAGCGCGCGAGGCTCCAGGCTTGCCTCGTGTTGCAGCCTCGCGCTGCCTTACCCTGCCCACTACCGGGCAGGACCTCCTTCACTTCTGGTTCACCGCAGGCAGCACGGCGGCCCTGTCTTCTTGGTGGCGGTACGGGGTAGGCTCCCGCAACTTAAACAAAGCAATAAGCGGGGTGGGCACCCGCGACAGCACCAGTATGCGGGGTGGGCACCCGCTATCAGAATAATTAAATAAGCGGGGTAGGCACCCGCGAGGATCCCCACAGAACCATGGCAAGGTCCCTGGCGGGGTGGGCACCCACTAGGGATATTAATTCCCTACTAAAGCGGGGTAGGCTCCCGCTCGGAAAGCAGCAAAAAGCAGGGGAATCCCTACGTCGGGATTCCCTTGCAAAGGATCGCCGTCCAGCGCTGTTCAGCTCACGAAGGCGCTCCTCAGGGCGGCGAACACCAAGTCAGGAAGGTGATCAGGTGGAGAGCTTCCCCACCAGCCAGGCAAGGCACATGGAAAGTCTTTCAGCAGGCAGGGGGGCAAGGACTGGGCCCAGGGGCCAGCTCACAGGGCCCTCCAGCAGGGAGGCAGTCCCCAGTGGCGGTCTCTCCTGGCGCCCAGCAGCAGCAGCAGCCCCCCTAGTTAGGATCAGCAAAAGAGAACCAATTGTAAGGGGGCACAGCCCCTTCTTATACAGTGAAACCCTTTGTTTCAAGGTGCAGGGGAGGGGCGAACCAGTTACAACTGGTTCCTGAGCACTTTGTTTTGCTCAGCCCTTCTCCCTATTCAGAGAGCAGGCCAGGGTCATCAGTCGCACCACAGGGGGCGGAGCCAGCATTGTGTGGGGAAAGCCCAGCCCTATTCAGGTCCTAGGTGTACTCCTCCCACCCATCTGGTTGCTGATCTCCCAATTCACCACTGGGCGACTCCTCCTGACTGGGGATCCCCTAGCCCATCACATGACCTCAGCCAGCCAATCACACGACAGGCAGTCTCTACACATTTATGCCAGCATCTAGAAGTGGCACTTCCATACTAGCTACATGGACACCGCACACATCATCGCGCAGCATTTCATCACACGAGTCCGCACATACCAAACTCGCACCTGCACTCCCCACGCATCAGGAACTACCAGGGACACATACATTCCCCCATGCATTCCTATGGGAGGGCAGGCCAACCTCACTACATGCACGCACTTTACCCTGGGACACAGTGGTAAAGTGCGCAGAAACCAAAAATCACTAACACAAGTCACAGTTAAAAAGCAACAAGTTTCAGGGGTGAACCTGCCAGAAGGGCCAAGTCCAACACATGCTAATTGCAGTCTTTTGGCCTGGTCACACTTCCACATTACGTAGGTCTTGTAGTCCAATACCCAGGTCCCTCAATTGTGTGATGCACCCTCCTCATCTGTTCCACAGGTGTGGCCCCTACAGTCTGTTGCTTGTGTCACTAGGGCACTGTGTCCCTGCAGTCAGCTATGCTTCATCTATCAGACAGCATCTGTTCCCGTGACTCTGTTGAGTGTTTCATGGGTGGGTCAATTGTTTACACTATGCCTGAGATCTGACATGTGATCTGTGTGTGCCCTTGAGATGCGTTCCAATTGCTGGTTTGACTTGCCACATGTGGCTGGGGTATTCCAAACAAACCCATGCAGCAGGGGACTCCACTTTTGGGGCCTCAGGAGTATGTTTATCAAGTATGTCACACTTACTTAGCCACCTGACTACTGTCCAGGGCCAAACACTGTTTCATGTAGACCTGGCCAGTCATGCCTCCTCAAGGGCATTTAGAAACACTCTGTAATCCCACTCCTGTGTATCAAATTACAGGTTGTGCTTAGTGACATGTGCCCTCAGGTGTCTGCCTCTGTATCATTAGGGTGTGGCTTGTTGTTACGTACAACTGGGGTGTCCATGGTTCAGAGAGTCAGCATGACATCTGAGATGTGACTGTGAGAGACAAGACCTGTGTGACATATAGGTGTGTGAACATCTGACAGCGCACAATGGTGTATGCAACTGTGTCGTTCATGCAGCTGGGTTACATGCATGGCAGACTGTGATGTGTTAATGTACAGGGAGTTGTGTTTGCAGAGACTCATTTGTCTGAGTTGCATGATGTGGGGTCTTCTGGGTCCTGTATATATTGTTTGCAGGGGATGGGCAAGTGCACCGGTCATCTGCAGAGTTAGCTTTACCCCTGAGCTAGGATTGTGAGTCAGTGCATATTTTCGTTGTCTGGATGTCCTGTCCCTGTGTTGACTGACTTTCAGGGCATCCCAGTGCCATGGCATTTAACTTGCTATGAGTGATCCGGCATTGTGTTCAAGTGGGCACCATGCACCCTATTGTGGCATTGCCCATCAGGACATGAGAACATCATAGTGTGTGTTGCTGGCATGCATCACAAGCATGTGAAATGAGTCTTCATCAGGACACCTGTACTGAGTCAGTAGCAAGAGATGTGCTGTGTGTATAGTGACATACTCCTACATGTTCACTTACATGTCCAAATGAGGTGTGGGTGGTGCATGTCGGCACATTGGGCTGTTAGCATCCAACATGCAACAGTCATATGTGTGAAAGTCAAGGAGGGATATCTGTGCCATGGTTGATGTTGAGAATGACAATTGGCTTATTCTAAATAGTGTTGGCACTTTGAGCTGTGTGCAGCTGATGATGCCAGGGCTTGCCCTGTGATGTGATGTACTCACTGTGGTGTGTGCAGTCGGTGCAGGTGACTGATGTTGTTCTCTTACTTCCTATTCCTATCAAGATACATCCACGGCCACAGAAGGGGACAGCTCCATGGACCAGGAGGAGCCACAGTGCCTGACAGGGACAGAAGGAGAGGAGTCAGGGGACCCAGTGGCATGGAGGGTGAGTGGAGCCACACAGAGGAGTCGTCAGCACTATCACCCCCAGCTGAGGGCCACAGCAGCTCTGAGGATGACTCCCTTGTGGAGGCGGGTGTCAGCAGCCACCAAACCCCAGCTAGTGAGGCTGTCCCTGCCACCGCCAGCATCACCACCACCACCACCCTCCCATCAGCTCCTATTCCAGAGGTCCCTGTAGGCTCCCGTATTCGTGAGCATGTCTCCTTTGTGCCAGACACCGCACCCCCTGCCCCTGTGTCCCCTGCTGCCCTGAGTGAGGAGTCTGTGGACTTACTTAGACAGATCCATGTAGGACAGAAGTCGATGCTGAAGGTCCTCCATGCACACACAAGTCGGTTGATACAACTGGTGTCGTTCATGGATGGCATTTCCTCGGGCATGTCTTCCCTACAGAGGACCAATCAGTCCATGGCCTCCTCCCCGATGGCAGCAGTGTCCCTCCAACAACAGTCCCGTACCCCTCCTACCCCAGCACCACCCACGATTCCTACCTGTCCCAAGCACAGACACACCAAAACCAAGGTCTAGACGTGCAAACAAGCAAGCGCAGGGGACTGATACCACACTCACAGGGGCTGGTTTGCAGACACACACACAGTCATCCACAACCACTCCTCAGTCCTCCGAGACCTCTCCCTCCCAGCCCCTTTCCTTTGCATCACCTGCAACCCCATCTCCCCAGAAGCTCTTCCTCTGTGACCTTGGCCTCTTCCCCACTGACCCAGCAGATCCTGATTACAAGGGGAAGAGGAAGTCCCCACACACTGAGGGGAGTGCCCCTCATACCCGGACACCCAACCCCAGGCACAGTCAGACTGAGACCCCCACCCGCAGGTCCCCCTGAAGCTGGAAGAGCAAGACCCCCCCGCCACCACGCAGCTCCAAGGCAAAGTCTCCGTCCTCCATCCCCCAGGCCACCACTCCAGAGGTTCCCCCTCCACTTCCTGCCCCGGGTTCCCCCAACCACAGATACACCATTCCCAAAATGCTAAGGCCATCCCCCCACCACTTGCTCCTGCACACCTGGTCAGACGGTTAGTGCCACTGATGTGGGGACCGTGTCTCCCCGTCCTGCCGACCTCACCTGCCCCCCATTCCACTCCCATGGATATAGGCACTGCAGTGGAGTCCACAACCACCCCGTGTGACTTGGACACTGCAGTGGGGACCCAATCCACTCCATCTGACCTGCCCACTGGAGTTGTGCCGGCACCCAGCCCATCTAACTTGTGCCCCACAGTTGTGACAGCACCCACCACTTCAGTCAGCTCCACTGCAGCTGCAAGTTTCTCGCCTGCATCCACCACCTCTTCACTGCCTCCTTCTGCTGCGCCCTGATCCTGTCCCTGCGGTGCCTGGCCTGCCCCCATGTATGCCCCTCCGAGGGGATGACCCCAGTCCTTAGCAGTGCAGGCAAGCAAGGTGTGACAGTTGTTACTCTAGTTCACTCCTTGGCATTTGGACATGGACTGGCCATTGGCCTTTTGTTTGAACAGACATTTAACTTTTAATATGCTGAATAGAGCTTTTTTCTTTATCCCTGTGAACTTGATTTAGCTGTACATTATGTTGATGATATTTAACATGCCCTTGCACCTGTAATGCTTGGTTTCCAATATTGAATACTGATGTGTTGCTGTGAGGTACTCCATGTCGTCCATGAGATATGTATCCTATTCTGGTGGGTATCCATGTCATCCTTTGCAGCTACCTGGGTGTGTCATGATCAACTTTTTGTGGACATCTCTGTGAATATTTCATTTGCATGGTCACATCTGTGGCTTGCACCCATGCACATATGATGTGCTTCCCATTGTCCAATTTGTCAATTCCACAGACTTTGTGCGCATCACCACTGGACCTACAGGTGTGAGCATCATTGGTATAGGAGCAACTGGGTCCTCTGTGCAACTTGCTAGACATATGTTTTGAGTATGTGCAGATGACTCATGGGAGACTCACATACCCAGGCTGTTGTGACCAGAGCCTTCATTGTGTGGTAACTGATGGCTGGCTGACCAAGTGATCTACAGACATGAGAGTGAGAGGTGCTGTGAATTTGTTTGGCACAGCTGGGCTTCCACAGGAGTTGGGTCCACTCAAGTAAGTGTGTTGTCCGGTGACATAGCCTTGGCGTGTGTTGTATGCACATGTGTGTGTGTCCACATCCCTGTTCGTACACAGGCAGTGTTCCCTTGATATGTTCCTGTTGTTGATGCTTGCTGAGTGGTACTGTGTTCATCCCACTACTTTGCCATGGGCTGCCAGATGTGTGGGTGCATGACACACTACTGTTCATCATTGGGATTTGTCAGTTCTGAGTGGTGATGATGTTGTCAGACACAGATGGGACACAGTCAGGGTTCCCCAAGGCACTTTTTTATTTGCAAAATCATGTAGTTGTCCCTAGGTGGCACCTTTCAGGAATTGACACATTTGTATGTGTGTTTGACTGCTCCCACTTGTCGGGTTCATGGCTGCAATGTTGGCAGGTGTCAGCATGTGTGCCTTGTGGTCCTCCTTGGCTTCTGCATTGTCCTGGGACTGTGGCAGGGATTTTGAAGGTTACATGAGCTTTGAAGTCATGACCATGTACCGCATACTGTGCAGTATGTCTGTCATTGCCCAGGGTTGTAAACTGTCCTTGTGTGATGTGTCTGTGCACCTTAGTTCCTCCCAACATTCCTGTGTTTGTCATGGGTGCATGTGCAATGTCACCTGTCCATGTGGGCTTCAGAGATGCACAATGTTGCAGTTCAGGATGTGTGGTGTTGAGGCTAGACTGATGTAAATGTTTGCATGGATGGACCCCTAGCTCCCGTTTGTCCATGGATGACGGGCCATGCTGAGTGATTTGTGTTTGTGTATGTGTGATGTACGTTTGTGGAACAGGACACATGTCTGGGTTTCCCAGTTTATACAACATCTGCCTTTGTAATCACAGTGGAGGTGTAATGCATGCTTGTGTCTCCTCAATGTCAGGTCCCTGGGGGCAGTGCTGTTGTGTGTCAGTCTCTTGCTGTGTTAGTTGATGTTCTTTCCAGCTTGTGCCACATGTGTCTTTTGTGCTCCCTCTCATCTCACAATACCTGATTGCCCACTAAGGGTGTCCCAATGATGGTTTACTTTTGTATGGTACTGTGTCCACATCTGTGTCACTGTGGTTCAGCCCCCCTCATGTGTTGTGTAGTTGCTTGGGGATACTGTGACACACACACACACACATGCTGTGTCAGATGTGCAGTGTGAGGTTGCCTGTTTGTGTTTTTGCATCTGCATCAGTGCATTGGTACTGCGGTTGTGGGCATTTGCCTGGATGCTGTTTCTGTGATTTTCCCTGCTGTCCCTGTGAGTTATATCATGTCATTGTGCACATCTATCCTGGTTGTTAGGTGCCATTGCTGGCACGAAATGGGAGTTTATGACCTGACACCTACAGTCTAAACAGGTTGTTTTGATTAGTGTGTCTATTTTCGAGATGTGTGTTTGCTTGTTCATGGTCACTTCTGCTCTTGTGTCATTGTACACTGTATGCATTGTCAGCCCCCATGTGTGGAGCTTGTCTGCACATGGCCGAGAGTGTGTTAGGTTTTCACTGTTAGCCTCACCACATCTCTGTGGGAATTGGACACAGCCACTAGTTTGCCACAGAAGTGTTTAATGTGTTGGGAGCAGGGATCATACATGCTGTTTGTTATTTGCAGCTTTGACCATGATGACACTTACCTTTTGGTCACTGTGATGAGGGGAGTTTAGACCTCATCACCACAATGCTCAACCTCAGCTGCAGTTTGGAAGCCCACACTTAACTTCTGTTCTACTCAGTGAGGGGGTGTTCTTTGTACATTGCAACAGTGCTATAGCGATGCTTGCCTTGTATAGGGCACACTCATTGTTGGTCACACATGTGCTGTTGTATTTTCAAAGTCATAATCACTGTTGTGGGCATTTGTCACAGACTACACAATGTTGTCATGATGTTAGGGGGGATGTATTTTGCTGACATACCTAATGTTGGAGTATGATGGATGTGTGGTGCATCACCCATCCTATGAGTGGGGTTGGCAGGGGTGATGGGCAACATATGCCCTATGGGTGGGGGTGGCAGTAGTAATGGGCAACAGGTCCCCTATGAGTGGGGCTGGCAGTAGTGATGGGCAACATATGCCCTATGGGTGGGAGTGGCAGGGGTGATGGGCAACAGGTCCCCTATGAGTGGGGGTGGCAGTAGTGATGGGAAACAGGTCCCCTATGAGTGGGGGTGGCAGTAGTGTTAGGCAACATATGCCCTATTGCTGGGGATGGCAGGGGTGATGGCCAACAGGTCCCCTATGGGTGGGGCTGGCAGGAGTGATGGGCAACATATGCCCTATGGGTGGGGGTGGCAGGGGTGATGGGCAACAGGTCCCCATTGAGTGGGGGTGGCAGTAGTGATGGGCAACATATGCTCTATGGCTGGGGGTGGCAGTAGTGATGAGCAACAGGTCCCCTATGAGTGGGGGTGGTGGGGGATGGGCAACAGGTCCCCTATGAGTGGGGGTAGCAGGGGTGATGGGAAACATTAGCCCTATGGCTGGGTGTGGCAGGGGTGATGGGCAATAGGTCCCCTATGAGTGGGGGTGGCAGTAGTGATGGGCAACAGGTCCCCTATGAGTGGGGGTGGGGGTGGCAGTAGTTATGGGCAACATACGCCCTATGGGTGGCAGTGGCAGGGGTGATGGGCAACAGGTCCCCTATGAGTGGCGGTGGCAGTAGTGATGGGCAACAGGTCCCCTATGAGTGGGGGTGGCAGGGGTGATGGGCAACATTAGCACTATGGCTGGGGGTGGCAGGGGTGATGGGCAACATGCTCCCTATGAGTGTGGGTGGCAGTAGTGATGGGCAACAGGTCACCTATGAGTGGGGATGGCAGGGTGATGGGCAACATTAGCCCTATGGCTGGGGTGGCAGGGGTGATGGGCAACAGGTCCCCTATGAGTGGGGGTGGCAGGGGTGATGGGCAACATTATCCCTATGGCTGGGGGTGACAGGGGTGATGGGCAACATATCCCCTAGGGGTGGGGGTGGCAGTAGTGATGGGCAACATATGCCCTATGGCTGGGGGTGGCAGGGGTGATGGGCAACATAAGCCCTATGGGTGGGGGTGTTAGTGGTTCTGGCCATGCAACCCCTATGGTGGCCTGTTGTTATTGGCCAGGATGTGGAACCCCTGTGTGTGTGTACCATTTTGCGGGTACGTGTCATTTGTTTATGTGGTAGGTGTCTGATTTACCGCCTGCGCCGTCGGCGTCGGTTCCTGAGCTGGTCATAGATGTAGAGTACTGGTATGACCTGCGCGATGGGATTCATGATGTGTTCATGTCATACGCGCTGCTTGTTGCTCCGTCTCGTACCCGCTGCAATCTGGTCCGTCTCATAGCCGTGTATTGAGTTGTGGCGCGAATCGTAGGTGATATGCTTGTTTTCCGGATGCTATGACATCCCATATGTGGAGACCCGTCCGGCGCGTAGGAAGTACCCATCGTACTTGTCAGGCCGGAAACTGCTATGGATACTGCTTCTGGGGGACTCGGTTCAGCGTTAGGAGTTATGGCTCGAACGGAGAATGGAGCTTGAATCACAGCCTACGTGTCGGTCGTGTTTTTGGCAGTTATGCACATCGTGCTTCCTCTGCAGGACTGACCGGCTACGGGTATGTGTCGGTCGCACGGTAAGGCTACGGACAGTTCTCGGAGAGCTGTACGACCCGGTATCGGAATCGACCCCTAAAAAGGAAGGCTTGGGATTTGCCATGGCTTGAAATGGCACCGTCCAGTTAAGAGTTTAATGGTGCATAGACAAAATATTGGGTTTAAAATGTCGACAAACGCAAATATCAAGTTTTAAATATTGTGATACACAAATATCAACAGGAAGAATATCGTGGTCAAGAATATCGACTTGTAGGTAAAAAATATCATTTTTGTAAATATCGAAGTTGTTAATATCATTTTCAAAAATATAGTTGTTTGAAATATCGTTGTTTTAATTAGTGTATGTATTTTAATATGTATTTTAAAAGTATGTGATCTTTTTTTGTATAAGAAAATATATGTGTTGCATTTTTAGTAGTTATTAATATTAGCTTAATTAAATATTACATTTTTAAGTTATGTATCGGGTTGTGGGCTTATAGGGGAATATTGTGGGTAGTAATTCAATTATAATAAATAATGATTCGTTTTTTATGTATTAGTATTAATTTAATTTCTATTTTATAGTGTTAATTGTGGGAAATAATTTATTATTAATTATTTATTAATTGATTGTTAATTATTTTTAACTAATTTTTTAGGAGCGGGTTGTGGGTTTAGAGGGGAATAGGGTGGGAAGTAATTTAATTATAATAAATGTATTAATATTTTGTATTTAATATTATTTATTTAGTTTATATTTTATAGTGTCAATTGTTGGAGTCATTTTATTATTACATATTTATTAATTGGTTGTTAATTATTATTCATTAATTAATTTGTAATGAATTATGTTGACTGTATCATTGTTTTAGGGAATGGCTGGTGGGTTTATAGGAGAATAGGACGGGAAGTAATATATTTAAAATTAATTAATAATTGTTTGTTAATTAATGCTAATTATTGAAATTAAAATATGGCAACTGTGTGGTTTATAGTGGTAAAGGGTAGGAAGTAAATTCTATTAAATTAATTAATAAGTTGTTGTTATTTGATATTAATTTATTAACGTAAAATTAGTTATGGAAATTGTGAAATGATTTTTAGGTGTGGGTTGTGGTGTTTATTGGGGTAAAGGGTGGAAAGTAATTTATGTTTAATTAATTATTAATTAGTTGATTTTTACTATTAAATTAATGATTGATAAATATTTATGGTTAGTCCCCTATGAGTGGGGATGGCAGGGGTAATGGGCAACATTAGCCCTATGGCTGGTGGTGGCAGGGGTGATGGGCAACAGGTCCCCTATGAGTGAGGGTGACAGTAGTGAAGGGAAATAGGTCCCCTATGAGTGGGGGTGGCAGGGGTGATGGGCAACATTAGCAGTATGGCTGGGGTGGCAGGGGTGATGGGCAACAGGTCCCCTATGAGTGGGATTGGCAGTAGTGATGGGCAATAGGTCCACTATGAGTGAGGGTGGCAGGGGTGATGGGCAACATAAGCCCTATGGGTGGGGGTGTTAGTGGTGCTGGCCATGCAACCCCTATGGTGGCCTGTTGTTAGTGGCCAGGATGTGGATCCCCTGTGTGTGTGTACCATTTTGCGGGTACGTGTCGTTTGTTTATATGGTAGGTGTCTGACTTACCGCCTGCGCCGTCGGCGTCGGTTCCTGAGCCGGTCATAAATGTAGAGTATGACCTGCACGATGGGATTCATGATGTGTTTGTGTCGTACATGCTGCTTGTTGCTCCGTCTCGTACCCGCTGCAAGCTGGTCCGTCTGGTAGCCGTGTATTGAGTTTTGGCGCGAATCCTAGCTGATATGCTTGTTTTCCGGATGCTGTGACGTCCCATACGTGGAGACCCGTCCGGCGCATAGGAAGTGCGCATCGTACTTGTCAGGCCGGAAACTGCTATGGATACTGCTTCCGGGCGACTCGGTTCAGCGTTAGGAGTTACGGCTCAGACGGAGAATGGAGCTTGAATCACAGCCTACGTGTCGGTCGTGTTTTTGGCAGTTATGCACATTGTGCTTGCACTGCAGGACTGACCGGCTACGGATATGTGTCGGTCGCACGGTAAGGCTACTCGTTGTTAATTGATATTAATTTATTAACGTAATATTAGTTATGGAAATTGTGAATTTTTTTTTAGGTGTGGTTTATTGGGGTAACGGGTGGAAATTAATTTATGTTTAATTAATTATTAATTAGTTGATTTTTACTATTAAATTAATGATTGATATATATTTATGGTTAGTGTTTATTGTTATTTTGTGTGTGCGTTTTGGTTTTATAAGGGTAGCGCTTGGGAAGTAAATTGAGTTTTATTTGTTTAAAAATCGAAATTAAATTAATAATATTTGTTTAATTTGTTAATTAATTATGTTCATTATGGAGGTACATTTTTAAAATAAATTACATGTGGGTTGTGAATTGTGTGGTGTTATGGAGTAGGAAATAAAAAATATACATTTATGTAATAATTAATGTTTTTGTTTATAAAACTTTTCGGTACAAAATAGATTTTTGTTTTTGAATTATTTTAGAATTTTTTAAAATAATGTTTCTAGGTATTTGTTTGATCTTTTTAACATTCTAATCTGTTTCTATCTTTTGTAATGAGTGGCAATAGTAATTTTTACCCCTCCGCTATCCAACACTTTCCCTACTGTTGCACTCACTGAAGTGTGAATAGTAAATTGTACCCTTCCACTATCCAACACTTTCCCTACTGTTGCACTTGCTGGTGTGGGATTAGAAATTTTTACCCCTCCGCTATACAACACTTTCCCTACTGTTGCACCCACTGGAGTGGGAATAGTAATTTTTACCTCTCCGCTATCCAAGACTTTCCCTACTGTTTCACCCACTGCAGTGGGAATAGTCAATTTTACCTCTCCGCTATCGAACACTTTCCCTACTGTTGCACCCACTGGAGTGGGAATAGTAATGTTTACCTCTCTGCTATCCAACACTTTCCCTACTGCTGCACCCACTGGAGTGGGTATAGTAATTTTTACCCCTCCACTATCCAACATTTTCCCTACTGTTGCACTCACTGGAGTGAGAATTGTAAAGTTTACCCCTCCGCTGTCCAACACTTTCCCAACTGGTGCACTCACTGGAGTGGAAATAGTAGTTTTTACCCCTCCGCTATCCAACACTTTCCCTACTGTTGCACTCAATGGAGTGCAAAATTTAATTTTAAAGACTGTTAAATATTTTAGAGTTTTAATTTATAATATAATGTTTTGTATTATATTCATAAAATTAAAAAATAAATAAAAATTAAAAGATTATTAATTGTTTTAAAGGAAATAGATATATTTTACATTTTATATATGTTTGTTTAATTATTTTTTAAATTAAATTAATGTTATTATATTTGTTAAAATGTATATTAAAACTAAATTATTTTGTTAAAGTTTATTTTATTATTTAATATATTTCACATTAATTGTTATTTAAATAAAACTATCAATATTTTGTATATCTATATTTTTTACATCGATATTTTAGTTTCAATAATTTTGTACTTACCATTTTAAATATAAGATGTCGATATTTTCGAAATCAACATTTTTGCATCGATATTTGTGTATGGGGTATTTTGGGCATCGATATTCTATCAGTGAACCCAGTTTAATACTGCCCTGCCAACGAGCAGCAGCAGGCTGGGAATTATGCTCTTGTTTTGCCTTGTCACACTTGTGGTGGCACAACTTGTGCTGCAGTTCACAGGGTAATTGTAATTTACTGGCCCTAGGTGTCATGCCCCGGGATCCGAATCGATAGACGGTCCAGTATATAAGGACCTAAGACGCGTACGAACGCGCTTAGCGTTCTAGCTGGATGCCTGGTTTCCGTCCTCGCTTAGCTTGCCTGACTTCCGGATTGTACTTCCTGTTTCCGTTGTCGCGCTAGTCGGCGCCGAGCCTTCTCGGGTTCTGCCCGTGTGTTTTGAGTCTTTCTGAAGAGACGTTATTGCCGAACTTTGCGAGCCTCTCTGTCATCTAGAGGCCCGCGTTTGCTCACGAAGCATACTGCGGCGATTCGCGAGCCTCTCGTCCATCTGGAGGCTCGCTCCTGCTTAAACAGCATTTTTTTGATTCCCGCCAATTGCGGCGGATTTCGGAGTGAGTGCCAGTATTCTACCTTCCCCAGAGCTGCTGTGTCGTGGGGGTGCTCACTCCTGGGTGGAGGTTGGGTGTAAACACAAGCATATTCCCCGCACTGTACCCTCGGTTCCCTCCCTAAGGATAAGAGTTCCCATACTCCTCTACAGTTCATTACGCCCAAGTTGGTTCATATCTTCAGTTGAGTCCACACACTTCCTTCCCCTCCTTGCTCCTGTTCAGCCATTTACCCACCTCCCTTCAGTGGTGATGGTCTCCCCTGGAAACAGAAGACCGTCTTATCCATAGGGGACGCTAGCGTGGACCACGCCACAGTGACCAGAGTTCTTCTGAAGCACGGTAACAGCGCTGTGCGCTACTCTTTTGTTCTTGCACTTAGGAATTCAGCACGGGGTGGGCGAATATAATTATTATTGTTTTGTCTTTCTCCCTAGGAGTTATCCTATTCACACTACACCTTTTTGCTATTACATTCCATGTGGAAATAGAGGGACGCAGTTGTATATCTTCCTAGTGAGTAATAGGGGAAAAGAATTGTGTATCATCATTAATGTTCTAGGTAGACCATTCACTGTATTGTTTGTTTTATAGGGTATATGAAGTAGAAGTTGGTTTGCTCCACGCCTGCCCCCCCCGTCCTTAGTCCCTTACTAATCCAGTGGAGGTGACATCGCTTAAGCTAAACAAGACCCCCGTGGTATGTGGATTAGGGACTTGTCTCTGCCTGGGAAATGCATAAGGTGATATGTAGTATAAAGTAGAATTTTCTATTACAGCACGCACAGAGAAGAACTACGTCATTGGTACCACCCAGCCACACCTCTGAAGTCACACCCTCCTTCCCTTGTTTTGTTACCCTGTTTTCCCCTGGCGTGCCATCCGGTTCTCTAGGGTTTGATAGAGACGGAAGGCCGTAGGGGAGGACGGAGACTTACTCTTCTGATTCCTGACGCTCCTGCAGAAGATCCTGCGAACCCTTACAGAACGCTAAGCCTAACAGTGTGTTCTGCCCGAGCGTCATGGACCTGGGAACAGTAACGTTGGCAGATGTAGCCAACATGATAGGCAATTTGCAGGCTGAAACTCAGGCCTTGGCGGCCAGAGTAGATACTTTACAGGGTCAACAGAGAGTGGCCTCTGCAGGGGAGAGAAGCACCAACCAACAACCCGTGATTCAAGTCACTACTCCCCAGTCCATTCCTCTAGCTCCACCTGAGCGCTTTGCAGGAGACGCAGCGAGATGTGCCGCTTTCCTCAGCCAATGCCAGTTGCACTTTTCGTGCAAAGCGCACTGCTTTCCTACGGAGCAGTCCAGGGTAGCCTTTGCCATATCTTATTTGAGCGGGTCCGCAGCAGATTGGGCGATACCCCTAGTAGATAGAGACGACCCATTGTTGTATAATTACGGAGCCTTTAGGAGGGAATTCCGTAAATTATTCGATCGCCACATGTATACTCATGCGGCGGATACCGAGCTGTTGACCTTGAAGCAAGGCAGTCATGAGTTGGTACAATATATAACTTCATTCCAGAGATTAGTGGTGGAGGCCAATTGGCCAGAGGAAAAGCGTGGTACGCTCTTCTACCGAGGGTTGCGGGATGACATAAAGGACGCGTTATCCCAAATAGTAGATTTACCCGCCTCTTGTTCTGACCTTATAGATTTGGTAGTCCAAATTGATCACAGGTTAAGAGAGCGAAAACACGAAAGAGGAAAGGGTGAACCTCGGTATGTCCTTTCCAAGGAGAAGAAGAGCGATTTACCCAAGTCTGTGGATGAGAGTGAGCCTATGCAAATAGGCATGGTGCGAGGCCCTTTGACACTCGAAGAGAGACAAAGAAGACGAGCAGAGAAACTCTGCATGTATTGTGGTAAAGCCGGTCATTTTGTAAGGGCCTGCCCGGTCAAGCCAAGCACTATCAACCGACAGGGAAACTAGAGGGTCCGGGGTCGTTTGAGGCCAGGCTCCCGGGCATTACAGGTTATGCGGTCTCCCCTGTTGATCAGGACATAGCTTCCACCTCACACTTTTACGTCCCAGCATATATCGCACATGAGCATCAGGGTCTTCATGTACGAATCATGATCGATTCTGGGGCTTCAGGGAATTATATGGATGTTGATTGGGCTAAGACCAATCTCATACCATGTATAAAGAAAGACGTCATCAATAGGGTTACCGCTATTGATGGCAGACCTCTTAGCTCAGGGCCAGTAACACATCAAACAGAACAGCTACATATGAGTATCGAACCCCATCATCAGGAAGACCTATCCTTCGATCTAATCCATTCCCCGCATATTCCTGTTTTATTAGGGATCCCATGGTTAAAGCTCCACAATCCCATCATCGATTGGGAGAATTCCACCCTGTCGTTCCGACCTATCCAAGGGCAGGAGGCAGTGATAGCAGGTACTCTGGGACATAGTGCCTCGGAGACATTGGAACAGGTGCCCGAGTTACCCACATGCTACAATGATCTGAAGGCTGTATTTGATCCACGAGAGGCAGAAATCCTACCCCCTCACAGAGCATATGACTGCCGTATAGACTTGGAGGCAGGAGCTAGAATTCCGTGCAGTAGGGTATACTCGCTAACGGAAAAGGAAAACGTCTATCTAAGACAGTACCTGGATGACATGCTAGAAAAAGGGTTCATCAGATCCTCGCGTTCTCCGGCCTCTTCTTCCTTGTTTTTCATTCCCAAGCGGGAGGGGGGTTTGAGATGCTGCATTGATTATAGACGGCTTAATCAGGTTACTATAAAGAATCGCTACCCGTTGCCCCTCATTTCCTCCCTCCTTGACAAGGTACGAGGCGCACAATACTTCACGAAACTAGACCTACGTGGAGCCTATCATCTTGTGCGAGTCAAGGAGGGAGACGAATGGAAAAAAGCCTTTTGCACCAAATACGGGTTGTACGAGTATCTGGTTATGCCCTTTGGGCTGTGCAATGCTCCCGCAGCATTTCAATTTTTTATAAATGAAGTGCTGAGAGACATGCTGGAGGAGTTTGTCATAGCTTATATAGATGATCTCTTGATTTACTCAGTTTCCTTGTCTGATCATGTGTTGCATGTCCGGAAGGTGTTAGAACGCCTCCAAGACAACAGGTTGTATTGTAAACTAGAGAAGTGCACCTTTCATACGCAAGAAGTGCCCTTTCTCGGGTTTGTTGTGTCTCCATGGGGTCTGGCTATGGATCCCGGTAAGGTGAAGGCAGTTCTTTCTTGGCCGGCGCCCAATACTGTCAAGGAGTTACAGAGTTTTTTGGGTTTTGCCAATTTTTATAGAAGGTTCATCAAAGATTTTTCGGACTTGGCAGCACCACTTACGGCTCTCTTGAAGAAGGGTGTCAGTTATACCTGGTCTAGGGAATCTGAAAATGTCTTTCGACGGTTGCGTTTAGCCTTCACCAGAGCCCCCGTTCTTCACCATCCGGATCCTGCCTTACCCTTTGTTGTGGAGGTCGATGCTTCGCAAGTGGCTGTAGGGGGGATTCTCAGTCAAACAGACCCCGTTAGCGGCCTAACTCACCCTGTGGCCTATTTTTCACATAAGTTCACCCCAGCAGAATACAACTACGCTGTGGGTGAAAAAGAGCTTCTTGCGATCAAAAAGGCCTTCGAGGAATGGCGTCAGTATTTATTGGGGGCTAGGCATCAAACAACGGTCCTAACGGATCACCGTAACCTCCAATATTTGAAGTCCGCCAAGGCCTTGTCTATGCGACAATTACGTTGGTCGCAATTCTTTTGCGAATACGATTTTTGTATTCACTACCGTCCGGGACGGAAAAATGGGAAGGCGGATACCTTGTCTCGCCTAGGTTTTCATCAACCAGATCTGCCCATAGACACCCCGACCATTGTTCCCAGTGCGGCTATTGTAGGGGGGATACTTACTGAAGAAAAGTTTCTCGCCAAGGTTCGGCAACACCAGATGTCGTCAGGGATGAAGGACATCATAGGAACTCAAGAAACTACCATTCAAGATGGATGTGTATGTGTACAAGGGGGTGTGGTCTTGCCCACCGAGGAACTGCGACACCAGGTATTGGAATGGTACCATTCACATTCCTTGGCAGGCCATCCTGGGATCAAAAAGACCACACAAGTAATACGTGAGCGATTCTGGTGGCCAAGCATGCTGAAAGACATAGTGGGGTACATCAAGACGTGCCATATATGTGCCCAAGCTAAAATCTCCCGCCAAAACCCCGTGGGTTTGCTCTTGCCTCTCCCTGTTCCTCCTGGACCCTGGCATACCGTGTCCCTTGATTTCATTGTGGAGCTGCCCATGACTCAAACTCAGCATAATACCTTGCTAGTGGTGGTGGATATGTTTTCTAAAACCGCTCATTTTGTCCCCTTGCGTGGGTTACCTACTGCCAGTGAACTTGCATCAGTGTTTTTACGTGAGATCGTCAGGCCACATGGGTGTCCTTCTGTCTTAATATCTGATAGGGGGGCCCAGTTTGTAGCACGATTCTGGAGGGGTTTATGCTCCTTACTTGGGATAGACGTCAGGTTGTCCTCGAGTCATCACCCACAGTCAGATGGGCAGACCGAAAGGGTCAATCAATGTTTTGAGCAATACATAAGAACTCAGGCTCTACAGGATCCAGGGGAATGGGATGACTGGGTGTGGGTGGCAGAAATTGCTTACAACAACAACCCCCATTCTTCGACTGGCTACTCACCATTCTATTGTGCTAACGGGTTTCATCCCAAGTTGTTACCCACAGGGGTTTCCCCGGACGGCCCTACCCCATCGGCTAATGAGCTTCTATCACGACTACAGGACATACAGAGGAACACTCTAGTGAACCTAGACGCAGCCAAGACAAGATATAAGGAAGGGGCCGATCAACATCGAAGGTTAGAACCCATTTATGAACCAGGGGATAAGGTGTGGCTTTCCACTAAACATCTGGCACTTCGTGGTCCACGCAAGTTCAACCCTACTTATATAGGCCCGTACACGGTTCACAGTGTGATAAACCCAGTGGCCTTGAAATTGGAACTGCCTGCTTCTATGAAGATACACCCCGTGTTCCATGTTTCCTTGGTAAAACCCGTTGAACCTGGTACCCGACTCCCACGACGTCCGGCTCCGGTCTCTCTTTCAGATGATTCTGAGTATGAGGTGGAATCTATTGTTGATTCCCGTGTGGTGCGGAATACACTCCAATATCTCATACATTGGAAGGGATACGGAGTAGAGGAACGTACGTGGGAACCGGTTTCTAATGTGCACGCCCCTCGTCTGGTTCGCCAGTTTCATTTGCAGTATCCCAACAAGCCCAAGGCGGGGGGGGACCGCTGTGGGGGGAGTGTGCTGTCATGCCCCGGGATCCGAATCGATAGACGGTCCAGTATATAAGGACCTAAGACGCGTACGAACGCGCTTAGCGTTCTAGCTGGATGCCTGGTTTCCGTCCTCGCTTAGCTTGCCTGACTTCCGGATTGTACTTCCTGTTTCCGTTGTCGCGCTAGTCGGCGCCGAGCCTTCTCGGGTTCTGCCCGTGTGTTTTGAGTCTTTCTGAAGAGACGTTATTGCCGAACTTTGCGAGCCTCTCTGTCATCTAGAGGCCCGCGTTTGCTCACGAAGCATACTGCGGCGATTCGCGAGCCTCTCGTCCATCTGGAGGCTCGCTCCTGCTTAAACAGCATTTTTTTGATTCCCGCCAATTGCGGCGGATTTCGGAGTGAGTGCCAGTATTCTACCTTCCCCAGAGCTGCTGTGTCGTGGGGGTGCTCACTCCTGGGTGGAGGTTGGGTGTAAACACAAGCATATTCCCCGCACTGTACCCTCGGTTCCCTCCCTAAGGATAAGAGTTCCCATACTCCTCTACAGTTCATTACGCCCAAGTTGGTTCATATCTTCAGTTGAGTCCACACACTTCCTTCCCCTCCTTGCTCCTGTTCAGCCATTTACCCACCTCCCTTCAGTGGTGATGGTCTCCCCTGGAAACAGAAGACCGTCTTATCCATAGGGGACGCTAGCGTGGACCACGCCACAGTGACCAGAGTTCTTCTGAAGCACGGTAACAGCGCTGTGCGCTACTCTTTTGTTCTTGCACTTAGGAATTCAGCACGGGGTGGGCGAATATAATTATTATTGTTTTGTCTTTCTCCCTAGGAGTTATCCTATTCACACTACACCTTTTTGCTATTACATTCCATGTGGAAATAGAGGGACGCAGTTGTATATCTTCCTAGTGAGTAATAGGGGAAAAGAATTGTGTATCATCATTAATGTTCTAGGTAGACCATTCACTGTATTGTTTGTTTTATAGGGTATATGAAGTAGAAGTTGGTTTGCTCCACGCCTGCCCCCCCCGTCCTTAGTCCCTTACTAATCCAGTGGAGGTGACATCGCTTAAGCTAAACAAGACCCCCGTGGTATGTGGATTAGGGACTTGTCTCTGCCTGGGAAATGCATAAGGTGATATGTAGTATAAAGTAGTATTTTCTATTACAGCACGCACAGAGAAGAACTACGTCATTGGTACCACCCAGCCACACCTCTGAAGTCACACCCTCCTTCCCTTGTTTTGTTACCCTGTTTTCCCCTGGCGTGCCATCCGGTTCTCTAGGGTTTGATAGAGACGGAAGGCCGTAGGGGAGGACGGAGACTTACTCTTCTGATTCCTGACGCTCCTGCAGAAGATCCTGCGAACCCTTACACTAGGTACCTCTGGTACCATATACTAGGGACTTACAAGTAAGTTGAATTATACCAAATGGAGATAAGCCAATTCAACATACTGTTTTAAGGGTCAGAGCAGATGCAGAGAGTTCTGATTAGCAGGGTTCAGGGCATTTCAGAGCCGTTAAATCAGTGCCTAATAATCAAAATGGCGGCAAAAAGTAGGGGTTAACCTCAAAAGAGACTTTTTCCTTAAACTTGCTTCAAAGCTCGGACACTGTACTTTTGTGGTATTCTGCGTAATACAAAGGGCTGACATTGGGTTTTGGTTGTGTTCTTCGTTTTTCCAAAATAAAAATTGTTTAAAAAAAAAAGCTAGGACACAAGCCATGTGAGAGTTGCTATAGGTAAATAAGAGCAAATTCAATCTGGTGGAACTCTATGGTGTTGAAGTTTAGGGATATACCAACTCCGAAATTCTGCAAAGGGTACAAAATAGCTGTGCATGCAAGTTAATTTCTGTTCCCCAGGTCATTTGTCACCTACATCTGCTATAAGGTTGAGTGGATTGCCCCTTAGATGATATGAATTAAGATTTGGCACATGCCTGAGGCAAGTTTTTCTAGATTAATCTTAAGGACTGTATAGCCGTGGCCAACATGGCCAAGTTTCTTTGGCTCATTTATGTGAAATAGACTTTCTCAATGTTGGGTGTTCGTGGGTTTTGTCTTTTTTTTCTAAATTATTAATTCAGATTTTCAAATTAGAATATAATACAAAGTACAGCATGGCAGCATTTATCCACATGTTAACAATTGCAATAGCATTGAGATGTGGGTTGGGGCAGCAAGTCCCAGCAGAGAATAATAATAATAATCCACATTTGAAAAGCGCGAACAATCACCCGTAAGGGTCTTTAGGCGCTGGGGGACTTCGGGAAGATTAAGCAAGCTATTGCCCAGAGTCACATTGTGCTGGGCTAATCTGCCGCCGGGGATCGAACTGTGATCCCCAGATTCCGGAGTCAGTCGCCCTGGCCGCAGCCCCACACGTCTCCCCAAGATGAAATTCCATCACATACCATCTTATCTAGAGGTAATGAAAACAAGACTTCACATCTCACTCTCGAAGCATATATCATAGGTCTTGGCAAAGCAGCGCATGCGGAAAAAAAATCCAATAGGCACAATCCCCTACCAAGCCCTCTCCCACAGTCAAACAGATGGTGGGGACACACAAAGCTCAATCAACCCAGTTCTGGTGTCACATCAGGTGGCATGCATGGACTCAATTCTCACTCCCATTTGCTGTCACCCATTGCATCCATGTCATAGAGCCCATTGCTTCATACCCACTCTTCCCCATCATCGTGTTGCCCATCACTTCCACCAAGTAGATCCAACATGCTCAACCGCAATTGAATATCCCTCACTGCATGCTCATCAGTATGCACTTTCCTGAGTCTGCATTCCTCTGCTACTGCCCTCTCTCGCAGGTCCGCCTTAAACCGGCACAGAGCTAGCGCAATGTTTAGCTATGCGACAATGTGTTAATAGTAGGCCGAGCTGAGCAAACTACATCAACGACACAATAAACTTCCACATACCCAAAAGAATCCTCCGATCCTCCATCCTTGGACTAGCCGAAACCCCGTGCATCCACAGAGCCAGGGCAGGCGGAAGATCCTTCTCTCACATTGCAGCCAAAACCTGGAATGAGCTCCCGGCAGACATCAGATGCGCCCCCTCCCCGAACACCTTCAGGAAGACCCTCAAGACCTGGCTCTTCAGCTAAACAGATCCTCGGACCCCCTTCCGCCGTGCCTTGAGACCCTCATGGGTGAGTAGTGCTCTTACAATCTCCTGATTGATTAATTGAGTGACATTTTTCATTCCTTTCGAGAGCGGGGGAACAACCCAAGCAGAAAATGTCTTACTGCGAACTCCACTGCTACCCTTGTCAGCCTGCACATCTCGCTTCATAATTCCTACCAGTGCGGCTGTAGCTGTGCACAATTCCAAGCTGTGTGACAGAAGTCAATGGGTGCTACACCACACCACATCGCGAGCAAGATGATGATTGTACAGGGTACGCTCTATGATGTCAGGCTGGGTCAGACACTGGGGTCAGAGGGACCTGATAAAGGAAGTGAAACTGCACCAGCTTAAATCGGGTATTGCTCACCACCTCGCACACCTGTGATCATGCCCTGCACCAGTCACTGTCTGTCAATAGAGCATCCACCACCCTATCTCACACTTCTCATCTCACATCGAACACCATTACCCTGTCCACCTTCAGTGCGACATTCAGTCTAGAGATGATGAAGCCTAGGTCCAAAATTGCCCCTTGAAAATGGGATCTCCGGGGCTCCTCCAGAAAAGTAGGCCATATCCCATAGACTGTTTGGGAAATGCTGGCATATTGCAGGAACTGTCCATCATCCGCCCTATATTGGGTCCCCATCTCTGCTAAAGACATGAAAGTACCATTCATATACAGATCACCCAGAGTCTCACATCCCCACACAACCCAGCCTTCAAAGTTCATGGACTCATTGATATGCGGGAAGGGTCGTAGCCACTAGATCGGATGAAGCAGATCATATGGTGCTCTTCTAATGACCCTAAAACCGCCATATCCCATGCTCCCACCACATTCTGCATTCAAACTCCTGCCAGGCATCAGCAACTGAGGAGCAAGACCATGCCTTCAGTCCTAGGTTCAGTATCGCACCACATTGCAGCATACTGTGGAAGACCCACAAGATAGTACAAACGCAGAAAAGGGAGTCCCAGTCCACCCACCCCCAGATCCAGCTTTAGCTTGTCTAGGTGCACCCCGCCCTCTTTACGGCCCATACCAGATCCACTAGTAACTTATTGATTTGTCTGAACATGGCTACAGGGAGTGTGCAGAAAGAGTTCTGCTTTGAATAAAGGCAGTGGGGAAGGAGAACCATCTTGCAGAGGGCCACCCTGCCTATGGCCAAAGGCAGCAGCATGGTCCAAAAATTGGATGGAATGCTCTAGGCCTTCCAGGATTTTCCCCATGTGTATTGCATACTGGAGGTGACTGTCATGGATTATCTGAAGTCTGAGGTATCAAAAAATGTGCACTTTACACGCCATTTCAACATCGAGAAGCTGCGCCACTTCTCAGCCACCAATGCTGCTAGGGGGTACAGTTCTGTCATGTGCCTATTAACATGTAACCTGGATGCCATCCCGAAGTGCCATAGCATTCGACTGGAACTCCCCAATCCGCCATACAGTCTCTGAGATAGATTGCGAGCAGCTCCATCGCAAGGATGAACAGCAACGGGGACAGCAGGCAGCCCTGTTGTGTACCTCTTTTTAAATCAAAGGCCTAAGAGGTGTGGTGCCGCGGCCAGGGTGACTGCCTCCGGAATCTGGGGCTCACGGTTCGAACACCAGCGGCAGATTAGCCCAGCACCATGTGACTCTGGGCAATAGCTTTCTCAATCTTCACGACGGCCCCCAGCACCTAGAGACCCTTACGGGTAATTGTTCGCGCTTTACAAATGTGGATTATTATTATTATTATAAGACACCTCAGCTGCCAATCACACTCTTACTGTAGGCAAAGTATAAAGCAGAAGTACCCATGACAGATATTCTTCTCACAGTTTGCCTCTGTCACGAGCTTTCAAAAGGGTTTCCAACAATGCTGGCAGCAGAGTGACAGCATGTGCCTGATAAAACTCAACCAGGAGCCTGTCCAGTCCTGAGCATTTTCCCCAGGCCATTTCCTGAAGAGCCTCTTTCAGTCAGTCCAGTGTCAGAGTCTCACCCAGTCCCTCCACCTGTGTCATTGTTAAACGCAGCAGCTCCACCTGTATCAGGAAGTCAGAAGACACCAAAGCCCTACCTTATACTGGGGCAGTATATATATTTACCAGCCAGGTGAGCTTGCAGGAGTCTTACCACTTTGGTCTGGCCCATATCCATCATACCATCAGGGGCTCTGAGAGCCAATACTGTGGGGGGGGGGGGTAGTTCCCTCTTGTGCAACCATGCAAGTATGCATCCCCAGCTATACCCCTCCCTATGTAGTCACTGGCGATAGTCTCTGCGGACATGGCAGTCTAATCTATCCCAGATCATTGCCACAGCTCTGCGCACCTCAGTCAGTGGCACCTTGTCCCCCTCACGCCCCTGCACTCCTCTCCACAGTGTGGCAAGTCGAAATGTCTTCTTCCCCAGTTCCCAATTTAACTTCTTCCTAATTCCATATACTTTTCCCACGCTCGCCCCTCGAAGGACCACCTTCAGTGCCTCCCATTCCATCCTGCACACTTGCGCCGTGCCCCAATTAGCCTCAAAGAAAACCCCAGCGCCTCCTGCATTTCTATGGCATACTCAGGATACCCCAAGGACTGAGGCTGAAATCTTCCTAGTGGAACTGCAGGGCCTCACCCCTACACCCCACATTCCAAGAGGAGGGGTGCATGATTGTAGAGGAACCGCACCTAATACGATATCCTCAAAACATCCAGGACACCTTCACCTGCAACAAGGAATCTATCTAGCCTACTATGAGTACCATGTGTTGGAGAGTAACAGGAATATTCCTGCGCAAAGAGGTTGAGCTCCCGCCACACATCTACAAACTGCAGTTGATGCATGACCTCTTGCAGGTCAGCCACCATGTGAGGCTTCTTACCCTGAGAGGGGGTGTCTATCCAATAAGTCGTACAACACACAGTTGAAATGCTCTGCACATATAATCGGGGTGCCCATGAAGGGCAGCAAGGCATCCCCCAAAGCCTAAAAAAATTCACCATCATCAATATTTGGTGTATACACATCTCATGTCCATCTAGGGTACCATGCAACAAGATGTAGCTCCCTTCCACATCCACAATCTGCTCCCTCATCTGAAAGGGAACTACCAGTGCCACCCAAACAGATACCCCCTAGCGTAAAACAAATAGGTCGCATTTTTTAGCAGGTTTCCGGGATTTTGCCTCCTTGAGGTGTGTCTCCTGAAGGAACACAACGTTAACCCTCAACCGTCTACAGTAAGTGTGGGTCAAGCATCTCTTAACAAAGGAAGTGAGCCCCTGTACATTCCAAGACAGCAGTCGTACTGCATCTGTCATCACACATCAAATCTGCGTGCACCTCCCCGCCACCCTCCACCCCTTCCCCACAACCCCATACATTCCCAACATGTATTGGTGCAAATAATCAACAAAAGAACACAACAGTAAAACCAGAAAAACAGTCTGTCCCTCCAACCCCGTGTAAACACCCCACAACTCAAGTTGTGCTTGCCTAGTCATCAAAACCAACTCTCCTATCAATTCCACCCCACTACCAGAATGTTGGAGGGTAGCAGGACCTGTTACGGAAGTTCCTTATTTATTACACTAAGGAAGCAGACTACGAAAGGAAGAAGAGAAACCCCACACTCGTCGTCCTCCCCCTGTGTGTCCCGGCATCTCACCTCCCACCAGTGTGTGTACTCAACAAATATACAATATATGTAAGTGACAAATGGGTCATCAATTTGCTGAAAACAGACTGAATTAGAAGAAGAGCCAGCCATTGTGGAACGCCATTAGCTTAGCACGGTGTAATAACATATATTGCAAGCCCATGCCCAACATTTTCTGTTTGATGGCTTGGAATGATTGTCTTTGCAATTGCACTGCTCTAGTGTAATCATCCAGGAAGATATGAATGATTACATTGCTAAACTTAAAGATTTCATTCCCATCCCTGTAATTTAGTAACTCAACAATATTGGTGCGAGGGGGAGCTTCAGACTGAGGCAGTGGGACCAGACAACTCAATTGCTGCAAAAAGTTGTTCTCCCATGTACTCAGGCACACTTGGCGAGATGCTGCCCCTCCATCCGTAGTTGACTCCCACTGGCATGTGGGGCAGTGTATTGATCCATTTTCGACTGCTGTGTGGCGTGCGCGGCCAGGTCCATATTCATGATGCATTGTGGTGGGCCCACCGGTCATTTGTTCAAAATAGTGTAACAAAGACCTCCCAGCACACAAACCTGGATGAATAGCGCCAAAGAGCCAAGTACCGCATGCTGCCCCAATTCAAGACCCCAGTGTCCACGAAGACGAGTCTCACCAAGCCGGCTACTAGTAGTTGCATGTATCACAAGGGTATCCCCAAGCACACTTAGAGCACTGCAGCCACCAACCAAGAAGGCTCCAGTCAGAACAGCCGCGTGGTCTCAGCACAGGCACCATGCAGGGCAAGAGAGGGAAGTCACACCAGCCCACATGGGTCCAAATTTTCCTAAGGTATTGTGGTACTTTTTTGGTTTTATTTTCTATTTCCTATTGTCTCTTTTCCTTTACTGTTTGTGCTGATGTAATTCTCCTCACAACTGGGAGGGGCTCCAGCAGCAACTCCACTACCTCAAGTGTCCCCACGGAGGTCAACACGGGCAGCCACCCACAACCTCCAGCATGAGCCCACTGAGCGAGGACCCCACCGCAGATTTCACTACAGCTGTCCCATTAGGGAGCCCCCAGCATGTCTTCACTGTCCCCACTGTGGGCCAGCACAGTCCATACAAGAGGGATCAGGACTCCTCTCACCAATTCAATGTGGTGAGGGAATTTGGGGGGGGACAAGTGTCAGGGCCGAGTTCTTCCAAAGCCCCTCCAGGGGTCTCCTCCTCTTGTCACCCAGCCGGCCGGCTCTGCAGCCATAGAGCAAACAGCAACCAGCGGCCTTCCATTTTCAAAGACTGTGCCACCCGCGGCCTCGCTTCATAAGCTGTGGTGGCTGGCCCAACCATCCAGCAGTAACACCGAGGCAGGGCCCTCCAGAGCAGTGACCCCTCCAGGCCCAGTGACTCTGTTTTCAATCCGGGCAAGACTGGCCCTTCTCAGGTGATGCCCGTTGCAGCAAGTGCAGCTCGTCACCAAGGGGGTACCACAGAGGTGGGGGGATGCGGACACAGCCCTCACAAGCTTCAAAACACCCCAGCCAACACCCAGGGGCACACCACACACTCAGTGAGCCTCTAAACATGCCAAAATGGCGATCACAGCCCACGCAGCACACCACTAGTGAGGGCCGCAGAGGCAGCATCCCTATCTCTAGAGGCAATTTGGGGAGCTGTATCATACCCCCACAGAACCCCCACTCAGTCCAGTCAGGAGGGCAGTGGTCAGAGGCGTGAGAGTGGTGGAATTCTGAAGGATTAACTATGAGTCCTGAGCGGTCATTGAGTGCTGCTGCTCAGCCATCTTGCTCCCCATGTAAATTGTGAATATGATTGGTTATCTATGATTGGCATATTTGATTTACTGGTAAGTCCATAGTAAAGTGAACTGTGGGTGCCCAGGGCCTGTAAGTCAAATGCTACTAGTGGGCCTGCAGCAATGTCTGTGCCACCCACACAAGTAGCCTTTCAAATGTGTCTCAGACTTGCCATTGCAGTGTTTGCGCACACAGTTTTAGCTGCCATGTTGAACTTGCAAGAAAATCCACTTAAAAGGCCCTAACCTTCCCTTTTCTTACACATAAGTCACCCCTAACGGAGGCCGAAGGTACCCCCATGGGCAGGGTGCAGTGTATGTTAAAGGTAGAACATGTACTGGTGAGTTTTGAATGTCCTGATAGTGAAAAACTGTGCCTTTCGTTCTTCACTAGTGAAAGGCTGTCTGCCCCATAGGTTAACATGAGAGCTGCCTGGTAAAATGTTTACAAGTGTATCTTTCCATTGGGAGTAGATAAAAAACTTGAGTTAAGGCTCTCTGAACTCAAACTTTAATAACACACCTTTTTGTAAAGGTGGTTTCAAATTGTGTGTTTGAAAATGCCACTTTTAGAAAGTGGCCATTTTCTTGTTTGCCCATCCCTTGTGCCTCTGCCTGCTTGTGTATTCACAGTCTGATTTTGGAGTGGCAGGAGCTAGAGATGTGCATTCACTCTAGACAGTCACAAAGAGGGGTTGAGGTGTGTCATGCCTTTCCTGGGTGACTCATAGTAAGGCTGCAAAGACCTTTCTGCATCTAGAGTGGTGGGATGGGTTTTCACTAGCACCTGAATAGGCTGTGTCTCCTTTCTACAATGCTTTCTCCACCTCCTGTGCTCTAGCTGGACAAGTGAGGATAGAACTGGTTTGGACTAACCTCAGAGACCCTTGCCACAAAAATAACAAAGAGAAAATGGGGTATACGTTATGGACCTGAAACCCCAGGACTTTAGATTCTTCTTGAAAAAAGAGGACCCTGCCAAGAAGCGCTGTGTGAAGAGTGCTATGCTTTCTCTTGTATGAGGGGTGGGTTGGTCTGCAGTTGCTGCTTCTATCTGTGGGCAGAGGAAAAGGACAGACTCTTTTTGCCCTGAGGTGGTACCCTGCTTGAGAAGATATCCAAGGGCTTATGTGTGCTTGCCTCTTGTTGTGGAAGACTCAGGGACAGTAGAGTCTTCCACGTGCTCTACGTCATGGTTTTCTGTGCAGTCTGCAATGTCTGCACTACCCCCTCCCACCGCCAATATTGAGGTACTGTGTGAAGCATGTGCTGTGTTGAGAGCAGACATACTGCACCAGCACATGCTGTGTTGAGAGCGGAGACACTGTACCAGCGTGTGTCATATTGGGAGTTAATAAGGTAACAATGGTTCTGTTGGGTGAAAGTATTGCTTTACACTTACGGTTTAGTCAAGCATTTTTTCACAAAGTACATTAATTTGACTTTAAGCAACACACAAGACAGTTCATATGCAACCAAATGAATCTTTATATATGAATTGCGTCATTCATATATGCATACATCAATATTTTCACGAGTGGCCGTCATGCAATGATGTGCTGACAGTAGTGACACAGTGAGAAATCGGTGCTCAGTGACAATGTGCGTGATATGTGCAGTAGTTTAAAAGCGATTTTTTCGTAAGTGGCCAGGATGTGTCGAATAGTAAAACTGCGCTGTGGAAGAGTTCTATTTTGGCACAGGTTCTATACGAAGGTCCACAAATTAGTCGACGTTTCAACCCTAGTACTGCCCTCTTGATAGGTCAGTGCGGGTCTTCATCAGGACTTGAATTTAAGCGTGACGGCCTGTGAGTAAAAGAAGACTGAGTCAGGTGTGTTGTCACTAGAACGAGGTTGATCTATGTGCTAAGGATGGTAGCTGACTCACCTTAGGAGGTCTAAGTCTATGGAGTAGGTGAAAAATCCGGCGTAAATGACAGGATTGGGTATACTCCAATGGTTTGTCCTATGGACGGGCCTGTGAAGTAATTACACATATCGTGAATATCCATAATATTATGTAAAATTTTTAGAAAGGTTATAAAGAAGAGACTTGCGAAAAAAGGGGGGTTGAATTGCTCACCCTAGTTAATTCACTTTGGGCTCCATCATAGTGTTTGATATTGAAGGTGTCTAGAAGATAATAAATAAAATAATAAATAATGGGAAGGTCAGTGTGAGGAGCCATAGCATCTATATTGTATGATGGGTTAGAGTAGTGCAAGGCTCAGGCTCACCTATTTGTTTGGGCGGCGCTGTCTATAATCCAGATCCTTGTACCTCATTAGTGTAGGTAGGGATGGGCTTCTTCAGACGAATTATTACTGAAAAGAAGCAATCATGGGGTAAGGGTTAAATAGCCTTAAAGCAGGAAGAAACGCGGTCTCTTCGCGGTTCCTAGTTACCTTGTTCTGAAGAAACGAAAAGCCGGCCTGTGGGTCCTGGCTCGTCTGAGGTGAATCAGCAAAGAAGCCTGCGGTGAATGTGCATATATGCCTAATGTGGCGTGCGCGTGGACGCCGAGCACGGGTGGTTGCTAGGCAAAGGTTTACGCTACGTTGTCAGGTTCCCAAGCTGACGAATCGCAACGCGGTCATCAGGGGGATTCTATGTGCCCATTGGTGTGAGTCGGGAAGTGTCAAAAGACGTCATGGCTCGTCAAATGTTGCCAAGGTTACTCCGTAAAACACAGTGTGTCATCTCCTCGTCAAGCGTTGCCGTAGTAACTGCTTAACCAAGGTGTGTTCTCTGAGGGATTCGGAAGGAGCCGATTGCTGTGACGTGAGTGTGTCGCTTGATATCGGCAACTTTAAAGTGAAAAATAATGAATACAATTCACAAAGCAAAGCAAAAGGTGTGCTGGCATATACATCAATCGACATGAGCACTGAATTCAAAAGACGGCATGGAAATGCTGTCCACATACGTAAAATGTACAGATAAGCATGGTAAAATCAATATTAAAATTAAAAGAATACGGTGATTTTATATTGTATTCCATTTACGGTATTTACAATTATGCACATAACATAAACCAATTCACGGAGTGACAAAGAGTTAGGGCGTTCTAACTAAGCCCGAGTGGGGAGATTCTGTTACACTCAGGCAATCTAGAGTAAGTACGATGGTTCAGCCAGTGTTAAGTAGTCATGTTTCGGGGTAATCATAGTAGGCCCATTTGCTTGGATATCTCCTCCATCTCATTCAACCCATTCTGGACCGAGTTAAGCAAATGGATCCATCTACACTCTTTGTAGTTCAACAATCTCGCTAATGACCCACCTCTGCTGCTGGGGACAATCTTTTCAAGTACCCACCATGTGATGTTGTTGGGGGAGTGATTGTGTGAGGTATAGTGCTCTACCATAGGGGCCCCATGTACTTTGCACCTTACCCTGCTCATGTGTTGCAGAATACGTGTTTTCACTTTCTGAGTAGTTTGTCCCACATATATGAGTCCGCATGGGCATTGGATGGCATACACGACATTCATGCTGTTACAGTTTGTAAATTGAGAAAGTTTGTATGCTCTTCCAGTGTATGTGAATGTTGTTCCTTCATAGCATACATCGCACGCCTTGCATTGTCCACATTTATGGTGTCCAGTTACAGGTGCCAACCCCAAAAGGTCCCTGAGGTCAGGTTGTTTGGGTGTGTCCAAAAATGCATTTACCACCGAATCCTTGATGTTTTTACCTCTTTTGAAGGCGAATGTCGGGTCTTGTGATGTCTGTAGTTCACTCGCTACCAGGTTCCAGTATTTTTTAACAACTTTCTTTATTTCATTGCTTTTAGTGTTAAACGTAGTCACACAGACTATTTTTTGTTGTTCCTCTGGTTGTTTTTGGTTGGTCTCCAACAGTTGCTCCCTGGGGCAATACCATGCCCGTTTCTTCGCCCGTTTGAGTAGGCCTCTCGGATAACCTCTCTCTCTGAGTCTGGATACTAATATTTCAGATTCCCTGAAATAGTCTGTCCTTCTCGTGCAATTCCTCCTCAATCTGAGGAATTGGCCATAGGGGAGGTTGTCTCGCAGGCTGCGTGGGTGATGTGACTGGTATTTGAGTAAAGAGTTTCTTTCCATTGGTTTGCGGTACAGGTCACAGTATAGCAGATTATCTTGTGAGCGGAATGTTAAGTCAAGGAAATCAATTGATTCGTTATTGCTCGTCATTGTGAACTGGATATCCGTAGATCTCGTGTTTAGCCAGGTAAAGAAATTGTTGAGTTCACTGTCATCCCCATTCCAAATCATTATCACGTCGTCTATATAGCGCTTCCATACCGCGATAGCATTCAGGTATGGGTTGTCCAGACTATATAGATGCTCTTCTTCATAGTGGTCCATGTATACATTCGCCAGACTTGGGGCATATGTAGCTCCCATGGCCACGCCTTTGCACTGATAATAAAATTGTTTCTTGAATGTGAAGTAGTTCTTTTTCATGGCAATGTCAAGTAAAGAGATCAAAAATTCAGTGGGGATATGCCCCAAGTCTGGCGAATGTATACATGGACCACTATGAAGAAGAGCATCTATATAGTCTGGACAACCCATACCTGAGAGTGAGGTTATCCGAGAGGCCTACTCAAACGGGCGAAGAAACGGGCATGGTATTGCCCCAGGGAGCAACTGTTGGAGACCAACCAAAAACAACCAGAGGAACAACAAAAAATAGTCTGTGTGACTACGTTTAACACTAAAAGCAATGAAATAAAGAAAGTTGTTAAAAAATACTGGAACCTGGTAGCGAGTGAACTACAGACATCACAAGACCCGACATTCGCCTTCAAAAGAGGTAAAAACATCAAGGATTCGGTGGTAAATGCATTTTTGGACACACCCAAACAACCTGACCTCAGGGACCTTTTGGGGTTGGCACCTGTAACTGGACACCATAAATGTGGACAATGCAAGGCGTGCGATGTATGCTATGTAGGAACAACATTCACATACACTGGAAGAGCATACAAACTTTCTCAATTTACAAACTGTAACAGCATGAATGTCGTGTATGCCATCCAATGCCCATGCGGACTCATATATGTGGGACAAACTACTCAGAAAGTGAAAACACGTATTCTGCAACACATGAGCAGGGTAAGGTGCAAAGTACATGGGGCCCCTATGGTAGAGCACTATACCTCACACAATCACTCCCCCAACAACATCACATGGTGGGTACTTGAAAAGATTGTCCCCAGCAGCAGAGGTGGGTCATTAGCGAGATTGTTGAACTACAAAGAGTGTAGATGGATCCATTTGCTTAACTCGGTCCAGAATGGGTTGAATGAGATGGAGGAGATATCCAAGCAAATGGGCCTACTATGATTACCCCGAAACATGACTACTTAACACTGGCTGAACCATCGTACTTACTCTAGATTGCCTGAGTGTAACAGAATCTCCCCACTCGGGCTTAGTTAGAACGCCCTAACTCTTTGTCACTCCGTGAATTGGTTTATGTTATGTGCATAATTGTAAATACCGTAAATGGAATACAATATAAAATCACCGTATTCTTTTAATTTTAATATTGATTTTACCATGCTTATCTGTACATTTTACGTATGTGGACAGCATTTCCATGCCGTCTTTTGAATTCAGTGCTCATGTCGATTGATGTATATGCCAGCACACCTTTTGCTTTGCTTTGTGAATTGTATTCATTATTTTTCACTTTAAAGTTGCCGATATCAAGCGACACACTCACGTCACAGCAATCGGCTCCTTCCGAATCCCTCAGAGAACACACCTTGGTTAAGCAGTTACTACGGCAACGCTTGACGAGGAGATGACACACTGTGTTTTACGGAGTAACCTTGGCAACATTTGACGAGCCATGACGTCTTTTGACACTTCCCGACTCACACCAATGGGCACATAGAATCCCCCTGATGACCGCGTTGCGATTCGTCAGCTTGGGAACCTGACAACGTAGCGTAAACCTTTGCCTAGCAACCACCCGTGCTCGGCGTCCACGCGCACGCCACATTAGGCATATATGCACATTCACCGCAGGCTTCTTTGCTGATTCACCTCAGACGAGCCAGGACCCACAGGCCGGCTTTTCGTTTCTTCAGAACAAGGTAACTAGGAACCGCGAAGAGACCGCGTTTCTTCCTGCTTTAAGGCTATTTAACCCTTACCCCATGATTGCTTCTTTTCAGTAATAATTCGTCTGAAGAAGCCCATCCCTACCTACACTAATGAGGTACAAGGATCTGGATTATAGACAGCGCCGCCCAAACAAATAGGTGAGCCTGAGCCTTGCACTACTCTAACCCATCATACAATATAGATGCTATGGCTCCTCACACTGACCTTCCCATTATTTATTATTTTATTTATTATCTTCTAGACACCTTCAATATCAAACACTATGATGGAGCCCAAAGTGAATTAACTAGGGTGAGCAATTCAACCCCCCTTTTTTCGCAAGTCTCTTCTTTATAACCTTTCTAAAAATTTTACATAATATTATGGATATTCACGATATGTGTAATTACTTCACAGGCCCGTCCATAGGACAAACCATTGGACTATACCCAATCCTGTCATTTACGCCGGATTTTTCACCTACTCCATAGACTTAGACCTCCTAAGGTGAGTCAGCTACCATCCTTAGCACATAGATCAACCTCGTTCTAGTGACAACACACCTGACTCAGTCTTCTTTTACTCACAGGCCGTCACGCTTAAATTCAAGTCCTGATGAAGACCCGCACTGACCTATCAAGAGGGCAGTACTAGGGTTGAAACGTCGACTAATTTGTGGACCTTCGTATAGAACCTGTGCCAAAATAGAACTCTTCCACAGCGCAGTTTTACTATTCGACACATCCTGGCCACTTACGAAAAAATCGCTTTTAAACTACTGCACATATCACGCACATTGTCACTGAGCACCGATTTCTCACTGTGTCACTACTGTCAGCACATCATTGCATGACGGCCACTCGTGAAAATATTGATGTATGCATATATGAATGACGCAATTCATATATAAAGATTCATTTGGTTGCATATGAACTGTCTTGTGTGTTGCTTAAAGTCAAATTAATGTACTTTGTGAAAAAATGCTTGACTAAACCGTAAGTGTAAAGCAATACTTTCACCCAACAGAACCATTGTTACCTTATAAACTTACCGCCCAGGTTCTGAGGGATACTGGGTCACCCCATTGCTTTTTTGAATATTGGGAGTTAAGGCACTGATCCAGCGTGTGCTGTGTTGGGAGCAGAGGCATGTGTGTCAGCCTGTGCCATGTTGGGAGTAGAGGCACTGTGCCAGTGTGTACCATACCTGAGGCTGAGAGAAGAATTACGAGTGTCAGCATTGCCAGTGCATTGGAGATTCCCAAATGTGCCCCCCACTGTTGCCTGGCAACCACAGAAGCAGATGTGGGTGTACTTCAACAGTTGCCTGGTGACCACCAAAAGCAAATGTGGGCCTACTCCAGCTCTTGCCAGGTGAAAGCCCAGCTCCGCCTGCCTCACCATCAGAAGCCATGGGACACCTGAGCAGCATGTCGGAAGGAGGCAGGTGCTGCCTTACACCACGACTAATGCGAGGAATGACCACGATGTGACCGGCCCAGTGGGACCTTGGAGACTAAAAGAGTGACCCAGGGACCTACCAGATAAGGTAGGGATTGGAGACATAGGGAACCTGCTCCGGAAGTGCCCACGGTCCAGGTGGAGGCAGAATTTAAGGAGGATGTCCTGGAGCCTTCAGGGCAGTGAGTGGCTCTACTGGCGGACCTACCAGAGCTGACTCATTGGCAGCAGAATGAGGATCCCACAAGGGAGGAATTCTGCCGCAAGCAGATGGAATGCTCTACTCTACATGGTTTGCACAAGCAGGCTGTAGACCAGGCAGCTGGGGATCAGTCTGGATTACATTGGATCTACTTGGATAACGGTCTCCTGTATAGTGAGCATAAGGTTGCTGAGCCTAGGTCAGCTCATGTGCTGGTGGTACCCCAGCAGTTCAGAACCTTCCTACTGAGTCTGGCTCATGCTGTGCCTTTAGCAGGACATCTGGGGCAAGGCAAAACCTTTGCCAGGACTGTCACCCAATTCTATTGACACCAAATGCAAAGACACTCAGATGCGCACTGTAGGTCTTGCCCGACCTGCCAGACAACTGGTAAGAGTGGGCAGAAGGAAAAAGCTCAGTTTCAACATGTTCCTGTGGTGAGCACCCCTTTTGAGTGGGTGGGATTTGATATTATGGGGCCCCTGGACTCCAAGACAGCCTTAGGCAACAGGTACATCCTGGTCTTGGTAAACCATGACACCTAGTACCCGGAGGCTATTCCTCTCAGGACATTCTCGGCCCTTGTGGTGAGCCATGCCTTGATGGGGATCTTTTCCCACATGGGTTTCCCTGAGTGGTGGTATCTGACCGGGATACCAACTTCATATCTAAGAATATGATGTCTCTACAGGAGAAGTATGGTGTAAGTCGTAAGTTCCCCACTCCTTACCATCCCCAAGGAAACTGGTTGGTTTAAAGAGTCAACCAAACCATGAAAGGCATGATCACGGGTCTAGGAGACACAATGAGGCATAAGACATCCTCTTGCCATGCCTTCTGTTTGCTTACAGAGAAGTACTGCAGAACTCCAGGGTCTTCAGGCAGTTTGAGTTGCTGTAATGGCATCCTGTAAGAGGATCTCCCATTCTAGTGAAAGAAAGCTTCCAGGAAATCTCCTCAGGATGTATTTAGTTACATGCTGGCCTTTGGAAACCAGACTGCCAGCTTCGAAAGTTCTCCCAAAGAGAACCTAGAAGCCAGCTAGGAGGAAATAAAATGATGGTATGACGGGAATGTCACTCTGGTAGAGTTTCAACCTGGCCAGAAATTGTGGGTGATGATGCCATTGGAGCCTTGCGCGCTCCAGGGAAAGTGGAATGGCCAGAGTGATATCACCTATCTGGTTAACTTTCAGTGTTCAAGGAACCCTTTGAGGGTCTTGCACATGCACCGCCTCAAGCCTCACTTTGAGAGGTCTGAAGTGAACCTACTCCTAGCAACAGATGATGGAATGGAAGAGGAGAGTGAGCCTCTTCCTGGCCTCCTATCAACCAAAGACCAAGATGGGTCAGTGGATGGTGTGAACCTCTCCTCCACCCTGACCCTGGAGCAGCAGTGGGACATCTGGACATGTACACACTGGCCCACACTAGCTTTCCCCGAAGTCCATAGCCATCTGTGTCTTTATCAGATACCTGCGCTTGTTGATTAACAACTGCGATGCGTTTTAGAATGTAGAAAATGGTTTTATTGTACCTCATCAACTGTTTCTTACAGCAGCCAAAACTTTGTACACCAAGAGACTTTAAGTAGACACACTCTCCCGGCCACAGTGTTTAAATAAACCAACTTGTTCCTGTTTTGCCAAACGCCTCTTGTTTTTTCAATTATTTAAGGTAAACTCATATCTGAGCACCATACGCACACATGTTCATACATCCCCAAAGACCATGATCTCACTTGCACAAATGGAAGCTCTGTCATAGTGTCCCTAGTCAAACTATTTTGTTCAAACCATAGAATCTGGCATTATGGACCTTTGGTTCAGTGTCAATGAAGCAGTAGTGTGGGAGGGTTGTGATAGCAATGCAGGATTAGTAGCCTTCAGTAGCTCATGATGATTTTCACTGATCAGAAATAGCTCTCACAACAGAAAAGGTTGGAGACTCCTGCATTAGATTGTATGTTGCAAGTCACACATTGCTCTGTATACCTATTAAAGGGAAAGGAGGAAGGAGGCAATGAATATAAAGCACTACTTATTAACTGTTCTGCACCATCTTAAAGTTTTGACTGTGTGCTTGCTCACTATTCCTAATGCATTGCCTTATTGACCTTATGCATATACACTCAAGGAATAACGTTTATTCTTTGTACATTCATTACCCATTTGATTCAGTTCTGCAATCTACCATTCAGAATAAATCTTTAAATACCTACAATAAGTAAAAGTGTCTGCACTCTGCTCACTTATGTACATTTGACTCCTCATTCAATAGCCAGAGATTGTACTGTTGCTCGCAAATTTTGTGCTGTTCTGTAACTAATTCTGTTTGCTCAACAAAAACTTGAACTGTCCTTTCTACAGTTCGTTATTATGGTCAATTCACAGATCGCTTTAGTAGTTAGTCTATTGCTGAAAATAGACATATTACTCTTTACCAAACTGGCGCTACTCTTTAACAAGCATGTGCTAGAGCTATTTTTGATGTGATTGCTCCACTTTTAGTACTTCAGTCAGTCAGTCAAACCACTTTATTTCGTTAATAAAAACCATAAAAGTACAAAACATAGATCACCATACACAATACCATAAAAATATTTAAAATCCCAAAACTCAGCTCATATGGGCGATTTAAAAAAAGACATAAAAATGTAAGATCAAATATCATTAAATCATGTAAAAATCCAGGCTACCAATAGAACATAATGTTAGCAGTATAAAAACTAAGCCTGGGCAAAGCACTACACTACGCTCGCGTAGTTTGCGAAGTTCGCGCTACTTCGCACTACGCGAACTGCACGTAGCACAGTGCGAACACGCGTAGCGTAGTGTTGCGTAGTGCTGCGGTCATTTTTTGTTTGCTCGCGGTCCTCAACGTCAAGTTGGCGACCACGAGCAAGCAAAATGACATCCCGGCGAGACTTTTTCCATGATCAACAACATCAAGTTGGCGATCGCGAGCATGGAAAATAAATCTCCCGGCGAGATTCCCAACGCGAGGAGGTCAGGTTTCTCATTGCGAGTGGTCGCGTATGCTCGCGACCGCTCGCGATGAGAAACTACCAGTTCGCGTTGAGAAAGTTGCCGCTCGAGTAAAAATCTACTCGAGCAGCAGAAAACTACAGCTCGCACTGTGCAAGATGCCATTTTCAATGATTGCACAGTGCCGGTTGCTTGTCCGCACTGTGCAATCATTGAAAACGACATCTGGCACAGTGCGAACAAGGTACTACACAGTTCGCAAACTGCTACGCGTAGCTCGCGTAGTGCGAACTGCACTTTGCGTAGCTTCGCGAAGTGCTACTTCGCGAACTACGCCCAAGGTTAATAAAAACAGTGATCACCAATAACCTAAAAAGCACTCATTAAGGGTTTAGTGTACTACAGCGCTTTTTCCTGAGTCAAACAGCTGCAACTAAAAAACTTGCGATGTTAAATATCTCCCATGGGTCATTCAGCAACTGCAAATAAAGTAGAGCATGTTTGACCTGTATAAAACCTTATCCCCTTAAAATTGGAACTAAAAACCTCCTTCAAATGACACTATAATATTCATAAAACATTATAAAATGCATGGCATCTTGAGTTCAAAAATTGTCACAGGTACAAGCACCTAAATCACATACCCTACTCCAGCCTTGTAAATTACCTAAGAAGGTATGGATTAAATTAAATCGAAACCTAGTTAAAAGCTGGCGATGATAGTGCTTCCTGACAATTTTCAGATATGGTTCAATTGAGATTGTGGTTTTTAGCAAGAAATAGGCTTTTACTGTAGATTTCATTAGCTCTGCCTCTTCCCGCGCAGCTGCCATCAGATTCAAAAATTGTGTTCTGACCCATGTCACATCTTCTTTTCTTATTTGATCAGGAAAAAGAAATAAATCTGGGCGCCCTAATTAACTTAAAATATTCTTTACATAATATAGCCACGGTATGCTATTAGCGTTCTCCAGGGCCACACAATCCCTAATAATCTGATGATTAAGAGTTTATTCGGGATTCAGCCAGGTCTTTAACCGACAGAGTACTGGGGCCAACCTCGACAGGTCTGTCACATATCTTGCCCCAACCTCTTGATCTATTATAAACGTTAAGGTAGACGGTGGAACAGACAGGAGGGAGCATAAAAATGTGTTTTCAAATATCTGTATCCCCTCTCCTATCTTGTAACTCCATAGACATAAACCATACAAGGCAATAGCAATACATTTGGACCTATAAATGTTGAGCATGGCTTCAATTGGTCTGGCCCCCAACCGTTGTGCAAAGCCATGAAGAACGCCAGTTAATCTTGCCATCAAATTCTTTTTGACTATCTGTTGGGGGACCCATGTTCCCTCAAATAAAAACACCAAATAGGTAAAAGAGGACACTCTGATCAGCTCAACACCTCCTCAATAAAAATATATATATATATAATTTTTTTGGCCCCAAAGACATTGTTTGAGATTTCGCTATATTAACTACAAGATCCAATGATTTCATGTAGGCCCCAAATGAGTCCAGTAGCCTCTGAAGCCCTATGACTGTACGGGCCAATAAGACGGCATCATCCAAGTAAAGGGGCACAGGAACTTCCATGTCTCCTATTCACGGGATGTCCTGACTAGCTGTTTGAAGAGACTTAGCTAGATTATTAATATATAAGGTGAATAGTAGTGGTGCTAAAATGCAACCCTGTCGAACACCTCTACTAGTATTAAAGTGCCTTGTGCATTTACCTTCTTGATTTACCCTTATACTTGCAGAAAGGTCCCCTTGCAGATCTGCCATGAGGTAAACCAGACTTGAATCAATGCCCATGTCCTACAGGGTAAACCACAGCTTCGCTCTATTGACCAAGTCAAAGGCCGAAGTGAGGTCCATAAAAGCCAAATGCAGTAACCCCAATTTGGCTTTTGTATATTTACCTGCTAGTAGATGTGAATTAGGGCACTGATCCAAGGTGCTCCTTCTTCTTCTAAAGCCGTATTGAAAATTAGTTAAAACCTCTTTCTCACTCAGCCAATTCATTAGCTTGGTTAAAATAATTCTCCCTAAAACTTTTACTGTGGAGTCAATTAATGATATTGGCCTATACCACCATGGGTCACCTCTCTGACCTTTTTAAAAAAACTGGGATGATCATAGAGAGTGACCAAGATGATGAGAAACCCTGGTGACTAGTTACATTAAAAACATTTGTCAAAAGTATGGCCCGGAAGGCAGGGTATTGTTTATGTAAATCGGCCGGTACTCCATCAGGGCCAGTAGCCTTATTACTGGTTATTTGCATTATAACCCTTTGTACTTCACCTTCATTAAAAACGATTCTTTGAGAATCCCTACAGCACTCACGGCTACCAGCGAGAACCGGTGTCGGAGTGGCCTCATATATAGTTTCGAAATGAGAAAGCCACTGGGCTTCAGTAATGTTACTGTCTAAAGGGGTATTCTCTGTGCCTAGAATTATTTTTATTATTAACAATAGCCCAGAATCTGGAACTATTTTTTAAATCCTCCACCGATAAACGTTCCTCCCAAGCCTCCTCCTTTATTTCCTTTTTACGCATAGCCAGTGCCAGCTTATACTGATTCCTTAACATAGCTATTTGATCTTTGTCTCGTGGCACCGTTTTCAAGGCTGCAATTAATTTGCAATGCGCCACAGAGCAATTGCTGTCAAACCCCCTTTCACCAATATTTTTTCTATAACTAGTTACTATGGTGAGATCTGATGCTGCCTGCGCACAAATTCCTTCAAAGGCTTTAAGTACCTCCACCCCCTGACTAAAGTTATCAAGGCAGGTTTCTAGCTTATCCTAAACCTTCGCACAAAGTTCTTTAAAAAAAACGTCCGCAATTACCTTTGCCCATTTTAACCTACATCCCTGGTCAGTTACTTTCACACAGTTGTCACTACCTAGCTTTTTCAAATTCCCCTTTAGGACGCATCCTCTACTCAACACAAGAATAACAGGGTTATGATCACTGTAGGAAGACCACCTAGCATTATAGAAAACTACATGGGATAACAAAATAGGGGAGATATATATAAAATCTATAATAGTGTCCTTCCCTCGTCCTTTAACAGTGGGAACAATATCATTAATATCAGAATAACCTGGTTCAGAAAGGTCTACCACGGCCAAAAGCTCCTCCAAACATACCCACAGTGTATGCTCAAAATAAGGACTCCAAGAGTTTACTGGGCCTAAAGGATCTTCTAGTTGTCAACTCATCTCACAAACATGCACATTAAAATCACCCATTAGTACAATTGAATAAGAAATGGTTTGCTTCAAACAATAGTCCTCTAAAAAACATTTCAATTTGCATAAATGTTCATTTAAAAAACTGCTCTCACCAGAATTATAAAAATTAACAAACAGTGTTTTAGTTGAATTAGGCGCAACAGACTCAATTATCAAAAGATTATGGGACCCCACCGCCACCATCCTGTTAACACCTGTCAATTCAAGTGAGAATAACATTAATATTTGGGTCTGCCGGCCACAGAGGGACTTGCCGGAATACTGTATGTTTTAAAACCATCCAACCAAAAATTATTTTCCAAATCCCAGATCTCATGTAGGCTCACTACATCATAATTTTTTAAAAAGTCAAGCCACCTAGGGTCTTCCTTTTTACTTCTTAAACCTGCTATGTTCCAACTGATGATCTTACAGTCAGACACTTCAATTTCGTCTAACTCCTGCTCTGTAATATATTCCTCAGTCTGGCCCCAATGGTAACTTGGCTGCTCCCGTCAGTCATTCTCATCTAAGAGTGACAATGGGAGAAATCTATTTTGACAAGCTAACCCTTTCCCATCAAAAGTTCTTTCTAAGCGTATGGGTGGCAGTTGGGTAGCACTTGCTAAATTCCCATTTGAGGTAACAGAGCAATTCTCCTTCCTAGTACTTGAGTGAAGGGTAGAACGGCCCCGATTAGCCTCAACAGGGCCAAACCCCCATAGGTGTCCACTGGGTGAATGAAACCCCCTTGTTGGTGGGTAGAAAAAACCACGGGTAAAGCCCTAGTGCTCCCCTGACCCACACTAATGCCTCCTTTAAATAACTGCCCCGCTATATCTGCCCTTTCAAAGTTGATCACGGTACAGTCACCTGTGACCTGTTTTGGTCTATGACCAACCCTCCCCTCTCGTCTGACCATTATGCTGTGTGATGAAACCTAGGTTCCATCTTTTCATTGCTGGTCACACCAATATTTGGTTTATCGGAGCAACTGCATGGTTGATTCTGAACAGTTCTTTCTAAGTGGAGGAACCCTTGTGAGGATAGTCACTAAAGGAGTAGCTTCTGGGGGCAAGTTAAGTCTATCACTATTGGGCTCAGTGTTAACCATTTGGTCACAGTTATCCCTAATCTCAGTCAAAATCTCATTGTTGGGAAAGGGGCTTTGACCTAGATTTGTTTGATTACAAGTACTAGCCCCTATATGTCTCCCCAAAGTTGCATCTATCTTAGTCGTAGCAATAGGCCCAATCTTATCCCTTGTTGATGTTTGACTAAAATGACTATATTGACAGGTACTAGGCTGCATTTAGGCCTGATTAGTACTGCTATTGTTGCCGATTTTATTGTCATTATTTGTGCCCCCCAGATGAAACTCCCAACGCTCAAGTTTCAACATAATCCCTTCTACAAGATTATTCAATGAGTCAGGTATTTATTTCCCAATGTTCATTAAAATAGTTTCCAGTCGTATCTTGAAAAGTTCCTCCATTGTAATCCTAACAGCTGCTTGGGCCTGTTGTGAGAAGTCTTCAACATGAACCGAGGTCGTTTCAGCAGTCACAGTAACATGCCCAGGTCTACTTGGCCTTTTTCTCCCCTTCTTTTTCTGTTGATGGTTCGAGTGGAGATAAATGCTCTCTGGGTATCTCCATATTACGTTCTCCCCTACATCCTTTGGCAATATGTCATTGTCTGCGGAACCCCCCCCCCCCTTCTCTCTGCTTAATTATCAGCACCTTGGGCTCAATGGGCACTGGAATTTTAGGGGTATTATCAATTAAATTTAGAGTCCCAACAGGGTCTGAACTCAACCTCAATTCAACCTCCGCATTTTGAATTTTCTTGTTCAAGGCCCCCACTGCTGAGGTCAAATAGGAGATAATGGATGCGACATTCCGGGGGACCTTCACCCTGTCACGCCCCTGATCCTGTGAGCATGGTTGTTTCCGCTTACCCATTGTGGTTGATGAAAGTGCTGATATTAGAGGGGTGGCCCAGCCTGGCCTCTTCGGTGCTCTGATGGGCGCAGACGGGCCCGCCCTGGGCATGCCCACACGCGTCCCGCGCTGCGGGAGCTCACGCTGATCTTTAAAGCGCCTGACATGCGTGGCTCAGACTCTGTTTAAGGCAGGGACTGATAGTGCGTGTCCGCCTCAGGCCAGGAGATCAGGGGAAAATGCGGCGGTGAAGAAACAGGCGTCCCGCAATGCGGGAGCCCGCGCTGACCTTTAAAGCGCCTCCTGGCGCTGCAACCTGATGTGTGCGGCTCCGGCCGCGCTGAAGGCAGGGACCAGTAGTGTGTGTCCCCCTCAGGTCTGGAGATCAGGGCAAAATGCGGTGGTGAAGAAACGGGCGTCCCGTAGTGTGGGGGCCCGCGCAGATCTTTAATGCGCCTTTTAATCGCTGCAAGCTGACGTGCGCGGCTCCAGCAGCGTTGAAGGCTTGGACCAGTAGTGTGTGTCCCCTCAGGCCAGGAGATCAGGGCAAAATGCGGCTGTGAAGAAACAGGCGTACTTTTAGTACTTATCTGCTTGAACTTTTCTTCCTCTGGTTCCAGTGTGAGTTTAGGGCAACTCTTGGTGATTACTAGAACATTTTAAAGTGTAGCTCTGAGCTAGCCAGATACCTTGAGGGGAGTCCAGACCACTATTGCCTAGCAAAGTTTGGTTAATATGTGGGGGTTTAAATAGCTTGAGATTCAATCTGGCTACTGTGATCCTAAAAGCTTGTGAGGCATTGCACATCCTTGTTCTTACAGAGTCAATAGCTCATGCATTAGTGCTAAGGCACTAATGCCTCAAAGAAAACAATAATTTTTAAGTGTCTTCAGACTCTAGGTGGACTGCCATAAACATTGTGGGCCTAATTTATGAAAAGTGATGCGTCGCTGTGTGAAAACAGCAATGTGTCACTTTTTATTGTGTCCTCCTTGCGACACCAATGATGCATCATATTTACAGTATGACGCATCATGTTGCAACGAGTTACAGATACGTCAGTATTTCTGATGTATCTGTAGGCGGAAAAATGACGCATTGATGGAGTGTGTCACAAATGTGACGCAACTCCAGCTATGGGTCATTACACATGGGCAATTCCCATGTTAAATGTGCCTGCATCAGTCTTATGCCTGCCATGAGGCAAGCATAAGATATTGACGTATTTGCGTCCTAGAAGTGCCACAGTGAAATCTTATAGATTTCACTGTGTCACTTCTACAACCCTTTCTTGCGTCGGAATGCCCCCCATGCATACATTATACATGGCGCAAGTATAATGTGGCGCAGGGGTTTACAAAGTGACGCATCTACCTAGATGGGTCACTTTGTAAACATGGTGCAACAGGGGGCATTTTTACGCTGCTGATGCGTCACAAAAAGAGACGCAACAGCAGTTCAAAACGTCGCAAGGCCTCATAAATAAGGCCCTGTATTTGGTGACAAGCTTTTCACTGATTACCACTGACAGTAGTGAGTAGTAACTAATCTCCCTTTCTATGAATTCACCTTGGTAGTCATAGTAATATCCTTCAGTAGTCCAGCTAATTATTGTCATCTCAGGAGGGATCGGAGTCATGCATAGCAATGTGAATTATGCCATAGCTCTATTCAGAAATTGCATGTAAACTTACTATTTTAGAGTAAATTCTTGAAAATCCAATAAACATAAAGTTTACATTTGGAGGAAAAAGTTGTATTTACTTTATTATTTAAAAAATAAAAATCATCGAGTGTTTTCAGTCAATGATAAGCTGATGTTTCAATACAAAACATTAATGTCTTTAAAAAAATATATAGCTTATTGTTTTTTTTTTTGAAAAAGTTTTTATTGAGCAATAATTCGGTTACAAGTACGGGCCTACAACCACCCGGGCCGGCCGCTAGGTACAGAAGGAAATTTACACATATCAAGGCTGCAATCAGTTCCCAGGGCACTGCCCCGCAGTGGCTCCAGATAGTTCTCGAGGAACAGGAAGCGTAAGTCCAACAATCACAAAAACAAAAGGACAAACAATAAAAAACAAAAGGCGAGTTATGAGGGAAACCAGTGCGGGTCAGGCTCCCCCCGGGAAACTCCAGTCAGGACAATTGAACAAACCGTTAAAGAGAGGAGTACCGGGAGGCCGGGGACGGAGGGGGGGGGGAGGGGGTCAAGGGAGATGAACGTCCATATGTAATTGTTCCAAAAGGCGCCAGGAGCCATCAAGGGTCAGGGGGACATGGCGATATCAGTGTCTACCAGGGGGGGCGTACAGATGCCTCCGCGATACGCGTTCCATTGCCCCCAAATTCTACCCCATGCCCCCGGCTTGCCACGGGCCACATACACTGTCTTCTCCCTAAACATACACCAGTCCATATTCTCCTTCCATACTGACACGGTGGGCGGCCGTTGAGCGCCCCAAAGTTGCGCTATGTCCCTCTTGGCAATCATGTTCCCTAGGGCCGCCCACCGAGTCTGAGCCGCGCTGTAGTCATTGGGCTCCCACACATTCAGGACACAGCGACGCACCTCCGGCAGCAGCACAACCCCAGTGACCTGTCCCATAACCGTGTGGACCCGGCGCCAGTAGTCCGCCACCTCGCGGCACTCCCAAAGGATATGGAGAAAGGTGGCGCTGAGCCCACAGCCTCGCTTACAGAGCCCGTCGCCGGAAAATCCCATCGAGACCAAGCGCGGACCCGTCACATACACCCGGTGGAGAATCTTGAGCTGTACCAACCGGAGACGAGCCGGAATGGCAACCTCCTTGGGGGACGACAGTGCAGACTGCCAATCTTCGTCGTCCAATTCCACCCCATCCCCAGTCCAAGCCTCCCGAAGGCGCACAAAAAGGTCCGCCCGGTGATTAATCAATTTTTTATAAATTAAAGAAATAGTACTATCAGGGACATGTCCGTCAAGTATGCGGTCCTCGAGGGGCGAGGAAACAGGGATCTTGGTCCCCTCCCCGAAGACCGAGAGCAGGGCGTGTCGAACCTGGGCGTAGCGGAAGAACTCCCTGTCGGTCAGCTCGTATTCGGCCTGGAGCACCGCGAAAGTCTTGACCGCGCCCTTGTGCCACAGGTCTCCCACTTTGCTGATACCAATCGTGTCCCACTGGTCAAACCCCTTCGTGGTCCACAAGCTGCCCAGGCGGTCGGAGGCAAACAAGGGAGTAGCACATGTTAATCGTTCACTCCAGCCCATGGCCGCAGTGGCAGCCCTCCAGGTCCGCACAGCAATCTTAGTAGGACCCGTAAGGGTCCGGCCAGCAAGGCGGGAATAAAGTGCCCTGTTATAGTTCCCGCCGGGAAGCAGGAACTTGTCCATCTCATACGCCGGATTCAAGCCGGGCGCATACGTGGCGTGGTTAATGGCAGATAGCTGCGAGGCCCAATAGTACCTGCGAATGTCAGGAAGCGCGATGCCCCCGTCATACCAGGGGAGAGTGAGCTTGGCAAGAGCAATACGCGCCCGCCCGTCCCACACCAGTCTCCTCTGCAGGCTCTCCACCTCCCGAAAGTAGGCCACTGGGATAACGTCGAAGGAGTTCTGGAGGGCATAGAGGAACCTGGGAAGGGACATCATTTTAAACAGCGCGGCCCGACCCAGCGGGGACAGGGGGAGCCTGCACCACCGGGCCGTGTCCTCCCGCAGTCGCCGAAGTGGACGCAGGAGATTCTGCTCATAGCGAGCCACCGGGTCCAGCGAAACGTATATCCCCAGGTACTTAAAGCCGCTCAGAGATATTTGAATCGGGAGCCGAGGCGGCAGGAGAGGAGGACCACCAGAGATGGGATAAACGCAGGATTTAGACCAATTGATCGTGAGACCCGAATTGTTCCCAAAGGAGGTCAGAACGTCAAAGAGGACGTTGAGTGACTGCCGCGGTGAGGTGAGATACAGGAGAATGTCGTCCGCATAGAGCGAGACCCGATCTTCGAATCCCGGGCCCCACCGGATCCCCCTAAGCGAGGGCTCCCAACGGAGCCAGGCAGCGAGTGGCTCCAGGGCGAGAGCAAAAAGCAACGGGGACAACGGGCACCCCTGCCTCGTGCCCCTGCCGAGGGCAAAGGGCCGAGAGACACGCCCATTCACCACCACTTGAGCCATGGGTCCCGTGTAAAGGAGCCTCACCCAGCCAATAAATCCCTCTCCAAAGCCGAATTTATCCAAGACGGCCCAGAGGAATGGCCACTCAATAGTGTCAAAGGCCATCGTGGCATCCAAAGAAACCAGCACGGCCGGTTCGGAGAGGAACTCCGCCCTGGCAAGGGCACCGTGAAGACGCCGCAAGTTAAGAGCGGTGTTGCGGTGCGGGATAAAGCCGCATTGGTCCGGATGAATAAGGTCGCACACGACACTCAACAATCGATTGGCCAGGACTTTCGCCAGGATTTTAGGCTCCGCATTGAGCAGTGAAATAGGCCGGTAAGAAGTACAGCGGTCTCGCGGCTTGCCCTCCTTGGGGATAACGACTATAGTGGCCAAGCGCTGGTCGGCCGGAAGGGAACCCGCCGCAAGAGAGTCGCGGAACATGCGGCTGAGGAAGGGCGCAAGCTTATCAGGACGCAATTTGTATAGTTCAATGGGCAGACCGTTAGGACCCATAGCCTTGCCCAAGCGAAGGGAACGAATCGCGGTCGCTATTTCATCCGACGACAAGGGGGCGTCCAGCCGCTCCCGGTCCTCAACGGACAGGCCGGGCAGAGCAATATCTCTCAGTAGGAGGCGAGAGTCATCCTCATCCCTGTCAGTCACCGGGGAGTACACCGCCCGGAGGTGGTCAGCGAAACATTCCACAATCTCATCCGGCTCAGTCACACACACACCAACCGCAGCACGCAACTCGGGGACCACACGATTCACTCTCTCCTTTTTGTCCAGCCACGCAATCAACTTTCCCGCCTTGTCCCCCGCGTCATACAATCGGCCCTGCTGCTCCCTATAAATAGTTTTGGCCGCGTCAGTGACCAGGGACCTATATTCGAACTGTTTCAGGCTAAGGGCATGTAGCCCGTCCGGAGTAACATTCGCCTCCAAGGCCGACTCCAGCCCCGAGATGTCAGTCTCCAGCTTCACCACCGCCTCGCTCCTAACCTTCTTGGCCACCACTATCTGGGCGAGGGCGTGTCCGCGTATCACAGTTTTAAAGGCTTCCCAAAGGGACAACGCAGACGACACCGACCCCTCGTTTTCACTGAAGTATTGGTCCATGGCCTTAACCAGGTTGTCACGAGTCGCAGGGTCCCGCAGGTACCAGGGGTTAATGGGAGCTATCCGCCCTGCGGACCGCGACCCGGTGTCAAAGAGAAGCCACAGCGGAGAATGGTCGGAGATACCACGCGCCAGGTGTCTGACCTCTCGAATCCGACCAGTCTGCGCCGCGGGCATAAGGAAGTAGTCTAACCTGGAGAGACTCCCATGCGCCCCCGAATGAAAGGTGAACTGACACTGGGTCGGATGCATTAGTCTCCAACTATCCACCAAGCCGAAGGTCTCCAACATCCCACCCAGCCATGACTGGGCAGCGGGGAGGGTCCTTGGTGGGTGACGATCCAGTTCACCCGAAACCACAGAATTAAAGTCCCCGCCCATGAGCAGGAGGCCATCCGGAAGGTCAAGCAGCATTCGACCCAAGTCAGTAAAGGTGGAGTTCTGGAGGCCCGGGGGGACGTAGACTGAAACCAGGGTAAGAGGCTGCCCCTCCCACCTCCCAATCAAACACACATAGCGCCCTCTGTCATCCGAGACTATCCTCGTGATCTCCACCGGAAGGGAGGTTCGCAGGAGAATGCCCACCCCCCTGGAGCCAGTTGTGAACCCAGAATGGGCTACGAGGCGGTATCCCCCCCTGTTCATCGCATGGCAGACATTGCCGACCAAGTGTGTCTCCTGGAAAAACACCACATCAGGAGTCACACGACGCAAATATTGCAGTACAACACCCCGCTTAATACGGTCCCCCAACCCATTGACGTTCCATGACATAAGCCTCAACCCGTCTCCCCCCATCCCCTCCAATAGATCAAGAGGCCCCCAGCCCGCAGCACAGTTCCCAAATATGGACAAAAATCAATACCTCGCCCTGTAAACAAAAAACACACAACAAAACAACCCCTCTTCCCCCCCAACCCCACCCCAAGTCCCACTCCCCCCACCCTGCACCCCTGCGGGCCAAAGACCCCCCCCAACTTGCAGTGTGCCTGTCGCCCCCCTAACCCCATTCTACAAAAAGACCCCGGAGGAGGAAAGGGACCCGAACCCGCCCGCACCCCTCACGGGTCCTGGCAAGACACAGTATGCAAAAGAAGTAAGACCCAACTGTACAGTGCAAAACCGCAAAAGCAAGGACCAAATGTCAGTCTAAGGGGACCCGTCACCTGCGGTGCCCCCAGAGGGCCCGGGCCGGCCACCCCCGTCCGGCAGCGAGTCCAGCCAGTCACCTGCGGCCACAGGAGAGTCAAAAAAGGCTGTCCGCTCTCCATGCTCCACTCGGAGTTTCGCCGGGTAGATCATCGAATACTTCAGGCCTAGCTCGCGGAGACGGCGCTTCACCCCTTGGAATCCCATCCGCTGTTTCTGGACCAGTTGCGTGAAGTCCGGATAAAAATTGATGGTCGAGTTCTCGTAGCGGACCGGGCCACGGGTCCGTGAAGCCTGCAGAATAGCGTCGCGGTCCCTGTAGTGGAACAGTTTAGCCACGATAGGCCTCGGGGGGGCCCCCGGCCGCGGCCGGCCGCCCGGAACTCGATGGGCCCGCTCCACGGCGAAGAATTTGCTTAGGCCAACCGGGGACAGCTGTTGCAGGATAAGTTCCTCGACCACGAGGTCCACCGGGCGGCCGTCGGAGGACTCCGGTACACCAATGATGCGGATATTGTTGCGTCGGGCCCGTCCCTCGAAGTCCTCAAGCCGCCGGGCCATATGGTCGTTGACCACTCTAATGTCCCCAAGCGCGGCCCGCAGATCCGACACCTCCGCACCCAGGGTGGAGGTCCGTGTATCAAGGGCCTGGACCCTCTCGTTGGTTTTGGAGAGGTCGGCCCGAATCAGGGTGACATCGATCGCGACAGTGTCGATCTTACGGGCCAGGGCCTCATATTGCGTTGCGATGGTTTCCCTGATGCCCTCGATGGCGCCCATAATGTCCTGCAGGGAAAGTTCCGCAGAGACGGTCGTGCCTCCCCCTGCAGCATCCGGGGAGAGGCCAGCAGCGCCAGGGGACCCCCTGCCCTGGGTGTAGCGGTCCATGTTGTTGCTCTGGACCGCTCCCCCGCGCAGAGAAGCCTTGGTCTTGCGCCCCTCCGGACCCCCTTTGCCCGCCATATGAGCGCAGTCTCTCAATGGGACCTCCGATCAAGAGGTGTGCGGGCGCCAGCAAAGGGACCAAAAACTGTCGGTGTAGGGGTCGGAGGCGTTAGGCCCACCAGTAGCAGATGGAAACAAGCTTCGGGCAGAGGCCCAGGAGGCACCTCGCCACCTTGAGCACGCACGCCAGCCGATCTCCTGAAGGCCAAAACCGAAACCGAAAGTGCTGAATCGGCAGCTGGCACCGCGCTGAGGCCGCTGTTGATCAATTGCAGCCCGGCCCCACGGGTCACCTTCACCCCGGCCACCTCCGTCGGGTGGGTCCCAAAAGTTCAGACGACGACAACTCAGGATTCCCAGGTCCGATTAGAGTTTTAAAAAGAGATATATGATCAGCTGGTCTTCATCTCCCAGATTCCATAAACCAAATCAGGATAGTCTCAGGATATATTCCGAGGAGCAGAAAGGGTCCGGGGAGCCCTGTGCTCACGCGACCATCTTGGATGCGCGCTAGGCTCCTCCTCCATATCGCTTATTGTTGAGTCACAATTCATGTTACGCTTGAGTTCTTATTTCTGACATAATGTATTTGATTGGTTGTTAACCATCTGTACTTCATTAAAGTGCTTGAGTCTGTAAGACTGGTGCAAAGTAATGTATATGCTGGCTATCTGACCCTAAGAGGCCGATTCCGATCCAGGTCAGAAAGCACTCCGACCGAGCCGGATCCAGAGTGTTGTCCAACCGAGCTGGAGTCATGCAGTCCGACCAAGCGAGTACGATGCGGCCGTATGCTGCCAGACTCGGTTTGGTCGGACTCCCATAGAAGTCAATGGGAGCCGGTCGTACGACGAGTACATGGGCTCCCATTGACTGAATGGGTGCGTCGCGGGTAAGTGCGCCCCCGACAGTGGGTACGCGTCGGTGCCATCCGCACCGTACATGCCTGTGTTGGGGTGACCCATAGGTCTCCCCCTGTGTCCAAGTCGTAGGGCTGTGGGTGACAGGGGGTCCGACGCGGACCCCCAGTGGCAACCACCCAGACAATTTGCGAGCCGGACACTCCGGCTCGCACAGGCTGTACGACGCGTGCATCGTACTGGCTACGTAGTGAATCGCATCCATTGCATGCCATGGATAGCTTACGACCGAGATGTACGGAGCGGTTCGGACCCGGAAACGACTCGGTCGGTGAATTTCATGTAGCTCGCATCGTACTTGCTCGCTCGTACAGCTGTACGAGTCGGCCAGAAAACACGCGTGCGGCTCATAGTTTTTCCGGCCAGAGCCGATCGGGATCGTCCCCCAAATGTTTACAGAAACATGAACAGCATCTCTGCTGCCTAAGTCTGTAAGGACTATCAAACTTGAGCAATATACCTGCAATATAGATTTTGAAAAATGAGGGGAAGTTTTGTGAAAGAGCATAACACGATGTATTTAGCAGCCTGCTGTTGGCCCCAAGTGAGATCCTGGCCAGTAAAACCAAATGACAAGCTGAGCCAGTAAAATTATTATTGTTATTGTGCCTCATTAGTACTACATATATTTTCTATTTTATTGGGCCAATTTAACTAATTCCAAACTGGAAAATGTAAAATTTGGACCATGTGCAGGTTTGGTGATAGTCAAGAATGTTTGTTTTTATAAACATTTTCATTAAACACTTGACATAGCATAATTGGCCATCAGTTATCCTTCTTCATTCACTGATCTGCTCAGTTGTCATTCACATTTTGATTCTGCTGACCACAGTTTACAACATGGCCAGTGGGCCATCCCACTTGACCCTTTGGTTCCATTCTCTGTGAGTGAAGGCATTGTGCTCAAGTCAAATGTCATCACTCACAGAGAAAGGCATCATTCTATTTTTTCTTATTGTAACCTTTTATCAGGACCCTAAATCCACCCGGAGAATGCCACTGGGCCCTCGCTGCTGCATGTAGTGCATTGCATTCCCTATGCACTGATTGTGGTGGCCATTTTGAAAATGGTGTTTTATCCATTCCAAACTGACCACCCTTGCAGATGCGTGGATGTGTACGCAAAGCAGCCATTTTGGAATGGGCTTTCAACTAATTACAAAATGGCCACCTTTACACGACAACCTTCTTTTAATGTTTTTGTAAAAATCTATTTACAATTTAACCTGTGAGTGTCTATGCATGCACAGGCATGAAAGTCATCTGGTATGATTTGTAAAGTAAAATTATAAAAAACATTAAAAAACAACCACCTGTATATGAAAACATATATGCCATATATTGCAATATTTTTTTAAATAAAAACAGTTAGAAATAAACCAACACTGGAAAAGCAAATAGGCTGACAGCCAACGATAGATACATTGTTTTTGCTAATGTTTGTTTAAAATTTCATTCCGAAGTATTACTCCTCAGCGGTGGTACCCTATAACAGGACATTTCATCTTACCCTTTTTGATGATTTTAAGTGATGGATTTAATTATGTACTGGTTTACAAGATACAGTACATTTTCATGCATGGGAGCTCAATAGGAAGTCTTCTTTGTGTTGGCAAAATAATACTGAGAGATGTTTTGTGTTTTATAGTTTTCATTTTTATTATTGGACACAAACATTATCACATTTTTAATTTATCTTCATTGACCTTCAGTTTATTTGAAATTTGTGAGTTTTGCAAAAATAAAGGGGCCGATTTACAAGCCCCTTGCGAGACATATACGCCGCCGTTGCGTCACTTCTGTGACACACCGGCGGCGCAAACCATGCATCATGTTGCGCCTTATTTACAACGTGACGCATCTAGGGAGATGCGTCACGTTGTAAAGCCCTGCGCTACATTAACCTGCGTCAGGTTTAATGTATGCAGGGTGGGCGTTCCGTCGGAAAAAGCCTCGGAAAAGTGACGCAGTGAAATCTACAAAATTTCACTGAGTCACTTTTCCGACGCTGCTGCGTCAAAACCCTGCGCCTGCTTGAAGCAGACGTAAGGCATGGCACAGCATGTTCGGTATGGGCAGCCCCTGAGCATTGCTGGAGTTGCGTCGTAAGGCGTAGCTTAAAAACCCAATAGATTTTCAACAGAAAACTCTGCTCCAGCACTTGCAACACGACTCCAGCAATGCGCCGCCCTTACGCCATCGGATGCGTCATGCATCTGTTTATCCTCACGCCATGATGCGCTGCATTGTAAATGCGGCGCATCTGTGGTGTCGCAAGGCTAAACTTGCGTGACACATCTTTCCTGGCGCATCCCTGCTGATTGGCAGGGATGTGCCAGGAAACATAAATCTGCCCCAAAGTTTTTGAGAATGCCATTCGAATCATATCTTGTAGATATTTGTTGAGACTCATGAAGTCTACATAAGCAGGCAACCTTGGAGGAATGTTAGCATCCCTGTGGCTACCCATGATCATATTTGTAGAGACGAATAGGCATCGTGAAAGGACGGGTAGTTTGTGGTTTTTAGATTATCGTGGCAAGCTTCTGCTTTATAGGGCTCATAAAAGTTCCTGCTTCTTTCCCATTTTTAACTTGCCATTGCATGCAAAGAGCGTAACGCCGCTCCATCTTTATTACAATCAAAGCCTGCCAAATGTGTCACGCTTATGAGTACAAATCACAGTGAAACATGCCGCTGAATGCTAAACTTCTTTGAAAGATGTCTTGTGTGACTGACTAAATCATATTACGGTATCGCATTTTTATGAGCTTTTACTTAAAAGCATGAAAGATAAAAGTGGCTGTTCCTTAGGGAACATTTGTAAAGTCACGGCTTCTGCCTGCCTTTTTCATTCCGCAAGATTGCCTCGATACGTGGAACAAGGGATCTCTGTTTTGCAAATGACAAAGGGCGCACTTTTCTATCACCTCACCCATTGCAGGGGATTGGTTCTGCCATTTCTTTGCAAAACTTTCTTTTTTTGGCGTGAACATCGAATACATTCTCAGAAGTTTTTTTCCAGTTCTTTGACAGCCTAAAATATGTTCTTAGCAGTAGCGGCTCTTGGAGGGAGTGGTGCGGGGCAGTGGGGTGGGGGAGGGGCAGGGTGGAGGGTAGTAAACTCCGGCCTACGGCCCAACGGAGGTAAGTACATAAATAAATAAATAAAACAAATTACATTGCGCACGCTGCAACTCCAAATGCCGATGCAGCGCGCGCAATGTAATTCATTTTATTTATTTATTTATGTACTTACCTCCGTTCGGTCGTATGCCGGAGTTTACTACCCCCCCAAACTTGCTCAAATAATACTTTTTGAACATATGGCCCTTAGAGACTAAGCAGATGACGCTAGTTTCGGTGTGACACAAAACAATTCGGGGCAGATTTATAACGGACTTGCGCCACTTTTACGCTGCCGTTGCATCACTTTTGTGACGCAGCGGCGTCGTAAACCCTGCGCCATGTTGCGCCCCATTTACAACGTGACGCATCTAGGGAGATGCGTCACGTTGTAAAGCTTGTGCCTCTTGTGGGCGTACCTGCACAGGGGGCGGCGTTCCAGCGCAGGAACGCCTCCGAAAAGTGGCTGAGTGAAATCTACAAGATTTCACTCAGTCACTTTTCCGGCCATGCTGCGTCAAAACCCTGCGCCTGCTTGAAGCAGGCGTAAGGATTGCCACAGCATTGTAACGATAGGGCACCCCCGAGCCTTGCTGGAGCTGCGTCGCGCTTGCGACGCAGCTCCAGCAATGCGCCAACCTTCCGCCATCAGATGCGTCACGCATCTGTTTATCCTTGCGCCACGATGCGCTGCATTGTAAATGCGGCGCATCTATTGTGGCGCAAGGGTAAACTTTCGTGACGCATCTTCCCTGGCGCATCCATGCTGATTTGCAGGGATGCGCCAGGGAACATAAATCTGCCCCTTTATGTTTTTCAAATCACCATTGAATACAAGATTTTTCTATTGTCTTCGCAAATTATTCTGTTTTGTTGCGATTTAATTTCAGTAAAAAGGCTTAAATCCTACTGTTTTCTTGAGGAGTAAGCATATCATTTTCTTCTTCTTCTCTCCGAGTAATTCCAAAGAAAGACTGTTACCACAGAATTGTTCCTTATGTAACCTTTAGTAGTAGAGTTCACTAGGTAGTGCAATAAGGTCAAACTTGAATCACTGACCATAAAATCAAGGTCACTAAACAAATCAATCTCTCCTCATTCACAAAGTGCATCATTTCATATGTGTGGTCAACCGTATTCAAACTATGGATTTCCAAGTCTTTTTTCAAACCAAATTTTCATAACATGCTGATGTACTAGCTTACAGATAGGATTATTGTTCACAGCAAATGTTCAATAATGCAATTCCTTGACAATTCTAGGAAGTTATACATGGCTATCTGTCCAAATGTTGAATTTTTAATATCGACCGCCACATTATTGACTTCCAACATATTGCTATGCTAAGCGGATGGGGATTTAATAACACATAATCAATACTTCTGTGTCAATGTCAACCTAAATCTATGTTGGTAATTGACATATGTATTGGTCAATAATATAAGTAATTATTGCCCTTTATATTTTAATGTACAACAGATAAATACTTATTTGTCTTAATGTCGAGACTGCATAGTTTTGTAAATAGTCATAAATGTCAAAACAGAGTGGCATATATACAAGAAAGTCTGCAAAGCGTGGGTTAGATCCAAAATTGCTAACGCGCCCTCTGTCACTTTAGAGACGCAAGGATGCGCCTTATTTACAATATCACGGCACTTTCTTGCATTTCTCCCTGCGTTGGCGCTATATTCAGCTGCCTAGCACTAATGTAGGAACCCTTGCACCATAGTGCAAGGGCGCCTGCGTTGAGGGAATGATTGTTTATGTGTAGAAAGATGTCCCTTCCTGCACATTAACAATCCAGAATGGCGATTTGCCAGTCCTGTGTGTGCTGCATTGTGCAGTACACATAGAAATTGCAAATCGTCATTTTTTTAATGATTGTTTATGTGCAGGAAGGGAGACCTTCCTGCACATAAAGAATCATGAATGGCAATTAGTTGTTTCTATGTGGGCTGCACAATGCAGCACACATAGAAACAGCAAAAATGAGGAGAAATAAAGTATTTCTCCTCGTTTCGCCATGTTAAGACCAGGTTTTCCCTGGTCTTAATTTTGGTGCTGCCTTCTATTTACGACACCTTTGTAAATAGGGGGCAGTGTCAAAATCAATAGGCGTTACTCCGGAACAGCCACCACAACAGTAATTACCCACCCCTTCCGCGCTAAGTGTAGCATGAAAGGGGATCTTATATTCAAGGCGGCGTGAAGCCACATTAAGTTAAGTGGCTTAACACTGCCTTGTAAATAAGGCAAAGTCCCTATCGCCAGAGGAACGTCACAAAAAGTGGCGTTCTTATGGCAGTAGGGGCTTGTAAATATGCCCCAGAGAATCTTTTTGAACTGACTTAAAGAAAATCAGAATATGCAGGTCACGAATGTCTAAAGGAAATATCGAGTTTATTCCGATAGGGATGAGGCTACACACATAGGCAGATGCATTGTCAGAATCAACATTTGGAGTTTGATGGAAAAGTGCATTACATTTCACATAACCCTTGGGAAGATGTAACTCGGGCCCATGTTGAGAAACAGAATTATGGAAAAGAAATAAAAGTTGTAATGGCTTAACATTACAGACAATTTTAATAGGATTCTTTGTAAAAGCATAGTCCCTTCTGATATGTCGGAGAATGAAACACGAGGAATTTCCCCAGTACAAACTGAAACAACATAGTAAATTAATTTGCCACACTGGAAGGTCTATTATATATTGTAAAACATCTCACCAGAAGCATATTAACATAAATCAGAAGGCTGTCCCTTGGTATCTGAGGAAATAAATTATAGCAATTAGTGAATAAATAGGCAAAACAACAAAGAATGTGCTGATCTTTATGGCCTGTTGCTTACATTGCAGCAGAGCTGCCACACAGGCAGCATTAAAAGATTATTTAGCATGTGGCCGTGCAGAATTATAAGCAATGTATCAAAATGATACACAGCTTTACAGCATGTCTAATCCCCTGGAAGGCGTTCTGAAAGTACATAAACACTTGTGGAGTTATATAATTCGAAAATAATTGGATACCTGAGAAATGTATTCAAGGTTTCTTTCAGCATCAACATATTTTTTTACATTTTCAGTTTAAACTTTATCTGTCTAAAATACTAATCATAACATATGATGAAACATTAACAGAAATAAAACTGCTAGAAAGCTAGTGACTAGTGCACATTGTTCTATTATAGTTAGGCTCTCAATGAATTGAAAGTTGGTTAAATATACATGCTTGTGGTGTATTAAATAAAAAGTGTAGGTCTTGAAACTTTCTATGAGAAATTGCCCGTAATATTCCAAATGTGCATGGAGTTTGGAGTACCACTTTCAGTATTTCACTCACCACACCGTTTCCATTGAGACTGTAAAACAATAAAACCATGCATGCCCCTTGCCTGCAGCACTAGTTAATGGTTGGGCCAGATGATATAAACTGCTTCATGGAGCTAATTGTTACCGTACGACTATTTAGCGCCCAGGTAAATTATATACAAGCATGCAATTAAGGGGCATATTTACAAGGGCTTTATCTCTGCTTTTTTGGCTTACAAATCCAAAAAAGCGGAGATAAAACCAGCGCCATATTTACAAGAGGGTGCTAACATGCTTAAACGCATGTTAGCACCCTTTTTCCCAACGCCTCACTTTGCATCTCCACTGAGATGCAAAGTGGGCATTACTGGGCGTACCCAAGATGGACTACCTTGCAAATATCGCTGATGTTAACATTGCGATATTTACAAGGCTGCCCACATGATTTTAGCACACATTAGATTTTGGCGAAAACAGCTGTTTTCGCCAAAACCTAACGTCTGCTAAAATCCTGACTTAGCCATCCCTAACATAGGGGGTGGATTATGCTGATACGACCCTGTGGGTCGTATCAGCAAGGTTATCGCCCTTTTGCAGGGAACATCGCTGATCAGCGATGTTCCCTGCAAAAGGGCGATAACCTCGCTATCTCTGGAATTTTTATCGCCCTGGAGTAACGCATTGTTAATAACTCGCTATCAGGGCGAAAAATACCAGAGATAGCCTGCGATAATATAATTATCGCTAAGCACGGCCAGCGATAATTATTGCTGGCCGTTGGTAGTATGCCCCTTAGTTCGTTTTCGTGGCTGTCAGTGATTATTAGAGGCATTAAAAGTGAATGTTAATATTTTGTGTTTTGGTGTATTTAATGATGTGCTTCAGAGTAGTTTGTGGACATTAATGTTCCATTTCTAACAGACCTATTTGTTGTCATGGAAGTGCTGAATCTCTTTTACTTCCAGAAAGTTTTCCTCTCTACAACAAGGTGTTATTTCGTGGAGGGCTCTCTCTGCCGTCTTGATTTGGACAGGAAATAACATGTTATTCTTCTCTAACCATTAGTCCAGGTGCACAGCCTTTGACTAACCCATTCTCAAGCTTAAAAGGTGAGTGTAATATATTTGAAATTACTACAGAGTGCTTTATGGGAACCTATGAATGAAATCTGCTCCTTTCCAATTCAAATCCAAATGCTGGACCCACTTTACCTGAATTTAAATATGAACAAGACAGAATAGGAACAAGCATTGGCATAGCCAATAGGTCTCGCCTTTGGGACCTTATAAGTGTTTAGCCATGCAACAGTTGCATAACTAAACACTTATAAGGTCCCAAAAGCAAAAGCTATTGGCTATGCCAATGCTTGTTTTAACTGCTGCAATCTATTGAAGCCTCACGGAGAACATGAAAACGGCCGTGCGGCCGCAAAGTGATCGCGATCAAACATCAAAGCAGCCGCGAAAGTGAAAGTAATTGCGGTAAAGCGCGACGCACGCGCCCGCGCACATGCACTGTAGCTCTAGGCTGGCCTGGTAGCACTTTTTGGAGCCCTCACAAAATGTCTCGCCAGACCAGCGCATGCGCTGAGTCAGGCAAGATTTAAAAAGAAACACACAACCTGCAGAGTAAGAAAAACAAGGAGCTCTTTCATGAAACATTTTATTTGCATTTTGCTAGTTTTTTTTTTTTTAATACCTAGAAACCCTCAAATTGAGGTGGTATTCTGCTCAAACTTGTGACTTTTCCTTCTGAACATATGCCCTTTTTCAAGACAAAATCACAATGGATGCATGTGTAATAAAACATTCCTCAGTTATATAAATCGTCCTTGTGCTGCTGTCATGCCTACCATCGTTCAATCAATAGTAAGCCTGCAAATGAGAGTAAAACTCAAATGAAATTCTCTGCTTATACCACAACACAGATTATATGCTGGAATACACTGTTCTTGAGGTTCTAATACGTAATTATAACAGGTACTGTTGGATTTGTCCTTATCCTCACTTGCTTTCTTCAACAGCCATAATGAAATGATTGGGTCACATGCAAGGACAATTCATTCATTCATTCATTCACGTTACCTAGGCCCCAGTCTATCCCTCACTCCTTCTAATGGGAACAAACTCTCAAATTGTGATCAACAGGCCTGCAAATGAAATGTTAAATATATTTTATCACCAAAATAGCAGACCTGTATATAATTCCTGTTATAAAAGCATAATCTCACATGAGCCTGATTGTCCAGATACACACGATTATCTCTTTTCTCTATGTCTACTCTAAACTTGTAGCTCCTTTTCACAGAAAGCTTGGCACAAGGGAACTTCGTAAATGGTGTTGTGCTGCACACAATGCACTTACAATGTTCGCCACATGGATTTCACATACTGGGTGGACAAAACATGAAGGTATCCTGGTGCCAATATCTGTAGAGCCATTTGTAAGTATGTGACTACTAAGAGTTTGTAACTAAATGGATATTGGACAGATATTAGTGAAAGCCAATGAAGTCATATATATTTGTGATAAACCCCATATGACTTGTGGTATTTTGTATTAAGAACAATTATAACACTATGCATCTTCTTCCACCCCTACTAGATAGTCACCATAGGCATTAGACATCTGAAGTGTTCTAAGCTTTATTACTAAAAACATTAAACCCCTCATTACAAACTGAGATAAATCAGAAAATCAAACATAGAGTCTGGAAATTAAAGATGATCTAAAGAGAATCTCTTTCAGCACAATATATAGCATTATAGATGGTTAATGAATGATGGGGATGTTTCTCACTGATGGGTTTTCAGTGACATAGAGTAGACTAGTGCAAAAACACCAGTTGTCTATGATGTCATTCGAAACCCCAAGGTGAAACACATCCCTCCAATCCACTTCTTACCCATCTATAATTGTATGTTTTGTATGCCTCCGAATCATCTGTACCTGTCTTCACAATTGATGCAAGGGCATAGGAGTAATATCAGAGCAATAAATAACCTACCTCCATCCCCCTCCCAAAGATAAAACATCTGGCCTCCTGCCAACACCACATCAGCCTCTACAAATAAAAAGCTTATAGAAATGACATGGCCTCTTGCCACCCACCAACAACACCCTATATATTTACTATCCCTGATCAAATATTAAAATACATATTTGGCCTCTTGCCACCCACCATTACCACAGTCTACATTCGATTTCCATTTCCCTATACAAATTGGAAAAAAGGCCTGATCTCCTGCCACCCATTCCCACCACTCTCTACTCTTTTATCGCAGTACTAATATAAAAAATAAATAAATGGCTTGCTGTCATCCAGCACCCTCCGTCTTCTGTGACATCCTTTCCCCCGCCTCCACTCTTACACTGAGAGTAGACAGAAGCTACCATGCTGATAATGACTTTGGGAAAGCTGCTAATCATCTATGCATCTTTCCCTTGATAGTGCTGGTCTGCAGATATCCGTGCTGATATAGAAACATGGTGCTTGGCACAGGCAGCATGCTCCCCATATTTTGTGGTCCCACTCAGTTCTATGGAGACTAGATGAAATTTTAGAAGGTGAGTGAGATGGCCAGCTAATATATTGCCACCTCAGTAGGGACGCCACCGAGCTGGGAGAGGCTACAGAAGACAGGGGAAGTGAGTGAATCCTTTGTTGATGTCACACAATTTAGAACCAATTTTAGTTTTTAGCTGTTGTTACATCACAGCAGTAAATAACTAGATTTTGATATGGAAGTTCAGTCTAATGACTTCCAATAGACACCACACAACATATAGAATCATACATGGGTATAAGTAAATAATGGTTTTCAATGAGGGATTGTCAGTGATATCTATTAGACACCAAGAGCAGAGCTCAACTTGTCGGTAATGTCACTCAGAACCCTGCGGTGAGAAACACCCCTGTGATTCACTTTTACCCATCTATATTTTATGGAATCTTTGCCCCTATTTTCAACTACTACTTCCTCTCTTTCCTGTACCAAATGTAAAAGAAATACCTAGGTCACTGCCACCTACAAACCAATCTCTGTACTTTCCTGGCCCTTCCCAAAGCTATGTTCTCTGCTCTCATTCTGAGCAAAGAGCAAGCACCACACCGCTAGGGGCTCTGAGATCTCTGCCAGAGCAGTCTGGTATTTCTTTATGATTAGGCCTGGGCGGAAAACTATGCTACGCTCGCAGAGTGTGCGTAGTTTGCGCAACTACGAGCTATGTGAATCGCACGTAGCACAGTGCATAAACGTGTAGCGTAGCGTAGTAGGCATTTTTCGCTCACCCGCGGTCCTCAACGTCAAGTTGGCTACTGCGGGTGAGCAAAATCAACATCCCAGCGAGACTTTTTCCTCGTTCGCCATCGGCATCATCAAGTTGCCGATCGCGAGCGTGGAAAATAAACCTCCCGACGAGATTCTCAATACGGGGAGGTCAGGTTTCTCATTGCGAGTGGTAGCGTATGCTCACGACCACTCGTGATGAGAAACTACCAGTCCGAGTTGAGAAAGCTGCCGCTCGAGTACAAATCTACTTGAGCGGCAGGAAACGACCGCTCGCACTGTGCATGATGCCATTCGCAATGATTGCACAGTGCGGACAAGCATCCGGCACTGTGCAATCATTGCGAACAGCATTTCCCTACCGCACTACGCAGTTCGGGTAGCTACTCATAGCGTGCGTAGTGCAAAGTGCACTTCACATGGGCTTTCGTAGAAAGCCCACGGACGGCAGGAGTTTCAGGACATTACGTACTGCGGATTGGAGGATCTTATCATGGTTCCTTGAAATCCCGAACAGATTGGATATTTGACGATAGCGAAGTCCATGAACGTGCAGAATTTGTCATATATACCTTTACTCTTTGGGGATACGTGTATGGATATCCATTACTTTTGGATTTGAGACTGCAGAGAATCAGCACTTCTCGCAAGCAGGACTGCTTTTTCGCTACTTGTTCAACCATGTATGGAACAAATAACTGGACTCTATAACTCTCCAGGATTTTGGAGGATTTAGGGGACCCAGCACACCATAGCCCTTTCTACCATCCGAGTACCGCTGAATAAGCTTTGATATACTTCCCTAACAATTTATGTGAAATGGATATCCGGATTCCTTAAAAGAATTCTTAGGACTTCGGAGGATCCAGGGGACCAGGCATACTTTAGCCTTCCCTATCATCTTCTGAGCACCGGAATTAGAGCCTTGAGGAAGTCACGGTGGTGACGAAACGCGCGATGGCTGTTTCTGATACGACGTTCTACGTGTCAAGATCTGTGTCTATAAGAATTGCACAAAATGAAATGTGTCTATTAACATCTTCTGACATGGGATGTAACATGTTGGATAAATCTTTTTGTGTCTAACAATTATTAAATCTGTGTTTACATCATATACTTGTACGTTTCGTAACATTTTCCATATCAAGAGGTTATCTCTCTACATCACTTGGTGCTCGCAGCTCATGAGATTAATTTCCACAATTGTGTATTGTTATATTTAATTAGAGTGCCGGGGTTTCTTTGTGTGTAAGTGTTGTGTTACGTTCATGTTTGGTGACTTTCTTATTTCATTGTTTGGTACTGTTAAACTGCTTTACACTAACTTTCTTTGTTCAAGCCTTGCTGCTCGAAAGCCATAGTTACACACGGTTGAGCCTAAAGTTGTTCAAATAAGCCTAACTGGACCGAATAAAGAATTTGTGAATGTATTCCACAATAAACCCCCACAGCCTTATCATATAATACCCCCAGATCCTCACAATTCTTATAAGAGAAACATTTGTCTCTTCAAAAGCTTTAGTGGATACAGTTAATCCAAACGTTAATTCAAAAGTGCTCACATACAGTACTCAAATTCACCTCATAGCACCATCTCAACAAAATAAAGATACCCGGAGTACGCACTTCAAGTGCAAAAGTTCCGTACATAGATTAAAGCTCTGAAAAATAATGTTCAATATTTCTGTCCAGACTACAAGCCAGCCATTCACAGTGTTCAAGATTCACATTTAAAATGTAGTGCTAAATCTCAATAAATTAATGTTAAAAAATAATAGTACATATTTAATATGCAGTTATCAAATATTTAATAACATTAAATATGTTATAATTAAATAATACATATGTACTATTTTCTTAGTTTTTTACAGATAATTTATAAATATTTATATTTTTAACTAGTTTAAATAATGTAATTTAATTTAACATTATATGCTATGGGGTTTTAGTTTAAGTTCATACCTCCATTATTTTGTACGGGAGGGTGTTTCAGTACCGGTGGTTGTGTCCTGGACTTACTTCACAAGTGTAGATCAGGACAAAAGTGCAGTTTGTGAATAATGAAAAGTAGTAAACTTACTCAATAGTGTAAATGTACTCAAAAATGATGTTTGTGAATCAGGCCCTTGGTGTGCTGTGGCAGAATCTTTCAAACTGCTAAGGAGAGTCCCGACTATCAGTGAAGTCACTTCTGCTCACACTCATTCAAAGGGAGTCACTGATGGCTAAAGGGAGGCAGTTCAGGGAGTGCTGGCTCTAAACAGTCGCAGTTCGCAATGCTCGCGGGTGGGGGGACGGGGGTTTGGGCGCATGGGGGTTCACGCTGGGGTTACCGCAGGGGGGTTAAAATAAAAATAAAACTTACCTGACCGGGCCCTGCACCACCTTTGCTCCTGGGCCGGGTCCCGCGTTTTCCTGCTCCTCAACAGAAACAGAAACATGCATGCTCCCTCCCCTCCTGTAAGCCAATCACAACCCTGCAATGGCAGTGTTGTGATTGGTGCTGAGTCGCAGACAGTGCCCAGCCAGGCACCTGTAGGGAGGCCATTTTCTCTATGTAGGCTGCATGCAGCCTACATATAGAAAATTTAGATTGTGCATGACTGCTTTGGTCGGCCCCAGGGCCGACCAAACAGTCAGGGTACTCAGAGTGGTACAAGTCACTCCTCCACCACCCACCCACTCGCCCACCCCAACCAGGCATACCCTCCTGCCCCCCCAACCAGGCATACCCCTGTCATTTGCTTTCTCGCAACGCGAGAAGCAGAAAGAGAAAATGGTATTTAAAATACTATTTTATGTTTGTGCATCTAGCAGTTTGAAAGGCAGTGGGGCAAGCCTCCTCTGCCCTAATGGAGGAGCCGCCTCTGGCTCTAAACCCCCTGTATATAATTCTTGTGTGTGTGCATGTGTCATCACAGACGTTTGCACAGTGTCATTGTTTCGGTGCAAGGCTCCCACACTGCCCAAAGAAGGTCCCACCTACACTCTGAATGGGCTCCACTGTCGAACATTTTCAACAGCAGGAGTTGAAGGTGATGTTATGAAGGTTGCCAAGATGGCCGAATGCAGGCGCGCAACACCCATTGGACTCACAGGGCTTCAGCCCCCCCGTCGTGTGTGGCAGCCCAGGATGAGACAGCTTCCCGGCGCCCACACAGCCGCACCCGAGCACTTCACAGGTCTTTAAAAGACCATTTGTATGTTAATGAGGCCTTGCTGTTGTTTCACCCCTTCTAAGAGCCCCTGCAGCTCCACTCTTAAAGATTCAGCCCCCCCCGAAATTTTTTCTTAGCTCCCCAGAAATTTGGCTCTAGTTGCGCCTCTGGCCGAATGTACATGCGGAGTCCTCTTCTCCCACATGCCTGGGTGATCTGATTTATACTGGGCCATTGGGAGCCCATGTTATGTCAGTGCTTCACACCTGCATGCTCCGCTCTCATATACGTTTAATCAATTGAAATCATGGCTTTTACTTTCACAAAAAGACATATAGCTCTATCAAGAGTCATGCCGCACGTGGCATTTTCTAACTGTGACACATAAAGAATTATTTATAACTGGATGTGGAACCATACCTGGACATAAAATGAGAAAAGCTACTATAGTAGTGAGGATGCAGTAAAATGCAATGCACGGATACAGGCATATTCGGTGACGAGGGAGTTCGTCTGACGCACGAAATAGGAATAATTTGTGTGACCTAGCCATAGGTACAATACATGCCTTTAATAATATGATAAAGAGTTTTTCGAAAACAGAACCCTCTAAGATATGTCCTATCTGGCCGCCAAGGGGCTCATAATTCGGTGTAAATCGAACATAACGTGTTGCATTTCTTATCTACTGCAAGGCTTGGATGTTAATAGAAGAAATATAGCCCGCGGCCGTGTAAAGTCAGCGGCCAATGAGGGCACAGCCCTCCAATAAACTTAAAAGAACAATCTCCTGTTTTATGTGGCCGAGGTGTCCACTCGAAAAGATAAGATGATTTATAATCCGAAACGGACGAATCCAGAAATGCAGTTTCTTGTTCGGGTCAAGGGTTTAAATTTCCCTTAAGTGTAGATTTATATTTATTGGCCGGTGTTGTGCAACATCAGAAAAAGACACTGACATACTAGGCAGATGTAATTGGGTTTGCGCTTAGAGGCACCAATACAACACGGAATTGGAAACCAAAATGTGCTGCCGCGCGACCTTGGCGCGGAGCGCCCGCGGCACCCTGCTGCGGTAACTGACATCATTAGCCGTGACTGTGATGTGCGGGCTGTGCGAGTAATCAGGCTTCGACGGAATGTTTCACAGGGGGCATCTCATTTGGGGTCAATCTCTCATGCACTCATTACGATGCCCCGTGTGTTTGATATGAGAACAAGTAAGATCTACCTTCAGGCATATCAAGAGCTCCGGCCGGAGGTATTAGAAATCTTGACAGAGTAAAGCAGCGCATTAAAAGCTTTTCCCACTGAGGATCCTCTTAAGAAACAAAATCCGGATCTCCGGCTGCTCTGCACGTTCCACCCGCAACATCAAAAAAGGAAATAATTATGACCTCTGCTACCCTCGCCAGTAAATTCATGTTTTAACTGAAAAATGTAATTCAAGTCTTCTAGCCAGGATGGTTTCTTTACCTGTACTGTACATTTTTTTTCTTTTTAAGCTAGGGATGTTCCTGGATTAGTGGCATGACAACGATCAGGACACTCTCGGTTCACACAAAGTAAAAATGTGGGGGCAGATTTACAAGCCACCTGCGCCAGTTTTGCGTCATTTTTCCCATGTTAAAAATGACGCAAAATTGGCGCAGGGGGCTTGTAAATCTGCCTCGTGATCTCCAAATAATTGAAATTACAATTGATGCATTTGTTGCACGAACCTTTCTGCTTGTTCGTGCCTGCTTTCCCAGTCTGTCTTTCCTTTAGTATATCAGTGGCATGTTGTGAACTTACATTTTCATTTCACATGCAAAAAAAATAAATTCAATGCGGAAAAAAAAGGCTGGTTGTTTAACATGCTCAAAAAAGAAAAATGCAATCGCTTGCAAATCAGATCTCGCAATATGCTGTTCTGTAATCACCGGTTTCTTTTTAAACAAATTGTTGTATTGTCGTATGAAATGGCTGGCACGGCATAAAATTCACACAATAGTTCCTATACTTTTTTTTTTTTTAAGTAATCTTGTTTTCGCAGTTCTTCTAATGTGCAAAAAACTCCTGACGGTAAAACAAATAACAGGTTTCGAGAGAACCGTCTATCTGTTTTTTTCTTATGAAATGTGACATGGTTATAAGCTTAAACAAAAAAATAAAATAGCAATCAGTTGGCATAACAGCTACAGTAAATGTGATGGCTGTCAGCCTGTTTGCAAATACACCGATGTGTTTTCAAAAGAACATTTATTGTAATCTAATGTCGTTAACAGCTGACGAGTCTGTACTTTGATTGCCCTTAATATGTTGAATCATTGTCATTTAATTTAGAATTTCATTGCTATTAGATGTTAGACACGTTGCGGTGTGGAAATAAATATTCTTCAAATCATGTCAAGTTATGTTCTGTTTTTTTCACAAAACAAGCTAACACACAATTGAAAATAGCAAAATATTTCTCAAGTAAGCACAATAAATGGCACATCATACATACCCCACTGATTGTGGATTAGTATTGGCACATAGGCACCTGAAGGGTTAATTTAAAATGTTAAAGAAGATATGTAGTGCTCGCCAACAGCAATTAAATGGATTGTGAAACTGTGGGAGAGTGAAGCCTCAGTCTTGGTGTGGGCAGTGCTTGAGCTTCAACACAGTGAAACAATTTACCCTATTGAAGGAACCAATGGTTTCAATGAGGAACTTCACACACAAAACTGTAACTTCCTCACCGAATATGCATGTGCTGTATGAAAAAGTGGTTAAATGTAACATTTTAATATACAACAAAATAGCAACAATAGGTTAAGGGGATCAAAAGTTTGGAAAAACAGACCAATAGAAGTCAATAGTAAACAAAACACAATGTTAGTCAATGGGAAGAATTTGATGGGTTCCTGTTACCATTTGTGGTGGACCGACCATGGTGTGAGTGTCAGGTAAGGGTTACAAGTTCATTCCAGTCAAAACAATTGCCTTAGCACTTAGAAAGTTGAAATCTTTCAGCATGGAAAGGCTGGATACTGCAGCCGAGCAGAGCTTGAGGAGGTCAGACCCTAGCTTTCTGCTGCTCAATGAAAAGCTATTTTGCTATGAGTGAAGCTACTTTAACATCCATCAATGCTGTATCTTATTTAGGTATTTTTAGCTCATTGTCATAGTCCTCCATAAGTGAAAACATTGCAAACTTCCAACTTTAGGAAAAATGTAAAATATTTTTTGATACTCCAATTGTCTACATGTATGCCTTCATGGACTGTGACTTTATTACAGGGCAAACACAAGGAGATGATGGACGGAGTGCTGAAACGTTTTCAAACACTCACCCCCAATCACGGATCTGCGTTGAATCCAACATCATTCTTTAGCTCACTTCGCCACCTCAGTTCAGACACAGCTGTATGCAAATCAGTCTTCACTCTGTGCCTCATGGGAACAGTCCAGTCCGAACTGCCAAGTATGTCTTCGCTGGACCAGAATCAAGCATCCTGGGACTGGTTTGGGGGTCACACCCCTCATCAGCCAGGCTGGCTTGAATCCACTGGCAAAGTGAGCAAGAGACCCATGTCTAGGCATACTCTGCCAACTTAGGGCGAACAAAGCAAACAAAAGGAGATAATGGACGGAGTGCTGAAACTTTTCAAACAAACCCCAAGTCACAGATCTGGGTTGAATCCATCATCGTTCTTTAGCTCACCTCGCCACCCCAGTTCAGACACAGCTTTATGCAAATCAGTCTTGATCCTGTGCCTCATGCGAACAGTCCAGCCTGAAATGCCAAGCCATGTCTTCCCTGGACCGAAACAAGCATCCTGGGACCGGTTAAGGGGTAACACCCCTCATCAGGCAGGCTAGCTTGAAACCAGTGGCAAAGTGAGCAAGGGATCCATGTCTGGTAATACCCTGCCAACTTAGGGCGAACAAAGCAAACACAAGGAGATGATGGACGGAGTGCTGAAACTTTTCAAACCCTCACACCCAGTCACAGATCTGGGTTGACTCCATCATCGTTCTTTAGATCACTTTGCCACTCCAGTTCAGACACAGATATATGCACATCAGTCTTGACACTGTGCCTCATGGGAACAGTCCAGCCCGAAATGCCAAGCCATGTCTTCCCTGGAACGGAAACAAGCATCCTGGGACCGTTTTTGTTTTGGGGTAACACCCCTCATCAGCCAGGCTAGCTTGAATCCAGTGGCAGACACTCACCCCCAGTCACAGATCTGGATTGAATCCATTATAGTTCTTTAGCTCACTTTGTCTGGCGGCAGGACACAGCCTATTTAAATGTAAGTGGGGCTTGTCATGGTTCCTCCATCCCATATTGCCAGTGTTGGCCCATCCAGCACACCTAGCTCCCTATTGTGTGTGGCTGCGTAGGAGGAATATACAAAGCTCAACTTTCAACTATACCAAGTCATGTGGCCCAGGTACAGGTTACAGGCAATAAATGGCTAGGGCATTAAAATTCCAACTACTGAAAAGTGCATTTTTAAAATAGCAATTTAAAATCCAACGTCACAATAAGTTAGGCTTTTTCAATACAAATCCAAAGACAGCAATAATGAACTGCTTACCTGCTCCCATTTGAGAAATATAGCTTATTGAATGTAAGCTAACTTCAAAGTTTGTCTTTGGGAGGGGTAGGCCTTGGAGTAGTAAAAATGAATTCAAGAGTTTTAGATATTTAAAACTTAAAAGTTCATGTCTACATTTTTAAGTACACTGCACCCTGATCTCTGGGCTGCCCAAGGCGTATCCTAGGGCTGACTTACATGTATTAAAAAGTAAGGTGTGGGCCAGGCAAAGTTTTATTTTGCCAGGTTGAAATGGTAGTTAAAAACATCACATACAGGCTGCTATGGCAGGCCCTAAACATCTTTAAAGGTCTACTTAATTGGGTTGAACAATCATTGCTGCAGACCCAATAGCATCATTTAATTTAAACGCCCTGGGTGCATGTAGTGTCATTTTACTAGGCTCTTGCAAGGAAATTAATTGTGGCAATTAGAGATAAGCCAATATTACCATGTTTGAAGGAGTGAGCACATGCACTTTAGCACTGGTTAGCAGAGTTAAAGTACGCAGTGTCCTACGGCCAGCAAAAAAGAGATCAGCAAAAAAGGAGGAAGAAAGCAAACAAAGTTTTTGGAGAAGACCAGCATCTTGGAAACCTCCTCGTTGATGCTGGCCCTCACCTTGTCTGACAACCTGGAAATCTTATTTGGAACAGGCAGACTGTCTCCAGTGTCAAATGTCATGGATGCATAGGTGTGTGAGTCCTGGGGTGAGGGAGAACAGAGATGAAAACTGCCCAACAGTTGATGACAGTAACTCTGCTGTTCTGGGGTCAAAGTAAGGGAGAAGTTGACATCTTCAACTTGCCATCATGCTTCTGGGCAGACAGATGGTCAGGGAGAGGCTCGGTCTCCCCTTTTACTCCCTCATCTATCACCAGGAGCATGCTTATTTTGGACCTCTCACAGTGTGGTTCACAGTGTGGCTTGCAGCGATTCAAGTGAAGCACCCTTAAGGGATTTCTAGGTGTCTTGAGATCCACTAAGTAGGTGGCCTCTGCCTTCCGCTTCTTCACCACATATTGGCCAGTCCAGCAATCCTGGATAGCTCTGGCATCCACAGGCTCCCGGACCAACACTCTCTGGCAAGTTAGAAAGTCTGCCAGAGTGGCCTTTTGGTCATACTAGAACTTTATAACCTCTTGACTGGCCTCAAGATAGCTCTTCACCTTCTTCCAATAGTGATGCATCTTGTTGCGGATGACCAGAATGTAGCTGACCACATCCTGAGGAGTTTCCTGGGACCTTGCTCCCACCATTCTTTGATAACGTGAAGTGGTCCCCTAATATGGTGGCCATAGAGGAGTTCAAAGGGCTAAACCCAACCCCCTTCTGGGGCACCTCCTTGTAGACAAAAAAGAGGCATGGCAGGGGAACATTCCACTTACACTTCATGGGCTCAGGTGGGCCCATAATCATGCCTTTTAGGGTCTTCTTGAATCTCTCCACAAGACAGTTTGCTTGGGGGTAAGAGGCTGTGGATAATTTATAAGCTACCCCACACTCACCCCACATGGACTTCTTGTACCCTGACATGAAGTTAGATCTGTCAGACACTACCTCTTTAAGGAACCCCAGATTGGTAAAACGACCCATCAGGACCTGGCAACCGCAGGTACAGTCACATACCTCATAAGTATTGCCTCTGTGTATCCAGGGTCTTGGTCCACAAAGTCCAGGATTAACCTGTTGCCTACAGCTGTCTTGGGGTCTAAGGGTCCAACAATGTTGATGCCCACCATCTCAAAGGGTGTCCCAACAAAAAGCAATACGGTTAGGGGAGCCTTGAACCTTTCCCCTGACTTCTCACAGGCCTGGCAGGTGGGACATGGCCTACAGATTTCATCTGAGGCCGTCTTCATCCAGGGCCAGTAGTAGTGGGCAAAAAGCCTGGTGAAGGTCTTCTCTTACCCCAGATGTCCAGCCAGTGCACTGTCATGAGCCAAACCCAGAACAAAGGCCCAATATCACTAGGGGACAACCTGCATATAAGCTGCCCGAGGTCTAGGTTCTCAGGCTCGCTATATATGAGGTAATTTTCCCAATAGATAAGGTGATCTTCAGTGGTATCACCTGATGCCTAAATCTCAGCTTACCACCTCAAGTACCTCTAGAGCGGGGTGCTCTTTCTGCACCTTGCAAAAGTTCTCACTGGTGAGCTCACCCTCAGCTGCCAACCAGCAAGCTCAGACAGGTCTCCCAGGGAGCCAGTGTCCTTCCCGGTTTGCTGAGGTGCCTCATCAACTTGTACTGAAGGAGCTTCAGGGACTAGTTTCCCAAATCCCTTGGCCATACTCTTCTTGGCATCTACCTGGGCCATTTCATCAGGCTCTAGGCGGCCTTGACTCCCCTCCTGGGAATCTATGAACCTTGTGGTCATGCCGACTCATTCAGGCAATCCCAACATCTCGAAGTGTGACCTGAGCTTTTCCTCACTCCAGATAGTGTGCTCCAGATAGTGTGCTCCAGTTCATTATCAAGCAGATAATCTATAGGAAAGGCAGGCCTCACGGCTGTTTACTGGAAACCTGAGACCCCCCACTTAAAGAGAACCAGACCCACCAGCAGATGACTCTCACGGTTGTCTGGTTGTCCACAACTATGAGTTGGTGGAATGTTTTAGGGAGGACCTGCTCTGAGGACACCAGCTGACACATACAGAAGTCACACCGGCTCCTGTGACTCTCAGAGCCCTGACCACCCCTTTAGGGATTTGCCCCCTGATGCCGTTTTGGACACTCTAGTGCTGACCCAGATTTTTCACCTCCTTGGCAAGCTTCCTGGGTTCATTCAGCTTGCTGGCCACTAGGAGCTGACTCAGCTCTGTAAAGCAAGCATTGAGACTGTGCTCCCTGATAATAAAGCTGTACAGACCATTGTGATCATCAACGTTGCTGCCCTTCAACCAACCATTCAGTGCCTTGTTATATTGTCCAGCAAATCCACCCAAGCCTAGATGGGGAGTTTGTGGCTGTCCCTGATCCTCTGGTGCTACTGTTCAGATGTCAGCACACATGTGGCTAAAAGGATGGCTTTCATGGAGGCATATCTGGTTTGTTCCTCTACCTCTAGGGTCAGAAGAGTGTTTTTCACCATTGGAGGGGCATTCTTCCACAGACCATCTCCAGAGTGCTAAACTGGGATCTTATATACTCTCAGGGTCACCACATAAGCTGAAAACCATTTATCAAAGTCATCCCCCACCACATAACTGGGTACCAGGTCTTCCGAAAGTGATGAAATGCTGTCATCATTGCTGGAATCTGCCTGCTTTGCCTTCAGTTCGAGCTCTTTGAGGCTTCTTTAAGGAGCCAACTTTTTCTCCTTCCGAGCCAACTTCCTTTTCTTCATCCTGAGTTGAGCCATCTGCAGCCTGAACACCCTATCTGCCTGCCATTTCGCCAGCTCCTCTGGGGTCAGGCTATGAAAGAACACATTGCTTCCTGCTCTGGCAGAGTTCTAAATCAGACGTGGGTTTATCCTTCTCCACAGTAGGCTGCACTTCAGGGCTGATGTCCATATCCTGATCTTGCTCCCCCACATCATAATCATCATCCTGCTCCTCCATAGCTGTCGTCATCTGGTGGATCTCTGTCCAGGCCCTCAGACATTTCTGCAGCCCGAACTTGTTGTTGCCCTTCTTCATGTTTGGCCCCTTTTCGTGAAATAATTGTTTAAGCTCAGCCACTGTGTAACTTTCCAGGCTGACCAGCTCGATTCAATTGCTGCAGGTATGGTTTCAGACAGTCCAGTAGCAGGAATGATGTCTGATTTGGAAAAACAAAAATACAATCAGGGAGAATTTAATAAACTCAAATTGGTATTAAATTATTTATGTGAGGTGGTAGTGTAACACAAAATGACTGTACGGTACTACGCAAACACAAATCCAAATCCTCTCCGCTGAACACCAGTGTAAGAAATAGGGTTACTGGTTGGGGGGTGAAGTCCTTCTCAAGCAGCAACCACAGTTCTTCTCAAGGTGAAGTCGCAAGCAAACTCTAAATTAAAATGTGCTCAACCCTTAGGTAGCTTGGCACAGAGCAGTCAGGTTTAACTCAGAGGCAATGTGTAAAGTAGTTGTGCAACATTTCATGCAGGAACACAATGAAACTACACCATAAAAAGGATCCCACAGTGGAGTTAGAAACATAGAGTACTTTTTTATAAATAAAACAAGACTAAAGTGACAATAATCTAATCAGTAGAACCAGAGATATTACTTTTAGAAGATTTTAGTGAAAATAGAGCCACAAATGTGTAAAGCGCCAACGGTGAACATCTGGTCGCGCCGGACAGTGACAAAGTCACAAGTTCAGGCTGACTACGATGGAGCACAAGCTTGCTACAGTGACCCAGGCATGCTGAATAGAGTATATTAAATCCTGGTTTGTGGAGCATCGCAGGGACCAGTGTTGGAGATGCATCGCGCAGCTGAATCAATGCATTGGTTCCAAGATGAGACAAAGCTGCGAGGTCCTGCTGCATCATTATCGAAGATTCCTTCGATGACGGCTTGAGAGGCGGAGTTCAGTGTTTAGGATGTGTTGTGCAGTCAGGGTGAAGCGTTGGTTCCGATGAGCTGTGAGGCTTCGATGGGGAGTCCAGCGTCGTCATCGAGGCTGCCGTCAATGAGGGATGCGAGGACCTGCACCGAGGATACATCCTGTAGCAGCGGTTGTAGTGCGGCGATGGGCTGCAAGGTGATGCAGGTTTTTGTGGTGGTTTCAATCCATTCAGTGAAGCTATGAGTCAGTTCTGCTTGGGTTGCAACGTGCAATAGAGGAGATGCATCTGTTTCGATTTATCTACAGAGGCTGGCAGAGCACTTTAGGCCCACTTCCTAGGGTCCAGTACAGGGGTGGCACTAATTTGCAGGGTAGTATCACAGACAGCAGGGTCCAGGTGAAGGAGTAAGTTTGTTGGAGCCTTTTGTACCTGAGGCTCAAGTCTGGAGGCTGGCCAGCTAGCCCTTTGTGCCACTCTGGGGTTCTGGGTTAAAGAGATGCAGGTCCAGTCCTTCTCACACAGGCAAGAGGGCAGTAGGCTGCAGGTCAGCACAGCAAGGCAGCAGTCCAGCAGGGCAGCACTCCAGGGGAGTGGTAGTCCTTCAGCTGCACAGCAGTCCTTCTTACTGGCAGAGTATCTACAGGTCCAGAAGCATACTGAAGTGTTGATGTCTGTGGTCCAGTATTTATACCAAGTTGTGCCATTGAAGTAGGGGGAGCTTCTAGAGGTTTCCCTTTGATGTCCCCAGGCATCCTGCCTTTCCTGTCCAGGCCTCAGACTTACTACAGGGGTTATGCAGCCCTTTGTGTGGAGGCAGGACACAGTCTATTCAAGTGTAAGTGGGGCTGTGACCAGCTCCTCCCTCCCATACTGCTAATGATGGCTCAACCAGGTACTTAGCCTCCTATTGTGTGTGTCTGTCTAGGAATAATACACAAAGCGCAACTGTCAGCTACACCCACTCATGTGACCCAGGTACAGACTACAGTCACTGAATGGCAACGGCAGGAAAATACCAACTTTCTAATTGTGCCACCTTTAAAATTGTAATTCAACATCCAACATCACCATAAGTTAGAATTTTTCTTCATAATTCCAAAGACACCAAAAATGAACTGGGTACCGTTAGACCTGTTAACCTTAGGATGGTCTTCCCAAAGATGTTTTGCCTGCTTGTCTGCAATTCTGCTGAATTATTTTTGATGGCCTTAGGGCCACTGCCAACCATTGCTAAAGTGCATGTGCTCTCTCCTCTAAACATGGTTTGATTGATTTATCTCTCCACAACTGGCATATTTAATGTACATATAAGTTCCTAGTAGAGAGCACTACATGTGCCCAGGACCTATACATGAAATGCTACTAGAGGGCTTACAGCACTGATTGTGCAACCCACACAAATAGCACTTTAAACATGTCTCAGGCCTGCCACCGCAGACCTTTGTTTGCAGCTTACATACCATGTTGAGTTGGCATTTCAAACCCCTAGCCAAGCCTTAAACTCCCCTTTTATTACATTTAAGTCACTCCTAAGGTAGGCTCTAGCCAGCCCATAGGGCAGGCTACTATGAAATCAAAAGGTAGGAACTATATCTATAAGGTTTGCTTGTCCTGGTAGTGAAAAACACCTAAATGTGTTCTTTACTACTGTGAGGCCTACCCCTCCCATGCGTTAACATTGGGAATTCCTATTTACACCTTTAAGCTGTGATTCCTGATTGAGAAGAAGTAGATCTGTCATGTTTCCTGCCATTGGAATGGTAATAATAAATCACCTTTAGTGGTAAAGACACATTTATCATTGCCCTTTAAAAAATGCCACTTTTCGCAAGATGCTGTGTCCTTAAAAGTGGGTATAAGGTGCAGCTTTAACCAAAACTCATGCATCAATGCCTTTGCGCTGATTGGAACTGGCGCATCTCCCTCGACTCCAATACATCACCTCCGCTTTAGCAATTGTGGACACCGCATCGCCGACTGTGCATTGCATCATCTCCAGTTTACGATGTATCTCCGACTTTGCGCAGCTCAGCGCAACACATCGGCTTCAATCCTGAGCTTCAAAGATGATGTATCACCATTTGCTTCCCACATCTTGGCTCTGTTCACGATACATTTAAGGTACTTTTTCAGCGGGAAAGGTTGGTCCTTGTATTCGACCTGCAATCTGTTGTGGTCAGACTGAATTTTTGGATTTACCCCAGTCTAGCGCCACCAGAAAGCCCTGGTTGGCACTTTAAGCTTTTAAGCACTACAATTTCATTTAAGCTTTAGAAATTCATAACTCCTGTTATACTTATAGTGTTTTGCTCTTGTTTTGTTCATAAAAATAGAAGCAATCTATAAACTGGTGTGGGCACTTTTTGTGTTGTTTTCAATATGTTACTGCTTGAAGTGTTGCACAAATGCTTTACACATTGCCTCTTAAGTTAAGCCTGTCTGCTCTGTGCTAAGCTACCAGAGGGTGAGCCCAGGTTAATATATGGTGTGTATCTGACTTACCCTGACTAGGATTGTGGTTCCTGCTTGGACAGAGTGCAGACCGCTGCCAACCAGAAACCCAATGTCTAACGGTTACCTGCTCCCATTTAGGAATTACAGTTTATTAAATGTAATTAGGTAACTCCATTATTAGTATATTGGAGGGCTATACCTTGAAGTAGTGGGAAATTAATTTAAGAGCCTTTCACTACCAGGAAATTTGAAACTTAAAAGTACATGTCCACATTTTTAAATTGCACTGCACTCTGCCCTCTGGGCTGTCCAGGGCCTACCCCAGGGATGAATTATATGTATTAAAAAGGAATTTTTCGGCTTGGAAAAAGATGTATTTTGCCACATCAAAATGGCAGTTAAAAACTGCACACATAAGCTGCAATGGGAGACCATAGACTGTGACTTACTGTGTCTTCAAGGGGTAATGATGTCTTAAGGGGCCACCAAGAAGCGTCTGTCTTGCTCCTAGTTTTCTCAGAGGTGCATCTGACTGGTTTCTTTCAAAGGTGCTCATGCCAAAAGATCCCTTATTCATTGGCAAAATGGTAGAGGTGGACATTTAAGAATCTGGGAGGCTTCATGAAAGGGATACTGAGTCGGATGCAAAAGTCTACTACACCCCATCCATCAGCAGGCCGCTGGCGAACGGAGAGGTCTCTAATGGAGGTGAGTGACATTTGCTTTGCTTTAACATGAAAGCTGTCCCACGGCTGGTCTGGCCTAATGACTGCAGCCCCTGTTTGCATTTATATTTCCCGTTTCAGCCATGTGGAAGGCGTTATCTTTCCAGTACAATATAAAAACCATGAATTAAAATGTTTTGCATGCTGATGTCTGCAGGTCTCTAGTTCGACTCCCAAAAAAGTGATGAATGTATTCTTAAATGAAGCAGGTTGTTTCTGCTGAGGCGCGGGGGTTGAATTTAATGCGAGGCCAATGAGTTATGGTCAGCCATTAGAAAACAATGCATTTCCATCTTTGTACATATTATGGAGATGTCAATATTACTTTACAGTGTGATATGGTGGGGAGTGGTAGGTGGGGTTAGCATCTAGTTTTCCTGAAAAGGTATTAGCAGAGTTCTGTGGAATCCCTGCTCCATGTGAAACTCTTATTACTCAGAGAGCTTTTGGGCATATTATTGGGTCACATGGACAGAACACGTGAGAGAGGAATCTCTGCAGCAGCCAAGATTTACTTGCTACAACTATTCAGCAACTTGGCTCGTGAGAGCGTGACTCGTGGGACGAGGTGCATGCCTGAAAGTTAAACAGCGAGCTGAGGCTCGTAACACATGGGTACAGAGTAGGGGTAGGGGAAACTCCACAGAATCCATCTGAGTTTTTATATAACTTCACAGAATTCCGTGGAGTGAAGGACCGCAAGTTCCGCCTGCCCCTATTCTTTTTCCTAGTGTGAGTTTTTTTCACTCCTGTGATGGTCTTTTTCTTCTTTTTTCCCCCATTCGTGATTTATTTTCACCCCTGGGGATGGCCTTCTTCTTTTTTACCCTGTGCAAAATGTATTGTTGCCCCATGGGAGTGGTCTTCTTCTCATTTACCTTGTGCAAGATTTATCTAAATTAGGTAGGAGGACATAAAGCCATACCTCCTAGGGCCTTTACTCCATTGGGTCATTAGAGGACTTGGACCATGGTAGATACGGAGTAGTCTTTATCATCACCATCCAATGGTCCAACTGAATTTAAATAAGGTGGGCAGACCATAATGATGGCAGTGAGGGAAGTCCATCACCATTGCAATGGATTTCTCTCTCTGTCACATCTTAAATAAGGTCCTTAGTTCTGGCTAAGCTTAGAGTAAACTCACATGGTAACGATTAAAAGTAGGCCTAGGTGAAAATATATTTCCACTTATGGAGTTAGCAGAATTTGTGAAATCCATTCTACACGTGTAATATGAAGTTCCCAATAACGTCTGCCATCCAGCGCGTGGTGGAATTATTTTTCCATTGGTATGCAAGACTTCTTTTTGGGCATGCTGGCAAGCGGGATGAGATTTACCGGACACTAGCGAGAGCACGTAAGCTCTGCTGGGTGCTGCCTTGGCGTCCGGTCACCACAGGGCCTTACGGCGCCATTTTCATGACACTGGTGAGAGCAAGTGCCACAGCTACATCTCAAAAAGTTTCTCTACTCGAGAAGCAGCTAAATCTACTCAAAATTACTTTTTCAAGTTAATATTCAACTCAAACAGATCGTTCAGGTTGTTTTTTAGTGTGAGAAATATTTTCTTTTATTTAAAAAGAACGAAGTGCTCTAGAAACTTTGACTTCCTCTTCCTTTCCAGCAAGTTCCTCCCATTGCTCTGTCCATCTCCTGGTCATGTTTCATTTGGATCTCGAGGTGGAAGAATCACTCTCTGTGCCTTCTACATATATGCTATTGGAATTAAGGACTTTCTTTATTGTGATATCATACGTAAGTTAAAAAACATTTTTATTCTGGTGTTGTTTGCTTCATAGGAGACATGCACATGTATTTATTTGTACTTTTATTTGATTTTTAAATTTGATTATGATGGATGGCCTGGAGTTTCAGTAGGGACCAAGTTAGGTATTGCATTTAATTTTGTATCTTTTGTAAGGGAAAAAGTTTGCACAGTTGAGAACATGTTCTCCATGTTTGTTAAGTCTGTACTATTCATTTATTAGGATAGAGACTGTGAGAGCATGCACTAGCTCATCTGTTTTGCTTGTGACACAACACACTGTTGCATACATAAAAGGGCTTGGAGTCTGTCCGTTGCTTACTATTTGTTGGCTTGTGGGGTCACTCCTCTTCATAACCTCGTAGTTCATCAAGCCAAGCCTAACATAATTTCTGTTCCTCTCTGTGGAGCAGGAACCAAGCACTGATTGATTCAGCTTAATCAGTGTCTGTCTACTGCTCTGTCATGATTGAGGTACTCATTTGTCCTGTTTAATCCTCTACATTCCAAGTGCCCTGTAAACAGAAGGTGTTTGACTGGCAAAAATGTGGCCAGCAGGAAAATCAAAATTGCAAATATACTTTTTTCTATAGTTCAGTTTCTTTTATTTTGCCAAGTCTTCTTTTCTCATTTTGCATTCATGTTTTCTTATGTTTTTGTTCTTGGGAGCTGCTCTTAAAAGATGAGGATTATCTTGTTGCGAAGCAACATTGTCTCTTTTCTATATATCATTACTGAAATGATGCTTTAACACAATCATGCAATCCACCCTAATCCACCCACTCCAATCTACCCCATTCCAATCCATGCCAATTCACCCACTGCACCCCACACCAATCCGCCCCACTCAATCCAATCCACCCCAGACCAGTCCAATCAAGACCACTCTAATCCAAACCACTCACCTAAATCCAATCCACCCCAATCTACAACACTCCAATCCTCCCATCCCACCTCCCCGCCATACTGCCCCACTCCAATTTACCCCAATCAAATCCAAAACAATCTTCCTCACTCTAATCCAAAACAATCTACCCCACTCCAGTGCTCTGCACTCCAATCTGTCCCACTCCAATCCAAAATAATCTGCTCCACTCCAAAACAATCTGCCCCACTCCAGTTCAAAACTATCTGCCCACTCCAATCTAAAACAATCTGACCCTCTCCAATCTAAAACAATCTGCACCACTTCAATCTGCCCCACTCAAATCTACCCCACTCTGAACCAAAACAATCTGCCCCATTCAATCCAAAAAATGTGCCCCACTCAAATCCACCCCACTCCAATTCACCTCATTCTACCCCAATCCAATGCACTGCACTCCAATTCACTCTACTCCAATCCACCACAATCTACATCATTCCAACCCAATCCACCCCACACCAATCCCATCAACCCCAATCCTACACAATCCAATCTGCCACATTCCAATCCAATGCAATCCACCTCACCCCAAATCAATCTTATCCACCCCACTCCTTCTCCAAACCACCTCACTCCAATGCAAAACACTTTGACTCACTCCAATCCAAAACAACCTGCCCCTCTCAGTCAAAACAATCTGCCTCACTCCAATCTACCCCTCTTCAATCCAAAACAATATACCCCACTCCAATCTGCACCAGTCCATTTCAAAACAATCTGCCCCTTTGCAGTCCTGAACAATCTTTCCCACAACAATCAAAAACAGCGTACCTACTCCAATCAGCTCAATCCAAAACAATCTGCCCCACGCCAATCAGCCCCATTCTAATTAAAAACAATTTGCCTCAATTCTATCGGCCCCACTGTAATCAAAAAGAATCGTCCCCACTCTAATCTGCCCCACTCCTATCCACCCCACTCCAATCCAATCCACCTCACCCCAATCCAATTAACCTCACCCCATTCCAATCCAACCACCCCTTTTCAATCCACCCCACTCCAATCTAATCTACCTCATCCAGTCCACCAAACTCCATTCCATTGCACTTCATTCCAGCCCACTTTATCCCCACTCCGATCCACCCCAATCCCATCCACCAATCTACCACAATCCAAGCAAATCTAATCTATCCCACTCCAATCCACCCCAGACCACCCACTCCAATCTACCCCACTCCACCCCAATCCAATCTACCTCAATTCCGACCACCATACCCCAATCCAGTTCACCCACCCCAATCCAATCCACCCCACTCAATCCAATTTACTTCACTCCAATCCAATCTGACCCATTGCATTCCAATCTATCCTACGCACACAAATCCAAGTCAGCCCACTCCCATCCACTCTACCCCACCCCACTCCACTCCAATCTAATACACCCCACCCCACCCCACTCCAATCCACCCAACCCCATACTAATCCACCCACCCCATTTCAATCCACCCACTCTAATCTAATCTACCCCATCCAGTCCACCCCACTCAATTCAATTGCACTCCTTTCCAGCCCACTCCATCTCCACTCTGTTCAACCCCACTCCACTCCAATACACCCCACAGCAGTCCACGCTACTTCACTCCACACCACTCAAATCCACCCCACCCCACCCCACCCCAATCCAGTCCATCCACAGCATTTTAATTGGGCTCACTCCAATCTAATCCACCCCATCCAGTCCAAACCACCCACTCCACAGCAGTCCAAGCTACTCCACTCTACTCCAATCCACCTCACTTTACTCCAGTCCAATCCACCTACCCCAGTTCTGTCTACCCTGCTCAATCCAATCCATCTAGCCCATCATACTCCAATCCACCCCACTCCAATCCACCACCTCAGTCCAATTCAATCCACCCCATCCACATCACTCTAATTCACCCCACTCCAAAGCACCCTACTCCAATCCAGTCCACCCCAATCCAATGCATTCCACCCCACCTCAAACCAAATTAATCCACCCTACTCAAATCCACCTCAACCAACTTCAATCTACCCAACTCCAATCCAATCCACCCCATCCAGTCCACCCACTCAAACCCACCCCACTCCACTCAATTCAGCCCACTCTATGCTAATCCAATCCACCCCAAACTACTTCAGTTCAATCAACCCCACTGCCTTAATCCACTCCAACCCCTTCTACCCAATTCCACCCCATTTCACTCCACTCTACAGCACTCCCCACAATGGCACTCCATCCTACGACACTCTCTGCCACTAAGCAACTGATCTCTACTCCCCTCTATTCAACTCTACAACACTATACTACCCCCACTTCACTGTAAGACACTCCACACCAATAACCTTTAGCCATACTGAACAGCCGCCACACTGGTGTGCAGCATGGCAAAACACATTGCCCAAGCAAATAGCTCTTGTATAGGCAAGACCTATTAGCTTTATGTATGAAGGTGGAATCTGACTAATGGTTGCCCCCAACTTTTTGCCTGGTATTTGAGTGGTTTTTGACTAGTCTGGCTGGGATCCTGCTATCCAGGACCCCAGCCTATCTGCTTTCTCCTTAAAACTGATGTGAGTACCCTAGGTACAAACCAATTGGATGCTGAGGATGCCCTGTCAGTCCCTTGTAGATGGTACCCTAGGTACCCAGGGCATGGGTCCCTCAGTAGGCCTACCAGGGCTGCAGCACTTATTGTGCCACCCTGGGACCGCCATACAAACTGACACCACCAGACCACTACTCTAGTCTGGGTAAGGTGGTGCTAGCACCCCCTACAGGGATATAGGTACCCTATATCCCACCCCATTACAACACATATACTCTCATAGGTCACCCCTATAGCAGGCCTTGCTAATCCTACAAGGCAGGGTGCTGAGGTATGTGTGAGGGGGGACCCCTACCTGAGTAGGGCCTCTCTGCAACCTTCGTAAAACCATTGCTGGGTTGTTTGTAGTGTAGCCATACCATATACTCTTAACCGCATTATAAGTCTATCGCGATAGCGTGATAACTTGAGAATGGCTACACAGAACCATATCGTGTTTGGTGTCAAACATGTAGGAATCCTACCCCCAGTCCAGCCATGGTCATGAGGGCATGATTCCCCCCTGCTAGAGGGGCGATATGGGAAAAGCGGCAGAATTCAGACACCAATTTAAAAGTGCACACGTAGTACAAAATGGCTACTACTATCCACCCACACAACTCTGGCTGGCTGTTGCTGGGAAAAACCCCAGCCTCGCCAGCTGGACAATAGGGCTCCTGTGGCAGGGAGGTGCTAGCATCTCCCCAGACAGGATATGTGGATTGGAACAGGGTGGGTGCACCAAAGTTGCCTTTCAGAGTTGCACGTAGGCAGCTACAGCACCTACATTCTGCATACACCACCTGGAACCAGTTCAGGGGCATCCTGCCCATCGCCCAGGCGGGAAACACACAAAGGGGAGAGGGTGTAGCCACCCTTTCCCGCCTCACCTCTCATTGGTGGACACTACTCTGGACACTCCCCTAATCTTGGGGATAAAGGTGAATAACGTGGCCCCAGAGCCTCAAATTAATCTTGGACTTCACAGACTTGACCTTCGACGAGCTGCTGCCCAGCTGACTGAAGAAATCTCCCTTGGGGTAAAGGAGTTACCCCCCTGCTTGGCAGGCACCTGAAACACTGCAAGTGACTTGGTTGGTACTTTGCTGCTCTGATGAACTTCATCGACTTCCAGCACCCTCGAGGTGGGTTTCCTATGCATCCCAGAGGCCAGTGAGTGTGCACAGCAAACCTGAGCACGGTGGACCACTTGGGTGCCGAGATTCCCAATACCCCAGGACACCAGCCACCTCTTGTATAGCACACGACCCTGACCAGTGGGGAAGTTGTGCTTTGGCCCATTATTGAGCCAACCACCAAGCAGCATTTGTGCCAAAGATCAGCGCCCTAGCCTCCTCCGGTGGCCCCTGGGCTCCCTTTTACACACTCCATTTTGCTGCCTTCCACAGTCCCTTGTCTCTCAACTTGTGGGCCCGAGTGGAGGACAATCTCGACATCTAAGAGTTCCTCTGGTTGCTCCACGCCTGCTCTACAGTCTCTCCAAAGGAGACCTCTCACAGACCTCGTGGGTCTGCACCAGTAGCTGATTTGTTCATCTTACGAGGGGTTGCGGTTGCCAAGGCTTAGTGGATCCAATCCAGACACAAACACTGCAGCGACCCTCATCCTATATGGGACAGTTGCCCTTCCAAAGCTGGCTTTCCGTGAAGCCTCCCGGAGCCCGTGGCTGCAGATCCAAGCTACACCTCTTTCTACTTGAAGCACCCGACATTGAAGGGCTCTTTGCTTTGAGCTCCCTGGTCACTGTGCCGTGACCCAGACTCTGTCCCCTCTGCTTTCAGGTTCTTCTCTACAAGATCTACAACTTCAATCTTCAGGGCATCATCAACGCTTTTGGCTAGCAGCACTTTTGAACATTTTCCCATTGAAAATCAGCCCGCGACCCGACATCGAAAACGACCTAGGCACCCGGCTTCCCTGGGGCAGGTAACAGTGGTACCTCGGTACTCTCATGGTAGTGGGCTCTTCAAAAGCTTAACTCTAAAGTTTTAACTTTGTACTCCTGCTAGAAGTGACTTTAATCTGTTTAAATCAAACCGCGACATTCTCCATAGGCTTTAATAGAGATACCGATAGCAGCTATTTCCACTGCACGCGCCTCCCGTGGGTCCCCTTCCTCATAACCTGGGGTGGAGTCTTAAGGGGCCAGCGATCCTAAATGCCCTAGGCATTGTCTGTAGAATTGTCGTGGTTCTTATACCACTTTTTTAATATATGGTTTGGTCCCCCCCGGGGCCCTATGATTCCAGTGCTATTTTATTGTATCTATCAATGCTTGTTTGAATCGTAACTTTGCTTCAACCTCAAAAAGAGACTTGTGGGAATATTTTTAGAATAAATACATATATTTTATATATATATACCTGTGTGGGCTACTCTTTCATTTGGTCATTCAAGAGGTTATCTATGGTAAAACAATAAGCTTAACACTCCTTCAAGACTTAGCCTGAAGGCTGCTCTCCACAGCTACCACTAGGATAGCTTTCTTTAAAGGTTGTCTTAAACCTATCATCAATAAGAGTCGAATTGGACTGGTGCAAGGTGTCCCCTATAACTAGGAGACAGCATATGCCAGGCCAACTTATCACACTTTACCAATGCCCGTTTTACTAAGTGACATAGTCTTCCCATGGGCCATCCCACCAGTAGGCCCAGTACTAGCCATGGGTACATGAAACAACTCTTTGTATAGTATATGTTGTTTTAAAACATCAATTAGGGTAGGGATGGCAGTGAATTAAAATAAAAATTTGTTTTTTTTGTATTTTGCTTAATTTTCTGCGAAAGTGTATTTTGGCAGGTTAATATTTGATGCCTTGGAAGGATGTGTAAATTCTTATAGCTCAATTAATTTTTGTTTTTGGCATTGCTGCATTAATGGCAGTGTTTCTTCCCTGTATTACCATGCCTCCTTTTTCTGGACAGTGTGTGTGTTTGCCATAGGCCACCAATTGTCTTTGTTGTCCATGCCATGTGGCTAGGAGCCATTTTGTATAGTTAGTGTCCATAGGCCTGCATGTGTTCTTTGTTGTCCATGCTTCCATGATTGTTGTTTGACCATGTGGCCAGCGGCCATTTTGTACAGCCAGCCAGTGTGGTTTTTCAATATGCTTGTACATATTCTTTGTTGTCCATGCCTCCTTGCTTGTTGTTGTTATTTGACCATGAGACCGGTGGCCATTTTGTGAACTAGGCAGTGTGCCTTTGCTTAAGCCTGCATGTGTTATTTGTTGTAGCCATGCCTCCTTGCTTCTTGTTGTTGTTTGACCATGTGGCAGTGGCCATTTTGTGTACCCAGCCAGTGTGCTTTCGCCATAGGCCTGCATGTGTTCTTCGTTGTGGCCATGCTTCCATACAGAAGGCAGGTACAAAGCGATGTGACCACAACATGTTAGTCCTCCAGTCTCTTCTGCTTGTGCAGCTGAGTGCCACTGAAAACTGACAGAGCTTCAAGATGGCCCTAAAGAAAGGTACAGCCAAGAAAGTGGCCAGTGAGGAGAAGAAGAAGCAGATTTCCACTGCTGGTGTGCCGTCCCGAACCTGTTTAAGGAGACATGTGCTTGCCACACTGTCCTCCGGGCAGCACTCATACAACAACAACAATGACACTACCACAACCTAAGCCCAAGGCCATGACTCTCAGTGAGGTAGCCACTGCAAACATGGCAATGAACAGTGAGCCTGAATTGGATTTCTTTCAGCCCCAAGTTAGTACACATTCATAACAGGAAATTGAGCAAAGTGAGCAACAGGAGCCACAGCCAGCTCATTTGAAGTATGAGGAGTACAGGAGGTTGAGCTTCCTGCAGAGCAAGAAAAGGTAAGGATACTCCACCATCTTCTCCAAGCCCCCCTTCTGAATATCTGGACATGGATTGGACCCTGGCTGAGTACAAGACCCACCAGAAGAGACAATAGGAAAGTAATGTTCCTAAAAGCCTTACAATTATCAAAGGGGATGAGGATGATTAGTCAGTCATTGTCATGGAGGAAGGCTCAGAGGACACCAACATAACCCCTCTTATTCAACCTGCAACAAGGGATGTGGCACGGGTACCACCACCACCGCCAGCTTCCATATTTGTAAGGCCCCTGCTGATACCTGTATCTAGCACTACCTCAGGCAAAGTATGAGCTGTAGAGAGGCAATTGTCGAAAAACACACCAACTCCCAGTTCTTCTGGCATTAGCAGTGGCACCAGTGGCCCACTAAAAAAGCTCTCCTCCCCAGTTTGGGACTTCTTTATGATTAGCAAGCAGGAGGATAACATTGCATTATGCTTAATTTGCCACGCAAGTGTAAATCAAGTTAAGCCTGGTTCACATTATAGTACTGGAAGCCAATGACCTACATGAAAAAACATCACACACTCCGGTGGTGGGTGCACTTTAAAATAAATTCTGCAGGTGAGGATGGTGATGAGAGGGGAACCAGCTCAGATCACTGTGGGAGGTGAAGTGATGAGGAAAAAGAGAGTGACAGCTTTGAGCAAAGCAACCCTGTCCCCAGCAGAGCACCAGTATCTCCCAATTCAGCAACCTCAAAATGTCACATGAGTCAGATGGAGACACCACAGCATACAGTAACAGCCCCAAGACGCAAATTGAGTCTACCACCTCCTGGTTCTTCTTGGACATCTCATGCACTAGTGCCAACATTTAGGAAAGTGGAGTATTATGTGGTGTGGGGCTTAGAACTCTCCATGTAATACTATCACAATACCCCAAAAATGCTCCTTGGATTCACAGTAATAAATCCTTAGCTCACTCCTAGTAGAATGTCAAAGAGCAGTCAGGCTTTCCTAGAGCAACTTGCATATTTCAGAGTACCAACATGGATGATAAGTAAGAAATCTGACATCAATTTATAAAATAAAGTGTTTTTATCTTAATTTAGACACCAAAACAAACATAATAGCATACATATAACTGGTGTTATGGATTTTAGAAGCAATATTAAATCAGTGCAGAATAATACAAAGAAAATATTGCTTTGTGGTCAATGGGAAAAAATCACTAGTGACAATTGGTCACTTGCAGGTCGATTTACATGAAACCCTTACAGGCTCCTGGACTAAGCCACACTAGTCAATCCAATTTTATCTAGCCCATGGAGTCCAGGCGCAGTCTTGTCTTGGCTGTCTGTGGTGCTTAAAGGGAGCCACTGTGATGCTGGTTTTACCCTTTACATGGGGCTGAAAGAAAATAGAATACAAAAACACAATAGATGTATAGCTGCTGACATCTGATGAAGGTTGCATGGTGTTACTTGTAGATGCAGCGTTGACTGTGGGGGTCAGTTGCTGGATTGGCAACCAACAAGCCTTGGCGGCGGCAAGCCCATTGAAAAGTTCCTGGCACTTTACAGGGTCCCAGGGAGCCAGGTAGCAGCCTGAAACTTCATGGCATGCTGGCATGCAACTCCCAAAATGCAGTTGACCATCTGAATTTGGACAATCCAACAGATGGGCCAATGGCCAGCGATCCAGTGAGTGTTTTTACCTACAGTTAGCAGGGGACTAGTGCCACTAGTCCAGGGTAGTCTGAGGGTACATCTGGCTTCCAAAGCTGTCCCTTTCTCTGGGATTGCTGAGTTGTAGCCAAGGACAAGGCGTGATCACTCAATTCCAAGTCTGTTGCCACAGGGATAAAGTATCCCTCTTTTGCTTTGGTGCTGTGGGCAAAGTCCTGTTGACGGTGACATAGGTCTCTATATATAATAATTTGGGTCTCTGAGACTGAAGGACTGTTTGCAGTGCATTTAATTGTAATGTCATTCTTTCATTTTCTTCCACAACAGATTTGATGATATTGATGTGCTGCTCATTTACCCGAACAGCATTGTTGATGTTTAGTCTTTTTCACATCTTTCCCCCACTACCCACTCCCATCCATTCATCACACCCCTTATACTCTTCCCACAGGTTATTTGGTAGATATGGAGGTGTGACTTATGAATTTATACCATAAAAGGATCACACACTTGGTGAGGCGTAAGTGGGGAAAGTGACACCAAATAACTGCAGGATCTTCAGTTCTACTTCTATTACCAAAAGTAAAGCCCACACTGGCCCTCTTTACCCACCCACGCATAAGTGTGATCTATATTTTACATGGAGAAGAACATCATTAGTCAGCATTATCTTTCAGGCGTTGTGTGTTGCGTTACATAATCGCTTAACTAATAACCATGTCCACGCCATACTTAAAGTCCTCTTCAAGATTTAAATGTCACTTTTGTTTTAATCAAAATACTATCTCACCAAACCAATGCTCTGAATAATTTAGTATTACTCATTATATTTTCACTATCAGGTATTCTTGATTGTGTGGTAGTCTGATTTCAAATGTTTGTAATTTTGCAAAGCTATGATATAATAATATATAAACGACTAACTCAGTTTTTATATCAATTTAGTTTCTTGTGATGAATAATCCTTCTATTACCTGAGCAAAGGCCCATGCCACCCCTACTTACTCACCCATGCATAAAAGGGATACATAATTTACATATACAACATCATTTGTCAACATCTTCATTCAGACCTTGTGTTGAGCAAATGTTTAAACTTGTCCAGCTTTCTTACAACTTCTTTCTAGTGATGCCGTTTTGTACACTTTAAATTTTCTACGGTTCGCCACAAGACAAAGGACAAATTGTAAATAATATCTGTATTGTAACTTATGATTTTTGCATGTGTATAGTTTACCTGGATTTTATAACACACGCCAATTCTAGTCTGTTTTATGGTATAACATAGGCGGTATGACTTTTATGGTTTCAACCTTAAAGCCAAATAAAGTTTTATTGATTTGATTTGAGTCCAGTCCTCATGACTCGAGGATTTTGTAAGTTTAGTTTTAATTAAATGCAAGCACCCCATTGCTCAGAAGAAGTTGATATTGCAAGTTTTTGTTATATTCTCAGGTATTTGTAACATGGTGGTAGTCTGTTCTTAGTCATTGTAAAGTTACAATAGAAATAACTATCCAACTAACTCTGTGTTTTCTTTCACTTTGGTTGCATGTGATGGATAATCTTTCTGATTTATCCTACAGTTGGGGTTCGCCTTGTTGGAAGTGAGACCTCACTTGTGATGTCTTCCCTGTTAGCCTGCTTGCCTGCTACTGCTACTACCACCATTATGGAGGCACCTTGGGAATGCCTGCAATAACATTTTGGAAGATTGAGAGAGGTAGCAGCCATTTCTATGATTATTCAGGTAAGGGAACTATGAAGTGAAGTGAACTAGCTCAGTTAGTAACTAACTTCTAAAACAGAGTAAGATGTTTATAGGTTATTATGGGCAATATAGGCATAGACAATGGCATACCTACCCCTTTAGTGGTCAACATAGTTACAGAGGGTTGTAGGAGAAGAGTATAACAAACTGCTATACACTTCGATACGTGGATTAAGAAAAACAGACTATGCTAAAAGGCAGCAGTGCAAAGTAAAAAACATAAAAATGATTTCATGCCTAAAGTGGCAGAATTTCACTTTCATTTTCTTAACAATAAAAACCCACCCTCGCTACCTACAAAAGGCTCACCCCTCTCCCCAAGAAAATTAATATCACCCCAACCAATGTCCAAAAGAATGTCCAAAGTCCAACTTCCTGCCCTTTCACAATTTCCACCATCTCCACCCACAACAATAGTGCCTCGCACCATAGTAAAAATTTTAAAAAAGACATCTGAGGGCATCATCAAAACTGTGGTAAAGACTTGCCACTTCTTGTTAAAGCAGCAGCAGCTCGTGAAGGACGTGGCATTGGAAGCGGTCTGGATATGTAGGGGGCAGCAGGTGTGGACTGGCATGATCCAGTTGCCGGTGTCTCTACTGATGTTGTGGCCAGGATGGAGCTGCTGCAGGTTGGCTGGAGATGCTACCAGATGACGATACTCTTTCTGGATGGCCTTAATCTGATATTCTCTCTGGATGGCCTTCATCTGATGCCACCACAGCCGGGCTGCTATCTCCTGCCAAGATGGTGGACGAGCAGGAGTAGCTAAATCAAGAAAGAAAAAACCTTAAAAAGACAAATTGTAAATAATGCTTGTTTATATAGTGCCACAGTGGCAGTACATTGCTGGTCCCCTACGACCATTGGAATTTTTAATATGATTAGTCACAGGGCCAAGTTTTCCACACACATTCCTCACATAAAAGCGCTGACTGCCTGCAAGGACTTAAGCCAGAATACCACTAGATTTAATCTAACTGATTTTCTTTTAAGGGATTTCCCAGTAAAAACAAACTAAACAGAAACTTTGTGTGTAAAAAGAAAAAAATACCTCACATTAATGAGCAAGGCATTAGGCACTATGCAGCACAAATAATAGTATTCTTGTTGTGCTAAATCAATGGAGGCATTCTAGTGCATTGGGTACTGTGTTACTCTCCGCAGTCTGCAGCTGGGGTCAGCTGTAACAGACAGTTTATTATCTTACTTTAATTCAAATGGCTTTGCTCTTCTCAGACTGCCTTTCAATTTTACCCTGACTCCAAAGAGGCAGATGAATTATAATAATACTATGTCACACACAACATGTATAAAACCCAGATATCCTGTCTGCCGTAAGTAGACAGTGGGAAAGACGGTGCAGGGAAAGGAGCAGAATATAGATTTTATTTGGCACGTTCATCACAGAGCATCCCATCTTCCAAACTGAAAATGAGGCACTCAGTCCTCCTTTACTCGCTGGTCTCACCCTCCACCACAAATTATTTTCAACTAATACCTTTGCTTGGCAGTAAGGAAACTTACTCAAATGCAGGGTAAGTTAGATGGACTATGGTAGGTGGAGGTTTTGCTATAGAATATTGAGGTGTCACTGAACATGTGATAAGCTTTGGCGTATTCACAGTAGTTGATAAATAATGAAAGGGAAAAATCTGAACAGGCATAAATCTGTTATGGAAGCCATGAAATATTTATACATATATACCTGGGCCAGAACAACGTGGCACATGCCAAGAATGGGTTTTTCATTTTTTTGGTAGGCTAGGATGAAATTTAGGAACGAATAAAGGCGTGAAGGATTAGTAGGAGGTGACTGAGTGGGCAGTGGGAAACACACCTTGTTTTCAGTTTGTAATGCATTGAAAACTTCATAAATGCCACATTAACTGAAGCAGACGCACATTACACATCCACCACTGCAGTCTCAAATTGAACCAGGCTGTAGTTAAGGTCACGGGTGGCGAAATGCCATCGGCAGGAAGATGATGAATGCTGTTGAGTGAGATATGTAGCTCACTTAACAAATACAGTGAGTATACTTAATTTTAAAAAAAGTAAGCAATGTGACTAACCACCAATTGTTCCTGCCACCGCTGGGACTCTCCCTCAAATCACCTCCTTGGCCGCCTCTGGTGCACTAGCACTGTCATTGACCACTGGAGGTCTGTGTGTCTAGAAAACAAATACACATTTAAGATTCCTCTAAGTCATTATAATATTTTTAAACAAACTACAACCACAGTACCTCACTTCAGTTAAGTTAGCAGTATCTTCAAATGTATCACTTTGGGCGGTTTGTTCATTGACAATGTTAGAAAAGCCAAGTAGTCAAGCCAACTAAAAGCTTTTCGTGATGGAGGGTCAGAGCTACGATGACACTGAGTCATTGAAGCACAATGAAGGGGTGGAATAATGGTCAATGGAGGATATATTGTTAGCAAATGCAATGGGACCTCATACTTTCCTGCCATGCGGCACCTTCATGGAATACTGGTATACTGTATAAATGATTGATAACACAACATTGAGGAGTCCACCATGACCATGGCCATTCTCTTATTTTGAGTGTTTGAGCATGAGCAAGAAAAAGAAAGCCGTCTCAACAAACATGCTGGGTGAATAATAGCTTACCTGGGCCTGCAATCTTCACAGTAGAGTACCATAAATCTGTTCTCCTAGTCTTACAGTACCACAAGATATATAAGTGGAGAGGGAACGCTTACTAACAAAGCAAAAGAAAGCTATACGCTAGTACAGACAGGAGGAAATCAGCTAAAGAAACATCAAATATAGAAAAAAGGATAATGCAGGTATAACAAGAATTTAGCAATTATTAGATAGAGGAGTTGAAAAATGAGGACAGTATAAAAAAATAAGGAAGGAAAAATTATTCTAAAAATGGGGAGAGGGAAGAGTTAAGGAAATAATAATAATAACAGGACTTACTGAGCCCAGCAGAACCATCTGCTATGGTGCTGGTGGGTGAACCTGCCCTGGCAATGGTGGTGGCAGCTCCTAAACTCCCCTTAGATGCCCTTTTGCCTTTGGGTGCTGATGTAATAAATAAAGACGATAAAAATAGATTTTTAGTACAGTTGATCTCCTAAGCAATATTTTGACAGGCAGATGCAATACCATTGTACTTTTATAAATCAGATCACCTATAGTACAAGTATTGAGTTGACCTTTTCCTAATTTCCTAAATCTAAGCCCTATTCCTAATTTCCTAAACTACATTCAGAACTACTAATGCATTGCAACAAATGATGTTTGCTTCTCAACCCCTTTTGATGGGCCAACTCGGTCTCCCTTTTCAATGCATAGATGCATACTACACATCACTGGGAGATTGGGACTGTATGAGCTACATAAAGAAAGGCACAGAGAATGCTTCTCACTGATATTACTCCCACTATCTTAGTGACAACGCAGAGGAGTCTTCATAATCAGCCCAAGCGAGCACTAATTAGTACGATTAGGTAGCACCTGGATGGCTCAAGATGGATCACATAATATTTGTAACGTAAGCTTAACTAACCTCTGAGAGTGAGCAGCATACTATTTGAAAAAAATAATTACATTTTAGAAAACAAAAAATAAATAATTACTTACTGAGCCTCCAACCTTGGCACCCAGCAGGTAGAGCAGGTCCTGTTTTCTGTCTAGCAGGTCGGCCCAACGGTGCATCAGCTGCTGCATCATACACTGAACACCAGTGCTCTGTCACACGTACTGGTGCATTCTTCTTTACAGAAGCTGACAATCCCTCAAGGAGTGCCCTCGCCTAGGCCTGTTGCCAGCATGGGGGGGTGGGTGGCACTGCACATAAAAAACAAGAGTGGCTATCTCGGCCTCTAAAAAAATGGGTGTGGCTACACTCATTGGAGGTGCTGGGACCACAAGTTGTGTGGCTTATTGCCGTTATACTAGTGTCACCACTTGCTGCCTGTGGTTCTAACATGGCACTGGGGTGGAAAAAAAAGAAGTAAGAAAAAGAAAACAGCAACGCAGAAAGGAAGAACTAAAATAAGTAGAAATGGAAAACAAAAAAAGCCACAGAAAAAGTAAAAAGCAATAAAATACACTAACACAAAGACACACATTGATAAAAAAAAAGTGAAATGAGGGGTGGATGAGTGGAATGGAGCAGGATTTAGAATAGATTTTATTTCTATTAGAAATCAGGCCCAGGACCATCCACAGAACAGAAAGCAGGTCAAACAAAATGGCTGCGCCCATGCGGACCGTGTGGTGCCATCAGTGTGAATTCTCTACTGACCTGAAAAAGCAGCACAAACTTGCGTATGAGCATTTTCCACCCGTTCATGGCATTCTGCAGAATCTTGCTGAGTTTTTTGGAACTCTGATGAAATCTGCAGAGGAAAACTCTATTAGTACCACCCAGGTCTTCTTAACTTTTTTGTTTGCAGTACGATTTTGGTAATTAAATGGCATTCAGTATCACATTATGACTCAGTTGTTTTTCTGGAGAAAAATCCCTGTTGACGAGATAGTCAGCGGGTGGGAGTACCAGCTGGATCAGAAGAGGAGCTCATTGACGATGGCTGGCTGAAGCGCAGGACTTTGGTGGAAGCTTCAGTAAAAAGTTCAAGGCTCTGAACATCAACAGTGGGAATTGTCCAAGCGGAAAAGTCTGAAATCTGGGCCTAGTAAGGTTTTGTCATTGAAGGGGTGCTGCTAGTCCCTGGTCCCAGTGAATTCCTCTACATTTGGATTAAAAAACTTTTCTGGAAGTCAGGATTCTTTAATCAGGGCAAACCAGCAAGTTGAGCCCGACTTGCAGTTCATTGTTGGTGTCTGTGCTAGAGTGGTCCAGTGTTAGTCTGGTGAAAAGGCCTGATTTAGATCTTGGTGAATGGTAACTCCATATACTATGGGATTTATATTTCGGCGGATGGGACATCCATTACTGCTGTGATGAAGTAACCCATCTACCAAGGTCTAAATCAGGCCCAGAGTATCTTGTTCTTTTTGCATAAAGTTCAGAAAAGTTTGTAAGTGTCCAGTCTTGCAATTTTGAAGGGGGGAGGGACACACTTTATCACCAGCCAAAAGTCCAGGACCTTTTGGGGGTTACGACTCAATCTGCCATTAGCCACTAGAAAGGTCCAAAGCTAATCCAGTTGGAAAAGGCTCAGCAGCGATTTGGGCTTCTTGCAGCATTTGTCTTCTTGATGGTGAACAGAAAGCTTGCCAACTAGCTCCTGAAATTCAATCTTCTGTCCTAGGTGCAAGTGTGGAGCAGATCCAGTCTTTGGGAATTCTATCCGCAGGTTCAACAGCAGGTGAAGTCATTTTTCTGTCTTCCACAGGTCAGAGGTGTTCTAAAGATAGTTCTAATGGAGCTACTTTTATTTCCAGTACCAGGTTGTGGGTGGTGGATGCTCCTGGGCACTCCTTTGTCAATAGGGTTAACACTCCTGGGGGTTCCCCTACCCACTTTTGTAGCACTCCCTTTGCGTTTTACTGAAAGGTATACCATAGTGCCCCTCTCTACCCAACATCAATATAGTAGATCCTTTCTTCCCTCATGCAAAGCTCTGAAAACACCCTGAAGGCTTGTCTAGGGAAATGAGAAAACTCCCTCAGAAAAAAGGTTCTGAGACAGGTTTACCCCGCACATGGATTGGTGTCCCTTTAGCTACTTGGACGATGGCAGTGGTAGGCTTAAGTATAAATTGCATCTGCCTGTGACAGGGGATGCACATTTGAAGCTTGTGCAACTGGTGGGCACACGCTCAGGCCATCCTGTCAGGAAATGGCCAAATCTCCTTCCAGCAAAGAGCCATTTGTTCCTGTTCCCATGAGCCATTCACACCTTCTTGCAGGGGGCAGCAGGTTGCTAGGTAGCAGTTGGGGATTAACTCTGAAAAAGGTACTAGAGGCCTTAAGCAGGCAAATGCCCACTTTCTAAAAGCAGCATTTCCACATTAGTAATTAATAATCTGACATGACCATTAGATTGGATTTAAATCTATTATTTGAGTTCTTGAATCGTGATTCTACCTATTTCCAAACTACATGTATGCATTATAATGTAACCCCGTGCTTTTCTAAAGGAAAATCACCCTTGCCACAGTGCAAAATGACTTTGGAGGTTTTTCACTGACAGGACATTAAAAAACCTAAGCACACATGTGTCCTACCTTTTAAATTCTATGCACCATGCCCTATGGGCATTTAGGGCCTACTTTCGAGAAGACTTAGAAGTATTAAAATGGAAGGTTTAGGCCTGGTGAAGAGTTTACTTTGCTGGTTGAATTAGCATTTTAAATCTCCACAGCTAGGCTGCAGTGGCAGACCTAAGTCATCATTTCACTTGTCACTCTAGTACAGTTCACTAGAGACTTTCAACCTAGTATCCCTGGGTACACAGCGTATCATATACAGGCAAGTGAAAGATGGAGATTATAGATCAGCCAGTTTTACATGGTTTTCAAGGGTCAGAGCACATATATTGGGTGCTGGATGGCAGTGCTCCAGTGTTCCGAGTTCATACACCAGCACTGCAATCTAGGTAGAAGTGGGTGAGATTATCATATCAAAAGAGCATTTCCTTACATTACATTTAAAAACAACAAAATAGAATTACACAAATGAAAAATCTAGCTATCAGCCTTCATGTAGTCTCTTCTACAGGGAAGAACATTTAAAAAATGCTTAACCATGTGAACACTGCTAAAAGATAGAGAAGCTAAAAACATCTCAATCACAGAAGATTCTGGGTCAATCTTGTGACAAATAATAAGATGTAAATGAAAAATGAATTTAGCTAAAAGTTACATATAACTGACTAGTTGTAAATTGTTACTAGTAGCCAATTACATGAACAAGTTCATAATTTAAACAAATCAACAGTGGAAACAAGATAAAAAAAAAAACATACAGACTGGGTCTCATGCATGAAACCCTTTTGTGGCTACAGACCCTGTTATTTCCAAAATTGCAGGATGTGTGTTTTTCAATGTACTAAATCATTTTTGTGAGCTGAAAAAGTCTTTGTGACTCACCAAAGAGGTTCTTTGGCTTATTTTCGATCTCAATTAGGAAGGTACGTAAAATAAACGTTCTCTCCTAATTGCGAGCCATCATTAATTGTATCAGTGCTTTGCCTCAGCAAATGACGTCCATCAATCAGTTACTAAGTCCTGAGTTGAGGTGGCAACTGATTTGCAAACAGGACTCTATCCCCGTAAGATAGCTTTCCCTTTGTGAATCATGTTGGGATGCCTCAGTGAGGGCAGACAGTGGTCCAGGTCACTACTGCATGACCCCTTCAAGGTCATCCCTCAATTTCATTTTTTTTAAACCTTCACCTTCATTTTAAGGTACATGGGATGGTTTTGAAAAGATATGTTTTGAAGAAATGTTAATTGAGAGAACGATAGAGAGAGAGAGAGAGAGAGAGAGAGAGGGAGAGAGAGAGAGAGAGATTTTCTGCTTCCATCACTGTCTTTTCAGCCATTTATAAAGAGTTGAAACGTGACCTGCCACATTATTATTCAGGAGGCAGGAGTTTTACCAACCTTTAGAAAATATCCTTTTTGTGATGCAAGTGATTAGCACATCGGTGCTTTATCAAAGTGGTGCGTAGGTTGTAAAAATTGCCTGCACAAACGCCTGGTTAATACCTCTGTCTGTGCTGATTTTAAATGGGATACATTTGAGTCATTCAGAAGCTTAATTTGTACCCACTTTCATTATACAATATTTGAATTGCATTTAATTAATAGCAGAGGATACCCAGTACTATGAATTTTAACCATAATCAACTTCTATGTATACCTTAAAATGCTGGTTTAAATTTGGTGAAACAAAGCTCTCAGACTACGCTGTCAACTTAGGGCAGTACTTTTCAAACATTTTAATGCTGGCATTATTTTAATTATTTGCTCACGACCATTAACTCAATTTCCTTCAGGGTACTCTCCGGTCCACTACGGTCCTGCTCATGGGCCTCACCCTCCACAGCGTTCAGCCAGTGCAACATAATCCGGCCCGTGATGCACAGAGGTGCCGCCCACCATTGGTAATCATCTCCATGCACCCCAGTGTAGTGGTGGATCATAGTATGCGATGCGGAGCTCCCGGCATTGGTGGGCAGGTGCGCCTCTACCATTCACAGCTCCAAGGGGCTCAAGGCGGTCTTCTCACACAGATCGGCAACGTTTCTGGATGCGACCTGACAGGCTTCACCACTAGGTAAGGGCAATCGCTGCACCTCAATGTCTACCGCCACAGCCCAGCGACTCCACAGCACCTCCGCATCCCACTCCTGGGCCCAGGTACAGGACCAGCAAAGCCTCCAGGCCACAAACGCAGGCCCAGCAAGGCCTCGGGACCCCGCGGACTGTCCGCGCTTTCAATGTTTTGGATGCCATGGTGTTACAAGGAGTGCGCAATGAAAAGTGATGCATCACTTATTTTGCACCACGATGCGCCTCTTTTCATAGATGTAGCCCTGAGTTTCCTCTCCGCCTGGGACTCTGGTTGGTCATCCTGGATGTTGTGGGACTTGAGGGGGATGTTGATCTGTGCTGCACTTGGCCCTGGCTGCTCCATTCTGCATTTAATTGTTTTTTTCTCCTAATTTTCATTGGAGGTGGACTGATAGGCTATATTTGCCTAGAGAGGAAAAAAAACTCGTGTTGGGCTGACTAACGTGCTTTTTTTTGCCGCTAAAGGGTCTTTCGAATTTCTATTGCCTTCATGCTAGTGTTAGCAGCAGTTTTCACCACGGCTCCCAGAAACTATCGCCATGTAGCGACATCTTGTAAATACGTCGTTAACAGGGCGCTAGTTTCAGCGGTACGTGGCGGTAGGAAAACTGCTGCTAACTAGCATTAGCAGTAGTTTAATGCCAGTCCTTGCACATATGGCCCCATGTGTCCTCCCTGGCTAAGATTATTAGATCATGTGGCTTCGATGCCATCTTTTATGCGGATGTCACACAATTGATCATTACGATTGATCCCGACCCTTCCCTCACTAAGGACAAATTTAAAACCTGCTGTTGGAAATGGCAGCTTGGATGACAGCAAACTTTCTCCAGCTCAATACAAACAAAACAGAAATTCTCCTATTCGGAAAGGCAGACAAGCTGTGGTCTGCTGCTTGGTGCCCATCGGAACTGGGAGCCTCCCCGACTCAAAAAAATGTATGAAAAATCTAGGTGTCATACTGGATGATAACTTATCCATGGACAAACATTTGAAAAGCATCTCTGGAACATGTTTTGGCCTGCTGCGAATGCTTAAGAAGGTGTTCCCGTGGATACCTCTCTCGGCTAGAAAATCCCTAATTCAGGGACTGATAGTGATCCGACTAGACTATGGTAACTCCCTACTGGTAGGGATAAGCGAAGGACTTTTCTGAAGGCTCCAGGTGGTTCAAAACACTGCAGCTCACCTTGCTCTGAATTGTCCCCCGCGATCTCCATATGAACCCCTACTGCGTCTGCTCCACTGGTTGCCCATAAAAAAACAAGCGGTGTTTAATCTCCTATGTATGGTCTTTAAAACACTGCAGGGGAGGGGACCAGTCTATCTGAAAAATAAATTGAAACCATACAGCCTCACCCGACAACTCAGATACAGAGATCAATTGCTACTGTGCCTTAAAAGGATAAATAAAGCCAGAGTGGGTGGTCATTTTATTTTGTACCTGGCCCCCCATCAATGGATCAAACTGCCGTTCTACATTCATTCCTGCTCTTACATTACTCAGTTCAGAAAACTCCTCAAAACCTGGTTTTTCAATCTCTAACTGGACATGGTTGTGCTTCTGTTACTTGATACTGCAGCGCCGAGAGATCCCCCTGGGGATGATTCTTTGCGCTTAACAAATAATAATAATAAAGCCTACATAATGGTATTGCAAGTGTAAATGCAGTGATGAATTAGCATAGACAGAGCACTTATATTGACTTGTGTCCATCTTTCTGCCCAAACACCTGTCTGGTAACAGGGAGGAATATCTATTTCTGTTGCGTAGTTGGAGAGGTCTTTTAATAAAGTGTCTGTGTCTCAACATCTAGGAGGTTTACTAGATGATATTTGGAATGATCAATTAGTGATCCTTTTTGTGTAACAAATAAAGTATAGAGACCTTCGAAAATTCTGAAATCATGGTTGAAAATGAACAGAAGTTGTACAAGGAAGGTTCCGGGAAACCGAACTCAAAATATAGTACCTAAAAAGGACCAATGGCACCTAATCTGCAAGCATAAGTATGCTTATTACCTTCTTAGAAGCAGTTCACTGCACCATATCTATTACTTTAACAACAGATGGAATTACATCATCAAGAAAGTAAGGTCATGATTACTGGTGAACGGGAGGGAGGGGGTGTCAACTTATTTATCAGCTCTGTGACATGCTCACATCTAACGATCTGAATTTATCAGTGCTGATAAATATCTCCTATCACAAGTTTTCTCCATTCAAATGGGGAATAATATCTGGATTTTGATGTGGCGTGTCCCAGACTTTACTGTGCATTTCTTACCTGTTACATTTCTGCAGGGTTGACCTGCTGAAATGTAGCTCTGGGTACTGGAAATCTCTGAGTAATTTAAAACTGCTGCTCTTATGCAAACAAGCCCCTTCTTAAGAAGGGTTTGGTCTCTTACAAAGAAGTTACTTATTGTTTCCAGGCTCCTATGATATAAGGTATTAATAAACCCTAGTTATTCTTTCTATATGAGCCCCTTTAGAATTCCAATTTTCTCGTTTGTGTGAAGTTCTCAAGTGCCTTGATTTGCACACACTCCCTGGTTCGCGTAGTAAAGCCATTTTTGTTGTCTTAATGCATGTTAAAACATTTACTATCAGAAAGTGAGTGATGAGCTACTAGAGGTGATTACAGATATTGCTGCAGCAGAATATCTATAGGGGATCTCACAGCCATAAACCAATTGGTAGCACTGGTGCAGCTGCAGGCTTCAAATTTTTAGGTATGCAGTTCCATAACAACATGAAGATATTTCTAGAGAGCCAAAAGAATTCCAATAGCCATTACATTCTCTACATGTTTGAGAGAACACATGAAATGTGACTTGCCATAATCAAAAATCCTCTCATTTTTTGGGAAAATTGTGTGGATGAATATGTGGCAAAGTGCCCGGTTAAAACTTGCAATCCTGAATTGCAGAGGGTGTCCCAATATACATTCCTAATACACATGTTCCTGGTGCAGAAGTTGGGGTTTCGAGGATTTTTCCAAATTGCATCTTTTCTAAGAGCCACAGATCATCAAGACTGCAAAATGAAATAGTTAGATGAAAGTTACTAACAAGAAAATCAGCACTGTTGGGTTGCATCTCCAGTGTATCTAAACAGTTGATAGAATCCTGCACTGATATTTTTTCTCGATAAGCTGCACAGATGTGGAAGTTTATCAGTAGTATTTAATGTCAACGTTTGTCAAAATCCTTATTACCTGGACAAAAGGAAGATAAACCTTAAGATGGGTAACCACAAAGTCCTATTTTGTAGTTACATATGGTACAGCCCACCTCCAGAAAATCAGCGTGTGTGTGTGAGTATAAAAGAAACATGGTAACAATACTAAGGAACTAATGTACGTAATTTGCATTCATACAAATTGATCGCAAAATGTGCACTAACTTTTGCGATGGTAAAACTTTTTGCAAACCCACCTATGTGCTAATAGGTCTAATAGGTCGGTTCACAAAATTCTGAATTGTAGTGTGTTGCATTTCAACCTACCTCATTAATATTAATGAGGTAGGTTGTAAATTGAGGCCCACTACAATTGGGTGCCATCAAAGAGATGGTAGCCTTCTGGGGTCAGTGAACACCATGCCTGTGACTGCATTTAACTAAAGTAAACCGTTTTTTTAATGTAGCCATTTTCACTAAAGTAAAGAAAGCTGCTTTTAAAAAGAAAAGTTTATTTAAAAAAACGAAAAAACATGTGTTTGAGAGTTGGCAGTAGTCCAGCGGACCACTGCCTACTCCCTAAAGAATTGTTTTGACATTCACATAGACACTGTCATCCCTTTCTCTTTTTCAATTTTTTTATCACCCCAACTCAAGAGTCAGTAAAATTTCAAGGTTATGCAACCAAAGTTCACTCACAAAACTTTGATACATAGCATAACAAATCACTATTTAGAAGGGGCGCCCTAAAGTCATCCTTTTCAAATAGAGATTAATTATTCCATTTTGAATACATTTTTAGTATGTTTAACCTATTAACACATCACAAAATGGGTTTTGTAAATTTTAAAAAGCCATTAACACTTGCAAACACTGTGATTTTGCGAACCACAGCCTTTGCAGCTGCAAAATGGCTTTGTACATCTGCCCAAGTCTTCTAAAGACTAAGGGTCTGATTATAAGTTTGGCGGTCCACAGGACCACCGAACCTATGGTGGAGGTGTGGTGGTAGTCATGGACTGCCGCACCAGTGGTCCGACCGCCTTATTACAACAATGGTAGTTGGACCTCCAGGGGACTGCTGCAACTGTCAGGGAACTATGTTCCCTGGTGGTGACACAGAGGTTAGAGGCGCACAATATGCTAGTGGTGCTGCTGCGGTGTCTCCAGACAAAAGACGAGTTTTCCATACAGTGTTTATGCCATGAAATTCTGGCGGTGAGAAAACAAGGGGTGGCCCTATAGGGCCCCCTGTTGCCTCTGGACCCTTGGGTGTCTGCAGAGGGGCACATGGTGTGCATGCACCCCCTTTCCTGCATGGAATGGACTTAACGGTCCACGTAGTGCAGGATAGGGCGTTGGCATTCCCATTGTGGTGCCTTTTCCAAATGTACCACCGTGGAAACATCAAAGGACCACCGCCAGATGAGGGAAAAGCTAGTAATCTGGTGGGCAGGCAGCTGTCGAGTTTGGTGTTGCGTGAGCAAGCGGTGGTGAGCCCCCCCACTCCCGAACTACCAAACTCATAATCAGCCCCTAAATATATTATCAGACAAGAAAAACAGATGATTATTTCTGTGTTCTGAAAAAATCTATTCTATCTCCCGGCATTTCATGAGCAAACTGTTAACTTACAAAAACTAATGATCATGGTGTCTCAACAGCAATGCTCAAGGCAGTGATCGGAACACTGGATATTACCTGTACTCTGTGGTCCTCTTTGATCAGTCACTTAGGGTGATGCGAGTCAGCCACAATTTATATCAGGAGAGCAGCATGGTTGCTTTTATGCTTTACTAGATCTTCTGAGACCTGACTCCCTGGTACCCTATATTTTCCCTTCCTTATGAATTAATTTAAAACTCAGCTTTTTCCTTTCTTTAGAGCTATATAGAAATTCGGATCAGGAAGTGACTCATAAGCTCAGAGGCTTTGTGATACACTACCGCAGAGTATCACTCAGAGCTTGCCTTTGAGACACTGATGCACCAGTCAGCAAATACATCTCTATATGATAAGTTAAGATTTGCAGTCTCTGCTTAGACCAGGTGAATTTTGTTCAATGAAAACTCTCCCTGCAATCTGAGCATGAAATCCTAAGCTAATAATCTCCTTGAAGGTACACCTACTCAAGGAGGAGGAGGTCAGCGTACAGGAGCCAGATAATATTTCCCTTATTAGTAGCATACCACTACACTTGATTTGGGGACTGAAGCACAACATATTTCCATGTCTATTGTTTACGGTTAAAGGTGAGCTTGGACCCTTTTCCAACTGGTCATCTGTGTTGACTCTGTGTGTTCTGTTTGACAGAGTGCACTGTTAATTTGTTCCTGCAATAATAATGCTTCAATGGAAAAAGGTGCGCCATAGTCTCTTAAGGAAAGAGGAGCAATACTTATGGCTTATGTGCTGGGCCCCTTACTGTGCCCTGAGTCCTACATTCAACAAAGTCCCCTTGTTTGTTCAAGTTCCGAGCTGTTGGGACTATTAACTTGCCTTGGTTCAAAAGGAGTCACTAAAGTATTCATCTGTAAATTATTAGCTTGACAAAGCAATTGAATCACCTTACCGCAGGGCCAGCCTGCTACTTGGCTTCAAATTGGTTGACCTACAATGTGACAAACTATCATAACAGGATGTGGCTGCACCCCCTCTCTGAGGTCAGCAGAAAGCGTATTCAGACTGTGGGGCCTTTTAGGATGGTGGGCGGACTAACGTCCGCCCGCCACCCTAGCGGTGCTGGGTCTAACTTTTTTTTAAAAAATGTGTTATATATTTTGAAATTTCTACTAAATCTATTTAATGTTTATTAAATTAATGCTACTATTTAGTATATTTCATATTTAATCATTACATTAATATATATTTAAAACACAATATTGAATGCAACAATATTAATGAAAACAATTTTTCCCCCGATATCTTTATACTTAGTATTATAAGTATAGGATGACGATATTTTTGACATCGAAATTTTGGTCACAATATTTTAGTATGGTGATATTTTCATAGGCAATAATTTGTCAGTAATCCAGCAGAAATTAGAAGCAGCAAAAAGAGATACCTAGGTTTCCCTAACTGTCCATTATTAGTCAGGAAGATGCTGGAAATATTTCAGTAGCCTTTCCCGGGTTCTCCAGGAACCCCTTATCCTAGCTTGCAAACAGCCTTTCCTTTGTGTTAAACTTGCAGAAAATATTTGAAAAAATTATCAACTTTGTATTTGTTCAACTTTTTGAAGTTTTTTTATTTATTAGAATGGGGAACTTGACATTTAAGCCAGTTTTCCTAAGGTAATACTAATCCTGTGAGGAACGTTTTGTGGCAGCTTGGGAAAGGTACAGTTTTTTCATTTTCTTGTGCAACAGTGCTGAATGCTGACCTCGTAACTTGAGAAGATACAGCAATGTATCTTCCTTTTAGGCCTCAACCATACACTGAACCTTACAGGGAGGGTGCACAGCTCGTTGGGGAGCTTGACCATTATCAGATGACCTCTGAACCTGCTTTTGCACACAATTACATTAAGTTTAACATTTTATAATTCATCTCAGATTGCTGATCAGTAAGTAACCCTGTCTTGCAACAAATCAAGATAATGGAATTGGAGTAATAGTATTGTTACTACAGTGATTTATAATGAACACATATCATACCAGTAATCCAGAGTCTAACACTCTGGGACCTAAGCGAGGGGTATGGTGGTAATGGCTATCTAAGGAATCATCAGGCATAGGAGAGTGTTCTGGGGGGAAGATGATCGGGAGATCTGATTTGACTTAGTGTGGGTTAGAGGTTTGGAGATCCTTAGCTTACTATCAGCTCCATTCTGTGTTATAGGCAGGTAATGTGCATTCTCATTTGCCATCTGTGAAAGTCTTTGAACACAGTGGAGAAGAGAGGCATAGTAGTGTCAGTGATTTATTAATTATAGTGGTCAAATAGCCTCTTCTCTTGATTTTACTTACTCTTTTTTCTCTTTATAGGAGATGTATTATCAACGTTGATATTCTTCTTAAGCTCTTTCTCAGGTGTTCAAATGGGTAACAATTTTTCTGACCAAGCTCCTCATATTATATTGAGTACAGAAAGATAGCTGATGCCTGAGAAAGTATGAGATTCTGCAGGGAGTCTTGCCTAACAGTGAGAAGGTACTATGGCAATGCCTCTGTTCCCGTTTTAGTCCTACATCAGAACAGTTTTTAAGTGAATCAGAGCAATGCCATTGGTGAACTCTCCACTCCCTCTCAGTGTTTCATATTCCCACTAAGACTTCCATGATTCATGAATTCCTAGGGAAATCCTCTATGTCACAAGTATGAGGGTGCAAACGGCAAATTGCCTAAAGTAGCTCGTATCATGGAGAGACACACATACAGAAGACAATATGTTGCATTGGTATTGCTCCTGACTTTTACCTATGTTGAAGCCAATCTAGCCACGGCTAGTGGCAGGTGCTTTACTCCCTCTCAGTATCCCCCAGCCCTTATGTGCAGGAGCAGACTTATTGAAGCAAGTATACAAAATCACAGAAAAAAATTGTCTAAAGTGTGCTTGTGTGAAAGTCAAGCCTCCAAATGATTTCAATGCATAATTGGACCTGTTGGAAGTTGTGGATCTGGACATGGACAACTACATCCACCTGCTTTCAAACACACTAAGCTGAAACTTAAGGCCTGTGATTCTTTTGTCTATCTTCAATGACTATTAGACAGTCTCAGAACTTTTACAAATTAGATGTTCGGGCATTTGCTGAAATTATATCCAGATTGGAAAGGAAGGCTTTTTGTTGTAATTTTAATGTTCTGTTTTGGTTGAGAACTTGTGGTATGCTCTTTCTTGGTTTGGTATTCAAGTAGTGTTAAATGCACATTCTAATGGGTTTTATCTTGACCCATTTTTATCATTCACATCCTCATCTCCATAATAACACACTTACGATTGTCTCACTCACCATCAGTTCTTTATTTTGCCATATGGGCACTTTCTGGTTCCAGACTTGACAGTGAAAGATTTGTAATTGGTCTTTTATTGTTTCTTAACACACTGAAAGCTATGCTTTAGTAAGCAACACATTTGGTAGCTGTTTGGTGCATGAACATTTGACATTTTTTCTCTAATTTTCTATAAACTGCACTGGTTTATGCAAGAGGATCCATTTAAAAAAACGAAATTGCTGCATCAACTTGGTCTACTGACCTTTTCTGCCTACGATATCTTTGTAAGTATATTTGGTTTTGATAGGTGAAGAAATGTACTATTAGTGCCAGTTTGGCTACCTCCATAATCCAGCTGAAAGGGGCTATCCATATGCAGTCTTGTTCTAGTAGGAGGTCATTGATAACGCGCAGGCTTTCTTCCTGTGGAATGCTTGTGTATAACGCCTCCATATCAATACATAATAGTGTTTTGTGAGCAGGGTCATACTCTACCGCAGTGGGTGATGAATTGTATCCTTGGAGTTATGTCCCCCTTACACCCTATCTTCATAAGTGCTCATATAGTAGAGCCCAGCCTGAACTTTGGGAGTCGAGGTGAACCCGATGATGAAGCATGCAACATACTAGAGTGGGTGAGGGTTATATAAAGAAAAGGGTCACTTTTCCCTTCCCACCCCTATAAGTGCGTCTGCTTTCCAGCGGCATACCATTGGTCCTATATAAGCCTTCAAGAAGCCATTTTCATGCTCCAAAAGGGATACCTTTTTGTTCCGTAGCACATCATAGGGAGACCGTATCCCTTCATACTCACCCTAGAGGATCTCTGGACACTTTGGGGGCTGTAGGTTTTCTACCTCTCCCCTTTACTTGTTCTAGAAAAGGTTTATTTTGCCAGGTCGAAATGGCAGTTTAAACTGCACACCCAATCTGCAATGGCAGGCCTGAGACATATTTAAAGGGCTATTTAATTGGGTGGCACAATCAGTGCTGCATATCTACTAGTAGCATTTGATGTATGGGCCTGGGCACATTTAGTGCCACTTTACTAGGGACTTACAAGTAAATTAAATATTCTAACTGGGTATACGCCAGTTCTACTTTGTTCTAAGGAGTGAACACAAGCACTTTAGCAGTGGCTAACAGTGGTAAAGTGCTCAGAGTCCCCAGATCAACAAAAATGAATTCAGCAAACAAAAATACCCTGCTGAAAAGGCCAAGTCCTAGATAGATAGATAGATAGATAGACAGACAGACAGACAGACAGACAGACAGACAGACAGACAGACAGACAGACAGACAGATAGATAGACAGACAGATAGATAGATAGATAGATAGATAGATAGATAGATAGATAGATAGATAGATAGATAGATAGATAGATAGATAGATAGATAGATAGATAGATAGATAGATAGATAGATAGATAGATAGATAGATAGATAGATAGATAGATAGATAGATAGATAGATAGATAGATAGACAGATAGACAGATAGACAGATAGATAGATAGATAGATAGATAGATAGATAGATAGATAGATAGATAGATAGATAGATAGATAGATAGATAGATAGATAGATAGATAGATAGATAGATAGATAGATAGAGCATGGACGAAGGCCCTGTTATACAGGGGCACTTGTCAGTTTTATGCCTCTCTCAGTTGGATCCCACTGTCTGTACTTTCCTGATTCTCTGGACTGACCCATGGGGAGCCTTTCTTCTCATTTGTGGACACCATCTGTGCAGCACCTAACCATAGCTAGCTCACAGATGCATCCCAGTGTGCAGACAGTATCATCAGGGCCAACAAAGTGATCTGGCCCATTACAACCCTTGGATAACATTTCTGTCACCAACCAAAGGAAAACGTGCCGATAAGGACAATAACCAACAGAGGCCACTGATAGCTGTCATTGTCAAGAGCCAGGTCCCAGGTCATCCAGGGGTCACCGACATCTGAGGTTTCTCAGAGTGGGGGGAATAGCCCTGGGTGTTTTGCACCGTACTTCCACTGTACCTCTAAACAGTTCTGGGGTGGTGGCCTGAGACTGGCCACTCAGACCAGGGTCTGTACCCTGAGAATGAACATGTTCCTAGCATGTCAGGCCATTCAGGGGGAACAACCACCACCCTCAAGGGGGTGTCTATGGCATGCAGGGGTGCCTGTACAGGTCTCCAGCCCTCTGTCTCTGTGACAGTACAGGGAGCACCCCCAAGTCAGAAGTAGCCTCACCATGGTCAGTCTTGGGGTGCTCTGTTATTTAAGATGGCAACCCCTGACCCACTAGTCCTCCTACTGCGCGATGTTTCCACCTCTTTCCCATCCATCTGGGTCTTTGTACCCTCCACTGTGGAGTGGTACCCCCAAAAAATTGAGCTGGTAGGCAACTGGGGCACCCACCCCATCCAGCTCCCTTGGCACTGTGGAGATCCCACCAGTGGATGCGCACTTGGTACAGAAAAGGTCCCCCTGCTTGTTCCCCATCTGAGAGCAATCCAAGCACTGGTTTTGGAAATAGGGCGCCATGGGCCTACACCCAGCAAAACCTCACCTCCTATCCTTAGAAGGGGCATGGCAACCCCTTCCCCCACACTGTAGTGGGACCTGTCTGGGTCAGTGTGAACTTCGCCTTACTCTTTTGGGGAAACCTGAACCACCATCTTTAGGATCACTCCCCAATGCCTACTCAGACACTCGGGTACTAATCAGAGGTTTGCCTCCTTGTAATCTCCCTGGGGTCAGTGAGCTTGCAATCATCTAGGTATGTGTGTAGCTCTGGAAAACATGTGCTCTCTGGAAATTAAATTGTACAGCCCTTCTTAGGTGTTTACCTCACTACCCTTCATCCAACCATTCAGTTCCTTACACAAGTAATCCACAAAAGGTTCCCAGTACTGGTGAGACAGTTTCTAGAGCAATTTCATATGCCTCAAACCCCTGTCTTTGACAATCCCCACCTCAAAGTCAGGCACCAAGTCCCAGGGTATGTGGACGCTTCCTTCAGTACTGGTCACTGTATTTTGCTGCCATCATTCCCACTTAACTCTAAGTGCTGTTTGGACTTCAAGTCCACCTCTTTAAGACTCAGTTCATTAGCCAAAAAAAACAAAATTCTCCTCCATCTCACGTTTACCCATCTGCAGTCTAAACCCCCTATCAGCTTTCATGTCCACCAGCTTCTCTGTGGACAGACCTTGGAAGGACATACTGCTTTCCGCCCTTAGTGGGTTCTCCAATTGCGGGGAGACAAGACATCCCTCTTCCCTGTGTGTGGCATCTCCAGATCTGCTTCCAGGTTCTCTCCTTGCTCCTCCACATCATGTTCCTTATCCTAGTCCTCTGCTGCTGCCAGCGACTTGTGAATAAGGCCATCAAAGCTTTCTGAAGTTCCAACATGCTGCTGCCATTTTTGGTTGGAAGTACCCATTCCTCACAGAAATCTCAGCCCATCTCAGCCACTGTTGGCTCTCTAGTTTAGTGAGCTTGAATTCCATTCCTGCAGTTATGATCACAGACAGTCTGATAGGATGAGACTGAATTTGAGAAAAGCAAAAAAGGCCAATAACGGAGTGCTTAAACTGGAATTGGCCTTAGATATGGGATGGGTTAGTTGTGCACAAAATACCACTGTATGGCACTGCAAAAGCATAAATTCCCATCCCATTGCTGCCACCAATTTGTGAAATGGGTTACTGGTTGACTGGAGCATGTGCCCTGATCAAGCAGCAACCACAAACCCTATCAGGATAGAGGGCAAGTAAACCCATAATTAGCCTGTGTTCAACTCCCATGTAGCTTGGGATAGAGCAGTCAGGTTTAACTTAGAGGCAATATGTAAGGGATTTATGCAACATTTCAATTTGTAAAACAGTGAAAACATCACACACCAAGTTAGAAAAACAGAGTAAAAATAAATAAATAAAACATGACCAGAATGACAAAAATCCAATCAGTAGAACTGGAGTTATTAATTTTTAAAGAATAAAGTGAAAAATACTACCTAAAAGCATAAAGTGCCAATCTGGTAATGCTGGACTAGGTCAAAATCATAAATTCAGGCCAACCGTGATGGAGCACATATCAAATACAGTCTTAAATTAGGGCCGCTGAATGTTTACCTTCTCAAGCTTGTGCCATGTGTCCGTTCTTGTTGAACAGGGCCACAAAGAGTGCAGAGAGTATCACGAGAGGCTGTCGGAGTGGAGCGAAGAGCAGACTGAGAGTCCCAGACGTGTGGACTGGAGCTTTGTGTTGACTGTCACCCACGAGCAGTTGATGTTGCAGTGCAAAGAGATGGGCTGGTTCACTTCGCGCTGACTTTCTAAAAGTGTAATTGTCAAAATTGTAATTTAAAATCCAGCTTCACCATAAGTTAAGATTTTACATTTCTATTCCAGACACACCAAACATGAACTGGTTTTCTATTCCCATTTGAAACTTACACTGAGGCTACAGATAGGTTTTGTAGTAATGAAAAAAGAATTTAAGAGTTTTTCACCAACAGGACATGTAAAACTTAAAAGTACATGCCCTGCTTTTAAATGCATTGCACCCTGCCCTCTGGGCTGTCCATGGTCCACCCTAAGAGTGAATTATATGTATTAAAAAAAGGACGGTTTGGGCCTGGCTAAAGGTTTATTTTGCCAGGTCAAAATTGCACTTTAAACTGCACAAACAGGCTGCAATGGCAGGCCTGGGACATGTAACAGGGCTACTTAAGAGGGTGGCACAATCAGTGCTGCAGGCATAGTAGTAGCATTTAATTTACAGGCCCTGGGCACATATAGTTCCTTTTTACTAGGTAATTACAGGCAAATTAAATTTGCCAATTGGGTAAAAGCCAGTTATGCCATATTTTAAGGAGAGAGCACAAACACTTTAACACTAGCAGTGGTAAAGTGCACAAAGTCCTAAGACCAACAAAAAGTAATGCAGCAAAAAAAATAGGAGGATGAAGGCAAAAAGTCAGGGGAAGACCCTGCAGAAATGGCCATGTCCAACACCTTTTGTGGGAGGAAGTCAGCGGGGAGGTCAGAGTTCAAGTCAGGTAAACTTGGATCAATTTTAATCATACTCACTTTGTCAACAGTCATGTTATTTCCAATCTGTGGCCAAAATGGTTTGTCAGACACTTCAGCAATGTACATCCTTGGTAAACACGGATTATATTTCCTCGATGTACCGATGAAAGACCTGTGTATCCCTGTTCGCATTTTGTTTAGTAGTTTAGTTCAATTCTAAATCTGTTTTTAAAGAATTCGATTTGATAGCCAGGTCTCCTTCTGCTGTCTTAGTTGTACGTGATCACAAAACTCAATAAAGAAGTTTTATTTAGGAAAAAACACAGCCAGGTGTGCATGCTTTATGAGATGTTGTAATAATACTTATATTACATATACCACTACGATTGAGTTGAGACTTACAAGAAACATTGACTATTTCACCTGGTGATGAAAAAAAGGAGATTTTGACATACACGTTCCTATATTTTACAGCGTAAAGCTTGGTTGTTGAATATGTGGTAAAACATGACAATAAAATACAGATAGGGCTCTTCCAAATTTACATCATATATCTTGTTATTTTCCCTGAGCGTTGCCCTTTAAGAGAGCATAGGACTTATAGTAAAACCCAACTCGATTAGGATCAAAATATAAAATCTTTTTTTCCTCTGAAGTACAGGGAAATAACCTTTTACAATATTAATAAAGGCTCTCTCTATATTTACAATATTTCTTCAACCTGTAATGTCAGAAATATAGAAAACACCATTAAATAACTGCTTTGTATTCTATTAGCTTCACTGCTTTAACAACGGATATGCCCAGATTTTTACAGCATCTGCCACATTTATAGCAATTAGTTCTGGACAGGCTGTACTGCTGTCATTCTCAATTGCGAAGTCCAGGAACATACACAAATTATGATTAGTAATGATTTATTCAGTAACTAAGGCATTCATCATAGTCAGTTAAACCTTAAAGCTATCAAAGCTGACAGCTTTGAATGTTGTGTTACTTTCATTTGATAAAACCGAGGTTTTTGTGAATGCTAAACCTTTTACACAACTACAGAAGGGTGGTAGGAGATGCAAATGCAGTCTTAAGTAATTTGAATTCAGTGGAAGCGACTTATTCTTTCGTGCAAAATGCGTTAGAGAAAGTTCAGAAAACACATCTCCGCTTGTCAAAGTTGTATACCCGAGGAAAGCCTAGGAACAAAATCTATTCTAAATGTTAATTAACTCAGGGGCATAGTATCAAGACAGGCGATAACATTATCGCCGCTTTAGCGGCAGAAAACTGCCGCTAAAACGGCGATAATGGGCTTGATAATATGCTCTATGGAATCCCAATTGAAGCTCAGGTTAGATGTCCTTCACATTATTGAACATTTCATTTTTTTTTGTGTGTGCTGAGCACGAGCATATTTTATTTCACATGTAGTCTAATGTAATGTGATGTTTCTTGGTGACTTGTGCTCTCATTCCTGTTACCAGTGCTTCCGCTTACCGCTTACCGCTTACAAGCAGCCCCTGTGATAGCAGTGATGCCAGAATGTACCAAATCGATTGGATGCATTGAATAAGGAAAAACAACTTCACGCTAAATAAGTTGAAGCAGAGGTCCTCCCCATACCTCATTGTTAATAAATCAGTGAAATAATTAAGAGCAGGGGCTCTTGGAATAACACCGCTGCTGTTGCCGAATATTGTGGTAGCTAAACACCAGTGCTGTCTAGCTTTAATTTCAACTCGTGCTTTTTTAACCACCCTGCACTTCCTTCTTATCTCACTCATGTGGGTGGGCTTTCAATCTGTTTTTTTCCCTTTGCCACTGTTTTTTTCTCTTCCTCCTTCTTTTTTCCTGTTATTCCTTTACCTGTTTCTTGCTCTGGGTCAAAGTCTGATGATTGAGAATAATTAACCCAAAATTGGGTGCTGGTTCCCACCACCTGCCCCCACCAGCACAGAGTAAGCATTTGGCACAGCTCACAGGCTGTAGCCATTCGCCCAAATCTCCATCTCTTACACCACCACTATTCCCTACATTGAATGTCTGGCTTTCATTGTGGTTATTGCTTAAAGACAGGGCTCAGCCTTAAAAATGTATAGGAAATCATTATATATTCAGTCAGAGGATTAAAAAGGTGCAACTCACACGGACAGCTTCACAATAATCTCCCTTTTTATCCCTTTGACATCATGGCTTACATTCTCAAATTCAGCTTACCATTTGTGGGATGACCCACTTATCTCAGCCTTGAAAAAAAAAACCTGCTCATCAGTGAGAGGCAAAACATGTGCCGGATGACAGACATGTTGCTTTTGCCTTTGATGTAGAAGCATTGAAATATTGACAAGAATAGTCAATAAACAACTCAACATACTAAATAGGAATCTGTTGTGTGAGCAGTGTGAATTAAATACTTTGCATGAATGATATTTGGTGTTTTTCTTTCCGTATTTTTCTTTGCACTATTATCTGCTATTAAGGGCCCAACCCAGGTCTCAATGGGAATGCATTATGACACAAAACAAATAAAAACAAATAGTTAAAATTGTCTATTAGGTGGGAGTAGGATTAGTAACCCTTCTTCCTTTACATTCAGCGATAACATTGAACTGCTGTACATAATGTCTGCTCTCAGCACACACTTATCTGGGCGGTGAGATACCCCAGGAAGATTAGGGCGCTATTTGAATATTTTTCAAAATAATTAACAGTCACTGATTTTAGCATTGAATTCTTGACCATGGTGGAGACATTAGATAATTAACATAAAAATTTGAACTATGGCTACAAAGCAAGTGGCACAAACTGAAGAGGGCAAGCTAGAATAATCCCTAGAATAATATAATGTGGGTTATTGAGCACCTTACAGGTTTTAGTTTTAATGTGTGTGCTTTAGTTTTGTGTGGTTTAGAAGAACCTTTAAAATAACATAATGTAAGATGTTTCCAAAGCATTTGTCATCCATGAAATTTTCACATTTTTAAGAAGATATCTGTCTGTGAAAAATAGTTATCAATGTTTTAGAGGCATCTGTCTTTTGAGAAATAATACATTTTCCAGTCAAGGTACTGTATCTGAAAGTAGACACAGAACTGATGCAGTAGCAGTTATACACTTTCCAGCCACAAAGAAGGTGTAAAAAATGAGAGAAAGAAAAAGGTGGTTTCTCTTTGACAAATGATTCTGAGAAAAAATTATTTTAGGATTCAATAAGCTGCCCAGACAGTGTGATGTGTAAGAATTGATTGCTCTCCAAACATGTCCTACTGAATCAACACAGATGTGAAGGCCACTGTAATGATCTAAGGAAACCTCAACTTGTTCACCAAACTATTTATTTGAGGTTAAGGTAGAAACATCATGAAGCTCCTTCCAGAAGAACGCTCAAGTCCTCATTCACCTTTTTGTGCTAACTTGATTAATGCACAAGCTCCGGTTGATGCCCTAATCAGCATATTTACTTGTGAGCTAATACTGCTCCTTACAAGTATTTGCCTGCATGATTTATCATAGGTGTGGCACAGTGGGTAAAAAACAATGGCTTGGAGTGCACACCAGAGCCATTGCCATTACTTTAGACTATTATTTTTAAGCAGGTCTATCATGGCCTTTTGTTGTGTTTGCTGTGCCAGTGTTTTCAAGTGCCACTCACATAGCTAAGATAGAAATTCTGTTAAATGGTGCAGTTATTTGACATTTCATTTTGTTTGCTTTGAATGTTCATGCTCCTCACAGATAAAAGGTGTAGCTGGGCCAGATGACTGCTCACTGAGGAAGCTTGTTGGGCTGGCAACTAAGCTACCCACATATGTAATTTCTAGGGAAATATTATCACACCAAAATGAGAACCCATTGAGAAGAACCAATCTGACTGTGTGACAACCTATTATCCATGTCTGGCCACCTGAGATGTGAGACAAAGGGCACAATATCTTTCACACCCCCATGCTCACTCCAAATCTGTGCTCTTAAATTGGTTGAGATTGCCAGAGCAGGAAGTGAGGATTAGCACTTCTGAGATGCTGCAGCTTAATGACAGCACTGCACTGGATGATCTGGAGGGTACAGAGGTGTGACAGTTTGAGTCAGAACCCGAGAACACCAAATTGCTGTGTGCACTCACGGGACTCTTTCGGCTACAGACACTGGGTTCCACACAAAATGTCGTCAGCATGTCGTTGAGCAATAAACACTAAAGGAGAGATCTTTTGGTGTGAAATTTGTATAGAATAATGAACGCCAAGGGTCAGTTTCTCAAGTATCACACCCAGGGCCGGCTTTAACACTGGTGGTGCCCTGTGCGACAATGTCTGTTGGCGCCCCCCGCCAATGACCACCTCTGCCACGGATTCCCTTACTAGCACCCTTTAACAGTGCGCCTAGTCTCCATAACCACTGTCTCTCAGATTTATTTAGTTTTATAGCACAACTCATACCAGAATAAGGCGTTGGAGCACTTTACATCACACACAATCATATGTGTGTAAATCAGTGTATAGGAAATGTTGCATCAGACAGGACTACAAGGTGTAGGAGTGACATGTCATCGATACTGGTAGACAATAAAGAGTCCTTATTCTGGAAAATCACAAGTTCCGAATTTCAAATGTAACATCATTGTTAGGGGTTCTCTTTAATAATAAGAATTGTTTTCTACCCAAATGAACCCTTTTTGCAAGATTAGGATAATGAAAGACTGGGCAGAAAAATATATAGTGCTAACATATACCTTGCAGCTTGCATGCAGCTCTTTGACGGCAGCTAATAGCTCAATGTTCTATATTAGGATGTTGACTTATAATGGACAAGTTACAAAATGAGCTCTCTTAGAGCAGCAGTAACCCTCTCTTACAGAAGCAGTAACCCACTGACCTATGTACATTATATGCAGTTTGTTAGCTGCATGGTACACGTTCTTAGCAGCAGGCATTTTAACCCTCTGAGCTACCTTAGAATTATTCAAAACTACCACTAGACAAACCTCTGGTATCTTTCCACAAAGACGATTAATCACCAGAGTTATCTTGACGTTTTAATTGATGCCTGTAAATTGCTGGAGGCCAGGATCGCCTCAGCAGTTGCTTTTAAAATGATAATATAATTGTAGAAATGATGCCCCCACCCCAAGTCAGTGCCCGGTGCGGTGGCACCTATTGCACCTCCCTAGAGCTGGCCCTGATCACACCAGCTAGTGCTGGGGGCTCTGACATGGAAGTCCATGCATTCTTATGACTCTGCTGAGGGGCAAGCTTCATTGTGTGCAATAGAGACTTCAAAGAGAAGGAAATTAGCACCAATTGCAGTGTAAAGCATGCATAAAATATTTATTATACACTTTATCTGTCTGCTTCTCTAACTTTACTGGACCCTTAAAAATTAAACATTATGAAGCATTTCCATTACCACAGAGGCAATGATTCTCTGATGAATATTTCTCTGCCGATAGGAGGGGTAGAAATGAAGGTGACCAAACTCCTTGTTAGCTGTACAATGAGGACCATTAATTGACAGTCAACTCACAGATTTGAGATCAAATTTAGGTACACCACCTTAAGACGATGCTGTACAAATAAAGAATACTTACCACCAACATGGGCATCCCCTATTACATGAAACAGGGGCAAGGTAGAGACAAGAATCCTAACAAAAGTTCAAGTAATACATTACATACAACATAAGTTTAAGTAACATTGAAAGTAATCCCAACATAACAAAAGTATAAAAACTACATCACATAAGACAAACTCTACAGAACTGCAAGATAATCTTATCTTAATATTATGGTCTCATTAAATTTTGTACATATAGTAATCTGTGTAGGGGTATCATTTTGTAATATTTATCATTTTGCAATATTATTTTGCAGTTCTGTAGAATGTGTCTTGTGTGGTGTAGTTTGTATACTTTTGTTATGTTGTGATTACTTTCAATGTTACTTAGACTTATGTTGTATGTAATGTATTACTTGAAACTTTGTTAGGATTCTAGTCTTGTACAAATAAAGAATAGCACCTTGGAGACCCTATCTCCTGAAGAAGCTAAGTCAAGTTAAAATTATACAACCCAAAAGATCTGCAATAGCAACGCAGAATAAAAGAAGTAAACCCTGATGATCTGATAGAGCTCGCTGATTCTCCCTGTAACACATTTACAACATCAGTGCATTACACACTTGTTTAAATGGAAGAACCAGGAGGACTCAAATATAGACTCAGAGTATTGGTTAATTAGATTATTGTAGTAAAAAATCTAAAGTAATAAGCAATTTCTTAAGTATTTCAGTCAGAAATATCACAGCTTGCATTAAAGCACTAAGCATTAGGCAACTCTTTATTGAATAGTTATTAATAAAATTCAGTTTGCAGAGTTACAGAGTCCCACTGCCATAAGGCGAAATGATGGTTCACATTTTTAACAACTCAAGTTCTACAGGAAAAGGGGAAAGGTTCAGACTTAAAGTGCAGTACGGCAAGTCCATTAGCTTGGAGCTAAAGATATAATGGAAAATGTAATAATAGAAATGGTTCAGCAAAGAAGGTCTCAGTCAGCCACCTACCAATTGCAGCATCAACAAACAGTCCAAAGTAAATATCGATCAGCATAGCATCCTCTTGAATGAGGAAAGAAAAACTATGACTTTCGGGTGTGCCCATCCTTTGGGGTTTCTTCCTTTATTGTGCTTTCAGCAATGTCGATTTGTGTGGCATCACACCACCATCGAAATCACTATCACTTGACCATGTTGACATAGTGCCACCTAGGCCACTTGAAACATCAAGATGATTTCCCATGCTAGTCATGAGAAAAGAAAATTGTAAGGCCACACAAACCTAGTATCAAATAAAAAGATACAGAGTAGTCTGTGCATAGGCTTAACAGAAATTCTATTCCCACAGGAATATTTCACAGTGCACATTAATGAAACATTCAAAAATGTCATGGCGTAGACATGTACGGGACAAATAATTAACATTTCACTTGTAAAGAATGACCCATTGTATTAAATCAAGAGAAAGGTCAGCTTTAGAGAAAAAGCATTTTGAGAAGGCCTTTAAGTCAGCATTGCATGTTAAATTAAATGAGCTCTAACTTTACTTCAAATGTAATGGAATTGAATCAACTCAAATAAAGAATATATATATATTAAAAACTTTTACAAAATATTATTACATAAAAATAGCTTAAGTTAGAAATGCCCATCTACCATAATTTCCCCCAAAATTCACGTAAGTGCATATTTTTCCATTATCAATTTTTTATACATTGTTTTCAAAATGTCATAAACTATAGAAACACTAGTATCACTTTTCAACCTTTCAAGCTTGTACATTTCTACACATGTTTGCTCTGACTTTTTTATCTGCTACATTATCAAGCAAAAAGCATGAAAAACACTAGGCCTCTTCACTTCGCATCACCATTTTTTATCAATATATGTTAATAACCAACATATGCATTAGGAATTCTTTGTTGCAACTCATTTATATGTATTTTTCTAAATGTGTTTTCTTTACCTCATCTTTTAAATCACGCTTTTATAGTGCTTCTACTACACTTGTCTCTGTATCATGTGTCATTGTCTTCTAACGTGTGCAAGGTGTACTTTCGTGTCTTCTGTGTATAAACATGTTGTGAATTATGATTTTTTTAAATCATGCTGCATCACACCTCAAACCCTGACAGTGATCTTAAGGCTCAACTAGCACTACTCACCCGTGAGGGTCTCACGGCAATGAGGAAGGAGGGGGGGCTGCTAGCAGCTCCGTAGATCATTCGAAGAGCCAGATCTTGAGGTCCTTTCTGAATTGATGCAGTGTTGGGCTTTGTCGGATGAGGAGAGGGAGTTCGTTCCAGGTCTTGGCCGTCAGGTAGGAAAAGGATCTGCCACCTGTTCTGGCCCTGTGGATGCAGGGGACCGTGACTAAGGCGAGGTCGGCAGAGTGGAGGTATCTCTTGGGGCATGGAAAGAAATGTTTTCATTGAGGTATTGGGGTCCAGTGTTATGGCTTGCTTTGCAGGCATGTGTGAGCAGTGTGAAGGTTATTCTTCTTTCAATAGGGAGCCAGTGTAGGTCGCGGAGGTGTTGAAAGATGTGGGCATGTCGTGGGACGTCGAGGATAAGTCTGGCTGCGGTGTTCTGGATGGTTGGAGTTTGTGGAGGAGTTCTTTGTTGATTCCGGCGTAGAGGGCATTTCTGTAGTCCAGTCTGCTGGTGATGAGTACGCGAGTGGCAGTCTTCCCGGCTCCAGGGGGGGTCCATTTGAAGGTTTTTCGAAGGATGCGGAGGGTGTTGAAGCAAGTGGAAGGCACGGTGATGATCTGGAGGTTTATGGGGATATATGGTAGACATATATGACAGTTTTAAAAATCAGCCCTAGGAATTATTTTCTACGGTCCTTATAAAAACTTCACAATAGAATAAAGTGCTTTGTGCTCTGTTTAGTTCTACCATCACATGGGCATTTTGGTAATGTATCAGCCCACGCCCCTATTTTTGGGAAGGCGACCCTTAAATGCAGTTTTCCTAAGTGTAATCCTTGGAGTAGCTGTGCGCGTTAGAAGTTCAGATAGCATAACATAACATAACAATCTAGTGAGATAGAATCTATGTTGAGTTTTCTTTACCATTAACAAATAGTTTTGTAGGCCCGCTAGTACCGGGCCTGAGAGATATCTACAAACTGTGGATATTTTACATTCCCGAGTAGCTCTTTCTATTTCTCTCTCTCCCCTGAGTATTGTTTTAACTTCAGTTTTGCTGTATTATAAAATGTTAACTGTATCCTTGACTCCAGTACTATGATCTACTTTTCCCAGATGGCTGTCTGTATAGGTCAGCCATCTTATTTTCCTCCATGCATCCTTAAGTTAGGCAGTCTGATATAATGGCCTTTGTAAACTCTGTCCCTACTGTGCTCCATATGTTGTACCACAAAAGGACAGGGCTGGCTTGTAAGACATTCTCTATAAAATAAACTGCCACTTCCTTATTAGTTATATAGGATGAGCTATTTTTTGGCACAGCCAGCAATCAAGCCAGAAACAGGTTCTCCAAGGTTTGCAAGGGGGCACAATTTGTCCATCCCCACAATGCAGCACCAAAGCCAGCACTTGGGAGGCATTTACTTTTGTAAAACATCAGTATTTCTCTAATTGGTTTATGGCCTACTTTACTTGCAAATCTAAGATAGATTCTATGACCCTCAGGAATTTTATTTTGGAGGTATTTATTTGGCTTTCCCAGGCCCCTAAGGGCAGTGACTTGGACTCCTGTATATGAAACAATTTGGGTCTCAGCTAATCTCTCTCCACTAATATAATGTTTCCTCTTTTTTGCTCTCCATGTTGACTGTTTTCTCTAGGTTTGTCTTCATAACTTTGTTTTCCATAAAGGTCACAAAGTTATCAATCAGTAGCTGCAACCCATTTGCTCTTCTAGATAAAAGAACAGCATCGTCTGTATATAATAGTGTTGGAACTGGGCAGGATCCAAACGATGGGGGTGTTAGCCTTCACTCTCTGTAACATCCATCTCATTCACCCCATTCATATAGAGTGAAAAGAGCAGGGGGCAAGAACACACCCCTGTCAAATCCCCCGGGCAACCTTAAATCTTTGGGTACATTCCCCCTTCGGTCCATAACGTGCCCATGCAGTCCGATGGGAATATCATTGGGACAGATAAATAATAATACCCTTGAGGGACCCATGTCCGAAAGAGTTTTCCATAGTTTATTATGATTTACCAAATTGAAAGCACTACTAAGGTCTGCGAAGCATAGATAAACACGGCCCCCTTTTGCAACTGTGCATTTATTGACTAACAGATGTATGTTGACAAATTGCCCTATCGTACCAACATCTCTCCTGAACCCATACTGTGCATCAGTCAGAATATGTTTCTCCTCTGACCATTGTTCAATCCTGTCCAATAGGATTCTACCCATTGATTTGGCACTGGAGTCCAGGAGAGATATTGAGCAGTAGCATTTTGGGTCCCCTCTGTCTCCTTTTTTTAAATATTGGAACAATTGTGCTTTCCGTCCAGGTAGCAGGAAGGAAACCTACAATTGTTGTATTACACACTTGTGTTAACAGTGGGATCTATAAAGTTGCATGTGTCTTAAAGGTGTCTATTGAGACCCCATAGGGGGATGGAGCCTTTCCCTTTGCAGCTTTATTTAGGGCATTAGTGACCTTTTTTATAGTTATAGGTAGAATATCGACAGCATTAGTAGTATAAACGGTTGAGGAAGCAGCTCTATGGGGCAGTTATCAGGATGAAAGATAGTGCCACAATGTTCTATCTAGTCCCCATGCTGTACAAAAACCTCCACCCAAGGATCCTCAATATCTCTCAGGAATGGCTGATTTATTGTTTTCCAAAAACGGATATTATCCTTTAGTTCCGCAGCCTGTAATAAATCATCCCAAACCTTACCTTTCATTTAACTTTTCCTTTTATTCAGGGCAGATTTGCACATAAATACCAGTTTGCTAATGTTATGCCTGTCTTGCGGGGTATCCTGTAAGGCTTTTCTCAATTTTCTAATGGCCTGGGAACAATCCTTATTGAACCATCCCCGCCTTTTATTTTTATGTCTAGGGGAGTATCCTATGGTCTCTGATTTTTCTACCATTATTTTACAAAAGGCTACCATAATACACAACATTGGAGACCTGAAATCTGTACAAATATTAAAATTGCTGAGACTTTCTGCCATGATTTTCCCTGTGATGGCAGTGCCATTTATGTTCGCCCATTTTAAGCTTATGACATTTCTGTCCTGCCCTGTGTTTCAATTTGATACATTTTTTTGGCCATTTGGGCTCAAGATATTTATATGAAAGTCCGCTGTCAAAATGGAGTGGTCACTAAAACACTTGTCAATGGAGGAACTTCTTCCATTTGCCATAGTAAGTTGGTACTAGTGATAGTCCTGGCCATTTAGGGTGCTTTAATAATTCCATGCTATAATTAAAATACATTCATTTAATGCCTCTCAATATAGGTTGTGCCAAAAGTGCATAATTCCTTCCCCATTACTTTTTATGTAGCCGCAGCTTTTGGATCCCCTACTGTTGCATTGGCTTATATAAAAAAAACCCTAACAATATTAATGTATAATCATCCGCAAAAGGATTTATAAATAATTCCACTGCCCAACTTAAATTCATGATAAAATTAACTTTTCTTTGATCAAAAACATTGTTATAAGAAATAATTAGGACCAGATTTGGCTTTCCTCCATTTGCAAATGTAGGAGTTAAAAGTAGGGGGAAGACGTATAGGATCTTTTCAATTTTAATGTTGTAGGTATAGTTATTAAGAAGGCCTGGCCCAACTTGGCCTTCCCTCCCTCTGACAGGCTTGCCGGGCTTAGTAGGGAAGTAAAGTCCTCCACATTAAAGTCGTCTGTTGCCCATGTCTCTTGTAGGCAAACTGAGTGTGTTTGTTCAACATTCTCCTACCAATCTGAAATCGATAGTTTGTTTTATACTCCTGCAACTTTCCAGGTCTTAATTATAAGATTATTGCTTTCATTTTTAGTGCAGGTCAGAAAACCCCTACCTAGATTCTCTGGTTCGCAATCTACATTGAATGTATCAGTTGGATTATTACCCTCCCCTCCCCACCCATTGTCAGTCCTGTTCATCGTAATTCGAGAGGGGAGAGAGCCTATTTGTAGTTGGAATTGTTATCAATGATCTGTAGTTTAGTTTTATTAGATGTTGAACAATGTTCTGGTTCACTGGTTTCTCTATTTGTGAGGGTATGCTACCCCTATCCAAAATCATTTCTTGCCCGTAAAAAAAGCCAGCGGGTTCAGCTAAGATTTTCCCTCTAGCGTCATCTGGACATAGCCTGCAGCCCAAAGCAAAGAGCAGAGTTTAAAACATCTTAGGGGATCGAAAATTCACAGTGATCCAGTCACCATCACAGATTTTCCTTGAGGGGCCTAGCCAATCCTGTCTTCTGACCATTATTACTTCTTGGAAAATACAGTTTGTGCTCCAATACTGCTTGGCCATCCAATATACCACCTTATTTTTAAGTTCAATCCATGTTTCTGTTGCACCAGGCATTCATCATATGGCATTGCTCCCAGTGGACGCAGACGGGCCTGCTCTTGGCCTGTTCTTCACCGGGCACACAGTCGGGCGTGACCTGCACACGCCCCACACTGCGGGGCCCTCCTGGTATTATGTAGAGCACCTCTGGGCACACTCAACCACACACGGCTTCCTGCCGCAGCCGCCCTGGGTTCTGGAGCTTTCAGTCCGCCCCCTGCTTCAACTTCAAAGGCTCCCACGTTGCACGGGCCCTTCTGGTAATATGTAACGTGAGTCCCGTGCTCTCCATGCCACTGGAATCAAGCTATCCTGGCTGAAGAGGGATGAAACCCCGAAACCGGTCCTAGGAAGCTTGGTTCCAGTCTAGGGAGGACCTGGCTTGGGCGTTCGGGCTGGACTGTTCCCCTGAGGCACAGGGTCAAGGCTGATTTGCATATGGCTGGGTTCAAACTGGAATGGCATGGTGAGCAAAAAAACGATGGATTTAGGCCCAGATCTCTGTACTGCGGTGAATGTATGACATTGTTCTGCATTCAGTCCATCAAGTGTTGTTTTTGCATTTGTCACCCCGAGTGGGACGGGTATGCTCAGACGTGAGTCCTGTGCTCTCCATGCCACTGGAATCAAGCTATCCTGGCTGAAGAGGGGTGAAATCCCGAAACCGGTCCTAGGATGCTAGGTTCCAGTCTAGGGAGGACCTGGCTTGGCAGTTCGGGCTGGACTGTTCCCCAGAGGCACAGGGTCAAGACTGATTTGCATATGGCTGAGTTAAAACTGGAATGGCATGGTGAGCAAAAAAACGATGGATTTAGGCCCAGATCTCTGTACTGGGGTGAATGTATGACATTGTTCTGCATTCTGTCCATCAACTGTTGTTTTTGCATCAGGTTGGTTGAAGGGCCCAAAAAAGCTATGGACTCTCCTCCTAAATCTCCAATGGAATTGACTCTTCATGACTTGATGGGTGAGTTAAAATCTTTGCAGCCATTTTTCATTGGAACTATCGCTACTTTGAAACAGTTAGAAGAAAGATGGTTAACTCTTGATAAAAGGATCTCTACTATGGAGCAACATATCAGTGACGTTGAGGACTTGGTACCAAATGTCTCTCAAATAAATAAATATATTGATGTGCTCAAATGAGTCACCGAAGACTTGAAAAACAGAAATAATGTCAGCCATTGTAGCATCCCAGAAGGGTCTGAGAGCTCAGACATGATTGCTTTTCTTCATTCAGTATTGCCACAGATTGTTTAATGCAATCTTAAAAACCCTTTAAGCATACAGAGAGTGCACAGTTTAGGTCCAAGGTCTCCATCAACCACAAGAGCTAAAGCTAGATTTATCAGTTTGTTATTCCTTTAATACACTACTGACCTCATGGAAACTACAAAAATCTCTTCAGTGGTCAGGAAATAATGTATTTCCATCTCAGGATGACTCCAATGCACCTGCCGCTAGGGGGAAACAATTCCTTGAATTAAGACTTCAACTTTGGAATATGAATCCCAACTATGGGTTGGTACATCATTGTTTCTTCAAGGTCACTTAGAAAGACAAGACCCCTATACTTACCCCACTGTTTTAAAGGATTTCATATGCAATCATCAGGCTGAAGATATAAATCTGGTGCCCATGCTATTATTTAACTGTCATTTTTTTTATTGTTGTTAAATGTATTAACAAATTGATCATTGATCATGTATCCTTTTGGTATCCCTACCCTGATTGTTCATAACAATCCAGTATTTGTATTTCTTCTCTTGCAGACTCACCTGTACTCATGATATGTTGTAAAGTAAACTTGATCTATGGTTTTCAGTTGTTAAATGTGATTATTTTCATGTCCTTTATATCAGTCCTTTTTGTAGGTAAGTGACAGACATTTCTTTTGAGTATAATTCTTGCTTAGTATTGTTCATTTATTAAAAAAAGGATTTTACCTTCTATTTGTTATGAATTCATTGTTTATGTCATTTGTGTGTATGAGCCAGGGTAGACATATCTTCTTGTGGGTGTTACCACTCCCTGCACCTGATATGAAGCATTTGGAAAATGTATATATATGGACGGTCACATTCCCTTTATGTATTTCTAGTTTAGAATGATTTTTCCCCTTTCTTTTTGTAGTTTTTGCTTTTCAATTCATTTTCTACACTTTTACTTTTTCATCCTTTATTTTATTTTCCTACTTCTATCAAATCTTGTCCCATCTGTCAAGGTTCAAGGGACAAATAGTTCTACTACAAGAAACTAATTTATCAGAAACTGATATATCTAACCTTCAAAAACAGTCGGTTGTGGATATTTTTTATTCTCCTGCTTAGGGTATTAGGGCTTGAGTTGCTATATTATGTCCTAAGCATTTAACTGATCAGTTGCTTTAAAAAGAAAAAGACTCCATTGGTCGGTGGGTAATGATACATTTTAAGGTCAATGATGTTGAAATATGTATTGTCATTGTCTACGGTCCCAATAATCCTGACCCTCTTTTTTGGTTTACCTTACCACAGACACTACTAAAATGCCCTACCGATAATGTTCTTTTGGGGGGTGAAGGTGGTAACTGGATTTTTGACCCTTCTTAGATAACCAGTCAATAAATCAATCAATCAGGTTTCTTGTAAAGCGTGACTACTCACTCGTTAGGCTCTTAAGGCGCTGAGTGGGGCGGGGTGGATCTGCGGTTCATTCAAAGAGCCAGTTCTTGAGGTCTTTTGTGAATTGAGGCAGCAACGGTGATTGCCTGAGATAGGCATTCTATGGTTAAATTCATCCCAATTCCTACCCATAAATTGCTTCAGAAAGTCATTTCCCATAAAGGTCCAATAGATGCGTGGGGATTGGTGAATCCTGATCTCAGAGAATATTCTTTTCATTCTATGTCACATCAATCTCAATCAAGGATTGACTACCTTTTCATTAATAAAAAAATATGACTCAGGCTCTACAGAACTCAGAGATTGGTTCCATAGCCATTTCAGACCATGACCCAATTTAAGCAGATTTTGACCTGCTGCATAATAAATCGAAATCCTCACACTGAATATTCAGCAATCGTATACTAAGTGATCCGGCTTTATTAACACAATACCAACATTTTGGTCACAAATATACACATTTAATATGAGTGCTAATATTGCAATACACAAGATTTGGGATACCATTAAAGCTGCATTCAGCAAATTTATCATTAATTATGGTTCTGTAAAGAAACAGAGAGCAGAAAAACAAGCTCTGATACTACTACACAAAATCAAAACACTTGAACGTAAATTCTACACTGCAAAATATGATAAAGAAAACTTAGAGGGTCTTTTTAAACCAAAAATACAATTCAATAAAACACTGCTAATAGGGCCTCAGGATGTTTATAAAAAATGAATCCTCAATATTATGGAAGCAGGAATAGATCAGGTACACTTCTGGCCAACTACTTAAAATTAAAAAAGGGAAGAAAAATGTCACTTTAATTATCACCCCACAAGATTCAACAGTTTATAAAGATACAGAGATTTTAAATTGTTTAGTTCAATATTACACAAACTTGCGTTTTCCACATACTACCCCTTTGAACACTTTATTAAACAACTGCTTCTCTTTCTTACGTAATGAGATTTCTTTCCCTTTAGACCTCTCTTCTTTAAAAAAGGCCTTCGCAATTCAGGAACTTTTAATTGCACTAAAAATATTGCCTACTGAAATCACCTGGACCTGATGATTTCACTGTAGAACTGTATTTAAAGTTCTCTAATGGGCTACTTCCCCTTTTATATAAACGTATTACCTCTTTTTCTCTTCTAATTCCTTTGAAGGGTCTTTTACAGAAGCAATAATTTGCCTCTTTCTAAAATAAATGGAAGGATCTAATGCAGTGTCAGAATTACAGGTCAATCTCACTCATTATTTTAGATATGTAAAAAGTGTGCTAAAGCTAATGCTTTTAGATTAGAAACATATTTACCAAACATTATTGGTCCTGACGAAAGGGTTTTGTCAAAGAATGAAATATCTCTGACAACTTTCGTACTTCCCTCACACATTTAATAAAGCTCATAAACTACAGCATTCCTTGGTAGCCCCATAGTTAGATGCTGAAAAAGCATTTGATAGAATCAATTCGCAATTAGTGAAAAAAGCAATGCAGTGGCATGGTTTTGGCTCTACATTTATTGATTTAATATTTGTACTATACTCCTCTACTCAGTCTTCCATAGATATAAACAGCACCCAATCTTCTACCTTTCCTTTGAAAAGAGGTACACAACAGTGTTGTTCGTTGTCACCACTTCCTCTAGGCTTAACCTTCTTTTTTTATGTCAAATCCTATCCTCTCCACCCTACTCTACTCCGGTTTGCACAATAAAACACAACATATTAGATTTACAGCATACGCCTCAATATTTTATTATTTATGTAATCTCCCGATCTGCCTTCCCTGCATCCTTTGAAGAACTATAAATATATTCTCAAGTCTCTGAATACAAACTCAATATCAATAAATCAGAGGTTTTACCACTCAGTACATTTTGTGTATAGGGACAATTCAACCAATCCGGATTGGCGTCGAACTCTTTGAAATTTAAAGTCCTAGGTATTTGTTACTGTAATGCAATTCAAGATACTTTGAGAGCAAATACCAAAGAACTGTCAGACAAACTCAATGCTCATATACAAATATAGTCCCCTTAGCTCCTCTCATGTGGGGCAGCTTAGACAGTATTAAAATTATGCTTCTTCCTCACATACATTTTTTCCTTAGCATGTTTCCAATTAATAACCCACACATAGTTTTCTCATGAATAAACAACATACTTCAAACATTTCTATGGAAGGGAAAGAAACCCCATATGTCCCTTGATCACCTTATACTTCACAAGAACTATGGTGGAGTTAATTTCCCTGACTTCCCTTAGTATAATAAAGTGCTTGGTACTAAACAAATTCAGACATTCCAACTATCTCCTACTCTTATCCCAAACACGTTATGGTTCGATTTGGAGCTTGTACGTATTAATCCATTTACATATCTGCATATATTATTTCTGTCTTCACCTCCTTAGTCCTTGTTATCTTCTGTTGTTTCACTCACATGTAAAATATTGAGACCTTATATGGTGCTTAATACCCCACCCTTGAGTCAATTCACTTATAGTCCCATGTGGTACAAAAAAAATCTTACTCATTAGAGTACCTCATTGGAAAGATTGGATAGATAAAGGAATAATGACTGTTTCACAGTTGTTGCATAGTTATACCTTTTTTCCATTTTCAGCCATTTCCTCCAAATGTATCTTATCAGACTAACAGCTTCAGAAATTCCAATTATTACAGGATAACATGAATCCAATGCTTGTGGATTTTTCCAAACTTCCCTTGTCCCTAACTAATATCAGAAATAGTACAATAGGCCGTACAATTCATAAGAAAAATTCTATCATATTAAATTATATCCTTCACATCTTAATATAATTGAAACTAAGGTTACAACCCTCTGGGAATCTAATTTAGCTTCCATATGGTAGGTGGATCTTTGGTTTAAGATATGGTTGAAGTTATAGCCTACTGCATATTTGGCCTCTCTAAAGCAAACTCTACTTTTCCTTTATAACAGACTCTACTATACACCTGAAAAACTTTCTAAATTTGTACTTGGGTGCCAAAAGTCATGTAGGAGATGTAACGGCTTGGATATATAGGCACACGTTTTTCATTGCCCTTTTGTATAAGAATTCTGGAAGTTTGTTAAGTTTAAAATTAATGATATTACAGAAGTCTTTCCATCCTTTTCTATACAAAAGTTATTTTTTGGAGGATTGTATGACATTTGATCCCATGATTCTGTTCTTGAAACATTGACAGACTTGCTGATTGCTACTGCTATACAGGTTATTACATCTAACTTCAAAACAAAAGTGAGTATCCCAATTAAAAATGGTGAAATTGAATGTGTTAAAGTCACAGATTAGATACATATTACCTTCATGCAATCTCTTTAGCAATCAAGTGTGATATATTGTGGTCTCCTGATACTAATTATTTTAAATAGACCTCACATTGTTTCATTTTAACCTGTAAACAAGTTTTTATCACTTAGTGAAATTAGGGTTGCTCTTCCATGGTTATAACATTTATATATTACTGTTTTAACTATTGGATAGTACATGTGTTTTATAAGTATATCATAACACAGTCATAATATCTCAATCCCCTTTTCTTCTTTCTTTATGTCGTCTTTAGTTCTTATTTTAAAAAAAAATCTTTATCACCTTAATAAGATCATTGTAATGGTGCTTATATATCTTAAATTTACTGCTTTACTTGCTTATTGATGTTTATTGCACCTTTTTTGTTATATTTAACAATAGAAATATTTACCAATAAGAAAAAATCAACATTATGTATTTTTCAACATGAATGTATATTAACCTCTTCGCTGCTAGGCCTTTTCCCCTCCTGTGCTAAGCCTTTTTTGGGCTATTTGGGATAGTGCGCGCTTAAGCCCCTGTAACTTTTTGACCACATTAGGTATCCACGCCAAATTTGCGTCCTTTTCTTCCAACATCATGGGGATTCTAAAGGTACCCAGGGTTTGTGGATTCTCCTAGAGGGTTCCCAGAAATTAGTCAAAATACAGCAACATTTTGGTTTTTTTGTGAAAAATGGGGAAAAGTGGCTGCAAATGAAAGCGTCTGGGTTTTTCTCTGCAAATGATATCAAAATAGGGTTTGTGGGGCTGAAATCACAATTTCTCCAGCTTTTAGGGAATGACAGTTTTTTGTTAGAAATCCAACATTTTTTACACAGTTTTGACATTTTTCTGGGACATACCCTATTTTCGCTATTTTTTGTGCTTTGAACCTCCTTCCAGATAATGGTAAAAATGGATAGAAAAGCAATAATGGATCCTGGAAAGCTATACATTTTTGAGAAGTAGACAAAATTCTGAATTCAGCAAGGGGTCATTTGTGTAGATCCATCAAGGTTTCTTTATAGAAACTAACAGGTAAATATAGGAAAAATTAAAAATTTGTTGAAAAAAAGCAGCCTTTTCACCTGTAACTTCTTCGAATTAAGACATCTCTTTGAAAGCAATGTACCGTTACATCCGGTGGACCTTCCTGGTTGTGGGGATATATAGGACTTGTAGGTTCACAAAGAGCCCAACGAACCCAGAGTAAAAAACTGAGCAGCATGTTTTTTTTTTTGTTCCGGGTATATAGCAATTATTGTGGGAAAATGTATACATGGAAAAATCGGTATGAAAGACACCTATGTATTTCTGAAATGGGAACAAATTACAGAGTTTAGAAACAGTGCATATTTGCACATTTTCGAAATTGGGAATACTCATACTTGCATGACAATTATTGGTCATTTTTCAAAATTACTTTTTTTTACACAATGTCTTTCATTTGGAAGGGAGAAATGCATCAAAAATCAATAGGTAATAACAGTTGCTTTACAAATCTGAACTACCCTAAGTCTCCCGATAAAAATGGTACCACACTTGTGTTGGTAGGCATAGTGCCCACGACAGGAAGTGGCTCAAAACCTAAGGTGAACGCACCACATTTTCACACTGAAAATTTACACTTTTTTTGCGAAGAGTCTAGCTGTAGTTTTTGAACCCTAGCCCTGCCGTCACCTAGGGAAACCTAGCAAACCTATACATTTTTGAAAACTAGACACCCAGGGGAATCCAGGATGGGTTGACTTGACTGCCTCCCACAATGGTCTGTTACCCAGAATCCCTTGCAAATGTAAAAAAATGACAAAAAAAACAAATTTTCCCCACATTTCTGGGATGGAAAGTTCTGGAATCTGCGTGGATCCACAAATTTCCACCCACCCCGCGTTCCCCAAAGTCCTACGAGAAAAATGGTACCTCACTTGTGCGGGTCGGCCTAGTGCCCGCGACAGGAAACGGTGCAAAACGCAACGTGGTCACACCTCAATTTTGCAGTGAAAAATGACCCCTTTTTGGCAAAGTGACTAGTTGTAGTTTTTGAACCCTAGCCCTGCCGGCACCTAGGGAAACCTAGCAAACCTATACATTTTTGAAAACTAGACACCCAGGGGAATCCAGGATGGGGTGACTTGACTGCCTCCCACCATGGTCTGTTACCCAGAATCCCTTGCAAACGTAAAAAAATGACAAAAAAACACATTTTCCCCACATTTCTGGGATGGAAAGTTCTGGAATCTGCGTGGATCCACAAATTTCCACCCACCCCGCGTTCCCCAAAGTCCTACGAGAAAAATGGTACCTCACTTGTGTGGGTCGGCCTAGTGCCCGCGATAGGAAACGGCGCAAAACGCAACGTGGTCACACCTCAATTTTGCAGTGAAAAATGACCCTTTTTTGGCAAAGTGACTAGCTGTAGTTTTTGAACCCTAGCCCTGCCGGCACCTTGGGAAACCTAGCAAACCTATACATTTTTGAAAACTAGACACCCAGGGGAATCCAGGATGGGGTGACTTGACTGCCTCCCACCATGGTCTGTTACCCAGAATCCCTTGCAAATGTAAAAAAATGACAAAAAAAACACATTTTCCCCACATTTCTGTAATGGAAAGTTCTGGAATCTGCGTGGATCCACAAATTTCCACCCACCCCGTGTTCCCCAAAGTCCTACGAGAAAAATGGTACCTCACTTGTGCGGGTCGGCCTAGTGCCTGCGACAGGAAACGGTGCAAAACGCAACGTGGTCACATCTCAATTTTGCAGTGAAAAATTACCCTTTTTTGGCAAAGTGACTAGCTGTAGTTTTTGAACCCTAGCCCTGCCGGCACCTAGGGAAACCTAGCAAACCTATACATTTTTGAAAACTAGACACCCAGGGGAATCCAGGATGGGGTGACTTGACTGCCTTCCACCATGGTCTGTTAACCAGAATCCCTTGCAAACGTAAAACAATGACAAAAAAACACATTTTCCCCACATTTCTGGTATGGAAAGTTCTGGAATCTGCGTGGATCCACAAATTTCCAACCAGCCAGCTTTCCCCAAAGTCCTACGAGAAAAATGGTACCTCACTTGTGCGGGTCGGCCTAGTGCCTGCGACAGGAAACGGCACAAAACGCAACGTGGTCCCACCTCAATTTTGCAGTGAAAAAGGCCCCTTTTTTGGCAAAGTGACTAGCTGTAGTTTTTGAACCCTAGCCCTGCCGGCACCTAGGGAAACCTAGCAAACCTATACATTTTTGAAAACTAGACACCCAGGGGAATCCAGGATGGGGTGACTTGACTGCCTCCCACCATGGTCTGTTACCCAGAATCCCTTGCAAACATAAAAAAATGACAAAAAAACACATTTTCCCCACATTTCTGAGATGGAAAGTTCTGGAATCTGCGTGGATCCACAAATTTCCACACACCCCGCGTTCCCCAAAGTCCTACGACAAAAATGGTACCTCACTTGTGCGGGTCGGCCTAGTGCCCGCGACAGGAAACGGCGCAAAACGCAACGTGGTCACACCTCAATTTTGCAGTGAAAAATGACCCTTTTTTGGCAAAGTGACTAGCTGTAGTTTTTGAACCCTAGCCCTGCCGGCACCTAGGGAAACCTAGCAAACCTATACATTTTTGAAAACTAGACACCCAGGGGAATCCAGGATGGGGTGACTTGACTGCCTCCCACCATGGTCTGTTACCCAGAATCCCTTGCAAACATAAAAAAATGACAAAAAAAACACATTTTCCCCACATTTCTAGGATGGAATGTTCTGGAATCTGCGTGGATCCACAAATTTCCACCCACCCCGCGTTCCCCAAAGTGCCACGAGAAAAATAGTACCTCACTTGTGCGGGTCGGCCTAGTGCCCGCAACAGGAAACGGTGCAAAACGCAACTTGGTCACACCTCAATTTTGCAGTGAAAAATGACCCTTTTTTGGCAAAGTGACTAGCTGTAGTTTTTGAACCCTAGCCCTGCCGGCACCTAGGGAAACCTAGCAAACCTATACATTTTTGAAAACTAGACACCCAGGGGAATCCAGGATGGGGTGACTTGACTGCCTCCCACCATGGTCTGTTACCCAGAATCCCTTGCAAACGTAAAACAATGACAAAAAAAACACATTTTCCCCACATTTCTGGGATGGAAAGTTCTGGAATCTGCGTGGATCCACAAATTTCCACCCACCCCGCGTTCCCCAAAGTCCTACGAGAAAAATGGTACCTCACTTGTGCGGGTCGGCCTAGTGCCCGCGACAGGAAACGGCGCAAAACGCAACGTGGTCACACCTCAATTTTGCAGTGAAAAATGACCCTTTTTTGGCAAAGTGACTAGCTGTAGTTTTTGAACCCTAGCCCTGCCGGAACCTAGGGAAACCTACCAAACCCACACATTTCTGAAAACTAGACACCCGGCGGCTTCCAGGGAGGTATGGCTTGAATGGATCCCCCAACGTTTCCTTACCCAGAATCCCCTGCAAACCTCAATTTTTGCTGAAAAAATCACTTTTTTCACACATTTTGGGGTGGGAAAGTTGTGGCATCACCGGGCTCACACAAATTTACCACCACCCAGCGTTCCCCCAGGTCTCCCGGTAAAAATGGTACCTCACTTGTGTGGGAGGCCCAAGTACCCGCGGCAGGCAAGGGCCCAAAACCTAGTGAGGCGACATCAAAATGGCCTATCGCAAAACCACCTGGTTTTGCAAGGGGGGTCACTTTGGTTTTTGACCCGGTGCTCGGCGGCCATCTAGGGAAACCTACCAAACCCATGCATTTCTTCAAACTAGACACCCGGCGGCTTCCAGGGAGGTATGGCTTGCGTGGATCCCTCAACGTTTCCTTACCCAGAATCCCCTGCAAACCTACATTTTAGCTGAAAAAATCACTTTTACACACATTTTGGGGTGGGAAAGTTGTGGCATCACCAGGCTCACACAAATTTACCACCACCCAGCGTTCCCCCAGGTCTCCCGGTAAAAATGGTGCCTCACTTGTGTGGGAGGCCCAAGTACCCGCGGCAGGCAGGGGCCGAAAACCTAGTGAGGCGACATCAAAATGGCCTATCGCAAAACCACCTGGTTTTGCAAGGGGGGTCACTTTGGTTTTTGACCCGGTGCTCGGCGGCCATCTAGGGAAACCTACCAAACCCACGCATTTCTAAAAACTAGACACCCGGCGGCTTCCAGGGAGGTATGGCTTGCGTGGATCCCCCAACGTTTCCTTACCCAGAATCCCCTGCAAACCTCAATTTTTGCTGAAAAAATCACTTTTTTCACACATTTTGGGGTGGTAAAGTTGTGTCATCACCGGGCTCACACAAATTTACCACCACCCAGCGTTCCCCCAGGTCTCCCGGTAAAAATGGTGCCTCACTTGTGTGGGAGGCCCAAGTACCCGCGGCAGACAAGGGCCCAAAACCTAGTGAGGCGACATCAAAATGGCCTATCGCAAAACCACCTGGTTTTTCAAGGGGGGTCACTTTGGTTTTGACCCGGTGCTCGGCGGCCATCTAGGGAAACCTACCAAACCCACGCATTTCTGAAAGCTAGACACCCGGCGGCTTCCAGGGAGGTATGGCTTGCGTGGATCCCCCAACGTTTCCTTACCCAGAATCCCCTGCAAACCTACATTTTAGCTGAAAAAATCACTTTTTTCACACATTTTGGGGTGGGAAAGTTGTGGCATCACCGGGCTCACACAAATTTACCACCACCCAGCGTTCCCCCAGGTCTCCTGGTAAAAATGGTGCCTCACTTGTGTGGGAGGCCCAAGTACCCGTGGCAGGCAAGGGCCCAAAACCTGGTGAGGCAACATCAAAATGGCCTATCGCAAAACCACCTGGTTTTGCAAGGGGGGTCACTTTGGTTTTTGACCCGGTGCTCGGCGGCCATCTAGGGAAACCTACCAAACCCACGCATTTCTGAAAACTAGACACCCGGCGGCTTCCAGGGAGGTATGGCTTGTGTGGATCCCCCAACGTTTCCTTACCCAGAATCCCCTGCAAACCTCAATTTTTGCTGAAAAAATCACTTTTTTCACACATTTTGGGGTGGGAAAGTTGTGGCATCACTGGGCTCACACAAATTTACCACCACCCAGCGTTCCCCCAGGTCTCCCGGTAAAAATGGTGCCTCACTTGTGTGGGAGGTCCAAGTACCCGCGGCAGGCAAGGGCCCAAAACCTAGTGAGGCGACATCAAAATGGCCTATCGCAAAACCACCTGGTTTTGCAAGGGGGGTCACTTTGGTTTTTGACCCGGTGCTCGGCGACCATCTAGGGAAACCTACCAAACCCATGCATTTCTGAAAACTAGACACCGGGCGGCTTCCAGGGAGGTATGGCTTGCGTAGATCCCCCAACGTTTCCTTACCCAGAATCCTCTGCAAACCTACATTTTAGCTGAAAAAATCACTTTTTTCACACATTTTGGGGTGGGAAAGTTGTGGCATCACCGGGCTCACACAAATTTACCACCACCCAGCGTTCCCCCAGGTCTCCCGGTAAAAATGGTGCCTCACTTGTGTGGGAGGCCCAAGTACCCGCGGCAGGCAAGGGCCCAAAACCTAGTGAGGCGACATCAAAATGGCCTATCGCAAAACCACCTGGTTTTGCAAGGGGGGTCACTTTGGTTTTTGACCGGGTGCTCGGCGGCCATCTAAGGAAACCTACCAAACCCATGCATTTCTGAAAACTAGACACCCGGCGGCTTCCAGGGAGGTATGGCTTGCGTGGATCCCCCAACGTTTCCTTACCCAGAATCCCCTGCAAACCTCAATTTTTGCTGAAAAAATCACTTTTTTCACACATTTTGGGGTGGGAAAGTTGTGGCATCACTGGGCTCACACAAATTTACCACCACCCAGTGTTCCCCCTGGTCTCCCTGTAAAAATGGTGCCTCACTTGTGTGGGAGGCCCAAGTACCCGCGGCAGGCAAGGGCCCAAAACGTAGGGGAGCGCTGGGTGGTGGTAAATTTGTGTGAGCCCGGTGATGCCACAACTTTCCCACCCCAAAATGTGTGAAAAAAGTGATTTTTTTCAGCAAAAATTGAGGTTTGCAGGGGATTCTGGGTAAGGAAACGTTGGGGGATCCATGCAAGCCATACCTCCCTGGAAGCCGCCGGGTGTCTAGTTTTCAGAAATGCGTGGGTTTGGTAGGTTTCCCTAGATGGCCGCCGAGCACCGGGTCAAAAACCAAAGTGACCCCCCTTGCAAAACCAGGTGGTTTTACGATAGGCCATTTTGATGTCGCCTCACTAGGTTTTGGGCCCTTGCCTGCCGCGGGTACTTGGGCCTCCCACACAAGTGAGGTACAATTTTTACCGGGAGACCTGGGGGAACGCTGGGTGGTGGTAAATTTGTGTGAGCCCGGTGATGCCACAACTTTCCCACCCCAAAATGTGTGAAAAAAGTGATTTTTTCAGCAAAAATTGAGGTTTGCAGGGGATTCTGGGTAAGGAAACTTTGGGGGATCCACGCAAGCCATACCTCCCTGGAAGCCGCCGGGTGTCTAGTTTTCAGAAATGCGTGGGTTTGGTAGGTTTCCCTAAATGGCCGCCGAGCACTGGGTCAAAAACCAAAGTAACCCCCCTTGCAAAACCAGGTGGTTTTGCGATAGGCCATTTTGATGTCGCCTCACTAGGTTTTGGGCCCTTGCCTGCCGCGGGTACTTGGCCTCCCACACAAGTGAGGTACAATTTTTACCGGGAGACCTGGGGGAATGCTGGGTGGTGGTAAATTTGTGTGAGCCCGGTGATGCCACAACTTTCCCACCCCAAAATGTGTGAAAAAAGTGATTTTTTCAGGAAAAATTGAGGTTTGCAGGGGATTCATGGTAAGAAAACGTTGGGGGATCCATGCAAGCCATATCTCCCTGGAAGCCGCCGGGTGTCTAGTTTTCAGAAATGCATGGGTTTGGTAGGTTTCCCTAGATGGCCGCCGAGCACCGGGTCAAAAACCAAAGTGACCCCCCTTGCAAAACCAGGTGGTTTTGTGATAGGCCATTTTGATGTTGCCTCACTAGGTTTTGGGCCCTTGCCTGCCGCGGGTACTTGGGCCTCCCACACAAGTGAGGCACCATTTTTACCGGGAGACCTGGGGTAACACTGGGTGGTGGTAAATTTGTGTAAGCCCGGTGATGCCACAACTTTCCCACCCCAAAATGTGTGAAAAAAAGTTATTTTTTCAGCAAAAATTGAGGTTTGCAGGGGATTCTGGGTAAGGAAACGTTGGGGGATCCACGCAAGCCATACCTCCCTGGAAGCCGCCGGGTGTCTAGTTTTCAGAAATGTGTGGGTTTGGTAGGTTTCCCTAGATGGCCGCCGAGCACCGGGCCAAAAACCAAAGTGACCCCCCTTGCAAAACTAGAATAACTATTGTTCCTACAGCGTGAGAATTTTGGAATAATATTGCAAAGAAAATGTGGCAGACATTTTGAGGTTTACAGGACATTGGGGATAAAAAAATGTTTTGAATTCACAAGAGAGACATCACCATGAACTCCCATGGGTTTTCGACAATATCTACAGTTGGTGGGTTATTCTTGCATGGAAAGTGTACCTTGGCAGAGAAACTAAAGACAAAGATTCCTGCACAACCATCTATTCCTCAAACACACACACATACTGGTTGGATTTGGCACGAGGGCGAGTCATGGTTCAGTGTATTAAATTTTATTAACAAGAGATTTCACAAAAATGAAATGCACTGTCAATAATTAAATTCACAAAAAACCAAACCAATGACTCGCAGCTCGTGAGCTGTAAAGCCACGTCAAGGCACCAACCACTTTACAGGCCATTCACACACCTTTCATACGTGATACAAACAAGACCATTCGCACCACCAGGCACAAAAGCAACACATTTCATAATTCACCAAAAAGGGACAAGGTACACCCTGCTTCAGAAAGACAAATATTACTGCACAGCCATCTAATTCGCAAGCACACACACATACTGGTTGGATTTGGCACGAGGGTGAGTGATGGTTCAGTAGATACAATTGTATTAGCAAGTGATTTCACAGAAATGAAATGCACTGGCAATAATTGAAAGGGCGAGAAACTGAACCATTGACTCACAGCTTGTGAGCTGTAAAGCCACGACAAGGCACCAACCTCTTTACAGGCCATTCATACACCTTTCATACGTGTGAGACATACAAAACCATTCACACCGCCAGCCGCGGGCCCATCACATAACAAAACTCACACCAGCACACAGCGCCATTCAAGGGCCCATCACTTTCACACGCCCACAATCCAGACACAGCAACTACACAGGCTGATGGATTGCGTGGAGTGGCACTCAGCTAGGAGTGTGTGTAGTGACCAGCAGAAAGTCACTACTCACACACAGCCAGCCGAGCACCAGTCCACACACACCGCTAGCCAAGCGCCAGTCCACGCACACCGCTAGCCAAGCGCCAGTCCAGGCACACCGCCAGCCAATCGCCAGTCCAGGCACACCGCCAGCCAATCGCCAGTCCAGGCAAACCGGCAGCCAATCGCCAATCCACCCACACCGCCAGCCAAGCTCCAGTCCACGGACACCACCAGCCAAGCACCAGTCCGCACACACCACCAGTCCACGCACACCGCCAGCCAAGTACCAGTCCACGCACACCACCAGCCAAGCACCATTCCACGCACTCCGCCAGCCAAGCTCCAGTCCACGCACACCACCAGCCAAGCTCCAGTCCACGCACACCACCAGCCAAACACCAGTCCGCACACACCACCAGTCCACGCACACCGCCAGCCAAGTACCAGTCCACGCACACCGCCAGCCAAGCACCATTCCACGCACACCGCCAGCCAAGCTCCAGTCCACGCACACCACCAGCCACGCACCAGTCCACGCACACCGCCAGTCCATGCACACCGCCAGCCAAGCACCATTCCACGCACACCACCAACCAAGTGCCAGTCCACACACACCAAGAGCCAAGCGCAAGCCTACACACACCGCCATCACATTTAGGATTTTTTTAGAAAAAAATAAAAACACAAACAAATTGCAAATAGATACAAATCTTCTAACAGAAAATCAGCAACTAAATACATTGCACTAACACCAACCTTGAAACAGAATCAAATTATCCAAAGAATACAGATCAGGCAGTTCACTTTACCACTCATGAATGCTCCCAAAAATTATTTCGCGTGTGGTACGCTCTGAAACAAGCAGGGAGACACAGTGCAGGATGAGAAGGACAGTCGGGGCAGTACATACGACTCTCCTTCCGCGAACCTCTTCACCAACAGACTCTACATCTCCTACTGGGAAAATCTTTTTCGGGTGTGGGAGGAATGTGATCTGGAAAGTGGCGTTCTTTCAATCTAGCAACATCCTCCACCACTCCAACTCTAGGAACACTTGCCTGTTCCACTACAACAAGGCTGCCTATTACAGACTCCTGAAACTTAGCAAAAGTCATCTTTGACTCAGGGCAAGAATCCTGGAACACAACAAAAGCATTAAACATTTCCAAGTGGAAAAGATGGATAGCCAACTTCTTGTACCAAATGTAAGCCTTACGAAGAGCAGTGTAAGGTTCCAACCTCTGATCTACTCTGTCAACACCACCCATGTGCTTATTATAGTCTAAAATGCACACAGGTTTGCGCGTTTCAGCGACCTGACCCCAAACAGTCACAGGTGCAGTGCTTTCATCATGGATGGTAGTCAGCATGTAGACATCTCTCCTGTCTGTAAACTTCACAGCAAGAAGCTCCTGGCAACGCAACGCACTGCACTGTCCCCGCACAAGCTTTTGACAAACAAGTTCTTTCGGGAAACCTTTACGGTTAGAGCGGATTGTGCCACAAGCAAGAGTGTCCACTTTGGCCAATTCCCTGAACAACCGCACACCAGTGTAGAAGTATTAATGGTGGCCTTTGTTAAAAAATCCTCTTCCAAGTTCCCAAACAATTTTCTCAGTCACTCCAAAAGTGGACGGACAACCAGAGAGCTTAAACCTAGATTCCTTACCGGTGTACACCCTGAAATTAGAGACATATCCAGTCCTACTGTCACACAGCATATACAGCTTTATTCCATTCCCGTGCTCCCTACGCCACTGGAGTCAAGCTATCCTGGCTGATGACGGCTAATAGCCAGAAACCGGTCCTAGGATGCTTGATTCCGGTCCAGGGAAGACATGGCTTGGCAGTTCGGGCTGGACTGTTCCCATGAGGCACAGGGTCAAGACTGATTTGCATATGGCCATGTCTGAACTGGGGTGGCGTAGTGGGCAAAAGAACGATGGATTTAACCCAGATCTCTTGACTGGGGGAGAATGTCTGCATTGTCAGCATTCCGTCCATCATTTGTCTGTTGTAACGCTCCTTCTCTAACACAGGCACTTCATCCGCACTAAGAGTATCTTCATCATCCGATGACTCCATACGGAGAGACAACTTACTGCCAGAATCATCCCCTGCCTCCTCTCCCTCAGATGCAGAGTCAGTCTCTGAACCAATATCAGAGGAAGACTCAAACAGCAAACCAACAACCTGCTGAGCAGTAATCCTGCGGCTAGCCATTATACTTACTAAGATTGAAGACTGCACAAACAAGTCAACAACAACCAACAATGTGCAAACCAAGTAAGTAAAGAAATGTGTACCTTTATCACAATGATCAATGTACTCAAATACTATAGAATTCAATTACAAGAGACAGCTACACTCACCAGAACCTACTTTGCAGTGACACAGCAAAAACCAACGATATCCAACTAGAAAGAAGAAGAAAAAAAAAAATTACTCACAAGACAAGAAAATACATATCGAGCACAAATGCAAACAGTTTTTGCCAAGGGGTCGCTTCCTAAATAAAAAAGAAGACATCCCTGGTGTCTAGTGGGCTTTTCTGCCCCTCCCCTGGGAGCAGAAACGGACAGAAAGACGACCGATCTGCAGAAACGTCTTCTAAATAATTAGGCCGCAAAGGAAGCGACCCTTGCCCAAGGGGTCGCTTCCTAAATAAAGAAAAAGAAATCCCTGGTGTCTAATGGGCTTTTCTGCCCCCCCCCTGGGAGCAGAAACGGGCAGAAAGACGACCGATCTGCCCCCAGGGGGGGCAGAAAAGTCTTCAAATTATTATGCCCGCCTAGGAAGCGACCCTTGCCCAAGGGGTCGCTTCCTACATAAAGAAAAAGACATCCCTGGCGTCTAGTGGGCTTTTCTGCCCCCCTGGGGGGAGACACGGCCAGGAAGATGACCGATCTGCCCCCAGGGGGGGGCAGAAAAGTCTTCGAATTATTTTGCCTCCCTAGGAAGCGACCCTTGCCCAAGGGGCCGCTTCCTACATAACGAAAAAGACATCCCTGGTGTCTAGTGGGCTTTTCTGCCCCCCCTGGGGGCAGAAACGGGCAGAAAGATGACTGATCTGCCCCCAGGGGGTGCAGAAAAGTCTTCGAAATATTTTGCCACCCTAGGAAGCAACCCTTGCCCAAGGGGTCGCTTCCTACATAACATAAAATACATCCCTGGGGTCTAGTGGGCTTTTCTGCCCCCCCCTGGGGGCAGAAACGGGCAGAAAGACGACCGATCTGCCCCCAGGGGGGGCAGAAAAGTCTTCGAATAATGTGGCACCCCTAGGAAGCGACCCTTGCCCAAGGGGTTGCTTCCTACATAACTAAAAAGACATCCCTGGTGTCTAGTGGGCTTTTCTGCCCCCCCTGGGGGCAGAAACGGGCAGAAAGAAGACCGATCTGCCCCCAGGGGGGGCAGAAAAGTCTTCGAATTATTTTGCCCCCGAAGGAAGCGACCCTTGCCAAGGGGTCGCTTCCTACATAACATAAAAGACATCCCTGGTGTCTAGTGGGCTTTTCTGCCCCCCCTGGGGGCAGAAACGAGCAGAAAGACGACCTTTCTGCCCCCAGGGGGGGCAGAAAAGACTTCACAAAATTTGGCACCCCTAGGAAGCGACCCTTGCCCAAGGGGTCGCTTCCCAAATTCCACAACACACATCCCTGGTGTCTAGTGGGGCATCGCTGCTCCACGATCGCGACGCTGTGCGCGATCGTGGAGCAGGAATGCCCTGTATTGAGACATCAGGGGAGAGGAAATACTCTTTCCTCTCCCCCGATGCCTAATACAACAAATGTCACCGCCGCAGCCCCCACCGGACAAGAAAACCTAGCTCTACCCCCATGGACGCGCTGGAAGAAATGGATTCCAGCGCGTCCAACGCTTCCTGATGACGCCGGTGCGCGCTGTGCATGCTGACGTCATGGGGAAGCGTGGGGGGCTCGGGGGTGGCAGTGGAAGCTCTTCCGCTGCCATCCCCCTCTGTGGGGGCACAATCGATGCCCCAGGGGGGGAGCGCCAGCGCTTCCCCCAGGGGCTGTGCTCATGACGGAGCGGTTCCGTCATAAGCACAGCCCAACCGATGCTCATGACGAACCCGCTCCGTCATGAGCATCGAAGGGGTTAAAGTATATTTGACCTATTTAAATAATTTAATTTAGTTTAACATATTTTCCTATGTGGTTTTATTTTAAGTCCCTACCTCCATTACTTTCTCTTGGAAAGTGTTGCAGTATCAGTGATTGGCCATGTGAAGTATTGGACTTACGACAAAAGTGTAACTTACCACAAAAGTAAAGTGTAAGTTATTACCAAAGTTCAGTTTGTAAATACCAAAAAGTAGGAAACTTACTCGTAAGTGTAAACTTACTCAAAAGTTCAGTTTGTGAATCAGACCCATGGGGAACTATATACCAGGTTTCCAATCAAGGTCAATATAGCTTATCCTCATTTAGGGGATGCAATTTGTATCAGAATAAGTACTGTGAATTCCCCAAACTCGAAATAAGGTAGAATTTGGTTATGTATACCAAGCTGGTTTTAGCCTTCATTAGAGTGAAAAAGAGGTTAGAATCAAATCTTGAAGTTCAATTGACTGATCGTTAATAGGTTAAAGACTGCAAGCAGAAAAAAGCTGGTCACACATAACAACAGATTCAATCTAATTTACTATGCATGTCCAATCAGAACAGATATACCTCCTTTAGCTGTTCGTCAAATGTTTCCTCTGGCCTCTGAACTGCCTTCACATGTGATATGGTGCAGTGATTTTTTACATATGTGAGGGAAGTAAGGAGTAATAGATTTTGATGGTGGTAGCCAATGGATACATTTTTTACTTTTTGATCTGGGAATGGGTCTGTATTCAAAGTTATGATGTTCAGAATTCTACCTAACAAGAAGAAATTCATACTTCCGCATAACTCTTGGTACTGCTGATGCTATTGGCCAAAAGTAAAATATTTATCACCTGGAGGGGAAATAGGAACCCACATAGATAGCGGTGGTAGAAGAATTTTAGTTAGCAGGTCACAGTTAAAAAGGGCATCATTGAAAGGAGGGAAATGTCAATGTGAATGAGCATGGATATGCATGTCATATGGTTGACTATGGGAAAGCTGGCAAAGAAGAGTTAGACACTAGGGTATCATAGATGTTCGGATACTTTGTCATGTCATGCAGTGTGCACAGTTATTGTTGCTTGGAATTTCATAAGAGCTGTTATATTTGTGATGCGATTGGCAGGCTTTAGAGTTAGCCTTTATTCAGCTATTTTTTAAAACAGTGTAAGAGATAACTTAAGCACACTGCCTGAAACAGCTTTTGAAATGGATTTGAGTTGTATTTTTCAGTGTGAAAGTTTGTAAAATATATAAACCAAAATGAAACTGCCACTTTTTGGATCTTCCCAAGCTTATAGATAGCCTTTTTTAATTTCAGCTGTGTTACGATTAGAACCCTTGGCAAGCCTTTCGATCACCCAGTGGTAGCCATGCGCTCAGCATTAATTCCATTCAAGCGTGCATTCAGCTTAAAAAAAACCATTTCATTTCACAAGAAAGCGCATTAATTATGTCCTGAGAAATTATAATTATTCGGCGTTTCAGTTCTCTGCACCAAGCTGTTCACAAGTATTGTGGCCGTGAGACTTGTTCAGTGTGAAAAGTGCCCAATCCATCCCCGTCATGGGTTAAATTTTAAAGTCCTTTTGGTGGCAGGCAGTAGCTGTACATGTTTTCTCTACTTCTAGAGTAGGAAGGGGGGCTGCATGGACCCCCTTCCATGAGCCAATTTGGCCCTGTGGATCCCATCCCCTGGGGCCTGGCCTTTATTTATTTATTTTTTAGGAAAGAGGCCTGTGTGGCCCCCCTCCCAGGCCTATTTCGTCCGCGGGGACTCCATTCCCTGGTACAGGCCTTTATTTATTTTTTAAAAAGGAGGGGGCGCACAGCCCCAGGACTCCATCCCCCAGGGCCATGCCTTCATACATTTCTTTTTAAATGGCAAGAGTAGCCAGCGCAGCCCCCCTCCCCTTGCTGATATTGCCCCGGGTACCCCATTTCCCCAGGGCATGGTGTCTTGTTGGGGACCATGAGGAAGCCTCAAGGCCCCAGCTGTCCCTCCTGGCTCCCCCCCCTCCCGCAGCATTGCTTCTAAGCATAGGGAGCTGCTTCTTCTGCCCAAAAGCATGCACTTTACTGTTCTCGGGCTGTAGCTGTGTCTAAAGTTTCCTATAGAAATTAACATAGAGAAAAAGTGGTTTGCCCCCCCCCCCCTTTTTGTCAGCCCCCACTAGATGGATCACCCCAAAATTTTCAAGACAGGAGTTGAAGTGAGCGTCAAATTAATTTTAAAAATTTCGGGAAGATTCATCAAATGACACCAAAGTAATTGGCATATCAAAAGCAGCTTTTTAATTGAAATCAGGTCCTAACTATAACCACCTACTGGCGACTGCCAGTAGTTATATATAGTGGTAAAAATGTTGAACTTTGGAGGGGAAACATTTATTATTTCCACTCCAGTATGAGAAACAGTAGGGAAACTGTTGGATTTTGAAGGGGTGACATTTAATATTCCCACTCCAAACAGCGTAACGGTAGGGCAACTGTTGAAACGAAAAGAGGTTAGTTTTACTATACCTACTGCAGTTTAGAAAAGAGTAGGGAAAGTATTTCACATCAAACACATTACATATAAAAGTAAGACTATGAATGTAGACTAAATATTAAACTCTTAATATATAAATTATTAATTCACATAAACACATCTATAATATATATATATATGTGTATGTGTAAAGATAAAGATTGTATTGTATTTGATTTCACTGCACCACATTCCCTCCTCACGTCCTAGGACACACTGAATGGCAATTGGATCATGATACAATGAATATGACTAGGAATTGTGGTAATGATGTTATTCACAATGCGCTGTTTAAAGTATACTTATAAGGAAGATTTTGACTTCCATTAATACAAACACATGCTGTGACCGTGTAGTGTTTTCACACTACACTACAACTATATTTATGTTATTTTCCAGCCCTTATGAAGTCCTGTGGAACACCCCAAGTGATGCAACACCTGTTGGCTGGTTGGGCAAAAGAGGAAGAAAATTAAAGACAAAGAATGAATACAAATAATGTGTCATAATATTTGACTTGTTTGAACAAGCTGAGTGTGTGCTCTGGCAGTGTATTATAATTACATAGAGCTCACCCATGGTCTTAATCAAAGGGGTTGGAGCACTACTATTTAGATAGATATAGACATACTCACACCCATTTTGTGGAGCGCTAGGGTAGCCCGGTAGATCATCACCTTACAAGGCTGAACCAAAAAGTTAATATCATTACTCCGTTTACATAATTACTATTCAATAAAATACTTAATCATCAAATGATGAAGCATTGTTAATAAATTAATAATTAATTAAATTCTCACCATATACCACAACAAACTGAGCAGCCTGCACGTAAAATATAACTTAGAGAATAAGTATTCCATAACTTACATATTTAAAATCTCTTGTCTGGGTCAGTGGAGGCTACTACTTACCTACCTGCTGCGTGGCTTACATCGCTGCTCCCTGCTTCATCCTCTCTGGGGTGGTACTCGGCTTCTCCAGTGCAACATGAACACCGGAAGGGGGCGGGTCCAAGCACCTGATGTGCTATAAAGGTGCCAGAACTCTCCAGCAGTGTGGGACACCCTCAGGTGCGCCCTGCTGCACCAGGGCAAAGCCCGGGCCAATGGCGGGCTCGTCTGCACCTGGCTACGCCCGTCAGAGCCTGGAGCAGGCTGGGCTAATATTTGCTTCCTCGGACTATAAGGTATCATTACTGCTAAATTTTCAATCTGTTTGTACACTACCTAGTGGGAGGTGTATAAAAGCAGGAAAGGTACAACAACCTAAATATTGATTAACTGTCACTGTGGTAGTGTGGCAATGTAAAGGTCACCATCTGTAACAGCTCTTACTACCATGGCCAAAAGGAAGATGATGGAGGGTGGGGGCAGACCAAGTGCAGTGAAACCTAAAAAAGCAAAGAAACTAGCAAAACATGCTGGAAGCAACTGCGTCCTTGACCGCATTGATACCCCCCTGGTTGAGTGTTGGAATATTTTAGATGCGAATGGGGGAGAGATGGGTTCAAACGATCAGAATGGCTCCTTTAATATCACTGATCATGGCACAAATCAAACTATACCTAAGATGTTTTTGATGCCCAAGAATAAAAAGGACCCTGAATTCATTACCAAACAGATAAATACACATGCAGAGGCAGCAGCCATAACTCTCCACGGGAAGAACTCTGACATACAATTTAATGGCGTAGTAGACCTGCCAATTGTATGCAGTAATCGCTTTGCACCTTTACAGAGCCCTACTAAAAATAGGGACATCTGCACTGAGACTCTTACCTCAAGCCAACTAAATCATATCCCAAATGCTATCCCCAGCGCCCATGATATTTTCAGAAATTTAAAAGCTCAGGTTACCACTTTGAAATCTATGATAAGTAACCTTATGGGGTTTTTGAGGGAACTAATGGCCTCCAACAAATTGGTACCCCCACGCCATGAGGCCCAAACTAATCAGCCTGTTGCTAGGGAAATCCATGTAGCACTTATGTGTAATAGGCAGCCAACCTCTCACTCTGCCCCAATTCAAGATGCCGCATTAGAAGGACATGGCACACAACGCAGGTCAGGGAAAGAGATTTGTTCCTACAATACAATCAATTTGGGGGGACAGGGTGCAGGGCCAGAACACTTTCTTAGATCTCGGAAGGCTGGGTCACCTAGTAGTACACGTATGGAGCCAAGACCCCTTTCCCATTTGTGCCCAACAACCAATAACCCTTGCAAAGTATTTATGGCTAATGTCCAAAAGCTTGCTTCACAGACATGCTTCGAGAATGAAGATTCCCTGAGAAATAAGGTGACTCACTGGATATGGCAAGTGAGAGGGTGTAGATCCCTAATCAGGGAAGACATTGTTAGGGTTAAAAGGCACATGATTCCTCATTCCGGCACTGATTTTTTTGAGTTGATCATGGTTAATGGAAAACTGGCCGAAGAAGGCACACGATTCCTCATTCCGGCACTGATTTTTTGGAGTTGATCCTGGTTAATGGAAAACTGGCCGAGCATTTAATCGCCCAGAAGTTTCAAACATGCTCACCTGGCGGGCATTAAGAGCAAGCTTTTGCTCCCACATTGGACTGAGTTCATGGACAACTTTGATGTATGCCTATTATATACTGGGGCAATGCTCCAGGTCTCTTTGAATAGGCATACATCAAAAACAAAATGGGCCGTCCAGCAGGGGGTCTCTTAATGTGGGCTAAGCTTGGCCTTTGTAGAAATATCTCACAGTTATCTATGAATAACCCAGACTTTTGAACCCCTAGATGGGGATGAGATGCAGGAAGCATTGGAAGAAGTAAAGAAGTGGTGGGTCCCACCAGTGGACTTGAAGCCTGTCAAAAAGTGGACCCAAATAGTGCTGCAAGTTAAAGCTATGACTATGGAGATTGGCCTTAGGGAAGTTAATGACAGGACCTAATCAGGAAAGGCTTGGGGCTAATGCCTTCAACAGACTAGGGGGCAAAGCTGCATCGATTACATCCTGCAGGATCTGTGTTTGTGGTGTTTGGTAGAAGATATGGTGGTTGGCAATACAATAGACACTGATAGTAATCCCCTTAGCCTTACAATGTAACCTATGTGGGGTGCTCCAGTAGTTCTGTCAAAGATCTAGGAGCTGGTTACAAAAGAAGTTTACTAATGATAGGCACCGCCTTAAGTGGCATAATTAAGTTACTGATAAGAACAAATTAAGGAGCATTCAGTCTGATCTAGTGATTGCCACAGCTGAGGCTGCAGCATTGAAGGAAACAGAGGAAGGGAGGCTTGTAGCTACAAGGCTCCATTGCCACTTTTTCACCCAGCTGAACCACTATTTTACAGCTAATAAAAATATCAAACATATACAGTCGAACAAGAACAAGTTACAGACCTGGTACAACAAGGCTTGTAGGTACTACAGATCGCTACTAGTACACACAGTCAAAACCAGGGATTTAGAGGGGATAAGAAATGCTATTAAGGCCTATAAGCTGGAAGTCTGTAGAGCAAAGCAGAACTGGGATGAAGCCAGATGGCAGTCCCTTAAAGTTGCATGCCAAGCTAGAGACAGCAAAATATTCTGGTCATTGCTGCCTCGGGGTGCAGAACAAGATCATACTGAATTATAAAACCACATTCCACCTGATTTTTTATATATTCATTTTTCTACCCTTTATTCAGATCAAGATGTGCCCAAGCAATTGGCTGTGCAACCCAGATGTACCCTACATCCAACGGGCCCTTTTTTCTATGGAAGACATTTCATCTGCAATTAGCACTATAGTTTAGTCCAAAGCTCCAGGCCCTCAAGGGATACCAGGCGATCTTTTCCTGTGGTACGACCCCGGATGGACACAATATATGTATATATTATTTAATGTTATTGCTGAAGATGCCCCATCCCAGACGCTTGGAAAGTTGCTGAAGTTGTACCAATATTTTAAAAAGGCGATAGATCATCTACCAGTAATTATAGGCCAATCAGCCTTATTGATGCAATGCAGAAGGTCTTTAGCAGGGTGCTCTTGAATAAAATCCAGCTATGGGCCAATGATAATATTATCTTATCCCTACACCAAGCAGGGTTTAGAGAGAAAACAGGTACTGTAGATCAAGAGTTCCAATTTCTTCTTCTCTGCTGGAAAACCGGTAATTGGGAAAGGCAGTCTGTATGTTGCATTTATAGATCTTAAGACGACGTTTGATCTCGTGCCTGGGCAGAAATTGTGGCAAACCCTCAGAGACTTAGGTTTGTTGGAGCAAATTATAATTTTTTGAATTTGCCTGCACAAAGGAAATTCTGCCAGGGTGCAATGGGGCTTGCAAGGCCACCCCATCCAACCACACACAAACTTAGTGTCCCATACAAATACTCACCCAACTAATCAATAACTAATATACACACTCATGTAGTTAGTGACCAACTGATGCAGCATGTTATACAACAACAGAGACAGTGATGCACACATTCACATAGTTTAGTTACTAATCCATGTATTAAGTGAGACACTTTTAATTACTCACTTAAACAGACAAATCAGACAGCTACTAAATCCTCCATCCAGATAGTTATATATCCACTCAATCTTCAATACAGATTGGTATATATATAATACATATTTAAATTTCAAACTAAACCACATTCACTGGATGATGTCATCAGTGATATCATCAGTGATGTCATTTGAGATGTAATCAGTGATGTCATCAGTGATGTCACTGACCATGTCATGAATTATGTAATATGTGACATCATCAGCAGTGCATTGCGGGCGCGCAAGTTATAGTTAGCCGAACTAACTATAACAGAGGAATTTCTATGGTTTTGTATGAGTGAAATGTTTAGCTAACTATAACACCCCTGAATCCTATGGCTTTTTCTGTGAATTTCTAAGGTTTTTTAAATGCTAATTTCGAACTATAACGTCTCTGAAACCTATGGTTTTTTCAGTGAATTTCAAAGCTTTTTTAAATGCTAATTTTTAAGTGTAATAGTAGTTATACCTATTTTTTTGTACTGATTTTCTCCAGTTTTTTAACTGTTTATTTATAAATATTGTATTCATTAAATAACATTATATATTTTTCTGAAAAGTGCAAAGAATTTTTTTTTTAAATTAAAACTGAAATATTGTTTAATTTTTTTATTTTAAAATATGTATATTAGTCACGCACCCAAAGCGTACACATGACGGTGGGTACGCGGATTCTACCAGCCATTTTAGAAACGTCGTGAAGGATCCTCGTACGGTGTGCTGTTTTTCAGTTACATCATATACATTTAATATTATGTGATGTGCGCGATTGGTATGCGACAAGTCCGCGACTCCTGCTCCCGTGCATTTGCAACACATGCGCATTACAGTACGCGATGCTTGCGCGGTGGCGGGTCCCACGTGACGTCATATACGTGCTGGGGTGCGCTGGGTGCACGGCTCCCGCAAATTCTTTTTATGATCTAAAGTGATATGTATGTGTGTTTAATATACATATTAGGGCAAGAGACTATCTAAGATATTCATAGAAATAATATATTTGTACTTATAATAAACTTATATTATTTTCGCGAAGTCGCGTCGGGTGCGTGCTTCATGAGCGCAGAGTGCGTGGATTCCATGTGAACTAAAAAAAAAAGATTTCATTGGTTCATTACATTTCCCACTGTAACTATTGAAGGACCCCACCCATTTTAATCATTTTTGTTGGAGCATCTTTAGAGAGACATCTCTTTCCTACAAGAGCCCTTTTTGCTTGTTTTTTGTGGTGTTTTTCAAAAATATCAAACAAAATGGCATCTGGACAGCAGCAGCAGCAGGAGGAGGTATCTTCTGAAGAAGAATTCTTGCAGGAGGCACCACGTCCACAGAGGCTGGAATCTGTTGTATGGAAATTCTTCACTTTTCCACCTGGAGAGAAGAAAGTAAATGCGAGATAGGTGACGTGCACAATTTGTGACCGAGTCCTGTCAAGAGGCAGTGAAAAAAAATACTCTTGTGGCACTGCTTCTATGTATAAGCATCTCCGGACCACCCATCCTCTCAATCTTGCTCGGGAGGGAATGAGGCGAGCTGCTTTGAACCCCTCACCTGCAGTGGAAAGTACATCTGGAGCGTCCTCTGGAACACCTGCAATGGACATTAGGCCAGAATTCACCTTTCTCGAGCAACACTGCGTGAAGTGTAAGAAACTTATATGCTTCGGTGAGCAGTCGATGGATGCAGTTTGTGCTGCGCAACGCAACCATTGTTGTTACTTTTTTTGTTTTTTTGTTTTTGGAATGATAAGTAATTCCAAATGTTTCCTGTTTTATTCATTCTTTTTTGGTTCATTTTTTAAAAAAAACACAAAATTGTTCAAAAATGTTTTAAAAAAATACAAAAGAAAAAAGAAGAAAAAAAAAGTTCTTATCAGAACTACCTTATCTGGTTAAAGAAAGAACTATAATTGCAAGGAAATGTGTGAAAGTTTGGTTGAATATATGTATACAGCATGATTGACTGAAAGAATGCATTAGTAGTGTATGGTGAATTTATAGGTGAAGATTTATGAGGAAGTACTGCAGCGTGACACTGCAAGCTCTTTAGCTGCACTGCACTGTGGCACTTCCGAAGCACAGGGATGTGATATATGTACATGAATATGTTGCAACTATGTGCTTCCCTCTGCACTGCTGAAAAACTGTAGCCATGCGGTGACACAGGCACCCTTGCACCATCGTGCAAGGATGTCTGTGTCGTGTGGAGATTGTTTTTGTGCCGGAAGGGACACCTTCCTGCACAAAAACAATCAGTAAAGGCATTTTCCTCTTTCAATGTATGCTGTGGAATGCAGCATGCATTGAAAGAGGAAAAAATGAGGAGAAATGAAAACAATTCTCCTTGTTGCACCTTGCTACACCAACTCTAGGAAGGCGCAGCATTCACACACATCTCCAGATTTACGATTTCTCATGAATCTGGAGATGTGTCTTGTTCCATGGGTGTTCCGTGGGAACACCCACAGTAACACCTATTGGACGCCCCTTCAACGCAAAGTTCTATGTATGAAGGGGTCGTATTTACAAGGAGAGGAAAAACCACGCAGGGTGGCTTTTCCTCTCCTTGTAAATATGAAGGAGTGCCTGGCGCCATCACTACGTTACAATAAGTGACGTACTGGTTGCGGAGGGTGCTTGTAAATCTGCTCCATTAGTGCTTAGGTATTGGCAGACTGATACAATAAGAAGGTAGTGCTGGATGGGTGATTGAGGAATTTCATGAGACTGACAGGAGGTATCCTACGCTGCATGGGTACTACTTCAGTATTTAATGGAGTGGACCAATAGTATGTATCTGCTTACAGATTTGTAGGGATTATGCACAGAATATTTTATGTGTACTTGTGTTGGTGCCTAGGTCATTTTATAAGAATACCACTGGTAACTGGAATGATGACAGTGCTGCAAACAGAGTGAACTCTTAATTTATAAGTGCTTATGTATTGGTGGAGTGATAGGATAAGTAGATAGTGGTAGATAAGTGATTAAAGAAGTGCATGGGACAGACTGGATGATTCCTACACTACATGAGTACTATCTGGGTATTTAGAAGAGTGTATCAATAGTATGTAGCTAGTTAGAGGTCTGCTTGGATAGTGCACAAAATATTATAGATGTACTTGTATTAGTAGCTAGGCCATTCCGTAAGTTCATGACTAGTAACTAGAATAATTACAGTATTACAAACAGAGTGTATATTGAATTTATAAGTGCTTAGGTATTGGTGGAGTAATAGGATAAGTAGATAGTGCTGTAAGGGTGATTGAAGAAATGCATGGGACAGACAGGAGGATTCCTACACTGCATAGGTACTAACTGGGTATTTAGAAAAGCGTATCAATAGTTTGTAGCTGGTTAGAGGTGTGCATGCATAGTGTACAAAATATTGTACCGGCACTTGTGTTTTTGACTACGCCATTCCTTTAGTATACAACTAATAACTGGAGTAATTTCAGTGTTGCAATAAAGTGCGTGCTGAATTTATAAGTGCTTAGGTATTGGTGGAGTGATAGGATACGTAGATAGTGCTGGATGGGTGAATGGAGAAGTGCATGGGACAGACAGATTGATTCCTAGACTGCATAGGTACTAACTGGGAATTTAGAAGAGCGTATCAATAGTATGTAGCCGGTTAGAGGTCTGCATGCATAATATACAAAATATTGTACCTGCACTTGTGTTAGTGGCTAGGCCATTCCTTAAGTATAAGACTAATAAAAGGAGTAATTTCAGTGCTGCAAAGAGAGTGCATGCTAAATGTATGAGTTTTTAGGTATTGGCAGAGTGATAGGATACGTAGATAGTGCTGGATGGTTGAATGGAGAAGTGCATGGGACAGACAGAAGGATTCCTAGACTGCATAGGTACTAACTGAGTATTTAAAAGAATGTATAATAGCTATGTAGCTGATTAGAGGTCTGCATGCATAGTGCACAGAATATTGTAGCTGTACTAGTATTGGTGTGTCTATGGTTTCGAGAATGGTAGTCTGTATTTTAGGGTGTGAGGAGGTGCATCAGATGATCACGTAGATGATGTCATCAGTGATGTCAATTGAGATGTCATCATTGATGTCATCAGTGATGTCACTGACCATGTCATGAGTGATGTAATATGTGACGTCATCAGCAGTGCATTACTTTAATCCAAAAAGCTGGCTGCCAAATTGGCCTGGTCACGATGTGAAAATTCAGGAATTGATACAATAAAGAAAAGAAAACAAGTGTTAATATGCACACAATGTCATTTCAGCATATCTTGCCCCGTGACCGCCATACCTGTATGTTCGTCAACGTGACTTATTCATAATAAACATACTTAGAATTGCAAACATCAACATAAACAATGGACTACACATTACTTTAAAGTGAAAGGCTATTGGCCATATTAATCTGGGCACGTTGCGTATTATAATGGTTCTTACATGAAAGAAAAGGAAAAAAAGGGGTGTTAATATACACACACTATCCCTAAATAAAGTTCTAGCGATTATAGCTCCATTCCATTCGCAGCTCATTAGAGATTTCATGAGTTATGTCATGAGTGATGTAACTGACCATGTCATGAATGATGTAATGTCTGAGGTCATTAGCAGTACATTGCGGGGGCGTAAGTTATAGTTAGCTCAGGTAACTATAACTGCTGAATTTCACTGGTTGTGTATGAGTGAAATCTGAGTCTAACTATACCGTCCCTGTAATCTTTGTTTTTTTCAGCAAATTTCTAGTTTTAAAAAAAATGTTAAGTAAGATGCATATCACAATGGATGGTGGGGGTTGGAAGCAGGACCTGGCATTGTGCTGCCCCCACCCAAGTTTGCTGCTCCTGCCTTCCCTCCCCCTAGCCATCCATTGTCCAAGTCCATGTCCTTGCTCCCTTATTACAGCCCTGTGTGGCCGTTGTTCTGCCACTGGCCTTCCAGCCTTCTCTGAACATTTAGCTTGTTGCCCCATCCACCTCCTCTCTATCCTCTGTTGTCTGAATCCATGGACTAGCCTCCTCCCTCCTGCCATGCATGGTCTGATGTGCTGCCACTGCCCTCCATTTAGCATGATGTACCAGTCCACTCCTCCTGCCCTCCATTGCCCAATTATATGCCCCATCATTTACCTCCTGATTAGCCTCTGTGCTTAGCTTGCTGCCCCTATTCTACTTCCTCCTGCCCTCCGATGTCTTTGTGCATGCCCCTGCTCCATCCTTTTTGCCCACCATGTTCCATGCACCTGCCACTCCTATCAACTCTGAGTGTTCTGTTGAGCTGCCACTCCCCTCCCACCTGCCTAGCATTGTCAGATGACCGTAACCTGTCCCTGCCACCTTCACCCTGCCTATCCACATTCCATGCCCCTATCCCCTTCCTCCTGTCCTCCATGGGCCATTTTACTGCCACACCCTTCTGCCCTCTCTGGTCTGTTCTGCTGCAACTGCTCCTCCTGCCTGCCCCGCGTGGTCTGTTGTGAGGCCCCTTTCCCAGAATTCTTTTGTCTGTGCCCAGGTCCTGACCCTCCCTTCTATCCTCCATGGTCCTTTGTGCATGCTCCTGCACCCTCCTTCTTGCCATCATAGCCATTGTGCTGCCACTAACCCTCCTGCTTGCCATGCATGGTCTTCTGTGCTGCCACAGCCCCTACCACCTGTGTGGTCAGCTAGCTGCCCCTGACCCCCTCCCACCTTCCCTCCATGGTCTGTGTGTATGCCATCATAGTCTCACTGTTGCTCTCCATGGTGTGTCTTGCTTCTAGTGCCCATCCTGCCTGACCTCCATGGTCATCTTGCTGCTCCTGCCCTGCCCCCTTGCCCCCAGCCCTCTGTTCCATGTGCAGACCCCTATTCCCTCCCTCCTGGCTTGTCTGTTCCATTGTAATGCCCCTGATCTGTCCCTCCTGCCCTTTATGGTATGTTATGCTGCAGCTTTCTCTCCTGTCTGTACATTATGGTCAGCTAGCTACCATTGCCTCTTTCCCCTCTGTTCTCTGTTGTCCATGTGCATGGTTCTGTCCCCTCCCTATTGCTTTCTATGGATTGTTGTGCTGCACTCCCGTCCCGCATGCCCTGTGTGGTGTATTTCCTGCTGCAAACCCTGATGCCTGCCCTGTAGGGTCAGTTTGGTGCACCTCTCCATGTCCCTTCTGTCCTCTGTTATCCAAGTCCATGTCCCTACCCCAATCCCTCCTGCCTTCCATGATCCAATGTACCACACTTGCGAACATTTTGAACTTGGTAAGAGGGAGATTTTGAAAAAATCTGGGGTTTTGATTTTCCCCTTTGAGTTACATTGAAAAAGAGGAGATTGCAGACAGGAGACAGATCAAATAAAGCCCATTTGAGCTTAAAATCATTGGACGTTTCCTGGCTGAATCTGGTCTGTTGGCATAACATGTATGGTTGTACTACCACTGCCTCTTCCTTCTGCCCACAATGGTCTATTTTATTGCAACAGCCTCTCTTGCCAGTCCTGTATTGTTGGTTTGTTGCCCATGCCCCCCTTTCCACTGCCCTCCATAGTCTGTTGTGCTGCCACTGCCCTTCCTGCCTGCCCAATGTGGTCAAATTGTTGCCTCTGCACCCTCCTACCTGCCTTCAATTTTCAGAGTCCGTGCCCCTGGCCTCTGCCTCTCAACAGTATCCTATTGAACAACTAGATTACTAAAATTCTATATTAATTACAAAAGTGTGGAACACCTGACGTCATCTTGATGTAATCAAAACTCTGATACCTAGAGCATTTCCTTTAGAAATTACATATATGAGAGGTTCTAATTTGCATCAAAATTATGGTTAGTGCTCTAAAAAACTAAAATTAGGACATATTTTCTGAGTTTTCAAATAGCGACAAAGCACTTTTAAATTATTTGTTATCTTTTTGTTTTTTTATCCAGTTGACTACTTGATTAAATGTTGCACTTAGGGAAGAGGATGTGGTGTTACTTCTAGAACTGCAGAATTTGCAACTGGGGAACCAGGTTGGAGTTTCTGATTCAGCTCGACATTCTGTGATTCTGGTCAAATCACTTAATCTCCCCATGACTACAACCAAAATGAATTTGTTCTTGTTTGATGTAACCAATGCTCATGTAGAGCACCCCAATACCTGACAAGTCTGCACTATATAAAACTGCAAAAACACAAAAAATAAAAAGTGTTTTGCACACTTCTGTCATTGGGCTACGTGTGGGCTACATCTGGGTGATATTTGTTCTGTATTTGGGCTCTTTTGTCTCTGGTGGCCATCTTGGGAGATTTATTTGTTATGAAGTTTCCTCATTTCCTCATTTACTGCAGTCTCCTCAGTAGGAAATGCTTTCAGTTTTTTACTTTGATTCCATCAAGAAGGTATTCAGATATGTCACACATTTGCCATAAATTCTGAATTTTAGCACTCTAGTTGCTCATTAGATCACTGTAGTAAAGCTACTGCTCACCACGGAAGTCTGCTGCTGGTATTAAAAGTGCATGTTTCAGTCTGCATGTCAGAATGTTTCAATGAAATAGAAGAGGATTTGAGAAGTCACTCAAAATGTGCCCTCATTTTTCTTTCTTCAGCACTAATCATAATTTCTATGGCAAAATGAACCCACTCATTGTGTTCCTTTTTAAATTAAATGTTTTAAGTGTTACCAGTTTATTCCAATCAAGATGGCTTCAGGTGTGCCATGCTTTTGTCATAAGTAAGACAGTAAGCACTTTAGTTGTTCTTAAGAACACTCTGGGACATTCTGTCATTGGGCTATACTTGGGCTACATCTGGGTGATATTTGTGCAACATTTGGGCTCTTTTGTCTCTGGTGGCCATCTTGGGAGACTTATTTGTTTTGAAGTTTCCTAATTTTCTCATTTACTGCAGTCTCCTCAGTAGGAAATACTTTCAGTTTTTTACTTTGGTTCCGTCAAGAAGGCATTCAGATGTGTCACACATTTTCCATAAATTCTGAATGTTAGCACTATAGTTGCTCATTAGATCACTGTAGTAAAGCTACTGCTCACCAGGGAAGTCTGCTACTGGTATTCAAAGTGCATGTTTCAGTCTGCATGTCAGAAGTTTCTTAATGAAATAGAAGAGGATTTGAGAAGTCACTCAAAATGTGCCCTGATTTTTCTTTCTGCAGCACTAATCATACTTTCTATGGCAAAATGAACCCCATCATTGTGTTCCTTTTTAAATTAAATGTTATAAGAGTTACCACCTTATTCCAATCAAGATGGCTTTAGGTGTGCAAAACGTTTGTCATAAGTAGGACTGTTAGCCCTCTAGTTGTTCTTTAGAACACTCTGGGAAGCTGCAGTAGAACACAAAGGAATCAACTGACAGGCTCTGCCCTTGTTGGATGTACATGTTTTACTGAGAATGTCAGACTTCATTCTCACATGACTGAGAAAGATAATTTGAATTTACAGAAAATATGCTCTCAGTTTAGCTTATAGATCACCTTCCAAACCTCTGTGGGAATAGCATGAGAAAATAGTTTTCACCCCCAGTCACAGATCTGGGCCCAAACCATCGTTTGGATGCTTGATTCTGGTCCAGGGAAGACATGGCTTGGCAGTTCGGGCTGGACTGTTCCCATGAGGCACAGGGTCAAGACTGATTTGCATATGGCCAGGTCTGAACTGGGGTGGCGTGGTGAGCAAAATAACGATGGATTAAATCCAGATCTGTGACTGGGGGTGAATGTTTTGCCAATGTGCAACATTCCGTCCATCATCTTGTGTGTTTCGCTGTTCGCCTTATGTGTGATGGGTATGCCCAGACGGGGGTCCCGTGCTCACTTCGCCACTGGAGTCAAGCTATCCTGGCTGAAGAGGGGTGAAACCCCGAAACCGGTCCTAGGATGCTTGATTCTGGTTCAGGGAAGACATGACTTGGCAGTTCGGGCTGGACTGTTCCCATGAGGCATAGAGTCAAGACTGATTTGCATATGGCCATGTCTGAACTGGGGTGTTTTTTTGAGCAAAATAACGATGGATTAAACCCAGATCTGTGACTGGGGGTGAATGTTTTGCCAATGTGCAACATTCCGTCCATCATCTTGTGTGTTTTGCTGTACAGAATTTTTCACTGGGTTTAGGGATGCATTTAGGCAGAAGTTGCCAAGGTGTTGTAACTGGGTGTCATTGAGAGATCTCGTAGTCTTTTGTCTAGTCCTGTGGTTCTAGTACCAAAGCAAGGGTCTACTGACTTGTGGTTCAGCGTGACTACTGAACAATCACTGAGGTAATCACAAACATTGACAATCCAATTACCAGAGGGGGTGAGCTTGTGGATTTGTTAGATGCTGCAAAGTACCTTCAAATCTTGGGTCTGACCAGTGGCTACTGGCATATTGCTTTAGCATTGTTCTGTCTTTGGCACCAAATGTAAGGAGAAGCTGGCATTTCCTATGCCAGAGGGTTGTATCAGTTTAAAATTATGCCCTTTGCATTGAAGAATGCCCCTGCCACTTTTCAATGGCTGGTGATATATGTTCATGCAGGGTTGGAGGAGTTCTGTGTGGTCTACTTGAATGATATTGCAGTATTCAACAATTCATGGAAGGACCAACTGAGATAGAATGGACGGGTGTTGGCAATAATACAGGAGGCAAAACTGACCATCAAGGCAACCAAGTGTCAGGTGGAGCACTCTGCTGTAGTCTACTTTGTGCATAAGGTGGGAAATGGGAAGAATGTCCCCTCGGATGCCAAGATCTCGCTTGTGATGGAGTGGGAGATACCTACAACCCAGACTGAAGAGAGGGCCTTTTTAAGGCTCACCAGGTATTATAGGAACATTGTAGCCAACTATGAAAGCATAGCTGCTCCATTGACTGTTTTGGTCTCTACGACGCAGCCCTTGGAGGTTATATGGACTGCAGAGTGTCAAAAGGCAATTGAGAAACTGTAGAATGCACAATGCACTGCAACGTACTGAAACCGCCCGACTACAGTAAGCCTTTAAATATACAGATGCATGTCTTTGACAAAGGAGTTGGAGCAGTGTTAGCTCAACAAGATGAAAAAGAGAAAGAGCCTCCGGCAGCCTTTATTAGTAGGATATTACTACCCAGAGTGCAGATCTGGATGGCTAGCAAAAGAGAGTGCTTTGCCATGGTGTGGGCTTTGCTTTAGGTTCTGCCCATATTTGTTTGGCACTAAGTTTGTAGTGCAAACAGATCATATGCCACTAAAATGGTATTTTGTAATGATTCCCCCTGATAAATTTGCAACACTGCTGCCTTCCAAATTTAGACCCAGGGACAACACTTCCTGTCTCTATTGAGCAGCTCATACTAAGCATCTTATCTGCTTCCTATGATTATTGTTGTACTTAGAATGCTCCACACTACCTATTATCCTGGCATGGGTGCTGCATGTTATAGTAGGTAATGTCAACTGAAAATGACATACTTTATTGCAATGAGGAATGTGTGGTAAAACGTCCCAGTGTTTTGCTCATTTAAATACTGCTGTTTGCTATGTACGAATATGCAAAAGTGTTGAGTGTAGATTTAGGTTCCGCATATAGGTTTCCCGATTTATGCCCTTATATAGGTACAATTCATATTGCCCTTATTTAGGCATAGTAAACCCAGCCCTTATTTAGGCATTGTCCATGCTAACCAAATACAGGCATGGTCTTCTACATCCGTCAATCCACGTCACAACGAGTTCTTGGAAAACCAGACTTTTAAGCCTTTAGGAATTTCCCTTGCTTGGATATTGATTTCTCCTAGAACTCATTTAGTATGCATGAACATCTATTCCTTAGGGGTTCACTCATGACGTTCCAATACCCGACTTTTATGTCAATACAGGCATTCCTAAAACACCTTCAAGGTATAAATATACCTGCACTTGCCTTGGCAAACCACGGTTCCAGTACGGTCCAGTTCAACTGCATACTTGTGGTTCGCCACAGCAAGTTCGGAAGGAGATCGAGTTCCCACCTAATGCACTGACCAGACGCTGTCATCCTCCTCGCAGAGAATCCAGTTCCAGTGTTTCTGACTCCCCTTGCGGGGTGTTGGATATCGAGTCCCGGAAAGATATTCCAACCTCACACATTCTAAGGTATGGAGCAGACTAGAACTTAGAGAAACTTTTGGCAACTCTTGGCAAAACTAAAACTATAGCTAGCTATACTTTAGAAAACAGCACCTACTTCTTACCTCGGACTACACTTAGGTTAAGTACACTGGGGTAGAACTGTTTAGAAGCATCAGATGAGTATCCACATTTTAGCCTGTGCTATTTACGTATGTATTTTATGAATATATGTCATAGCTACAAACCATGCTATTGCAGTATTATTTTATCTTACTGCTAACTCTGTACGTATTGTACTTCGCATCCTGTCTTACGATTGCAGCAGTTCATTTCTCTTGCACGAGAAATAAGACTGTTCAATAAACCCTTTTTATTGAAACGCCAGTCTATCTATTTCTTTGTAACTCCGTAGAAACGAAGCATGCACAATTGACTGAGTGAAACTGTTATCTATTGTTTCCATGATTCTTAAATTATTTCGATTCTAAGGGAAACAAAGTTGTCATGTTTATGCTGTTGTCAGAAACGAATCCCTTCTTGTATTTTCGAGAAGTTTCTAGTGACCTCTGAGTTAGCTGGCACACACAAGTAATTAAGTTTAATGTACTCGATAGAGACATACTGACCTCAGTCCTATGTCAAAACTATAGTGTATATTATTCCAATGCGCAGAGCCTATCAGGGATATAGGAACTACACAACAAAAGTGTTAAAGAAAAATTAAAAAGAAAGAATCAGAGAGCGCTTATTGACAAAAAATTAATACATTTTGTCAGGCACACTTAGAAAATTTGTGATTGTGACGCTCTATATCTATTTTTCTCCCAAATGCGCAGATGTTGGAAACAAATTAGTCTGCATTTCGTGTATATACCAAATACAGTAAAAATATGTCACAAAATGCAAGTTAAGAAAAGAAGAAAAACAACTTAAAGGCATTTGCATCTGATCACAAGAGCATGCACCCACAGTGTCGTAGAATGTTTCTGCACTTTTCAGAGAACCACAGATGACATTATCATATAACAAGCTGAGGGTGAATTAAAATGTTTGGGTGGAAATTTGTCCGTACTTCTCTTGGTAACACAGAGAGGAGTGCACACCATGCTTAAACATCTGACATTTACAACAGGTATTTTATATTAGGTTAAAGGTAATTCATTTAGTGATCTTCAAGCGTTACCTGTCACTGATTGAAATATGAGACATATATTACACACATTTCTCGACAGGAGTACTGAATATTGCCAAGAGCTGTTGTATGTGTGACGTTGCATGTATGTTACTTTCCATTCTTCTGTCATGTATTGAGGTTATAGTTTTTAATGTTCCCCTTGCTGTGCAAGATATTCTGACCAGAGCCTTACAAAGCTGTATGAAACTCATTAGCAGTAGCACCACTGAAGTGCAAAAGTCGTGTGAATTAATATTTTTCACACATAACCTTTCAAGGCTTCGAGATGCTAAAATACTCTTATTGTTGGGTGTAACATAACAAATTAGAAAAAAAAACTGTTTTCTTTCCGTCTGGTTCTATTCAGGTATCTTGCAACTCCAGTCACCTTTGGCAGTCTCTCTCCATAAATGGATGTTAATTACTGCGCCATTTGTCTGAAATTCCCAATGACATCTGCATCAGTAGGGATGATTAATGTTTCTATAATTTCTAATTAACCCCTATGACCCACAGTTTTAATAATAATCTACAAGCAGAGAATTGGAGCCTTCTATTGACAACAATGAGCGTCCCCCAACAGGTGTCACCTGTTCATAATTAATATGTTTTTCTAGGTCATGTGAGTTTCCTTGTTGTTAACTAATTTGTGAAAGGTTTAGCTTAATGGGAAATCGTACTCTGTCATTTATTCCATTGAGTATGTTTTTGCATTTGCAAGTAAATTGTTGGATCTTTGACAGTGATATATGCCGGATTCAAAATGTAAAGTTTGGCTGTGTGACATTTGAAGTATAACTAAAACTGAACAACAGTCATCAGTTATAATTCCTAGAAAGCACAAAAACTAATATCCCTCTCACTTTCAAACAGTTTAAAAGCTACTGACTCTCTTTTACAATTATGCCAGATAATCAAACAAACTCGTATAAAATGTGTTTGTAATAAACAAGATATTTAAACTTTTTCTGAATTACTACAAATGCTCTAATTAATTTATAATACTGCGCTGGCTTAAAGAAAGCATATATCACGCGCTTGATACGGGCTGCCGAAATATAAGTTCTGAAATGTACGAGCTTAATTAGTGCAGGATGTGGATGAATGGGGGAATTTCGAAGCAAAGCCCTAAGGCACTGTAGTAAACGTCAAAGAAGACGTAAAAATACGATTAAAGGTGGATTTTTAACAGCTATTTCTACCTCTAGTGGTTGGTGCTACCCTTCACCCCCTCCTAGTTTTTAACTCTTGCTATATGTAATCTAGATTTGAGGACAGTGAAAGAAAAAAATGAAATTATTATATTGTACTTCAGCTGGCAAATAGTCATAACAATAGGTGTAATCTACAATATCATTCAATTCAAGAAGTTCTTACGATATGGCTTTTCCCTTCACAATACAAAAGAGACATACCATGCAACATAGAGTATACACAATGAAAAATAATCAGATTCACAGGGTTCATTAAAAGGTGTAATCATTCAAAGTTGCCTCTTCTATATTTGTATGTCAAACCAGTTTATATTTTTTTAACATTCTCTTAGTAGATAGGGTGCTGTTCTGCCCTTCATGCAGCACATTACAAAAGCATTTGTGTCTGCGCTCTGTGCATGAAAAGTAATGATGTCACTGTTCTCCTTAGGTCCAGTAAAGATTTCAGTACTGTAAACCTGAGCCCAACCCTTGGAAGCTATAGCACAAAGCAGACAGGATTAACTTACGAAAATGTGTAAAACATTTAGAGGTACGAGAACAATTAAAAAGGAAAAAACACTACATAAAAAAAATGTCACTCCAGTTTAGAAATTTAGGGCCCGATTCGGAATGGTAAACTGATGTCTAAGTTTAGGCTTGAAGTCCAAGTTTAGAACTGCAGACTACATTTAGACTTCAGGTCTAAACTTAGAATTCGGGTCGAAAGTCAGACTTTAGATCTAAAGTTAGACTTCACGTCTAAAATTAGACTTCAGGTCGAAGTTTACCTATGTGAATTGAGCCATAAGAGAATATTTGAATTGACAAAATTACACTAGAAGTGACTAAAATCTAATAAGGGCTTACGGAGGTTTGAATTAAAAAAAAGTCAATAAAATAGAGGAAAAAGAACAAAGCGCCAACCAAGGGAAACTGACAAGGGTAAGGTTTAAGGCTGACTGCGATCGAGCGTGGGTCAGATAAACGGGTTGGATTGGTCCCAGTCGTAGAGTTATGTTCACACTTAAAACAATTTCAAGAAGGTATGGTCCTCAACATGGAAAGACATCAACAAAGGTGGGAAGAGCTCAGAGCAGCAAAAGTCTGGGGTTTCTGCCCGGGAAGTCCTTGACGTCATTGGAGGCCGGTCAACATCAAACTCCCAGAGCACATTTTCTACTACTGAGAAGAATGTAGAGGGGTCTATAACGAAGTTAGGCCCAGCAATGATGCACACTTGGCACATCAGCTTGGCAGTTTGGAAGATTGTTCCCACTGTTCTGTCAGTTCTCCAGACAAAAAGTTAGAAGAAGTTTTTAAATCCCAGGTTTTCAGGTTAGGCTAGAGGAGTACACTCAATCCCAGCCAATGGTTCTGGGACATCAGGAGCAGCATTTGGGGTTCAAGACTCACTCCAAAAGAAGTTATTAGTAGGCTCCAGGGCAGTTCCAGTTGAAACTCGTCACCTGTGCTCTTTCAAGTAAGTGGACTTCTTGCAATTTTACTGTCCCTGTAGCTTAACAGGTCAGCCCACGGACCCTGGGAGTCCACTCACTTGTACTGGGTACAAGTGGGAGCGGTCTAGCCATGTTCTGAAGAGGGTGCCCAGTGGTGTCTCATCTATGACTGGCGAATGGGTGGGGTGACTTTTAGCCCCTCCTTAGCCAATGAATGAATGAAATGAATGAAAAGATTTTATAAAGCATGCAATTACCCTACGGTGTCTTAGCGCTATAGGCAGAACATCAGAACCGGTCCGATACTGAAACACAATAGATTGTAACAGCGAGAGTAATCAACAGTTTTGGTAAATAGCCAAGTCTTCAGCTGCTTCCTAAATTGCATCAGAGAAGGTTGAAATACTCCTGAGGCGGAAAGCCGGGAGAACTCTGTCTGACTATTTTAAAAATTGTGATTGTACTCTGTGTATTTTATAGCACTTTTGCACTTACTTGAGCTCCTTGACCTGGGTGCAGCTGGGCAAGCACTAGCTCTGCAGATTCGAGCGTTGTTGCAGGCGGGGAACCGCGCTGCCGCCATCGCGCGCCTGACCCTCCAGACACGCCCACTCGCGAGGCCACGCCCATTTCGGGGCCACACCCACTTCTCCTGACCTTTATAATCGCAGCGAACCTCCAGCGCGCCAAACATTTGAAATACTCCTGAGGCGGAAAGCCGGGAGAACTCTGTCTGACTATTTTAAAAATTGTGATTGTACTCTGTGTATTTTATAGCACTTTTGCACTTACTTGAGCTCCTTGACCTGGGTGCAGCTGGGAAAGCACTAGCTCTGCAGATTCGAGCGTTGTTGCAGGCGGGGAACTGCGCTGCCGCCATCGTGCGCCTGACCCTCCAGACACGCCCACTCTCGAGGCCACGCCTTCCGCCCCTATATCAATGCGCCCTCCACGGACGCGCAGCGGGCGAGCGCAGCGGGTGCGCCGTCATCGCGCCGAAGTCGCGCCTAAGTCAAGCCCGTCTGCACTCGTCCGCGATCGTACGCGGTCCAGGGCCATACCCCATGCCCCTCGGGACGATCACATACGGTGGAGTAAGCTGGATTTACTTGCCTTACGCCGCAATGTGAATGAATCATGCAAGCATAAACTGCGAGTAGAAGACAACTTAGGCTGCGAACATTGCCACTTCTCCTATGATCTTGGTAGGAACACGAACAGTGCGGACTACATTATGCACTGCGGACTGCTTAATGTGCGCTCATTAAGGAAACACAAGTTAGATCTACATGATTTACTCACTGAGAGGAATTGGGACCTTGTGTTCCTTACAGAAACGTGGTTAGATAATGAGTCTACATCTGATGCCCTTGAGGCACTTCCAGTAGGATACACAATACACAGACAGGACAGACCCATAGGCAGAGGAGGGGGCATTGCAATTGTAATCCGAGAAAGCTTGCAATGCCAATTCGACAGCTCTCCCACCCTGGATAGTGAGGCAGGGAGTTTCACTATTAAAGTGACTAATAGCTATACGATAAAGGGCATGTTAATCTACAGACCCCCAGGCCCTATAGCCAAGTTTGAGGAAAGTCTGGTTGAAGGCATTATGGAGACTGCTTTATGCAACGATAAATTCTTGGTACTCGGAGACCTTAATTTACATCTCAATAACCCCTTAGACAGCGTCAGTAAGAATTTCAGTCAGGCATTAGGAGCCCTCCAATTGAATCAAATTGTTAGCGGTCTGTAGTGTCCTAGCATGGACACGTTCTAGTGTTCAGCAGTGTGTATCCCACTATACACCCACCCACCACAGACGTCACTGGGTCAGGTGACGCTGCTAATAAAAGGGCCGAGCGCACGTGCTCGTGGCCAGTTAACCCACTACCCAACCATGTGTCCTGTGTCCATGATTCCCAGCATGAGGGCCTAGGGCCCCAACACCACAATGGCGACGAGGGTTGTCAGCCACAGCGTGCAGCAGCGCCCAGCTGTGTTGAAGGGGGAAGAGAGCTACCAGGTGTGCACCCCCAGCAGGCACGGACGGCGCCCGAATGCCGCCGGGCGTGTGAAGAGCCCCGGGCATAAGCGGTGACCGGGAGCCCACCCCGCACCGCCACGAAGACCGGTAGGCGGACGCTGTGCCCCAGGGCGGAAGCGTGGCAGTCGGGTGCCCACCCGACCTGCCGCTGTGCCTAGAAGCGCCCAGAAGGAGAAGTGTGAGCCGTGCGGAGCCCACCCGCACCGGCCGCGACGCCGAGATAGAGCCGGAGAAAGTCGGGTGCCCACCCCGAGCCTGTCTAGCCTGCCGCTGTGCCCGGTTCAAAGAGTGGACCGAGCGGAGCCCACCCGCGTCGGCCACGACCCCCTCACCGGAGCCTGTGTCAAGCGGAGCCCACCCGCGTTCGAGGACGCCCAACCGGGCAGAAGGTGAGCCCTGGAGGCCGAGCAGCACGGGGGCAGCACGAACATACCCCCACCCCGCGCGGCGAAGGCGAAGACAGGGAGCTGCCGGGTCAGAGCGCTGCGAGCGCGATGGTAAATGCAGCTGAAATGGCGCCAAGTTCGGATGCAGCCCCGGTGTCTATGTCCCCCGCAGTATTGAGCGCGAGGTAACCGCTCATCCAACACTGAAGGCAGCGGGAAGAAAGTGAACCAGCGGGTGCCTACCCCGCATACAGCCCAACTCAACCTGAAGCGGCACCGGCGTAAAAGAGGAGCCCACCCTCAAGCGCCGCATCGTGATCCCGTCTCCCCGCCCGCTCCCCGCGCGACATGCTGGCCGAGTGAGGCTGCGGGGGCGGGAGGGAAAGAAAGCATCGGCGTGCGGCCCGAGGCCGCTTGAGAACTGGAAATTAAAGCGGAGCTCACCCGCAGTGCCAAGTGTCCCTCACAAGCAGAATGGGACCTGTATGCAGCCAGCGCTGCTAGCGGCAAGAAATGCATGAACGCGAGGCTGGGAGGAGCCCAGCGAGTGCACCCCCACCCCCTCCCTGCCGCGCGAAGACTGAAGGAAGCTGCCGCGGGCAGGGAGGGCAGTTTTCAAATGAAACAATGGCCGCCGCCGGCCATACGAGTAGGTCCCCCACCTCGCAGGACCCCCAGCAGAGCCTTCAAGAGCAGCACGCAGCCAGCACTGCCACGAGGGAACAAAACACGGTGCGTGATAGCACCAACTGCCCCTATGCTCAATAGGGTGATGTCTCGCCCTCCATGCTGCCCACTGAAATGCCTGTGGCCCCCCTGCCTCCAGAGAAAAGTAAAGTGATAAAAAACTTACCTGCTGCCCAGCCCCTCTCCTGCACTTCACTGGTCTGCCTGGCTCCAGCTCCCCTCCGGCTCTCCTACTCACGAGTGAAGCCTGGAGAAAAGGAAAACAAGGCATAGAGTTCTGGCAGCGCAGAAGGTTGCTGCTGAAGCCAAAGAAAAGCAACACTGCCACCCAGTGGCCACTGGTGGTATTGCAGAAACAAGAAAACAAACAAGCATGCAGCAATCCAAGGAAGTCCAGCAGCCACAGGAGACCGACGGCTCGCAGCGCAGGGGAGAAGAGGCAGCAAGGCACGTACCGCAAGGTCTGACGGATGCGCGATGGTGAGCGCACGGGAATGCGACGGAGGCGCACAGGAATGTGCTAGAGGCGCAGGAATGCGACAGAACTGCAAGGGTGAAGAGACAGTGTGCCACAGGGATGCAGCGCCATCCCGCAGCGACAAGGAGGAAGAAAAGGAAATGGTGTCAAGCCACATCCACCCCAGCGAGGACTGCGCTGTCGCCGCATCAAGTGGAGCGAACCCTCGAGAGAACAAACGGACTCAGCGCAGATGTACCCAGGACGCGGAAGGTACACTGCAGCGCCTACAGGAGAGGAACCCACTGAAGAGGATGGGCGCAGCAAGTATCCGACACTGGCGGGCAAGGATGCAGAGCAACACCCAGTGGCGCCAAGAAGCCACCACATCAAGTGATCATGGTACAAGGAGCAACGCTACACTGAAGATGTACCACGACGGTACGAAGAGTAGCACGCACCAGAGCCTGACAAGGCAGCAGACAAAGGTAGTCACACGACGCGACACACCTCGGGAAGCCAAACGGTCGCACCACAAAGGTCAAGCCGACCAGCCAAATGGTCGCACCACAAAGGCCAAGCCGACCTGCCAAATGGTCGCACCACAAAGGTCAAGCCGACCAGCCAAATGGTCGCACCACAAAGGTCAAACCGACCTGCCAAATGGTCGCACCACAGAAGCCGACTCGCCAGGAGTTGCACAAAGAGGTCTGACGCAAGACCGAAGATATCCTGCCAGTGATCGGCAGCGGACCGACAAGTGGTCCAAGAAGCTCAAGAAGAACCGACGTAACTGGTGAAAGGGAGAAGAACGAAGCGGACCATGAGCATGGCCCCACGAACTTCAACCAAAGTAATTGGTGAAAAGGAGAAGATGTAGAGAAGGTCACGACCCTAACTCGGAATGCTGAGGAAGATGAAGAGAGTGTTCTCGGACGAGGACAAGACCAGGGGGAACACGTGCAGAGTGCGCGCGCTGCATGGAGAAGCCTGGCCAGATAAGAGGAGAACAGAAACGGTCCAGAGTAGGTCGTGAAGCGAAGAGAGGAAGAGACCAGTGTGGCACGTCCGCCACTACAAAGGAAGAAGATATCGGAGTGGCACGTTTGCCACTACAAGAAGAGAAGGAAGATGACATCGGAGTGGCACGTCTGCCACTTAAAGGAAAAGGGGAAAGAAAGATCTGAGTGGCACGGTTGCCACTGCAAGAAGGAGAAGAAGTCAGAGTGACATGACATCCTCACGGAGAAAGGAATAGAGGAAGGAGAGAAGAGTGTGGCAAGACTACTCACACCTAAAAGACAAGGAAGGTGACAAGCGTCAGAACACAGTGCGCAAGTCCAGAAGAACACCCGTGGCACGGTGAAAAGACCATCTGTTTGATGATGCCTTCAGCACACCTGGGATCTGCAGAGGTGAGCAGGCCGGACCATTCGAAACACCCACCTTTGGGGTTACACGGACACTGGTCAATGCCAGCCGTGGTGACTCAGGGGCAAAGGCCTCAGGGATGCCGGTGAGAGAGAGTATCCCCGCGACGAGAGATGGTCATCAGCCGCCCTTCAGCAAAGGTCTCAGGAGGATGAAGACTTCGCGTGCTAAAGACAGGAGCCAACAGCCACCCTCCAGGTCTGACTGCGGAATCTGAGGTGAGACCTGTCGTCTCCTCCGCACCCGTACTTATCGGCATGAGAGTAACACGATACAGGACACTTAACCCAGGCCAGATCTGATGAAGAGGGCCTCAAGGATATCCCGTGGCAGGGGAACACCTGTGAGAGGGGCATCCTGGTGAGAGGGGTGTCTTGCGAATGACCCGTCTTTCTGCAAAACAGAACACACGCCACAGATAAAGAAAAGGACTGGACTAAAAGATAAACGGCAACATCTAGCGCTGAACCACAAGAACTCAACAACTGCGTTTGTCGCCAAGAAAGTAAAGCGAAGAAAAGACTGTGAGAGCAACTTCAAGGCAGAGCCGTCAAACAGACTAGATCCATCGAGCACCCCTGACTGGTGCCACAGTGAACTGGTGATCGCCCGCGACAGGAAGAACATCGTCCGCGACAGGAAGAACATCGTCTGTGACTCCAGGCTGCTGAAGCGTGAGCGACTCTGCAGAAGTTTGGTCACTGTATTACATCTGTATATATATTTCTTTCTCCCCTAGGTTGGACATTTGACTCTGGGTTTTTGTTATTAAAAATTGGGAGGAATGTAGTGTCCTAGCATGGACACGTTCTAGTGTTCAGCAGTGTGTATCCCACTATACACCCACCCACCACAGACGTCACTGGGTCAGGTGACGCTGCTAATAAAAGGGCCGAGCGCACGTGCTCGTGGCCAGTTAACCCACTACCCAACCATCTGTCCTGTGTCCATGATTCCCAGCATGAGGGCCTAGGGCCCCAACACCACAGCGGTCCAACACATCAGTTGGGTCACCTGCTGGATCCCATATTTGCAAATTGGGGGGAAATAGAAGCCAACACCCCTATTCCCATCCCTTGGTCGGATCACTATCTAGTCCCTTTCACTATTCGTATTCCTGGAAGTAGACCCCCGCAGCCAACATTATTGTATCACCTTAGGCGGAATTGGGCTACTTTCTCCCAGCCTAAATTCTGCGAGGCACTGACTAAGGGGGGGGAGCCCGGGGGGGGATGACGCTGACACGGCTAATACTAATCTTTAGAATCGCATCACTGAGGCTTTGGACTTTATAGCTCCTCTTCAAAAAGCCAAATCCGGGGGCCGTGTTCAAAAAACCGCCCCATGGTTCAACGAGGAATTAAGAGCCTGGAAAACCGCACTGAAAAGAATCGAAAGAGATTGGCGCAGGACTTTCTCCAAAGAATCTAGAGCCACCTACTTGACAAAGAGGCGACTTTACCATGGCCAAATCAGAAAATCCAAATCAGCATACTATGCGTCTAGAATCAGTGAAGCTGGTAATTCAACGAAAGAGCTGTTTTCGCTCTACAAAACTCTTTCGAGCGGAAAATCAGCCAATGTCCCAGTTGATTGTTCCCCCGAATCGTGCAATAGAATTGCAGACTTCTTTTCAGAAAAAATAGCCAAAATCTACGCAACGTTTCCAATGCAGCCTATAACTGGGACAGAATTTGTTGAAAGCCCTAGGGAATGGGGAGATAGACACAGACTGACCAACTTTTTCGTCCCGCCCCCAGAAGATCTCCTAAAAATTTGTAGATCCGTGAGGTCGGGTTCTCCGCGGGACCCTACCACACCTAAACGTCTAGCGGATAGTCTGGTGGTATTAGAACCCTACATCAGACATCTACTAGACGTGTCTTTTAGAACCATGACAGTACCTAAAGACTGGAAAAAGGCAGTGGTCCTACCTCTAAGGAAGAAACCTACCATTAGTTTTGAGAAACTCGAGAACCTGCGACCAATCTCACTCCTACCATACCTAGCCAAAGTAGCCGAAAAAACGGTCAATCTTCAACTGATGGATTTCGTTGATAAAGCCGCACTATTACACGATTCTCAATTCGGCTTTCCTCCCCGTCACTCTACAGAATCTGCACTACTGACAGCGGTGGAATCCCTACGTCAGGGGGCGGATGAGGGTCACACCATGGCCCTCATCCTATTGGACCTGAGTGCAGCATTCGACACTGTAGCTCATGCCAACTTGCTACAGTGTTTGAATAATGGAGGAATATCTGAAGCTGCACTCCAATGGATCCAATCCTTCCTGACTGGGAGAAGCTTCCAAGTCCGCCTGGGTGATCACTACTCTAGAGACATAGGTCTGGGACAGGGCGTTCCCCAGGGATCGTCCCTGAGCCCAACTTTATTTAATCTCTATGTTTCTCCAGTGGCCTCAATTGCCGTGACTCATGGATTGAAAATTGTGTCATACGCCGATGACACACAGTTGGTTATCTCTCTCTCACGAGTGCCCGGACTTGCTATGGACAGTTTCAGAGCTTGCATGCAAGATCTTGCAACCTGGATGTCCACCAATTGCCTGAAATTAAATGGCAACAAGACCGAGGTACTCGTGGTGGGGGGGAGTCCTTCCGTTTGGTCGTCGGCATGGTGGCCTCCAGGCCTAGGGCAGGCACCTATGCCTCGTCACGAAGTTAAGAACCTGGGCGTATGGCTTGATGCTGACCTGTCTTTTGGACCCCAAATAAACCGAGTGGCGGGTGTCTGTTTCAGCATTTTAAAAATCTTACGCAAGGTCCTGGCTCTCCTTCCTATGTCCGCCCGAAGAACGCTGGTACATGTCCTCGTGACATCGCGCCTAGACTATGGCAACCTATTGTACTTGGGAGCCACCTGTAAGGCAATAAACCGCCTCCAGGTATTGCAGAATGCAGCAGCCCGCCTCATCCTTAAAACTCCTAAAAGATCGGATTCGAAAGCTGCCCTTCACACTCTCCACTGGTTGCCAGTTAGAAGCAGAGTGGAATTTAAAGCCCTCTGTACCTGCCATCGCATTCTTGCTCGGAAAGCGCCTACACCACTCCTGAACCTAGTCATCAAGCATGTACCTTCTCGCGCTCTGCGCTCTTCTCACGGAGGTCTACTTGTGGTCCCTAGGGTCAGAAAGGCTCGCATGGGTGGACGCTCTTTTCGCCATTTGGCAGCGAAGCGCTGGAACGCCCTGCCTCTTAATCTCCGCCTACACCCCTCAGAATCCAGCTTCCGGAAGAACTTAAAAACACACCTTTTTTCAAGATAGTCGAGCCTACTCCTCACTGCTGCTCTGAGTCTTTCAGCTGTAGCACGGGGACACGCTTCCTAGCGTAACCAAGCGCTTTATAAACCTCCCTAATAATAATAAAAGGTTGACAGCGCAGCTTAAAAAGTAATGATTTCCAACATTCTCCTGCCCCTACCTCCTCATCTTGCTTTATTTGATCTGGGAATGGATAGGGTTCCCTGGGGTACACCTAACCATATTTGAAGTGGTTATGTGTTCCCGAATGCAAACAATCCCACAGTACCTTTATCCACCTAAAACCAAGATGGCATAAACCTTCTTCCCCCATCAAGAGCTCCACCATAGAGGTGTTGACAGAAAAATGAGCAACCCTTGGTCTGTGATCACCCAAAACAAGTTATGGGGGGAGCACTTCCCCCACTGAACATGGAGCCTGGCTGGGGGACAGAGGAAGAGGGCTGACCCAGGTGCTACCTACATCTGACTGTGAAAGAGTAGGACTCTCTGAAGCCAAATATGTTCCAGGGCACTGGCCAGATGGCCATTCTGTCTGAGCAACAGAGCACATCCACACACCCAAGGACTTTGTCTTTGTTCAGTGCTGGGAATTTAACATCTCATCAAGGAGCAATTCAGCTCCTGGCTGACAGTGGGAAGCTCATGCAAATGGATGCCTTGAGGCTTTAGTTAGGGTAGAAGTGGCTTTTTTAAAATAACCATTTTCTGACTATTTAGTACAATTTCAACTTTACAAATGCATTGGATTTGCCATAAATATTCTCAAAAGTCCAATAATGAACTTTTCAGATGAGTACCAGGCTGAGATAGCTTTATTAACTTTAATAATGCATCCTAATGTTTTCCTATGGAAAAGCTAACCCTGCTACAGTGAAAATAGGTTTTGCGGCCTTGTCGCTGTAAGGACATGCTTTACATTACACTTTTACTTGTTCTGCTACCCTGCTTTATTGGTCATTAAGGCCTACTTAGGGGTGCTGTATTAATATTTAAAAGGGGGAGGTTCTGCCTGATTAAAAGGTTTATTTTGAAAGGCTGAGGTTTGTAACTTAAAATTGCACAGCAAGGTTACTGGTGGCAGGCAGCAGTCATGTTTTACACTGTCACTCTAGTGGTGGCCCTATTTGTGCAACAGTCCCCTAGTGAGATTTAACTTACAGGTTCTGGGTACATTTTGCACCATGTGCTAAGGATTTACAGGTATATTCAGCATTAGAAGTATAGCTAGTTTCGGGTCAGAGCACATGCACTGGGGCACTGTTAGCTGAATCCCAATGCACAGAGGCAAAAAATAAGCAGCATCAGCCCAAAATATTAGGGTGATCATGCAAAAAGTGGTCTTTTTCTACAATTCTCCTTTGTTGTTTACACGTTTGTGCAGAATAATCTACAAAGGTGTATTTGTTTTGCTAAGGGTTAATAAGTGAGAAATTGCGATGTTTGTCTATTTTAACGTTTTTGTCATAGTCATATTTTGTCCCTTGTCCTGTCTGTTAACTCAGCTTCACCTGGTTTTAAGATATATTGGTAAGGGGGCAGTGGTATCTCTGAGGGATTAGTTAATGGGGCAGATGCTGTTGGGTTAGTCACTATCAGTGAGGCCATCATTCAGGTATGACTTTCCAAGTCCAGCCAAAGTTTGAGGCTGTATACCCTGTGAAAATGTAGCTCTATGCTCTTTAATCCCTCACTCTGCATCCTTTTCAGTGAGCAGCAGGCATATCATGTTTCTTTCCAAAGCTATACGCATTTGTTGGGTGTGCATTCCGTGCTATCGAGGTACAAACTGCATGCACATACTTACGGAGGGAATAATGTGCAGAACTTCATGTTTGTAAATTATTGGTGCATGGGATTGCTGAGTGCATTATATTTAGGGCTCCCGGTTTTCTGTTGTTACTGATTTTTACAGATAATTACAGACAGAAAACAAAGTGTTTCCTGTCTGTAGTTATTTTTAAAAGCGGAAAATATAGAAAATTGTGCTTCTTCTAGGTGACTCTTCATGCTTATTTTTGTGATTTCTAGGACAACATCTGAGCAGATAGGCAGCATGGGAAGTTAACAATTGGTTGAGATTTCCCTAAATTCAAGTGTATAGTAGCTTATTTGTATTATAAAGCTCATATTTAGTTGTAGGTGTATTGTTTTGCTATATTTGGCTGTTTAATTTTCTAAAACGCAGCAAAGTATGAGTGCATGTTTATCAGTTAAATAAATGTGGAAATATACCATTTTATGACTCCATATATTCGCAAAACACAATATAAATATGGATAAATACCAATATGATGGTCAAAAAAATTAATATGGATAAATACAGACGGAAATGTTAAAAAAAAAAAACATAAAACCGGGAGCCCTAATTTTAATACCTCTATGCTTTGCTCTGAGAGTACACAGTTCAACTGGTGTGCCGGGCTGCATACATTCAACAAACGGTAAGCACAGGGTCTTAGTGAATTGCTCTGAAGACCAGTTCTGCCTCCCCTGCTATGCAACTTCTGTATTGGTAATTAGTATGTTGTTGAAGCCTGTTACTTGCCGAGAGAAGTACAGAGAAGTTCAAGAAACCATGCAGATGGTCAAATAAAGGCTTCCGGAATATGCATGACTGATTCTTGCCCAGCCCTAATAGGCCTTCTAACAATTGTACCACTAGGTCAGTCGAGGGCCACTGTGTGGTACAGTGATTCTCCAGGTAGAGCTAGCTACAAAACCGAAACTAAAAGCATTGGACAGGCTTCACATTTCAAGTAAGCCAGTGCAGGTAATATTGCATCATCCACTCACTGATTCCCTAAGATTGGATCAAAGCTCACAGTGACTGAAACAAGCTGAAGAAAGTAGCCAGTGCAATGCATTCAGCCCAGTATGTAGCACTTGGCATGGCTTGAACACTTTAATTAGGGAGTGCTTCAAATCTATGGGCTTTGGAGTGCTGCAAACTTGCTTCAGCTCTGGAATATGGAACTGCTATGCACTTGGAAGGTTCACATTTAAAAGTCTCTTATTGTTTTACGGGGTTTGTAAAGGTAGAAAAATCTGCGAAGGCCCAGAGTTTCTTGAATACTTGTTGCAAGCTCATGGATTCTGCTACACTCAGGCCTTCCCTAAACTCTCACCCAGGCACGTATGCAGCACCTGTGCATTTCAGAAAGGAGTTGCCTGGACTTCAGACATGAAAATCCAGGAGTCGCAGGTATTTCTGCAGTCCCATTTCTCATCACCTTCCACTCTCAACATGGCATGGCGACCCGCCTCCTCAATTCTGCCGAACCACTTGCTCCTTTGAAATTCTTTCCTGGGCGTAAGGGATTTGGGAGGCGGTGCTCTGAAAAACAATTCACACTGCTACTGAAATATCCCCACAATGGCACTTTTATTTTAGTTCTGAAACTTTTTTTATAGTATAGATTTGTATTGCCATTTCCAAAGTTACAACAACAGCATTGATTGAGTATATCGTATCACAGTTTGTTTATATAAGCAGATCTTCTGTTAGAACCCCCCACTTCTCTCCCTCCACCCCCCACACACAGGCTACATTCTATGCATGATCAATACATACAGGGGCAGATTTATAAGCCCTTGCACCACTTTTGCGTCACTTTTCCCATGTTAAAAGTGACCCGAAAGAGGCGCAAGCTAGGGGCTTGCAAATAAGCCCCACAGTACTTCATCTGTATTGTCACATAATGGAGCAAATTACAAAGATGCAAGCAAAGCACATATGCATGCAGCAGGTTTCGAGGGTCTCCTTAGAGTGTTTACCTCAACCATATCTACCCCTTGCTCGATGGCACCCACCTGATCTATGGGGGTAACTTGTCTGGCAGTGTCAGTAGCTCTGAGAGCATTGCCGACCAAGCCCACAGGCCATCCTAAATTTTTTCATCCATACACGTCTTACTCATGTGGCTCCTTTCAGCTTTCGTTCATTCAGCCAATCAGTAAAGTTTAGCACTTTCGGTGACAGCCATTCAATTGTTATTCTACGCTTTGGCAGCACCAACCCCAGAATAACACATTTTCTGGTTAATTTCTTCTTTTTTCAGCAAACATGCGCCCACGTCTCTGGGTATCCCCCACCCGGTGGCCTTGTTCAGCTTTGCCAGAACTGACTGCCAGTAGTCATGTATATTTGGGCCCCTCCAGATTATATGTAGGAAATTTGCTGCCTGCCCATTGCATCAGGGGCACTCCCCTGAGCACTCTCGGCCTCATTTATGAGCTTTTAACATAGGGCAGCACCGCAGGCCTCCCTGCTGCGCTGCCCTACGTTAAAAGAAAAGGGCTGGAATGAGCCGTACCCGTGAGATGTGGCGCATTCCTGTCGTTTTCCCCTGTGCCAGCTCACAATGGGCTGCCATACACCAGGGCAGACACCTTTGAACCATGGTGCAAGGGTGCCTGCGTTGAGGGCATGATTGTTTTTGCGCAGGAAGGGAAGCCTTCCTGGCCAAAAACAATCACACAAGGCCACGGAACGTCATAAAAAGTGACATAATGGCGCAAGGGGCCTCATAAATGAGGCCCTCTGGATTTATGGCTTGTAATCTACTGGGGGAAAGATATAACAAGTGAATCAGAATTCAAACCGCGCATTGGTGGTAGTGGCTTTTACTCATCCATGTATCCCTTCCCAGGCTTTAGACATTAGGGGCGTCTCTAAATACATATGCCATTTATGTTGGACCGAGAGTTCAGCCAAGAGAGCATCCTCTCTCAGGGCCTTATATATATGAGAGAACAACTTCCTCCCCCCTAACATAGCCAACAGGGTTTGTAGTGTCTGGGAAGCTGATGGAGTCTTGGGGAACAATGGCCAAATATTGCACGCTGTAGCTGCTATTTTAGTGAATTGGAGGAATTGACATGTTCCAAACTGGTATGCTTCTATGGCATCTGCCATAGTGATAAATCTATTGTTACGATAGAAATCATGTGAAGTATCAAAACCGCCCTTCCGCCATTTATGTTGGGTCATAGAATGTTCTATAAGTTTGAATGGGTGCAGTGTCCTGATGTTCATCTTGGACACATGGGGAGTCCTCTTCATACGACCTAAACCGGCCACTCCCATGCCAAACAAACCAGTCTCACTACATATAGTAAGGTTGTCGGGGCCTTTGCCCTCATCAATATTATCCCTGGCAGCGGATCCCTACCGCAGGTGCCCCTCAACAGTCTGTGCTCCCAGTTGTCTTGTTCATACAACCAGTAGTCTGTGTGGTGTAGTTGTGCAGTCAGATAGTAATGTTCCAAGAAGGGCAGTTCCAGACTGCCTTTCCTCCATGCACGCTTCAATGTAGCCAGGTTAACTCAATTGCTGCCAGTGGCCCACAACAACTTGACAATCAACCTGTCTAGATCCAGAAAAAACCTTTTATTTATATCAAATAGGGTTCCTTGGAAAGTATACAAACATCGAGGAAGTACTATCAACTTCACCAAGGCGACCTTCCCCATCAGGGAGTGTATTCCAAAATGTTATTGCAGGTTTTAAGCTGTCAATCACTCTATGTTTGCAGTTTCAAAATCCCTGTGTGCTACCCAAATCCCCAAGTATCTTACCATCTCCATTTCTCAAGGAAGGTTGAGTTGTGGCAAATCCTCCTCACCAGCATCCCCAATGAGAACAATTTAGATTTATTACAGTTCACTTACAGCATGGTGAGTTAATCAAACTCGGCCAGTACTTCTAGTATGATCGGGACTAAGTATGACGGCTACGCAGGTATATTAATGAGTCATAAGCATAGAGGCTGATTTGAATACCCAATCCCTGCAGGGTGCACCCCTGACTAGTCCCCGGCTCAATGTAAAGCTCCACAACACTATACCCCGTACACACGCAACCTTGCCGTGGGGGTTCCACATAGTAGCTACACCCATCTTATATAGGTCCCTCATATGCCAACCTTGTGTAACACCTCCCACCGAAACTCCCATGACAGGGAGTTGAAGGCTTGTTTGATGTCCAGTAGTGCAAGTATAAACTGGTCATCATTCAAAGTAGGTGAATGCATCACCGACAGTCTACGTAGATTGCAAAGATTATTTCTGTGAGGGGTGATCCCTCAATGGTCTTCTGCGATTAACTGGGGGTGGTATGCTAATAATCTTGCAGACAATAAATTGCTGAGCACTTTTACATTCACTTGAGCATCGATAAAGGGTGGTATGAGGATAACACTGTACTATCTCTGTCTGGCTTAGGCAGCGTCACTATAAGCACCTCCCTCATGAACAATGGGAGCAATCCCCCTTCAAGACCTCTGTATATACCTCCAGTAGGCGATCAGCTATTCCTACTGCTCTAATTTGGTAAAATGCAGCTGATAGGCCATCTCCTCCAGGGGCTTTGGCTGTATTTATTGCCCTTATTGCTGCTATGATTTCTTCTCTACTAATGGAGGCATCCAGACTGTATCTTTAATCTCAGGACAAAGAGGGCATTTGTATGGCAACCAAGTATGCAATTCTATCTTGATTGTTTCCCGCCCATGGTGCTTCATAAACCTCCGGTAGGTGCTCTGAGAACACCTCAGTGATGCCGTTGTTGCGAGGTCACCGCAAGCAATCACCTGTTCCGTAATCTGAATATTGGTGTGTATCTGTTTTCATCTCAGAATAGCATCGCAACCATCCTGCGAGCTTTGTCTCCTTCCCTATGTAATCTTTTCCTGTCATTGGTATGAACAAATCTATCTAATCTGTCCCAGGTATCTAGTAGCTCCTTTTCACATTCCTGCCATGCAGGCAATCTGAGGGGATGCTCAACTATCTCTTGTTCCAGGGTCCAAATCTGTTTCTCAATCCCACACTGTGAACAGTGACCCAGTTAGTTGTTTTTAACCCCATATGTGATTTTCATAAATTTCCCTCACAACACTATCTTCATTGCGTCCTACTCCATGGCTCTCATGGACGCGCTATCCAAGTTCTCATCAAAATAATGATCTATCACCTATGCCTCTTCTCCCACAAACACCTGGTCCAACAGCACATCAACACTCATTCTACAGAATGGCACCTGCCTATGCATCTGGAAAGAGATTAGAAGAGGCGAATGGTCTGACAAGTAACATACTAGAAAACATTTCCTACCCACTGAAGAAAAATATCAGATAGCAGCCATCAGACTATGCGACTGTGCATACTGGCAGCAGGCACATAGCTTGAATAAGTTCTGCTTTGTGGGTAGCACATTCTCCATGCATCCTCTAATCCCAGTCCCCTCATCAGGTCATGTAGAGCATTTGTCATTGCTGGCTTAGTATCTACCTTAGTGAGGAGACGATCAACCGCGCCATTTAGTACACAATTCAGGTCACCAGACAAAATTATGGCTGGGTTCATATGTTCCAAGGTTGCAAGCATTACTGCCATAAACATTTGGAATCATCCACATTTGGAGCATACACATTCACCAGGCATACATCTCTGGTGTCCAGTGTCCCAGACACTATCACATAGCTACCCTTAGGGTAAATGTTTACCTCCTTTGCCACAAAGAGAATTTTAGGCGCCAGCCAATCAAAGCTCCCCTGATGTTGCTATAATATGATGTAGCAAATATTTGATGCTGCCACCTGTGAGGCAGATATGGCATACAGGACCCCCAGCTGTGGGTCTCCTGAAGGAAAGCTACGTAAACACTGTATTGGCGCAGATATGAGTACACCCTTTGCTGCTTACTGAATTGACCCAATACCCTGTCGTTCCAGCTGATAAGTTTCCAATCAGGAGTAATAAAGTCCGGAATTCTCCAGCACCATCCTCCCACTGTGCATTCCACTCCTGCCCCAGCTGCCTCCTTTGAGCCCCGCACTGCCGTCCATATTCATAGTCAACATCTTGTAACATGAGCCTCCCCAAAAAACAGAACCGGAGCTGAAAACAGTGAGGAACTCTCGCCACCCACAGGCTGTGAGTCCAAACTTGAAGTCCTAACCCAACCTGGCCAACAATCAGATCCCACTGCTCCAACCCCCCCAGAGAGGCATTAGCCTTCTTTACAGTGAATGTGTAATGCAGAGGGCCAATCATACCTCCAGGCCTCCAAGGCCAGATGCTCTCAGCCTGCTCAGTAGGACTGTGGCCCTCAGTGAACTCCTGAAAACACCTCAACTGTCTTACCATTAGTATTGTAACCCTTGGTGGAATGAAACCGGGCTACCCCCCGCACTCGGTTCCCCACACATAAGAAGACACTTGCCATGTTTCTGAGCAGTGCACATAGGCATCAACATGTATGGTATAGCTGAAGCAACAATTAATTATATCAATACATATACTCAGTGACAGTTATCTAAAGCGCGGAAAACACATGTATTAAGTTCACTTCTTCACCCTTGGTCTTGGTCCAAGGCTTCGCTACTGTACTCTCTGGCATCATGTGTAGTGTGAAGGACTCCTGAGTGTTCGGCAGTCAGTCGAGGTATGTCAACGTGCCATCACGGCAGACTAAGATTCCCCCTGTGCAGTGGACCCCAGTGAGTGGCAAAGAGTCCCCATCGTGAAGCACCATTTCTACTCTTATTACGTTCCAGAGAATGGTGCCGGGGCTGCTCACTCAGTGAATCCAGCCAATCATTGGCTTCACCAGTCCTTACAAAGAAATATGCTTTCCCACCATGCTGGACTCTAAGTTCTGCTGGAAACATGAAGTTGTATCTCATATCCCTGTCTCATAGTCATTTTTTAATAGACCAAAAGTCTCTCAGAAGGTCCTGTACTTTAAGTCCTGGAATATCATTATGCTCAGGCCATCAAACTGGGGTGTTCCATATGCCCAAACATGTTGCAGGATTGCATCTCTGTCTCTAAAATTGAACAGGTGCACTATGAGAGCATGAGGCAGTGGCCCGGGGCTTGGTGGTGGATCTAGCACCCTGTGTGCACATTCAATTGTGAAAAATGTATAGAGTAAGTTTGCCCACCCGTTTGTGACTCAGTCCTCCAGAAATAGCGCACTAGATTGCCCCTCCGCCCTATTGGGAAATCCCATGAAGCTAAGGTTGTTCCTCCAGGAGCACCCTTCTGCATCCTCCAGTCATGCATCCGTGCGTGTTGATAATGACTTTAGTTCTGACACTGTCTTCTTAAGTGTGGTCACCTTGGTCTGCAGATTTTGTATATTACTTTCAGCCTTAGAAATCCTGTCAGATATTTCAGTGAAGTATGCACAGAGCATACCCACTTCCAGAGCCACAGTGTCTATTTTTGAAAGGGTGATCTCGCTTGTACCCCTTATTTCAGCCAGTATTTCTGCTATTTTGGGAGCCCCCTGTTCCCCAGGAGGGGTGCGCAGTGCTGCACCACCCACCGCACCATATGTTTGTAGGGGCTGAGCATAGTTATCTATTTTATTTGCTTGGATTTTCTTTGTCAGTTTATCTTTAGCCATGCAGGACCTCCAGGGCTCTGCCCTCAGCAGAGAGTCAGTAGCCACCTCCAACTTGGTCAAGGACGACCGACACATCACAGTACTCAATACAGTTAGGGGCCCCCCATAATCACCCCTCAGGTGCGACATTATTGTCCCTCCTCAGGGGCTCTGCCAGTAATTCCAGCACTCCCTCTCGCAGGGCTTGCAACACGGCCTCACCGCTGGACAGTCTCACTTTAGATCAGGAGAGTGGATGTCGCTAGGCCATAGTTATGGCCTAGTTACCTGTATGTGGGTCTTGTCCAAGTGTTTTAGCTGATGTTCTGCAGGCAATGAGGGGCCTAATCTCCAGCAGTCGCCCGGGACTCAGGTTTCCCTGTGACCTGAGACCTCTCCACCTCTGTTGGCTCCACTCCAGCCCACTGCTTATGGAGGATGCTGCTGGTCTCTCTGCTCTTCCTTCCAGATGCCAGGGCCTCAATCCACTGGGGGAGCACCTTCTGATTCTTCATCGGTGGCCCACGGCCCCCGCAGCAGCTCTGCTGTGTGTTGAGCACCTTTTACAGACCTGCGGGACACTCTGGTCCCGAGGCGGCGATCAGGTAAGTTGGAAATGCAGGATTATTTAGGATAATGTGCATATTGTCAGGAGCTCCGGGGAAACAGATCTAGGCAACCCTCGTGCCTGGCCACGCCAGCCTAGTTCTAATATTTGTGCTGTCAGAACTGTTTTAGGTGGTTTCATGTAAGACTCAATAAATGCATTCCAAGGGCATGCTTGTGTGATGCTATAGTAACATTGGCTTAATTTTTAATTAGGTGTCACTAGAACAGCAGGTGTTCCTTGCTTTTCTTTTAGGGCACATGAGTGGTTTACAGTATCAGTAGAACACTGCATAAAACCTACCCGTCACAGTATGAATCCCTTTGAGACTGACTCAGACCTTCAGCCAAACAACACAGCCATCTGTTCAGGTTGTGAAGCTAAGTCCCACTGCCACCTGACAGCTTCAAGAAGGCCCCAACGAAAAATGCTGCCAAGAAATTGGCCAGTTATAAGAAGGAGGTTACCACCACTGGTATTTCAGCCCAGACCTTTTTTGGGGAAAAGTTTGAGCCAACCTCACCGGCCTCTGGGGAGCAAGCTGGGAGAATCACTCGCACATCAGCAGCCCCACCCAAACTAGGCCCAAGCCCATGTCTTGCATGGAGGCCGTCACTCTATTCACGGCATCTCCGACAAGCAGTGACTTTAATTTGGAGTTATCTGTTTTGCAAAATAGTACCCAATCATTGCTGGAAACTCAGGTAAGTAGACAACACCAGCTGCAGTGAGCAATAGTAGTTCCTCCCGAAGTAGAAGCATCAAGCTGAGGAAGTAGAAGAAACCCCTCTTTCAGAAGATCCATTGTCCTCCAGATCTCCAGCAAGAAAAAGAAAGGGTAGTCCACCATCTTCTTCTCCAAGCCCCCCTTCGGATGATCAAGACTCCACTTGGATGCTGCTTCAGTCTGAGACATGCCAGGAGAGGCTAGTGTAAAGGAAGGTTCCTAAAAGTCTTAGAGTTATGGATGAAGAAGAGAAGGATGATGACAACACAATGATTATAGATGTTAGCCCAGCCACGATGAAAACTGATTTTACTCCATCTCAGCCTGCTCTGAGGGATGTGGCACAGATGCCACCACTGCCACCAGCTTCCATATTTGCAAGGCCATGGCTGAGGCCTACATGCACAACCACCTCAGTAGAAGAAGGCACTGCAGAGAGCAAATGTCAAAATACCCATCTACCACCACTTCTTCCGGCAGTGGCACCAGTGTCAGAAAGTTGACCTACCCAGTTTGGGACTTCTTTATAGTTAGTGATAAGGAGCCAAACATTGACATATGCTCCATTTTCAGAGTAAGTGTTAGTCGGGATAAGCTTTGTACAAACTATTTTATCAGAGGCTAGGCAACCCATTTGCAAAAACACTATACAATCCGCTGGGAGGCACACCTTAGTCAAAATACTGCAAGGGGTGTTGGTGAAGGTGGTGAGAACAGGGAATCTGATCTGATTATGGTGGAAGGTGAAGGTGAAGAAGAGGATGATATTTTCGCTACGCAAATCAGCCTTGTTCCTAGCAGTGCTTTAGGACCTCTCACATCAGCAACATTGCAATAGCACAAGACTCAGAGTTAGGTTGAGACACCAGCGCAAGAGCTAACAGTACACCAGCACAAGAGCTATCAGTGGCTGCCCCACTGAGACATACATTGAGCCTACCACCTTCTGCTCTCAAGAAGTCACCTGCATCAGTGGCATCAGAAAGAGAAAAAACCCAGGCTGCTATTCCTCGCATGTTTAGGCAGGAAAGACAGTACGAATGCAACCATCCAACGGCACATTTGTACAACGCGAAGATGTTAGCGCAGAACGTCATCCCTTTTCATTTTGTGAAAGGAGCGGGTTTTCCAAGAATTTGTGGCAGCTATCTGCCCGAAATAGAAGGTTCCCAGCCAGACCTATTTTGCCAGAGGTACTGTTCCACTGCTACATCACGATGTGTTGGAATTGGCTGGACAAGCTTTGCAGCAGAGTGCTGTTCACACTATCCACCTGGCGCCAGACCTGCAGACCAGTTGCCAAGCCACTGATTAATTGTGCATCACTGCACACTGGATCTCTTTTGTGGGGGTTAGAGGGAATGATATCTGCAGGTGTTGACACTGCTGAAATTTGTAATGGTGCTCAGAAGCATGCAACAGTAGTCATGTTCGCCATGGAGAAATCACATACAGCTGCAAACATCTTGGATGACTTTAATACAAATGTCTTTGAATGGCTGCCACCCAGAGGGCTTAACATTGGATTTGTTGCCATAGACAATGGCAGTAATATTGTTAAGGCTGTGCGGGATGGTGGCTATTTCAGGGTCCTGTGTCTGGTGCACTGCATCAACATCATTATAGAGGACTGTCTAAAAAAAAAAAGACTGAGTCAGCAACTTACTGTCTACCTGCACAGGAATCTGCACTCATTTCAGCCATTCTTTTACATTCCAGAAGCATTTGAGAATCATTCAGTGTGATAAAAGAATTCCATTTAAAGCACTCATACAGGAGGTGCCAAAATGTTGGAACTCAACTTATTAAATGTTGCTATGTCTGTCTGAGCAGAACAGACCGATCAATGAACATGCCATGCAAAGAGGGGATGCAACTGTGATAGGCATGATCATTGAGATGGACTAATGGAGCCTAATTAAATGCCTGATAGAGATTCTGCTTCCTTTTGATGTTTCCACATGGGAAGTCAGCAAGGAGGACAGTACCATGGTTTAAGCTTACCTGTTGTTGCATATGCTACAGGAATAGCTAAAGGAGGGGTCAAAAATGGACGCAGGTGTGGACAAAAACACAGATGTGCATGACTTGGTGGAGAGCTAAATCCTTTGCTTATCTGTTAATACAAGGCTGCAAAGAGACTTGGGTGCCGATCACGATCCGGTAAAAACCGGGTACGAACCGTCGGACGGAGCATATTCTCCGTCCGACGCGTACCCGGTCGTCATAATTTACAAACAAGGAATTACGATTCGCACGGGAACACCATTTCCGTACGAATCGTAAAAAAGCCCGACCAAACAAAATAAACCTACAAATGCGATCCGGGAAAGCGCCGACGTGACGTCGGGACGCTCGCAGCCTGCCATTCACGAACCAGGAATTACGATTCGCACCGACGTCATCCCGCACGGTGAATATTTTCCGGCTGCCAAAAACTGCCAGGAAATCAGGACGACGCGAACAAGGACCACCAGTACGCGACGGACAGACAGGACGACGCGAGCAAGGAGGACCAGTACACAACAGGACGACGCGAACAAGGAGTACCAGTACACGACGGACAGACAGGACGACGCGATCAAGGAGGACCAGTATGCGACGGACAGACAGGACGACGCGAACAAGGAGGACCTGTACGCGACGGACAGACATGGACCCGAACCTACGTGTCATCCCGGCCCTCATAGCAGTCGACCTCCTCTACAGGTTCGGACGCAGACGCCGCAGAAGGTCAGAATACCTAAAGGAGGGGGTAAAGTGGGGTGGGGTGGGGGTGGCAGGACAAGGGCAGGCCACAAAACCCCCACCAAAGTCACACAGCACACATGCCCAGGACATACCTGACTCCCATGCCCTGGTCACTACGAGGGGGTGGGGGCGTGTCCAGCTAAGCCAGCGACCGCCACAACGGAAGTCCGTCAGCACGCGAACCTGCAACACAACCAGACCGGTACGTCCCGTACCCACGCCTGAAGAGCATGGGTACGAGACGTACCACGCCCACACCCACGTCACCCCAACAATGGCGGGACGGATCGTACCCACGTGGCAAAGGCCTGGGTACGGCCCGCACAAGCATCACATAGCGTGGGGACGGATATGTACGGACCCTACCCCCACCCGCGTACGTATGGAGCGTACCCCCACCCCACCAGTGTAAGTACGACTCGTACCCCACCCGTGGACGTACGGACCGTACCCCCACCCCCACCAGTGTAAGTACGACTCGTACCCCACCCGCGGACATACAGACCGTACCCCCACCCCCGTAGGCATGGAGCCCACCCCCACCCCACCAGTGTAAGTACGACTCGTACCCTCACCCCGTATGCATGGAGCGTACCCCCACCCCACCAGTGTAAGTACGACTCGTACCCTCACCCGCGGACGTACGGACCGTACCCCCACCCCCACCAGTGTAAGTACGACTCGTACCCCACCCGTGGACGTACGGACCGTACCCCCACCCCCGTAGGCATGGAGCCCACCCCCACCCCACCAGTGTAAGTACGACTCGTACCCTCACCCCGTATGCATGGAGCGTACCCCCACCCCACCAGTGTAAGTACGACTCGTACCCTCACCCGCGGACGTACGGACCATACCCCCACCCCCACCAGTGTAAGTACGACACGTACCCCCACCCCCGTAGGCATGAAGCCTACCCCCACCCCACCAGTGTAAGTAGGACTCGTACCCTCACCCCGTATGCATGGAGCGTACCCCCACCCCAACAGTGTAAGTACGACTCGTACCCTCACCCCGTATGCATGGAGCGTACCCCCACCCCAACAGTGTAAGTACGACTCGTACCCTTACCCGCGGACATACGGACCGTACCCCCACCCCCACCAGTGTAAGTACGACACGTACCCCCAGCCCGTATGCATGGAGCCCACCCCCACCCCACCAGTGTAAGTACGACTCGTACCCTCACCCGCGTATGCATGGAGCGTACCCCCACCCCACCAGTGTAAGTACGACTCGTACCCTCACCCGCGGACGTACGGACCGTACCCCCACCCCCACCAGTGTAAGTACGACTCGTACCCTCACCTCGAATGCATGGAGCGTACCCCCACCGTGTATGTTCCAAGCGTACTTATCCAGAAATAGGAGGTGTGTGTGCAGAGTCCTCCCAGCAGTGCCCTGAGACAGGAGGGGTGGGTGCAGAGTCCTCCCAGCAGTGCCCTGAGACAGGAGGGGTGGGTGCTGAGTCCTCCCAGCAGTGCCCTGAGACAGGAGGTGTGGGTGCAGAGTCCTCCCAGCAGTGCCCTGAGACAGGAGGGGTGGGTGCTGAGTCCTCCCAGCAGTGCCCTGAGACAGGAGGGGTGGGTGCAGAGTCCTCCCAGCAGTGCCCTGAGACAGGAGGTGTGGGTGCTGAGTCCTCCCAGCAGTGCCCTGAGACAGGAGGGGTGGGTGCAGAGTCCTCCCAGCAGTGCCCTGAGACAGGAGGTGTGGGTGCTGAGTCCTCCCAGCAGTGCCCTGAGACAGGAGGGGTGTGTGCCTAACACTCCCAGCAGTGCCCTGAGACAGGATGTGTGGGTGCAGAGTCCTCCCAGCAGTGCCCTGAGACAGGAGGGGTGGGTGCAGAGTCCTCCCAGCAGTGCCCTGAGACAGGAGGGGTGGGTGCAGAGTCCTTCCAGCAGTGCCCTGAGACAGGAGGGGTGTGTGCGGAGTCCTCCCAGCAGTGCCCTGAGACAGGAGGGGTGGGTGCAGAGTCCTCCCAGCAGTGCCCTGAGACAGGAGGTGTGGGTGCTGAGTCCTCCCAGCAGTGCCCTGAGACAGGAGGGGTGGGTGCAGAGTCCTCCCAGCAGTGCCCTGAGACAGGAGGGGTGGGTGCAGAGTCCTCCCAGCAGTGCCCTGAGACAGGAGGTGTGGGTGCAGAGTCCTCCCAGCAGTGCCCTGAGACAGGAGTGGTGGGTGCAGAGTCCTCCCAGCAGTGCCCTGAGACAGGAGGGGTGGGTGCAGAGTCCTCCCAGCAGTGCCCTGAGACAGGAGGGGTGTGTGCGGAGTCCTCCCAGCAGTGCCCTGAGACAGGAGGGGTGGGTGCAGAGTCCTCCCAGCAGTGCCCTGAGACAGGAGGTGTGGGTGCTGAGTCCTCCCAGCAGTGCCCTGAGACAGGAGGGGTGGGTGCAGAGTCCTCCCAGCAGTGCCCTGAGACAGGAGGGGTGGGTGCTGAGTCCTCCCAGCAGTGCCCTGAGACAGGAGGGGTGGGTGCAGAGTCCTCCCAGCAGTGCCCTGAGACAGGAGGGGTGGGTGCAGAGTCCTCCCAGCAGTGCCCTGAGACAGGAGGTGTGGGTGCTGAGTCCTCCCAGCAGTGCCCTGAGACAGGAGGGGTGTGTGCCTAACACTCCCAGCAGTGCCTTGAGACAGGAGGTGTGGGTGCAGAGTCCTCCCAGCAGTGCCCTGAGACAGGAGGGGTGGGTGCAGAGTCCTCCCAGCAGTGCCCTGAGACAGGAGGGGTGTAACACATGTGTGTGAGGCTGGAAGTACACACATGCATACTGCCTACAAGGGAACATGTCCCCATGAACTCATGTCAACAGACTCCATACACATGTACAGTGATCACCAAGGATGCCACGAATGTTGCAGGTGGAGACATGGCCCTGCTTGCATGGCCAAAGTAGAAGGGCTCCGTCACACACACAGCTCATGTAGACACAGCTCTGTGCTAAATATTGGGAACACCCTGCAGGGAAGATATCAGGGTACACAGAGGGAGGAATACACCCTGGGACAATTGCACCATGCAGTAACTGCTTACATGAACAAAGAAAGTTAGCTAACACCTTGTGATGGCACACAGATCCCAGGGTCCCCCCAATGAGCAGCACACTACTACATTTCCCACACACCCAACACATAAACACCACCCAAAACCATGTAGCAGCCCCACCAACACCAATACCAGCATAGCAGTAGTGTCAGAATGAAAAAAAAAGTAAAGCTTTATTCAGCATGATCACAATGTCCGTGGATCGCAGGCAGTTCAATATTCACAAAGCCCATAGGGCAGTCAATAAGTCTCAGCTGGATGGGGGACACAGTGGGATGTGTGTCCCCTAGCTTGCCTGCACAGTTACATGCCGTCGTCTTCCACAGGGGTGAGGGCTTCATGGGGGGGGAAGCACCAGGCACCGCAGGGACATCAGGGCAAAGGGGAGGCGTTGTGGGTGCAGGGATGGAGGACTCCACCACAGGGGGTGGGGCAGGGCCAAAGGCGGAGGCCAGGATGGCACTACACACCTTTGCAAGGTCCTCCAGGGATTCCCCTGCACCCGAAGGATCCACAGGCCCCAAGGAGGGGGGGGGTTCAGAGGGATGGGTCGCAGCGCCACTGTGGGAGGGTGTAGACAGGGGGGGGGGAATCAAGCACCCTGACCGGGGACCTCCTTGACCGCTTGCGGGGTGGTGTCACTGTGGGGCTCAGGGACAGAGCGGCCATGAAGGAGTCTTTGGGGGAGAGGTGGCCAGGAGAGCTGAGGGGAGGGGATTTGGAGGGAGTGGACTGGGTGGAATGCGGACTCCCACTCTGGCTGCGTGTCACACGTTTGCCCCCCGACCCCGTGGGTGTGCCTACCTCACCCTGTGTGTGCGTGTCAGGAGGAGTGCGGTGGACCTTCCCTGCTGGTGTGGTGCCTGTGTCTGTTGATGTGGGTGCATGCCGACGTCTGGGTGTACGTGGGACAGGCATGGGAGTGGGAAGTGTGGATGGGGCAGGGGTAGGTGGTGGGAGGTCGCGCTGCAGGAGACCCACTGCTGCAGTCAGTGTCGATGAATGAATGCCCTCCAAGTATGCCTCGATGTTGTTGAGGGTCTGGCCGTCGGCATGGAGGACATTAAGGATCGCAGCCTGACCAACCTGCAGCTGCCGCTGGATGTCCACAGACTCGGCATTGGCGGCAGCAGTGGAGACAGGGGCAGGGGGTGCGGTGCCTGGCATGAAGGAGACATGCGGTGACCGGGCACGCAGGGAAGGGACACGAGCAAGTGGGAGGCGGCTGATGGGAACGGAGGGGGCGGTGCAAGGTGTTGTTCCGCTGTCAGCTGCTGGTGCAGCCTCCGCCCACTCGGAGACATCCTCCTCGGACCTGTCAGCTTCGTATTCTGACGTGCCAGTCGACAGGTCCTCGGCCGCACTCTCCTCCGCCTCTGTCCCACTCGATGTGCCAGCCACGATGTCACGGCTGGCACTGGTGCTCGGTCCCTCCGCCTGGTCTGTGTCCATGTCTCCCTCTGTGTCCCCCGACGATGCTGTGGGCAGGGTGGAGAGACAGAAATTAATCAGACACCTGTACACATCTGTCACATGAGTCCAATCCACATAGGTTACATTGCATAGCCTGAAAAGGAAGATCCCTAACATCTACTAAACAAGGTACCGATGTAGGGCATGAAACACACAGTTGGTTGAGCCACCATGCCACTGAAATACCATGGAGAGCATGAGACAATAGCAAATGACAGGAAACGGAGTCTGACATAGCACCCAGGCCCTGGGGACAATCCAGCACTGCATCTGCACCACACAGCGTTGGCGAAAATAGGGATGACCACGGACCATATCCATGAACTTGAGACACATGCTGCATAGGTAATGCTGAAAACATGCCCAACATGACTGGGTCACTGCACCTTGAGTGTATGTCCAGACAAACATCACACACTGCCCAGACCCAGCAAGTAGAAATCAGGATTTGACATATAGGCTTTGCCCGCCCCAACCACCCCCTACACGAGGCAAATTGTTGAGACACAGGTGGCACCAACATCTCATAGTCTGGGTGATAAACACAGGGGCAGGCAAAATGCAAGATTGGACGCCAAACACCCAAGGTGCGCCTGTACAAATAATGAGGTACCAGTGCCCATCCTCAGATGAGTATTACAAGACACACAGGCACTGGCAACTGTGAGTATGAAGAAGGACATTCAGGTCAGGCTGCACAGTGGACACCTGTACTAAATTTCACGTCTATATACATGGTGCCAGGGGACAATGGCACAGAGCACAACCTACGCTGTAGACACTGAGAGTGTCCACGTTTTGTGATGACACATACAACACCGAGGAAAAGGTGCCCCAGGGGACAGTAATGGCCACACAACTCCATGCTCCTGAATGGTAATGACTGCAACACACGCCACCATCCCTGCACTATGCGTATCGCACACTCATGCACATCATGTCACAGGCCACTACATAGGACATGCGCGCTGTAAAGCATGACACTTGAGAGACTAACTCCCATGTCTGGACTCAGCATCAGTGCCAACTGACATGGAACCCACATGCAGTGAACTGGACAGGGCACAGGCAAGGTCCCAAAACCTGTTACACACCACCCCCACACATGATGCTACAGGCATAGTACTCGTGGACAAAGCGCCAGCCTACATTACCTTGTGAAGGAGTGACTACACACAGACCAGGGAACACATTGCAAGGAGGGGAAGGGTGGCAGGAGCGCAGCGCTATACTGGGGCAAACTGGATCTGCACAGCACCTTTAAACCCTGGCAGTGAATTAATGCTACTGTGCCCTTACAAATGCCGGTGACACACAACAAACACACATGTACCTACCCCCTTCCGGCTGCTGCATCTCCTGTAAGCGCCTCTCCAAGTCTGGAAAGACCACCGGCAGCACACGCCTGTGTAGGTGGCTCAGACGGCGGCGCCCGCGGTTCTTGTGGCTCACAGGTGAGTCCCCCAGCAGGACCCGTGCGATCCTCCGCGTCCAGCACCGGATATCCTGCCAGCGTTTCCTCACCTGGGACACGCTCCGCCTCCGACCATCCACACCCCTCACGGCACTGACGGCGGTCAGCCAGATCTGCTCCTTGGCAGTGGCGCCTACCTGTGAGGAAGAACAAGTGACACCACATCAATACACCAGCCACATGTCACAGAGAGACATATGAGAACAAATTAGCTGGTTACAACAAGGCATGTCATGCAGCCAACGCATTGCACCTTTGTCATAGGGACATGCTCCTCTGGGGAGGGAAAAAGCAGTACGTGTCATTGTAGGTACACAGGTGGAATGATGGCAATGTCACAATCAATGATCAAGGCTCACACTGTGCATCACACCCACCCCTCCTGTCTCAGGGCACTGCTGGGAGGACTCTGCACCCACACCTCCTGTCTCAGGGCACTGCTGGGAGTGTTAGGCACACACCCCTCCTGTCTCAGGGCACTGCTGGGAGGACTCTGCACCCACCCCTCCTGTCTCAGGGCACTGCTGGGTGGACTCTGCACACACCCCTCCTGTCTCAGGGCACTGCTGGGAGGACTCTGCACCCACACCTCCTGTCTCAGGGCACTGCTGGGAGTGTTAGGCACACACCCCTCCTGTCTCAGGGCACTGCTGGGAGGACTCTGCACCCACCCCTCCTGTCTCAGGGCACTACTGGGTGGACTCTGCACACACCCCTCCTGTCTCAGGGCACTGCTGGGAGGACTCTGCACCCACCCCTCCTGTCTCAGGGCACTGCTGGGAGGACTCTGCACCCACCCCTCCTGTCTCAGGGCACTGCTGGGAGGACTCTGCACCCACCCCTCCTGTCTCAGGGCACTGCTGGGAGGACTCTGCACCCACCCCTCCTGTGTCTGGCCAGCACCTCAAAGCAGTCACATGCCACAGGCCACTGACGCCACCTCAGCAGAGTACACAGACACACACAGGCACAGGACATTCACCTGCCATTGCCAAATGCAGATACAAACCTCACTGCACATGTGCGACTAGATCGGGGGGGCTCACAGGTGTGGGGCTGGCTCTGCACGTCAGACACACAGCACTGCTCCCTGCTCACATGAGATGTGCAGGGCATATCCAGGCCTCATGCATCTGGGGTGGTCCACTACACATATGCACCCACACAAATGACATTGGACTTACACACACAGATGTCCAGGGGACGAACACATCATGTGGACACTCTCAGCATAGGTACAGTGGACAAACACACATCTGTAGGTACAGTCACCTGTCACACTGGGGTAACCACAGAATCACAGGAGGACTGTAGTAGCTCCATACCCTGGAGGATTAGACAGGCACAATGTGTAATGCCACATGCAGTGAATGTCACAGTAAACACAATGCAAGTGAGGAGAGCAGACATGCACCACAGCATGCTCTGGCTGGGAGACATCAGGCATCTCCCCCCTGGGACCCCCCCTACAGTACATAGCATGTGTGTCACACCAGGACACAATGCCAGAAGTCACAGTCACAACAAAGGGACAGTCTGTGCCAGTGGCCTATGCACTCACCTGATACCCTGGTCGCCCATACAGAAGGGGGTACTGTGGGAGGATCACATCCAGCAATGCCAGGTTCTCCTCCAGGGTGAATGGCTGTGTCCTCTCCACAGCCCTTGACATGGTTCCAGGGAATCAGTAGCAGCAGCTGGGTCGACGAATTCAAAGATGTGCAGGCAAGTTCTCCCTCATGGGAACTGGCTGCCTTATATCTGCCTTTCTGCCCTGTCTCATGCACAGGAGTACAGAGTGATTGGTCACTCACATTTGCATCCTATGTTTCCACCAATCCCTTCAAACCTAGCAGTCTGTGTGTACTCTATCGATTTCATTCTCCTGCATGATGTCAGCCCCACAAACACATTGCAACAAAGTAGATTAATTCCAACTGACTTCTGCTGTGCACCTTCCAGAACAAATTCAAATTTTGAACTTGGTCTCCATGACAACCAGCATGCATGTAGGCCTTAATACTTGTCCCTCATGTGTCCCCTATGTAATTTGGAGCTTCACACACAGGTACGGTGCGTTCCGGGGCCCTAGGGCACCCCAAATGCATTGCAACGGCCCGTACACGCGTGCCTACGTTCACTATCACTATGGGTGTCCTCGCGTATGCGTACTCGTAGTGGTGCGGGCCGTACACACGCCTGTACGCTCCCTATCACTATGGGTGTCCTCGCGTATGCGTACTCGTAGTGGTACGGGCCGTACACACGCCTGTACGCTCCCTATCACTATGGGTGTCCTCGCGTATGCGTACTCGTAGTAGTACGGGCCGTACACATGCCTGTACGCTCGCCATCACGATGGGTACACATACGGCAGCACTCCCATAGTGAAATGGTAACGTACACAGGCCCTCTTCGCAGCAGTACAGTGGTTTTCACACATCACAGTGGTGACAGGCGGCACACAGGTAGGGATAGGGCGGACATACTTGTCCATGGATGGACATACTTGTCCATGGATGGACATACTTGTCCATGAATGGACATACTTGTCCATTAATTGACATCGAGGCATCGTCTGTGCATTACTACATGTGTGGGGCACAGGTGTGACGGCCTGTGATGTGGAACATTACTCCTGAGTCGAGAAGGCACCAGATGTATGATGAGATGTCCACAGATGTACTGTGTGATGGTGCAATGTGTGCCAGGCATGCCCTTGACTCCTTTGACATGTGTGCATGTCGTACTGCACACTTGGGGTGAGCGTCACTGGCATGGCACGGACACCAACACACGGAAGTGTCCCCTGATGCCCGGTACAGGGGTTACCACACCTGACTTGTCACTACCCACGGTGCACAATGTGACTATGTCATGTATGTGTGGGGGCTTCCCATCAGGTTGATGTTGGAGCACCCTCAAAAGCTGCAGCCGTTGCAGCAACCAACATGTGTCTGTGTGTAGATTGACATTGCACACTGTTCCGCACACCATGCCACATGTGGTATCGGATGTGAGGTGCACATGTATGCATAGGACACGGAGTAGCGTGACAAGGACATGTCTGCATCCTCACAATGCATGTGTGGTGAGTCATGACATGTGCACCTTCATGGCAAGGTGTGTGGGCTGTCCTAGTGTGATGTCATGTGACCTGTGGCTCTAGTGTTCCGCTACCAGTCTCTGCAATCGGCATCCTACTTCTGCTGATGTGTTATTCCTGTCATTCCTGTCTTGCGTCTGGCTGTTCACTTGCAGTGGGACACAGCTATTCCCATGGCGTGGCATGGGGAGGTTCTCAATCTCCGTGTGTAGCTGGTTCTTGGTAGGAGTGTCACCTTGCATCCATACGTGTCCTGGGCATGTAGCACATACCTGACTCCCTATGTAGCATATGTGTATTGACAGATTAACATGTGCTCAGTACATATGATTTGTTGTCATAGTGCACTCACTCTTCCTTGTCACTTCCAAATTACTGCAGAGCGCCGCCTCTTGCCCGACCAATTCCGGACTTGGCTGACATGCAGGAGAATGACAGCATCCGGCTCTACCGCTTCACCCAACCGTTGATTCTGGAGTTGACGGCGAGACTGGCACCACACCTGCAACCGCAGCACAGGTATCCTACGGCACTGACACCCCAGCTGAAGGTAATGGCTGCCCTACATTTTCTTGCCACGGGTACCTTTCAAAATACCATAGCTCATGTTGGTGGCATGTCCCAGAGCATGTTCTGCCGTGTGCTGCATGATTTCTTAGAGGCCATGTTGATTCACCTGGATGACTTCATCAAGTTTCCAACCCCTGAACAGATGACTGCGGTCAAGCGTGGATTCTATGCCCTGGGAGGGATGCCCCATGTCATTGGGTCCATAGATGGGACACATGTAGCTTTGGTACCACCACACGCACGGGAGGTGGCGTACCGCAATCGAAAGCACTACCACTCCATTAATGCCCTTGTGGTGTGTCAGGCCAACATGGTGATTTCACATGTCTGTGCTCGTTTTCCAGGATCAGCACACGATGCCTACATCATGAGGCGTAGCAGGATGCCTGAAATGATGATGCAGCTGCGCAGCGAACGGGCATGTGTTGTTGGTGGGTACAGTCTGTCTGTCCTGTATTTTGCATAACCTAGCAGCACGACCGCTTCACCACTTCTAACGATGTCCATGTGCTTCCCATGTAGGGGACGCTGGCTATCCCAACATGCCTTGGCTGCTCACACCTCTCCGCAACCCCATCACGCCAGCCCAGCTCCGCTACAACACCGCCCATGGCCGGACAAGGCGAGTGATCGAGAGGACGTTTGGCCTGCTGAAGAGCCGATTCAGGTGCCTCCACAAGACCGGCGGCGCACTCCCATATGCCCCGGCGAAGGTCTGCAAGATCTTCATGGTCTGCTGCATGCTGCACAACATGGCAGTTGAAAGAGCTGTGCCACTCATCCTGAATCAACATGACGAGGACCATCCACCCGTGGAGGACGAAGGGCGTGGCAATGGGGCTAGTGATGTGGAGGATGTGGAGCCGCAAGAGGACATCCGGACTCGGCTCATACGCGACTTCTTTGCTTAGTGGTGAGTACCAGTGTCTGAGTGTGCACGCATTGGTCCCCGTGTGGCATGTGTTGTGATGTGTGTGTCCACCTGCATGTATGGCACGTGAGTCAGAGGTGTGTGTGGGTGTGTCACTGGAGTGATGGTGACAGTGATGGTTGTATTTCCCCAGTCATAATTGTGACCTAGCATGTTGTCATCCATACATGTGTCGAGTAAATGCACATGCAAGTGGCTGTGCTTTTTGTGGCTGACTACTTGTGTGTCTCTCTTCCCCAGGTACTTGCGCATGCCGTCTGCTGCTTGCATTGTTGTGGCACTGCTATTCCTCATGGACATGACATCGTGGGCTGACTCAGCGTTACAGGCACGGACACGTTTGGAAGTCTCCATAGGGTAAGGGATGCATCTGGGGTGTATTGGGTGTGGCAGTTGTTCACGATGTATGCACACTGCCCCTGTCGATGTTTGGTTCCTCTGCAGCCATGTAGCATCACCATGGGACACGACATGCAGCTGTGTACACCTGAATAGATGGTCTGCCTGGTTGACAGTCATCAGTGATGGGATAGGGGATTGTGATGATGGCATCAATGTGTGTGACACTGCCCTCGGACACATACGGTTATCATTGGCTTGACATGGTGTGGGACTTCCACATCAGCGGATCTATGGTGTATGGCAGGCTCTCCGTGAGCAGCTGTGGGTGTTTAGCTGTTAGCCGACGCTTGTGTGCCAGTTCCATGGCGAACACGCATTTGTGCTGCAGAAGGGGGGTGCCAGTGTTGGACCCACATGTTACTCCACATGATGTGTTCATGTGTACTTCAAGTTGCCTCTGCAATCCCGAAAACATGACTAATAAAGGTGTCCCTATGCCTCCAAGGTGCCTCTTCTCAGTCAATGCTGGTGTGTTGCCACGGTGCATCCAGCATGTCTGGCATGGTATTCCCTGATTGTGGCTATGTGTCAATGTGTCGAGTGGCAAGATGCAAGCTGTGTGTGTGGGCTGAGACTGTGTATTGGGCATGATGTCCATGACTGTGTGGGTATTGTGACATGTGCCATCCCCATGCATCCAACGTTGTCCAGGACCCCATTCTCTGCATCCACCGGACTCAAGCTTGCAGGACATGGTTCTGCCACCTGTCTACACATACTTGGATGCCCCCCAGGACACTGGACTGGATCCCTGACCTCTGCGCATGACTGTTGCTGTACTCAATGTGTCTGTCAGCACGGTTGTTCGGCCACCCCCTCAGCTGGTTGGGCCCATCACGGGTGTGTATGGTGCTCCATGTCTGTCTTGCCTAATACACTGTGACCCATGTGTCCTGTGCCAGACTCAGGCCCCAGGGTGTGGATGGTTGAAGACAAAAGATGACTCAGGCATGTTTAGACTTTACAAGACACATGTTAGGTAATAATGCAACCAGCAGGCATCTACTCTTCTTAGTGTGGTTTATTATTGGGGGGGGGAGGGGGAAAAAGTGAGGGGCTTTCCGGGAGTTTGGAATCCAAAGTTCAGTAGGGGAGTTGGTGTCTTTGCCATTTGAAATCCTCAGAGTCCATGCCACAGTCTTTGTCAACATTGGTCAGCCAGTGACCAGCAGGGCCATGTGGCAGAGAATGTCTCTTGATGCTGTTGCTCCAGTGGGCCAGGTGCCAGGCCAGGTGTCCTGGGAGATGGTGATGTAGCGCCGACCCTCACGGTCCTTTCCGTGGACGACCCGGCCTCCTGCGGGGACCCTCAGCAGCAGGCCGTGACGACGTCTGGGATGCTCCATCGGATGTTTCCTCCTCCTCCTCCTGATCCCTCCCTGTGGGTGGTGATGTTCTCCGCCTTCTGGCACAGGGAGGGTCGGCCATGTTGTCGGCCATCCGACGGAGTGTATCGTGAATCCCCTGGAACGCCGTCACTTGCTCAGCCTGTCTGTCCTCCATCCTCCGTTGGTGTCGCAGTAGACAGGCATGTTTCTGGGCCTGCTGGGTCTTTATCTCATCGAGGGTCCCCTTGATCTCATTGAGGGTGGACACAACCTGGGCCATGCCCGTGGTGTCCTGCCGGTATGTGTCCATGATGTTTCGGACATGGGCAAATACCGGTTCCCCAGCCAACTGGTCAGGCTCGCGCCTCCGCCATCCTCCACTCCCACCACCCCTGCCCACTTGCACCTGACCTGCCCTTGTGGGTACATCGGGTCTCCGGGACCCCTGAGGGGTGGCATTGGCGTTGTCGCCTGCCTCCTCCTGGGTGCCCTGGACACCGTGTCCCTCCTGGCCAGCCTGGCTGCATTGTGGTGGTGGGGCAGGGATCCTGGGTGTCTCCTGGGATGTGGCAGGAGTGGGGGTGGTGGTTGGCACAGTTGTACCTGACGCAGGTGCTGCAGGTGGTTGGACATCAGAGGGGCCAGGTCGGTCGGGGTCGTCCACAGAGTGGTGAGAGTGGTCGCTGCCGGTGGGATCGGGCTCCCGCAGATCCGGGTCCTGTGAGTCTTCCCCCCCAGTGTTGGGGGGTGAACCATGACGTTGACCTGTGTGTGAGAGAGACAATATTAATTTTGGTCCATGCAACATCCATGTTTCATCTGTTTCAAAGTTGGGACATTTCCTCTTGGAATTGGGATCTGTCTTGCATTCCACTCACAGTGCACTTGTGCATGGGTGTGTCCCTTGGGCACCACTTTGGCCCCTTTAACTATGTGTGGCACGGTCTTACTTGCTGCGTCAAGTGTGACTGCAGTCGGCAGTGGAGTGGGCAGGTGTGGCGAGCCATGCATTGGCGCCTTCCGTGTAGCACTGTACATGTGCACATGGAGTGGATCCACACACTTATATGATCCAGGTAGCTGTCGTTGTGCTCGTGAACAGGTTGTGACATGGCCCTGTGTTTAGCCATGGGGAAGAGGGGGGGTTCTGGGACTGGCCACCCTTGTCTACATGCACGCAGTCTACCTGCTGACGAGCAGACATTCGCACACGCCACACGGCTGATTTGCTCTCCCTGTGTCTCGCTCCTTCTCTGTCCCCCTCTCCCTCCCTCTCTGTCCCCCTCTCCCTCCCCCTCTCCCTCCCTCCGTGTGTCAGCCTCCTCCCTCTGTCTGTCTCCCTCCCTCTCTGTCCCCCTTTCCCTCCCTCCGTGTGTCAGCCTCCTCCCTCTGTCCGTCTCCCTGTGTCTCCCTCCCTCCCTTTCTCCGACCCCCTCCCTCTCTGTCCCCCTCTCCCTCCCTCTGTGTGTCACCCTCTGTCACCTCAGCCCAGCTTCCTGGGCACACACTGTTAGCAGATCTTTGAGTGGCCCTTGGCTTGTTGATGTGAGTTTGTTTCTGATCTCCAGGCACCCATTGGGTGTGATGTGTGTCTGTGCGCTGCTGCTGTGGTGGTGTGTGCTGCCACTCTTTCACAATGTTGGCTGTTCATTAGCTGCTGTCATGTGCAAAACAGTGCCTTCACCCCCATGTGTTGATGCAAGGCGTCCGCCATTTGCTGGCAAGTCATTCCTGTGTTGGGACACACTGTTTGTCTGGCTGTGACCAAGGCCATATGGGCAGAGGGCATTGTTGTCTGCTTCTGAGTTGCACTATGTGATTTTTGGGGCCCAGCCTCCCGCCATCCGGGTTACCGTGTCATGTGTTGGTGTCTTCTGTGGCCTGTGACTTGACATTGTCCAGCTGGGTGCATGGGGCATGGTGGCAGCAGTGGCATGTGCGTGCTCATAGAGTGTGGTTGAGTCATGCGATGGCTTGGGGTGGTTGCGTGCCTGTTAGTGATTTTGGTTGTGGATGCCGTTCCCCCCATGTGAGGTGCGTTGTTTGTGTACTCACCCGGGTCTCGGAGTCCTTCTAATCCTTCGACTGCCTCCACCGGCAGTATGGCCATCACCCTCTCCTCCCAGGGCTGGTAGTGTACGGGTCTGCGGGAGGGCCCTCCTCCGGTGGCGTTGGCCTGGTCGTGTTCCTCCTGCCTCTTGGCTCGGACCCTCCTCCGCAGATCGTACCACCTGTTCTGGCACTCCTGCCTGGTCCTTCTGGTGTCCGCAACAGCATTCACAGCATCGACGATGGTCTGCCACATGGCTGTTTTAGCTGCCATGCTGGTGTTTCTGACCAATGTTCCAAAGAGCTGTGGCTTTCATCGGCAAGAACCTCCAACTCTCGGTTACTGAACTTTGGATTCTTGGTAGTGGGCATGGTGAGGGGTGTGGGTGTGGATGGTGGGGGGGGGTGGTGTGGATGGTGGGGGGGTGTGTGGATGGTTGTGGGTGTGTGGGTGTGGTTGTGCAGGTGTGTGTGTGTGTGAATGTGATGAGGGTGTGTTTGTGAAGGTGGTTGTGTGGAGATGTGCAAGTGTAAGGTGTGGTGAAGCTTGTAGTAAGGTGCTGTAAGTTGTCTGTGGTGTCTGGCAGCAGTGAGTCTGTTGCAAAGGCTCATGGTTTGTGTGTGTGGGCCCTTTTTATTGGTCCATTGGTGGGTGTGGCTGTGTTTGAAGTTTGGGTGGGTGTGTTATAAGGAGTGGTGGTGTTTAGGGCCTCTGTTTGTTTTTGGCAGTTGCAGGTCAGTGAATGTGTGTTTTTGTAGTGTTTGTTGGCCATGTTTAGTGGCTTTGTGCCATTCGAATAGTGTATTCTTGTGTTGTTTTGTTTTGTCCTGGTTGTGTACGTGCGTTTTGAGCGTGTGTACGGTGTGTAGATGGGCCATTTGGTTGTACGGTGCTGTCCTTGTGTGTGGCTTGGCACGACTCGTACATGCGGTTGTGATGTTGGGGCATGGGGTGTGCTCCGTACTTAGGAGGTTGTGGTGGGGGTACGACTCGACCGTATTGGGGTGTGGGTACACGGGGGTATGACACGTACAGGGGTGGGGGTACGACTCGAATGTACTGGGGTGTAGGTACACGGTGGTACGACACGTACAGGGGTGGGGGTACGACTCGAACGTACTGGGGTGTACTTAGACGGTGGTATGACACGTAGAGGGATGGGGGTACGACTCGAACGTACTGGGGTGTACTTAGACGGTGGTATGACACGTACAGGGGTGGGGGTACGACTCGAACGTACTGGGGTGTAGGTACACGGTGGTACGACACGTACAGGGGTGGGGGTACGACTCGAACGTACTGGGGTGTACTTAGACGGTGGTACGACACGTACAGGGGTGGGGGTACGACTCGAACGTACTGGGGTGTACTTAGACGGTGGTACGACACGTACAGGGGTGGGGGTACGACTCGAACGTACTGGGGTGTGGGTACACGGGGGTACGACACGTCCAGGGGTGGCGGTACGACTCGAACGTACTGGGGTGTACTTAGACGGTGGTACGACACGTACAGGGGTGGGGGTACGACTCGAACGTACTGGGGTGTGGGTACACGGGGGTACGACACGTACAGGGGTGGGGGTATGACTCGAACGTACTGGGGTGTACTTAGACGGTGGTACGACACGTACAGGGGTGGGGGTACGACTCGAACGTACTGGGGTGTACTTAGACGGTGGTACGACACGTACAGGGGTGGGGGTACGACTCGAACGTACTGGGGTGTGGGTACATGGGGGTACGACACGTACAGGGGTGGGGTATGACTCGAACGTACTGGGGTGTAGGTACACGGGGTACGACACGTACAGGGGTGGGGGTACGACTCGAACGTACTGGGGTGTACTTAGACGGTGGTACGACACGTACAGGGGTGGGGGTACGACTCGAACGTAATGGGGTGTACTTAGATGGTGGTACGACACGTACAGGGGTGGGGGTACGACTCGAACATACTGGGGTGTGGGTACACGGGGGTACGACACGTCCAGGGGTGGGGGTACGACTCGAACGTACTGGGTTGTACTTAGACGGTGGTACGACACGTACAGGGGTGGGGGTACGACTCGAACGTACTGGGGTGTGGGTACATGGGGGTACGAAACGTACAGGGGTGGGGGTACGACTCGAACGTACTGGGGTGTACTTAGACGGTGGTACGACACGTACAGGGGTGGTGGTACGACTCGAACGTACTGGGGTGTACTTAGACGGTGGTACGACACGTACAGGGGTGGGGGTACGACTCGAATGTACTGGGGTGTGGGTACACGGGGGTACGACACGTCCAGGGGTGGGGGTACGACTCGAACGTACTGGGGTGTACTTAGACGGTGGTACGACATGTACAGGGGTGGGGGTACGACTCGAACGTACTGGGGTGTGGGTACACGGGGGTACAACACGTACAGGGGTGGGGGTACGACTCGAACGTACTGGGGTGTACTTAGACGGTGGTACGACACGTACAGGGGTGGGGGTACGACTCGAACGTACTGGGGTGTACTTAGACGGTGGTACGACACGTACAGGGGTGGGGGTACGACTCGAACGTACTGGGGTGTGGGTACACGGGGGTACGACACGTCCAGGGGTGGGGGTACGACTCGAACGTACTGGGGTGTACTTAGACGGTGGTACGACACGTACAGGGGTGGGTGTACGACTCGAACGTACTGGGGTGTGGGTACACGAGGGTACGACACGTACAGGGGTGGGGGTATAACTCGAACGTACTGGGGTGCACTTAGACGGTAGTACGACACATACAGGGGTGGGGGTACGACTCGAACGTACTGGGGTGTGGGTACACGGGGGTACGACACGTACAGGGGTGGGGGTACGACTCGAACGTACTGGGGTGTGGGTACACGGGGGTACGACACGTACAGGGGTGGGGTTACGACTCAAACGTACTGGGGTGTACATACACGGGTGGGGGTTCGACACGTACACGGGTGTACATACGGGGGGGTGTACATTAACGGGGAGTACGACTCGAACGTATGGGTGCTGGGGGGAGTGTTTGGCGCGTATGCGGGCACATATCTCCATGGTTGCAATGGGAGTTCAGTGCGGACGGTGTTTTTACCATACGGTTGTGAGTTCGGACGCACAGGTGGGATCGTGATTCCTCGGTCGGACTTGACTTTTCACGTTTGTACGGTAAATCGTCCGAGGACGTGTTGGACACATTTTCCGACCCGAGGACGTGTGGGGAATGATTCCAAATGCGGTTCGTATGGACTTTTTACCATGCGAATCGTGATTGCCAGTTCGTACGGAACTTGTACGATTCGTACGGTAAAAAGACCGGATACGAGTCGCACGGGGATTTTTTCTACCGGATCGTAATCGGCACCATTGTGTCATCCAACCATTAAATCTGTGCCACAATTCTTGATCCACGGTACAAACAATTACTGGCCACTTTAATTCCTTTTTCAGACAGGGATGTTTCAAACTACAAGACGTGGATTGCTGAGCAAACCAGTGAACTAGAAGAAGAATGGCTGGGATTTAGAGGTTCACTTCTAGGCAGAAGTTCCGGGATACAGCCTTCAACTTCCATAGAGCCTGAGGTCAGTGCTGTTGGCTCACAGTAGCCAAAACCAACAAGAAGAACACCAGCAACAAGAACAGAAACAGGAACATCAGCCCCAAAATCTGCATTTGATTGGTTTCTAACGGCAGGTCTTGAGTCCAGTGCAGAGGTTAAGGCAAAATATGTCAAGCAAGGAGGAGCACCAACGATTATTGAGAGGATGGTCCAGACCCTGTCACTTGTGTCTCTACACCCGAGGTAGTGGGGTGTTCATATTACCCTAAGTGGCACCAATACTACTTTCTCATGTTATTTGATAATACAAAATACATTATTGCCCACTCATAATTGTTCTCACCTTTAATGTGTGACCCTTCTGTCTACACCTACCTTCCTTCAGAATTGTACACCTGAGTTTCAGGATGAACTCTACTTCCCTGACATCTAAGTAGGCCTGGACCATCATAGAACTTTTTATCACAAACGCTTAGACAGAAAAAAAGGATATATCTAGGGTAACATTATATTATTTTGTTTGTGTCTGACTGACTAATGCAGCCTGACCATTTTAGACACATGTATTGCTGGATTGGAGTTGGACCAGTGTGCAGGGAAGAAGCCCCCCCATTCCCTTCAACGACAAGAGACAATGAATGGCTCCATCCTGTGCCTATCCTTTCTTTAATGCCCTAGCAGGACTGCTCCACAATATTTGATTTACAAGACTGGCCAATGTGTGTTTCATGAATCAAAGAGGATTGGCAATGTACCACGGTGCTTGAATTGAAACAGGTAAGTAATGCATCAATGACTGATATATGAGTGATTAGTGTTTGTGAGTGTGTTGAGGTGATTCATGTGGTGGCAGACAGTGAGTGTGGCTCTTTGTTAGAAATGGGGGTCTTTAATTGGCAACGGTTTGCACATCAAATAGGGACCCTTCCTTTTAGTCAGGATAAGGGGAATACCATTCTAAAATAACCCCTACTCACCCCCTTGGCAGCTTGGCACAAACAGGCAGGCTTATCTCAGAGGCAATGTGTAAAGCATTTGCACAGAACACACAGTAATACAGTGAAAGCACTAAAAAAGGACACCACACCAGTTTTTAAAAAAATGACCAATATTTATCTGTGCAAAACAAGACATAATCGATAAATGCAACATATAATGATCAGTATCAGGACTCCGCAAGAATAACCTTAAAAATGCAGTTCCGTGAAGGCAGTAGCTCCGTCCGGTGCAACCGCAGTGCTGAAAACAACCAAATCCACCAGGGTTGGTGGACCGCATCAGTGCGGACCTGCGTCGGTGTCGGAAGACTTGTAAACAGTACCTTTCTTTTCGGGCCAACCGCTGCAGTGTGCTCTGGCGGTCGTCAAGGCTGCAGTGTGAGGCGGAGCTGTGGGGAGCGATACGATGTGCAATGCCCACAGGTCATGGTGCAAGCAGCGGCTCGGTGCTGGCGGCGGTCGTCATCTTTGGTGAGACCAGGATTGTGGTGCAAACTGTGGATGGTGCCCTCTGCCGTGCTGACAGTCATGGTGCAAGTTTCGGTGGCCGTTGCGGATCAGCGGTCATTGGTGCTGGCGGCGGTGGGCTGCGGCTGTGGTGTGTAATGGGGCAGTGTTGCTTGTAGTTTATGAGCGGTGCCCCAGACCATGGTGCAGACCACGGTGGCAATGTCAGCTGGCATTGGTGTCATCAATGAGACCAGGGTGTCAGAGTGAAGCGAGGCGTGCAGAGTGCAGTGCCCACAGATCACAGTTCAAGCAGTGGTTCAGTGTCGGCGACGGTCGGCGGTGAGACCAGGGTTGCAGTGCAAAATGCAGCGGTGCCCTCTGTGGTGCCTTCAGATCACAGAACTGCTGGCGGTCTGGTTGGGAGTGTCTGGTTGCAGTTTCTTTCTGTGGAAACTGAGACACGTGGTCCCAGAGGCAGTACCCAGAGGAAATTGAAGTCTTTGCTGTCCCTGAGACTTCGTGAACAGGAGGCAAACTCTATCTCAAGCCCTTGGAGATACTCAGCAACAAGAGAAGAAAGTTAAGTCCAGTCCTTTCACTGCCCAAGCCAGAAGCAGCAACTGCAGGCCAACCAAGCAAAGCTGCAACATAGCAAAGGGACAGTACTCCTCCTGGCAATTCTTTCAGCTCTTCTTCTTGGCAGGTTCTTTTATCCAAGTGAGTTCTAAAGTGCTGAGGTCTGGGCCCCAATATTTATATTCATTTTCTCTATGTTTCTGGGGCAGAGTCTGTCTGTGCTCAACCCAAACCAGTTTGCTCCCCTCTGGCCCAGCTTTCCGGTAGGAGGCAGAGGCAGCGTTTTTCCAAGGCAGACCAGGCGCATTCAGGTGCAAGGAAATCTCCTCCTACTACTCTAAATGCAGCCCAGGTCTATTCAGCCTAGCCCTGCTCATCCAGGAAAGGCAGGACACACCTCGACCCACCCAGTGGCTGTCTAAAGAGAAAACACATCCCTTGCCCCTGTCACTTTAAAGCCAGACAGTCAATCCACAACCCAGCAGAGGCACAAAAGATGGCTAGGCAAGACAATACCTACTTTCTAAAAGTGGTATTTTCAAACACAGATGTGAGAATGTGGCCTGGTATATGCTGTTCACTAGTTAAAGTGGACACCTTGCACCAGTACAATTTGACTCTTATGGTACTAGGTTTAAGACAACCTTTAAAGAAAGCTATCCTAGTGGTAGCTGTGGAGAGCAGTCTTCATGCTAAGTCTTTAGAGGAATGTAAAGCAGCTTGTTTTACCATATAATCTCTTGAATTACCAAATGAAAGGACACCACACAGGTATATATATCAAATATATATGTATTTAATACTAAACAACTCTCTGCTGATCTCTTTATGAGATTAGAAGGCAGGAACATATGCACAAGTCAACGTTTCCCAATAAATTAAGCACAAATATGGCTGGGCCTCAGGGGCGTACCAGACCATATACTAAAAAAGAGAGTTAGAGATAACGACTTGCAAAGGAACAAGGCCTAGGGCCTTCAGAAGCGTTGGGGCCTCACAAAATCACCCAAGGCAGGTAAGTAAAGGACCCACGGGGGACGCATGCAGCGTGTTAATACACCCGCGAATCCCTATTGACTTCAATGGAGCAAGTCGCGATTGGAAATTAAGAGTTTAAGGATACTTCAGAAGAGTCTACAAGCAAATCACTTACAGGGTAAGTAGTTCTAGAGCCAACACCCACAGGAGCATCGTAGTGCTGGAGTTACCTCACCCAGGGAAGCCGGGTGCATAGGTGTCTTTTGCAGTCGGGTTGCGGCGTTGTTTTCAATGGGAGCCAATGAAGACTTGCTGCTTGTGAGACAGAAGAAGTGTACGGTGGAATCCAAGTCTGGATACAGAAGAAGGAAGACCTGAAAGCAGAGGGGTCAATGTTCAAAGTCACTTGGCAGTGACCCGGGGCAAGGAAGATGGATGCCCACAGTCGGCGGGTGTTTTCAGGTGATTCACGGGTGTATTGACTCTTCAGCCACGAGGTCCAGGAGGCATCAACAACAACCAGGAGCTGGATTCGGCGTGACCCACAAAGTCTGCAGCTTACTGCGGTGTCGGTGACCAGATTGGAGCCAACAAGCCTTGGTAACAGCAAGTCTTGTGGAAGGGACAAAAAGTCAGCGGTGCAGACCAGCAAGATCTGAGGGACTCACCCAGTGAGGGTAAGTCAGGGCAGGCCTGGAGCAACCAGGGGAGCCCTTTGGAACTGTAGAAAAGTCTTCAGGGGACCCACAAGCCAACAGGCAAGGGATTGCAAAGACGCCTCAGGAGGATCCACTCAACAGGGGCCCATGGTCACTCGGGACGGGGTAGGCCTCTGATCTTTGGAGGGATCCCTGCTAGAGGCTTGGACTACATGTGACTCAATGCACAGGTTTGTAGAGTGTCGTGAAGGGGTTGCACTCGAAAATAGTGCACTTTACCTAGGGATTGCGGTTCCTCGTCACTCGTGGGGTCCACTTGCCTCAGCGTTGCTGGGGACTCACGATGGCCTTGGAAAAGTCAGGAAATCCTCTTCCTGGGCTGGAGGGGGACTTTGGGCTCCAGTGGGAGCAATGGAGTTTGCGACCATTGTTTGTAGTTTCTGGTGCCTGCCAAGCAGGGGAGTCACGGCTTGACTCCAAGGGAGATTCTTCCGTCTTCCAGAGGTAGTGGAACGTCGAAGGTCCGGTATTTGTCTTCAGAGCATCGTACAGGGGTATCTAGTTTGCAATGGCAAGGCTTCCCTAACTTATACTGGAAGGACGGGAGGGACTAGCTCTATGACCCCACCCATGGGAGGGTCAGGGGAGTGGGTGGCTACACCCACTTCCCTTTGTCCAGTTTAGCACCAGAGCAGGGGCTGGTAGCCCCTGAGCCGGTTTGAACTGGTGTATGCACAGAGGAGCCTACTGCTCCCCCAGTGCAGGACCCCTGCCTTAGGGGTGACTGATAGGTTTAAATGTGTGTGCAGGAGAGATATAGTGACCCTATATCTCAGTGAGGAGTGCTAGCACCACCTCACCCAGGCTGCAGTAGCAGGTCTGTGGTGTCAGATTTAGTCTGCTTCCCAGGGGGTGGCATAATACATGCTTCAGCCCCTGGTAGGCCTGTGAAGTACCTATGCCCTTGGTACCTAAGGTACCATATACTAGGGACTCATAAGGCACCACAGTATCCAATCACTAGTGCACCTAATATGCACTCTATGTTGTTTTAGAGAGAACAGAGAGGCTGGGGCCCTGATTAGCAGGGTCCCAGCATTTCTACATTCTGAGTTCAGGCATACTAAACTCCCTTTCTCGATCGTGTCCCAATGGAAAGATATACTCATAAAATGTTACAGAGCATTCCCCATTCTATTCTATGGGACAATTAGCCTTTCAACAGTGAAAAACAAAATATACTGTATTGCACTACCAGGACATGTCACACACACCAGTACATGTTCCGCCTTTCAAATACACTGCACCCCGCCCATAGGAGTACCTCGGTTCTACCTGAGGGGTGACTCACATGTAATAAAAGGGAAGGTTATAGCTTGGCAAGTGGGTAAACTTGCCAAGTCAACATGCATTAAAGCCTGCATGCAGACACTGCAGTGGCAGGTCTGAGAACCCTTTAATCGCCTGCTCGTGTGGGTGTCACAATAAGTGCTGCAGGCCCAATAGCATCATTTGAGTTACAGGCACTTTCAGTGCACTTTACTAGAGACTTACCAGTAGATCAAATACGCCAATCATAGAAACACCAATCCATATTCCAGAATAAGAGCACTTGCACTTTAACACTGGACAGCAGTGAGAAAGGGCGCAGAGACACTACACCAGCAAAAACCAGGAGATCTGAAAGCAAAAAGACAGGGGAAACATGTCAAAAGATGCCAGGTCTATCAGTGTTTAACAACAATTATTAAGCTTCATTGTGTTTATAATGATTTGCAATATTGGTGGCCTAATAGGTGATCTTTTATTTCCTGAAGGAGATTTTTTCCTTCCCCTTTGACACTTAGCGAGATTTGTTTTCCGGGTCCACACTGATTTGTTTTATGGTTCGCACTCCTCATAGACCCAACCAGTCCATTTAGCTTCAAACACAAATCTAATCTACACCAAAAAATTACTCAATGTTTCTCTTGTTGTTCATCAACAGCAGTGCACTACAGGTTAATATTAATACACACCATTTAAGCTTTATGCTCTCTCATCCAGTATTTCACCATTGAAAACCAACCACCATATTTATCCATCCATCCAAACATGGCTCTCAACTAAACTTTCACCAACATCCATTTACCCACCCATCGACGCACCCTTTCACCCATTCATCCATTCTGCTTTAACCCAGCCAAGCATTCCTTTCACCCACCCATACAGGCATCCTTTCACCCATATACCCTTTCATCCATCCTTCACCCACCTATATGCATCCTTTCACCCATGCATCCTTTCACTCATACTACATTTTACCCATCCTTTCTCTTTCCATTCTTTTTTCCCTTTCCATCAACACATCATTGCTAAAGTTGATTGTGAATCTTTGTCTGCTGAGTTGCAGATAGAAGAGGCCATTAACAATTCAACTCTCATTGTATCTGCTAAATCTAGGGGATCACAAGCTAAGGTCTTTGCAGTTAATATTTAACTAATTGTCAATAAGCAAGAAATGTGACTTACCCCTGCCCGTCCCTGCTGGGATCCCCCTCTTCAACGGCTGCTGCTGTGTCTGCCCCACTGATGCTTCACTGCCAGCCCCGGCACTGGTGATCTTTGTGGATAGAAAAAACATTACACATTTTAGATGCTAGATACGCCTTCCCCCATTATTTTTTTAGCAAAAGTGCAACCACAATACGTCACTACAGTTCGACTACAGTATCTTCTATCAAAACATCACATTGAGTATTTTGTTAGTTGGCAATGTTTGAAGAGCAAGGTAGTCAAGCCAACGAAAAACTTTTTCTAATGGAGGAGCAGAGCTATGATGAATCTGAGTTATTGAAGCATAATAAAGGGGTGCAATAATTGGTCAATGAAGAACATCTGGTTTTGGTTGGCAAATGCACTGGGGCCATCCTCCTCATACTTCCAGTCATGATGCACTGTCATCAACTGCTGGTATACTATGATAATAATAATACATACACAATATTGGGGGGTTCACCATGATCATGGCCACTCTCTCATTGCATGAGCAAAAAAAAAGAAAGCCTTCTCAAAAAGCATATGTAGAATACCGTACTTGGGCATGCAATCTTTATAGGAGAGTACCTGACCTAAAATGTGTTCTCTGAGTCTTACAGTACCACCAGTCCACAAGCTATATAAGGAGAGAGGGAAAGCTTACTGACAATGCAGAAGGAAGGATGCTACAGATAGTCTAGTATAGACAGTTTGAAGTCAAGTAGAGATACTTGAAATAAGGAAAATAATTAAATAGGATAATGCAGGGATAAGATGAATTTTGGAAACAAAATGAAGAGGAGTTGGAAAAGTTAAGAGGCAAGTACAGTAAAAAAGAAAAATAATTCTAAATGTGGAGTGTAAAACTGAGGGAAATAATATTATTAACAACAGTAGAACGTACTGGTCCAGCAGAGACATCCACTGTGCCACTTGTGGAGGCACCTCTGGCTCCCTCACCTGCCTCAGTGGTTCCAGGCCAAGCCCTCTACTTTCCCCTGGATGCTGAAGTAACAAATAAATAAAAGAAAACAAGATTAGTGATACATTTGATAATCTCCCCAAAAATATTTTGACAATGAAAGGCAAACGCAGTAACATTGAACTTTTCTAAATCAGATTACCTGTAGTACTAGTATTGTGGACCGATTCTATATTTCCAAAATCTAACCCTGTTGCAAATTTACTAAACTAAATTTTGGAGCCACTAATAAATGGCAAATAATGATCTTTGATTCTCAAATCATTCTCAACCTCTCAACCCACTTTGACGAGTCAACTCAGTCTGCAATTTCTTTTCAATGCATAGATGCATGCATACTACACATAACTCGGGAATTGCTTGGGGGGGGACTGAACGAGCTACAAAAAAAAAAGAAAGTAAGGCACAGAGAAGTGAGAAAACTCTGACTCGCTAATACTAATAGCTATCCCTATCTTAGAAATAGGACAGAGGAGTCTCTGCATGACTTCTAAAATAATCAGCCCAAGTGAGCGCCAACATGAAGGATTAGGTAGAGGCGAGCACCTGGCTAGAGGATGATCCCATAATATTTGTAACATAAACCTAACTTACCTCAGAGTGTGAGCAGCATGCTAGCTATTTGGGAAAAAAATGTTAGAACACAAGAAATAAATAATAATTATTCACCAAGCCCCACAATCACAACACCCAGCAGGTGGAGCAGGTCCTGTTCCCTGTCCAGGATGTTGGCCTACCGGTGCGTAAATTGTTGTTGGGTGTGCCGAACCGGAGAGCTGCAGCGCACAGCCCGGCACACCATCTCCCAGCACTGCTGATGCTCCCAGAGGCCGTACCCACTGTCAGGCCTGCTGCCAAGGAGGTGGGGAGGTGGTGACGCACATAAGAATCTAGGACAGCTTTCTCAACCTCTGATAAAATGGCACAGGGCTGCACCAGTTCACCGCGCTGCTGACCGCAAGGTAGGCAGCTGGTTCTACAGGTGGTTCAGGGGGGCCTGGGTCTGCCCCTTCCCTGCTTGCTCTGTCATGACCCTGGGTGGGAGGAAGAGAAAATAAGAATAAAAACAGGAAAAGGAAGGAAGGAAGGAAGGAAGGAAGGAAGGAAGGAAGGAAGGAAGGAAGGAAGGAAGGAAGGAAGGAAGGAAGGAAGGAAGGAAGGAAGGAAGGAAGGAAGGAAGGAAGGAAGGAAAAAACAGAGAAAGTAAAGCAAAACATTTAAATAGTACAAATCTCGCGAAAAAACACAAGACACACAGTAATATAAAAAATAAAAATGAGGGATAGATAATTTTGATAGGGAGAGGATTGAAGAGATTAAGGAAGGATTGAAAAGTAGGTCCCAGCAGCATAAACTGTGTGGTGACATTCATGCGTGATTTCAGCTGAGAGAAGGCACGTTTCGTTTGATGTAAAACAGCACACGAACAGGTGCAACTAGCAGCTCCACCCGCTCGTGGCACTCCACGTAGTGTTTCAAGAAACAAGAGCAACCCATTCGTCCTTGTGAACTTGTCGTACTTTAATCTCTGTGACCGCGCAGGGGACAGGGCCCCACCCCTGTCCATCCTGGTATTAGCAAACCGCAAATGGTTAATGTGGTATGTACGAGTGCTTTATATATCGTTCTAGCTATGAATGCACTGTGTACACGGTATTCTGCTTCACTACGCGGGTTCCATTTTGGAGGCAGTGGCCATCTTGTAATTGCCCTCACATAGGCTATAATGAAGCAACTACGGGCCTTGGTATCCATGTGCCTTTCCATGACTCTTCTGTGACCTGGGCGGCTCGGTTCTACTGCCCCAGGTCAAACTGGTCTCACGAGCTCCCCTTCCTCCGGCCACCTGTGATTAGCATCAGGGCTCAGCGCACCATAAAGTCCTTTCATCACACACAAGTCTCCGGCTAATCACTTTCGCACCTGCTTGTTCCTGCTTTATGGCTTGTTTCCCAAAACAGGAGATGCTCATGTTTATTGGGGCCTATCGATTATCTAATGTGGGATCTGAACCTTACTGTGTAAATCATTGTGGGCTGGCCGAACTGGAATGTAGGATGGTCATCATGACTCTGCCTTTTTCTTTGAACTGTACACTTGTTTATTGCCGTATCATAAACCTAGGAATGTATGCCTGAGGCAGGGAAAACTGTATTTAAGATGAAGTCCGTTTCTATGATTTTCAGCAGTCTCCTGAGAACATACACGCTGTTGTACTTCTAGGATACCTGTAATTGGTCTGCAGCCAATAAATGAATCTTTGACTTCACCTAGAAGACTCTGTGTTTCTGTAGGTCTGGAACAGGGTGAACCCAGAAGTCATAGGGTGTGTGCCCCTGCACCGCTGGGTCTAAAATACCCAGTACTTCAGTTTGGCGCCCAACTCGGGACGATTTCAGCGGTACCAGTCCAAGCCAGAGGTTCGTGAGGAGCTTCGTGTGGAAATTCTGGAGGAAGGCCGCCACTTCATCGACCCCTGCATGTCGACGTGGTCCGAAAGTCTTTTCTGCGAGGTTCTCCGCGTCCCGACGGCTACAAAGGACTGCTGCCCTGATTAATCGACCTGTTTTGGACCCTTGACGAGTTTTGAGAGAGCGAAACAATCGAGAGAGTCTTCTGGTGACGCCATCGATCAGCAATATTCAGTTAAGTATAAGTGGAGCGTCTCCCATTTGTTTGGTATCCCTCGGGATCGTTTTGATTTGGAAATTTGGAGTTTGCAAACGCCAAAGCCAGAGGACTCGTGTATTCACGAAACTATCGTAATCGATAATCCTCTGACGTTTAGATCTAGACTAGTGAGCGAAGATGCCTGGTTCTAGAATATTTGGTAGAATATTTTGTTTGGGTTGTGGAAGAGATTTCCAGCTGGAGGAATCATGTCCGGTTCCTCCGGTTGGAACTCCAACTTATGAGCTCTATGTAAAACATGGCGTAGGCCCTATTGCATATAACGAAGTGTGGATCCACTACACCAGAAAAGACGGTGTTTTAAAATGGCCCCAAAATGGTAGTTTCGATACCGATATTTTAGATAATCTGGAAATTAAATTGTTTAAAAAGAAAGCCCGGCCGGCGATGTTTGATTCTTTCCGCTTGTGGCGAAAGGAAGCCAAACAGAAGGAAATTAAGCTAGCGAAAAAGAATAAAAGGGAGAGAGGTATGACAGTAATGCAAGCAGCTGTACAATTCAAAGACAATGAGGAGGAGCAGATGAATGAACAATTGCATAGGCAGCGTAAGTTAGGGATCGACAAATGTTACCCAGCTTTACTGCACTCTAAACAGAATGAGTTAGAAGAAAAGGAGAAAGATCCCCTGATGTCGCATTTGTTGAGTTCGCCACCCCCGTATGCTCAAAATGCCATGGCGCCTCCCCAGCTTGTGAATATGCCACCTCCAGTCAATATACTGCAAGCCTTGCCGCTACCGCCAGCTGCTTTGCAGCCGGCTCCTATCCCTATAGCGCAGCCCTCTCAAGGGCCGCCAGTTGTGTTTCCAACTGCCCCCACGCTTCCTGCGACTTTGCCTAGCATATTGACTGCCTCCCCTGATACTCTTCCTTGCACCACTCCAGTACCTGTTTCTGCATCCTCTTTTCTCCCCTCTGTTTATCCCCCTGTTTTCGCCTCAGCTTCTCCTTCAGCGCGACAGCGCTTAGCTAATGTGGTTACTACATTAATGTCTCCTCTCTTTGAGTCATCTGGTGCGACTCCTGGTTTACAGCGTAAGCAATTGCGTAGTCAATTGCCTAACCCCGATGAGAAAAAGGTAATAGATCGCATGGCGCGTAGATGGATTGTTTTCCCTTCACTGTATGATGTGGAATCAGTTGTCAACGTTTTCCATCAATGGGATGCCCCAAAACAGAGATATGTGTTTGAGAAAATGTGCGAAATTCTCTGTGAAGAATTGGAGGATAGTGGTAAAGACCCGAGCCCGCAGGAGTTGTGTAGAGTGAGGTTCGATTTTGGAACTGGTACAATTGTGGATCGCGAGGTAGATAAAGCAGTTGCGGTTGTATTATCCTTCAGGAATGATGATTGTCAACAGTCGTTGTTTGAACCTGATGTCCCTGTGGGAAAAAGGGTAAAAGCACGCCAATATCCGATGCGTGAGGTTCCCCCAGTTTGGAGACCTGCTGAACCAAATTCTAATCCACCTGTCTTAGCACATTTTCAGCGTATTTGGGTACATGTTCCATGGAAAAGATCTGAGGTGTTAGCACTTAAGCAGACATTGCCTGATCCCCGTAAAAACCCTACCGGTTATTATAAGGAGTTGTCACAAACTGCAGAATCCTGTGTAATGAATCTGGCTGATATAGATATGCTGTTTGGGAATGTGGTTCCACAGCCTTTGTGGGGATCCATTCGTAATATGGATCATGCTGCAGAACTAGGGGACACATGGGCTAACATCATCGCTGCTGACGCTAGACAGATTGGTGGCGCGAAACCAGAGCCTTTAATAGCAGAACTCCCTGGTAGAATCATCACGTATATGAAGACAATAATGCCCGCGATGCGCGTAAATTGGGACAAGCTATCTGCATGCAAGCAGAAGAAAGATGAAACAGTGTCAGACTTCTTTACCAGGTTTGAAGAAACGTTTATTGATCACAGTGGGCAAGATATGAGTACTGAGGGTGGCCAACGGTTATTTGTGGATAAATTTGTGCAGAATTTACTTCCTGACCTGTGTAAAAAGTTAAAAGATTCAGAAAGTTCTTGGGCTGTTTCCTCTTCAGCGCAAATACTGGCTACTGCACAGTATTACGAGAACAGAGATAAAGATGAAAAAGATAGAACAGATAAGAAAACGAAGGAACTAAAGACAAAGGTCCTTTTGCAGCAGGCCTATCCGCCACGTGGAGGTCAGAATAATTATAGGCAACCCCAAGGTGTCTATCACCAACCCCAACAATTTCAGAACAATCAGCAAATGAATGGGTATTATCAACCACGTGTCCCTGTAGGTCCCAACCAATGTTCATACTGCAAAGAGGAAGGTCATTTTAAATATAGTTGCCCTAAATTAATGCAGCGGAACGGTAATGCTTATGGCACAATAGGTAGGGTTGGTCAGCAAGCTCCTAGAGGCAGAGGGCGTGGAAATGCTCCCCAGAACGCGCGTCCTCTGCCGCCTCAAAATACCATCAATAGTTTTGACCAGCAAGCTAACACAACTAGTAATACAGCTCAGTATTACAATAATGATTATTATGCAGAGGACGGCAATGCAGAAAATAATGATTACTAGGACAGCCGTAGACAGAGAGAGGGAGTTGTTTCAGTGCCAGTGGATCAGAGCGGACCGTATGTTGAGGTGACTACAGCAAATGTAACGGAGCCCTTTCTGCTAGACACTGGTGCTGCAAAGAGTTCAATTATGCATTCAAAACTCCCTGACGCACCTTTGTCTGGCGATATAAATGTTTCAGTAGGTTTTTCTGGCGCCCCAGTTAGAAACCCGATTTCTAGTCCCATGTCACTTTCTATTGGACCTTGCGAGCTGAAAGCACCCCTGATTCTAACAACAGGTTGTGGTGAGAATTTGCTAGGGTTAGATTTGTTGAAAAGATTACATGCTACACTGTATTGTTCACCGTCAGGGGTACAACTTACATTAGGCAGGAAAGTGATTTCCCCGATGTACTTGTCTAAAAATACAATGCCACCTGAATTGTCATCCCTTCCGGATGTCCTTTGGGCTACTGGTCCCAATGATGTGGGCCTCTTGGAGATACCGCCATACGTGGTAACTTTAAAGGCTAATGTCAGACTGCCACGTATTCCCCAGTACAAGATCTCTAATGAAGGCCAGAAAGCATTGTTAGACATTGTCAGCGATTTGATTAATAAGGGTGTAATTGAAGAGACAAGAGGCAACGTTTGCAACAGCCCGATTTTACCTGTTTTAAAACGAACGGACCCTTCACAGCCACCTGTTTACAGATTTGTGATTGATCTTAGAGAGGTTAATAAGATTGTTGTGCCACAGTTTCCAGTTGTCCCTGATAAAACTGCCTTGTTAACGATGATTCCAGCCTCTGCTGCATGGTTTTCAGTGATAGATTTAAAGAATGCTTTCTTTAGCATCCCAATTGCAGAAGAGAGCAGAGACATTTTTGGCTTTAGTCTGGGAGGCCGAAGCTTCCGCTTCAAACGCGCTCCCCAGGGCTACTGTGAGAGTCCATCCATATACAGTCAAGCTTTGAAAGCGCAGCTTGATGAACTTGTTTTACCTAGTGGCGCTATTCTGATTCAGTACGTGGACGATTTATTAATCGCCGCGGATACTGAAAAGATCTGCAAAGAAGCCACATTGTCATTGTTGCGCCATTTATCTGCTTTCCATCATAAAGTGTCTCTCTCCAAGCTGCAATATTGTCGACAAGAAGTGACCTACTTAGGTCATCTCTTATCGAAGGAGGGAAGGAAACTGACCCCAGAAAGAATTCAAGCCATTGCGCAGTTGAGTGTGCCAAGAACACAGAGAGAAGTGCGTGCTTTCTTGGGCATTACCTCATACTGTAGGCACTGGATCCCAAATTTTTCCTTGTTGGCAAAACCTTTGTTAGCCTTAACATGCAAAGACACACCGAATCCTATCCCATGGTCTGAAGAGTGCCAGAGAAGTTTTGTGGAATTGCGCAATGCATTGTGTTCAGCACCTGTGTTGGGTACTCCTGACTACAGCAAGCCTTTTACATTGTATGTTCACTAGAAAGATGGTTGCTCATTATCAGTGTTAACACAGCCTTTTGGTGACAGACCGCGCCCATGCGCATATTTTTCATCAACCTTGGACCCTGTAGCGAGGGCATTGCCAAGCTGTCTGAGAGCGACAGCTGCTGCAGCTATGTCTATCCGACAATCTGCTGGTTTGGTAATGGACAACACATTGATCGTTATGGTTCTACATGCTGTAGACACATTATTAAACAGAACCAAGACACAACACTTGACTAGTGCGCGATTATCAGGCTATGAGCTCACACTGTTAGCAAATCACATACACATAAAGAGATGCAACACGCTGAATCCAGCTACGTTATTGCCAAATCCAGCAGACCTAGATGAGAATGAGCAACATGACTGTCTGTTCAGAACAGAAGAAGAGACGAAAGGGAGAGTAGATCTAAAAGATACTCCCCTGACTGAGTGTGATGGTACTTTATGGGTGGATGGTTCATGTTTCAAGCTCCCTAATGGTGATACGACTGCTGCATATGCTATCACGACATTACACACGGTCGTGGAAACTGCACGAGTGCCACATAATTCGGCCCAAGCAGCAGAATTAATCGCCCTCACGAGAGCGTGCATGTTGTCTGAAGGAATGAGAGTGAATATATACACAGATAGCCAGTACGCCTTTGGCGTGGCTCACAATTTTGGACGACTGTGGAAAGAACGTGGGTTCCTGACGTCGCATGGAGCTAAAATTCAGAATGGCAAGTTGGTGAATGATCTCCTTGAATCACTGACCCTACCATTACAAGTTGCGATTATGAAATGCAGTGCGCACAGGAAAATCAGAGATGATGTTGGACGTGGGAATGCGTTTGCTGATGAGATCGCGAAAGAAACATCACAGAATGTAAAGACTAGAATGTATATTGCAGGCCCTGCAAGATGGGTTGATGATGTTGGGATGTGTGAAAACACAATAGAGAGTGTGAAGTCGCTTCAAGCTGAAGCCACAGAGAAAGAGTTAAGCAAGTGGAGAGAAAGTGTGGGTAAGTTGGATGAGAATGGTTGTTGGATTGAGCTGACAGAACATAGGCGATGGTTGTTGCCCGATGCATATGTGCTTCCAGTAGTTACAATGGCACATGGGATGGCACATATCAGTACGAAAGGAATTTGTAAGTTGTTGGCTCCAGTATGGCAGAATGCTGGGATTCCCAAGTGTGCAGAGAATGTGGTCAAGAATTGCATGGTATGCTTGAAATACAACCCTGGTAGGGGAACCCCAACTCCAGCTGGTCATTTTGCACCCCCATCATACCCATTTGAAGTTTTGCAGCTGGACTTTATCCACATGGAAAGGTGCAACAACCTGAAATATGTACTGGTGGTTGTTTGTGCTTTCTCGAAGTGGATAGAGGCTTATCCTCTGAAAGATAACACTGCCCTGTCCCCAGCCAAAGCTCTTGTGAAGGAGTTTTTTCCCAGGTTTGGAATGCCAAGAATGGTGTGGTGTGATAATGGAAGTGAGTTTGTGGGTAAAGTGATGAAGAATGTGTGTGAAGGGCTAGGTGTAAAGCAAAAGTTCCACGCCGCAAATCACCCCCAATCAGCTGGATTAGTAGAGCGCTACAACGGTGCTCTAAAACTTAAGCTGGCCAAAATCCAGGCGAGCACCGGTCTTAAATGGCCTGATGCTCTGCCTTTAGCACTCCTGTCCACCAGAATGACCATACACTCACGAGTGGGACTTAGTCCCTATGAGGTAGTCTTTGGCCGCCCGGCTAATGTATGGGGCATGCCAAGACCGGCGAAATTCAGTGAGATCGAGCATCCAGTACTACTCGATTACTTGTATGATTTGACTGTTAAACTGCATGTTTTACATCAACAGGTGCATGATACTCTTCCTCAAGCTTCTGAAACTCCTGGACACCCTATCGACCCTGGCACATGGGTGCTGATTAGAAACTTCCAGCGCAAGAGCAACGACGAGCCTCGCTGGATCGGCCCTCACCTTGTACTTTTATCAACAAGATCAGCGGTGCGAGTGAAGGGGAAGAAACACTGGATCCACGGCACCCACTGCAAGGTAGTTCCCTTGCCCCTGCCATATGACCGGTGGGTCCAGGAGGGTATCGCCGACTCTGAGACAGACACTGTACCTCGTTTTGTATCATTCAGTGATGCACGCATAAAAGGCACAGTTTCAGACCAAGAAAGTGACAATATTCTGCAAGAGGCTGTGCCACTGTCAAATCGATTGGACACCACGGAGCCTGAACTTTTGTTCCAAGACCAAACAGCACCTGGCCGTCTCCGCTATAATTTGAGACCAAGGCCTATGGACAAATAAAGATTTCCTTACTATTTCCTTTTTGACATTTTAGCTCTCCCATCTGAAGGACTTTCTTGATTTTTGTTTTTCGAACCACCATCCGGGTTCAGCCGCAGGGTCGCGGTGCCAAGACTTTGGGGTACAGGCCGAAGACGTTAGGTCAATGGTTCTGGTTGGTCTAGGGCGTTTCCCTGGACTGACAGGCGTACTCCTTAGCAGAAGAAACTCATCCGCCGCGAGCGGCCCGATTAGAGGATGGAGTTTTTTAAGATGGAGAGACCCGTTGAGGAAATGAACTTTAAAGCAAAGATATGTAAAATTATGAGAAGTAAATGTTTTGTATTTCTGTGCCTATTTATACTGTGTAGTATGATAATGTTTACTGTGGGATTTGTGTTTTTCTCCTCCCAGGAGCCCATTGCACCCACTGTACAGCCTATACCTCTTTCTACTGCCTCCTCACACTCTTTTCACCCTCTGCCTGAAATGAACAAACCAGACGATCAGAATTTGTAAATAACTCGTTTATTCAGCTCTTGCACCAACACCAACTAGTAATGAATACAACCAATTGCTGGGTCTGTGGGTTAATGCCACATACCATTAACAAGGGTATTCCCTATTTGGTGCTGCCCTTTAGTTACAATGGATCGTCATGGGCATTCCAGACCATGTTCCTCTACGCTCTAGATGCCTACTCCCCGCGACAACCGCGTTCCATCAGACCTAGTACAAATAATAAAGTCTTAGTGAGAGGAATTGCCGATATGAGTAGGGATATTGATGCATACTCATCCATTCCCAAAGAAGAGCTGAGAGCTTATGTAGGGTGGAACGCGACGGGGTATAGTATTAGTCTGGGTGAAAGACAGCGAAAAATCTCATCTCCAATCTGGGTCGTACCCCACATAGGTCGGTTCTGCTTACAGGGTAATGGTCAGAATCCTAGAGCTCAACTGGGAAGAAGTGACTGTACTGAAACGTACACTTTCCCGTCACAGTTTTCCCCTGCATTTTTGGCTGCCAAGGGTACATATTTCATCTGCAATGACCGAGCATACACATGGTTGCCCCCTGATTTCTCGGGCACATGTTATATTGCGAACTTGCTACCGCCAACATTTACTGCTGCCTCTGACTATCACAAGACCAGAGTTGTGAGGGGCGTAATTAGTAAGGAGGATACTGCCGGTCAGGAAGCAGGAGACTTCTGGAGACTTCTGGAGACTTGTGGAGAAGTGTGGCTCAATGATTAGAGCGGCAGACCCTGATGCAGAGGTCTAGCCCGGGACCATGGTTCAATTCCCCGCCTCGGTGGGTCTTGGGCTCAAAAATTCCACGGACCTGATAATTCTCGCCTCGGTGCCATTCCAATCATGGAGTCCCACTCTGCAACTCTGGGCAATAGCTTGCTTAATCTCCACAATGGCCCCCACAACGCTAAGGATGCCTGGCCTCCACCTTGGGGGTGCCCAGGAGTGGACGCCTCACAGGGAAAGCCAGGATGGGTTCCACAGCGGTATTCGTACAAGCGCCTTGAGACCCTTGCGGGTGAGTAGTGCGCTATACAAGTATCAATTTACATTTACATTTACTTCTTCTTGGGTTTCCTGCCGTTTTGGGGACCTATGGTAAATAGTAGGAACCTGAGACAACTGACTCGTGTGGTTGAATCCACTGTCAATGTAACGGCTGGTGCCCTTGGTAATCTGACCGCTGAGCTCCAAGCGGATCGCCTTATGACTTTGCAGAACCGCATGGTTCTAGACGTTATTCTTGCAGACCGCGGTGGGGTATGTAAGGTTATCCAATCCAGTTGTTGCATTTTCATACCAGATAACGCTCCAACAGGCTATCAAGCCATCTCCAAACTCCATAAAATATCTGAATCCATACACGTGGATAAGGGAGACTGGTCACTGGTGGGGTGGTTCTGGGAACTGATATCTGCCTGGGGTTGGAAAGTTCTAATGGTCATTGGAATGATCTTAGCCATTCTTTTCCTGTTCTGTCTGTGCATACAGTGTGCTCCTGCAATATGTGGCCTCTGTGCTACCTTATGTGTAAGCAAACCCGTATCGAGGGACGAGCTAAGTAATAGGATGATGCTACAGCAACATCTCCATGACTTTGTGAACATTGACCTAGACTCGGATTAAGATGAGTATAGTGATTGCCTATGTAAGGGCAAAAGGAGGGTCTGTCGTACTTTAATCTCTGTGACCGCGTAGGGGACAGGGCCCCACCCCTGTCCATCCTGGTATTAGCAAACCGCAAATGGTTAATGCGGTATGTACGAGTGCTTTATATATCGTTCTAGCTATGAATGCACTGTGTACACGTTATTCTGCTTCACTACGCGGGTTCCATTTTGGAGGCAGTGGCCATCTTGTAATTGCCCTCACATAGGCTATAATGAAGCAACTACGGGCCTTGGTATCCATGTGCCTTTCCATGACTCTTCTGTGACCTGGGCGGCTCGGTTCTACTGCCCCAGGTCAAACTGGTCTCACGAGCTCCCCTTCCTCCGGCCACCTGTGATTAGCATCAGGGCTCAGCGCACCATAAAGTCCTTTCATCACACACAAGTCTCCGGCTAATCACTTTCGCACCTGCTTGTTCCTGCTTTATGGCTTGTTTCCCAAAACAGGAGATGCTCATGTTTATTGGGGCCTATCGATTATCTAATGTGGGATCTGAACCTTACTGTGTAAATCATTGTGGGCTGGCCGAACTGGAATGTAGGATGGTCATCATGACTCTGCCTTTTTCTTTGAACTGTACACTTGTTTATTGCCGTATCATAAACCTAGGAATGTATGCCTGAGGCAGGGAAAACTGTATTTAAGATGAAGTCCGTTTCTATGATTTTCAGCAGTCTCCTGAGAACATACACGCTGTTGTACTTCTAGGATACCTGTAATTGGTCTGCAGCCAATAAATGAATCTTTGACTTCACCTAGAAGACTCTGTGTTTCTGTAGGTCTGGAACAGGGTGAACCCAGAAGTCATAGGGTGTGTGCCCCTGCACCGCTGGGTCTAAAATACCCAGTACTTCAAACTGGGTAAGCACTAATGCCAGAGAAACAAATGTTCACAAGGAACTCATTTGATTAAACAATTTTGGATATGTAAAATAGAATTATTTGCTCAGACTCAATCAAAGTCACACTATTAATATCCAACACGACCTTTAGATAGGTCCAGGTACGCATTACCATAAATTGTGTCTAAAAAAGCCCATCACATCAATAAATCAATTTTTTCTTACTTCAGCCGAAGTAAGTCACATTTATTTTGCATTCACGACTTATACCACAAATGTAATCGCATTATACAAAAAGCATTCGGTAGTTATGCATATAATAGCACATTGTGAGTGATACGTGAGTCCCAGTAAAGTGACCATAACCTGACTTAATGAACATTAAGTGAAAACAAGTGGAGAAATGGGGAATTGGTTATTGGAAAAACAACATCAAAAGGAGAGCTGTATACAATAAGGAATAAATTATTATAGGCTCTCTCTTCTGTTTTTTGTGTCGACGACGTTTCGACCCTCTCTTGATACAGGGTCTCTTCAGGACAGCGTTTCTGGGGACAGTACAGCACAGGGCATCTATTTCTGGAAGGTTCTTAGCAGAACGGATAATTGCTGTGGGATCTTAGGGAACCAAGGGTCTGATCAGCATAATAGCTGAACTCTGGAATGATCTGTTGATTGCATGGACATAGTGGGTAGAGGGTGGAACCCTTGGATATAGCCTGATGCAATGTTTTTCACAAAATGCAGTGCCGGGACGAATAAAGCGTCGCCGTGGGGACCTCTCAATCGAGCAATATTCCGTAGTGTAGCAGAGTTTTTTGTCACTTTGCAGAGTTCCACAAAGCGTGACTATGTAAACTTCTTCCGGGCCTATTATACACTCTCATCCACTTTAAAGATGTTCCACTCTCTTCTGCTCCCTTCACTCTTCACTTCATTGGGTTTTGCTCACTCTCCTCTTGTTTTCCTTGACTCTCCCTACTAGTTCCTTTTTGTCTACTCTCCCCATGAGCCCTCCTCAACTTACCATTTCACATCTTTTGTTTACAATTCTTTAAGCTCATCTACCTGAAAGTTTGTACCAGGATCAAATGAGGCACACAGCTCTGCCATCTGAAGAGGGTGATTCTGCATAAAGTTTCATAATTCACATGAAAACCAATGAGATGAGGGAGAGACCCCAAAAGAAGACTCATCACTCACAGAGGAGACTGCTATGATCTTGCTTCTTCAGCAGCAGAGAAGTCAAAAAAGTATACTTTGGCCTGGTCAGTGGATCTGCCTGCAGCTGTTGTCAGACAGAACAAATGCACAACTCCTTGCTTGTCTTTATATGCATCCATCGTCCTCAATTTTCCTAGCAACAAAGACTTAAGTTTGCTTCCCACACAACTTTCACAATTAAACCCATTGCTAAGGAAAGACAGCTAAACCAAGGCTTTTTTAGGTCCATTTTCTAGGGGCAATATATACCTGAGACCAGAGCTGCCATATTTAATTTGATGGCAAGATGTTGCTTTACAAGCAAGACCTTGTTTTATTACTCTGAATACTAATCAAATTTGAACTAGCTTAGTACTAATTGGAAAATCAAACATTTTTGTAATGTATTTGACTATATATCCTGCAGCATATTTGATTTTCTACATCCTATTGCTTCTTGGCCATTCATAAAGGTGGGGAGCAATTTAGCATTTAAAGGTTTGAAGATTGTTACACTGTTGGGCTTGTCAAATTGTAATATCAATCAATCAATCACATAATTTGTAAAGCACACTACATACCCGGGAGGGTTTCAAGGCGCTGGGGGGGTGGGGGTGATGCTGCTATTGGTCGAAGAGCCAGGTCTTGAGTTGTCTCCTGAGGGTCAGCAGGTCTTCGGTTTGTCGTAGGTAGAGGGGGAGGGTGTTCCAGGTCATGGCGGCACGATGGGAGAAGGATCTGCCTCCGGAAGTAGTTCTCCGGATGCGTGGGACCGTGGCCAGGGCGTGGTCAGCGGAGCGGAGTTTCCTGTTGGGTATGTAGAAGGAGAGTCGACTGTTGAGATAGGCTGGGCCGGTTTTGTGGAGTGCCTTGTGTGCGTGGATCAGGAGTTTGAAGGAGATTCTTTTGTCAACGGGGAGCCAGTGCAGGTTCCTCAGGTGGGGGGTGATGTGGTCGCGGCGTGGGATGTCGAGGATCAGGCATGCAGAGGCGTTCTGGATTCTCTGTAGTGTGTTGATGAGCGTGGACGAGGCTCCGGCATAGAGGGCGTTTCCATAGTCGAGTCTGCTGCTGACAAGGGCCTGGGTGACTGTTTTACTCGTATTTGTTGGGATCCATCTGTATATCTTGCGAAGCATGCGGAGGGTGTTGAAACAGGTGGAGGAGACTGCGTTGACTTGTTTGGTCATGGAGAGTTTCGAGTCGAGGATGACTCCCAGGCTGTGTGCGTGGTCGATGGGGGCCGGGGGGGGACCCCAGTGACGTGGGCCACCAGGAGTCATCCCATGCGGAGGGGTTGGATCTGAGGATGAGGATTTCCGTCTTGTCTGTGTTCAGTTTGAGGCGACTGTCCTCCATCCAGTCTGCGACGGCCTTCATTCCCAGGTGGAGGTTGGATTTGGCGGTGAGGGGGTCCTTGGTGAGGGAGAGGATCAGCTGAGTGTCGTCAGCGTAGGAGATTATGTTGAGGTTATGCTGTCGGGCGATGCGTGCTAGTGGTGCCATGTAGACGTTGACAACAATGAGGGTTCTGGCTCCAACGCAGTAAGGCTACGCCAATATAAGATTCAACAAAAAAATGCCAGTACTGCACTATGATTAACTCGTTTTTTATGATTGAGTAACAATCCTCAATTCAAGACCAATCTTATAGTCTGACTTCTTTTGAAAAAATCCTTTTATTTTAATTATTAGTCATATAATTATTTGGATTATTCAATTTCTTTAAACAAAAATTGAGATGACAACAAAAATAGAGACTTGAACAAAATATATACAACAACGTATAATATGTACAAAGACATAGACAATGTCACAACTTTCATATAATGTATAATACTTAACACAATATTCAGTAGACATATTCAACATTTGAAAGACAACATTAAGTGCACTTAGGGACATAAACAACAAGGCCTAACAAATTGACGAAACATTGACAAATATTCCTGTTCATGGACAAGAGAAAACGCCCTGTGTTTGATTAAAGTTTTTTTGAAAACAGGTGCGGATTCTGGTGATTAATAAAGAATTTATTTGTTCTTATTATCATATAATAGACCATCCAATAATCTGATTTTTAAGTTTGTAATCCTGGGGAGATTGGTCTATTTGAAAGGACGGAGATAAAGGGAACAGGGGTCGACGCGTTTCGAATCCCCTAAGTAACAGGGATTCTCATCAGGACCGTGAAGATTCAATCTATAGAAGAAATAATAAAAACAGTCTGTCAGTCATACTCAGAACACTCAGCTTCAATCTATCAAGCAAACTCTCAGATCATACCTTTGTCATGTGATTCAGCAGTCGTTCTCCCAATGTAGTTATTGGATCTGTAATATTAAGGATTCAATGGACTTAATAAGGTTGGTGTACCGAATAGAAAGGAAAAAAGATGACTTGCGTAAATCAGGGCACTCACATGGAGAGGCGGTGTGTCCGCGTGATCAGTTCCTTCTTGTCGATTAAATCAGTCGATTCTAGAAAGAAGAAAAACCTTTATTTGCCTCGGCAAAAAAGGAGGGGCAAGCACTTGCGACTTAGTGAGTGAAATTGGCTCGGAATTGAGAGCATATAAGCACGCTGCGCGTCTGATTGTGAAGGGAGGGTGTGTCCAAGAATGAAATAGTTCTTGCATTCGGTTACGTACATTCACGAAGACGTATGTGAGTACTTCTGCATTCAGATTCGTTTAAATTACGGCGGCTTCCTAGGTTGTGAAAGGGTTTAGGAGATCTTACCAGTGTTAGTTTTTCAAGTCTCCTCCATACGCATCCATGTCCATGACTGAGGCGCGTTAGTGCTTGACCCGGTTGACCCGGTTGTAAAAGTAATTGGAGGCTGCTGCTAAGGATTCTGGGCATCGTAGTTTTTTTGATATATCTTGATGCATTTAAAAATCGATTGTCCACTCTATCCATGAATTCTTATAACAGTAGGTGGAGGGAGAACACTGTGTTCATAGATTGTAAAGTTCCGACATTTCATTCAAGCCCTGTGTGGCCGAATTGAATTTTAGGATCAACATCGCTTCTCGTTGTTTGAGTTTGGTCTCAAGATCTCCACCCCTCTGATCATGCTCTAACTTCGAAATGACGGTCCATCTGAAATCGAGATCTCCATGTGACTCATCAATCCAATGTTGGACAAGAGGTGCTGTGGTGATTTTTTTCTTTATTCGTGATTTGTGTTGGGAGATTCTCTGTCTGATTTCCTGATTTGTTTTCCCTATGTACAGTTTAGGGCATGGACATAGGATGGCATAGATCACGTTTTTCGATTTGCAGTTCGTGAAAAAGTTGTGTTTCCATGAGATACCTTCGTGTTGGAATAAATTCCCTTCAATTGTGGAATTACAACACATGCATGTTCCACATTTCTTATGTCCTGTGATAGGAGGTAAGTTGACAAATTCACGTATTGTAGAGGTCTTCTTGGCAGGGATGGCTGCCCTGATTATTTGGTTCGCAATACTTTTATCTTTTTTGAAGGCAAAAAGTGGTTTTTCATTTAACTGTGTGTCAATATCCTTTATAAGATGCCAGTTCTGGTGGATGGTTTTTTTGAGGAAGTTGGATGTTGCCCCAAAGGTAGTCACACAAACTGTGCGTTCAAGTTGTCTCTTTTCTTTCTTTTTCAGAAGTTCCTCACGTGGTGTCCACCACGCGCGTTTGATTGCCTTTTTAACCAATTTGGATGGATATCCCCGGTCTACAAGTCTTCCCATAAGTAGATTTGCATGGTACATATACTCGTCTTTGAATGAACAATTTCGACGTATGCGTAACAGTTGGCCTATTGGTAAATTTTCTTTTAGACTGCGCGGGTGGTTGCTTAAAAAATGCAAGGATTTATTGCGGTCAGTCTCTTTTCTAAAGAGGGTCGTCACCAGCTGTCCATCTGAGCAATAAACTTCCACGTCTAGGAAAGAAAGTCTTGTCGGTGATGACTGGATACTGAATTTGATGTCCATTGTGCGACTGTTAAGCCATCCATGGAAGTCAGTTAGTTGTTCCATTGTGCCAGACCATGTGAAAAAAATGTCGTCGATGTAACGAACCCAGCCCCTTATCCAATGTGAGAAGGGGTTGTTGTTGTGTACGTATCTGTCCTCATATACACTCATAAAGAGTATAGCCAACTCCGGGGCAAAGGGACAGCCCATGGCTACTCCCTTTATTTGGAGAAAAAAGTCCTCATGGAATTTGAAGTAGTTTTTAGTCAAAGCCATCCTGGCCAATTCCAAAATGAAGTCCGTGGGAATTTTGGTTGGACGATCTCTTCTATCCAAGAAGATTTCCACCACTTCTAAAGCCTGATCCTGGGGAATTTGGGTATATAGTGATACTATATCCATGCTTACTAATAGATCTTGTCCTTCGGTAAATGGTACTTGTTGTAATTTGCACAGAAAGTCAGAGGTATCTCTCAGGAAGGATTGAACTGTCAATGTGAAGGGTTTAAGGAAGAAGTCAATGAACTTGGAGATGGGTTCAAAAAGTGAATCGCACCCAGATATTATGGGCCTCCCCGGCGGTGATTTGGCATTCTTATGTACCTTCGGGAGTACATAGAACAATGGAATTCTTGGGTGTTTGTTGACTAGAAATTTGAATTCTTGTTTGCCCAAAAAGCCTTGTTCGAACCCATTTTGAAGATTTTTTTCAAGTTCTCTCTGAAATTCAATTGTTGGATCTGATCTTATTTTCCGATAGCATTCTATGTCAAGTAGCTGGCGATTGGCTTCCGCTATGTATTCATTGGTTCCCCAAATTACAATCGAACCGCCTTTATCGGCTTGCTTCACTATAATGCTTTCATCATTTCTAAGTGAGACTAGTGCATCTTTTTCTTTTTTTGACAAATTATGTTTAGTAAAGAATTTGTTCTTTTTTTCTTCTGAAGAAATCGCTGACAATACACTTTTTTCAAAGTATGTAACTTCTTTGGGTATTTTAAATGCTGGTGGACAAAAAGTAGATTTCCTCTTTAGACCTGTAGTTTCTGCTGGCAACATTATTTCTTTACCTGAAAAAAAGGCAATCAGACGAATCTTTCTGCAGAACTCAATGAATGAATCTTCACGGTCCTGATGAGAATCCCTGTTACTTAGGGGATTCGAAACGCGTCGACCCCTGTTCCCTTTATCTCCGTCCTTTCAAATAGACCAATCTCCCCAGGATTACAAACTTAAAAATCAGATTATTGGATGGTCTATTATATGATAATAAGAACAAATAAATTCTTTATTAATCACCAGAATCCGCACCTGTTTTCAAAAAAACTTTAATCAAACACAGGGCGTTTTCTCTTGTCCATGAACAGGAATATTTGTCAATGTTTCGTCAATTTGTTAGGCCTTGTTGTTTATGTCCCTAAGTGCACTTAATGTTGTCTTTCAAATGTTGAATATGTCTACTGAATATTGTGTTAAGTATTATACATTATATGAAAGTTGTGACATTGTCTATGTCTTTGTACATATTATACGTTGTTGTATATATTTTGTTCAAGTCTCTATTTTTGTTGTCATCTCAATTTTTGTTTAAAGAAATTGAATAATCCAAATAATTATATGACTAATAATTAAAATAAAAGGATTTTTTCAAAAGAAGTCAGACTATAAGATTGGTCTTGAATTGAGGATTGTTACTCAATCATAAAAAACGAGTTAATCATAGTGCAGTACTGGCATTTTTTTGTTGAATCATGTAGACGTTGAACAGCGTCGGGCTGAGGGAAGATCCTTGAGGGAAGCCGCAGGTGATCTCGGAGGCATCGGATTGGAACGGGGGGAGGCGGACTCTCTGAGTTCTGCTGGAAAGGAAGGAGGTGGTCCAGTCCAGGGCCTTGTCTCGGATCCCTGCGTCGTGGAGGTGTGTGCGTAGTGTGTGGTGGCAGACGGTGTCGAAGGTGGCGGAGAGGTCCAGGAGGATGAGGGCCGCCATCTCGCCGTTGTCTAGGAGGATCCTGATGTCGTCTGTGGCGGCAATGAGGGCCGTCTCGGTGCTGTGGTTGCTGCGGAATCCTGATTGAGAAGGGTCCAGGATGTTGTTGTCTTCGAGGTGACGGGTGAGCTGGGCGTTAACTATCTCCTTGATGACCTTTGCTGGGAACGGAAGCAGGGAGATGGGTCAGAAGTTCTTAAGGTCGCTCGGATCCGCATTGGGTTTCTTCAGTAGGGCGTTGATCTCTGCGTTCTTCCAGTTCTCAGGGAAGGTGGCGGTCTCGAAGGAGAGGTTTATGATTTTGTGCAGGTGGGGTGCGATGGAGTTGCTGGCTTTGTTGAAGATGTGGTGCGGGAGACGGTCGGACGGGGATCCGGAGTGGATTGTTCCCATGGACTTTATAGTGTCCTCGATGCTCACGTTGGCCCAGGTTGTCAGGGCGTCGTGGGCGGTGGGGTGCGGTGGGTTCGGTGCGGCGCGGTCGGCATGAGTCGTCCGGCATTGAAGCTGTTGTGGATGTCGGTGATTTTCCGGTGAACGAAGGTGGTGAGGGAGTCGCACAGGGCTTGCGATGGTGGGATGTTGTTGCCGTTGGAGCTGGGGTTGGAAAGTTCCTTCACGATGGTGAAGAGCTCCTTGCTGTTGTGTGCGTTGTAGTCAAGGCAGTCTGTGAAGGAGGTTCTTTTGGCGGTCCTGATGAGGTGGTGGTGGTTGCGGATGGCGTCCTTGTGGGCAGTGCGGCTTTCTGGCGTCTTGTTGCTCTGCAATGTGTTTTCCAGTTTCCGGCAGGTGTGTTTTGAGTCCAGCTTCTGCTGGTGTCTCTGCTGGTGGGATTTTTCAGCGGGCGACATTGTGAAACAATCTACTTTTAGGTAATATTTATTTATTTATTTATTTTGAAGGTTTTATATAGTTCAAACAAGACCCTTGTGGGTATCAGAGCACTTTACAGGGGTAGAAATAAGGAACAAACAAATACAGAAAGTCAAACATTGAGTCTTGATATACAAATAGCCGTAGTGGTAATTAGTCTAAATTACATAAAATGTTCATGTGAATTTCCTTAGGAGTAGAGACTTTACTTCTTTCTTAAAGGAGGTAGCAGAGGGATTCCGTCTGGTTTCAGAGAGAGCACAAGTTTCTGGGCCAGGTAGCTCCGAGTATTGTGATGACAGCATTTTGAGTCATGCATGCGATTTTTATTTGAATTCTACCTTCGAATGGAAGCCAATTAAGAGCCGTTGTCGATCTGGGAAGACCCCAGAGCATAGCACTCCCATAGTCAAGTCTTGGGATTACTAGTGCTTGAACTGCCAGTTTGAAGTCACTTGCAGGAAGGAAGGGCTTTAATTTTCTCAAGGTGTTCATCTGAATGTTTGCTCCTTTTGTTATGGCACTGATATTTTTCTGCAAGTTTAGATTTCTGTCAAGTGTTAATCCCAGCGATTTCGCTGAATCAATGATATGGGGTTTGCAGTTGAGCGCTGTTAGTTGTTGAAGCCATTCTTAAATGATGGATGTTTGGTTGGGTGGAGCGATTAGGAGGAATTCAGTCTTGAGGGTTTTTAGTTTCAGGTGGTTTTCCACCAGGCAAATCTTGGTTTTTTGGAGAGTTGAGTTGAGAGATATTCTGTCCTCCAGAGAGGTGATTTTTAAGTAAAGTTGTGTATCATCTGTGTACATGTGATGTTGGATGTTTGAGGAGCTGAGAATATCGGTGAGTGGTTCCATGAAGGGTATGAAAAGTGTAGGTGAGAGGGATGAACCCTGAGGTACACCTATTGTGACTGGGACAGCCATAGATAAGGATTGATTGACCTTGAATCTTTGGGATCTATTTTGAAGGAAAGAGGTGAACCAATTTAGAACTGATCCTGAGAGGCCCCTTCTATGTTTCAAAAGGGCCAGAAGATTATCATGTTTGAAGGTGTCGAATGCCAAAGATAGATCAAGCAGGATTAGCAGACAGGCTTCGTTTTGATCTACTATCGATGCGTCATCTACTATGTGGGTCATGGCTGACTCAGTACTGTGTCCTGCACAAAAGCCGGATTTGTATTGGTTGAGCAGGTTGAAATGGTCGATATGGTTTCCTAGCTGTATCTGTGCACATTTTTCAAGGAGTTTAGCCAGAGTTGAGATTTTAGAGATTGGTCGCTAGTTGTTGAAGTCCATCTGGGATGAGTCCTTGAAGCAGAGAGGTATTGATAATCTCGGTCCGCAGCGGTGTGAACTCTTTTAGGTAGTTTGCATTAAGTGGATCAGTGAAGTGGTTAGAGGGGTTCTATAATGTGAGAAGTTTTAGAATTGCATCTCCTGTATAAGTATTGAAGGAAGACCATTCAGCATTATTTTTTAGGAAAGACTTTGGTGTGCATAAGCTAGGGGATGCTACAGAGGGAGGTGGGGTGATTTTGTGGGTGTCAGAGTGAGTTACTAAGTCCTTAAGTAGGTCTGTCTTTATGTTCTCTGTCTTCTCTGTGATGAAGGAGGCAAATTGCAGCTAGGTAATGCGCTCGGACCACCGTGGGGGGGGGGGAGGGTAAACCCTTAGACTGTGCTTTGACTAGTTCAAATAGTTTTTGGGTTTGATTTTTGGCTTGGTCTATTTGGTTCCTGAAAAAGATCGCTTTCGATCTTCTGATCTTTTTATAGTAGGAGTTTCTGGTAGCTCTTAATAGTTTAAGGTGGTCAGGGGATAGTGATGATCTCCATTGGTGTTCAATTGATCTTAGGGAGCGTCTGTTATCTTTGAGACTGCCATCATACCATGGTTTGGAGTCTTTTGAGGAGAGCCTCTTCAGTTGTAGAGGAGCAACTGTGTCTATGACCGTGGTTATAGAGGTAAAGTAGTGGTTTGTTAGAGCTTGAACATCAGATAGGCCTTCGAGGAGAAGCAAGAGGATGCAGCTAGAGGAAATAAGTAAGTCCGTGCTGGCATTTTTAAAGTTTCTCTTCCATATTTTGGGTTTTGTGGGTTGGCAGAATATAATTTTAATGGTTAATCAATGAAGAATATGATGGTATGGTGGTCCGACCAGTCACATGGGTGGATTGTATTCAATTGAATGGAATCGACTTTGGAAATAAACGAGTCTAGGATGGAGCCCTTTTCATGTGTGGGGCTGTCGCAGATTTGGGTGAGGTCAAGATCTGTGAGGAATGCTTTGAGGCTATTCACTGCAGAGTTTTTAAGGTTATGTCAATGAAGGTTGAAATCTCAGGAGAATATTTGGGTGCTTTGTTGTCCAGTATTTGTAGTCACGATATCCATGAATTGTTCGACGAAAGTAAGGTTGTCACCTGGAGTGTGGTACAATGTATGCAATGAACAGATTTGTTTGTTGTTGCTTGTGATATCAATACATAGGTATTCACATGAGGATAAAATCGGTGAAAGTGGTCGGGTCACTGCGGACTGTTCCGATAAATGGAGGCAGTACTGCCCCCTGGTCTATCAATTCTGTCTAGTCTAGTGATCTCATAATTGGGGGGATCAAAATATCTAAGATAGGTGTAGACGATCCATTTGAACTAGTTTCGGTCAGAATAAAGAGGTCAGGGTCATGAGTGAGTATGAGGTCTGCAATCTCAGCTGCATGTCTTGAGGCCGATCTACAATTCAGTAGAATACATTTGAGATGTGGCTTGATGAGAGCTATAGGTTCCTGTATGAGAGGGACTTGCATAAGATTGTCTTTGGATATTCCTCTAGGGTTGCATTTCGGGGCTCTGTGTGGATAAGAGGGGATGGTTTGGATTAGGGAATGTATATTTATGTTATTCGAGCACTCTGTGTTCTGGGTGAGATGGGGAGATCGTAAGAGCAGAGGATGGAGTGTATATATAATTGGATGATAAAGAGTCCTTCATTCAGACAGGGCGGGTTGTGGCATTGGGGTAAGGAACTGTTCTCCATCTTGGTGGCACGTACTTTGTGGGTAGAAAGTGCATTTGGTGTGGGTATGGGGGCGGTTACTGTGGTCATCCTTGTAAGAATCATGATCATGCCTTCTAATCTTAGGTGAGTGGAGAATCAAGTCCCACAGGAATTGAAGGTCATTTTTGACTTGTTGTAATGACAATAGAATTTCATCCAGTCTGGGATCTAGTGTGGGTTGTTTGAATAGTGTTTGGTATGGGGGTAGGGGAGGGTTGGGTGAGCTTGTGGGGTTAGAGTAGCCTGGGACGATGTATTGAAGTCCGCATAAATGAATGAAGGTAGATGGGAGGGGGGAGTGGAGGGAGGTGGAGAGACATGCATCAAGTAGATGTGAGTAGGAGATAGGGCTGTAGTAGTGTTTAGGGTAATAGGGAACAGATTCGGAAGGATGCTACTTATTCGGATATTAGGTAAACGCTGGGTGCTTTTGGGAATAGGGGTGTAGTTATCGTATCTTAGGGTATTAGCTGGAGTTGGACTGGGTGGATATATCCGTTGGGTCGAAAGAGGTGCCTGCCTTGTCGGGGATTCAGAAGGGAAGTTCGGCTGCGTTCTGGAATTGGGAGAGCTTGGCGAGGGGGGATGGGGTCTCGTGACTTTTTCCTTGATGAGAGGAAAGATATTGTCAAAAAGGAGTAAGGCGTGGTGTTTATTATTGTATGAGGATGATTCCATTATGGCAAATGGTGATTGTGGTTGCAGCTCTGTAAAAAGGTGATTGGGTGATCAAGATCTTGAGACTTTGAGCTGTTTTCTTAGAGAAGGAGGTTGAAAACAGAGTGAAAAAGGCTTTTCTCCGTTGGGCTCTTTTCTTTGTGTAAAAGATGAGGTCATTAGTTATGTATCGTTTATTAGTTGAGAAGTATGGGTCGGAGATAGGGGTTTCGGGGTTTACTTTTAGGAAATTGTGTTTGAAGCTTTTTGCTGCTTTTTTTGTGAGGTTAGGGGGTACTTGATGATATATGTATGTTGTCCTGCAGGTTCCATAATAGTGTTGGTGCTTATAGTGACGGTCGGGAGGTGGGGAGAGTGGGGTAGAGGGGTGATAATAGATGGGATTGTGGGGGGGAGTTATGGGTGGCCGTCTGTTTGGGCCAACTAAGGGGCGTAACTTGTGTAAGGCAGGGGTGAAAGTGAGTAAAAAGCTGTAAAAGATGGTAAGGGGGAGGTATTGGGCAGAGGGGTGGGTCAGGAGGGGTGTGAGATGGAGATGGGGAATGGGTACTATGGGCTAACTCGTTGATATATAGGTCATTCCAAGATGGCTGCTTGTTATCCGATGATAGCTAAGATCTAGGGTGTAGTCCTATAACTCTTTCCCTGTATCACTGCTCACTGGGACGTAGTCCTATATCACTTTCCATAAAACAATTTGGAGTGAATGGTCCTTTTTTTCTTTTATGTTATGCAGTGAAGCGTAGTCCTATGTCTCTTTCCTTGAGTTGCTGTGGGGTGAATAGTCCTATCTCCCTTTTAGATAGCTATGCCTGCCATTTTGAGAAAGGGAGCAGGTGGTGTTTGTAGAGCGAGCCCAAAATGGGGACCTTGCAATGCCCAGCGGGTCATCAAGGGTGACAATTGTGCAAGTGCAGGAATAAATGTTAGCTGTGCATATATGAGGGGGCTACCCAATCAGCAAGTGGTATTGCTAAAATCCGAGGGTCTGGCTCCCCAGACCACTCCTCCATGCTCTAGTGCTCGGTAGCGTGTGAACGCCGATATTCCAGCACACTCAATCTCACTTGCATATTGAGTAGAGGGTACATGGACTGGACACCCGTCATTGCAAGTATACAAGCATCATGATGGCTTTACTGTACCTAGAGATGTTTTGTCCCAAACATCTCATCTTAATAAATCCTCACTGATGCCAGTGTTGGAATAATTATTATATGCACACAGAGGGCACCTTTGAGGAGTACCTTGATAACCTACCAATGACTGGTGTGATCTCCGAATAGTCTCCGCCAGCTTGCCACCACCAGACATGTTTCTGACCTCATGGATTGATAGGCTTTGCTTTCAGAGGCGGGGAACAATGCCAGCTCTGGGAGGAGGTGCTTCACACCTCCTCCATTCCAGACAGGCATTCCAAGGCAGGGAGCTTCAAAGGCAATGCCACCTTTGAAATGCAACCTAGGTGTCTCCAGCTAGTGGAGGATGCCACCACCCCTGTCCTGCTCCACTTTTGGCAGAAGGACAGGTGGGAACATTAGTTAGAGTAGGCGGTGGGCCCCATTTAACCAGCACCACCCCTAAGGTGGGGCAGGTGGTGTGGATCCCACTTTTCCAGTTCCTCCATCTTGGGTTGATATCTAGGGCATTGCGTCTGAAGAGTGTCCCCTAGGTCTGCAGCATAAATTGGGTCACCCTAGGGACCCCTCACCAAACCATGCAAATGTGAATTAAAGGCCTTGTGTCTTGATGTAGACAAAAGTGAAAAGTCAGAATGGTACACATCTATGTGTGCCATTCACACAGACACTGCATGAGATATAGGTAAGTCACACCTACTGCAGGCCTTCCATCCGTAAGGCAGGGCGCACTATATCACAAATGTGATCATATTTTCCTGAGCAAATATGACCCTGCATTCGTTAAGTCCATTCTTGGATATTGTAAGTATGCAAGGAAGCCATAGAGGGTACATGGGCTGGACACCCGTCATTACGAGTATACAAATGCAAAAACAACAGTTGATGTACTGAATGCAGAACAATGTCATACATTCACCCCAGTACAGAGATCTGGGTCTAAATCCATCGTTTTTTTGCTCACCATGCCATTCCAGTTTGTACCCAGCCATATGCAAATCAGTCTTGACCCTGTGCCTCATGGGAACAGTCCAGCCCGAACTGCCAAGCCAGGTCCTCCCTGGACTGGAAACAAGCATCCTAGGACCGGTTTCAGGGTTTCACCCCTCTTCAGCCCAGATAGCTTGATTTCAGTGGCATGGAGAACACGGACCCATGTCTGGGCATACTCGTCCCACTCGGGGTGACAAATGCAAAAACAACAGTTGATGGACAGAATGCAGAACAATGTCATACATTCACCCCAGTACAGAGATCTGGGCCAAAATACATCGTTTTTCTGCTCACCATGCCATTCCAGTTTGAACCCAGCCATATGCAAATCAGTCTTGACCCTGTGCCTCATGGGAACAGTCCAACCCGAACTGCCAAGCAAGGTCCTCCCTGGACTGGAAACAAGCATCCTAGGACCGATTTTGGGGTTTCACCCCTCTTCAGCCAGGATAGCTTGATTCCAGTGGCATGGAAAGAACGGGACCCACGTCTGGGCATACCCATCCCACTCGGGGTGACAAATGCAAAAACAATGGTTGATGGACTGAATGTAGAACAATGTCATACATTCACCCGAGTACAGAGATCTGGGCCTAAATCCATCGGTTTTTTGCACACCATGCCATTCCAGTTTGAACCCAGCCATATGCAAATCAGTCTTGACCCTGTGCCTCATGGGAACAGTCCAGCCCGAAGTGCCAAGCCAGGTCCTCCCTGGACTGGAAACAAGCATCCTAGGACCGGTTTCAGGGTTTCACCCCTCTTCAGCCAGGATAGCTTGTTTCCAGTGGCTGGAGAGCAAAAGAATGATGGATTTAACTCAGATCTCTTGACTGAGGGAGAATGTTTCGATTTGTTCTGCATTCCGTGCATCAATTGTGTGTCTTTTGCTTTCTTGCCCTAAGTGTGCCGGGTATGCCTAGACGTAGGTCCTGGGCTCACTGTGCCACTGGAATCAAGCAATCCTGGCTGAAGAGGGGTGAAACCCCGAAACTGGTCCTAGGATGCTTGTTTCCGGTCCAGGGAAGACCTGGCTTCTCAGTTCGGGCTGGACTGTTCCCATGAGGCACAGGGTCAAGACTGATTTGCATATGGCCAGGTCTAAACTGGGGTGGCATGGTGAGCAAAAGAATGTTGGATTTAACCCAGATCTCTTGACTGGGGGAGAATGTTTAGATTTGTTCTGCATTCCGTCCATCAATTGTGTGTCTTTTGCTTTCTCGCCCTAAGTGCGCCGGGTATGCCTAGACGTAGGTCCCGGGCTCACTGTGCCACTGGAATCAAGCTATCCTGGCTGAAGAGGGGTGAAACCCCGAAACCGGTACTAAGATGCTTGTTTCCGGTCCAGGGAGGACCTGGCTTGGCAGTTTGGGCTGGACTGTTCCCATGAGGCACAGGGTCAATACTGATTTGCATATGGCCAGGTCTAAACTGGGGTGGCATTGTGAGCAAAAGAATGATGGATTTAACCCAGATCTCTTGACTGGGGAAGAATGTTTTGTTTTGTTCTGCATTCCGTCCATCAATTGTGTGTCTTTTACTTTCTTGCCCTAAGTGCGCGGGGTATGCCTAGATGTAGGTCCCGGTCTCACTGTGCCACTTGAATCAAGCTACACTGGCTGAAGAGGGGAAACCCTTAACCGGTCTGTTCTGCTTGGGTTTTCGGATCAGATAGAACCCGCTCATCAGAGCCTCACTAACCCAGCCAGAACGTTACCCCCTCCCTAGACCCTATTTATAATCCTGCAACCACATATATCTATCACCTAAGGACAGGGGATTCCTACTATGCATACCAAGACCTCACAATCGGCGGCCTCGCGATCCCATACGGATCCAGACCTTTCTGCCCATACGACAGTATCACAAGTGGCGGCCTCACGGTCCCATACGAACCCAGACCTCTCTACCCAGACGGCAGTCTCAGCACAATCGGCGGCCTCGCGATCCCATACGGATCCAGACCTCTCTGCCCATACGACAGTATTACAGGTGGCGGCCTCGCGGTCCCATACGAACCCAGACCTCTCTGCCCATACGACAGTATCACAAGTGGCGGCCTCACGGTCCCATACGAACCCAGACCTCTCTACCCAGACGGCAGTCTCAGCACAATCGGCGGCCTCGCGATCCCATACGGATCCAGACCTCTCTGCCCATACGACAGTATCACAGGTGGCGGCCTCGCGGTCCCATACGAACCCAGACCTCTCTGCCCATACGACAGTATCAGCACAATCGACGGCCTCGCGATCCCATACGGATCCAGACCTCTCTGCCCATACGACAGTATCACAGGTGGCGGCCTCGCGGTCCCATACGAACCCAGACCTCTCTGCCCATACGACAGTATCACAAGTGGCGGCCTCACGGTCCCATACGAACCCAGACCTCTCTACCCAGACGGCAGTCTCAGCACAATCGGCGGCCTCGCGATCCCATACGGATCCAGACCTCTCTGCCCATACGACAGTATCACAGGTGGCGGCCTCGTGGTCCCATACGAACCCAGACCTCTCTGCCCATACGACAGTATCAGCACAATCGGCGGCCTCGCGATCCCCTACGAATCCAGACCTCTCTACCTAGACGGCAGTCTCATACGACAGTTCATCCTATGATCACCATAACATACAAAAAGGGAATCAGTCTCACTATTCATCAGATCACACAAGGATTGCCAGTTCGGGCATAGCCTGTTCTCAGGTTCGAGGGGCTCCTCTTTCCTTTATTCAGTTACCACTTACCTGATCAGGGTTAACATCTGTTCATGTAGCCACAGCTGACTAGAAGAATAGGCTACCCTCTTATACAAGAACACGTGTTGGTTCACTACAAACTGGATACTTTATTACTCATTACATACACAATCACATAACATTACGATATAACACATAACCTGCAAAGAAAAGTGAAAGATTAAGTTGTACACTCTAATAAGAAAGGGTCGACATCACCTTAGTAGTATGTAGCCCGCACTCAGTGGTCATCTAGGCTCCCCTCTCGTCTGTGCCTCGGCTCGCCTGGAATCACCCTTCTCCGAGTCACTGGGACCTCTTCCTTATCGGCTACTCTCTCCTCTCTGGCTATTCTGTTAGGAAAGCATCTGTCTCTCAGTTCTTCTCCGCCTTCAAGATGACGTCTGTCTTCCCTGGAATAAGTAGTAGCTTTACTGCTAACGGCTAGATGCCGCCTACGGACTGAACTTGTAACTGCCTCAGACTTTCACTAATATAGAGGTGCATTTCCTCATGGAAAATTCCGGCCCGTAACCTGCCGCCCACCAAATTCTTGTACCTCCCCGTACCAAGGACACGTTCCCAGCCGGCCGGCCTGATGTAGTGTCTTCGGCATGAAGAAAAATACAATCCTTCGATAAGGGCCGGCCTGAACCGGTTCTCTCCAAGCGAATAACACCTCATAACTAAAACATTACTCCTGACCTAGAAGCATCCCAAGCTGCCGGAGCAGAAAGAAAGATGGAGTCTCTCCCGTTTGAGGCCTACCAGGCCTGAATTCAGCACAGCTCCATGAAATACCCTCACTACAGGACAGATTATCCCTAATACTAACGAGTCTATCCCCTAGGCTATGTGTGCAAGCCCTGATCTATGGGGAAGAGCACAGAATCATGTCGAAGCGCCTAGTAAATAGGCTCCATTCACTACTCTAACCCTTAGGCTTGAATGGTAAGAGACTGAAGTCACATTCAATCACTTGTTAACACAAGAAGGCCGGGAAAATCGAGCAGAACATTTCACCCTTGACTTCAGTCTATTATACATTCATTAAACAGAACTAACATCTGTGGAAGAATAGTATGAAACAAGACTAACTGATCTATGTCTAGTACCAGGTGTGCAGAATTGAAGTAGTGAAGGAATACACTGAATAAAGCAACAGATAGAAATCAAAATGCCGATAGCAATCAGAATACCTCCTAATATTTGACGTAACAAATGCAAATCAGGTAACCAATTAAAGAGCCAGTCAAACCAGCCCTGGTCAATGTGTTTTCTAACTTCTTCTGTCAAGTCATGTAATTTGTCAATATGAGCCTGAATGGATTTTGTATGATCCGACAAGTTAAAACAACAAAGACCCTCAAAATCAGAACAATCGTGTCCATGTTTAAGCAAAAGATAATCAATGGCCGCTCGATTTTGTAAGATAGCCCTTCGTTCACCCTGGGCGTCTAATAGCATGTCAGACAGGATTGTAGAAGTATGATTGATGGATTTTACCATCCAGCAGGCCATTTTCCCAATAGATTTGGCATTATAAACTGCCAAAGCAGGAACACCAACAATTGAAACAGCCAGGCTAAGGTATTCAGACTTGGAATATAAATGCAAAGATGAGTCACAATCCTCCTGTAACCTCACTGTATCTCGGATCACACGAGAGTTGGCATTCGGATGTGACGAGAACATGAGTAGGCTCAGTCTAGTAATGGCACAAGGGCCTCCAGAAATATTTGCGGGGATATATGGCCAGGAAGTATTACCACATGAGAAAAGCCATCCGGCAGGTAGTAACATCGTGCGATAGTGACTGGGGGTAACTACCATACTCTTGCAAGTCATGTTGTTCTGAACAGAAGTACATGTTTTCGGTGTCCTTTGAAGGCACAAAGTTCGTTCATGAGTGGTGAATGAAGTGGCACCTTTCAATTTTAAACGCATACATTCAGAAATCGCACTAGAATCACAAGTAAGGAAAAAACATAAATCACCTTGTGTGATAATATAGGTAACTATTTGGGACTGGACAGGCGGTATCGGGTCTGACAGTACAGTACACGAGGGGCAATACTCATGGGCAGCGAAATCGCCCAGAAGAACATTGGGGCGAGCATTTGTTATATTAAAAATATGAGTCAGAGTCTCCAATGAGGCAGGGACAGCAACCAAACAAGTTGCCAATATATCAGTTACCGATCTCATCGGTGTCAAGCAGAAATGAGGGGTCTTCGTCACTTGCTTGGCCAATGTAACCCAAAAGTTTGGCGACGAATCCCACGCAGCGAAGGAACGCGACACTCGGGTTCTCAACTCAGCCCGGTTTGATGGGATCCCTCCTCTCTCGTCGTACCATCCCAAAAGGAGTCCAACGCCGACACATCCTGCAGCAACAGTCCAAAGAATGATCTGAAAAAGAATCAAATACAGGCATTATTCATTCTCGTAAGTAACATTTGTCAGCCGGGACTGCTTCCCAGCTATCTTTCCCTGGTCTCATAACTAAAATGGTGTTGTCTTGACCGGTTGCAATCACTTCTGCTTGTTCAGGGGGATTCTTAGGCGGCTGCACCCAAACTCTGGCCCCAGGATTATCTGTGGAGCCAAAACCTTTCTGGCCTCGTACCGTTAGCAACGTTGGGGCAGTGCCTTTTGTGATCTCACCGCTGAACACAGGCATTATTAGCAATTGAGCCACTCGGTCAGTTTTATGTATCAGTAAGTCAACCTCACTGCTATTCAGCAGGAGCACCTTAATCTCTCCCTGATAATCACTATCAATGATTCCTCCAAGCACCTGAATGCCTTTTACAGCCAGCCCCGATCTAGGGGCAATTAATCCGAAATTTCCAGGTGGTATCTGAACACCAACACCTGTTTCAATGATGACTCGATCTTTACTTTTTATAATGGTGTCATCCATGGCATGCAAGTCTAAACCTGCCGACCCTGGGGTCGCTCTGCATGGAGCCAAAGCTCCGGGAGTAATCTCCCAGTACATCACAGTCTCTCTGATCTCATTGGGTTTAGCATCAACATTCGGAGGAAACAAACGCATAAGTGGGGATTCAGCATTTAGAAAAGGACGGTTATTCAAAATCAATAGCGCTTGAGGCAAAAAATCTCGCCAATTCTTATACTTGTCATCTGTTAATTTGCGCAGTTGGTCTTTTAGCAGGCCATTCAACCTCTCCACAAGACCCGAGGCCTGTGGATAATATGGTATATGAAACACCTATTCAATATTGTTTTCCACACAGAATTCCTGTACCAATCTTCCACGAAAATGGGATGCATTATCAGATTGAATTTGGAATGGCACACCATAATACATCATAATCAATTCCAATGTTTTAATAGTATTCAATTGGGTAGCTTGCTGACAGGGAAGGGCCACCAACAGGCCACTGTATGTATCAACAATGGTGCAAACATATTGACAATTCCTACTCATAGGAAGTGGACCAATGTAATCAATCTGCCAAATCTGAGCGGGCAATTTCCCGCTATGTAAATGACCTTTAACAATTTGGGGCACTTTGCGCTGCCTGATATGCTGACAAATGGGACAATGTAGAATAACATTTTTAATTAAATCTAGGGGAATATAAATTCCTCGATCAGCAGCCCACCTGCTAGTGGCTTTTTCTCCAAAGTGTCCTGCTTTCTGGTGGGCCCATTTCGCCAATCCCGCAATATCAGAATCTTGCGTGTCCACCACTGCCTCAGCAATTTTAGATTTCTCATCTGCAATGTTATGAAAGAATTTGTCAAGAGAGTCTATCGGGGTATGAGCATCCACATGGAAGATTGTAACAGTACTCTGTGGGAGCATTTCCCAAATCTCCTGCCATAATTCTTTTCCCCACAATTCTTTGGAATGGATTTTCCAACTATGGGAATGCCAAGTCGGTAACCAAACTGCCAGTCCATTGGCAGTAGACCAAGAATCGGTAAAAATATGACATGTGCCAGGTAACTCTTGTTTCAGAACTTGATAAACAGCATAGAGTTCAGCAAATTGACTGCTCTTACCCTCACCAGTTGTACTCAGCAATTTTTGTGTGATCGGACTATAGGACACTGCCTTCCAATGCCGTTTCGTCCCTATGAACCTTGCTGAACCATCCGTAAACCAGACATGGTTTCTGTCCTCTGCGGACAAATCATCAAAAGGTTTACCCCACTTAACAGGAGATTCCTGTACTAAAGGTACGGAACATTCACTCTCAGTTTCAGTTGATGGCGCCCGTGCCACCTGCTCATGCAAAGATGCAACTCCTTTTTGTCCCACACGTGCCCTGTCTTGTATATACCATTTCCATTTAATCACACTCGCCTCTTGAGCGTGTCCAATTCGGTGAGTTTTCGGCGAACTCATAACCCACTGCATGATAGGAATTTCAGGTCGCAAAACTATATCATGTCCCAAAGTCAATTGCTCGGTATCCACCAGAGCCCAATAACATGCAAGTAGCTGTTTCTCAAAAGGTGTATAACGCTCACCAGCATCAGGTAACTTTTTGGTCCAGAAACCTAACGGTACTCTACTCTTGCCTTGTTTCTGCCACAAACTCCAATTCGCATAAAGGCCTTGAACAGACACATTCAAATCCACATCACCATCACATACAGGCCATAAATCCAGAGCATGCTGAATTGCTTCTTTTGCCAGACTGAACGCATCTTGCTGTGGTTTACCCCATTCAAATGCATTCTTTTTACGAGTGACCTGGTACAAAGGGACCAATATTTGACTCAAATGAGGAATATGCTGGCGCCAAAATCCAAACAAACCAATGAAGCTTTGGGCTTCTTTCCTATTTCTCGGAACTGCAAAATCAAGAATTTTCTGTTTAACCTGAGGGATCACTTCTCGGTGCCCTTCATGCCAATTAATACCCAAAATTTTCACAGCCTGGGACGGACCTTGTAATTTATCCGGGTTGATTTCCCAACCTTTCTCACGCAAGCACTCAATGATTCTATCCAATTGGGTCTGAACTTCCTTTTGTGATTCACCTTGGATCAAAATATCATCAATATAGTGACATATCTGAATTTGTGGATGAACTGGTACCTCAGCCAGATGCTCTGCCACCAGCCGGTGACATATCGTAGGACTATGCACATAGCCCTGAGGAAGACTTCTAAACGTCATCTGACGCCCGTTCCACGTAAAACTGAATTGTTCCTGACACTCAGGGGCAATCGGAATCGAAAAGAAAGCATTAGCAATATCAATGGACGCATACCATGTACCTGGATGTTTCTGGATTCTTTCAATTAGGGTAATAACATCCGGTACTGCAACAGTCAAAGAGGGTATGTGTCTATTCAATTCTCGATAATCAACAGTCATGCGCCAAGAATTATCACTCTTACGTACAGGCCAAACAGGATTATTCCAAGCAGAAGTAACTGGGGTTATAACTCCTGCATCCACCAACTCCTGAATAGTGGTACTAATCTCTTCATGACCACCTGGAATACGATACTGCTTCTGACAAACCACTTTTGTCGCCTGGGGAAATTTTATGGGGGGCATTCTTAAACGACCAACCCGTACAGGCCTGGACGATATATAATGTTTAGTTCCAAATTGGTAACATCCATCATCTAAGTGCAACGTCATTCCTTTCAAAATATCAATTCCAATTATGAATTCTAAGAGTGGCACCACTAATACAGAGTATTCTTTTCTAGGAATTCTACCTATTCTCATTTCAAGTAAGGTTTGAACTGCGGGAGTTTCCTTTCCACCTAATCCGGTAATTGTAAAAGGCTGACCTTTAAACTTCTTTGATTTTCCATGAATAAGAGTGGCCTCCGCTCCTGTATCTACCAATGCTCGGGCCCTTTGGATATTACGATGTCTCCAATAAATATCAATATCTACATAGGGTCTATTATCTCTGTGAGCCCATCTGTGTACTGGAGCTTGACCTATTTCCTAGTCCTTTTTATTGTGTTCTGTGTACCAGGATAAATCAGGATAAAGACTCTCACGGTTCCTAGGTATCGATACCTCCTGTTCATATCCATCTCCATTACGAAATGGATTACTGTTCCCTGCATTGTACTGCGGGTTTCGATCGGCCAATATGTGTCGATCCTCTCTCCTTCTCAACTCAGGGGATTGATCCCTATCATCTCTACGTCTGCTGTTAACATAATCATCTCTCCCCCTCTCTCTTTCCCCCTCTCTCTCCCTGTCTCTCTCACGACGGGGGGACAAATCACGCGCATAACGTCGATCATCACGATGATCAGAGCGCCCACGGCGGTCGTCATCACCGCTACCGTCAGAAAAACCACGATCATACTCAGTTGTCCGAACACGCCGGGCACCCTCCTTTCCATCCAAGCCACGTTTGCGAAACATTTCCCACAAACGAGAAGTAGTCTCACCATCAATGTCCTCCTTCCGCACACCATCGGCCATAAGACCAAAAAACATGTCACGTCTAGTAAGTTTATTGTCACCAGGAGTACGAGTGTCAGGCCGGGACTGCCGTTCAGGTTTAAACCACTCACCCAACTCACCGAGTTGGCGTACCGATTCCAGCACCACAGATAACATGTTACCAGTCTGATTAATCAATAAAGTCATCATGACCTGCTTATAAGCAACAGGGGAAGAACGAATAATACGATTCCGCACAGAAGATGTTAAGAAACCATCAAACAACCGGTCAGCAGTATTCAGAAAAATTGCAGTTTTCATCACCTCCTCTTTGAGACGTTGCGCAGCATCGCGCAAAGTATACCACGGTTTGTCATTCAGAGGCCAGTCAGACTCAGTAGGATATTTTTGATTACAACCCTCAGTCGCCAATTGAAGCAAAGAAATTTGACCACCACCATTAAAGTTACGAAAATGATCCTGTACAGTAGAATCCGAACTCAAGGAACAAAACTTCAAACAATCGCCAGCATCCAGCATAATGCCAGCAGCGCCCAGTTCATAAAGGCGCACCATCCATGTGAGCAAGGGCTCACCAACTCGCTGTCGAAATCGCTGCAAAATATCACTAATTTCTTGTTGAGTAAAATCCTCCAAAGAGTCTAAAGCAATACCATTCGGAGCACCGGGAGCCTGCTGCACCCTCCGTCGAAAAACTGGATGCGCCGAGACCGCGGGATGAGCATCACAAGGAGCTCGACCAGTACACGTAGAGGAACAATCAGTGGAAGAAGCATCGACCCCGCTCGAAGGACGAGCGCAATCACGGGGTGCACCATCAGAGGCGCAAGAAGCAGATTTACAAGCACGGCCGGAGCGAGAGGACTCGCGCTTGGCAGACTCCTCACCCGAGGAAGGAGAATCACTCGAGTTCCAGATATTACCATCCCATTCATCAGGATTCCAATCCAGTCCGGCTTTCGCCACGACCAGACGCACCTTCCGCGTCGAAACCCGACCACGCCTATTCTTGTATTTATAACGAGCAATTCGCACAGCCGCCCTCTCGGCAATAGTTTGGTACGTCTCAAGTTTGTCAGCAAGCAACTTATTTTGACACCGCAACAAAGTATGAGCATTCTGAATCTCAACAAAGTTTGCTTCCACATCCTTATGCACATTCTGTAACTTCAACAACCTCTCATGCAGGATCCTGTACGCAGACAGAACAATCCAACCTCTGCGCCCCAAAACGGGAAGCTCATCACCCTTAGATACCGGCGCCTTCTGTAAACAAGTAATCACATTAGCCGGCTCCGCCAGCTCCAAAAAAGAATTCCAATTCTCACTCAAACCAGTAGAATTAGCCCACTCACGGGCTAAGGCTTCATAAGGCGTTGAATCCCAGCCGGGAATATCAACGGCAAATTAAAAGTAGATTTCGACTTTCTAGAAAACATCTTTGAAAAGAAAGAAAAAGAGAAAAAGAAAAAGAAGAAAGAGAAAAGAAAACTACACGCAGGTATATACAAATAATATAGAAACAAAACCACGCACGCGCCGAAGTATCACAGGTGGCGGCCTCGCGGTCCCATACGAACACGGACCTCTCTGCCCATACAACAGTATCACAAGTGGCGGCCTCACGGTCCCATACGAACCCAGACCTCTCTACCCAGACGGCAGTCTCAGCACAATCGGCGGCCTCGCGATCCCATACGGATCCAGACCTCTCTGCCCATACGACAGTATCACAGGTGGCGGCCTCGCGGTCCCATACGAACCCAGACCTCTCTGCCCATACGACAGTATCAGCACAATCGGCGGCCTCGCGATCCCCTACGAATCCAGACCTCTCTACCTAGACGGCAGTCTCATACGACAGTTCATCCTATGATCACCATAACATACAAAAAGGGAATCAGTCTCACTATTCATCAGATCACACAAGGATTGCCAGTTCGGGCATAGCCTGTTCTCAGGTTCGAGGGGCTCCTCTTTCCTTTATTCAGTTACCACTTACCTGATCAGGGTTAACATCTGTTCATGTAGCCACAGCTGACTAGAAGAATAGGCTACCCTCTTATACAAGAACACGCATCACATGTTGGTTCACTACAAACTGGATACTTTATTACTCATTACATACACAATCACATAACATTACGATATAACACATAACCTGCAAAGAAAAGTGAAAGATTAAGTTGTACACTCTAATAAGAAAGGGTCGACATCACCTTAGTAGTATGTAGCCCGCACTCAGTGGTCATCTAGGCTCCCCTCTCGTCTGTGCCTCGGCTCGCCTGGAATCACCCTTCTCCGAGTCACTGGGACCTCTTCCTTATCGGCTACTCTCTCCTCTCTGGCTATTCTGTTAGGAAAGCATCTGTCTCTCAGTTCTTCTCTGCCTTCAAGATGGCGTCTGTCTTCCCTGGAATAAGTAGTAGCTTTACTGCAAACGGCTAGATGCCGCCTACGGACTGAACTTGTAACTGCCTCAGACTTTCACTAATATAGAGGTGCATTTCCTCATGGAAAATTCCGGCCCGTAACCTGCCGCCCACCAAATTCTTGTACCTCCCCGTACCAAGGACACGTTCCCAGCCGGCCGGCCTGATGTAGTGTCTTCGGCATGAAGAAAAATACAATCCTTCGATAAGGGCCGGCCTGAACCGGTTCTCTCCAAGCGAATAACACCTCATAACTAAAACATTACTCCTGACCTAGAAGCATCCCAAGCTGCCGGAGCAGAAAGAAAGATGGAGTCTCTCCCATTTGAGGCCTACCAGGCCTGAATTCAGCACAGCTCCATGAAACACCCTCACTACAGGACAGATTATCCCTAATACTAACGAGTCTATCCCCTAGGCTATGTGTGCAAGCCCTGATCTATGGGGAAGAGCACAGAATCATGTCGAAGCGCCTAGTAAATAGGCTCCATTCACTACTCTAACCCTTAGGCTTGAATGGTAAGAGACTGAAGTCACATTCAATCACTTGTTAACACAAGAAGGCCGGGAAAATCGAGCAGAACACGGTCCTAGGATGCTTGTTTCCGGTCCAGGGAGGACCTGGCTTGGCAGTTCGGGCTGGACTGTTCCCATGCGGCACAGGGTCAAGACAGATTTGCATATGGCCAGGTCTAAACTGGGGTAGCATGGTGAGCATAAGAATGATGCATTTAACCCAGATCTCTTGACTGGGGAGAATATTTTGATTTGTTCTGCATTCCATCCATCAATTGTGTGTCTTTTGCTTTCTCGCCCTAAGTGCGCCGGGTATGCCTAGACGTAGGTCCCGGGCTCGCTGTGCCACTTGAATCAAGCTATTCTGGCTGAAGAGGGGTGAAACCCCTTAACCGGTCCTTGGATGCTTGTTTCCGGTCCAGGGAGGACCTTGCTTGGCAGTTCAGGCTGGGCTGATCCCATGAAGCACAGGGTCAAGACTGATTTGCATATGGCCAGGTCTAAACTGGGGTGGCATTGTGAGCAAAAGAATGATGGATTTAACCCAGATCTCTTGACTGGGGGAGAATGTTTTAATTTGTTCTGCATTCCGTTAATCAATTGTGTGTCTTTTGCTTTCTCGCCCTAAGTGCGCCGGGTATCTCTAGACGTTGGTCCCGGGCTCACTGTGCCGCTAGAATCAAGCTATCCTGGCTGAAGAGGGGTGAAACCCCGAAACCGGTCTTAGGATGCTTGTTTCCGGTCTAGGAAGAACCTGGCTTGGCAGTTCACGCTGGACTGTTCCTATGAAGCACAGGGTCAAGACTGATTTGCATATGGCCAGGTCTAAACTTGGGTGGTATGGTGAGCAAAAGAATGATGCATTTAACCCAGATCTCTTGACTGGGGGAGAATGTTTTGATTTGTTCTGCATTCCGTCCATCATTTGTGTGTCTTTTGCTTTCTCGCGCTAAGTGCGCCCGGTATGCTGAGACGTAGGTCCTGGGCTTACTGTGCCACTGGAATCAAGCTATCCTGCCTGAACAGGGGTGAAACCCCGAAACCGGTCCTTGGATGCTTGTTTCCGGTCCAGGGGGGACCTGGCTTGGCAGTTCGGGCTGGACTGTTGCCATGAGGCACAGGGTCAAGCCTGATTTGCATATGGCCAGGTCTAAACTGGGGTGGCATGGTGAGCAAAAGAATGATGGATTTAACACAGATCTCTTGGCTGGGGGAGAATGTTTTGATTTGTTCTGCATTCCGTCCATCAATTGTGTGTCTTTTGCTTTCTCGCCCTAAGTGCGCTGGGTATGCCTAGACGTAGGTCTCGGGCTCACTGTGCCACTGGAATCAAGCTATCCTGGTTGAAGAAGGGTGAAACCCAGAAACCGGTCCTAGGATGCTTGTTTCCGGTCCAGGGAAGACCTGGCTTGGCAGTTCGGGCTGGACTATTCCCATGAGGCACAGGGTCAAGACTGATTTGCATATGGCCAGGTCTAAACTGGGGTGGCATGGTGAGCAAAAGAATGATGGATTTAACACAGATCTCTTGACTGGGGGAGAATGATTTGATTTGTTCTGCATTCCGTCCATCAATTGTGTGTTTTTTGCTTTCTCGCCCTAAGTGCGCCAGGTATGCCTAGACGTAGGTCCAGGGCTCACTGTGCCACTGGAATCAAGCTATCCTGGCTGAAAAATAATGAAACCCTGAAACCGGTCCTAGGATGCTTGTTTCCGGTCCAGGGAAGACCTGGCTTGGCAGTTCGGGCTGGACTATTCCCATGAGGTGCAGGGTCAAGACTGATTTGCATATGGCCAGGTCTAAACTGGGGTGGCATGGTGAGAAAAATAATGATGGATTGAACCCAGAACTCTTGACTGGGGGAGAATGTTTTGATTTGTTCTGCTTTCCGTCCATCAATTGTGTGTCTTATGATTTCGAGTATACAAGCACCATGATGGCTTCACTGTACCCAGAGATGTTTTGCACCAAACATCTCATTTTAATAAATCCTCACTGATGCCAGTCTTGGAATAATTAATAAATGCACACAGAGGGCACCTTTGAGGAGTCCTTTAATAACCTACCAACGACTGGTGTGGTCTCTGACTAGTCTCTGCCATCTTACCACCACCAGACATGTTTGTGACCTCATGGAATGATAGCCTTTAATCTCAGAGGCTGGGAACAATGCCAGCTCTGGGAGGAGGTGCTTCACATCTCCATTCAGGAAAGGCATTCCAAGTCAAGGAGCTTCAAAGGCGATGCCACCTTTGAAATGCAACCCAGGTGTCTCCAGCTAGTGGAGGATGCCAGCACCCCCGTCCTGCTCCACTTTTGGCAGAAGGACAGGTGGGAACATTAGTTGGAGTAGGATGTGGGGCCCATTCAGCCAGCACCACACCTAAGGTGGGGCAGGTGATGTGGATCCCACTTTTCCAATTCCTTCATCTTGGGTTGGTATCTAAGGGCATTGCGTCTGAAGAGGGTCCCCTAGGCCTGCAGCATGTATTGGGTCACCCTAGGGACCCCTCACCAAAACCATGCAAACGTGCATTGCAGGCCTTGTGTCTTGATGTAGACAAGAGTGAACAGTCGGCATGGCACACATCCCTGTGTGCCATGCCCACAAGCACTGCATGAGATATAGGTAAGTTACCCCTACTGCAGGCCTTCCATCCCTAAGGCAGGGTGTGCTATATCACAAATGTGGTCATACTTGCCTGAGCAGATATAACCCTGCATTTGCTAAGTCCATTCATTGGATATTTGAAGTGTGCAGGGAAGCCATAGAGAGTGCATAAGCTGAACACACGTCATTACGAGTTCCCTAGCGCCATGATGGCTTCACTGTATCCAGAGATGTTTGGTACCAAACAACTCATCTTAATAAATCCTCACTGATGCCAGTGTTGGATTTATTAATAAATGCACACAAAGGAACCTTTTAGAGTGTCCTTTGAAAACCCACCAAGCACTGGTGTGGTCGCTGACTATTCTTAGCCAGCCTGCCAGACATGTTTCTAGCCTTATGGGGTGAGAGGCTTCGCTCTCAGAGGCCTGAAACAATGCCTGCTCTGGGAGGAGGTACTTCACACGTCCTGCGGGTCATAAGGGTATTCAAGGCTACGAAGCCTCAAAGGTGATGCTACTTGTGAAATGCAACCCAGGCATCTCCAGCTAGTGGAGGATACCACCCCCCTCTCCTGCTCCCCTTTTGGTGGGAGGAAAGGCGGAACATTAGTTAGAGTAGGAGATGGGCTGACATTCAGCCAGCACCACCCATAAGGTGGGGCAAGTGATGTGGATCCCACTTTTCCAATTTCTCCATCCTGGGTCAGTACCTCGGGCATTGCAACTGGAGATGGTCCTCTAGGGCAGCAGCATGAATTGTGTCACCCTAGAGACCCCTCAGCACGACCAAGCAAACTTCCATTGCAGGCCTTGTGTCTTATTGTAGACAAAAGTAAGGAGCCGACATCACACACATCCCTTTGTGCCATGCCCACAGACAATGCATGAGATATAGGTAAGTCACCCTTACTACAGGCCTTCCAGCCCTAAGGTAGGGTGCACTATGTCACAAATGTGGTCATATTTGCATGAGCGTACCCTGCATTAGCTAAGTCCGTTCTGGAATATTGTGAGTGAGCAGGGAATCCGTACAGAGTACATGGACTGGACACCCATCATTATGAGTTCTCCAACACCATGATGACTTCACTATACCCAGATATGTTTGGTACCAAACATCTCATCTTAATAAATCCTCCCTGATGCCAGTGTTGGATTTATTAATAACTGCACACAAGAGACTCTTTTAGAGGGTCCTTTGAAAACCTACCAAGCACTGGTGTGCTCTCTGACTAGTCTCAGCCAGCCTGCCATCACCAGACATTTCTTTGACCTTATGGGGTGAGAGCCTTTGCTCTGGGAGGTGGTACTTCACACGTCCTCCAGATCAGAAGGGCATTCAAAGGCACAAAGCTTCAAAGGTGATGCCGCCTTTGAGATGCAACCCAGGTATCCCTAACTAGTGGAAGATGCCAACTCCCAGGGTTATGCCCACTTCCCAGTAGAAGTAGCCATCCATTAAGACTGGATGAATAACAACCAGCTAAAACTTAACTCTGATAAACCAGAGATTGTTTTCTTCAACGACAAACTAAACCACTGGACTTCAGCCTACTTGCCCGAAATGCAAGGCACTCCATCCATCCCTTAGAACTCTGTGAAGAGTCTTGGTATCCAAATTGGCATCGACCCATCCATGCAATCACAGATAATCATGGTGACGTCATCCTGCATCTACCAACTTAGAAACTTTAGATAAATCAGAAGATCTTTCATCAGTGAGGCCAGTACTTTAATGATCATTGCCATGATCCAGTACTTTAATGATCATTGCCATGATCCTGTCTAGAATTGAGTATGCCAGTGCCACTTACCTAAGTCTTCCCATCAATCAAACTCATAAACTTCAGTTTATCCAAAATCAAGTGGCCAGTATCATCTTTCAACAACCTAGGCACTGCCATACAAAGCCGCTAATGAAGGAGCTTCACTGGCTTGAAATAGTACAGCAATCCATGTTCAAAACGGGTTGTATTATCTTTAAAGCAATCCAAAATAGAGGTTCCAAATTCCTTTCGACAAAGATCCACCCATATCTTCCAAAATGGAACTTTAGATCCGCACAAATGAACCTAATGATAATCCCCAGATTCAAGTGCAAAAGAATGAGCGGTTCACGTTTCTCCACGTTGGGACCCCCAACTCTGGAACTCTATGCCTATCGCCATCAGGTAGACAACTGACTACATATGCTTTAGGAAAAAATTGAAAACCTTGCTCTTCACTCAAGCCTATAGCTAGTTGCAACATTAGTGATGGCCTTGAACTCAGCCCCAAGAGACCTGTTGGTGTACGTGCGCTTTATAAATCTCCCGTAACATAGCAGAACAATATAAAAAGGTGCAGACACCCTAAAGGAGGTAGCCCATTGGCTACTACCTGTCACTCCCTTCACACCCCTAAGTTTAGTATTTAGGTGGCATCCCTCAGCCCTCAACTTCAGATCCTGCTGACCTCAGAAGAAGGAGGACACCGAAGTGCCATAAAGAGCAAGGGGAAGAGGTGTGACTGACCTGGCGTCAACCCTTTTCTCCTGCCTGTTGACTCCGACTCCTGCACCACAGCGACTCATCCTGCAGCCGTACTCCAGAGACCTAGGAGGCCTGCCTGCCTTTGACTAACAACCAGGAACTCCCTTTGACTGTTGGAACCAGTTCCCTGCATGTTGCAGGCCAAGCCCCTACCTCATTCCCAACGACCTTCAGCCTGTGACTTCATTTGCCACAGCCAAGGTTTGTTGGTAGCCAGTCGGCCACTGACCCCTTCAGTTTTCTTCTTAACAAGAGGGCACTCCACAGCACCTGCTGCTGACATCATTAACGACCCAGCTCCTGTGATTTTGCATATCCTGTCTGGTGGCATCGACAGTGTGGCAGAAACTGCCTTGCCATGACCGCTGTTTATTGACAGACTGACCAAGGCACATCTTTGGCAAACCCGCCCCCGGTGAAGGACATTTCCATGTGTCTCTGCATCCAGAATCCCTGGGCAAGGTAATCCAGAACTGCCTGTTCCACTGTGGTCCTGAGACCCCAACGACCTCTGCTCTGAAAGAGTAGAGACCAAATCCAACCACATGTGCCCTTTGGCACCAGACTTGCAAAGCCTGTATGTTTTTAACCCTGACCATGACAGTCTTTGATTGACGGTCCTTCCTATCACCCAGTTTCCCCCATTGCCTCCAAACTAAATTGTTTGATGGTGACGCAGTTTACTGCCGTGTATTCTACCCCTGACCGCAACCTCTTTGATTGATGGTCCTGCCTGTCACCCGATTTCCCCAATTGCCTGCAATACTAAATTGTAGAAGAGTGCTGCAGGTTACCGCATATTTGACGGTGTTTAAGCCTTTTCTTCTGCAACTGCTTCCTTCTGCATTTTCAAAAGGCGCTTGCCTAATCATACTGATTTTGGTGCCTCAAACATATATAAAAATACTTGTTGTTTTAGCAAATTGGTCTCAGATTTATTTTTGAATGGGTGTCTCATTTATTCCCTCTTTGAATACAACAAATGATTACTACTACCCTCTGATAAGCCTAACTGCTCACACACACTACCACAAATACAGCGTTAGCATTATCTACTTTGCCTCTGTATCCCTGTCTGGGACTCACTGGACTCTCTGCACAGTGTACTTCATTTTGGTACACTATATCGAGAACCAGCTTCCTACAGGGCTGAACAGGAACCACGTAAGAGCTGCTTCTATTGCTGATACAGTGCTTTTTACCCCACATTCTGAACAGGATTGTAGATTGCACTGGAGTAAACAAGGAAAATTATCAAAATATAGCGGCATTTAAAAAAAAAGAAAATAATGATCTGCAAGAAAGTGTATGTTTCAGGTTTACTGTGGTAATATCATCCTCTTTACACTTCTCAAGACCTGATAGCCTTCTAAGAAATATTTTTTACCACAGTGTTTGCATTTTTTTAATCAATAGTCACAGATAGTGACATAATTATTAGGGAGGCCGACAAAGGAGGCAACCTTGTAGTGATGAACAGGGTGGACTACAACCACGAGATTCAAACACAACTACGTGATGAAACATGCTACGAATGTCTCACATACAATCCCATAGGACCATTAACCATCAAAATCAATAAATGACTTCCTGAATGGCACACTGTGGGCCTTATCAATGACGACAAATATATGTACATGAAAGTGTTCAGGCCACAGTATCCATGTCTTTACACGTTACATAAAGTACACAAACACTTGCCTTTCCCACCCGGAAGACCTATTGTCTCAGGGATAGGGGGGCCCACAGAACAGTTAGCCGAATACGTTGATCTTTTTATTGGACCTTTAGTCCAGAATCTCCCTTCATATATTAGGGATATGAAGCACATACTTAGTACCCTAGATGGCTTTTCATGGGAACAAGGTATGACTCTGGCTACTTTAGATGTCGTGTCGCTCTATACGAGCATCAAACCAGAGTTGGGTTTGAGGGCAATTGAACTTCTCCTGCACAGGACATCAGCAGCACAGTGGCAACACACTAACATGCTACTCGCTACAATGGAACTGATTCTTGACAATAATGTGTTCTTATTTGACGGAAAGTGGTATAGACAAAGAAGAGGGGTCGCCATGGGTTCAAATTTTTCACCCAGCTTTGCGAACCTCTTTATGGGTTGCTTGGAAGGAGGCTGGATCTGGGGCCACAAAGGCAGCCACTTCAATGATTCAATCATTTTCTGGGGTTGTTACATCGACGACTGCCTTCTGATTTGGTCTGGCACACAAGAAAAAGTTGAACAATTTTGTACTTACCTGAGCTCCAACATTTATGACATCCGATTTACACATCAGAGTGGTCAGTCCAGCATTACCTTCTTAGACATTGAGATTTACATCAACAGAAACACATTACACACACGCCTCTTCAGGAAAGACACTGCCTGTAACTCTATTCTGCATGCCAATAGTGCTCACCCCTTCCATCAGATCCATGCTATACCATTTGGAGAATTCACTAGAGCCAGGAGAAACTGTAGCAGTGAAGAGGATTTTGAGAAATGCTTATTGGCTATAAAATCCAGGTTTGAACATAGAGGTTACACACATTTGAATCTTATTAAAGCAGAAAGGTGGATCAGGAATACAAGGCGCAAGGGGACTCTGCGCGAAAGGGTGCATAAGACAGAGCAGGCCAAAACAGTTAGACTTATCACTGACTTCAATGACTATAGTGACGCTTTATGTAAAAGTCTCAACAGACACTGGAAACTTCTTACAAGCAATGCCTCCTTAGCCATACATATTAACAAACAGCCACAAATCTCGTACAGGAGGGGCAGAATACTTAGAACTAGGCTTAGTCCTAGTTATTCTAGATTCCAAAACAAGCAGACTTGGCTTACACCACGCACTTTGGATTTCCACAAATGTGGTTCATGTGGTGTCTGTAGATGGGCATCCAACCACAAAAAAGAATTCTCTGGCCCAAATAAAAGATATGACATCAGATGCAACATAGATTTCAATACAAAATTTACAGTCTATGTGCTAGAATGCACTTGCGGACCCAAGTATGTGGGAAGCTCCATCAGACCCCTGAGAGAAAGAATTGGGGAACACGCTCGGGCTGTGAAACAACAGGACCCCAGATACCCAATGGCCTTACACGTGTGGGAGTGTTCCTCCCAGGGTCCACATAAACAGTTTCTCTTCTATGGTATTGACATGATAGAACCCAGCCCCAGTGGAGGGAACAATGAATTACACCTTAGAGGAGCCGAGGCCACTTGGATAATGCACTTGAGAACATTTGAACTAGGTCTTAACAGTGACCGGGAAATGCACTATTTCCTAGGTAATTGAATAGCGGCACAGCACACATTAACATAAGACTCTACCTTGAACCACACAGAAAATTGTCTAGTTGGATTCTGTGCCTTAATGGAACACATGCTTAATCACACATCGAGTATTTCTCATGAAATAATATTTTGTTGTGGCCCTATACGCATGTCACGTGTCAGAAATCTGTAATGTTTTGGAAATACTTGCTGTAAATTCCGTTTGTTGGAAAACAAATTGCCATGTAATGACTCTAACAGGTTGAATGACGCAACATTAGTGTCATTATTCTCTTGCAATGTAATGTTTGTAACAGCTTCAATAACGTCACACTAATATCTTATTTCTTTGCAATGTCCTCTAAGAAAATCTCTTTATGCTGTCATATTTAGGTTAGGACAATCCACAAAGATTAATTCATATTCAATGTCATACTGAAGTTAGATTGTCTTCACTTTCTCTTTTTTTTTCTCTTGACTATACATGTCTTTAATCCGAATCTCCTACATCTTGCAATGTAATGTTTGCAACAGCTTAAATAACGTCACATTAATGTCTTCATTTGTTTGCAATGCCTTCTAAGAAAATCTCTTTATGCTGTCATATTTACTTTAGGACAATCCACACAGATTAAGTCATATTCAATGTCATACTGAAGTCAGATTGTCTTCACTTTCTCTTTTTTCTCTTGACTATACATGTCGTTAATCCCAATCTCCTGCATTGACTAACCTTTGTCTGCCACTCTCAGTACAGCAACGCATGCATGACTGCATGAAAATGTTTTCAACTCAGTAAACACCATCCAACACTGACTTGTGCTTATTCCTAGACAAGATTGCACATTTTGTTTTTTATGATGAATTTATACATGCAACATTTGACATGATCACGGATACGTTGTATAATGCATGAATGTTAGGTTCATAGTTTTGTGTATTCGACATGAATCGCATATATAATTTTGTGTCTGTCACTAATTTTTTAGGCTGACAACTTGGCCTCTTGAAACACTTCTACCCACTTTGAACCCCAAAAAACTTGCACACACTGCATGCCACTCTACGACCACCAGCACGCTTTAAACATGAAGTTCGCCGTGCCGACGGTCAACGGTCTAGTTCTCTGAGCCTTCGCAATGAGTATTTAATACTCTTCCGGGTCGCGTTTCCCACTACTTCCGGTTGAAACACGATCCCGGAGACCAAGGAAACATCAGGCGTATTCGCTAATGGTAAGTTGATGGGAATTCTTTACTTCGGTGATTCTATCGGTGTATTGACACGATAGAATGTGTCGCTGACCACCTTATTAATGTAGTACTCTTTCGTTTACTTCTTTATAGACCTACTGGCGGTTTATCATGTCATAACTACTACATTAAATTGCCACTTTTTGGATGGAATTTCTCAATCTAGTCAAAGGCTTTATTTCGATAAATCAAATCATAAAAGCATCACATTAACACAAAAGACATTTATACAAAAACAAATTTAAATTAACCGTTAATTATGGACATTTTTTCCAAAACATATCAAAGAGAATAAAAACAAAATTAAAAATTTAAGATTTAAAGTTGATCCTTCAATTAAAAAGCAAATTAAACATTAGATGCTAGCCTTTTGGCTCTAATGGACCATGTCCACGATAAAAATTTTGAAAGACCACAAACGTACAATGTCCGGGTGTCCGATGTTAGAATACGGAGTGCCTCGCTTGAGTGCCTAGTGCCCATACACCGACATATAGGTTTGAGCCATGCTTACCTTGGGCGCACATAGGCCGGACAGACAAACAGAATATGCGGTACAGTCTCTACACTAATTTGACAAAAGGGACAAAAAGGACTTGTCTGGGACGGGGGCTTCCAATGGGCAGTTAAAGCGCGCACTGGAAGAGACCCTACCCTAAATCTAAAATATAGGGCCCTATCATGGGATTTCCATACCAGATCTAGGTAGAGTTCCCGAGATGGAACATCCTTATGTCTTAGGAACTCTTCCGTTAGCCTGCCAAGAGTTGGATCAGTACTAACTCTATTGGTAACCCAGTTCCAATAGAGGGTCTTTATAGCCGCTTTCGGGGGAGAGGACCGGCTATCCCAGGCTTCACTAAGACCTAGCTTACCAAGGAGATGTTTAACATCTTTAAGCCATTTTATTTTATGCCATCCCACCATTGACATTACTTTCGCTAGGCCCTTCGCATACTTGGCAAGTTCTGGGACTCGCCACAGTCTAGCCCATAGAAGCAACGGCCAGAGTTTTGCCAGATCATTGATGGGTTGGCAACCTAGGTCAAGCAACAGGGGTATCATTGGGGTACTCTGCGGAAGTGACATAATGCCCCTCAAAAATGTATTCTCAGACCTTGTCAATAGATCTGTGTTAGATGTGCCCCAAAGCTCTGCACCGTAGAGGGCAGAACTAACACCCTTAGCCTTATAAATGTCAATAACAGGTGCAATAGGTCGGGTCGTGGCAGATCGCTGCTCCTTATACAGCGCCCCTGTAACCCTCTTATGTTTTAGCAGCATTTTATGGAGATGAGGGGTCCACTGCATGGTATCTGAGATACGGATACCTAAACAATCAAATACACTGACCCTCTCCAGGGATACATTGTTAAGTACGGGGGGTTGCCCAAGTTTTTTCGGGGGATTTAGCACTAGAAACTTGGTCTTGTCAGTATTTATGACAAGGCCACGTTGGTCACAAAAGGCCTGAAAATTATCTAGGAGGCCTTGGAGGCCTACCGGAGTCTTTGATATTAGGAGCGTGTCATCGGCGAATAAGAGGGTGGGGATTCGCTCCCCTGCCAGGGATGGTGCATCTGATGGTTTTTCGGAGTAGATGCTCAACAACCCCATTCATATATAGTGAGAAAAGGGTTGGAGCAAGAATACATCCCTGGCGGACCCCTCTCCCCACCGGTATCCTGTTCGTTTTCTGCCCCTCGGTGCCCCACCTCACTTGCGCGAAGTTACCTTCATGTAGCCTCACTAGAATAGACAAGATATTAGGTGGATTCCCCATATCTGCCAGCACACTCCATAGTTGTCCTCTGGGCACAAGGTCAAAGGCAGTCTTTAAGTCGATGAATGCAAGATAAAGACTGCCTTTGCCTATGACAACTACTTTCCAATAAATCGACAATAACCTGAAAGCCTGCTCTATAGTGCTGGTGCCAGCCCTTAAATAACGTCACACTAATATCTTATTTCTTTGCAATGTCCTCTAAGAAAATCTCTTTATGCTGTCATATTTAGGTTAGGACAATCCACAAAGATTAATTCATATTCAATGTCATACTGAAGTTAGATTGTCTTCACTTTCTCTTTTTTTTTCTCTTGACTATACATGTCTTTAATCCGAATCTCCTACATCTTGCAATGTAATGTTTGCAACAGCTTAAATAACGTCACATTAATGTCTTCATTTGTTTGCAATGCCCTCTAAGAAAATCTCTTTATGCTGTCATATTTACTTTAGGACAATCCACACAGATTAAGTCATATTCAATGTGATACTGAAGTCAGATTGTCTTCACTTTCTCTTTTTTCTCTTGACTATACATGCCGTTAATCCCAATCTCCTGCATTGACTAACCTTTGTCTGCCACTCTCAGTACAGCAACGCATGCATGACTGCATGAAAATGTTTTCAACTCAGTAAACACCCTCCAACACTGACTTGTGCTTATTCCTAGACGAGATTGCACATTTTGTTTTTTATGATGAATTTATACATGCAACATTTGACATGATCACGGATACGTTGTATAATGCATGAATGTTAGGTTCATAGTTTTGTGTATTCGACATGAATCGCATATATAATTTTGTGTCTGTCACTAATTGTTTAGGCTGACAACTTGGCCTCTTGAAACACTTCTACCCACTTTGAACCCCAAAAAACATGCACACACTGCATGCCACACTACGACCACCAGCACGCTTTAAACATGAAGTTCGGCCGTGCCGACGGTCAACGGTCTAGTTCTCTGAGCCTTCGCAATGAGTATTTAATACTCTTCCGGGTCGCGTTTCCCACTACTTCCGGTTGAAACACGATCCCGGAGACCTGGGAAACATCAGGCGTATTCGCTAAAGGTAAGTTGATGGGAATTCTTTACTTCGGTGATTCTATCAGTGTATTGACATGATAGAATGTGTCACTGACCACCTTATTAATGTAGTACTCTTTCGTTTACTTCTTTATAGACCTACTGGCGGCTTATCATGTCATAACTACAACATTAAATTGCCACTTTTTGGATGGAATTTCTCAATCTGGAATTTAGGAGCCGCACTCGGTTGCCCCGCTTATTGGTTGGTTTGATAGGCGATACACTGAGCTGAGGTAACATAATCACTTAACAACAAGGGAGATTGGTTATTGAATATTTTTTGTATCTAAGATGAATGGTAACACCATTTTGTCTAGTTTTAAAAGTAGGTAGTGATTCTCATGGATTATTGGGGACACTCATGTGAGCTGTTACTCCACAGTCTCACACTACAGAAGGGATAAGGAGCCATACTTAAGACCATCCTTTTGAACTTTTATGACCTACCGGCTCGGAAGTATCACCGGTTTCAAGGTGAGTTTACATGCTAGTACCTACCTCTTAAATGTAGTTTGTAGTTGGAATACCAGTGTATATTTGTAAATAAAGAATTGGTTTTTACCAGATCACCCTCCTTTCTTTTCAGGTCTAAATATCAGCTTTCCTTTTGAGAGGTAGGCTTTCACACACGTCCTACAGTCAAATTTAAGTGCGTGCTAGAATCAGTTAGTCACTGCACTTCACTTACGTTTGCGCAGCACTCGGACCAGATTGACATGTCGCAACCGTTTAATCACTTGTGATCCCGCACCCAAAGATTTTATAGAATTTCACTCACTGCTCCCTAGGTTTTCGTTTCCACTTGCACTTGTAGGACTGTCCACTTTGTCACCACAAGGGTTTTTTGAGGTTCACGTTTGGCCTTTTTTTTTTACTTTTTTGACACAACCAAACTTGTATCCTTGGTGCTCCCTTCCACTGCTGTGACCACCTTTGAATGCAATCACACTTGAAGGTGTTATTGTATTGTTTACTATTCAAGAATTCATAATTGTAACACGGACTTTCTCTATGTTGTTCCCAGCCTGAAGAAGTCAAGTGTTTAATAACTCGATTGACGAAACACGTGTTGGCTGACTTGCTATCAAGTTCGACTATTAAAGTGAACATCCTCAAAAGGACACCATTGTTTTTATCTATGACCATCATTATTTGTGTTATACTGTTATCTTTACACATTTGTGTGTGCATAGGACTTGTTGTATATAAATGGTCAATTGTACTTTTTTGTGGATTTTACCTTCTTGCAGCTTGTGGTGGAAACAGATGCAAAGCAGTGGATGAAGTTTGAAAGCTATACATTTCTGAAACATAGCTTGAATTGTTAAAAGCATAATACTATCATTTTATGAAAAGTTGGAAGCTTTAAAATAAATTCAGGTAAGTGAACACTTATGTCAATTGCTGAAGGTTTTCCCAAACAAACGAATACGTTTTTAATGTTTTTTTTTTAATTATAGAAATTAGATTCTTGATCCAAATTTTCTGCATTACAATCAGCATAATCAAATATACCTCTTTGGATTTCCTTTTCTGATCAAAATACAGAAAGAGAAACTCAATAGCTCCTATCCCCAACACTTCTGATGGATACATTTGTTTGTACAAAGAAATACTTTTTGTAATATCTGACATGGTGAAAACTATAAACAGATTTTGTTTCAGAATAAAGCAAAATAACCTCAATCCTGCTCATTACTGAGAAATACTTTTGTTTATACAGACAAATGTCTTTACAAAATAGCTAACTATAAAGTCATATTTCCGTTAACAAAATAAAGTGACCTTGAATATACCAGGAAAAAATAGGGTCTGCCATAGCTACAAAATGACTGATCTTGTTATAAAGTGACAGTCCATTGCTACAATTTACTTAATTTCTCCTTTGCTACAAAAAAGTTCAGTGCTTATACAGTGCTTACACAGTGCACTTATGCATTCTATTGAGTATATTTACACCATAAAGTAACAGTACACCCACAAAAACAATATGTATCTCTTGTTTCTATTTCATATTAAAAAATGCAAACATTAATAAAATGTCCTAAACTAGTAAAGTGTACTACAATATAAACCTCAACCCATCTGAAAGCACTTCCATATGATCTCAGAGCACCAAGGAGACAAGCAAAAGTATTTCTAACATGCACATTCTTTTTTATCATAAATGGATAATTGATTCAGCCTAGTGTGATATCATGATTTTCTTTAGATTAACTCTATTCATCCTCCTGTAGCCACTCCATACATGCTGTTGATCAAGAACATTCCAAGTCTACCATGCCCAAATCCCAGGAATCTTTGAGAAACAAGTGTGGTCAATGGCTTGGGGCATTTACGAAGGACATTAATATTCTTACTAATGACATTATCCTGGTAACTCAGTTTGACTGGATCGGCCACTCTCTGAGAGACTGTGAAGGGGACTATGTGATCATCAATTTCCATTCTCCTCATCTCGTACACTCATTGTTAATTTCTTCTTTTGCTAGATCAAATAAGTTTGTTGGCCTCTAACTCTTGCCCCTGGGTTACTTTTATAAACTGTAGTCAAATGTTAGCTTGTTTCTTCTTCAGACACGTTCAGTGATTACAAGACCTGTATCATTGTCACCAGTTTTTGAAATACCTTTTTTTAAAACGTTTTCAGAAGTTTGCAAAGGGTTCGGCATTTCCCACCTGTTCAGGTAGTTATGAATAACACCAGTAACTATGTAACTACAACACAAGTGCTGAAGGACTAGGGTCATTCCCTCAAATCTTTGGTATCTACACCTACTGTGGCCTTTCTCTAGTTACTTCTGTAACCCTTAGTATTGTCTTTGCTAGTGCCAACAATACCCCGTCCACCCAGCTTATTTCCTGGAAGCTTGCAGGAATAACTTCAAAATTATCTTGCCCAGACTGGTGCCAGTTTGCCAATGAGTTCAACATTTGTCTTTTTTAGGAGAGTCCCTGTCCTCTCAGTTTCACTCTGCTTTAGTCAATTTTACCCAGGCCATAATATCATCTTTGAAGGACTGCTGTCAGGGGGTTAACGGTTTGGGTGAAAATCACCCAGTCCTGTGTGGCAAAGGAGATTGATCTGGGTACCCCAGATATATTGTATGTCAGTTTGCTGTATCCTACAAATTAAACGTATTACTTATATAACGTTTCCCATTGGACAGTCGGTAATAGTCTTGAGCTACCAGTTATAGACGTTATAAACTCTCACATAGGAGCCCTTCCAGTTGTTTTTACAACATTGTTGCAGGTGACTTCAACTGTAAATTTCAACTATTTAGTTTCAATTAAAAGGATCTTACAGGTGATGAAGACCAGGTTTAGGCAATATCTGGGCTCCCAACGCCCCCACATAAAGAAATGGACTGCTGTAGCTATTTCATTGAATGCATTTACTTCTAACCAAGCTCTGAGCTTGTAATGGGACAACAGCCTCTGATAAAGAGGGAAAACATACTTTCAATCGTTTGTATAACACCAGTCTTATTGACTAAATACTACATGACATTAAACTTTGGTCCAAACTGGTTGATATGTTTGTAATACTCTGGCAGGACAGTGATCAGAATGCCATTGATCTTACCCTAAGACCACTGGTAATCACTATATCTGGCTCCCTTACCAAACTCTTCGATAGAAGGATCAGACATACTAATAACCGGATAACTGACTAAATATCGAAGGTCAAAATATCGACCTACAAAAATATCGGAACAAAAATATAGATGTCAAGAATATCGACATCCTATGTACAACATGGTAAGTACAAAAATATCGATAATTAAATATCGATGTCAAAAATATCGTTAGTAAAAAATATCGTTTTTTTTAGTTTAAAAATATATGTAAAATAAACCAAATAATGCTTATAAATAAAATAAACATAATTAAATATATTTTATAATATTTAAAATTATTAATTAATATATATAATTTAATAAAACATTAATTAAACATATACATATAATATATTATATATATACTAACTTAATAATTAGTTTTAATAACTATTTTAGTAACGTATAAATTATTAAATGTTTTTAAAAATTACTCTATACATCTATACACATAAAACAACAACATTAATAAATATTAAATAATTACATATAGCAAACAAAAATAAATACATTTAATTTGAATATTTTTTATTATTAATGATATATTACATTAGCTAAAATAATACAAAACATATTAAATATCAGAGAGAATAAAACTACTAGTCCAACTCCAACAAAAACAACAGTAAGGAAAATGTTGGATAGCGTAGAGCTAAAAATTACTATTTCCACTACAGGGAGTGTAATAGTAGGGAAAGTGTTGGATAGCGTAGGGGTAAAAATAACTATTCCAACTCCAGAGAGTGCAACAGTAGCGAAAGCGTTGGATAGCGTAGGGGTAAAAATTACTATTCCAACTCCAAAGAGTGCAATAGTAGGGAAAGCGTTGGATAGCGTAGGGGTAAAAATTACTATTCCAACTCCAGAGAGTGCAACAGTAGGGAAAGTGTTGGATAGCGTAAGGGTAAAAATTACTGTTCCCACTCCAGTGAGTCCAACAGTAGGGAAAGCGTTGGATAGCGTAGGGGTAAACATTACTATTCCCACTCCAGTGAGTGCAACAGTAGGGAGAGTGCAACAGAAGGGAAAGCATTGCATAGCGTAGGGGTAAAAATTACTATTCCCACTCCAGAGAGTGCAACAGTAGGGAAAGCGCTGGATAGCGTAGGGGTACAAATTACTATTCCCACTCCAGTAAGTGAAACAGTAGGGAAAGCGCTGGATAGCGTAGGGGTAAAAATTACTATTCCAACTCCAGAGAGTGCAACAGTAGGAAAAGCGCTGGATAGCGCAGGGGTGAAAATTACTATTCCCACTCCAGATAGTAAAACAGTTGGGAAAGCACTGGATAGCATAGGGGTTCTATGTACATAATAACCAAATAAATAATTTGTTATAAAAAAATAGCATATTAATAATTAATTTACAAAATAATTATTATTTAATACCAATAATTTAAACTAAATATTTAAATGAATAACATTAAATTACATCCCACACTATTCCCCCTTTAACACACAACACACTACGCATACAAAAAACACAATAAATGTAACTATCAATTTATCTATTATTTACAATTAATAATACATTCTTTATAATTAATATAGTTATTAATTTACTAGTTAATACATTTTAACTACCAAATTACAATTATTCACCAATTAATTTTTAATTAACAATACATTAATTAGCAATAACAACAAATAAAATGAAAAAATAAATTATTTATATTTACTATATTTAACTAACTAATAACAATTATTTACCAATTAATAATTAATTAACAAATAATTAATAATACATACAAATAAAAAATCTATATCATTAATTATTTTAATTTAATTACATCCCACCCTATTCCCCTATAAACCCACAACCCACTACACATAAAAATTCACATAATTAATTTAATTATCAATTAATCACTTAATAAAAATAAATCACCAATTAATTATTAATTAACAATTAATTAATTAACAATGACAATTAATAAATATTAATAATAAAGTAATTATAACTAATATAATTAACCAATTGATAAAATTAATTTACAATTATTAATAATTCACAATTAATTAATCATAAATACCAATTAAAGAATACATATTAATTCATTAATTATAATTAAATTACTTCCCACCCTATTCCCCTATAAACCCACAACCCGCTCTGATACTAAAACGCTAAATTTACTTTAAAATAATTATTAATCTTAAACATTTATTTTTAAATGTATTAAAATACATTACAATAATCTTTAACATACAAATAAAATACATATTAAAATACATAACACTAAAAAAATATCGATATTATTGACATCGATATTTTTGCTTACGATATTACTTACATCAATATTAATTACTTCGATATTATTTACTTTGATATTACTTACCTTGGGGTCGATATTCTGTCCATCGATATTCTTGACTTCGATATTCTGTCCCTACGATATTAAAAACTCGATATTATTGTAGGTCGATATTAAAAACTCGATATTTTGACTGACCACCCTAATAACCAACACAGAATCAAATGGAGCATTATGGTAGAGACTAGGACAGCATTTAGGGAGGCTTATAAGGGAGCAGCTGTTGATCTTGAAGGTATGATGTTTTTGGATGCACATTTGAAGCAAGCTGAGCCACTGGAGAGAGTTTCTGTAATTCACAACTCCATTTAGAATATTTTTGCCAAAGGTGGGATTGATGATTATTCTCTATTAGATAATAATATCTTAGCAGCTGATTGGTTTGACCATGTTTTTGGGCTGTATTCCTTAACAGGGTCAGAACCTTGTCAGAGTAAGTGCACTGGGCAATTGGGTATGGTCCTTAGTTCTAGCGTGGGAACACTGGGGTTAGCTGACCAGTAAATTGATCTATCTGCATAGTTTCTATTAAATCAGGACACCATCTATATTTCCAATTCTGAAATTGGCAAGGAAATTGACTTGATCACCCCAAACAAAGCTCTGAATGTGGACAAGATCTCTGGGGGTGTATTTGGTGTGGAGAAGGACATTTGGGTGCCAATTACGACCCGGCAAAAAAATTCCCCGTATGACTCGTATCCGGTCTTTTTACCATACGAATCGTACAAGTGCCGTACAAACTGGCAATCACGATTCGCATGGTAAAAATTCGCATGGTAAAAAGTCCATACGAACCGCATTCGGAATATTTCCCCACACGTCCTCGGGTCGGAAAATGTGTCCGACACGTCCTCGTACGATTTACCGTACAAATGTGAAAAGTGAAGTCCGACCGAGGAATCACGATCCAACCCGTGCGTCCGATCTCACAACCGTATGGTAAAAACAGCGTCCGCACCGAACTCCCATTGCAACCATGGAGACATGTCCCCGCATACGCACCCAACACTCCCCCCAGCACCCATACGTTCGAGTCGCACTCCCCGTTAATGTACACCCCCCCCTGTATGTACACCCGTGTACGTGTCGAACCCCCACCCGTGTATGTACACCCCTGTACGTTCGAGTCGTACCCCCACCCCTGTACGTGTCCTACCCCCGTGTATGTACACCCCAGTATGTTCGAGTCGTACCCCCACCTGTGTACGTGTCGTACCCCTGTGTATGTACACCCCTGTACGTTCGCGTCGTACCCCCACCCCTGTCCATGTCGTACCACTGTGTATGTACACCCCAGTACGTTCAAGTCGTACCCCCACCCCTGTACGTGTCGTACCCCGTGTATGTACACCCCTGGACGTTCGAGTCGTACCCCCACCCCTGTACATGTCGTACCCCCGTGTATGTACACCCCAGTACGTTCAAGTCGTACCCCCACCCCTGTACGTGTCCTACCCCCGTGTATGTACACCCCTGTACGTTCGCGTCGTACCCCCACCCCTGTCCATGTCGTACCACTGTGTATGTACACCCCAGTACGTTCAAGTCGTACCCCCACCCCTGTACGTGTCGTACCCCGTGTATGTACACCCCTGGACGTTCGAGTCGTACCCCCACCCCTGTACGTGTCGTACCCCCGTGTATGTACACCCCAGTACGTTCAAGTCGTACCCCCACCCCTGTACGTGTCCTACCCCCGTGTATGTACACCCCTGTACGTTCGAGTCGTACCCCCACACCTGTACGTGTCCTACCCCCGTGTATGTACACCCCAGTACGTTCGAGTTGTACCCCCACCCCTGTACGTCTCCTACCCCCGTGTATGTACACCCCTGTACGTTCACGTCGTACCCCCACCCCTGTACGTGTCCTACCCCCGTGTATGTACACCCCTGTACATTCGCGTCGTACCCCCACCCCTGTACGTGTCGTACCACCGTGTATGTACACCCCAGTACGTTCAAGTCGTACCCCCACCCCTGTACGTGTCCTACCCCCGTGTATGTACACCCCAGTACGTTCGAGTCGTACCCCCACCCCTGTACGTGTCCTACCCCCGTGTATGTACACCCCAGTATGTTCGAGTCGTACCCCCACCCCTGTACGTGTCCTACCCCCATGTATGTACACCCCTGTACGTGTCCTACCCCCGTGTATGTACACCCCTGTACGTTCGCGTCGTACCCCCACCCCTGTACGTGTCGTACCCCCGTGTATGTAAACCCCTGTACGTGTCGTACCCCCGTGTATGTACACCCCTGTACGTTCGAGTCGTACCCCCACCCCTGTACGTGTCCTACCCCCGTGTATGTACACCCCTGTACGTTCGCGTCGTACACCCACACCTGTACGTGTCCTACCCCCGTGTATGTACACCCCTGTACGTTCGAGTCGTACCCCCACCCCTGTACGTGTCCTACCCCGTGTATGTACACCCCTGTACGTGTCCTACCCCCGTGTATGTACACCCCTGTACGTTCGCGTCGTACCCCCACCCCTGTACGTGTCGTACTACCGTGCATGTACACCCCTGTACGTTCGAGTCGTACCCCCACCCCTGTATGTGTCCTACCCCCGTGTATGTACACCCCTGTACGTTAGAGTCGTACCCCCACCCCTGTACGTGTCCTACCCCCGTGTATGTACACCCCAGTACGTGTCGTACCCCCCTGTATGTACACCCGTGTACGTCAGAGTCGCACCCCCACCACAACCTCCTAAGTACGGAGCGCACCCCAGGCCCCAACATCACAACCGCATGTACGAGTCGTACCAAGCCACACACAAGGACAGCACCGTACAACCAAATGGCCCATGTACACACCGTACACACGCTAAAAACGCACGTACACAACCAGGACAAAACAAAACAACACAAGAATACACCATTCGAATGGCACAAAGCCACTAAACATGTCCAACAAACACTAAAAAAACACATTCACTGACCTGCAACTGCCAAAAACAAACAGAGGCCCAAAACACCACCACTCCTTATAACAAACCCACCCAAACTTCAAACACAGCCACACCCACCAATGGACCAATAAAAAGGGCCCACACACATAAACCATGAGCCTTTGCAACAGACTCACTGCTGCCAGACACCACATACAACCTACAACACCATACTAGAAGCTTCACCACACCTTACACTTGCACACCTTCACACAACCACCTTCACAAACACACCCTCATCACATTCACACACACACACACCTGCACAACCACACCCACACACCCACAACCATCCACACACCCCCCCACCATCCACACCCACACCCCTCACCATGCCCACTAACAACAATCCAAAGTTCAGTAACCGAGAGTTGGAGGTCCTTTTCGATGAAATCCTCAGAGTCGAGCCACAGCTCTTTGGAACATTGGTCAGACAGACCAGCATTGCAGCAAAAACAGCCATGTGGCAGACCATCGTCGATGCTGTGAATGCTGTTGCGGACACCAGAAGGACCAGGCATGAATGCCAAGCCAGGTGGTACGATCTGCGGAGGAGGGTCCGAGCCAAGATGCTGGAGGAACACAACCAGGCCAACGCCACTGGAGGAGGGCCCTCCCGCAGACCCGTACACTACCAGCCCTGGGAGGAGAGGGTGATGGCCATACAGCCGGTGGAGGCAGTCGAAGGATTAGGAGGACTCCGAGACCCGGGTGAGTACACAAACAACGCACCTCACATGGGGGGAACGTCATCCACAACCAAAATCACTAACAGGCACTCAACCACCCCAAGCTATCGCATGACTCAACCACACTCCATGAACACGCACATGCCACTGCCGCCACCAAGCCCCATGCACCCAGCTGGACAATGTCAAGTCACAGGCCACAGAAGACACCAACACATGACACGGTAACCCGGATGGCGGGAGCGTGGGCCCCAAAATTCACATAGTGCAACTCAGAAGCAGACAACAATGCCCTGTGCCCATATGGCCTAGGTCACAGCCATACAAACACTGTGTCCCCACACAGGAAAGACTCGCCAGCAAATGGCGGACGCCTTGCATCAACACATGGGGGTGAAGGCACTGTTTTGCACATGACAGCAGCTAATGAACAGCCAACATTGTGAAAGAGTGGCAGCACACACCACCACAGCAGCAGCGCAGAGACAGACACTACACCCAATGGGTGCCTGGAGATCAGAAACAAACTCATATCAACAAGCCAAGGGCCATTCAAAGATCTGCTAACAGTGTGTGCCCAGGAAGCTGGGCTGAGGTGACAGAGGGTGACACACAGAGGGAGGGAGAGGGGGACACAGAGGGAGGGAGACACAGGGACACGGACAGAGGGAGGAGGCTGACACACGGAGGGAGGGAGAGGGGGACAGAGAGGGAGGGAGACACAGGGACACGGACAGAGGGAGGAGGCTGACACACGGAGGGAGGGAGAGGGGGACAGAGAGGGAGGGAGACACAGGGACACGGACAGAGGAAGGAGGCTGACACACGGAGGGAGGGAGAGGGGGACAGAGAGGGAGGGAGACACAGGGAGAGCAAATCAGCCGTGTGGTGTGTGGGAATGTCTGCTCGTCAGCAGGTAGACTGCGTGCATGTAGCCAAGGGTGGCCAGTGCCAGAACCCCCCCTCTTCCCCATGGCAAAACACAGGGCCATGTCACAACCTGTTCACGAGCACAACGACAGCTACCTGCATTATATAAGTGTGTGGATCCACTCCATGTGCACATGTACAGTGCTACACGGAAGGCACCAATGCATGGCTCGCCACACCTGCCCACTCCACTGCTGACTGCAGTCACACTTGACGCAGCAAGTAAGACTGTGCCACACATAGTTAAAGGGGCCAAAGTGGTGCCCAAGGAAAACACCCATGCACAAGTGCACTGTGAGTGGAATGCAAGACAGATCCTAATTGCAAGAGGAAATGTGCCAACGTTGAAACTGATGAAACATGGATGTTGCATGGACCAAAATTAACATTGCCTCTCTCACACACAGGTCAACGTTGTGGTTCACCCCCCAACACTGGGGGGGAAGACTCACAGGACCCGGATCTGCGGGAGCCCGATCCCACCGGCAGCAACGACTCGCACCACTCTGTGGACGACCCCGACCAACCTGGCACCTCTGGTGTCCAACCACCTGCAGCACCTGCGTCAGGTACAACGGGGCCAACCACCACCCCCACTCCTGCCACATCCCAGGAGACACCCAGGATCCCTGCCCCACCACCACAAAGCAGCCAGGCTGGCCAGGAGGGACACGGTGTCCCGGGCACCCAGGAGGAGGCAGGCGACAACGCCAATGCCACCCCTCAGGGGTCCCGGAGACCCGATGTGCCCACAAGGGCAGGCCAGGTGCAAGTGGGCAGGGGTGGTGGGAGTGGAGGACAGCGGAGGCGCCAGCCTGACCAGTTGGCTGGGGAACCGGTATATTCCCATGTCCGTAACATCCTGGACTCATACCGGCAGGACACCACGGGCATGGCCCAGGTTGTGTCCACCCTCAATGAGATCAAGGGGACCCTCGATGAGATAAAGACCCAGCAGGCCCAGCAACATGCCTGTCTACTGCAACACCAACGGAGGATGGAGGACAGACAGGCTGAGCAAGTGACGGTGTTCCAGGGGATTCACGATACACTCCGTCGGATGGCCGACAACATGGGCAACCCTCCCTGTGCCAGAAGGCGTAGAACATCACCACCCACAGGGAGGGATCAGGAGGAGGAGGAAACATCCGATGGAGCATCCCAAACATCGTCACGGCCTGCTTCTGAGGGTCCCCGCAGGAGGCTGGGTCATCCACGGAAAGGACCGTGAGGGTCGGCGCTACATCACCATCTCCCAGGACACCTGGCTTGGCACCTGGCCCACTGGAGCAACAGCATCACAGCATCACGAGACATTCTCTGCCACATGGCCTTGCTGGTCACTGTCTGACCAATGTGGACAAAGACTGTGGCATGGACTCTGAGGATTTCCAATGGCAAGGACACTAACTCCCCTACTGAACTTTGGATTCCAAACTCCCGGAAAGCCCCTCACGTCATACCCCCCCCCCCACCCCCCACAAAAATAAAAATTCACACCATTAAGAGAAGATGCCTGCTGGTTGCATTATTACCTTACATGTGTCTTGTAAAGTCTAAACATGCCTGAGTTCTCTTTTGACTTCAACCATCCACACCCTGGGGCCTGAGTCTGGCACAGGACACACGGGCCACAGTGTATTAGGCAAGACAGACATGGAGCACCATACACACCCGTGATGGGCCCAACCAGCTGAGGGGGTGGCCGCACAACCGTGCTGACAGACACATTGAGTACAGCAACAGTCATGCGCAGAGGTCAGGGATCCAGTCCAGTGTCCTGGGGGGCACCCAGGTAAGTGTAGACAGGTGGCAGAACCATGTCCTGCAAGCTTGAGTCCGGTGGATGCAGAGAATGGGGGCCTGGCCAACGTTGGATGCATGGGGATGACACATGTCACAATACCCACACAGTCATGGACATCATGCATAATACACAGTCTCAGCCCACACACACAGCTTGCATCTTGCTACTCGACACATAGCCACTATCAGGGGAAACCCTGCCAGACATGCTGGATGCACCGTGGCAACACACCAGCATTGACTGAGAAGAGGCACCTTGGAGGCATAGGGACACCTTTATTAGTCATGTATTCGGGATTGCAGAGGCAACTTGAAGTACACATGAACACCTCATGTGGAGTAACATGTGGGTCCAACACTGGCACCCCCCTTCTGCAGCACAAATGCGTGATAGCCATGGAACTGGCACACAATTGTCGGCCAACAGCTAAACACCCACAGCTGCTCACGGAGAGACTGCCATACACCATTGATCCGCTGATGTAGAAGTCCCACACCATGTCAAGCCAATGCAAACCGTATGTGTCAGAGGTCAGTGTTACACACATTGATGCCATCATCACAATCCACTATCACATCACTGATGACTGTCAACCAGTCAGACCATCTATTCAGGTGTACACAGCTGCATGTCGTGTCCCATGGTGATGCTACATGGCTGCAGAGGAACCAAACATCGACAGGGGCAGTGTGCATACATCGTGAACAACTGCCACACCCAATACACCCCTGATGCATCCCTTACCCTAAGGAGACTTCCAAACTTGTCCGTGCGTGTAACGCTGAGTCAGCACACGATGACGTGTCCATGAGGAATAGCAGTGCCACAACAATGCAACCAGCAGACGACATGCGCAAGTACCTGGGGATGAGAGACACACAAGAAGTCAGCCACAAAAAGCACAGCCACTTGCATGTGCATGTACTCGACACATGTATGGATGACAACATGCTAGGTCACAATTATGACTGTGGAAATACTACCATCACTGCCACCATCACTCCAGTGACACACCCACACACACATCTGACTCACGTGCCATACATGCAGGTGGAGACACACATCACAACACATGCCACACGTGGAGCAATGTGTGCACACTCAGACACTGGTACTCACCACTAAGCAAAGAAGTGGCGTATGAGCCGAGTCCGGATGTCCTCTTGCGGCTCCACATCCTCCACATCACTAGCCCCATTGCCAAGCCCTTCGTCCTCCACGGGTGGATGGTCCTCGTCATGTTGATCCAGGATGAGTGGCACAGCTTTCTCAACTGCCATGTTGTGCAGCATGCAGCAGACCATGAAGATTTTGCAGACCTTCGCAGGGGCATATGGGAGCTCGCCGCCGGTCTTGTGGAGGCACCGAAATCGGCTCTTCAGCAGGCCAAACGTCCTCTCTATCACTCGCCTTGTCCAGCCATGGGCGGTGTTGTAGCGGAGCTGGGCCGGCGTGATGGGGTTGCGGAGAGGTGTGAGCAGCCATGGCATGTTGGGATAGCCAGCGTCCCCTACATGGGAAGCATATGGACATCGTTAGAAGTGGTGAAGCGGTCGTGCTGGTAGGCTATGCAAAATACAGGACAGACAGACTGTACCCACCAACAACACATGCTCGTTCGTTGCGCAGCTGCATCATCATTTCAGGCATCCTGCTACGCCTCATGATGTAGGCATCGTGTGCTGATCCTGGAAAACGAGCACAGACATGTGAAATCACCATGTTGGACAGACGCACCACAAGGGCATTGATGGAGTGGTAGTGCTTCCGATTGCGGTACGCTACCTCCCGTGCGTGTGGTGGTACCAAAGCTACATGTGTCCCATCTATGGACCCAATGACATGGGGCATCCCTCCCAGGGCATAGAATCCACGCTTGACCCCAGTCAACTGTTCAGGGGTTGGGAACTTGATGAAGTCATCCAGGTGAATCAACATGGCCTCTAAGAAATCATGCAGCACACGGCAGAACATGCTCTGGGACATGCCACCAACATGAGCTATGGTATTTTGAAAGGTACCCGTGGCTAGAAAATGTAGGGCTGCCATTACCTTCAGCTTGGGTGCAGTGCCGTAGGATACCTGTGCAGCAGTTGCAGGTGTGATGCCAGTCTCGCCGTCAACTCCAGAGTCAACCGTCGTGGGAAGCGGTAGCACCGGATCCGATCATTCTCCCGCATGGCAGCCAAGTCCGGCATTGCTCAGGGAAGAGGCGGCGCTCTGCAGTAATTTGGAAGTGACAAGGAAGAGTGAGTGCACCACAACAACAAATCATTTGTACTGAGCACATGTTAATCTGTCTATACACATATGCTACATACGGAGTGAGGTATGTGCCACATGCCCTGGACACGTATGGCTGCCAGGTGACACTCCTACCAAGACCCAGCTACACACGGAGATTGAGAACCTCCCCATGCCATGCCATGGGATTAGCTGTGTCCCAGTGCAAGTGAACAGCCAGACGCAAAACAGGAGTGACATACACCCACACATCAGCAGAAGTAGGAGGCCGATTGCAGAGACTGGTAGCGGAACACTAGAGCCACAGGTCACATGACATTACACTAGGACAGCCCACACACCTTGCCATGAAGGTGCACATGTCATGACTCACCACACACTCATTGAGAGGATGCAGACATGTCCTTGTCACGCTACTCCGTGTCCCATGCATACATGCGCACCTCACATCCGAAACCACATGTGGCATGGTGTGCGGAACAGTGTGCAATGTCAATCTACACACAGACACATGTTGGTTGCTGCAACAGCTGCAGCTTTTGAGGGTGCTCCAACATCAACCAAATGGGAAGCCCCCACACATACATGACATAGTCACATCGTGCACCGTGGGTAGTGACAAGTCAGGTGTGCTAACCCCTGTACCGGGCATCAGGGGACACTTCCGTGTGTTGGTGTCCGTGCCATGCCAGTGTCGGTCATCCCAAGTGTGCAGTACGACATGCACACATGTCCAAGGAGTCAAGGGCATGCCTGGCACACATTGCACCGTCACACAATACATCTGTACACATCTCATCATACATCTGGTGCCTTCTCGACTCAGGAGTAATGTGCCACATCACAGCCTGTCACACCTGTGCCCCACACATGTAGTAATGCACAGACAATGCCTTGATGTCCATTCATGGACAAGTATGTCCATCCATGGACAAGTATGTCCGCCCTATTCCTTCCTGTGTGCTGCCTGTCACCACTGTGATGTGTGAAAACCGCCGTACTGCTGCTAAGAGGGCCTGTGTACGTTCCCATATCACTATGGGAGTGCTGCCTTATATGTACCCATCGTGATGGTGAGCGTACAGGCATGTGTACGGTCCGTACCACTACGAGTACGCATACGCAAGAACACCCATAGTGGTACGGGCCGTACACACGCTCCCTATCACTATGGGTGTCCTCGTGTATGCGTACACGTAGTGATAGTGAGCGTACAGGCGTGTGTACGGCCCGTACCACTATGAGTACGCATACGCGAGGACACCCATAGTGATAGGGAGCGTACAGGCGTGTGTACGGCCCGTACCACTACGAGTACGCATACGCGAGGACACCCATAGTGATATGGAGCGTACAGGCGTGTGTACGGCCCGTACCACTACGAGTACGCATACGCGAGGACACCCATAGTGATTGGGAGCGTACAGGCGTGTGTACGGCCCGTATCACTACGAGTACGCATACGCGAGGACACCCATAGTGATAGGGAGCGTACAGGCGTGTGTACGGCCCGTACCACTACGAGTACGCATACGCGAGGACACCCATGGTGATAGTGAACGTAGGCACGCGTGTACGGTCCGTTGCTATGCATTTGGGGTGCCCTAGGGCCCCGGAACGCACCGTACCTGTGTGTGAAGCTCCAAATTACATAGGGGACACATGAGGGACAAGTATTAAGGCCTCCATGCATGCTGGTTGTCATGGAGACCAAGTTCACATTTTGAATTTGTTCAGGAAGGTGCACAGCAGAAGTCAGTTGGAATGAATCTACTTTGTTGCAATGTGTTTGTGGGGCTGACATCAAGCAGGAGAAAAAAACAGATTGAGAACCCACAGACTGCTAGGTTTGAAGGGATTGGAGGAAACATAGGATGCAAATGTGAGTGACCAATCACTCTGTACTCATGTGCATGAGATGGGCCAGCAAGGCAGATATAAGGCAGCCAGGTCCCATGAGGGAGCAGTTGCCTGCACATCTCTGTATTCCACGACCCAGCTGCTGCTACGGATTCCCTGGAACCATGTCAAGGGCTGTGGAGAGGTCACAGCCATTCACCCTGGAGGAGAACATGGCTTTGGTGGATGTGATCCTCCCACGGTACCCCATGCTGTATGGGCGACCAGGTAATCAGGTGAGTTCAGTGTCCACTGGCAAAGACTGTGTCCCTTTTTTGTGACTGTGACTTCTGCCATTGTGTCCAGGTGTGACACACATGCTATGTACTGTAGGGGGGGTCCCAGGGGGGGGAATGCCTGATGTCTCCCAGCAGTGCACTGAGACAGGAGGGGTGGGTTCCTATCACTCCCAGCAGTGCCCTGAGACAGGAGGGGTGGGTGCAAAGTCCTCCCAGCAGTGCCCAGAGACAGGAGGGGTGGGTGTGATGCACAGTGTGAGCCTGGCTCATTGATTGTGTTGTTGCCCTCATTCCACCTGTGTCCTTTCAATGGCACGTACTGCTTTTGGCCTTCCCCCAGAGGATCATGTCCCTATGACAAAGGTGCAATGCGTTGGATGCACACTATGCCTTGTTGTAAACAGCAAATGTGTTCTAATCTGTGTCCCTGTGACATGTGCCAGGTGTATTGATGTAGTGTCACTTGTTCATCCTCACAGGTAGACGCCTCTGCCAAGGAGCAGATATGGCTGGACGCCGTCAGTGCCGTGAGGAGTGCGGATGGTTGGAGGCGGCACCTGTCCCAGGTGAGGAAACGCTGGCAGGATATCCGGTGCTGGACGCGGAGGATCGCATGGGTCCTGCTGGGGGACTCACCTGAGAGCCATAAGAACCGCGGGCGCCGCCATCTCTCCCACATCCAGAAACGTGTGCTGGCGTTGGTCTTTTCAGACTTGGACAGGCGTCTACAGGAGATGCAGCAGCCGGAATGGGGTAGGTACATGTGTGTTATTGTTGTGTTTCACCAGCATTTGTAAGTGCACTGTTCCATGGATACACTTCCAGGGTTTATGGTGCTGTGCAGATCCTGTTCCCCACAGTATTGCAGTGCTCTCCTGCCTCCCTTCCCCTCCTTGCAATGTGTTCCCTGGTCTGTGTGTAGTCACTCCATCACAAGGTTATGTAGCCTGACACCTTCTCCAAGTGTACAATGCCTGCAGCATCATGTGTGGGGGTGGTGTGTAACAGGTTTTGTGACCTTGCCTGTGCCCTGTCCAGTTCTGGACTTGTGGGTTCCATGTCAGTTGGCACTAATGCTGAGTCCAGACATGGGAGTTAATCTCTCGAGTGGCAGGCCTTCCAGCAGGCATGTCCCATGTGGTGGCCTGTGACATGATGTGCATGAGTGTGCGTTACGCATAGTGCAGGGATGTTAGCGTGTGTTGCAGTCATTCCCATTCAGGAGCATGGAGTTGTGTGTCCACTACTGTCCCCAGGGGCATCTTTTCCTAGGTATCATGTGTGTAATCCGAGAATGTCGACAATCTCTGTGTCTACAGCATAGGTTGTGCTCTGTGCCATTGTCCCCTGGCACCATGTTTATTGACGTGAGATGTATTACAAGTGTCCACTGTCCAGCCTGACCTGATTTTCCAAGTACATACTCACGGTGGCCATTGCCTGTGTGTCTTGTAGCAATCATCTGATGATGCCCATTTGTACATGATTATTTGGACAGGCGCACCTTGGGTATTTGGTGTGCAATCTTGAATTATTGCATCCCATGTGTATTTCACCAAGACTAAGAGATGTAAGTGCTTCCTGTGTCTCCACAGATTTGTCTCATGGAGGGGGTGGGTGGTGCTGCCATGGCCTACATGTCAAGACCTGTAATCTCCTTGCTCGGACTGGCCAGTGTGTGATGTTTGTCTGGACATACACTCAAGGTGCAGTGTGCCATCAGGGTGGGCATGTTATCAGTATTACCTATGCTGCATGTGCCTCTAGTTCCTGGATATGGTCCCTGCTCATCCCAATTTCCTGCCACGCTGTGTGGTGCAGATGCAGTGCTGTATTGTCCCCAGGGCCTTGCTCCTCAGTCAAAATTCCATGTCATGTCATTTGCTATTGTGTCATGCTCTCCATAGTTTTTCCATGGCATGGTGGGTCACACAACTGTGTCTTGCAGGGCCTACATATGTACCTTGTTTTGTAGTTGTAACTCTACCTTTGTTTCAGGCTATGCACTGTAACCTAAGTAGATTTGACTCATATGACATATGTATACAGGTGTATGATTAATTTCTGTCTCTTCACCCTGCCCACAGCATCGTCGGGGGACACAGAGGGAGACATGGACACAGACGGCGCGGAGGGACCGAGCACCAGTGCCAGCGGTGACATCGGGGCTGGCACTTCGAGTGGGACTGAGGCGGAAGAGAGTGAACCCGGGGACCTGTCGACTGGCACAACAGAGTATGAAGCTGACGGGTCCGAGGATGATCTCTCCGAGTGGTCGGTGGCTGCACCACCATCTGACAGCAGCCCTACATCTGGCACCGCCCCCTCCATTGGCATCAGCCGCCTCCCACGTGCTCGTGTCCCTTCCCAACGTGCCCGGTCACCACATGTCTCATTCCTGCCAGGCACCGCACCCCCTGCCCCTGTCTCCACTGCTGCCGCCAATGCTGAGTCTGTGGACATCCAGCGGCAGTTGCAGATTGGTCAGACTGCGATCCTTAATGTCCTCCATGGCCACAGCCAGGTCCTCAACAACATGGAGGCATACTTGGAGGGCATTCATTCATCGCAGGCTGACCAACGCAACTTGCTGAGGTCCATAGACTCCACACTGACTGCAGCAGTGGGTCTCCTGCAGCGCTATGTCCCACCCCCTACCCCTGCTCCTTCCACACTTCCCACTCCCATGCCTGTCCCACATACACCCAGACGTAAGCATGCACCCACCACAGCAGACACAGGCACCACACCAGCAGGGAAGGTCCGCCGCACACCTCCTGACACGCACACAGAGGGTGAAGTAGGCACACCCACTGGGTCGGGGGGCAAACGTGTGACACGCAGCCAGAGTGGGAGTCCGCATTCCACCCAATCCACTCCCTCCAAATCCCCTCCCCTCAGCTCTCCTGGCCACATCTCCCCCAAAGACTCCTTCATGGCCGCTCTGTCCCTGAGCCCCACAGTGACACCACCCCGTAAGCGGTCAAGGAAGTCCACGGTCAGGGTGCTTTAGTCCCCCCCCCTGTCCACACCCTCCCCCAGTGGCGCTGCGACCCATCCCTCTGACCCCCCCCTCCTTGGGGCCTGTGGTTCCTTCGGGTGCAGGGGAGTCCCTGGAGGACCTTGCCGAGGTGTGCAGCGCGCTCCTAGAATCCACCTTTGGCCCTGCCCCACCCCCTGTGGTGGAGTCCTCCATCCCTGCACCCACGTCGCCTACCCTTTGCCCTCCTGTCCCTGCGGTGCCTGTTCCTTCCCCCCAACATGATGCCCTGACCCCTGTGGAAGACAACGGCTTGTAACTGTGCAGGCAAGCTAGGGGACACGCATCCCACTGTGTCCCCCATCCAGCTGGGACTCCTGGACTGCCCTATGGGCTTTGTTAATATTGGACTTACTTCATACAAGTTTTTTGCTCATGCTGAATAAAGCTATTTATTTTTTGCCCTTGGAACACTCCTGCTTTGCTGGCATTGCTGTTGGTGGGGCTGCTACATGGTTGTGGGTGTTGGTCATGTGTTGGGTGTGTGGGAAATGTAGTAGTGTGCTGCTCATAGGGGGGACCCTGGGATCTGTGTACCATCACACGGTGTTAGCTACCTTTCTCCATTCATGTAAGCAGTTGCTGCATGTTGCAATTGTCCCAAGGTGTATTCCTTCCTCTGTGTACCCTGACTTAAGCGCAGAGCTGTGTGTCCATTAGCTGGGTGTGTGACGTAGTCCTTCACCTTTGCACATGCATGCTGAGCCATTCTCCACCTGCATCATTCGTGGCATCCTTGGTAGACATTGTACTTGTGTATGTGGACTATTGACATGACTCCATGTGGACATGTTTTCTTTTTGGCCCTATGCATGCGTATACTCCCAGCCTCGCACACATGTGGTACATGTACTGCAGGGTCTTTGTGTACCTGACTGAAATTTGTGGGCATGGTATCTGTGGCTACTCCACCCTTTGCGTTCCATGGGCACTGCTGGGAGTGATGGGCACCCACCCCTCCTGTCTCTGGGCACTGCTGGGAGGACTCTGCACCCACCCCTCCTGTGTCTGGGCACTGCTGGGAGGACTCTGCACACACCCCTCCTGTCTCAGGGCACTGCTGGGAGTGATAGGCACCCACCCCTCCTGTCTCTGGGCACTGATGGGAGGACTCTGCACACACCCCTCCTGTGTCTGGGCACTGCTGGGAGGACTCTGCACACACCCCTCCTGTCTCAGGGCACTGCTGGGAGTGATAGGCACCCACCCCTCCTGTCTCTGGGCACTGCTGGGAGTGATAGGCACCCACCCCTCCTGTCTCTGGGCACTGCTGGGAGGACTCTGCACCCACCCCTCCTGTGTCTGGGCACTGCTGGGAGGACTCTGCACACACCCCTCCTGTCTCAGGGCACTGCTGGGAGTGATAGGCACCCACCCCTCCTGTCTCTGGGCACTGCTGGGAGGACTCTGCACACACCCCTCCTGTCTCTGGGCACTGCTGGGAGTGATAGGCACCCACCCCTCCTGTGTCTGGGCACTGCTGGGAGGACTCTGCACACACCCCTCCTGTCTCTGGGCACTGCTGGGAGTGATAGGCACCCACCCCTCCTGTGTCTGGGCACTGCTGGGAGGACTCTGCACACACCCCTCCTGTCTCAGGGCACTGCTGGGAGTGATAGGCACCCACCCCTCCTGTCTCTGGGCACTGCTGGGAGGACTCTGCACACACCCCTCCTGTCTCAGGGCACTGCTGGGAGTGATAGGCACCCACCCCTCCTGTCTCTGGGCACTGCTGGGAGTGATAGGCACCCACCCCTCCTGTGTCTGGGCACTGCTGAGAGGACTCTGCACACACCCCTCCTGTGTCTGGGCACTGCTGGGAGGACTCTGCACACACCCCTCCTGTCTCTGGGCACTGCTGGGAGTGATAGGCACCCACCCCTCCTGTCTCTGGGCACTGCTGGGAGGACTCTGCACCCACCCCTCCTGTGTCTGGGCACTGCTGGGAGGACTCTGCACCCACCCCTCCTGTGTCTGGGCACTGCTGGGAGGACTCTGCACACACCCCTCCTATCTCTGGGCACTGCTGGGAGTGATAGGCACCCACCCCTCCTGTGTCTGGGCACTGCTGGGAGGACTCTGCACCCACCCCTCCTGTGTCTGGGCACTGCTGGGAGGACTCTGCACCCACCCCTCCTGTGTCTGGGCACTGCTGGGAGGACTCTGCACACACCCCTCCTGTCTCAGGGCACTGCTGGGAGTGATAGGCACCCACCCCTCCTGTCTCTGGGCACTGCTGTGAGTGATAGGCACCCAACCCTCCTGTGTCTGGGCACTTCTGGGAGGACTCTGCACACACCCCTCCTGTGTCTGGGCACTGCTGGGAGGACTCTGCACACACCCCTCCTGTCTCTGGGCACTGCTGGGAGTGATAGGCACCCACCCCTCCTGTCTCTGGGCACTGCTGGGAGGACTCTGCACCCACCCCTCCTGTGTCTGGGCACTGCTGGGAGGACTCTGCACACACCCCTCCTGTCTCTGGGCACTGCTGGGAGTGATAGGCACCCACCCCTCCTGTCTCTGGGCACTGCTGGGAGGACTCTGCACCCACCCCTCCTGTGTCTGGGCACTGCTGGGAGGACTCTGCACACACCCCTCCTGTCTCTGGGCACTGCTGGGAGTGATAGGCACCCACCCCTCCTGTGTCTGGGCACTGCTGGGAGGACTCTACACACACCCCTCCTGTCTCTGGGCACTGCTGGGAGGACTCTGCACACATCTCTCCTATTTCACAATATGTACGCTCATTACATACACGGATGTGGGTACGCTCCATGCATTCGAGGTGGGGGTACGTGTCGTACTTACACTGTTGGGGTGGGGGGTACGCTCCATGCCTTCGAGGTGAGGGTACGTGTCGTACTTACACTGTTGGGGTGGGGGGTACGCTCTATGCCTTCGAGGTGAGGGTACGTGTCATACTTACACTGTTGGGGTGGGGGTACGCTCCATTGGTCCGCGGGTGAGGCCACGGGTCGTACTTACACTGTTGGGGTGGGGGTACGCTCCATACGTCCGTGGGTGGGGGTACGGGGCGTACTTACACTGTTGGGGTGGGGGGTATGCTCCATACGTCCGCGGGTGGGGGTACGTGTCATACTTACACTGTTGGAGTGGGGGTACGCTCCATACGTCCGCGGGTGGGGGTACGGGGCGTACTTACACTGTTGGGGTGGGGGGTATGCTCCATACGTCCGCGGGTGGGGGTACGTGTCATACTTACACTGTTGGAGTGGGGGTACGCTCCATACGTCCGCGGGTGGGGGTACGGGGCGTACTTACACTGTTGGGGTGGGGGGTACGCTCCATACGTCCGCGGGTGAGGCCACGGGTACGGGGTACGGTCTGTATGTCCGCGGGTGGGGTACGAGTCGTACTTACACTGGTGGGGGTGGGGGTACGGTCCGTACGTCCGCGGGTGGGGGTACGTGTCGTACTTGCACTGTTGGGATTGGGGGTCCGCTCCATGCATACGGGGTGGGGGTACGGTCCGTACATATCCGTCCCCACGCTATGTGATGCTTGTGCGGGCCGTCCCCAGGCCTTTGCCACGTGGGTACGAGCCGTCCCGCCATTGTTGGGGTGACGTAGGTGTGGGCGTGGTACGACTCGTACCCACGCTCTTAAGGCGTGGGTACGGGACGTACCTGTCTGGTTGTGTTGCAGGTTCACGTCGTCAAGGACTTCCGTTGTGGCGGTCGCTGGCTTGGCTGGACACGGCCCCACCCCCTCGTAGTAACCAGGGCCTGGGAGTCAGGTATGTCCAGGGCATGTGTGCTGTGTGACTATGGTGGGGGTTTTGTGGCCTGCCCCTGGTCCTGCCCCCCCCCCCTTTTCCCCCCCTTTCCCCCCTCCCTTAGTTGTTCTGACCTTCTGCGGCGTCTGCGTCGTAACCTGTAGAGGAGGTCGACTGCTATGAGGGCCGGGATGACACGTAGGTTCGGGTCCATGTCTGTCCGTCGCGAACGGGTACTCCTTGTTTGCGTCGTCCTGTCTGTCCGTCGCTTACTGGTACTCCTTGTTCGCGTCGTCCTGTCTGTCCGTCGCGTACTGGTACTCCTTGTTCACGTCGTCCTGATTTCCCGGCAGTTTTTGGCAGCCGGAAAATATTCACTGTGCTGGATGACGTCGGTGCGAATCGTAATTCCTGGTTCGCGAATGGCAGGCTGCGAGCGTCCCGATGTCAGGTCGGCGCTTTCCCGGCTCGCATTTGTATGTTTATTTTGTTCGGTCGGGGTTTTTTACGATTCGTACGGCAATGGTGTTTCCATGCGAATCGTAATTCCATGTTTGTATATTTTGACGACCGGGTACGCGTCGGACGGAGAATATGCTCCGTCCGACAGTTCGTACCCGGTTTTTACAGGATCGTGATCGGCGCCTAGGTGTCCTTACTTTGTATTGTATTTTAATGCCATCTTAAGAGGAGCACACATCCCCCTACATGGGCTGGGGCAGAGATTATTCCGATCTTTAAGAAGTGTTCTAGGGACCTTACATCAAACTACAGGTTCATTAGTCTTATTGATAGTACCCCAAAACTATTCAGTGGGATTGGCTCCATGAATGGTTAACTGACTCCAATATCCTCTCACTGTTAAAATCTAGTTTTAGAGACAGTACAAATAGCATCGACCAGGTGTCCACCTGCAGGCGCTCTATTGAAAAAATGGTCCATTAGGGGGTGGTCGCCTCTATGTGGAATCTGTGGACCTATAGTCTGAATTTGATTTAGTTCCTAGGGAAACATTGTGGAAGGCATTGGCTGGTATTGGGGTCCTGAAGTATCTACTTGACATCACTATAAGATTGCATACCAACAACTTTGTTCAGGTTAGATGTGGGTCCCAGGGTGAGTTGACTGATCATATCCCAGTTAATAGGGGCATTTGACTGGGGTGTGTTCTCGCCCGACCCTCTTCACCTTATTTATCAATGACTTGATAATCTATCTGGAGAAGTGCAAGGATGATGCCCTAAGATTGCAGATATCAGGGTTCTGGCCCATCTGTCTGCTAATGATACACTCTTGATCTCAAAATTGCCCATGGGGCTACAAAAGCTTTTGGATCAGTATGAGTCTTTCTGAAAACAGAGGGACATAGAGCTCAATATCGGGAAAACAAAGTTCACGGTTTTCAACCCCTGTACATCCACCAGAACTAACTCTACACTCAATGGGGTTCAGTTAGAGAGAGTTCACAAATTTGATTATTTGAGGGTCATCCTTACTGAGCACTTTGATTGGCTACCTCCCATTATTAAATGTAGATTAATATTAAAATTAGGATTATGAAGTCGCAGTGAGGTTCCCAATTCCAGCCAGTTTCTCCAGCAGCCCTTCAAATGGACATCCTCCAAACCCTTGGGGAGACACTCTATGGTGCGTCAGTTTGGGGTCACAAGGACATCGCTGCTGAGAGTGGAAAATTGCTTTACACGGTTTCTAACTAACCTTTCCACTAGCACTCCATTAACCCTACTAAAATAATTCTTGGCATTAGATTAATTGCTGACAAGATAGGATTGAGACCTATTTTATACTGGCGAGCACTGTGGGTGACTCCAGAATTGATTTCTTATCGACAGGGTTTAGAAGAAGTATTGGGGATCCCCAGGGAAACTAAGATTTCTTGGTTTAGATTCACAAAACAATGCCTACTTCAGATTGGGTGCATTAACCTATGGACATCCCCTTTGGATGCAACTGAGGTATCAAAAGCAACGATTAAGAGTACTTATTGGCAACATCAACATGTATCCCTTCTAGGGCAATCTAGTTTAGGCATCCTTACATCTTCCTTCTTTTAATGTAAAGATGAATGTATCATAGAAGATTTTCTGGATGAGACTGAACCTCCACTAGCTAAGTCTCTCTGTTTGAAATTTCAGATAGGGATGATCTCAGCACTTTACTCTTTTACGGAGAAATGCCAGAGAGATCTCAAGGAGTCTGAAGGGACTTGTCCTTTCTGCTCCGAGGTTACTGAAACGATGGAGCATGCTTTACATTTTTGCCCAGTTTATTTAGGATGCAGAAGAAAAAGGATTCTCCTGCTGTGTCTTAATCTGGGGATAAGGGTTTATAGAGTGGTAATCAGGATCCTGAGAAGTGATATTAGGCAACTCATTGTTTTTGCAGTTTCTCACTTTTTGTTCTGTATGTGAAGGGTTCAGCAAAAAAATACAAGTGTAGTAGGTCAATGCTGGAGTATAGCAGACACTATTCCTCAAAGATCTTTTACGTTTTCAGTGCCCAGAACATTGGGAATGTATTCGGTACTTCTTGAGAGGTTATGGCCCTGTCTGGGGACAAATATTATGCACCTTTATAACCACTTTTCAGTACTTTGCCTGTACATTTTAGGCTGCCATCAATTGCCTTTGATTACTTTATTACGAAGCTTTTACTGGAATCTCTTTACCTATTTTGTACTGGCGAACACTGTGGGTGACTCCAGAATTGATTTCTTATTGACAGGGTTTATAAGAAGTATTGGGGTTCCCCCTCTAGATTCTAATACTTACAGCTTTTTTCATGGTTTGGGAGCGCTAATTTGGAGGTCAGATGTGCTTGAGAGGTTGAAGCACTTCTGCAAGATATGCAACCCATAAGGAAGGAAGTCTCCTTTTGATATTAGAAGCTCTTGGAGGCAGAGGATGAAAGCTTGGGGGAACCCTGTGGGGCTTGAAAGGGAATGACCCCCGATTCTGTGCGCATTCAGGTATGAGAACATTATTTAAAACTGCTATACTCTACAGTTATACCAGCCAATTTAAAAAAGAATCACTTCTTTACTATTAATAGACTATACTGGACTCCTCAAAGATAGCAAGAATTGTGTGAGCCCTCATACTAAGATGTAAGTTATGTGATCCCCGAAGCAAATGATGAGCATATGTTTGCTACCTGCCCTGCGATCATCGGGTTCTGGAATAATGTGTGCAAAAGTATAGCTAACATCTTTGGTCTCAGAATTGTGTTAAGTCCTGTATTGGTGTTGTTAGGGAACTGATATGGAGTTGCACAGCATGTTGGGTAGGACACGGTGGTCTCCACTTTTTTAATTTTTGCTTCTAGCAAGAAGGGAGAGCTGTACACAGTGGTTAGATTCTGAAGCCCCTTGTCTGGATGATTGGCTCAGAGCTTTGCATTGGACTTGTAGGATGGCCTTGGGCTGTATCTCAGGTAGAGCAGATAATATCTGGACTTATTTTTTTAGATGGAATGATGAACTGGATTTGGAAAAATGAGCAGTCCTATGACTAAACCGAAACACCAATATGATACAGAAATAAAAGTTTTGTTTAGTGTGGCGGGGACACGGCTTGTGCATCAGGTGTGAGGGTGGTTCCATGTTGTTCACCTGGGATTGCAGTAGCTTTTGGTGATATGAGGGCATAAGAATAGGCTTTTACTGGTGTCTTAATGCATTTTCAACCTTCTGTTTGTGGATGATATGCTATTGGTGTCGAAAACCCCCAGTGGACTCCAACTGCTACTGTATTGAATTATGTCATTCTGTGGAATGAGAGGCTTGGTTGGCAACATCTCAAAGACAAAACTTCTGCTAATGAATCCCCATAAATCTTTTAGAGGGAAACTGCTATTGGGTGAGATCCCACTGAAAAGGGTGGACTCGATTGAGTATCTCGGTGTAACTGTTACAGAGAAAATAACTTTGAAACAGCATATCTCCAAGTGTATTCTCCAGCAGAAGAAAACAACTGGGGCTCTAATTCTACAACACAGGGCGTCACAAACTAGACCAATTGCAGCCCTGCTCCAGACATACGATCAGCAGGTGGTTGGCTCAGCTCTGTATGGGGCAGAAATCTGGGATTTGACAACCTGGAGGGCTTACTTCACACAGAAAATACATTTTTAAGATCGCTTTGCTCCCTTCCCCAGAGTACTCCGCTTACTCCACTAAGGCTAGACATGGGCAGAACTACAATAGTGGCTAGGGCGAGGCTTCGCCCACTTCTCTTTTGGCTTCGCTTAAAACAAATATCCAAGCTTATCCACTATGCAACCGCCCTTGGCTAAGTCTTCAAACTTGATTGCTTTAAAAAAAAATTGGCTGGTTCAAGAATATCCCGAAATCGCTCTCTGTATTAGGCTTGGGAAACCTATAGGAAGTGACAGATACCAGCTCTCTACCCAGCAGAGAGGGGGTTAAGACCTATTATTGGAATTGGGTGGCAGAGAGAGTCATCACACATACTCAAGGAGGCCGCCTAACGTTAGCATTTCAGGAGTTTAAGCTGCTTGGCGTGTATGAGCAATACATGGAGTTTATTACTATACCACAAGACAGAAAGCTAAACATCCAATTTCGATTTGACTGTCTCCCCTTGATGCTAATTTCTTTAGTGTGATTCATCTGCCAAATGATCGCAGCATATTTGCTTCATTATAGGCTATGATTGTTTCAATAAATGTATTGTAAACTTCCTTCCTGTCTTTCTTATGTTTACTATGAGCATGCATGAGTGAGTAAGTGAGTAAGTGAGTAACAAAAGGGGAGGATCTGTTTCCACGGTTCCCTTGAAGACTGTAGCATCATGTTTGAGACTACTAAAATCACCTGTTACTCTGGGAAGGTTAGGAGTTCAGGTGAGGCACTGTGAGCTAGCCAGAAACAGGCCCATAAGCACTGATGTTGTTGCGAGACTCAGTCCCTACACTCTGATGTCATGTCGTCCTAACACACAGTTCTGCATTACCAACAGAATCCGTGCAACATGGAGCTATTAACTTTGGTCAGGTACATATTTAACAGGTCTCCTGAGTAGTACCTTTGTGTGCCCTTAGTACCCAAAATACATCTGCTGGAGACGCCCATGGTGTTAAGGATTAATCCTCGCAATGTTTTTAGGAAACACCTCAATTTTGTTTGTTGGTTGTTCAAGCTTAAACTTTTAAAACAATACCCATATTAATGTTTCTGCTCTGCTTTCTATGCTTTATTAGTAATGGTTGCACCACAGTTTATACCTATAGCTAATAATAGCAGACCTGCAGTCCATGTACATCTGATTTTACATGCCCTTGGCAGTGTTGCTGGTGATGCAACATTTGCCTATAGCTTGGAAGTCTTTCACTCTTGGGTCACTTTTCCAGCTGTTGATGCTAGCACACAAACATTTCATACATACACTGATGCTATACTCCCAGCTCCACACAGAGCATATCAGCAGCTAGAAATACCACTATCTGTTTGGGAACATCAAAATTAGTTCCAAGACGCCCTGGTACATGTGCTGCAGCATGTCAGCACAGGACCCCTTAGTAGTGAGGGGGCTACGTGGCCGGCATTAGCTGGCTATATACTAGACCCTAATGTATGAAATATCAATGCTGATGAGCTATTGCCAATATACAATGGTCCAGTAAGGCTATATAAACGCTTAACTCAATATGTTTCGTGCACTGTGATAGCTGTCCCAGCATGGGCAGCTCTAGCAGGACAACCACAGTTGCCTGCTGTTCCAAAAATTAACCCTGTAATTATTATGCAATCATGTGTTAAATTCCCATGATGCCTGATAAAATTCAATTTTGGACAGCTCAATAAATTATTCAGATTGAAGCTGTGTTTCCACTTAAGGGACCAAAAGATAAACAAAGAATAATAAATGTGTGCTTACCCTTTAGGATAATTCCCCAAATAGGTGACTGCACCTCTTGGGGCACAGGCTTTGCTGCAGTCTATACCATTAAGCATGGTAGTCTTGATGAAGATGTTGAAAAAAAATACAAAATGAACATAGGGCAGCTTCTGCTATGGACTTGGGGATGAAAATAATGGCACATTTATCCATGGTCTCCTCAATGGTTCTAGCCAACATTAAAAGCAAAGCAGCATCTTTGGCAATACACCAACGGCTCGCGCTGGTTGCACCAGTTGACCAGGAATATGAGCTACTTATAATTATTGCTGAGGAGTACACCTCCATAGATCGCAATAATTTGGGGGCCAGACCAAATACACCACATCTTGGCAAACCTGGTTCCGACAAGTACACTGCAAAGAAGAACCTGGAGTTCACTTTGGGAACGCACCACGGGATGCCATTTATACATGGAGCACACAAACTCTGACATTACCAACAAATCCTGAAACTAATTCTGAATATTGAACACTTGGATGCAAATTGGAATACCTTGATGAAACAGCCCTGTACAATGACTATCATGCCCTATCTTGAAATTGGAGGACCCAATCAGCCAGCTTTCTAAATAAAAAATGGGTACAACATATCTGACATATGCAGCAGCATAGTACTCTTAACCAAGAAGGATATCAAATAGAGCCCTGAAGAAGTCATTGAGAATGAAACATATTGGCTACTGTTTTAATGTGATTGTTAAAAGAAGAAAAGATATTATGTATGTGTGTGAGGAACATTATGAGAATCATGCTGAACTCCTATTTAAATTGAGTAACATGCTTTGGTAAATATGGGATGCAGAACTATTAAGGATAGAATCTGGAGTTTGTTAAAAAGCGATGGTCCAAACCTAAACCTTAAGAAAAGGCTAGGACTCAAGGAGGTTCTCCAGAGCAGGAGCCCTCTGACAGATGCTACAATTTGCATGATCGCACACAATTGAAACCACCTGCTAGGTATCAGTATTCTTATAGGTGTCCTTCTCGTTCCTTTCAGGACTCATCATTAAAACAACACGAGAGAGGGGGGCATTCTGAGTGCATACAAGAGGAGCATGTGAAAGTGAAAATGGACTAGCAACGCTTGTCTGATGTGAAAATAAAGAATGAAGAGAAACTTTCTCAGTTTAAACACCAATTTCAGAAAAAGAAAGTTGCTGCTCTAACTGAAAAATATGCCACTAAAATTGAGAACTCTTCTCCTGAACAGGAAGGTGCGGTGAATCTCTTGACAGCACTGCAGTGATCACTATAGTGTGCCAGAATCTCCAGGAGTTACTGGTTGTACAAGCAACTGACAAATATATTACAGTTGAAACCCCAAATCGGTGCGTAAGCCCTCCAAACAGATAATATGATTTGGATTTACAAACTGAGGGCGACTTAGGGCTCCGCTATGAATAATATTCTGGGAAAATTTACCATTATTATATGATATTCTCTTAGCGGAGGTCGATTGGCCCCTGTAGTTTATACACACATCACCACAAGGTGAGGATGTAAAGTACCATCATTTTCTGGAAGTCAAACAAGCCTGCACATCTGGATGGGCTCTTGCACATATGCTCTATATCATAATCATGGTGCCTGGGATAAGGACTCTCCTTATCAAATCATATCTATGAAGACTAGGCAACAAGTGAAATCACTGTACCAAATTAAACAGGATGCTAAAGCTCCTGCTAGAGAAATACACTCATAATTATAATACCAGGGTGTCATTGAGCCTGTATCTCACAAATTAATAACCCTCTTTTTCCAGTGATGAAGCCAGACCACTCATACTGCATTGTCTTAGACTACATACATTTAAACAGTCATACACAGACATTTGCATTACAAAATACACATACTATGTCCCTTATCATTATTATAGTCCGTAAAAATATAAGACAACCTTTGATCTTTCCAATGGTTTCTTCTGCCAGAATATAGCACCTGAAAGCAGGGAATGGACTGCCAACTCCCAATGGAGTAGACCAACTGTGCTGGACTCTATGCTGCATGCATTGCGTCAATTCCACATCATATTGCCCCAGATGCATTGCCCTAAGTAGATGATATCTCCCTCATGAATGGTGAATTAAATACACATTTAGCCAGAGTGGATCACATAATATTGGAATTTGCTGAATATGGTTACAAATTCAACTTCAAGAAATTTTTGGATAACATCTTACTCATGAGGGAAAGAGCCTTGCACCACATGTCCTAGCGAAGTGTGCTCTGCTGCAACCACCAAATATGCTTAAGAAACTGCAATCCTTACTAGAGTTCTTAAATTTTGGTGGAGCCTACATTCCAGATTATTCACAGTGCATTAAACTGGTATATGAATGAATACATCCTGACTCCTCCAGTTTACGTTGGATATCAGAACATAAAGATACCCAGATCACTACAATTTGACTTGTTTGCTGCATGACACCTACATACATGTGTCAATACCACAAACCTGGTGATCCGTTTAGTTGCGGATGACATTGGATGTACATATATCACCTATAATGAAGATGAAACAGTGGCTACAGCGTATAAATCACATTTTTATTCCAATGTGGAAATGTATTTTGCATTCACTGAAAAAATACTGACTGCAGTTCAGATGGCCGCCATTAAGGAATGGCCACTTACGCAAGGAAAATACATTACTTTTGTTACTCAGTTTCCAGCCTTAGAGGCTGTAGCAAAAGCAAGCACCCCTAATGCAAAAGCACTACATCCATTTTGGATACAATGGGCATCATCCTTAACGGCTATGGGTTGTAGACTTTGGGCCTGATTACAATCTCGCAAGACAGGGTTATTCTGCCAAAAATATGAAGGATATTCCATCTGCCAAATTACAATTCTATGATATCCTATGGAACTTGTAATATGGTGGACAGGACATCTGTCACGTTTGTGGCGGAGTATCCCATCTGCCAAGAAGTAATAAGACCCTTTGTCTTTGACCCATCTTTGTAAATATAATAATTCCTGCAATATGAGCATGTCGATCCCATGCCTAGCAATATTTTGCCCTTTAAACAGTATGAATATATTGTTTATAATGATGGTTCAGCTCAGCCTGCTATAGGCAGCAAGCACCAATATTCGGCGACATGCAACTCTGTTCATCGTGTAATTCCAACCACAAAAAAACTTGCACACAGTCCTTAGGTGACTGCACTGCAGAGTTGGCTGAAGTGAAAGTAGTAATTCTGGCTCTCAAGAATACAGATCCTGAATTTCCCACTCTTGTAGTGTTTGCTTTGTATTGTGTCCAGTCTTTTATTGATAATTGGCATTATTGGCACCAGAATGGTTTCAGAGTTTCTAAAGGAAACACTATAAAGCATAAACTGCTTTGGACGATGGTAGCAGACCTCAAAGATAGTTTACCACATTCTCATGTGATTCATACATTGAGTCATTAAAATGTTGGAATATACGTTGTTGGGAATTCTTTGGCAGATGAAACTGCCAAATCTGCGGTTTAGACTGCGACAGTTGTTGTGACTACTCATTCTCATATGAGGGTAGAGGATGATATACTAACTTCTGTTCATGCTACATGTGATGGCATCCCTTCACTCAGGGGGTTTCTAGCCACCTATACATATCATTTAATTGAAAAAAACATTCCCTTTCCTCCAATTCCTGGAGTTGGATATTGTATGATTCCTGTAGACTAGCTTTCGTGATAGCTGTGCATGAATGTGTTGCTTATACATGTGTAGGTCTGGTGACACAGCTTATACAAACAGGCCAAGAAATATGTCCTTTGTTGTGACATTTGTCAACAAATTAAGAGTTTCACCATGACTCATCCACCGCAGACACTCCTGTTGATTTCAAACAAACCTTTTGAATGCATTTATTTGGACCATAATTGGATGGTGCTTTTAAATGTATCCTACTTGCAGTTGATTCTTGCTTAAAGTTCCACTGTTATTAAAGATTTTCAAGTCTTTATGAGAACATATGCATGCACTACATTCCACTTGGACCAAGGCCCTGCTTGTGCCTCAAAACCATATAGCGATATTATGGCTTCCCTGGTTGTAAAGGTGTATTATTCCTCCCTATACAATCCTGAGGGAATTTCGGTGGTTGTGAGAATGAACTGTGACTTACAGTAGCCCTGAACAGCTAGAGTATTAGGTTCAGGATGTTGCTGGATCCATCGCTTATTTGGGGTACAAAGAGCTCTTGATCATCTCCCTAAATGATCTCTGGGTGGCCGTTGCAGACCTTGACGGTCCAGACATCATTGCAGCAGCCACGTCCTTTAATGTAAATGATCATTCTGCTGTCTTACATGATTTACAAACCTTCTGAGATGGCCATGTGAATGAACCGTTAAAGATGTTTGACTCTGCTGGAATAAAGGAGCAGCCAGCATTTTCCGAATGGATTTCACAAGTTGGAGATCTTGTTTGTGAGAAGATTGCAGTGAAGAAGGAATTTGGCCCAACATTCAATGCACCGGTGCCTGTCTTTGGTTTTTAAGGTAAAATAACCGTAATATTGCCACCGCTCACTGGTTGTAAAGACAATCGTTAGGTCTCCATTGATCAAATAAAGTTGCATTATGAACCAATTCTAAACATTAGGCCCTGAGGACTCCATGGTAATACCTAATCCCACTCAATACCACACAGGAATTTCCTCTACAGCTTGTGAGCAACATTGAAGCTGTTTCTCTCCAGCTGGGGGGATAAATGAACTTCAATTAATATCTGATGCTGCTACTAATGTCAGCAATATGATGGAAGTGAGTACTGTACTTTCTACTGCGTCTCCTGCAGAAGATGCTGTTTTTAATGATACCCCCTATGCAGAGTCTACCAGCCCTTTTACTACACCTGTGGTTCCAGTTTTTCAACAAACTATTTCTGGTTATTTTGTGGCAACAAACGATTTTTCATCTAACTTGTTTGATAGTTTCACCATTCTAGACATTCCGCCTACACAGACCTGTGCTTTCCTCTATATCTCTGGATTATATTTGTCATTTCTTTCTTCTTCTTAGTAAATGGCCATTACCTTCCACAATGCTCTGCCACAGAACTGGTGGAAGAGGTGTTAACGCCTCACTCTTCTTTACCTAAACTGAGAAGAGACCTGTCCCTTTTGAACATTTTAGCCATTCTAGTAACTGATGGAATTGTTTGGGAGAAGGTTCCCTATGGTATGTTTGGTCCTACAGAAATTCTGAAGATTCCCTATGTATTAGGTCCCCATGGATGATGGTATTGTACCAGGATTGCATTCAGAAGACTGGGATGTTGACACTGTTAAATCCATGCTCGCGGAGCTTGAATGTTATACTATTTTTGAAAGTGGATACTTGTATCTAAATTCTGCTAATTATGGTAAAATGTACTGTTATCATCATTAAATTCATTACTATTTACATAGAGCTAGTGTTCAGCACACACTTTTTAATTATACACAATGGGAGCACTGTCCACCTCCATCAGAAGGGAGTTTAACAAAATATAGTGAGAAATTCACATATTTTTCTGGTCATGACTGATCAGACTCAAAATCTTTCCATTTTAAACGTCTCCCCACAACAACAAAAGAAATATATGTTTAGCAAACCAAAGTCATATATAAAAATGTGTTTGTCACACAATTAGCATTAACAAACAATGAGTATTGGAAAGATGCCATTGATTTGAATTCAACGTGGGGTACTAAACATTGTCAGATTCAGGGAACAGACACCTTATTTAGAGCATGTTTTGATTCCAACACTATTTTTTTTCTCAATGATACAGTCCAACAGACTACATGTCTAGGCCTTGCTAAAATTAAAGCTATAAATTCACCTAATATTCATTCCATTGCCCAATTTGACAATTGGCACCATTTAACATTTAACAAATTACAGTGATTGACAGCTCAACAGTATGGTGCAGAATGGTACAGTCAACTCTAAACTTTCCGTTCCAAGCAGGTGGATATTGTGGCCAGTGGACGCAAATAGTTGTTATGTTCATTTTTTGATTCTACACCGGGGTTTAAGTCAAGCAGAACAGACCCTCATTATTCCCAGTCTCAACACTCAGGGATAGTCCCCACCTATTTGATGGGGAAATTGTGCTAACAATGGTTGGAACATTCCATACTGTCTACAGCTAAACAACATCTATTTCTCCTGTTGGATGACATGGATCTATCAAACTACTTGTTGGGTCCTATGTCTCCGCTTTCTGAAAGATTAATTTATGTCACTTACATTGAAATTTGGAAATTATCACAGATAGAAGCTACTGCACGTTTAAGACAAACTGATCAGGATAATTTGTATAAAGTACTTGCTGCTGAGGCTAGTAGCATTAATGCATTGTCTTTTCGCATTTACAGCTTGAATAACATATGTGTCATCTGTTTTTGATATTATGTAAAATGACATGTCTTCATTATACCATGGGAAAAGTCAGCTTAGATCTACTATGTAATTTATTCGGATGCTTCAGGTCTTAAAATCTGACTGAGTGCAATGGTGTTATTTAAGTTCTAAACACCTATCCTTGCCTTTCAACCTGACACATGGACAGCGACTCATGATGAAAAAAGAAGCCACTTACACAATGTTACATGTTGAAAAGTTAGGACAACTGCCTCTCACAATAGCTGAATCACCTTCTGCAGTAATTCAAAGTGCAATATCCTTGCCAATTTCTACATTCTAGTTTACATCTTGTATGAAACATATTCCAGTAGGGACATATGAACCCCTGAGACAAAGGAAAACCAAGACCTTCAATTCTCCTCCAGATTATTATACTTTCCAGTGGAAGTTATTTGATGTTAAATTACCAGGATTGTTGTGGGATGAAAGCCAGTATTTGGTATGTCCTTTCTGTTACACAGATAGTGACTTGCTGCAATAACGCACTTTTTCCTTCAACCCATTAGGTTTCTGATATTTTCTCTTGTGGCCTTAAATTCCATCTCTGAAGGCTGATTCCAACAAGCTAAGCAGACTCAAAGCCTTATTTCTTCAAAAAGACAAGGCATTAACATCATCCCAAGAAAATTTGAACTGCAGGTTGCAAGGACATCCAGTGAAATGCACCAACCTCCACTAGCATTTTGTTGATCTTGTGCATAGTATTTTTAATGCATTCAGTACTGTAGGTATAGCACACTTTTTTTAAACAATCAGGACTGGCGTAGTCACTACCTTCTACAAACTCTTTTGAGTAATACCAGCCTTTATCCATTCTCTATTTACCTGTGTTTTCAGGACCATACCATTGGTGTTATTACTCATTTGCGGCATTTTGCTTCTATTTTGCATATGGTTTGCAATGAATGTTCCATTTCAAAGCCCACTGGTCATGGAATTACCTCAAGTCCTGCTGTGCCATGAGCGCATAATACAGTTTGTTGGAGCCCCTCTGCTCCAGGAGCTGAACACTGACTTGTAGTTGTCTTTCAGACCCGCCTGGTTTACCTTCATGCAACCCTTGTTTCATTGCATTTAGTGTCCTTTTGAATGGGTACTTGAGGTTTGTCTTGTAATGCGTTTGACTGTTCCCATGGACATGGACTGATTGATGAGTCAGATAACGACCCATTTCGGTGCTGTCCCATGTACTTGCAGATGATTTAAGACACCTGCCATAAGCCTCTCCCCTCTTGAGAGATGGATGCTTCAGCTCCTATACTTTTGAACTCTAGCTCTAGTAAAAGGGATGCAGTACAAGAAGATATTTCACCAGCATCTGCTGATAAAGAGGATCATATCTGTTCTTTGGAGCATCTGATTGGGGCTGTTGCAGAATCATCATCTGCAGAAGCTGAATCCATTCTAGATTTGATAAACAATGAACATGTGGAAGAAATCCCGGGTGAATCCATTTCCCATTAGTTCAGCCCTTTTTTGAAATTTCAATGTAATTTTTATTTTGCCTATTTTTTGTTACTATACATAATAGCATAACATTGAATTTGCATGATTTGTGAATTCTATTACTTCGCTAGTTGCCGAGTTGCTTTCATGACCGGGGAGGGGGTCATGATTTCTCTTCTGGGCCCACTTTGGCTTCCTTTGATTTTGCATTTATGCTGCCTCTGCTCATTCTGCATAGGCAGATGTAACACATTTGTGTTTTTCACAATATTTTGAGGATATACTGAACATGTTGTTTGTTATTCAGGGACTCTTCTTGGGATGTCGTCTACACATTCTGTACATTGTTGCTGGTAATACATAACATAGTATACTATTTTCTTTGCTCTTTCAGCAACAGTTCCTAATGTTTAGACCTAACACAGACACACAGCCAGCTCTCCAGCACAATAGTTTGATCATATCAACTGTGTCTCGTCTCCTTGGGGCCAAGAGAGTATTCCTGTAGAGATAACTGTTCTGGAATGACAGAATTACCTGAGATAAAGCCCTGTATAAACTAAGTTTACACTCATGATGAGGACACCCGAACTGCATATATCCGGTATGAGGTCCTAGACCAATCCCAGAGATTGCCAATAAATCCCTGTTCTTGCATAGTAAATGGTAGACCTAGACAGATATATAATTTGCCATGGTTGGGATACAGCACATTTGCTTCATAATAGGCTACGATAATTTCAATAAATGTATTGTAAACGTTCTTCCTGTCTTTCTTATGTTAACTATGGGCATGCATAAGTGGGTAACAAAAGGGGAGGATCTGTTTCCACAGTTCCCTTCGGGGATATACAGTCATATTCAAGATTGCCAAAATCACCTTTTACTTAAGTAAGCAACAATTTATCCCCTTTGAGTCACTGCCTTGGAGGAATACACACAACTCAATAACAAAGCTATTCCCGGTCATTTGACACAGGACACAAATGTTTAGGGCAAGAAAATGACACCCATCTTAAAGTGCAAAAACAACAATTGATGGACAGAATGTAGAACAATGTCATACATTCACCCCAGTACAGAGATCCGGGCCTAAATTGATCGATTTTTTTGCTCCCCATGCAATTCCAATTTTAACCCAGCTATATAGAAAACAGTCTTGACCCTGCGCCCAATGGAAACTGTCCAGCCCGAACTTCCAGGCCAGGTGCTCCCTGGACTGGAAACAAGCATCCTTGGTGTGGTTTTGGGGTTTCACGTGCCATCAGCCAGGATAGCTTGACTCCAGTGACATGGAGGGCAGGGGACCCACATCTGGGCCTACCCGTCCTACCTGGGTGACAAATGCAAAAATAACAATTGTTGGACAGAATGTAGAACAATTTCATAGATTCACCCCAGTACAGAGATCTGGGCCTAAATCCGTCATTTTTTTGCTCACCCTGCCATTACAGTTTGAACCCAGCAATATGCAAATCAGTCTTGACCTTGCGCCCAATGGGAACAGACCAGCCTGAACTGCCAGGCCAGGTCCTCCCTGGACTGGAAACGAGCATCCTCGGACCTGTTTCGGGGTTTCACCCCATATCAACCAGGATAGCTTGACTCAGTGGCATGGTGTGCAGGGGACCCACGTCTGAGCATACCCGTCCTACTCAGGTGACAAATGCAAAAAGAAAAATTGATTGATAGAATGTAGAACAATTTCATACATTCACCCCAGTGCAGAGATCTGGGCCTAAATCCATCGTTATTTTGCTCACCATGACGTTCCAGTTTGAACCCTGCATATGCAAATTAGTCATGGCCCTGCGCCCAATGGGAACCGTCCAGCCCGAACTAGTAGGCCAGGTCCTCCCTGGACTGGAAACAAGCATCCTAGGACTGGTTTTGGTGTTTCACCCCTCATCAGCCAGGATAGCTTGACTCCAATGGCATGGAGGGCAGGGGACCCACGGCTGGGCATACCCCTCCTAATCGGTGACAAATGCAAAACAGAAAATTGATGGACAGAATAAAGAACAATTTCATACATTCACCCCAGTACAGAGATCTGGGCCTAAATTCATTAGTTGTGTGCTCCCCATGCCATTTCAGTTTGAACCCAGCCATATGCAAATCAGTCTTGACCCTGCGCCCAATGGGACCAGTCTAGCCTGAACTGCTGAAGTGGCATTTTCAGAATTATGACTTCAACTTCAACTTTACAAAGAGGATTTTAAAATACAATTTATTTGAGTATATACATAACATCTCTGCCTGCTCCCAATATACAGATATCATTTATTAAATGTCATAAGGTAGCCCAGTGTATGTTAATGGGAGAGATGCTTTACAGTAGTGAAACAATTAATTTATTAGTTTTTCACCACCAGGTCATGTAAAACTTAAACCCATATGTTCTACCTTTTAATTAATATGCACCCTGTCCTCTGAACCTTTAGGGCGACTTATATGTATTAAAAAATGGTTTAGGCCTGGAAAAAAGTTTATTTTGGCAGGTCAAATTGACAGTTTACTACTGCACTACAGGCTGCAGTGGCAGGCCTGAGGTAGGTTTTATAGTGGGTGGCAGAACTGGTGCTACATGGCCACTATTAACATTTCATAAACAGGCCCTGCGTACATGTAGTACCATTTACTAGGGACTCACAAGTAAATTAAATGTGCTAATCAGGTGTGAGGAAAATATACCATGTGCAAGGGAGTGGGCACAAGCCCTTTAGCACAGGTTAGCAGGTTAGCAGTCGTAAAATACACAAAGCAATAAAACCAACTAAGCAAATCTTGCAAAACATGAGGGTTGAAGGCAACTAGTTTAGAGGAATATCATGACAATGATGTCAGATCTAACACCCATACATAAAACACACAATAGTACAAGATAGCAGTGAGTTCAAAAAGATAATGATAATCAATCAGAAAGGATTAAAATGAACACAGAAGGAAAACCTGCCGGTAGAATGGGTGTCAGAATAATCCAATCATTGTTCAGAGAGGAATGAGAACAGGCAGAATAAAGCTATAGATACAGGCAGGGATGAGAGGGTGGGATGTAAGTGTAGTGAAATGAAGAAGAGGATAAGTGGTTAAAAGTAGAATGAAGTAGGAAGAGAAAAGTCAAGAAAATATTCAGGAGACCACTAACGTAGGTATAGTTTGAACAAGTGCATTTTTGGTCCTTTGAGGAATTGGAGTAGGGCTTTAGAGCATCGCCGGTAAACTGGTAATGAGTTTTAGATGGCTGGAGCTGTACTGGAGAAAGACTATGTGGAAGATTTTCAGCAGAGGCCATTTTTAGATTAATACTCAAGGCCCAGATTTACCAAACTTATGCACTGTGTTTGCATCCCAAAAGAAGTGCAAACCAGCACAACATGTTTTTTTAAGTATTTATTTGGCAGCCCAGGAATTTGCCTAAAAGTAACATAAAGTAGTGCAAACCACTACTTTGTGTTGCTTAGTGTCAAGTCGGCATTACATGGATTTTCCCATGTAACCAACCATGCTTTCTGATGTAAAACCGTATCTACCAAAAATCTGAGACAGCATTTTGCACCAAAGACTAACGCCATTTGAAAGCAGGTGTTAAATAGAGAAATATTTTAATTTCTCCTTTCTTTTCTGACTTTGCATGTGTGCTGAATTCTACAAAGTAGGAAAAGTTTTAAAAGTTGTCTAGGCATAGTATTTTGTGCTGAAAGTAACCCTTCCAGTACAAAACCCATGCTAAACTCACACAGACACCCTTGCACTATGGCACAAAGGTATCTGCATGGCACACAGCAGCAAAATTATTTGCCAGCACAAGGGCGAGGGGAGTTGAGTGGCATATCCTGATCTTTTCCTGTCATGCGATTAAGCACATTTGGCATTTTTGGCTGCTGCACTGCGTTGAGTGACACTTTGATAAATCTGTCCCTAAGTATGTTGCTACTTGTCAAGTTATGGATCACTCCAGATTTTTTACAAGAGTCACTTGTTCATGCATTACCACATAAATTTCATTGTCGCTTCTCGAGGACGCAAGTGACATCTTTTTGTACAGGCACATAGAGTTGAAAATTGTTCAAATGATTTAATGTTAAGCTTAGCAGGCCCACAAGAGTGGAGTTATCTTAGTCCAGAAGCTTTGCGAACAATAGCATAAAAGATGATGCAGGAGTCATTAGGATGCTTCAGGCTTTTTGAGCTTTTTGAGGGAGTGAAGGGGAGCTCTTGAAGTAGTAGCTATGTGAGTGGCTTGTGAATTCATTTATAGATGATTATCAATCCACAATATACGCAAATAAACATATACTAGAGCGGTTAAGAAAACATATATATATTAAACTCTGCTGGTCAGTGCACTTAGAATCATAGATTATTTTGAACATGTGATTAGGACCCCTTCCATTTTTTGCATATTAACTTGAGGAAGTAAATTTTTATCCAGTTATGTTGGTTTGATAGGCAATTTTTGATTGTAAGGATGTTTTTTTTTGTGGTTATGATATTTTTAGGCACAATTTATTATCATCTGTATGCTGGTGAATAACAACCCCTGCCTCTATCATCAATGTTCTAAGGGTTTCCATGAACAAGTTGAACAACATAGACTCAGATATACTGACGAGTGCCTACAAGTTAGAACACATTTTTTCATATGCAAAGAAAAAATTTACGACACTTAGTAAGTGGCGAGATCCCTCATTCATATTCACTCAATATATATTCCTTATTAATACACACATTGTAATGCTTAATAATAATTATCACAAAACTATTTCAAAGAAATCATTTGTATATAAAGCAATCATAATTGTGTGTTTGTGTCTCTTCTTAACGCTCTTCAAGCCACAAAATTTAGCCATAGAACCAAATAACAAGAGGTCCCTACACTCTTGAGCTGTACAGGAAAATCTCCGGCTCTGGAGTTGTTTGAAAAACAAAAAACTCTACTTGGGTCATAAATTCAATGACCCAGGAGACTTCATAGTTATTGAACATTTCTGGAGAGCTACTGTGCCTTCTGCACCCTCCCAAACACTCCAGAGGTACCTTGTTGGTGCCTCTCCTTGGGGCACCAAAAGGAGGGAGAAAATAATTAGGAAGTCCATGAAGGGCATTATGGGGTGCTTTCTCGCCGTAGCAGTGACTATTAGAGCAGTGGGCTTCTCCTGCTGCTCTTTGTGAATGCAGTTCATCACAAGGGTCACCTACAGGCCTTTGTTTATGGTAAGACATTGGGGGGGGCAGTCTCTCACTGCTCAGCTGGCTCCCTGCCTGACTGGCACTAGTGGCACAGGAGCTGGCATCTCCATTCTCTCTGCCCGCTCCATTCAGGAAGAGTTTCTGTACTTTGGTGGCCAACCCTCTCCTCCAGGACATGGACACACTACCGCTTCCCCTTCTCACATTGAGAACAGGATATGGGGTCCTGAGCCCCTACAGTGCACTGGGATCTGGGAGACAGGGTCCTCAGGGCAAACAAAAATTGTTTGGCGACGGGGCACATACATGCCCCACTGCCCATATATGAAAAATAATTTGGGGTGGGTGTAACTTGTAAAGTTTCACTCCAGGGAATTCCACAGAGTTACAAAAAAACTTTGTGAGATTCCAAGGAGTTCTGAGAGCAGGCGGAATTCAGCATGTCACATTGCTCATTCAGATTTTTAGCACAGGGAGCTTGTTATGCGTTGTAAAATCATCATGAGCAGCACCAAATGGCGTGCTAGACATTGCTGCTTCTTTTTGCAGCCCGAGCAGATTCTCTACTCGAGCTGCAGCTTTCTCACGGAATGGTCATAACCTGCTGCAAGCGACCCCATTAAGAAATCTCTCCGGGAGGCGTTCTAGTGCCTGAAAATTGCACTAGGAGATGCAAATTCTCACTTGCCAAATTAATATTGATGAGCCACGTGTGAGAAAAAACTCTGTCATACGGTGGTGGGCAGAGTTTTGCCACAACCAGAGTGGGCAAAACTCCATGAATTCCGCCAGCGGGGTTACATTTTCAACCACCTCTAAATGTGCACCGACCCTATTGGACTACCCTTGTCGGATTATAAAGTAAAAAGGCAGACACAGACTTTTTTTTAAAAGTATTTTGCATTACTGTGCTGCCCCATAGTTTCGAAAAAATATATTTTTTACATTTTGACCCCCCTCTGACAAGGTCTAGGGGTCAGGGTGTCTAAATGGATATACATCAAATGACAACAAAAGCACGCTTTCTGGCTAGAGTTCTAGATTTCTGCTAAAAGATAGATGGATAGAATGACAGAAAGACCCAAGGCAATGAGTGGCAGTTTGACTTCTGGCTGACGCCCTCATTCTTTATGTTTACAGTGTAATCATCTAAATAAAATTAAGTTATTAACAAAACATATCGTATCATGCACATATAACGCCAGAAAATGAATTTGGAAAAGTCCTGCGCTTGCATTGTGTAACAAAGCATGACGAAATACAATGTAAGAAATGTTATATTTTTTTCTAAAATTATCACTCAAATATGCAATTCGATTTTCAAACTTATGAAACTAGGAGAGTGAACATTTATAATGAAGCAGTCTTCATTTAATTAATGTGATACAGAAATGCTTAAACCGAACAGAGACAGACATCAAATTAAATGCTCGCAGACACTAATTAGCTTTAAAAGTCTCTTATGTCTGTTTGATGTGGCTGTCATAATTAATTTAAATTCTGATTTGAACATGGTTATGATGCAGAAACAGCTTACTGCCCCGCATTAAACACAATATGACATGATTGTTAAAGCCCAGTAAGTACGTATTTTCTGCAGTATATGGTCTCATTTGACATTGCAGATGTTTTTCCTCATCTTTTTTAAAAATAGCACAAAAGTTAAATAAACTTTTTAACCTCAAAACCACATAATAGTGTTTGGCTCCAAGAAACCGTTAAAACTTGCCACACTAATTTATCCTTAGAAATGAATGTTCGATACAATACATTTTTTGAGTTGATGGTGACAGAATACGTTTGAGGAAGTTTTTGGTGATGTGACAGAAGCTGCTGAAACATCGTGGTGCACTGGTCATACTAAAAATGTTAGTGCTTAATTTGTAAAATATTAAGTGCCACGGCTCTGACCAGGAGGCTACTGCAGCTTGCACCACCCATCGCTCTTGTCATTGCTGACAAAACAACTGCTAACCATCTCTATTGCATGTAAATGCGACAGTTCAGATTAGTCAAGGTCCCCAAAGGTAAAGGAATGGCTGGGGAGGCAGGTATTAGCAATTTTAAGATATATTGTATTCCTACACAACCGTTGTTCTGCTCATCTCTAAATTAGATGAGCAGCGCCACCATGTGGTAGTCTGTTTTATATTTGATGTTGACAATTAGGTGCCCGTGCTGAGCACCGAAAACCAATTAAGTGCCGGTGCTTAGCACAGGAAAGCCCCGGCTCAAATTAAGCACTGAAAAATGTGTCATCTTTTAAAATATAATGTTCATCCTCACGTCTATTCCTATCTCATTTCTGATAGAGAAAGTGTCCATGGGATTGCACGGTCACCTTGCCATATGCTAGTACCCATGCAATCAGATGTAGTTTTGAAGTACCTAAAGATCGACATGTACATTGTCTTCCACGGAAGAATGGCTAAATAATTCTCCCACCGGTTGTGCCATCCTTTTGGTAAATAGGAGCCATTAAGAAAAAAAAATAGCTACAGCATGGGTTGAAAGAGCTTAGCGTATTAAGCAAGTGCACAAAGGAGGTGACGACCCATCGGACTCGAAATCTTCTATTTCCACAGGACCAGAAAATGGAAATAGTATGCCGTGGCTGAGCAAGAAACAAAACTTACACCAGGAATGTGTTAGGCAATTTGAGGTAAGAAATATAAGTCTTGTTCCAATATGTTTAAAATTGATTTGGACCCACTTTCATGCACGGATCAAATTTCATAAAGTGAGGCTCCATATATGACATATATTACAAGTTGTAGGTGAACTTCCTCTGGTTCTTCTGATGCCATTTTATTTTTGAAGAAATAGCCAAAACAAAAGATAAAAACCAGCACAATTTTCAAAATCAGTTTGGATGAGAATGGGTAGTTTGATATGTTCTTGTTAGTTATGTGCTATTTACGAGGAACGTTGAGGAAAGTTGTTTTTCTAAACTGTTGTTTTTTACAAATGTGTTGTTAAAATAAAGTTAAACCAATATGTTATAAACAGGTAGACTCAAACTTTGTGTAAAATATGTCTATATATCTGTTTACACTTTGTCATTTTGTATTCGTGACTACTGACGTCATTGCGACCACCGGTGTTGTTGTGTAGAAGGAAAATGCACTTTTGATCAACAAATGAATACAAAGGGGAAAGTTAAATTTGTATCTTACTAAACAGTTACACTGAAACTTTATGTACAATATGTCTATATATGTGTTTTACACTTTGTCAAAAACATGCAGTATTTTCAGTGTGTCCTTGACGATCACAACATCATTGTGAAAATCAAAAATATCTTGAAAGAAGATGATTAAAGTGCTTTTTCAATAAATAGATGACAAATACAAGTGGTGCACCATGCAGATGTAATGTCTATTTATAGAAAACAAATACAGAGACATTATAGTTATGAAGTGGAATAAAAAAAACTTCAAAAATTCAGTGAAAAAACAAAAGTTACAGGGATGTTATAGTTAGAAATAAGCATTTAAAAAGCCTTAGAATTCATTAATGTCATTAGTAATGTCACTGGCCATGTCATGAGTGATATAATATGTGAGTTCATAAGCAGTGCATTGTGCAACTGTAACTGCTGAATGTCACTGATTTTGTATGAGTGAAACCTGAGCCTAACTATAACGTCCCTGTAACCTTTGGTCTTCCCAGTGAATTTCAACATTTAAAAAAAATGCTAATTCCTAACTATAACTTTATAAGTAATAATGGCGTTTGCAGAGTGGTAGAAAAAGGGGGCTGTACCTCTGGCTATCTGTCAGGAATCCCGTTGTGTAGGACTTACAGGAGATACCAGGAGGGCTTCTTGGCCCCGAGGTCCCTCAGGAGTAAAGTAGGCTTCATCCCCCAACCAGTAGTGTGCCAAGAGCCACGTTAGCAGAGTAGTGAGCACGATAGGCTTTAAAATTATTGAGTAGGGCAAAGAAAAACATTACCTGGCCTGAAAGGAAAGCCAAGCCATAGACACACAACAGCATAACAATTCAACCTGTGGGCAAGGGTGGAACGCAGTGGTCATAGCAACTGACAAGTATCCAATCGAAGCACATACAGAACTCAATAATAGCAGCTGTTATATTACCATCACTCTAGTAGAGTACAAAGCAACTGTTGATCTATTTTGGCATAAGCTGAGCATGTGAAAAAACAAAGGCCTCATCAAAACTGAAGAATATCACTTTCTCCAAAATCACCATTCTAAAATACCTTCACTATATTCCCCTCCCCAAGGTGCACAAGTCATCCTCCAACTCTCCAGGCAGACTCATATTATCATTTATTGGTACTCTGTTGGAAAACAAGTCTAACTACATTGACGATTCCTAATGCCTTTGGTTAGAGCCTTTGCCTCATGCATTGATGACACCAAGGATTTCCTCAAGAGAATTGACGGTATCAACTGGGAGCCTGATTGTCTCCTGATGACCTATGACATCAAATTGTTGTAAACAAATATCTGACATCACAATGGCATCAAAGTCTGTAAGCACTTTCTTAGGGCCAGACAACCCAGCCATTTTGCCCACAAAGAGATGATTCAAGACATGATGGAATTTTGTCTCACTAATAACATCTTTGCTTCAATACGACACTATACAAACCACTGCATGGGACTGCGATGGGCGCCTGCTTCAACCCCAGCTATGCGAACCTCCGCAGGAGCTGGGTGGAGGAGCAAATGTCCACAGCAGCAGAGTTCAGAGAAGATATGAACAGGATCATACTGTGGGTTCAGTTCATAGATGATCTCTTTCTGATCTGGCAGGGCAGTGATAATGATGTGACCAGATTTGTGACGCACCTCAATAATAATCATTTGAACCTAGAGTTTTCTTGCAGTTTGAGTAGGGAGCACATTTTATTTTTGGATGTAGATGGAAGGCATAGTGAGCAAAGCAGTCGCCTCACGATTACACAGAAAGTGAACTGCATGTAGCAGCCTGCTGCATGCCTTAAGCAGTCACCCAAGTCAGCTAAAGTGGAACACCCCTTATGGGGAACTAGTGTAGGCCAAAAAGAACTGCAACAATGAAAGCACCTTTCTAATTCAACAAATAAGTATGATTCTGCTTTTAAGCAGCAAGGTTACCCAAAATGGGTCCTTGAGAAAGCCATAAACAAAATGAGCACATGCTCTAGAAATGAGATACTGTTTTGGGCCCAACAGGGAGAGCAGTGAGGAAAAACAGAAAGTCCATCTAGGTTGATTATCAGGTTTAACCACAAATCTGGGGATGTATGTGGCATACTAGCAAAAAAACTGGGATCTCCTTAAATGTGTTCCAATCATTTGGGGTACTGTCAGTGATTAACCTAACATCACATACCGGAGGACCAAGTCGCTATTTAATATGTTAGTCAAGACAGACATACACACAGCTGCAGGCACACACAGTAGAATAGGGCAATACCTAATAGGCTTTTATACTTGGAGCAAGTGCCAAGCCTGTGAACAATCCACCAACTGTAAAGTCTTTTATGTACCTCACAGTAAAATGTATAACTCAATACCTCTGTGTATCACCTGTAGTACAACCTTTGTTATTTATGTTCTACACTACCCTTGCAAGCTCAGATATGTGGGAAGTGCAATACACTTGGCAAGCAAAAGAATTCTTGCGAATACTAAAGCGATAATGAACCAAGACAAACACTACCCCGCAGCTTGTCAATTTGAAGCACATTACTACAGTGACAGGACTAAACATAAATAATTTGGTGTCAAACACATCATATTAGACCCTCCAGGGTGAGACCGGATTGCAAGACTCAGAAAACGTGAATCCAGACTCATTATAGAACTGAACATGGAAACTCATCATAGTCTGAACTTGAATGAAGAGTTGCTTTTCCACTTGGAATGATATTCTTAACCCATTAGGGTGTTTGACATAGAGTATGCTGGCTTTGGGACACTATAATTCTAAGTTATTGTTTGACTGTTACAGTTAATTTGTGATTTCTCTGCACTTTGGGATATGTTTTTTTCTAGGGAGGAGAGGAAGGGACTCTTATCTGGTATGCTAGGTTTGAGAGGAGGGCCTGACCGTGGTACCCTACCCTTTTCTTCTAGGAGACTTCAGACACATAGGGTGATAGTCCTAGCACTTTTTAACTTCCTTGCTTAATTCTATGTGTTGAAGAACTTTGAACATGCTAGCAATTTCACTAGTAACTATAACTTTAAATGTAACTTTTTTTTATAGAATGTAATATGCCAGCACCTCTTTACCCACTTGTGCATTATTATGCACTAGGTGCTTGACCTCAGCACATTTGCAAATTCTGTTATTATTTGGTCTTTGGGCAGGCATGCATTTTCATTAGTAATTAAGAGTTTTGCACTTTTCAATAGAATGTGATGTGCCACCACGATTTCTCCTACTTGGGCTCTATCTTGTACCATTTGGTGACTTGCGTGTCACACATCCCAGTAAATGGTCCTCTTGCTGAAGCTATCCCACTTTTTCTGACCCTAGGTTGGTTGCAAACACTTTGGCACCTGCCCACTTGGTCGGTACCAATCTGCGAGAACACATGCAGGGATATGCTCAGGATGTATTCCACTATTCCAGAAAAAAACTGCCCACTAGACTCTAGTTGCATTTGGGTTATGCATGCACACACGTGGTTTAAGACATGACTGACTCTAGACCAGCAATAGTTAGCGAATTACATTTTGACACCTTTTAATTTCAGTTTTCATCAGTTTTTTGACTGTATACTTTATTAGCACTCTCCAGCTTGTCAGAGGTCCTCCCACAAACACCTACATGATGATGATAACAAATTTGAGACACACATGGGCTTATACATTTCAGTGCATGTGCAACACATGGCTATCTCTGGAGGCTATTAGTGGTCAGCATTGATATAAGCAATGCCACAATTCCAATGGAATTTGTGCATGTGACACCTAGGAGGATTTACGTGATTAACATGAGCATTTTGCTATATTTTTGCTATAATGTGTTATCTGTTGCCATGATATATGCCTACTACCTGTTTATAATTTTTCTATTTGTTTAATTTTTAGAGCTCATTGTATTTGATACACTGTGCAGCACAAGCTTAGTTTACCATGAGCAGTCCTATGATTCTCCTATGTAACTGATTCATGTGTTTAACAGTACAAAATGGCGGTTCATTCACTGTGGTTTGTTATATAGCTACAATGCCAGTTCTCTGACCATTTTCATTGCTCATTTTTGTTTGCAGCTCTTGTTGTTTGTAAAAATTGATTTCGATATCACAAGCACCCCATGAGTGATTAAGGCCAGTGGGCGAATTGCATAACAGGGGCAGTAGCACTTTAAAAAATCTGATACAATCTTGCATGTGACTCTTTGGGTAAGAGCTTGCTTTTGTATCTATCTATTCCTGAAACAAACAGAGGGGAATTCCATTATGCACACCGCAAGTTGTCACCCACCTAGTTTCAGATGGAGTATTCCCTACAGTGAATATCTCAGAGCCAAAAGAAATTGCAGCTCTGAACAGAGTTATCAAAAGCAAAGAATGAGATGCTTAAGAGACTGTTAACAAGGGATTACCCACACAAGGCACTGGAACAGGCCAGTCATAAAGCAGAAAAAGTCAAGAGAAAAGATACTCTTTTTTGCTCCCCCCCAAATAGGTGTCAACCAGGTAATGAACCTATCAGGTTTATAACTAAATTCAGTAGCAGAGTGGGCACACTACGAGATATTCTGAAAAACAGATGGGGTACTCTAGCACTGCATGACATCTTGAGAGAAAAATTTAGGCAAACCCAGAAAATGACCTTCCAAAGGAATGTGTCCTTGAAGGATATATTAGTATATAGTCACCTTACCCCCTAAACCATGAAATGGTTGGGACAGAGTATGGGTTTTTGTCACTGTGGCAAGTGCAAAGCTTGCAAATATAGCAGCAACATTCAGGAAGATACCCTACAAAGATTGCATGAAAAGCGGCATGTCCCCAAACTGATAACCTGTAAAACGGACTTTGTAGTCCATGTGATTACCTGTCCCTTTGGGAAATGGTACATTGATTCAACCACCTTCCCCATAAAGAAGCGCATCCTTGAACATTGGAGATCAATAACTAACAATGACCGGAGCTACAGTATAGCTAAACATTTCCACGAAACACCCAATAGTGACTGATACTTTAGGATCAACTCAGTGCCCAAACATCCCAGAGGCGTGATCAGATAGTTGCATTTTGCAGACTTGAATCCTGGTTCATTCTGTAAGCTGCTTGCATCACCATGCATGGGATGAATACTGATAAAGAACTATATTCATATCTGCAAGGAAACAAAAAGGAGGAGCATCCGCAAAGAACACATGTGTTGCCTATATGTTTACTGATGTAAAAGGATTGACATGAAGTGACATCGGTGATGAAGGATGACACACTAAGGTAGAAAAATTGAATTTTCAAAGTATGTCATAGGCCTGTTTTAGTTTGTGGATGAAAGTTAACTATACACTGTCAGTAACGTATATCTATAATTCTTTTCAAAGGACCATTAGGCTGACTGTACTGAAGACCCAAGATAGTCACATGCAGACAGTTAACCCGCAACAGAGGTATATACTGAGTAAATGTACAACCTTTCACATTTGGCTGAGATTAAGGGAAAAGTGATTGGGCTACTGGTAGTGATATCATGTTTTGGACCTCAGTCCTTGATTAAAATGATATATCTTTTCTTCTTTTCTTACCCTATCTAACCAAATGCTGAGTTTTAATTAAGTACTATGATTCAATGTGATTAACTGTTTTAATATCTGGAGGGTACTTTACCCTGTCAAGAAATACAGATTGAATCAAAATGTCAACAATTATAAAGTCGTCATTTGGCAGTTATAGTTAGGACCTTGTTTCTATTCGAAATTGTTTTTGCCAATATTTTTGGTACTGTTTGACTAATCTTTGTGAAATGTTCAAAACAAATGGTCCACTCACTTCAGCTGCTGTGTTCAAAGTTTCTGGGTGATTCGTCAAGCAGGGGCTAAGAAAAAGGGGGAGTCCCAAAATGCTTTTTCTCCATGGTAATTTCTATAGGAAAGTTTAGACACAGCTACAACCCGAATGCTGAAACAAATTGCAGATAATTTGGCAGAAAGGTAGCTCTTGGTCCAGAGTGCACTCTTTTTGTTAAATGGTATAAATCCGTTCAGTAGTTCCTGAGAAATTTAAACATGTCTCAGATATGCAAATATGGCCACTCGATTGACTCACAAGAAAAAAGGTAAAAAAAGGTTAGAAATCAAGAAAAGGGGGCAGGGTAGAAACACCCTGACCCCCTAGGCCTACTCAGGCCAAAAACACATTTTAAAAAAATGGTTTGGCGGGATTCGCTTTGGATCTGTGAATCAGACCAGAAATTTTAAAAAAACAAAGAGCGGGCTGCTGCGCTTTGTTTCCTTTAAGCCCCCAGGTGGGCCAGGTCCCAGGGGCACTGACAAATGGCCAACGGGACCCAGGCGGGCCCCCCATACCCCGGGGAGCACCACCTCCCAGGGGCTTATAAATTGTATGTGGAGGGCAACACAGCTCCCCCGCAGCCCCAGGGACTGCCACCTCCCCAGGGATTAATTTATACTGAAAGTACATGGGGGGCTCCTGCCCCTTCATGCAGCCACAGGGACCACCACCTCCCAGGAGCTATTTTTCTGAAATGCATGGAGGCAACACAGTCTTCCACAGCCCCAGGGATGGGCACCTCCCCTGGGCTCTGTTTGTGATATGTGGGGGCCGCATGCCCCCGCTGCAATGCCGGGGGCCACCACCTCCCCTGGGTTATATATATAATTAGGCACTTGTACCCCCACAAGCCCCAGGGACCACCACATCCCCAGGGCTACTTACAAACCAGAGGGGGGCTGCAGCACCACCCGACTGGAGCCCTCAATGACCCTGGGGACCGACATGCCCCAGGGATGGCTCCAGGAATGTCCCAGGGTGCCCACGGGAAATTGCAGTTTTCTGTGGTTTGGCATGAGCACTGCTCCTGTCAAGCCATAGAAAACTCCTCTTCCTTCATGGAAGCAAGAGTAGGAAAAATGCTCTTGCTTCCATGAAGCAAAGCAGAATTACATTTTAATTACCACAGGAGCCAGGGAGTCGGCAAGGACTTCGGGGGCCTTGAGACTACCCCCGCAGTCCCCAATGATGTTGCCATGCCCTGGGAGATGAGGCCCAGGGACAATATCTGCCTCTGGAAGGGGGCCGTGTAGCCCCCCTCCAAAAAATGAAAAATAAAGGGCAGGCTCTGGGGAATGGTGTTCCCAGTGCCGAAAATGGCCCGGGAAGAGGGGCTGCACAGGCCCCCTACCCATTTTTATTTATTTAAAAAAAGAAAGGATGTGGCTATGCCCCAGAGGATGGGGTTCCCAGGGCAATATCGGCCTCAGGAGGAGGGCTGCATGGTCCCCTCCAAAAATAAAAAAATAATAATAAAGTCCAGGCCCCAGGGATAGGGCCCCCGGGGACAACATTGGCCAAAGGAAGGGGGGCCATGCAGCCCCCTCCTTAAAAAAATAACCATACAAATGGCCCAGCCTCATGGGATTGGGTCCCCGGAACAGAAATCAGCCATGAGAGGGGGGTTGTGTGGCCCCACTCAAATATATATATTTTTTTAAATTGGCCAGGCCCTGGGGGATGAGGTCCTTAGGGCCCAAAAAGGATCAAGGGTGGCCACACAGCTACCCTTCCTAAAATAGGAAAAAAAACAAAGCTGGCAACTCGCTGGAGGCCCCGCCCCCTCTCTGCACTACTCTGCTAATGCACCTCCTGCTGCACTCTTAGTTGAGGGATGAAGTCCTTTTTGCTGCTGCGGGTCCTTAGAGACCAACTAGCCCACCTTTTACCTCCAGCAAGCCCCACACAGTGGGATTTCTGAGAGCTGGACGAGGGCCGTGCCCCTTTTTTCACCACTCTACAAACGCACTTCTGAACGTACTGCTGGTGGGGCGATGAAGTCCCTTTGCATCCTGAAGGCCTCAGGACTAAAGTGAACTTCATCCCCCAAGCAGTGCACCAGGAGGTGCGTTTGCAGATTGATGGAGAAAGGGGGCATGGCCTCTGACCACCTCTCAGTAATCCAGCTGTGTGGGGCTTACTAGAGGTAACAGGAGTGCTAGTTGGCCCCCAGGGACACTCAAGAGGCAAGGGAACTTCACTCCCCAACCAAGAGCATGCCCGGGGATGTGTTTGCAGAGTGGAGGAGAAAGAGGGCGTGGCCTGTGACCACCTCTCAGCAATCTCACTGTGTAGGGCTTACTGGAAGTAACAGGTAGGTAGTTGGCCCCTAAGGACACCCAGTAGTGAAGGGGACTTCATCCCCCAACCAGTAGTGCACCAGGAGGCGAGTTCGCAGACTGGTGGAGAATGAGGACATGATCTGGTATCAGAACTCAGCTATCCTGCTGTGTGGGACTTACTGGAGGTAACAGGAGGGGAAGATGGCTCACAAGACGTCCTTGGGGCCAACTACAGATCTTGTTACCTCCAGTAAGTACGACTCAGTGGGTTTGCTAAGAGTTCTTCAGAGGCCACGTCCCCCCTTTCTCCACCACTCTGTAAACACACCTCCTGATGCACTACTGGTTGGGGGATGAAGTTCACTTTAAGCCAGAGGAACCTTGAGTGCTGAGAAGCCCTCCTGTACCTCCTGTAATTCCTACATAGTGCAAATCATGAGAGCTGATTGGCGGCCCAGCTCCTTTTCTCCATCACTCTTCAAATGCGACTGCTAGTTAAAAAATCTTAGCAGTGCAAACACGGCTTCTGGCGAACTGCTGCTCGGAGGATGAAGTCCACTTGTGTCCTGAGGTCCTGAGGACACAAGAGGACCTCATCGCCCCACCAGCATTGCACCAGAAGCCGCGTTTGCAGAGTGGTATAAAAAGGGGTGTGGCCTCGGACAACATCTCTGCACGCAGCTCTGTGGCACTTACTGGAGGTACCTGGTGGGCTAGTTGGCCCCAGGGACCCTCAGGATTGAAGGGGACTTAATACCCCAATTTACAATGCACCAGGGGGTATGTTATTTTATTTACAACAGTATAGTCATTTATATACTCTAACTCTCATATATGCTGCCTTTCACATATGTAGTTACTCACACATATACCACTGAGACATCCATTCACTCACCAACACACCATACACATACTCACCCACCCATACAGCCCTTCACGGATGCACTCTTGACCCCAGACACCTAGTGAATCACCCACTCCCACATCTATGCATAGAGTCACCCACCCCGACCCACTCACAAACACACAGTCACCTATACAGATACTCAAAAAAACAAACAATAACCCATATAGATACTCATGTAGGTACTCACCAACCCATGCAGCCGCTTATACACCAACTGACCGACTGATACAGACATTTACACACTTTACTCACGAACCCATGCATTCAGTAAGATTCGCTTAATCAGTCACTTATACAATCAGTCACTCACCTACTAAATCATCCATTCAGACACTAATACAACCACTCATTGTTCAATACACCTTGGCATATATATATATATATATTCACTGAAAAAACCATAGGTTTCAGGCACGTTATAGTTAGGAAGTGATGTCATCAGTGATGTCATTTGAGATGTCATCAGTGATGTCAGAAGTGATGTCACTGACCATGTCATGATTGATGTAATATGTGACGTCATCAGCAGTGCATTGCGGGCGCGCGAGTTATAGTTAGCTGAACTAACTATAACGGGGGAATTTCAATGGTTTTGTACGAGTGAAAAGTCCAGCTAACTATAATGCCCCGGAAACCTATGGTTTTTTCAGTGAATTTCTAAGGTTTTTTAAATGCTAATTCCTAACTATAACGTGCCTGAAACCTATGGTTTTTCCAGTGAATTTCAAAGGTTTTTTAAATGCTAATTTCTAACTATGCCTACAGAGATAGGACATGTGAAGAAAGAAGAAAAAACGCACAGAAAGAAAAAAAAGAAATGCAGAAAGAAGCAACAGAAGTCCTCAAAGACGAAGAAAAGTGCAGGAAGAAGGATAACGTGCAGAAAGAACAAACAGAAGAGCAGAAAGAAGCCTTGTTGCAAAATCATCCTGTACCCTCAACTTTTTCAGACGGATACTGGTGGTAACTGAGTCTGACTAACCAGTCCTAGAGCCAGTGATATGTTAAAAGACACTCAGAATACAGTGAAAACACCTACATACGCTAGGGAACACTATGCATTGGGGTCCCCCTGTGATTAGCATGACCTCAAACGTCACCTCAGGCACGGTCCCCTCCCTTCCCCACTGTGTAAACACGCCCTGTCGCCGTTTTAAGGTGGGAGATTATGTCCCCTTGAATCCTGAGGGTCCCTAGGGTCCAACTAGACCACTAGGTACCTCCAGTAAGCGCCACAGAGCTGCGTTGCAGAGAGATGTAAAAAGGGGCACAGCCTAGACCACCTCTCTGCAACGCAGCGCAGTGGCGATTACTGGAAGCACCTGGTGGGCTAGTTGGCCCCCAGGGTCCCTCAGGATTGAAGGGGATTTATTTCCCGAACTTAAAACGCGCCACAGGGCTTGTTTGCACACGTTACCTCAGGCCCCGTCCCCTCCCTTCACCACTGTGTAAACACGCCCTGTGACCGTTTTTAGTTGGGAGATTAAGTTCATTTGAATTCTGAGGGTCCCTAGGGTCCAACTAGCCCACTAGGTACCTCCAGTAAGTGCCACAGAGCTGCGTTGCAGAGAGGTGTAAAAAGTGGCATTGGCCTGGACCAACTCTCTGCAACGCAGCTCAGTGGCGCTTACTGGAAGCACCTGGTGGGCTAGTTTGCCCCCAGGGACCCTCAGGATTGAAGGGGAATTATATCCCCAACTTAAAACGTGCCATAAGGCGTGTTTGCACACGTCACCTCAGGCCCCGTCCCCTCCCTCCCCCACTGTGTAAACACGCCCTGTGGCTGTTTTTTAAGTTGGGAGATTAAGTCCCCTTGAATCCTGAGGGTTCCTAGAGTCCAACTAGCCCACTAGGTACCTCCAGTAAGTGCCACAGAGCTGCGTTGCAGAGAGGTGTAAAAAGTGGCATTGGCCTGGACCAACTCTCTGCAACGCAGCTCAGTGGCGCTTACTGGAAGCACCTGGTGGGCTAGTTAGCCCCCAGGGACCCTCAGGATTGAAGGGGAATTATATCCCCAACTTAAAACGTGCCATAAGGCGTGTTTGCACACATCACCTCAGGCCCCGTCCCCTCCCTTCACCACTGTGTAAACGCGCCCTGTGGCCGTTCTAAGTTGAGAGATTAAGTCCCCTTGAATCCTAAGGGTCCCTAGGGTAAAATTAGCCCACTAGGTACCTCCAGTAAGCGCCACAGAGCTGCGTTGCATAGAAGTGTAAAAAGGGGCGTGGCCTCAGAACACCTGTCTGCAACGCAGCTCCCTGGCGCATACTGGAGATACCTGTTGTGCTAGTTGGCCCTCAGGGACCCTCAGTATTGAAGGGGAATTAATTCCCCAACTTACAACTGGTCAGGGGGCACGTTTGCAGTGTGGCCCCCCTTCTTTTTCTAATTTATTGGCCCTGGGGACCCCATCCCCCAGGGCCTGCACCCTAATTTGTTTTGTTGAAAAAAATTAATTTGGCCCTCCCAAGGCCTTAATCGGCCCCGGGGAATGTATTTACACCGCTAGTGAAGCTCTGACGTATCTGACGCCCTACCGTGCCTAATCCCGGCACGGAGGGTAGACACCCTTGTCGTTTATTTATACAAACATGGGTAGCTATTGACGGGCACATTTAATACACACGCACACCAAGCCATTCAAAGGGGATTCGACAAAAATTCGATCAAACTATGCAAGAAACTCCCCTCACGGTTAATAAAACACACATCCACCGCCGGATGTGTAATACTTTTTATTTTACTCTCTGGAAAGGAGACAAACCTCACTTGAGAGTCACAGCGTTCTCCTGGCTTAGCCCAATGCTGTGTTACACCCACCAGTGCCCGCCGAGTGCCACACACCTCTGTGTTGTATTCCACCAGCTAGTGCGTATGCTATGACACTCTCTAGCCCATGTGCACTGTAACACCACCCCGTGAATATGTCATGCCACACTTGCCTTCACACCGGTTATATTGCCCATCTAACTTGCCTTCCTCGATGCCTATGTTATAATGCAATTAGAGCGCTAACAGCCTTACTTATGACAAAAGTATGGCACACCTGAAGCCATCTTGATTGGAATAAACTGGTAATACTTAAAATATTTAATTTAAAAAGGAACAAAATGATGGGGTTCATTTTGTTATAGAAATTATGGTTAGTGTTGTAGAAAGAAAAATTAGGACATGTTTCAAGTGTGATCTCAAATGTCTTCCTGATATATTTCAACAGGAGCAGCCTGTCAGTTGATGCCTTTGTGTTCTACTGCAGCCTCCCAGAGTGTTCTAAAGAACAAATAGAGCGCTAACAGTCTTACTTATGACAAAGGTATGGCACACCTGAAGCCATCTTGATTGGAATAAACTGGTAACTCTTAAAACATTTAATTTAAAAAGGAACAAAATGAGGGGGTCATTTTGTCATAGAAAGTGTGGTTAATGCTGTAGAAAAAAAAATTAGGACATGTTTTAAGTGAGATCTCAAATATCTTCCTGTTATATTTCAACAGGAGCAGCCTGTCAGTTAATGCCTTTGTGTTCTACTGCAGCTTCCCAGAGTGTTCTAAAGAACAACTAGAGAGCTAAGAGTCTTACTTATGAAACAATTATGGCACACCTGAAGCCATCTTGATTGGCATAAACTGGTAACTCCTAAAACATTTAATTTAAAAAGGAACAAAATGAGGGGGTTCATTTTGTCATAGAAATTATGGTTAGTGCTGTAGAAAGAAAAATTAGGACATGTTTTAAGTGAGATCTCAAATATCTGACTGTTGGAGCACTGGCGAGGAGGCTGCAATAAGGATTTTAAGGGCAGTTGTTCTGTGCTCACACCCTCTTCTATCATGTCTTCTCCAGAAGACCATTTTTACTCCTCCTACCAGGAAGTGGAGGAGGAATGGCCCCCCAACTTCTCCCTCCAGCAGTGGACCAAGCCCTCTCTCTGGCTATTTCTAGGGCTCTGGCTCCTCTTAGGGATCAGGTTGATAAGCTGGCGAAAATCATCCCTGAGGTGTTCATTGACCCAGATCTGTTGGTGGTGGGTCCCAGTAGCTCCCAGGTGGGGAATAAAAGGGCCGTTAAGCATAACGTGGGGCACTTGGAAGGATTTGATAAACTTACGGAGACCTTCCTCAAGAATGCACAAACGTTAGAACATGCACCCTGCCGGGAGGAGGATGAGTCCGGGTAAAATGGCGACGCTGTCACCACTATTGTAGACCCCGACGGCGGGTTTCCCTTAGACGGAGAGGGTGTATCGGAGGACGATTTCTCCTCCAATGAGGATAAGGACTCGGGCGTCCCTGGCATCCAGAGTCCCACTCCTTTCAGTCCCGGCGAAGCGGACCCCTGACACCAAAGTGGCAGAGTATGTGGTGGGGAAAATCCAACAACCCCTTGAAAGGGAGGTCAGGAATAGGATGAGGGGATAATGCCCCAGGCCCTCACTGAAGGGGAAGGTGGCACACACGCCTGAAATTGATGAGAAACTATGTACCTTTTTCTCCAAGTATATGAGGGACCCTAAAAAAGGAATTGATAGGTCTTGGACATGGTAGGGTCCTTGACCCAAATGAATCAATTAGCAGAGCGTTCAAAAGAGTCAGGATCCCCTTTGTCCACGGATATTGTGGCTGGTTGGGCGCACTACCCTAAACCCTAGAACACTACCCCCTCCACTACCCAAACACCACTGTACTACACTAAACCCTAAAACACTACCCCCAGCATGACACCCTACACTACCCAAACATAACTGCACTACCCTAAACCCTAAAACACTACCACCAGCACGACTTCCTACACTACCCAAACACCACTGCACTACCCTAAACCCTAAATCTACCCCAGCACAACCCCCTACGCTACACAAACACCACTGCCCTACCCTAAACCCTAAAACAATCCCCCCAGCACGACCCCCTTCACTACACAAACACCACTGCACTGCCTTAAACCCTAAAACACTATCCCAGCACAACCCCCTACACTACACAAACACCACTGCACTACGCTAAACACTAAATCACTACCCCAGCACGACCCCCTTCACTACCTAAACACAACTGCACTACCCTAAACCATGAAACACTACCCCCAGCATGACCCCCTTCACTACCCAAACACCACTGCACTACCCTAAACCCTAAAACACTAGAACCTAGCACGACCCCCTACTGTACACAAACACCACTGCACTACCCTAAACCCTAAAACACTACCCCCCGCACGACCCCCTTCACTACACAAACACCACTGCACTGCCTTAAACCCTAAAACACTATACCAGCACAACTCCCTACGCTACACAAACACCACTTCACTACCCTAAACCCTAAAACACTACCCCCAGCACGACCCCCTTCACTACACAAACACCACTGCACTGCCTTAAACCCTAAAACACTATCCCAGCACGACCCCCTACACTACACAAACACCACTGCACTACGCTAAACACTAAATCTACCCCCAGCATGACCCCCTACACTACACAAACACCACTGCACTACCCTAAACCCTAAAACACTACCCCAGCACTAATCCCCTCAACTACCTAAACACAACTGCACTACCCTAAACCATAAAACATTACCCCCAGCATGACCACCTTCCCAACCCAAACACCACTGCACTACTCTAAACCGTAAAACACTAGAACGCAGCACGACCCCCTACTGTACACAAACACCACTGCACTACCCTAAACCCTAAAACACTACCCCAGCACTACCCCCTACACTACACAAACACCACTGCACTACCCTAAACCCTAAAACACTATCCCAGCACTACCCCTACACTACCCAAACACCACTGCACTACCATAAACCCTAAAACACTACACCCAGCACAACCCCCTATACCACACGAACACCACTGCACTACCCTATACCCTAAAACACTACCCCCAGCATGACTCCCTACACTACCCAAACACCACTGCATTACCCTAAACCCTAAATCTACCCCCAGCATGACCCCCTACACTACCCAATCACCACTGCAGTACCCTAAACCATAAAACACTACCCCCAGCACGATCTCCTACACTACACAAACACCACTGCACTACCCTAAACCCTAAAACACTACCACCAGCATGACCCCCTACACTACTCAAACACCACTGCACTACCCTAAAGCCTAAAACACTACCCCAGGATGCCCCCGTACACTACCCAAACACCACTGCACTACCCTAAACCCTAGAAAAAAAAACACCCCATGCCCAATCCCCCTTACCTCTCACTCCTTGTGGTTACTCTCTCCTCGTGGTTCCTGCTTCACGTTGTCTCTGAGGGGCGGTGCACGTCGTTGTGAGAAAATGGAACAGCCTCTGTTTCCTTACAACAACGTGGATCGTCTACATGTTTTTTAGAATGCATGGTCATTTACCACACATACCTTTACAACAAAATTTGTTGTAAAGTTATGCGTGGTAAATGACCATGTGTTCTAAAAAAATGTGTAGTAATGACATCGCGATGTACAACGCATGTGTGGTAATGCATGCGTTGAAATGGTATCGCGAAGTAAAAAAGTCGTAACAGCTGTTTACCAATCGAAGCTGGCTCCTGTTCTTCAGTGAGATGTTTATTTGATTAATTAGGAGGAAGGAATGTGTTTTTTTTACCGAAAAGTGCATTCCCAGCTGTTGTATTTTGAAAGTGTCCGCATGGCCTGGTTTCGCTTCCGGTTAGAAAGTGGAAGAGTCTGTTTGGATCTAAAGGAGTTCTGTTGCTGGACGGGGCCGGAGCGACACGTCATCAGAAAACATAGCTAATGGAAAGCGTCCTCCCTGAAGTGTGGAGCAGTGCCGTGAGAGGTCAACGAGTGTGCGTCCCACCGCAGTATGACCGTACCGCGTGACCCATGTGCCACCTCCAGGGTACGGGAGGCCGAAGCCGGCATCGCAGGCCCTCTTGAAGACCGTTGTAGCACTAATTCTACATTTTGGTACTAGGGCATTTTAACTTTGTTGTTCCTGCCAGATACAAAGAGAAGATCCTGTGTTATTCAGTGCCCTCGTTACCTTTTTTGTGGGTTGTATTGCTTGTCACTTTGCTGCCCTGCCGGTGCACATGACTGGGCACCCCAGCTCCTGTGCCATCTGCAGGGCCTCTGCCCTTAGATCACTGCTTTTGGTTTCTGGAGTGGCAACATAAACAGTTGCTCCCAAAGGACTAGCCTGAACACTTAGGTGAATATCCCCAGCACCAGAATTCCACGGAATTTCTCTCCTAGCTCTCCCACATCGACGATCAATTTTACAAAAAGAAAATCATCCATTTAGACACTTATATACCCATTTATTCTTCCATCGACCTTGAGATATACATATATAAAACATATTTAATTTTCAGAAAAACACACATTCACTGGATGATGTCATCAGTGATGTCATTTGAGATGTCATCAGTGATGTCATGAGTAATGTCACTGACCATGTCATGAGTGATGTAATATGTGACGTCATCAGCAGTGCATTGTGGGCGCGTGAGTTATAGTTAGCTGAACTAATTATAACGGGGGAATTTCTATGGTTTTGTACGAGTGAAATGGCCAACTAACTATAACGCCCCTGAAACCAATGGGTTTTTCAGTAAAAAATAAATAAATAAATATATATATATATATATATATATATATTACCTACTGGCGGTCGCCAGTAGGTAGTTATAGTTAGGACCCCTTTTCCATAGGAAATCCGCAACATTCTATTTTGAATAACTTTGGCGCCGGTTGACAAATCCTCGCGAATTTCTCAAAATAGGTGGGGCGCTACGCTCCGCTCCTACCCTGAAAGTCTCGGGGGGATTCGTCAAGCGGGGGCTGAGATAAAAGGGGGGTCCCAAAACGCGTTTTTCCCATGCATTTTTCCATAGGACCTTTAGACAGGGCTACAGCCTGAACGGCTGAACAGAATTACTAGAAATTTGGCAGAGAGGTAGTCCTCAGGTCAAGGAAGTGCCTTTTGTAGGTTTGGTGTAAATCTGTTCAGTAGATTCTGAGAAAATAGCCTTTAAATCAATATATATATCTGAGCCAGCTTACGGTACGCTTACCGTAAGCTTACCGTACGCGTACGGTGGCGTGCGCGAGCGCGATTCTGATTGGCTGTTACATCTAAGTAAACATTCGAATCGGTCGAAACCAGGAAGCGGCGGCCGCCATTTTCTCTCTCGCACTCTGAGGGGGGGGCTGTAAATAAAGGCAAAAAACATATAAAGGGGCTGTTTAGACAGCGCCCATGCACATAGCCATGTTAGTTGAGTCCTCAAAGGCCAAAAACGGTAAATTTTTATTTTTTGAAAATTTCGCCGATTACGCTTACCGTACGCGTACGGTGCGCTTACGCTAACAATTTTAATTAAAAAAAAACACTCTCTGTGCATGGCATATTATTGTCATCACTTACAAATTAAATTTAACAGATTACCTATCACAAGGAAGCGCATAATATGTCCTCCATGTGCTCACGGTGCGTAACGTGGGCACGCGGTGCGCGTAGTGCACTGCGTGCCCACCTTGCGTGTATGGCACTAACTGCGTAAAGTGGGCGCGAACGAACTGCGTTAAGAGGGCGTGCACGCCACGAATGGCGTAAAGTAACTTAGCATTTAAAAAACCGTACAAATTCACTGAAAAAACCATAGGTTTCACACACGTTATAGTTAGGAATTAGCATTTAAAAAACCTTGCAAATTCACTGAAAAAACCATAGGTTTCAGACATGTTATAGTTAGCGGAAATTTTACTGATAAAAAACCAATGAAATTCCCCCGTTATAGTTAGTGCAGGCAACTATAACTCACGCGACCGCAATCTTCTGCTGATGACATATGTGTCTTTATGAAAAAAAAATATTTCTAATATATGTATAGCTAAAAATTTATGGAAGAAGACATGGGCAAATAAGTGTCTAAATACAGTATTAGCATCAGCAGAAGATTGCGGTCGCGTGAGTTATTGTTGCCTGCACTAACTATAACGGGGGAATTTCATTGGTTTTTTATCAGTAAAATTTCCGCTAACTATAACATGTCTGAAACCTATGGTTTTTTCAGTGAATATATATATATATATATAAAATTCACTGAAAAAACCATAGGTTTCACACATGTTATAGTTAGCGGAAATTTTACTGATAAAAAACCAATGAAATTCCCCCGTTATAGTTAGTGCAGGCAACTATAACTCACGCGACCGCAATCCTCTGCTGATGCTAATACTGTATTTAGACACTTATTTGCCCATGTCTTCTTCCATACATTTTTAGCTATACATATATCACAAATATTTTTTTTTCATAAAGACACATATGTCATCAGCAGAAGATTGCGGTCGCGTGAGTTATAGTTGCCTGCACTAACTATAACGGGGGAATTTCATTGGTTTTTTATCAGTAAAATTTCCGCTAACTATAACATGTGTGAAACCTATGGTTTTTTCAGTGAATTTGCAAGGTTTTTTAAATGCTAATTCCTAACTATAACGTGTGTGAAACCTATGGTTTTTTCAGTGAATTTGTACGGTTTTTTAAATGCTAAGTTACTTTACGCCATTCGTGGCGTGCGCGCCCACTTAACGCAGTTCGTTCCGTGCACGCACGGTGCGCTTCGCGCACCGTGCGCGCACAGTGAGCACGCAGTGCGCTTCGCGCACCGCGCGCCCACTTTACGCAGTTAGTGCCTTGCACGCACGGTGGGCACGCGGTGCGCTACGCGCACCGCGTGTCCACGTTACGCTAGATGGGCCATGTACGCACGATGCGCTTCGCGCACCGTGCGCACATGGAGGACATATGATGCACTTCGTTTTGAAAGGTAATATTGTAATTTTTCGTATATTTTATAAGCCATGCACAAATGGTGCCCTTCGGGCACCATTTGCACACGGGGTGGAGAGAGTGTGGATAATTTTTTTTTTAATTATTTTTTTTTTAAATATTTTATTTTATCTCAGGAGTAATAAGCCATGCACAATTGGTGCCCTTAGGGCACCAATTGCACACGGGGTGGAGAGAGTGTGGATAATTTTTTTTTTTTTAATTTTTTACCGTACGCGTACGGTAAGCGTAATCGGCGAAATTACCGAAAAAATAAAAATTCGGTTTTTGGCCTTGGGGGATCTTTGGGGACTCCCTCAACATGGCTATGTGTGTGGGAGCTGTCTAAACAGCCCCTTTACATGTTTTTGGGCTTTATATTTTAAAAATCACTCTCAGTGCGAGAGAGAAAATGGCGGCCGCCGCTTCCTGGTTTCGGCCGATTCGAATGTTTACTTAGATCTAAGAGCCAATCAGAATCGCGCTCGCGCACGCCACCGTACGCGTACGGTAAGCGTACCGTAAGCGCACCGTAAGCTGGCTCAGATATATATATTGATTTAAAGGCTATTTTCTCAGAATCTACTGAACAGATTTACACCAACCCTACAAAAGGCACTTCCTTGACCTGAGGACTACCTCTCTGCCAAATTTCTAGTAATTCTGTTCAGCCGTTCGGGCTGTAGCCCTGTCTAAAGGTCCTATGGAAAAATGCATGGGAAAAACGCGTTTTGGGACCCCCCTTTTATCTCAGCCCCCGCTTGACGAATCCCCCCGAGACTTTTAGGGTAGGAGCGGAGCGTAGCGCCCCACCTATTTTGAAAAATTCGCGAGGATTCGTTGACCGGCGCCAAAGTTATTCAAAATAGAATGTTGCGGATTTCCTATGGAAACGTGGTCCTAACTATAACTACCTACTGGCGACCGCCAGTAGGTAACATATTTAAACTTTACAGAAACACACATTCGCTGGATGAGGTCATCAGTGATGTCATTTGAGATGTCATCAGTGATGTCATTAGTATTGTCACTAACCATGTCATAAGTGATGTAATATGTGACGTCATCAGCAGTGCATTGCGGGGGTGCATGTTATAGTTAGCTCTACTAACTATAACGGCCAAAGTTTTCTGATTTTGTACGAGTGAAATGTCCAACTAACTAACTGGAAGGTTTTTTAAATGATAATTTCTAACCATAACGTCCCTCAAACCTATGTTTTTTTCAGTGAATATATATATATTTTGCACAAAGATACTCCTTCCAGTATCAGTGGCCTGAGGCAGATGGCGCGGAATGGCAGCGGAGCAAGCCATCCAACAATCGCACACAAAATAAAAGGATGTCCGCACACTCAGGCCGTGCTGCAGTGGAATTTAATTACAATTGGTAATGCGTTTCAACAGCCGAGGCTGTCGTGATCACTAGAGCACCCTGTTTGCTATGGCATGTTGGGAGCATTGCTCCTGCCATGCAATAGTAAACTGCAATGTCCCGCCGTGGGCACCCAGGTACCTTGATAGAGTTGGCCCCGGAGGGTGGCATTTCCCAGGGCCATCTAGGCCTTCTGGAGGGGGCTGGGCGGCCCCCCTTCTTTATTCAAATTTGCCCCGGGGAGGTGGTGGTCCTCAAGGCTGTGTGGGGGATGGAGCCCTCCCACATTACGGTATTTCTTTTAGCCATGGGAAGGTGGCAGTCCCTGGAGCAGGGGGGCCCGCAAAGTTCCCCCATATTGTTTTAATGAGCCCCAGGGAGGTGGCGGTCCCTGTGACAGGGGAGTCTGCGAGCCCCCCAACATAATTGGAAATTGCCCTGGGGAGGTGACTGTCCCCCGGGTTGCAGGCAGGCCCTTTATTAAGCACTAGGAGAAGCGGACTGTGTGCCCCCTCCTGTATTTATTACTTACGCCCAGGACCTGGCCTACCCCGGGGTTATTTAAAAGCAAATACAGGATTCTGCGCTTGCTTTTTCTTTTTTGCAGCGAATTGGCAAATATTGTGATTTCATAGCAATTTTTTTTAAATGCTTTTATGCCTTGCTGAGGTAAGGGGTTTAAATTTCTCAAAAAGTACTGAACAAATTTACACCAAACAGGCAAAAGGCACTCCATTGATCCAACATCTACCTCCCTGCCAAATTTGGTGTAAGTCCGTTCAGGAGTTCGGGCTGTAGCTGTGACTAAATGTTCCTATGGGAATTAACATTACAAATGCACCTTTATTTTGTGCCCCAAATTCTCCATCCCCACTGCACAAATCACCCCCAAACGTTCCATAACAATAGTACCCACGTGACACTTTTGGGGGAAAATGTCATGCATATTGGTCAAACAACACCAAAGTTTTAGGCAAGTCAAAAACTGCTTTTCCTATAAAAACTCGGTCCAAACTAGGTCCTAACTATAACTATCTACTGGCTAGCGTTTGGTATTCAGATTGTGCTTTTTGTTATTTGGTGTTTATCTGTTCAATAGTTGTTGAGAAATTTAAGGAAAACCAAATAAGAATATATTCAATAGTGGCTATTTCTGGAACAATAGCATGTGCAGGGAAATGCAGAGCTCTGATTGGCTCCCACATTTCAGCCAGAACGTGTTGGCAGCCATCCTGGGACTCTGCTTCAGCCGAGTCCCCAAATAAAATGTTAAAATGAAGAAAAGGGGGCTGGGCAAGAATAGCCTGACCCCGTAAACCTGGTCAGAGGGAACCCCAGGCCAAAGAAGCATTTTATTTGTAGCTCGAAATTCGCAGCAAAAATAATAATAATAAAAAAACAAGCACCTGCTCCCCTGCTTGTTTTGAAAAGGGCCCCTGGGTGGGCAAGGTCCCAGGAGCATTCTATAAAAAAATGAGGGGGGCACAAGGGCCCTTCCTGCGCCCCCAGGACCACAACCTCCCACAGCTTTATTTACATTTTGGACGGAGGCCACGTGGACCCCCCTCCACCCCTTCATAGTCTCAAATGAGCCCCGGAGACCATCACCTCCCTTGGGCTAGTTTTATAAAGAGATGGTGGGTCACGCAGGCCCCCTCCGGGCCCTGGGGACCACCACCTCCCTGAGTCCCAGAGACCACCACTTCACCGGGGCTTAAACAAAATGCTTCGGGGGGCATGCAGACCACCCTGAGTGCCAGGGAACAACACCTCCCGAGGCTCACTTAAATATGGAGCAGGCTGCACAGACAAGCCCAATGCTTTCCTTTTAGTTAAAAAATGAGGGGGCCATGTGGCCCCCTTCCTAGGCTGTTCTCTGCCCCGGGGACCACCACCTCCCCAGGGCAGGCCCATTGAAGTGAAAGAAGGTAGGCCATGCGGCACCCTTTCTGGAGCCAATAATGGCCCAAGGGACCAACACCTCCCTGGGGCAGGACGCAAACGTATAAGGTAGGGGGCAATGTGGTACCCTTCCTGGAAGCAATAATGTGCCTGGGGACCACCACCATCTAGGACAGGCTCCTGCTATGCGCTGGGGTTCCTACCCCTTGGACATAGCTGTTTTTTGTGACTTGGCAGGAGCTTTCATAGCTCCCATCAAGTCTCTGCTTACTTCAAGCGAAAACTGACAAAAATCTCTTGCTAGCTAGATGAGGAGGTTTTGTCTGATTCCCTGTCTGCTGCCAAGGTAACAGATAAAACAATTAATTTCACAGACAGTGAGCTGCATGCTTAGCAGCTCTCTGTCTGTCAGAGCAATGCTGGCTCCCGCAGGAGGGCTGTCCCAAAGAGGAAAAAGGAAAAATAGGCAAAATAAAGGTGAGAAACAAGCATTATTAGGCAGAATAAAGGTCAGCAATGAGCGGAAAGAAATCCGCACTCCTCCCTGTCAGGAAACAACTCAAGTCTCTTCTGTTTAGGGAGGCTCTAGACACAGCATAAAACCCCTCCAAGTGTTGCATTTGTTACTGCTGGTGGGCTGGGCTACCTTCTCTAAGCACTAAGAGACCTGACGGTTATTATGTGCTTTACAAATCCACGCTAACAATTACAATAACAAAGAGGCAAGATGAAGGTGAGAAATGAGCAGAAAGAGGCAGAATAAAGGTCGGAAATGAGCAGCAGCAGGCAAGTTAAAGGTGAGAAACAAACAGAAAGAAGCAGAATAAAGGTGTGAAATGAGCAGAACGTGGCAAAATAAAGGTACGAAATTAGCAGAAAGAGGCAAAATAAAGGTCAGCAACAAGCAGTAAAATGCAAAACAAAGGTGTGAAACAAGCAGATAGAGGTTGAATAAAAGTCAGAAACTAGCGGAAACAGGCACAATAGAGGTTAGAAACGAACAGCAAGAGGCAGAATTGAGGTCAGAAACTAGCAAAAGGAGGCAGACTAAAGGTCAGAAATCAGCAGTAAGAGGCAAGATAAAGATGACAAATGAGCAGAAAGAGGCAGAATAAAGGTCAGCAACAAGCTGAAAAAGGCAAGGTAAGGTGAGAAATTAGCAGAAAGAGGCTTAATAAAGGTCAGCAGTGAGCATGAAGATGCAAACTAAAGGACAGCAACGAGTAGAAAGAGGCAAAATAGAGATCAGAAACAAACAGAAAGAGGCAAACTAGAGATCAGAAACAGGCAGAAAAAGGCAAAATAAAGTTCAGCAACAAGCAGAAAGAGGCAAAATAGAGATCAGAAATGAGCAGGATGAGGAAAAATAAAGACCAGAAATGAGCACAAAAAGGCAAACTAAAGGTCAGCAAGGAGCAGAAAGAGGCAAACTAGAGATCAAACACGAGCAGAAAGAGGCAACATAAGTGAGAAACAAGCAGGAATAGGCAAATTAACAAGCAGAAACAAAATAAAGGTCAGATCAAGGTCTGATAAAGATCTGATAAAGGTAATAAATGAGCAGAAAGAGGCAAATTAATGGTCATTAATTAGCAGAAAGAGGCACAACTAAATAAAATAAAGGTGAGAAGCCAGCAGAAAGAGGCAGAATGAAAGTCAGCAACAAGCAGAAAGAGGCAAAATAAAGGTCATAAGTGAGCCAAAAATGGCAGAAAATGAGCAGAGAATGAGCAGAAGTGGGCAAAACAGAGACCACTCTCACACTCACATACCCACTCACAGGCCCACTCAGACACTCTCACACCGACTCACAGACCCACTCAGAGACTCACACACCCACTCAAAAAGACTTACTGAGACACTTGTGCACTCACTCACACACTCTCTGTCAAGGGTTAGTGGTTACATTTAAGAAATGAAATTAAAAAAACCTTTGTAATTCACTTAAAAAGCCAAAGGTTACAGTAACGTTGTAGTTAGGAAAAAATAGACATTCAAAAAAAGCAAAGGTTACAGGGACATTATATTTAGGCTCAGATTTCACTGTACTAAAACATTGGAATTCAGCAGTTATAGTTACCTAAGATTTTTATAACTTACACCCCTGCAATGTAATGTTTCTGACCGCACATATAACATTACTCATGACAGGGTCAGTGACATCACTCATGACATTATTGATGACATCTCAAATGACATCACTGATGACATCACAGATGACATCATCCGGTGAGTGTAAGTGTTTCATAAATGTTACTGAGAGTTAAAGATACATACACAGCCCTCCTCCCCAGGGAGGTTTAGGCCCCGGGGGCCTATCCTCTGAAATCTGCATCATTTTTTAAGGCAGGGGGGTATGCGTCTCCCCTCCCTGGACTGTATTTTTCCCCAGGGACCCTATATCCTAGTGCAACCACTTAATTTATGTGGCGAGGTGAACGCAGACCCACTCCCCGGGCCGATTGCAGCCCTGGGAACTCTATCTCCTTGGACCCAGTCATAGTGTAAATAGGGATTGCGGGGCACATCCCCCTTCCCTGGGCTGATTTCTGGCCCGGGGACTCCATCTTCCAGGGCCTGGAAATACTATAAAGGAGAAGGAGGCACACAACTTTCTCCCTGAGCCAATACTGACCATGAGAATCCCATCCCTGTGGCCTATGCAAATATTAATGGGGAGGGGGCCACGCTTCCCTCTCTTTGAGCCGTTTGTATCCCTGGAGACCCCATCCCATGGGGCATAGCTAATTAATCTACCCAGGTTGATTTCGACCTCGGGTACTCCATCCCCGGACGCAGCCAATAAAGGGTGGGTGCCCTGGAGCCCACACAGGGCACCCACTGCAACTTTGTTGGGGACCATACAGGGAGTCCCAATGCCCCCATGGTCACAGCCATCTCACTGCCTCTAGCGGGAGCCAGCATTGTTCCTCCCTGTGGGTGGGAGCAATTTTTTCATCTGTTTCTCTGCCCGCTTCAGTGTAAGCAGGGAAACAAATGAAGATTCTGCTCCCAGTGGGTGGGAGCATTTTTCATGCTCCTGCCCTCTGGCAGCTGAGATAGTGTTTGCTCTGGCTTGGCGGGAGCTTTGAATTTTCTCCCGCCAAACAAGTGCAAACACAGGTTTCCCTGCTCACACCAGTGCATGCAGGGAAACTGCTATGTTCCAGGGTGGGCACCCCAGGACATAGCTGACGCTCTTTCCTGGGGGATACACGTTAATGGCTCCAAGAGGGGGACCCCCTCCCTTTTCCAATAGAGGCGGGGTTGGGGTCCCAGGGGCATAAAACAGATTGGGAGGGGATTTATATGCCCCATCCCCTTATTTCCAGTCTGCACCGGGATAGGGTCACAAGGGCTGAAATCAGGCTATTAGGGGCTGTGCAGTCCACTTCTCCTTTTTCATATCATCCTGGCCAGGGGGTCCCTAAGCCCTGAAAAGGGGGGCTGTGCAGCTCCCCTCCCCTTATCAAGATCAGCCAGGCCCCCAGGGATGGGTTCTCTGGATCCGACATTGGCCTGGGGAAGGGGTCTATGTGAGCCCCCCTCCCCATAATAATAATATAAATTTTCGCAGGAAAATTAAACAAAAAAGGGTTTCACCCCTGTATGGATCCCTGTGGGACCCTACCACCAGGCATTGGGTTCAGGGTACTCCTTCTCTGTCCCCTTGTGTATTAAAAAAATATATTATTGGCACTTGCCCGAATCCAAGTACCAAGGTGGCTGCCAAAACTTCCTGATTGAAGTGCTAGCAGCCAGTCAGATCTCATTAAGATATCGGGCAGATCCGAGATGTTCATTAATCATTTGTTTTTTAATAACTCCAAGAATACTGAACAGATTTACACCACATTACAAAAAAGGCTCTTTCTGGACCAAGATATAGCTTTCTGCCAAAATTGGTGAAATTCCGTCCAGCAGTTAGGTCTGTCGTCATGTTTAATATCTCAAAGGGAAATTGCATGGGGAAAATGTATTTTGGGACCAGCTATTTTTCTCTGCCCCTGCTTGATAAATCTCCTTGAAACATTTTAAACAGCAGCTGCATTGAGTGGGAAACTAGTTTTAAAAATGTAATTAAGAACTGTTAAAGGGCACCAAAGTTATTAGCAAACTAAAAAATGCTTTTCCTATGGAAACAAGGTCCTAACTATAACTACCTACTGGTGACATGGAAATATGCTTATCTTCCAGTTTATAATGAATCATTTCTTGTTCATAAAAATGCAGGCATCATTTAATTTATGGGGCCCAGTGACTCTGACTCAATCCCTCTAGATCAACATGGTCTATATCGAGGTACTTGAGGGGTAATGAACAGTCTGACTCACTGGGGTAATCACAGTGTGAACTCACAGACAGAAAACACATTGACCAACATGCCCTAATCATGTTGCCTGGATATGACTAGTGCACAGGCCATTTGGCTGATTGCCACCCGCATGACTTTGCTGGTTCAGGGGTCCCCCTAGAGTGACTCATCCACAGCACCTAAGTATTTAAGGACCTGTGCTACACCATACCTCATGAAGAGTAATGGATAGAGCATGTTTCCACAAGGGTAAACCAATCCCCATGGAGGCAAACTTCCTTCCAAAATGGGCATACTCGTTTTTTAGAGAATATAGGTCACAGATATTGTTTGGTTTAGTGATGGAAATAGAATAATACAACAAGGGGGTGGCAAATTTAGTGCTAGGGTAGGTGGTAAAAGAGAACTGCAACAACATAGAATGTTGAGGTTAGGGTGAGGGGTAGAATAGTGAATCTGGGATTTGAGGTATTTGAAAATTGGGTAATAGGAGTGATCTAGCAGGCAATGGGATAGTCACATAAAGTTATATGGTAAGAGATAACTAGCCACTTAATTAATATAGTCAAGTTGTTCTTTCTTTCCACGGTATTAATAAACATTGGAATAGGAGAAATATATATTTAATGGTTAAGTCAATAGAGTCAGCCACATGTCAGTGTTTTAGTAAAAGGTTTTGCACCAGGAAAAAATTATGGCTAGAGCCAGGAAAATGAACTGTTCACTCTCCTTTTTCCTCTGAGCAATGAAAGTGGAATTCCTGCATGCCACAACTTCAGTTAACACAATTGTGTGAACATCATGACAGGAGAGAGATGAACTTATCCCTCTTCACTGGTGAGATAGAAGTGGTCCTATAAATTCCCTGATTTAAAAAGTGTTGTATGAAAACAGTATCTGAAGTTTAGATAAATATTCAATTCAGAAGTGCTAAATATGAAAATGTTTATTTCAAGGGTGAAGGTGATGTTTAAGTTGTCTCTAATTCCCTAGGTGTCTGTGATCTTACCTAACTGTACAAATGAAAAATTTGGCACTCCACGGTGAATCTATAACTCACTTTTGTTGAGGGAGACAGAGTGGCAGGAAGAGGGAGAGAGAGGGATGCAATGAAATTGGAAAACCATTTTTGGTTTGATACAGGGCTGGATAGTCATCATAAGAGTAACCATTCTTCACTCTTTACAGGCCCGTCCAAGGATAAGTTCAAAGTCAGGCCAAGAACACATGTCAAAGAATATTTCCAAATTATATAGGGATTATTCAGAGTCAGAGACAGAAAATACTTTATTTGGTTAATTAGAACCATAAAAGCACACACATTAAAATCGAAATACACATAAAAACTGTTTACACAGGGATTATTCAAAAGGAATACAATTATCCAAATGTTGAGCAATACTTCTATGCTGCCAAGCTGTGAATAGCCAGTGAATGGCTGGAGGGTTTTAATATGAACATCTCTGGTTGTTCATTTGCCAAGTGGTGTTAGGAAAGCAGTTGTGGGTATTCTATGCTTAACAATTAAAACTCCTTCACAAACACTTTGCAGCCTGGAATAAAGGTGCTCTCCGAGGTAGAGGTATAGTTCATACTGGTCAGTTGACTTTTAGCCACTATTAACAAGAGTTTACTAATATTGCCTTAAGAGAAGTAGAAAACTGACATTAAGATTGTTTTAGGCATGTTAGAATAGCGTCTTATCAAAAAGCTCCAGGACATTGAGGTGATGAAAATGACAGAATACTATATCAATAAATTTATCATTGATAGGCTGGGTAAATTCATGTCTATTTTTTTATATATGCTAAGGAAAATTGAGAATGAAGGTTGAAAATTGTGCCATCCCTGATCCCTCAACAATGTTGTCATAAGAATGTCTTTTACATGCCAATGCCTTTATTTTGTGATTTGTTAGCTTATATGGATTACTTCTACTTGTGAATTTGATTCCATGTACGAAACCAAATTGGTGAAATCCTTTTAGGATAAAAAATACTTTGTTCAGAGGTTTTTCTATTCTCTTTTCTTCCCCAACCTAAGAGGGTACATTGTATTTTAAAAATAGGCCACCTCTCAACCCATCTAACTAACCTGCATCCTCAATTCCTACCCCTTTTCCTTTCTTAAATTCTTTTCATTCTTCCATTTCTTCTTTTTTTCTAGGTCCTTTTCTCTGGCATTATCAGGTTATTGTGGTAGATAAAAAAGAAAGACTACTGCATCCTTTTTCTAAAATGGTTTTGCCAGCTTCACTTCTTCATGCCGGATTTCTTCACAATTCACCATACTGAAGGAATACCATTTCTATGTCATTCTCCACAAAGAGCTCTTCCACCTTATGCACACGGACTGTATCAAGAAATTCTCAGCAGCAAACAATGACGAGCAGGAATCTGAGGGAAAGAAGACATCACAACTGATATATTATGAATGGTGAGAGTCTGGAGCGTGCTGGCTATCAATGTTCCATCGCCAAGTTAGTACCCCAAATAATATTAGGCCCTTAATTTATATTATCACCAAAATTAATAGCTAACAACCATGTCTCTCCTCCTTTAATGCTCTAGAAGTGATTTGAAGTGTTCTAGGAAGAAAGAGATGTTCAAAGAGTTTTTTTCAGTCATATACCCTGAGATTTACAAAATCCTAGAGTTGGCGATTGCAAAATCCCTTTTTCTTATTACTGTACTAATTGTACAGATCTGTACTTTGGGAGGAGTAGAGTGTGGACCATTGGACCACTGCCAACTCTCGCTGAAGTTAATCAAAATGTAATGTTTGTTTTTCTTAAAACAAGTCCTCGCCCTTTAAGAAAGTTGGTCAAGCTGCTTGTAAAAAGCAAATTCATTTTGAAATCCAATCACAACGACGGTTGTCCCTTCCTTGTAGTCCACCTTCCCTATGATTTTAGCTAATCTCAGGAGCTGACAAATTGTGACCTGCCAAATTAATAGTTATTGAGCAGGTCTTTCTGTGAAACCTATGATTCCTCATTTTGCAAATCAACCTTTTAGTACATAGATCGGTTTGCAAAATAAGATAATAGTCACAAAGTCTGGCAGAATATGCAAACTTTTTTGTCACTGGTATCTTGGTACATCTGGCCCTAGGTTTGTATCACAGTTCGGGCTTAATGGTACTTATGCTGCACTGGGGGAGCAGCGAGGCAGGAGGGGTTTGTAGCCAAAATAAAACTCATGTTGAACATGCATTATATAATTTGAGGTTAAAAATAATCATCAAACATGTTCAAAAGTAGGTTACATGTTATACAACTTGAATGAAGAAAATATTCATTACAGATGTTTTGCTTTCACTACAAACAGTATCTACATATATTGCATGTGGGTACATTAAAGTAGTTTAAACATGCAACATAATTGACTGATATTTACACTGATTCTTGTGGTTATTTTACTTTACTACTTTGCCTGGTTATCATTCATTTACTTTAATGTGTATTTATAAACATCGACAACTGTATTTATGACCTATGTTAAAGGTATTTGACCATAACCTATCCTTAAGCATTCTGGCATAAATCTTTTTTAATCTACATAAATCGCTTGAACTTTAAGTGGCTTTGTCTGCCTCTGTGGTTTATCTCCAGACAAGCATATATTTCAAATTTAGCATGAGAATGCTATTGCAATAAATGCCTGTTGTTTTTGTTCCAGATTGTAAATCATTGTAATGACTATATACCATTTAATTATATCAGATGCGGTCTACTAGCACTCTTCGTAGCAGACATTTTTTTAATTACACAAGGATTACCAAATGAAAATCCCAAAAGCACAATAACATATAACTTGATTTAAGATAATGCTATGCTCTTTTGAGTCACATATTACATTACCTGGACAAATGAAGACAGATTCTCTTTATATTTGTTTGAATGGAAATGCAACATAGGGAGGGAGTGGTGCATATCTGGTGCATGGAGAAAAGAAACAAACAGCCAGCCTGGGGCTAGAAATGTACTATTAAATGTACAGAACAAACGTAGAGATGCAAGGTAAAGATACTGTAAATTCTAAAATTGCTGCTATCTAATACCAACAGCATTTATAAAGGTGTGTTAAATTATCGCACACAAACAAAATGAAACTATGACCTTCATTGTGCAGTTTAATGTAACGTCTTATTGTGGTATATTTAGTATTTAGTATACTGTTTTGCTATTTTTGTATTCTAACCAGTGCTGCATTGTTTTGCTATGTTATATGCTCTGTCTCATGATGTACCTTGCCATGTTTCCTGTTACAGGTATCTCTTATATGAGAATGTAAACAAATTAATGGTTTTCTGAGAGCTGGTGTCTATCATAAAACTTGCAGCTTAGAGTAACAGGTAAACTAGTCCAAAAAAATTATACAACAACTGAAAATAAATATTTAAGGGTGAGTTCAGGCTTTGAACTGATAACATTCAATAGTTCAGCAACCTCAATTACTCAAATATTCAAACACACTCAATACCCCAACTGGTGCAAAGTTCACTTAGCTACAGATTATCCATATTACCTTCCTTCTTCTAGACATTACTAAATAAAATGAGACTTCACCTCATGAAATATGTACCATTCCTTTCGATCCACTTTCAAAATCACCTTACCTCGAAAATCCTTTAAATCAGCCCGACATCCACGATGTACCTTTTGATATCACCGAAGCTCATTCAGTTTTTACCACATCTTTGAAATGAGTGCAGTCTGGTTAACATCAATCCTGCTGGTAATTCTGTTAATAAACAAGTGCATAAGTAGCAACACCTGACAATCTCTCTGCAGTATTTTAAACAAGCCCGTAAAAAAAGTTATATTTCCCAGCATTCACCTTGGTTTCCTTTTGTGTAGACTTGTTATGTATTGTAAGATGTTCATTACAGTGTTTTTTTTTCTGTTTTTAACCACTTAAAATGAACTAAATCCCGTTTTGCATAAGTACCAGGTTGCAGTTATGATTCCCTCAACCTTTTGATTGTATGTCGATTTTAGTGCAGGGCAACTAATTGTGAATTCACATTGATGAGATATATTTCATTTATTATTGTTTAATAAATGATTGAAAGGTCATAATATTTAACTATGCACATTTTAAGGGATTCAGATATATATTCAAAGAGATCCAAATTCAAATAATATAAATATTTTCACAGTGTGAAATAAATTGCCACACAAATGTCTGTAAGTAATAAAGGAGCACACCATGGGACAGGATTTTTAAAAAATGCCATCATTACACTTTAGGGCCAACAGAAAAATAGGAAATCAGTTTCTGCAAGCCACAAGAACAGACATTTGGAGAGCACACAATTTTACTCCTAATCCTCAACAACAGAAAGAAAATTTACAATGCATATGTGTAACTGCATCAATGTATGTATGTATGTATGTTGTATGTATGTATGTATGTATGTATGTATGTATGTATGTATGTACAACTACTTAATGAGTTGGACAATATTGAACAATAACAAAAAAAAAAGAATGAATAGAAACTCTTAAAGGATTTAAATAACTAGCCTGACGCTGCCAAACAATTTGCAGAACTACACAAAACATCTCAGATTTGCATGTCTATATGTTAATATGAAGCATGCAAACATGGGTTTCCAAAACGCTGATTATGGCCAAATACTGCCAAATCAAAATGATCCATCAGCAGGAAGCAAGTGGTGATGATGATCAAAACATAGAATTTCCACACCAGTGACAGAGGAGCTGATACAAGAACATTTAAACAATGTTAGCTTTACCCCACAAGCAACACAACGTTTTATCACATCCTCCTTTGTTGAGGAAAAAGGACATGAAATTAGAAAAGTAACTAACCATACAACTAACTTCAAAGGTAAAGAAATGATACTAATACATAATATCTTCTGCAGAAAATATAGAATAGTATTAATGTTGTGAAGAACAGCAAATTATATGTGTACAATGGAACAATTTATTTATGTCATGTACATAACACGTACGATATAAATAAGACAAATTGTGTATAGCTAAACTCAGTGTACTCACACAACAATCGGGGATAGACATATTTAGGCAGTTCAAAAATAGTGTGTTATGCAAGCTTTTTCATGTGACACTGAAATGTGTTACCTTGGTCCCACAACCTGTTCCATTTGCCCATTTGCATGTAATTTTACAACAGAATGTTATACAGCCCATCATTGATATCTTTCCATTAGCTATGTATCGTCACTTGTTCATGATGTTTTCTCATGTTATCAACACTGCTGGAGCAGTCAAAATGCGTTTTGAGAATTGCTAAAGCAAATATTGTTTCTCAATCTGATCGATCCTGAGTGTGAACTTTTACTGGACTTGTTGATGTATAAGTATATATGCCGGAATCGCGGAATCCTGAACGGGAGTGCTGCCCCGGACGGAGCGTCGGAGAACGCCTGAAAGTAGGTAAGCGCCCAAACAGGTGAGTAAGTGTCAGCGGTGAGAGTGATAGAGTGGGGGAAAGCTGCCTATGGATGCGGAGTGCGTCCTAACGGGGCAAGTCCAAAGCACTCCTTTGACAAATTGAAACATATGAAAGGCTGGTGTCTGGCAACAGAAGTGTTGTCAAGCACTTCGAACAGAAGCCATTTAAAGTGATAGACTCATCCTAAATCAATTGCAACTACTCTAAATGGAGAACTGGGTCAAGCTCCGTTAAGAGACTGCGGGATCAGTCTTTGAAATGAAATGAAATGAAAAAAACATTTATACAGTGCGATAGCTACCCTGAGGCATCCCTGCGCTGCAGACGAAGGCAGACAGACAGGAAAGTCCAGTGGTTAGAAGCAGTTGTTAAAGAGCAATGTTTTTAGGTGTTTACAAAAGGGTAATAGGTTAGGCTCTGCCCGTAAGTGTGGGGGGAAAGCGTTCCATAACTTGGCAGAGTTTTAGGAGAAGGAGCATCCACCATATCTAGCTCTCTTTATTCTTGGGAGTAGGGCAAGGGAAGAGAACGCCGAGTGGAGGTTTCAGCTAGGTTGATAAGGGATTATCATAGATCGGCTGATTGCTGGGGCATTCCTCCAGAAGGTCTTATGAACAATACACATGGCTTTGAATTGGATTCTTTCCCTAACAGCTAGCCCGTAAAGGCTCCTCAATGCTGGTTTAGCAGATTGACAATGAGGGGTCTGGAGAAGCAGGCGAGCTGCGCAGTTTTGAATGATATGGAGCTTGTGTGTAGCGGATTGAGGGGCTCCTAAATAAAAGGCGTTCCCATAGTCCAGGCATGATAGAATGAGATCCTGGACCATGATTCTTTTTGCCTGAAATGGGAGAAGAGGAAGTATTTTGTGCAGCATCCTCAGCAGGCCATAACAAGTGGCTGATAGTTTTGCCACTTGGTGGTTGAAGCGAAGGGAGCGGTCCAACCAGATGCCAACGCGTTTAATCTGGTCTTTGGGGACTGGAGCAGGGCCAAGGCAATTTGGCCAAAGTAGCTTGGGATTAAAAGAAGGAGAGTTACCGAGGAGCATAAGCTCGGTCTTGTCCCAGTTGAGTTTTAGGCAAGAGAGTTCCATCCATTTGGCTACCTCCTCTAGGCGTCCGCTGCGTGGAGATTCTGGCATGTGTCCTAAGTAGGGTAGTGAAGCTCTGCCCACTCCGGTCTCCTGCCCGGAAGTGGGGGAAGTTCATGGCTGGATACTCCCTCTACGCAAGTAGGAAAACCCGTGGAGGACTGGGAAGCAGTGCGGTTTGTAGCAGAGAAACACAGGTGAGTAAAGAGTCTGAAGTGCAAGCGCAGTTTTCTTTTAAAAAGGATAAAGTTCTTCGTTAGTTTAGAATGAGTAAAAACACTTAATACCAGTTAAAACGCTCAGGCTTCTCTTTCTACCTGCGCGCCTCTGCTGCTCAGAGATTCTGGCATGTGTCCTAAGTAGGGTACTGAAGCTCCGCTCCCTCCGGTCTCCTGCCTGGAAGTGGGGGAAGTTAATGGCCGGATACTCCCTCAACGCATGCAGGAAAACCTGTGGTGGACTGGGGAGCAGTGTGGTTTGTCGCAGAGAAACACAGGTGAGTAAAGAATCTAAAGTGAAAGTGCAGGTTTCTTTTAAAAAGGATAAAGTTCCCCGTTAGTTTCGAATGAGTAAAAACACTAAATAACAGTTAAAACACCCAGGCTTCCCTTTCTGCCTGCGCGCATCCACTGCGCTGAGATTCTGGCATTTATCCTAAGTAGGGTAGTGAAGCTCCGCCCCCTCCGGTCTCCTGCCGAGAAGTGGGGTAAGTTTGTGGCCGAATTCTCCCTCCACACAAGCGGGAAAACCCTTGGTGGACCGGGGAGCAATGCGGTTTGTAGCATAGAAACACAGGTGAGTAAAGAGTCTAAAGTGCAAGGGCAGTTTTCTTTCAAAAAGGATAACGTTCCTCGTTAATTTAGAATGAGTAAAGATAAAGAGATACAGCCCTTCCCAGAAGTACATTTGAAGCGATACAACCAGTGAATCACCCACTCAGACATGTATGCACAGACATGTATGCACAGTCACACACCCCCCTCACCCCCCCACAGACACTCAGGCACTCATACAGATACTCAGACAACAAATCAATAACCTATATAGACACTCATGTAGCTACTCACCAACCCATGCAGCCGCTTATACACCAACTGACACACTAATACGGACTTTCACACAGTTTAGTCACTAACCCATACATTCAGTAACACATGTTCAATCACTCACTTATACAGTCAGTCACGCACCTACTAAATAATCCATTCAGGCACTTGTAAATCCACTCATTCTTCAATACACCTTGGCATAGATAGTGATGTCATCAGTGATGTCTTTTGAGATATCATCAGCGATGTCATCAGTGATGTCATTGACCATGTCATGAGTGATGTAATATGTGATGTCATCACCAGTGCATTGCGGGTGTGCAAGTTATAGTTAGCTTAACTAACTATAACGGGCAAATTTCTCTGGTTTTATATGAGTCAAATGTCCAACTAACTATAAATTCCTTGAAACCTATGGTTTTTTCAGTGAATATATATCCGGTGGCCCGCCATTTTCACGAACGGCATGATAATAATCCAAAGGATCTCAAATATTTCCTATTGAATTCTGTTCCAAAAAAACAATAGAGGAAGGAACAGGGAAAAGATCCTTTGTATACGAGAAATGAATTATATTTTAAATTTACATATGAAGCAGCCCAATGGATTAAATAGTTCAGAAGAACTACATGCCAGTTTACAAAAATAATGGCCCGCAGATCTATTAGCACTACCAGCAGACTGTTTTCAGCCATTACCTGACCGTAAAGAATGAACGAAATTCAAATAATTTGCAATATCGACGGTGATCTAAATCTCAAAAAAATTTATTTAGAGATTCCACATTTAGTAAGCTAAGTATATTTGCTATAAACATCCCTATTACATATTTTTTTAAATCACCATTTTTTTACTATTTAGGCACATTGCACTTTTTGTAATAGGCACATTATTGTGCACTTAGTTAATTGGCAAATAAAAATAACATCTTCATACGTGATCACACAAGACAAGATTCAGACATCAATTTAAGTTTAGACTTAGGCCAGAGATGAAATTGACAGAATAAGCATAATACCAATATAATTGCCACAAAGTAATTAAAAACTAGGCATCTATGCATGGTCAAAAAATGATCAACATAAATTTCATATGATACAGAAAATGTAATGGGGCCCACATTAATGCTGCAACAATGATAATGGATTTATCCAATTATATTTAGATCTTATATATTTATGTATTTATATGCTTTTATATACTTAAATAATGACATTCGTTTAATCACTATTTATGCTTTTACAGTGACTACAAAATTGGTGTTTTTATACATGTATTGCTTATATGAGTACATATGCATTAATTTATTTGCAAATTTGTACATTGAATAATTAATCTAAATTCCGAGAGGTAACTAATCGGGAAAAAAATCTTGAAATTAAGTTTGATTTTTTGGACTAATGTTTACATGAATCAATTTTAGTGACCAGTATTGGTTTTTCAGCACTGGTGTCTTTAAGATATAAACACATGGTTCACACACACACCAAAAAAAAGGAAACGAGGAAAAAAACAGTGTAACCTTTAAAAAGCAATGCCAATGGTTGATGCGCGTCATGTGATCAAGTCCCCAGGGAGGGGCGAAATGTGTAATGGCTGCCGTTTTGTTTGTGAGAGGAATTTATTAAACCGAGCAGTATTTTAAGTATGATGTGGTCCGTGCTCTGTTCGTCCGCCTACCAGAGGAAAGGTGCAGCTGTAGGAGAGTGTTCCGCGATATATATATATAAATATATATATATATATATATAATATATATATATATATATATATATTCACTGAAAAAACCATAGGTTTCAGGGGTGTTATAGTTAGCTGGACTTTTCACTTGTACAAAACCATTGAAATTCCCCCGTTATAGTTAGTTCAGCTAACTATAACTCGCGCGCCCACAATGCACTGCTGATGACGTCACATATTACATCACTCATGACATGGTCAGTGACATCACTCATGACATCACTGATGACATCTCAAATGACATCACTGATGACATCATCCAGTGAATGTGTGTTTTTCTGAAAATTAAATATGTTTTATATATGTATATCTCAAGGTCGATGGAAGAATAAATGGGTATATAAGTGTCTAAATGGATGATTTGTTTTTGAAAAATTGATTGTGTAACTGACTGATTATGTGTATCATAGTGAATACATGGCTTAGTGAGTAATGTTTAAATATGTAAATATCTGTATCAGTCTCTCACTTTGTGTATAAGTGGCTGCATGGGTTGGTGAGTAGCTACATGGGTGTCTATATAGGTTATTAGTTGGTTTTTTGAGTATCAGTCTGAGTGTCTGCATGGTTCGTCGGGGGTATTACGTAGTGCATAGGTGCATGAATGAGTGACTCACTCTTTGTATGTGTTGAAGACAGCATGTGTGCAGGACTGTATGGGTGGATGAGTGTGTGTATGGGTGTGTTAGTGAGTGAATGACTGTCTCAATAGTGTCTTTATGAGTAACTACATATGTTTTAAACTAGTATATGTGACTATTGGTGTATATAAGTGAGTATATGTGAGAGTGAGAGATTGAAAGAGTTCCTGTATGAATAAGTATGTGTTTCTATAAGTGATTGTTTAAAAGACTAAGTATGTGTAAGTTTCCGTAGAAGTAAGTGTGGTGGTGTGTGTATAACTGTATATCCAAGTAAATGTATGTTTGATTCTTTATTAGCATGAGTGACTATGTGTGTGAGTAACTCTATGGATGAGTGGCATTGTGTAACAGGATGTATAGGTGTATGAGTACATATGATGAGTGAATACATGTATGAGTGACTGTATAGGACTGTTGGTGAATGAGTGGATGTGTATGTGGATCTTAGAATTACTGAAGAGGTTGTTGTAACTGGTATTGGTATGTCCATTGTTTTGAAAAGTTTAGTCTCTATTTTTGAATGTGTGTATCAAAGGTTATATTAGGGTGAGAGGAGGTCTGCCACTCTATCACAAGGATGATGTCATCAGTGATGTCATCAGTGATGTCATTTGAGATGTCATCAGTGATGTCATGAGTGATGTCACTGACCATGTCATGAGTGATGTAATATGTGACGTCATCAGCAGTGCATTGCGGGCGCGCGAGTTATAGTTAGCTGAACTAACTATAACGGGGGAATTTCAATGGTTTTGTACAAGTGAAAAGTCCAGCTAACTATAACACCCCTGAAACCTATGGTTTTTTCAGTGAATTTCTGAGGTTTTTTAAATGCTAATTCCTAACTATAACGTGCCTGAAACCTATGGTTTTTTCTGTGAATTTCAAAGGTTTTTTAAATGCTAATTTCTAACTATGCCTACAGAGATAGGACATGTAAAGAAAGAAGAAAAAATGCACAGAAAGAAAAAAAAGAAGTGCAGAAAGAAGCAACAGAAGTCCTCAAAGACGAAGAAAAGTGCAGGATGAAGGATAAAGTGCAGAAAGAACAAAAAGAAGAGCAGAAAGAAGCCTTGTTGCAAAATCATCCTGTACCCTGGTGGTTACTGGTGGTAACTGAGTCTGACTAACCAGTCCTAGAGCCAGTGCTATGTTAAAAGACACTTAGACTACAGTGAAAACACCTACATACACTAGGGAACATTATGCGTTGGGGTCCCCCTGTGATTAGCATGACCTCCTCTGTAAGCCCCTAGTATATAATAGGGCAGGGGGATTAAAACTACCTCTTAAAACAGGCCACAGGGTGTTTTTGAACACGTTAACTCAGGTACCGTCCCCTCCCATCACCACTGTGTAAACACGCCCTGTGTCCGTTTTTAGTTGGGAGATTAAGTTCATTTGAATCCTGAGGGTCCCTAGGGTCCAACTAGCCCACTAGGTACCTCCAGTAAGTGCCACAGAGCTGCGTTGCAGAGAGGTGTAAAAAGTGGCACGGCCTGGACCACCTCTCTGCAATGCAGCTCAGTGGCGCTTACTGGAAGCACTTGGTGGGCTAGTTAGCCCCCAGGGGCACTCAGTATTGAAGGAAAATTATATCCCCAATTTAAAACGTGCCATAGTGCGTGTTTGCACACGTCACCTCAGGCCCCATCCTCTCCCTTCACTACTGTGTAAACGCGCCCTGTGGCTGTTCTAAGTTGAGAGATTAAGTCCCCTTGAATCCTAAGGGTCCCTAGGGTCAAACTAGACCACTAGGTACCTCCAGTAAGCGCCACAGAGCTGCGTTGCAGAGAGGTGTAAAAAGGGGCTTGGCCTCAGAACACCTGTCTGCAGCGCAGCTCCCTGGTGCATACTGGAGATGCCTTTTGGGCTAGTTGGCCCTCAGGGACCCTCAGTATTGAAGAGGAATTAATTCCCCAACTTACAACTCGCCAGGGGGCGCGTTTGCAGAGTGCTGCAAGGAGGGGGCATGGCCTCCAGCACGATGCCAGTCTTTTATTTATTTTAATTTTTTAAGAAGGGGGGGCTGTGTGGTTGCCCTTCTTATTCTACTTTATTGTCCCTGATGACCCCATCCCCCAGGGCCTGTCTCCTAATTATATTTTTTTGACCCCAATCCCCAGGGCCGGCCACTGTTTTTTATTATTTTAAAAAAATATATATTTATAGACACACCTAGGACATGCTGGACAAACCGTACGTACCTATCACCATGACGATTTGTGTGATATTCATTAAAAGGCGACTATGCATACAATGAATCCACGTGGAATGACATGTCTGATGCCCTACCGTGCCTAATCCCGGTAGACACCCTTGTCGTTTATTTATACAAACATGGGTAGCTATTGACGGGCACATTTAATACACATGCACACCAAGCCAATCAAAGGGGATTCGACAAAAATTCGACCAAAACTATGCAAGAAACCCCCCTCACGGTTAATAAAACACACATCCACTGCCGGATGTGTAATACTTTTTATTTTACTCTCTGGAAAGGGTACGAACATCACTTGAGAGTCACAGCGTGCTCCTGGCAGAGCCCAATGCTGTGTATCACCCACCATTGCCTGCTGAGTGCCACACACTTCTGTGTTGTATTCCACTAGCTAGTGCATATGCTATGACACTCTCTAGCCCATGTGCACTGTAACACCACCCCATGAATATGTCATGCCACACTTGTCTTCGCACGGGTTATATTGCCCCATCTAACGTGCCTTCCTCGATGCCTATGTTATAACGTACAGTGCTATGCCATACATATGACAATCTAGGATCCATATCTTTGTCACAGTGCATATGCAACGTTACACTCCCCAGCACATATTTTATATTACAACTTTAGAGACTAGTTAGGTTACACAACACTGCCCTGTGCATATTACACTCCAAGGCGCATATCGCATAGCACGCGCTAGTGCCTGTGCTATCTCGCGCTCTCCAATGAATCTGTCATTGCGCACAATGTATTGCATATTATATTTCATGCCTGGTTCATCTTATATCACACTTTTTGGTGCATAGTTAATACCATACACTATATCTAGTTTTCATTTTCAATCGTGCTCTCAGGACTATGTTCTATATAACACTGTGTTCACCTACCCTTTTCACGGGCATTACATTTTGTGATAGGGGGTGGAGGGTCAGGGGGTGTTTCTGCCAAGTGAGCCCGGAGTCACAGTCACAAACGTCCTCTTCTTCCTGAATAAAAGTGAGATTATGCTGCATACTTGTTCATATTTTAAGTAGTTCGCACAGATGCACGTTTTAAAAACAATAAAGTTCCTAATACCCGCCTTCTCTGAACAGTTAGCTTGCTGCCCCATCCCCCTCCTCCCTATCCTCTGTTGTGTGAATCCATGCAGTAGCCTCCTCCCTCCTGCTATGCATGGTCTGATGTGCTGCCACTGCCCTCAATTTAGTATGATGTACCAGTCCACTCCTCCTGCCCTCCATTGCCCAATTCTATGCCCCATCATTGACCTCCTGCTTAAACTCTGTGCTTAGCTTGCTGCCCCTTTTCTCCTTCCCCCTGCCCTCCGATGTCTTTGTGTATGCCCCTGCTCCATCCTTTTTGCCCACCATGTTTCATGGACCTGCCACTCCTATCTACTCTGAGTGTTCTGTTGAGCTGCCACTCCCCTCCCACCTGCCTAGCATTGTCAGATGACTGTAACCTGTCCCTGCCACCTCCACTCTGCCTGTCCACATGCCATGCCCCTATCCTCTTCCTCCTGTCCTACATGGTCCATTGTACTGCCACACCCTTCTGCCCTCCCTGGTCTGTTGTGCTGCAACTGCTCCTCCTGCCTGCCCCGTGCGGTCTGTTGTGAGGCCCCTTCCCCTGATCTTTCTTGTCTGTGCACAGGTCCTGACCCTCCCTTCTATCCTCCATCGTCCTTTGTGCATGCCCCTGCACCCTCCTTCTTGCCCATCATAGCCATTGTGCTACCACTAACCCTCCCACTTGCCATGCATGGTCTTCTGTGCTGCCATGGCCCCTCCCACCTTCCCTGTGTGGTTAGTTAGCTGCCCCTGAACCCCTCCCACCTTCCCTCCATGGTCTGTGTGTATGCCATCACAGTCTCACTGTTGCTCTTCATGGTGTGTCTTGCTTCTAGTGCCCATCCTGCCTGACCTCCATGGCTATCTTGCTGCTCCTGCCCTGCCCCCTTGCCCCCAGCCCTCTGTTTACATGTACAGACCCCTACTCCCTTCCTCTTGGCTTGTCTGTTCCGTTGTAATGCCCCTGATCCATCCCTCCTGCCCTTTATGGTCTGTTATGCTGCAGCTTTCTCTCCTGTCTGTCCATTATGGTACTGCCTCTTGCCCCTCTGTTCTCTGTTGTCCATGTGCATGGTTGTGTCCCCTCCCTCTTGCTTTCTATGGATTGTTGTGCTGCACTCCCGTCCCGCATGCCCTGTGTGGTGTATTGTGCTGCTGCAAACCCTGATGCCTGCCCTGCAGGGTCAGTTTGGTGCACCTCTCCATGTCCCTCCTGTCCTCTGTTATCCAAGTCCATGTCCCTACCCCATTTCCTTCCATGATCCAATGTACCATACTTGCGAACATTTTGAACTTGGTAAGAGGGAGATTTTGAAAAAAAAATGGGGTATTGATTTTCCCCTTTGAGTTATATTGAAAAAGAGGAGATTGTAGGAGACAGATAAAATAAAGCCCATTTGAGCTTAAAAACATTGGACGTTTCCTGGCTGAATCGGGTCTGTTGGCATGTATGGTTGTACTACCATTGCCTCTTCCTTCTGCCCACAATGGTCTATTACATTGCCACAGCCTCTCTTGCAAGTCCTGTATTGTTGGTTTGTTGCCCCTGTCCCCCTTTCCACTGCCCTCCATAGTCTGTTGTGCTGCCACGGCCCTTCCTGCCTGCTCAGTGTGGTTAAATGGTTGCCTTTGCACCCTCCTACCTGCCTTCAATTTTCAGAGTCCGTGCCCCTGGCCTCTGCCTCTCAACACTATCCTAATGAACAACTAGATTGCTAACATTCTATATTTATTACAAAAGTGTGGAACGCATGACGTCATCTTGATGTAATCAAAACTGTAATACCTAGAGCATTTCCTTTAGAAATTACATATATGAGAGGGTCTTATTGGCATCAAAATTATGGTTAGTGCTCTAAAAGACTAAAATAGGGACATATTTCCTGAGTTTTCAAATAGCGCGAAAGCACTTTTAAATTATTTGTTACCTTTATGTTTTCTTATCCAGTTGACCACTTGATTAAATGTTGCACTTAGGGGAGAGGATGTGGTGTTACTTCCAGAACTGCAGACTTTGCAACTGGGGAACCAGGTTGGAGTTTCTGCTTCAGCTCGACATTCTGTGATTCTGGTCAAATCACTTAGTCTCCCCATGTCTACAACCAAAATGAATTTGTTCTTGTGTGATGTAACCAATGCTCATGTAAAGCACTCCAATACCTGACAAGTCTGCACTATATAACAATGCAAAAACACAAAATAATAAGTGTTTTGCACACTTCTGTCATTGGGCTATATTTGGGCTACATCTGGGTGATTTTGGGCTACATTTGGGCTCTTTTGTCTCCGGTGGCCATCTTGGGAGATTTATTTGTTATGAAGTTTCCTAATTTCCTCATGTACTGCAGTCTCCTCAGTAGGAAATGCTTTCAGATTTTTACTTTGATTCCATCATGAAGGTATTCAGATATGTCACACATTTGCCATAAATTCTGAATGTTAGCACTCTAGTTGCTCATTAGATCACTATAGTAAAACTGCTGTTCACCATGGAAGTCTGCTCCTGGTATTAAAAGTGCATGTTTCAGTCTGCATGTCAGAATTTTTTAATGAAATAGAAGAGGATTTGAGAAGTCACTCAAAATGTGCCCTCATTTTCTTTCTTAAGCATTAATCATAATTTCTATGGCAAAATGAACCCCCTCATTGTGTTCCTTTTTAAATTAAATGTTTTAAGTGTTACTAGTTTATTCCAATCAAGATGGCTTCAGGTGTGCCATACTTTTGTCATAATCAAGACAGTAAGCGCTCTAGTTGTTTTTAAGAAAACTCTGGGACATTCTGTCATTGGGCTATACTTGGGCTACATCTGGGTGATATTTGGGCTACATTTGGGCTCTTTTGTCTCTGGTGGCCATCTTGGCAGACTTATTTGTTATGAAGTTTCCTAATTTCCTCATTTATTGCAGTCTCCTCAGTAGGAAATACTTTCAGTTTTTGACTTTGATTCCAAAGGCATTCAGATGTGTCACACATTTGCCATCAATTCAGAATGTTAGCACTCTTTTTGCTCATTAGATCACTGTAGTAAAGCTACTGCTCACCAGGGAAAACTGCTGCTGGTATTGAAAGTGCATGTTTCAGTCTGCATGTCAGAATTTTTTAATGAAATAGAAGAGGATTTGAGAAGTCACTCAAAATGTGCCCTAATTTTTCTTTCTGCAGCACTAATCATACTTTTTATGGGAAAATGAACCCCCTCATTTTGTTCCTTTTTAAATAAAATTTTTTAAGAGTTACCACTTTAATCCAAGCAAGATGGCTTCAGGTGTGCCATACGTTTATCATAAGTAGGACTGTTAGTGCTCTAGTTGTTCTTTGGAACACTCTGGGAAGCTGCAGTAGAACACAAAGGAATCAACTGACAGTCTCTGCCCTTGTTGAATGTACATGTTTTACTGAGAATGTCAGACTTCATTCTCACATGACTGAGAAAGATAATGTGAATTTACAGAAAATAAGCTCTCAGTTTAGCTTATAGATCACCTTACAAACCTCTGTGGGAAAAGCATGAGAAAATATTTTTCTCTCAATCATGATATCCCAGTAGAAGGCTTTTTCACATGGTGAAATCACCTTAGAACATACCACAATTCCTAAAATGAGTATGGTAATATCAACAAATGATTTATAATGTAACTAAAGTCTTAAAACCTTCTATTAACTACAATGCTTTTTAATGAGCTGCTATCATGTATATTGGTCCCAAGATGGCTGCCAACACTTCTTGGATGAAGTGCTGACAGCCAATCAGATCTCAGGATGAGATGTGTGGTTAGGTTCCGCCCACATATATATATGATTTTACTTTTGATTTTCTCAGGAACTACTGAACAGATTGACACCAGGCACATCCCTGACCTGAGGACTACCTCTCTGCCAAATTTCAAGTAATTCTGTTCAGCCGTTCGGGCTGTACCTTGGACTAAAGGTCCCTATGGAAAATGGCATGGGGAAAACGCGTTTTGGGACCCCCCTTTTTTCTCAGCCCCCGCTTGACGAATCCCCCCGAGACTTTTACGAGAGAAATGTCCAACTATAACATGTGTTAAACCTATCGTTTTTTCTGTGAATTTGCAAGGTTTTTTAAATGCTAATTCCTAACTATAATGTCTGTGAAACCTATGGTTTTTTCAGTGAATTTGCAAGGTTTTTTAAAAGCTAATTTCTAAATATAACGTGTGTGAAACCTATGTTTTTTTCTGTGTTTTTGCAATGGTTTTTTTAATTCTAATTCCTAACTATAATGTGTGTGAAACCTATGGTTTTTTCATTGTTTTTTTTTTTTTTTTTTTTACATCATTTTTTTTCTTTTTATATTTCCCTTTAAACACTATTCTACCTATGTATATATTCATGGTTGTAATGCATTCTTCAATTTATAAAGATTCACCTTTTTTAAATAAATGGTTAGATATAGTTGTATAACATAGTTAATATCTCCAACAAACCTTTTTTATTTATTTATTTATTTTTTACCGTGCGCGTACGGTAAGCTTACCGTAAGCGCACGCTTCGCGTTATGTACGATGTACCCTTCCGTAAGTCACCCGAGCACATCTGCAGAAGCTCAGCCGAGTACATCTTCGGCAGCTCAGCCGAGCCCTTCCTCTGCGGTGGGAGCATCACCCTCTTCTGCTCCTCTGGAAACGAACCCTCGATTTCAGAGGGTACAAATGAGGTGCACCAGATGTTATGGTCTAATTGTTCATGGGGAGACCAGTATTTCCCTAATAAACAATAAGATAGACCAGCACATCTGTGGTCCTTGTTAATATTCCCATTCTTTCTTTCCTCTGTCCCTGTATTAACACAATGGCTCTTTTAAGAGCCAACCTTACCTCTCAACTTTTTTAAAAAAAATGTAATTATTATTTTTTTTTTTTTACCGTACGCGTATTTTTTTTTTTTTTTTAAACAAAAAAATGTTTTAACACCCTACAAGGTCCTTGAGAGAGTACAACGGAAAAGAGAAAAGCAGATAGAGGACAAGTGAAAAAAAGGGAGCATGAAACTAAATGTGTGATAAATACAGAAATTACACACTTACCTGACCAACAAAATAACTTATTTATTAATAAAACCATCATATTTATAAAAAAAAAGCTGCCCCTTTCCTACAAATGCCATTCTTACAGAACCGGACCAACACAATTAAAACCTCTGACAACAATTCCTGTGTGCACACAGACTCATGGTTTGATTCTAGGCACAAAACATTATTCCTCAGTGATACCAGTACACCTTAACTTATGGTGAAAACATACTCCATAATATTTTACAAGTTCAAGACAGTTAAATATCTCCCAAACCACAAAATGTAAAACACAACTTTTAAAGAAGAATCACAATTCAATTTTTTATATCAAAATTCACCACATACATCCCCTCTCAAACTCATATCTCACCTTTAAAATTAGTTAGTTGAGAAAGAAATGTGGCACTCAAAAAGCAGATTATCAGAGTTAGAATCTCAGAGCTGCACACCTCTCTCCTCCCACCAGAACCAGTAAATGCCAATGTTTCCCTTACTTTTTTCACACATATACATGTTAATTACAAATCTCAGTGCTTCCAAACATTTTTCAAATGAAATCACACATTTCTATTGGTGGAAAACTGCAACCCCTTTCCAAATGAACCCTTCCCCCAACTTGACTTCTGCCTGCTACCATAGCAACAGCTCATGGAACACTGGTGTGAGCAGAGAGGTCAGAAGTTCAGCACACAATGTTTCTATTCCAAACAGCAAGAGTGCTTCACCTGTCAAACCTAACAGCAAATCCAAATTAATCTTCTGTGGGAACACAATTTTCTGAACCAATACAAAACAGGCTTGTAAAAATCTAAACATACAGCCTAGTTTTTAGTGTTGAATGTTCTGAAACAGCCAATGAGTTCTTTTTATGAAAAAAATATCTATGCCTCCATTTTCCAACTGTCTTTCATTTCATATTGCCATTCTACTGAAAGACACCTCCTGAGTACATCCAGATCTCCTTGAAAGATGTTCACAGTATGGATTGTAGGTCACAGCTATGTCTTTTGGAGTGAAAAGTATGCAGAAAAAAGAGGTATGGTGAGAGACCTTGCTTTGCCAAATGTAGACATTAAATGGATTGGTCAGAGAGGGTTAAAGTGGCACCAATTAATGCCTTTGGTGAAAACCTTTCTACATCTCCCACAGCCTAACCTTATTATTGTGCACTGTGGTGGAAATGACCTTGGCACTTTAACTGGGGTAGGTCTGGAAATGCTTATTAAGGACACCTTTCTGCAATTGATGTCGCTTTTTCCTCAATCTGCCTTTGTATATTCTAACATATGCCAAAGGCAAAAGTGGAACTGGTCCAACCAATTTTGTCCGCAGATTGACAAAGCAAGAAATCACGTCAACAAATCTATTTCTGCTTTCCTCAGAGACTATGGTATGGGTTCTATATACCACAACAACTTGCGTTACAACATGCAAGGCATTTATGGAGGAGACGGTGTACATTTCACTGATGAAGGCAACAGAGTCTTCCTCTTGAACTTTAGACTCTGCATCGGTACTTACTTGTAGGTACCACAAAAAAAAACACTTCATAAACACAACGGCTCTTTTTAGAGCCCCCTAATATCTAAAAACTTAAATTTGATTTCTACTTCTATTTTTTTTTTTTTCTGCCGTGCGCGTATGGTAAGCTTCCGTACGCGTACCCCGCGATTTAAAAAAAAAAAATTAAATGTATTTTTCATACTTTTGGGACCTTCTTGGACCCCCTGACAAACGCTAGGGGGTCTGCAACTCTCTTCGTTGCCCCCTTTTCACATTCTCATCCTTTGTTTTTCTCAGGCTCAGACTGCGAGAGACAAAATGGCGGCCGACACTTCCTGATTTTGACCGATTCGAATGTTTACAGTCATGTAACCACCAATCAGAATTAGGTTCGCGCACGGCGTCGTGCGCTTACCGTAAGCGTACCGTACGCGCTCGGAGCGCACTTATAGATTTATATATTGATTTAAATGCTATTTTCTCAGGAACTACTGAACAGATTTACACCAGACCTGCAAAAGGCACATCCCTGACCTGAGGACTACCTCTCTGCCAAATTTCTAGTAATTCTGTTCAGCCGTTCGGGCTGTAGCTTGGACTAAAGGTCCTATGGAAAAATGCATGGGGAAAACGTGTTTTGGGACACCCCCTTTTTCTCAGCCCCTGCTTGACGAATCCCCCCGAGACTTTCAGGGAAGGAGCGGAGCGGAGCGCCCCAACTATTTTGAAAATTTCGCGAGGATTCGACAATCGGCGCCAAAGTTATTCAAAATAGAATGTTGCAGATTTCCTATGGAAACACGGTCCTAACTATAACTATCTACTGGTGACCACCAGTAGATAATATATATTAATATATATATATTTATTAACCACAAACGACCTTGTTTTCCGGAATCCGTGTCCCATAGGCAGGTGGCGAGTAAAATCCGAGCAGGTCTCCCGGTAGTTCAATAGGCTTACAGCGTTTTCTTCATAGAAGGACTCGCACTCAGGAGGGAAAAGCAACTGTTTATTTAGTCACTCGTAACGCGTTTCGTCAGTGAAACTGACTTGATCACACAAAGTGTACACAAAATGGGAGGTATTTACATAGCTGGAGAAATAAACGACAGACAAAAGTTTGTCTAGGGGACCCCGAGTCGGCGTGGATCAAGGGTAGGTGGGAAGGCGTCCTGTTCTACGGACTTCTGACACTGTACTATCCGGTGTCTGCCTCCAGCGCCAGCTCGTTGGATCTCGTAGCCCTGCAGTTAAGGGCATTGTACCTCACCTCCACTAGTCACCACTTATTAGGGTGCTGTATGTGTGGTAAGTGCCACAGTAGCCACCACCACTACCAATAAGTGTGTGAATCACCTGGTCCTGAAGAATTGCGGTTACTTTACTTAAGCAAGAAACATGTTGACCATTTATGACCACAGCGTAAAACAGTCATTTTAACTGTAATATTACGCACTCTATTGTTTTTAGAATAAGAGTGGGACCCCCGTCATTTAATAAACACTATTTAGGTTCCCCACTACTTATTTTTATTACACTCCTTCCACCACACACTTCCTCACTTGAAGGCCCTCACCTGCATTCACCCACCGGCAACTATGGAATAAAGATCTCCACAAAAAGGCGCCACTGGGGTCGCCGATCGGGGATTGCAGCGCCGCCCCGATTCGGAGCAGACCCGATGATGACACTTAACATCTGGGCCACATGCTGACGACATATGACAGCTAGTCTGCCGGGTGTGTGAGGGTCTTTTTCCTAAAGGAGGACTCTCCTCCTGACCTCGGGGACACATACATCTCTTTACTCACCAATAGCTCTCTCTAGGAACAGCATACTTTCATATCTATTCATTTGTATCTGGGCTATGTATGCTGGACCTGTCATAAACAGCCCCTGTTCCTCCCCCTTTTTGAGAATCTAGTAGCATATAGTAGCATGTGCTTGTAGTGCAAAATGAAAATAAATACACAGATAGTGTGTCATCGCTAGTATTATGCATCAATAATCGACAATTAGGTAAAGGCAATTAATCTGGTGCGCAAAGGTTACCCCAAAATAGCATACAAGGGCCTAGTCACATAAAGTACTTTAGAATTGTATATACATGTCTCTAACTTTGGAAAGTAATTGCATAATCGCGTATAGTACTTTAGAATTGTATATACATGTTTCTGACTCTGGAAAGTAAACGTGCTCGGCATAGTGCCCATTATGTATTGTACACCTTGACCTTCTGGTTGGAGCAAAGAAAGGAAAAGCCGTGTCTGCACCACAGTTGTATACTATTACAATATCAATTGCCTCCAGGATCAGACAAAGTTCTGAAAACACCAGCACCATACCACCTCCATTGCAAAAAAATAGTGCTCAAAATTAATCTTGGAATCACAAATAAAAGAAGGAAGAAGAAAGGATGAAGAAATAGAGTTCTTTCCTTACTGTACCCACAGAACCGGGAAGAAAAGGGTAGGGTAACCGGTACGGATGAGAATAATCCGATGAGATGGCGACCCTTCCTTTCCTCCTGTGCAACAAAAGAAGAGAGAAAAAAGGGGAATTATAACAAACATCATAAAAAAGCATACGTTAAAATTGCACATAGTTATACTATTACATCATAGTATCTATAAATGGCTAAAAAAGCAATCATACTTCAACAACCAGCAGTCAGACATGCATGACCCCAATGGGGTTGTGCAAACGGAAAAACAGAAGGCACATATGAAACAGGAATCAGTCTTCATGTAGGTGTACATTAAGTTCCTCGTCCAAATTGTGACCCTTAGGGAACTTAGTTTCCAATACAACTATCCATTTGGATTCACGTTTACGGAGTAATAAAGTTCTGTTACCACCTCTTGGACCAAGATGGACTTGTTCGAGGACGAAGTAACTTAACACGGAGCTGTTGGATAGATGGAAAAGGTCAAAATGTCTTGCAATAGGATAGTTAGTATTTTTCTTGTTGATGGCACGCATATGTTCTAATACTCTTTTCTTAGCCATACATGTAGTGCTACCAACATACCAAAGTTTGCATGGGCATATCAATACATACACACAAAAAGAAGTACTGCAAGTTAGAAATTGGTTGATCATTTTGGGCGTAGTTTGCACAGGAATATTCACAGTTTTGGTCATATGGCTATTGCGACATGCCTTGCAGTGGCCGCAGGGATAGAAGCCAGTAAGATTCTGTACATTACCAGATGTTCTAGAGGTAACATCGTTATGCACCAAAAGATCTCTTAAACTGCGACCTTTCCAGTAGGTTATTCTGGGTCTGTTTTCAAATGTATGGCCAATAATAGGATCACTCTTCAGAATCTTCCAATATATATATATATATATTTTCACTGAAAAAAGTGATGTCACTGACCATGTCATGAGTGATGTAATATGTGATGTCATCAGCAGTGCATTGTGGGTGGTGTGAGTTATAGTTAGCGAAACTAACTATAACGGTTGAATTTCTATGGTTTTGCACGAGGGAAATGTCCTACTAACTATAACATCCCTGAAACCTGTTGTTTTTTCAGGAAATATAAAAGGTTTTTAGATGCTAATTTCTAACTATAACGTCCCTGTAACCTATGTTTTTTTATTTATGTTTAAAGGTTTTTTAAATGCGGATTTCCAACTATATCGTCCCTGAAACCTATAGATTTTTCTGTGAATTTCAAATGTTTTTTAAATGCTAATTTCTAACTATGCCTACAGAGGTAGGACATGTACAGAAAGAGGAAGAAAAGTGCAGAAATAAGCAAATGAAATGCAAAAAGAGCCAACAGAAGTCCATAAAAACAAAGAAAGGTACAGAAAGAAGCAAGAGATATGCAGAAAGAACCAACAGAAGTGCAGGAAGAGGCCTTGTTGCAAAGTCATCCTGTGCCCCCAACTTTTTGCTGACTGGTACTGGTGGTAACTGGCTCTGCCTAACCAGGCCCGGAGCCAATGCTATGCTAAAAGACACGTAGAATACAGTGAAAACACCTACATACACTTGGGTACACTATGGGTTGGGGTACACCTGTGATTGGCATGACCTCCTCTGTAAGGCCCTAGTATAGAATAGGGCAGGGGGATTAAAACTACCTCTAAGTCAGAGAAGAAGAAAGATTCCTATATAAGTAGTAGTCACATTTGCAGAGTGGTAGAGAAAGGGTGCTGGGCCTCTGACCAGGGCTCAGGAATTCCACTGCATAGGACTTACAGGAGGTACCAGGAGGGCTTCTTAGCCCCCAAACTCCCTCAGGAGTAAATTGGAGTTCATCCCCCATCCCGTAATCTGCCAGGAGGTGCGTTTGAAGAGTGGTGGAGAAAGGGGGCCCAGGCCTCCTAAGACGTCTTAGCAATCCCACTGTGTGGGACTTACTGGAAGTAACAAGAGGGGTAGTTGGCCCACAAGAATGTGTGCATCAGTCTGCCATTTGTTGTGTAAGTGGCTGCATGGGTGGTGAGTAGGTACATGAGTGTGTATATGGGTTATTGATTAGTTGTCTGAGTACCTGTATGGGTGCCTGAGTGTCTGTGTGGGTGGGTGAGGCATTGTGTGACTCCCTGCATGGATGTATGAGTGGGTGAATCTCTGGGTGTATGGGTTCATGAGTATATATGTGAGGGATGATATCGTTGAGTGAGTGTGCTTATGGCTGTTTCATTGAGTGAATGGATGTCTCAGTGGTATATGGGTGAGTAGCTGCATATGTGAAAGGTAGTACATGTGCGTGTTGTAGTATATAAGTGATTGTGTGTGTGTTTGATTGAGTGTGAGAGTGGCTATGTGGGTGACTGTCTGCTTGTGTCTGTGACTGTATAGGAGAGTAAGTATTTGTTAGTATCTGTATGAGCAGTGAGTGTGTGTGTGTTTCCATATGGGTGAGTAAGTGGCTGTGTGATTGAGTGTTTGGGTGAGTTAGTAGGTGTGTGAGTAGCTCTATGGGTGACTGATGGTACATGAGTGGCTGTATGGGTGTATGAGGACTTTTGGCCTCCCTCCTTTCAGGGTACGGTAGCAGCGGCAAGCTCGGTTCGTAATCTGGGTGTGACAATGGAACCCAATCTTCAACTAGAGGGTTTCATTGATAAAACAGTGTCTTCCTGTATGGGGCTGTTGCGCACTCTGCAGAAGATTCTCCCTTTGCTTCCCGCCCATGCCAGACCAGAAGTAGTGTGCAGTATCATTTTAAGTAGACTTGATTACTGCAATGCACTGCTTCTGGGGGCACCTATCACGGCATTAGGCAAACTACAACGGGTACAGAACTTTGATGCTAAGTTAGCACTATCCCGCCGACGTTTTGATTCGTCATCTGCAGCACTTAAAGACCTGCACTGGCTGCCTATCTCTCAGTGGGTCGAGTTTAAAGCTTTATGCTTGGTTTTCCGGGCCCTACATGGTTTGGGACCACTACCCCTACAGGAGATGTTCTCTTGGTACATCCCTATTAGATCTCTCCACTCTGCTTCAGCTCACTTGGTAGTTGTCCCCAAAATCTGGAGAAAGCGGATGGGGGACGCTCTTTTGTCTATATGGCATCTAAGTTGTGGAATGATCTGCCACTGCCGCTTAGATGTTTAGGAGATCGCTTCTCCTTTAAAAAAGAATTAAAAACTCACCTGTTTCCAAGGACTGAGTAGCTTCCCGATACAGTATTGTTTTTGCTGCAGGATCAGTTAGATCTCAGCGCCAGGATGCCCGATGGGTGACAGGAGCGCTTTATAAATGTGCTATACATACATACATACATACATATACATACATACATACATGAGTGGATATATCAGCATCTGTATTGGTGAATGACTGGCTGTATGAGTACCTGTATGGGTGAGTGAGTGGATGTGTATGAAGATCTATGAATCAGTGAGTGGGTATGTATGTACTTTTATTGGTTTGTCAATAGTTTCAAGAATGGTAGACTGATATTTGGAGTGGGTGTATGAAAGGTTAAATTGGGATGTGAGTAGGGCTATCAGAGATTAAGTGGATGATGTCATGAGTGATGTCATTTGAGATGTCATCAGTGATGTCATCAGTGATGTCACTAGCCATGTCATGAGTGATGTAATATGTGACATCATCAGCAGTGCATTGCGGGGGTGCGAGTTGAGGCTGAGTTTCTTTGGTTTTGTTTGAGTGAAATTTCAGCCTAACTACAACGTCCCTGAAACCTGTGTTTTGTTCAGTGAAATTCTAAAGTTTTTTAAATACTAATCCCTAACTTTAACTTCCCTGAAACCTGTGTTTTTTTCAGTGAATTTCTAAGGGTCTTTTAATGCAAATTCCTAACTATAACATCCCTGAAACCTGTGTTTTTTCAGTGAATTTCTAAGGTTTTTTAAACCATTTTATTTATGAAAAGATGTTTGTACCTATTTTTTTCTTTGATTTTCTATGTATTTTTATAAACTTTTAAAATATTTATAACCACTTTTTAAAATATATATAACATAGCCAATTAAATATTTATAGTGGTGTTTATTTGAATAATTTAAATTTTTACAAAATTGTAAGATTGTTTTATTGTTTCTAATTTTGTACAGGTTGATACTATATAACAGAGTTTTGAATATAAAAAGAACATTTATATATACATCTTTTTGCATATTTTGTTTACTGTTTTTTGCTAGATAAAATTTTGTAGGATTGTTTTTAATAGTATGAAAGATGTTTCGTTCTTTTATTATGATAAATATCTTCTTTATATTTATATATATTTTTTTTAATTTACGAAAAAGGATTGCGCACCGTACGCGAACCTATGTGGTGGGTGCGTGGATCCGTTATACAAATATCACTCTAAAATACATATTTAGAATGAATAGGCTTTTTCTTCACAAAGAGGTTTATTGCTGAGTACATAAAAATAGAAATAAAAAAGTTAAAATGTGTTTTAAAATGTTTTTAAGTGATTTCTCTGTCTGTGATGGTATCTCGCACTGGTCGCACCTGGTATATGCGATGGGTGCACAACCCCTACATGACTCCATGTGACACAGAAAGAAACTTTGTCATTGATTGAAGAGCTTTTTATTCTCTTGGTGGGTGGAATCAACACCTGTTCCAGGCCTTTCATTTTGGGTGTGTCTGCTTTTAAAACTACATTTTTTGTAGGCTCTCCTAATTTTTTATTTTTTTGGGTGTTGTTCATTTTTGAGTTTCAGAAATGGTATCAGCTTTTCCTGAAGAGCAGCAGGAAGAGATGGAAGAGGTGGAGGAGCTAGTAAAAAAGCGGAAGGAGAGTATCTTGTGGGTTTTTTCACTGTGGCGGAGGGAGAGAAAAAGGTCAATGCTCAGAACGTGACCTGCAGCATCTGCCAGAAAGTCCTCTCCAGAGGATCAGAGAAGAAGTACTCGTGTGGCACTTCTTCAATGAAGAAGCACCTAGAGACTATCCATCCTGTTTGTCCAGCACAATAGATAATGGATCGCCAGAAAAGAGAGCAAACTGACGGTGATGATGGTAGTCAACCATCTACTTCTGCAGGGGATGTATTGACCATTTCTCAACCTCTGATTGTTCCGGAATTGGCGGATGAAGGCATCCATTGTCGAAAGGGTTTAATAGTCTTTGGAGACCTGCTACAACTAACTCCTGTAAAAGACCAACTTGTATTCATAAGACTACTGCATACAGAAACATGGAATTCACTAGGAATTATTGGAAGTGTAAGCATTTGGGAAAACTTTCAATACTAAGAGTTAATCCAAAATATGCGCAAAGCATCAGATATGCATTATGGAGAGATACACTAAAGGATAGAAGAGTGGGAGTCCTCACAAAAGAGGGAAAGACACTATTACAAACCCGTCTCATCAAAAATGTGTTTTAAAGTAATGTTTTAGCTGCTGAAGTAATGTATAATTTTGTTAAGGAAGAGAAGTCTATTGTTTGCCTGATGCCAACTCTTGAGGAGTGAGGTAAATTCAATGAACAATTATTGCAACTGGAAAAAGAAGAGATGGTCGAAAATACAGCAAATGATAAAATGTAACATAAAGGAGTTACAGTGCTTCCTACAGAAAAACTACAATAGAAATTGGATAGTTTAGAAAAGACTGTGTCGAAAACTGCAGGATTAGAAGTTCAGTTACGTATCTGTAAAAATTGGCGTCTAATCTTATGTCGTAATTATAATGTTGAAGAAGGGTTGGTGAATGGTGCAATTGGTAAAGTTATGAAATGTGTTAATTATCCAGACAGAAATCATGTGAAATGCTAAGCCATAAAATGTGATGATATTGCTGAAATTAAGCAGATAGGTAGATGTGTTGTATGATTCCTTATTGTGAAAGACTTGTATGTCCTGCGAAAGTAGTTGCCAGTGTCTTTAGCGTATGTCTTAACTATTCACAAATCACATGGTTTAAGTGCAGATACAGGTCCTGTTAATATCAACAGTAGTGTATTTAAAGAATGAATGCCATGCGATGCTTGGTTGCAAATTAGAACCTTGTCTGGTGTATTTCTGATTGATTTTGATGAGTGCTGATGTGAGCTGTGTAACAGAGTATAATCGGTTAAGAGCTCAATATGCTCCTCGTTTTGGCCATTATTCTGTGGTTCAAAAAGCAATACTACATCCTAAGCGGAAAATATCAAAACAGTCTTTCAGAGTTGGATAGAAGGAAGAACAAAAGGAAAATCAGCAAGTAGGAGTGAAAAGAAAACTAGAGCATAATGAGGAAATACAAGGCTATCACTTTGATTATAAATCTGGAGTGAACAGTTATGCAAATGTATTGTTAAATGGACTATATCATTTGCCTAATTATCAACACTTCAAGCAGGAAGTGTAAGCAGCCATCCCGGAACTCATTTTAACCGAATCCCACAAAAAATTAAAAAAAGAAAAAGGGGCATGCTTGGGACACCTCAGACCAGCTCTCAGGAGTCTCTCTGTGTAGAACTTACAGAAAGTACCAGGAGAGCCTCATGGCCCCAAGGTCCTTCAGCATCCAAGAAGACTTCATTCCCCAACCAGCAGTGCACCAGGAGGCAGTTTATGATGTCATCTCGCTCAGTACTCAAATTGATAGTCTATCTACTGCACACAGCATGGTGTCGAAACAAACAGCACCAACTTGCACACAGTCAATTATTTTTTTGCAGGAGCCCCTGCACTGGTACTAACAGCATAGCCACTGCTGCACAGTCAGTGTCTTTGCAGGGCCATGTTTGCTCTGCCTTTATTAGATGGTGCAGGACCCTGCCCCATAGCAGAAGTACCAAGGGTCACCAAGACCCTTCATACCTCATCCCAAAAGGAGGCTCACAACTATCACATCCGTTCAGGGTTTTATTATTCCCATGTGGCTGGCTGTATTTGTAGTATAGTCCTGGCACACTCAAAAAGGCATACATGTATTTTTCTGGGACAATGCATATGACAAAAGATCAGTTTTGCAATACATGTGCAGTAAGATTGCATAGGAACAATAAGGATGTAAAATGGATTGCACAACTGTTAGTGGTCACTTTGGTAATATTGACATCCTCCTTAAACTCCAAAATAGTTTGCTCCTAAGAGCCTTTTGGTAATATTGCCTCTTGAGTGATTCACCTCCTATGCTTCCTCTGAACCAGTGGTGCTGGAACATTTTTTAGAATTGCAGATGCTGGCCAATAATGTAATCTCATTGAAGGTAAGGCCATACGTGGAGTCTGTCTTTCAAAACACAACAAATGCTGACAGAAGAAACGTATTTGAGTGGCTCCTTTCCTATTTTTTCTACTTCTGAACACTTTCAAATTTTATGAGGGTGCTACAGCACCTCCCACACCTCTTGTTCCAGCTCTGAACACATGCTCCATATTGCCATCTACTATTCTAATGATGATAAAGTTTGTTCGCTCTACAAAATCCCCTATGTGCTCCTGAGTTGCCTCTGAATTTCCCACCACATATTGCTTATCTAGCCAGACACCTTGGCTCACTATCTGTAAATGCATTCGGCTTATCTAAATCCTCACACATAGGTACAAGTATTGGATTTCTTCCTTGCACATACTACAAACCTAACAGACACCACTAGAATAAAATATATGCACTGTCTCTCCTGTAAATATCAGATATTCGTTTGTTATTAATGACTGCCTAATTACATTCAGTCTGACATTTTCATAATGTTCAGTACTGAGAGATTTTCATTAAGAAAATATTTGGCTGTGAACAAATCAATGTTTATCAATGATGTGATATGTCTTCCTTAACATCATGTGCTGGGCATCTTTTAATGCTCTCTGCCTAGGCAAATCACTGTCAAACAGTGCAGTAGATAACTACGAAATGGAAAAAGTCACTACAATAGTGCTTCTGTTGACACAATTTCAGACTAAATGAATCTCCTTAGAAAAAAGCATGCATAAAACAGACAGATTCTACATTTATGGATCTGCTGACAAAGAAGCAGGATTACGTACAGTCTTTCATACTCACACTGAAATTCATGCTAAATTCCACTGCTCCTACTTATTCCCTTTAATTCCCAACTTTCCTAGGTATCCTGACCTATATTCTTACAACATGCGCTCTTTCCATCATTCCTTTTCTCCTTATATCCACTCTCTCCATTCCTAACCTCCACTTATTCACAAAGGCCCTCATTATGAGAGACCGGTTTAATATGATATATGTGCTAAGTGCTGTTACTGGAAATATTGCTATTATGAGTTTTATGATTGTCTAAAGTGGATTTTTAGATAGGGTGGATGGTAGTCCATAAGTAATTATTAGGCCTGTAGTTCTGCATTACTGTTTGACATGGAATTACAGATAATAATGCAGTAACTTTTGCTCGCTTAGTTAAAAGTAGGCCTGGGAGGTGAACTTCGCTCCGTTCGCGGATTTTGTGGAGTTTTCTGCACTCCGCGGGGCTCGTGGAGTGCAGAAAACTCTGCTTCGCGATGTGCAGCGGAGTTTTTTCCCCACTCGCGAACCATTTGCGTACCATTCGCAGCAGCGGGTAGAATTTCTGTGCGAGCTGCAGTAATACAAGCACAAACTGCAGTTTGCACTGTACTCCGCCACTCGCGGAACTTCACAGAGTTTTTTTGTAACTTCGTGGAGTTCCGCTTAGCAAAACTCCACAAACTACGCCCAGGCCTAGTTAAAAGTAATTTGTGGTACAACAATTCTACCGCAAGAGCACATTTAGCGACTGCGAACGGCTGCTCATGCTCGCTATTCGTGTTTGCTGCATTTAGCGCTATTCTTTTTTTTCTTGTTTAAAATAAAAGAATTTAAGCTGAATTATTTGACTTCAAATTCAGATGGTCAATCAACATAATACATGAATATATACTCGTACTATAATTAAAGTGCTAATGCACTGTTTCTAATAGCAGGATACTTTACAGTAGATATAAAAATCCATATGTACACTACCCATCGATCAAAATTCAGAAGCGGCAAGAGTTAATTGATCTTATAATGGTGAAAATAGAATCAGATACTCAAAAATAGTCCCTAATATATCCATTTCACTTGGAATCCTTCAGCTGACAGTAGGTTGCTGATCTACGGGACAGCTTGGGCATGTCAGTTTCTCACGTTGTTGCTCTACTATTTAGTCTTCTCTTACAGCCTGGTAAGGTGCAGTCACCTTGCGCCATTAGCCCTGGGAGTACTCCTCCCCCCCATATTAGGTAAGGGTCCCCTTGACTCACTAGCCATGCTGTAGCAACAAGACCCCATTTTGCTGCGTGTGGCCACACAAGATCTGGCATGCTTGCACCACGCTTGGCATCACTTCCACTGATGCCGGCCATTAATAATGTGTTATTACTGCAAGTACCGGCATAGACCAGTTTTATGTGTATGTCAAGCGTACCTTGGGGCTCACATATTGGGCTCATACATACACTGCCTCAACTCCGATGAGGTTGGCTCCCAGGTCTGCCGACGGGGCAGCTGATATTTCCGCCGTTACCATGGCTGACATATGCGGTTTGTCCATCGTGCACTCCTGGTGAGTCACCACGCTGGGTCCTTGGGGCCGATGTTACTTTTAATCCAGTCTGTCTTGGAGCTTCGCTTTCACATAAATATGAATCAATGTTTGTTTGATATACAGTGCTGAGGCACACCATGAAGCCTCACTTACCCACCTGATATATATCTCCTCTGTTGTTTCTTCTCCTTTCCTAGGTTACGATCAGGAGCGGTTTAAACTATTTAGTTGTAGCCTAAATGGCAGGGTTCACAGTTTTTGGCCTGCCCTGATCGTTGCAGAGGGTCTCTACCCTCACATCACAAACTCACATGCACAACACATCATACACTATTCATTTGGTCCTGAAGAAGCACCACGGATCCCTGTGACCACATAGGTGCAAAACATGTCGAGCTGACCTTCTAGTTACCTAGGCACATTGCACCCTGAGAGGTAACACCTGAACCTACGGGTTCTTTAATTCTGACAAAGGTAGCATCACATTAAAGCACATTTTCTCTGGTTGCCTTTAGTCAGTTTTATTCTTTGCACACACTTTTCCACCTTTCACATAGGAACTCACGCCACACACCCTCATGCACCAGACGGCAGTTCTCAAAAGATCTCCGACAAAGTGACCCTTTGGGGGAACCGTAGGTCATTGCAGCGCCGGCCCGACAAGGAGCAACTGCCCAATGATGAAGCATGACATCCTTTGGGGTGTATGAGGGCAACAAGAGACAAAATCTGTTCTTCCCTCTTAGCAGTGGTTTCTAGACCTAGGATCCATAGCCCCCTTCTATTGCTTCTTTCTCTGTCCTTATTGAGTGAGCGACATTCTGCATCACTTCTCAGGAACAGTGTCCCTCGTCTTTGTCTTTGCATTTATTGGGCATACTGATCATCTCTAACATTCCAGATCAGTTCCTCTTCTGCGCTTGCTAACCTGCTATATAGAGCTTGTATCTAATCTTTTCTCATGTTTTGAAAATGTAGGTTAAAACGAAGGGTCTCCCCACTAACTCCTGCTTTTAGGGCATCCTAAACAACCTGTCAAGGCTGTGCCCCTATTAGTTGCTGGAAATTGATGTAGCCAGATTTTTTTATCATCTATATATAACTGCTCTGCTAGAAATTTCCTATCAAAAGTGCATATCCCCTGTGGTTTAGCAATACCCCCAAAGTGTACAATAAGGGTCAAAGGATTATTATCTGATATTACTCGAGGAGCGCTTTTCGTAATGCAAAATGCATCCATGCATACATTTTGGACACATGGGTGCATTTTGTGCTAAGAAAATTGTGCTAGATGTTGGGATTAAGTTGGGGGGAAATTATGCCTCAAGAGCACATTTAGCACTATTTCTTAGCACAAAATGCCTTCTTATGACCAGTTTGGCCATGAGGGTGTCATTTTGCAATAGAGAAAATAGTGGTAAATTCTAGGGGTAAGTTGGGTGAAAAATCGTACCCCAAGAGCACATTTAGCGAGCAGCTGCTTGCACTTCCTATTCACGCTCTGTTGTACTAGGCACTATTTGCATTCTTGTTTCCATTGTAGACGTGAGGATGCATTTTTGCTTTAAGAAATAGTGCTAAATGTAAATGTACTCTTCTCGTGTAGTTATGAGTAATCTCATGGAATTTCTAGGTAGTTTTGCATAATTACCCTTCTCTGAACTACGCAAGTTACCCCCACCCCTAGTAATAATGTTGCTATTCTTAATAGGTCCAGATCAGACAGGCTTTGTTTAAGATAATCTGTAAAACATTTGGAAATACAAAAACAGTAAAAAACTCAAAAACAAAAAACAACAATCCCTTTCCAATTGAGAAAACTAAAGAATATTTTATTGAACAAAATGACACAAAAATGACAATAATCCAAAGGGAGGGACCAGGGTTACGAAAGTTTAAATTAAAACAGCTTCAAAAAGTGCTAAGCGCCAACTACGGTCAGCTTGTTGCACTTGATTGGTACCTAGGTGCGATGTAAGGCCTACTGTAATGAATTGGTGGTCAGTTACAAATTGCTGCATATTTTACCTGCTGACTTAGTCTCTGAAATAGAAGTAATAACACAGGCTGCAGCTAAGAAAGGCGGGGAGTGGGAGAAATTCAAAATTTGCGTCCTAGGAACGTCCATCACCAGCAAGATACTTTTCGTGACTTCTCCCTGGGAAGATTTCTACAATCACATTTAGAAACTTTTTTGGGAGCTTAGATTCCTCCAGTGGAGGAATGCTGTATGTTGTTGCTGAACAGATCAACGGAAGGTCAGATAGGCTCTTTGCAACATCCCGCTGAAACGTATTTGCTTATGTGGGAATATACAAGAGGGAATAACCTGAATGTTTGGCCCAGCAGCAATGCACCTTCATCGGATTGATTTGACAAGTTTGTCCCAGTCCTCCAGAGGACTTTGGAGGCAAAAAGGTTCTAAGTGTGAGGTTTTTCATGATGTTAGGAGGAGTACACATTGACAAAGCCAAGGGTCCCAAGCTTGTAGGAACAGCAATTAGCAGCCAACAATCACTCCAGCAAAAGTCACCAGCAGGATCCAGTGCATGTCCAGATGGAAATGGTCAGTTGGGCTCTTCAAGAAAATGGGCTTCTAGCAGCTCTTTTTGTCCCTGTAGCTCAGCAGTAGGTCAGCCAACATACCCTTGGAGTCCACTACTTTGTTCTGGGTACAAGTGGAAGCAGGCCCAGACTTTTAAGTCTCCTCACAGGTCTAAACAGCAGGTGTAGTCCTTCTTCTGTCTTCTATAGGTCCAGTAGTTTTCTGAAGAGGGAGCCAAAGGATGCTACAAAGCAGTTTCTATGTTCCATACTGCAACTAATCCCACTGTGCCCATTACTACTTAAATCCAACATGGCAGAACCTTTCTTCCCCTTTGCAGAGCTTCTGTGCACACTTAAGAAGTGTGGCCTGGGAAATGACCAATCCCCCCTCTGTGATCAATCAAAACTGTTCGGAGGACAGGCTCTCTCCCACTGTGATTAGTGTCTGGATGACCATAGGGCAAATGGAAGGGGTAAGCCCAGGTGTTAGCGACATCTGCCTTTGACAGGGTAGGCCCCTTTGCAATTAACTAAGTTCATGGGCATTGCCCAGGTGAGAACCTGTCAGAGGAATAGAACACCTTCCAGTCCATATTCCCAAGGCCATTGTCAGCTCTGAGAGCAAGTTGACACCACAACAAAAGGGCTGTTCAGCTCTTGGGTGACATTTGGAAGCTCATACAAATGGGCTTCTAGACCCCTTAGGCAGGTAAAGGTGGGCATTTTAACAGTCATTTTTTGTACAATCTCTATTAGAAATCCAACTTTACTAGTCAATTAGCTAAAAATACAATTGGTAGCTGTTTCCTAAGTGGAGATAACATTAATTTATTAGAATATTGTATCTCAATGCTTTTCTTTGGAACAGCTAACACTCCGACAATGAAAATAGCTTTTGGGCCTTGTCACTGTAATGACATGCTTTATATTAAACTTCTACACATCCTACATTTAAATACCATGCTCCCTGCCTTATTGGGCATTACGACCTACTTAGGTATGACTTACTAAAGTTTAAAAAGAAGGGTTTGGGGCTGTCGAAAGGTTGAAATTGCAGTTAAAAATCTGCCCAGACAGGCTACAATATTAGGCTGCAGTCATGTTTTGCATTTTCACTCTAATGGTGTCACACTTAGGGGCTGATTACGATGCCATTAGAAAGGGCCCCAGACGGGATTCGGTATTGTTAAATTCGATTCGGAACCCATACCATGCTCCCTGCCTTATTGGGCATTAAGACCTACTTAGGTATGACTTACTAAAGTTTAAAAAGAAGGGTTTTGGGCTGTCGAAAGGTTGAAATTGCAGTTAAAAATCTGCCCAGACAGGCTACAATATTAGGCTGCAGTCATGTTTTGCATTTTCACTCTAATGGTGTCACACTTAGGGGCTGATTACGATGCCATTAGAAAGGGCCCCAGACGGGATTTGGTATTGTTAAATTCGATTCGGAACCCTTGTATCCGACCGAATCAGTCACCCTTTCGGTAGACCGAGTACATTGCAAGGAAACCGTCTGGGCTGTCCAAATCGGTTCCGAATGTGATTCAGGCAGCCTGAGTCGTTCTGTGTCGAATCATACAGCCCAATAGAGACAGTTTCCGAACGAGCGAGTACGATGACCGATTCGCCCAGCCGTTCCAACTTGGTTTGAGCGAGACAAAGCGGCTTTGGGGGCCCTTTGCAGGCCCCCAATAACGTGGCGGTGACCCACTGTGGCCCGTGGAGGTAGCCAAGTGACCCCTCTTCTCAACCATGTACAATATGGCAGGTGCCATGGGGTACCCTTAACAGGGTGCAAGGGTTTCTCCAACCACCCATTTTTTCAATGGGAGCCTGTGTTCATGTTCGGTACACAGGTTCTCATTGCAGTCAATGGGAATCTGACCAAACCGAGTCTGTAAGCATCCGGAGACATTGTAATCGGTCATTAGGACACCCCAAATGCGAATCGTTAGGAAAGCATACCTAACCCGAATCATTGGGAATACTTTCCTAACAACATCTTAATCGGCCCCTTAGTGCAGCAATCCACTAGTGACATTTATCTTACAGGCCCTAGGCTCACTTTGTACCATATACTAAGGACTTACACGTAAGTTGAACGTGCCATTCAAGAGAAGAGCCAATTTCAATATGTGTCAGGGTTCAGAGCATATATACTAGGGCCTAGTTAGCAGAGTCCAAGTGCACAGAGTCTAATAACCAGCAGCAGCAGTCCAAATAAAATTGGGGGTGATCATACTAAAAGAGACATTTTCCTACAATGATATATACCTGCTAATGTTTGTTGAGTGAAAATGGTCTACCAGACCGTGCACATTTGATTACAAATGTTATTCACCAAATGAACATGATTGGGCGGGGTTTATCACACTTGATATATTCCAACTTAGAGAATTCCAATTTTATCTGGTGAGATAAATATCATGCCATTTCCATTGCTACTTACAAAGAGGGCCGACGTCTACATTTTTCTCTTAATTCCTCTTTATATTTCCTCTACACATGCTGTTTCTGACTTCCACTAGCATTCTCTTGAATTCCCCCTTCTCTGTCCACATACCATATCCCTCACTAGGAATGTAAAGAGTCACCAAAGAGTACAAGGGAATTAAGAGTATTGCAAAGAATAAATACTACAAACTATTATATTTATCTGGGAAGAGGAAAACAGAATATAAGAGGCTGATCACATATATTTGTTCAATAATGTAAATATTGTATTTTGTAGGTGAGAGTCAAAAAAGAGAATAATGCTTAAGAGAAGCAACAGAGATCAAAAAATTTGCATTTTAGCACTTGCACTTCAAATTCACCTAAGCAGCATGAACCTTCCATTCTAATTATCAGATTGATTAAAGTAAAACAATTGCTACGTTTTCCATGGGAACGCTTACTTAAAAAGTGTGAGGTGCTTGATGACCTGTGATGAAAGTCACTTGGTTTTAATTAAGAAGTAACGTAATGGAAAGGTTTTGGGTCTGATTGAGCAAAGAAGTAATCAGTGAAAAGGCACACCAATGATCATTAGTCCAAGAAGAAAAAAAGGCACATTTAAAAGTAACATGATAAGAGCATGGGCAAAGGCAGAAGGAATTAATGTTAGTCAAACTAATAGAACCCACTCAAATAGAGCAAATACAACAAAGTTGCCTACACAATTAGTAACGCAAGTCTTTGACAATAACAGCCTAAAAAACAGAGGATTCTTGCAAAAATGGAAGTAGAGCACAGATATTGGCTCAAAAGACACAACCTAAAAGCAATGTCTGTAGTATAAAAATCTGCACACGCAAAGTTACTGTTTAGTAAAAGATTAAAAATAACTTGTTCTTATAGAGTCCTTCATACTACACTTCTGCAGTGCCAATGTAAATAACAAAAGTTACTATTACTAAATTGAATTATACTTAATTTACTTATCAGATCATGGAGGGATGGAACACAGTATTGACCTTGCTTTAATTCGAAATTGTGAAGAGGCACATGTTAGATATTTGCAGCAGCAGGCATTCAACTCACTGAGATATCCTGCTAGCCATTACAAAATTCACAACTAGTGAGTAAACTTTAGATCCTTGAGTGTCCAGGGACCAAACATTTGATAGAATTTCCGCCCTTGATCCCGATGGAATACTAGTTATAGCCAGTCCAGAAAAACTCTGGAAATTGTTCAACCAGGTTTTTAATTAACTCTAGCATTTCTTTGATAGTGACCCATGAAAGCCAGAAAAAAGGTTAATCCTTTGAATTGGCAGGATTCTAACTCAAATTTAACGCTCCTTGTTTTTCCTCCTGAAGTGACCTAAATCACATACAGTATTCTATCAATCAATCAATCAATAATTTGTCAAGTGCACTACTTACCCGTGAGAGTCACAAGGCGCTGAGGGGAGGGGGAGTGCTGCTACTGTTCGAAAAGCCAGGTCTTGAGGAGTCAGCGGAAGGTCAGTAGGTCTTTGGTCTGCCAGAGGTGGATGGGGAGGGTGTTCCATGCCTTGGCGGCGAGGTGGGAGAATGATCTGCTGCCGGCGGTCACTCTTTGGATACGGGGGACAGTGGTGAGGGCGTGGTCGGTGGAGCGGAGCTGGCGGGTGTAGAAACTGAGTCGGTTGTTGAGGTACGCTGGTCTGGTGTTGTGGAGTGCCTTGTGTGCATGGGTGAAAAGCTTGAAGGTTATCCTCTTGTTGACGGGGAGCCAGTGCAGGTCTCTCAGGTGGGGTGTGATATGGCTGCGGCGAAGGATGTCGAGGATCAGGCGTGCGGAGACGTTCTGGACGCGTTGGAGCCGTTTCAGGAGTTTGGCTGAGGCTCCTGCGTAGAGGGCGTTTCCGTAGTCCAGCCTACTGCCAACGAGCGCCTGGGTGACCGTTCTTCTCGTTTCGGTGGGGATCCACTTGTAGATCCAGCGGAGCATGCAGAGGGTGTTGAAGTAGGAGGAAGAGACGGCGTTGACCTGCTTCGTCATGGAGAGGGTCGAGTCGAGGATGACCCCCAGGTTGCGTGCGTGGTTGGTGGGCGTTGGAGCAGTTCCTAGTGCGGTCAGCCACCAGCAGTCGTCCCAGGCCGAGGGCGCGGATCCAAGGATGAAGACCTCTGTCTTGTCCGAGTTCAGCTTCAGTCGGCTGTTTCTCATCCATTCGGCGACGGCCTTCATTCCTTCATGGAGGTTGGTTTTGGCGGTCAGGGGGTCTCTGAAGAGGGAGAGGATCAGCTGGGTGTCATAGGCATAGGAGATCATGTTGAGGTCGTGCAGTTGGGTGACGTGGGTGAGCGGTGCCATGTAGATGTTGAGGGATGAGCCCTGGGGTACGCTGCAGATGATCTCGATGGCTTCGGAGCGGAAAGGGGGGAGGCGGACACTCTGTGTTCTGCCGGAGAGAAAGGAGGTGGTCCAGTCCAGGGCCTTCTTTTGGATCCTGGCGTCGTGGAGGCGTGTTTGTAGTGTGCGGTGGCAGACCATGTCGAAGGCGGCTGACAGGTCCATGAGGATGAGGGCCACGGTTTCTCTGTTGTCTAGCAGGGTCCTGATGTCGTCAGTGGCGGCGATGAAGGCAGTTTCAGTGCTGTGGTTGCTGCGGAACCCGGAGTGGGACGGGTCTAGGATGCTGTTCCCCTCAAGGAATCTGGTCAGTTGTTTGATGACGGCCTTCACGATGACCTTTGCTGGGTACGGGAGCAGGGAGATGGGTCGGAAGTTCTTGAGGTCCTTGGGTTTCTTGAGTAAGGCGTTGATCTCGGCGTGCTTCCAGCTCTCCTGGAAGGTTGCTGTCTCGAAGGAGATGTTGATGGCTTTCCGGAGATGGGGTGCGATGGTGGTGCTGGCTTTGTTGAAGATGTGGTGTGGGCATGGGTCTAACAGGGATCCAGAGTGGACAGAGTTCATGATCTTGATGGTGTCGTCATTAATGTTGGTCCAGGAGATCAGGCAGTTGGTGCGGGTGGTGGTCGTGGGGGCGGGGGTCTCGGTGGTTGCCAGGGCGGTCGCGGTGTTGAAGCTGTCGAGGATGTCTGCGATCTTGCGGTGGAACAAGGTGGCCAGCAAGTCGCACAGGTCTTGTGAAGGTGGGATGTCGTTGGTGTTGAAGCTGGGGTTGGAGAGTTCCTTCACGATGTTGTAGAGCTCTTTGCTGTTGTGTGCATTGTTGTCTACGCGGTCTTTGAAGGAAGCCCGTTAATTTTAAATAAAAAATAAATAAAAGATGTACTAAACTTGAGGGTTAGAGCAGGATGTATCGATATAATTATGACTACTATACACATATACTGAAAATGGAATGTAATATAGCAGCAGCACAAGGCAAAATTTACACTCCACCACTGAAAGCACGTATCAGCCAAAACATGGTGGATTTTCATGATAGCAATGTAGCTCATGGGGTAAATGAAGAACAAACATTTTAACACAAATGTACATAAAAGAGAGGCTTTGATCAACATGGCAAGATATTACAATACTCAGTCAGTTAAGTATTTAACAAATAAAACTGGATCTGATTGATACATATAGATGTGTAAGGGAAGATGAAACCTAGGTTCTTATTTAAGTTCTGGCAGATGAGGTAATCCATACTGTTGTATGCTTCCTTTGTAGTTTGAATGCCAGGAGAAACTTACTGTAGATATTCGAAATGACACACACAAACCAATGGTTCATTGTCAACAGATGCTTTCATGATATTTGGTGCTCTCTCACCGCACCACTAAATGATATGCTTCTTTTTAGTCACACTGGGTTAAAATCATTTCTTTTTTTTCATTATGGTGGTGTGTTTTTATCCTATTGTGCACTGCAATTGAGCTTTAAAACCATCACTAGCAATTCCAATAGGTCTGATTTTTTTGTTAGTGAAGATGTTTGGTAATGGCGCCCATTTTTTCAATTTTAAATAAACTCTGATATCCCCATTGCCCTTGCTTGTAGAGCCCTTGAAAATATTCAGATTGTCAAAATACATCTCTCTACTTTCATCCTTTATATATGCCTTGATCAATGACTACCTTCACTCATTACATTCTGTGCAGCACCTGGAAAAAGTGTTCACATTATTTACTACTAAACAAAGACCATTATCAATTCTCTGATCTTAACAAGCTTGTGTACTGGAACTGGCTTCCTGTACTATCCACACTTAGCCTATCCCCCAGGAGTGTTTTGCTTAGATTAAACTTTGTACCACCCTGTCAGGTGGCGAGAACCGGCAACGCGCTGCTCGCGCACCTCACGCGCCCGTCACAACAAACGGCCTCTATGGGAACTCCATTTCCCAGACCTCCCGGCAGATCACGCCCCACGTGACCGGCGCCGGGCACGACAAGGGATAAAGCCGCTCCCGAACAACGAGCGGTGCCGATGATTCCTGCCAGCTTCGCACACCCTTATGTGGACGCCTTGCTCCTGTCCGTTATCCTCGACCCCGCCCTCACCGTTGCATCCAGGAACCCTGTGCCCCAGCTAGGGGAACCTTGTACACCGCCCCGACGCGAGGGAGACTCCAAGGAGAACGCAGCCCACAGTGAGTCCTTCTCCAGCGGAAACCCCAGGCGCTCCTCTGCCCACGCCTGGCTGGGTCCAGAGTAGAAGCGCGAAGGTGAAAACCTCGCCGATCACCCCCGACGCTAGAAGGACGCCCCAGAGACCTCCGCATTCAACACTCCAGACTCCCAGAAGAACCTCCGGCGCTCCTCTGCCCACGGAGCCCCGGGTCCAGAGTCTCAGCGCGAACACGAGCGCTCCTCTGCCCACGGAGGTCCGGGTTCAGAGTAGCAGCGCGAACAGGGGCGCTCCTCTACCCAAGGAGTTCCGGGCTTAGAGTCGCAGCGCCCGCTTGGTTCACAGCCCTTCGAGACCGTGAGTACTACTGTCTTTGCCTTCAGGGAGGCGTCTTCCGTTTGTTTCCTTTATTGACCCTGATTCGCGCTCTGGAGCATTAAGCACTGAGTTTGAGGTGCTGACCTTTGCTCCCAGAGGGGTCGCGCTACCTCGACCAACTGAACCTGCCACTTAGGCCAGCCCTGGACCTAAGGCCGTAAGCCAGTGCCATTGCTTAACTAGGCTACTCGCCTTCTCAGGCTGGGGGGGCCTTCATCCATAGGGCGGGGAAGGTAGCAGGTGAGAGTACAACAAAGCGAATGGTGGGGAGGTAAACGGGGGAGGTCACGAATAACGTGTTGTTAATGGTGTGCTTGTCTCATTCCAGATCCCTCTCCCTGCTGCTCCTTCCCTTCCTTCCCTCACCCACCTGTCTCCTTAGTCCGAGTGTATCACACGTTCTCCGGACTGGGGACGGATGGGAGGTGGACCCCATTAAAGCATCAGCGTCATCCTGAGGAGAGGATTCCCGTCCGCCGTGACAGAATCATCGGCCCACGGATTAACGCTCCTCCCGATTGCGCTGACCTAGGGGATGGCCACCTTAGAGGACGTGCTGGCAGCCCTGGCCGTTGTCCAGGGAGAGCTGGCTGCGTCCCGTCAGGAAACTGCGGCATTACACTCCCGGATGGACCGGTTCCAAAGGAATCCCTTTGACGCCGGGCTCATCGGGCCTGCCCCAGCGGCCCAAGTAGTGGTTGAGATGCCTGCGCACGTTCCCCTGGCCCCTCCCGAGCGGTTCCATGGGGACATACAGAAGGTGCAGGTCTTCATGACGCAAATACTTTTACACTTCCACTGCAAACCCAAGCTGTTCACTACCAACCAGTCCAGTTTGGCGTTCCTCATTTCCTACCTAACCGGAGATGCGGCTCAATGGGCGGTCCCTATCGTTAGGAGGGACGACGCCCTGCTCTATGATTGGGATACGTTCCGCGAGGAGTTCGAAAAGACCTTCGATCGACGAGCCGACACCTTCTCCGCGGACCGCGATCTTCTCGACCTCAAACAAAATAGTTCCGATTTCCTAGGGTATCTCAACAGTTTCCGGAGACTGGTGGCCGAAACGGACTGGCCAGAGTCGAAACAATCGGCTATCTTCTATAGGGGTTTGACGGAGGAACTGAAGGATGTCATCGCCCAAGTGGACCCGCAAGCCTGCACTTGTGCCGCGATGGTGGAACTTGCCTCGCGGTTGGAATACCGCCTCCGAGAGAGAAAAGGGGACCACCGGAGAAGGGACAGACCCCCTCCAGCATCCGATCTGATGCGAGCACCAGAGCACGGATCAGCTCGGCCCGAGCCCATGGACATAGGGGTGGTAAGAGCGTCCCTAACGCTGAGCGAGAGAGACTACCACAGAAAGCAGGGCCTCTGCCTGTACTGTGGCAAAAAAGGCCACTATCTCCGAGAATGCCCCGTGCGGCCCAAGGTCGGGAGGCCTCGTGCTGGGCAAGCCGCAGCAGTAACAGGAGATGGGGAGACGGGAAACGCGCGGGCTTGAAGGACCACGAAGGGATGCCTTCAAGCTACCACTCCATCCCTTCTGTAGAGGCCGACGCGGAGGCAAAACCGGATCACTTCTTCCTTACGCTCCAAGTGGAGATAGACCACACCATCCGGTCCATACGAGCTATGATAGATTCCGGAGCCACAGGCTGCTTTTTGGACGGAGCAGAAGCCCAGAGGTTGGGAGTCACTCTTCTAACCAAACATACGCCTGAACTCGTCTACGCGGTAGACGGCAAGGAGTTGGACTCAGGGCCCATCCGCTACGTCACGCCGGCCCTCTGGATGACCATAGGCGAAACCCACGGCGAATGGCTGGCCTTGAACATTATCACCGCTCCCCGGTGCAAGCTCATATTGGGGCTATCCTGGTTGAGAAAACACAAACCAACCATAGGGTGGTCCGCGAATACCTAATCCTTTCGATCCACCTTTTGCCAACAACATTGCATGGTGGCCGAGTCGTCGCCAGTCCCTCCGATGACCCCTCCGCAACGCATCGCCACAGCAGCGGAGAAAGAAGTGGTTCTTCCGGCCTGGTATAGACCCTACTCGGATGTCTTCGACAAACAGAAGGCCGAGGAGTTGCCACCCCATCGGGCCTACGACTGCCGCATCGACCTGGAACCTGGAGCAGTCATCCCTTGTTGCCGTGTTTATTCTCTCACGGTCTCCGAAACAAAACACCTCCGAGAGTACCTGGACACGTACCTCGCGTTGGGATTCATACGCCCCTCCCGGTCGCCCGCGGCCTCTCCACTCTTCTTCATCCCGAAAGCCAACGGCGAGTTGCGCTGCTGCATTGACTATCGCGCGCTCAACGCAGTAACGATCAAGAACCAGTACCCCTTGCCGTTGATCCCGGTACTACTCGAACAGGTCCGGGAGGCGACCTTGTACACCAAGCTGGACCTGCGAGGGGCGTACCACCTAGTTCGGATGAGAGAGGGGGATGAATGGAAGACGGCCTTCAAGACGCGGTATGGGTTGTTCGAATACCTTGTTATGCCCTTCGGACTCTGCAACGCCCCGGCCGCCTTCCAGTTCTTCCTCAACGAGGCCCTGAGGGACTTCCTGGACAAGTTCATCATAGTATATATCGACGACATCCTCATCTTTTCGTCCACCCCGAAGGAACACGTCGTCCACGTGAGACAACGGAATGGAGGGTCCAGCGCGCAGCGTTGGCGCGCAGCGGTCGCGCCGTGGGCGTGCTGGAGGTGCGCCAGAGGTAAGCCCGTTTGCGCCCGTTCGCGCTAAGGGCGCGCTGGCGGCTGAGATAGTGGAGCCACCCCTATTTAGGTGCATAACATATACAAAAGAGGATCTTTGTGCTTTGAATCCTGCCGACTTGGCACAATGTCAGCTCATTACTGCCATCAACAGCCCTCAGTCTTTGACTTGTGGTCTGCTGAATGTGAGATCTTTGGGTAGGCATCATGTAGAGATCGCACTTCTTATAGAACAATATGATCTAGACGCCTTGTTCATGACTGAAACATGGACAAGGCTAGATAGTGGAGTAGAACTGGGTCAGGCCTGTCCCCCAGGATATAAGATTAGACATAGCCCACGTATTGGTGCCAGAGGAGGAGGTGTAGGGGTGATCTATAGAGAGTCATTGGACTTTTCCCTGCTAGAAATTAAGAAAATCAGGGACCATGAATTGATGGGTTTTTCATTGAAAGGACAGGGGGGGGTGCTTTTTACTGTTCTTTTGTGCTATAGACCCCCTGCTGGTGCTATGTCGGCTGTGTCCGAACTTATACACCTGATTTATGATCTATCTAATTCTCATGCCAGACTAATAGTGCTGGGGGATTTCAATCTATGGCCAGGTGGACCAACAGATTCAGCTTATTCATGCCTTACCCAGGCATGTAGTAATATCAATCTGGAGCAGTTGGTGGCCTCGCAAACCCATCAGAAGGGCCATGTCCTGGACCTGATCTATGCCAATTCTGGTAAGGTAAGGGTGGGAAATATTCTACCGCAATGTTGGACGGACCATGCCCTAGTTCTTTTCTCGGCCGATCTTCCGGAAAATCACCTAAAGTGTAGTAGCATGGGAAATACTAAGATCGGTAGACAATGGTCAAGGCTCTTGAGGAGTGAACCTCTTCCTAGTTTGCTCTTGAATACCTTTCACCTGGATGAGAATGTGGAGCAAAGCTATAACATCTTTAGTCAGCGTATTACGGCGTCTCTAGATAAGCTGGCCCCATTAAGAAAGATACGAGACAGGAAAAGAGTTGCCATGCCTTGGTTTTCGAGAGAGCTTCTCCAACTAAAACTTCAGTGCAAACGGGCAGAGAGAAGATGGAGGAAACATTATCTGGCATCGGATCTGATACTTTTTAGGCGTGAGTTGGCAGCCTATAAGCTCCAGATCAAGGGCGCAAAAGCAAGGTTTCTTGAGGAGACTTTGCTGTCAGCCTCCAATAAAGCTCAGGCCTTATTTAAAATTGTCAATGAGTTGTCTCGACCGGCTAGTGCGTCTATCGCCATTCCTGCCTCTCAGTCACTCTGTGATTCATTGGCTACGGCCTTCGAAGACAAGATTGCGACCATCCTGAGCAAAATGAGTCCTAATATCTCAGTGACTGCTCCCATGCCTACACTTGAGGCGGAGGATGGAAGAGTAAGGTTGGATAGTTTTCCATCCCCTTAATTTACAGAATTTGTGGCGTTAGCTAATAGTGTGTCTTCTGGTTCTCCTCTAGACGTCCTTCCGCACAAGTTCTGGAAGGTGTTTGGGCAGGAGTTGTTTCCTCCTCTCCACGCAATCTGCTGTCTATCTCTAGGCTCTGCCCAGGTCCCGGACAGCTGGAAGCTTGCGGTAGTCTCTCCGCTGCTGAAGAAGGAATCACTGGACCCCTTATCTCCCGCTAATTACAGACCTATCTCATTGCTTCCGTTCCCGATTAAGATCTTGGAGAAATTGGTCACAAGACATCTGTCCAATTTCCTGGAAGCTAATGATTGTCTGGATGCAGCGCAGTTTGGGTTCAGACCAGCCCATGGAACCGAATCAGCTTTGGTGTCCGTTTTGAGCAACCTTTGTTCGCGTGCCGATCATGGTCAGGCAGCCTTTTTAGTGCTGCTTGACATGTCGGCAGCGTTCGACACGGTCAACCATGCCATCTTGACCAGGAGGTTAGAGGAGGCCGGGGTGATGGGTCTGGCCCGAGATTGGCTTGTTTCATACCTGGCCAATAGACACCAGGTGATTGTCCTGCCTCCCTTCAAGTCTACCATCAGAAGGGTAGGGCAGGGCGTACCCCAGGGATCAGCCATCAGCCCCATTCTTTTTAATCTTTACCTCCGCCCCCTGGTCAAATTAATTAAATCTTTTGGCATAACGGTCACCAATCATGCTGATGACACCCAACTTGTCTTCTCCTTTGAGGGGGAGAAAGCGGTTTCATTGGAGACCTTTCATCACTGTATGGTCTCCACGGCAACATGGCTGAGTAACAACTCATTGCAATTTAACAGCTCCAAGACGGAGGTGTTGCATTGTTCAGTGGATCGTGTCCCACGTTCTCTACCACAAGACTTCTGGCCTTCCTCCGTTCAAGGCACGGTAGCAGCAGCAAGCTCGGTTCGCAATCTGGGTGTGACTATGGAACCCACTCTTCAACTTGTGGGTTTCATTGACAAAACAGTGTTTTTCTGTATGGGGCTTCTACTTACCTTACGGAAGATTCTCCCTCTGCTCCCTGCCCATGCCAGACCAGAAGTAGTGCGCAGTATCATTCTTAGTAGACTTGACTACTGCAATGCACTACTTCTGGGGGCTCCCATCACGGCATTGGGCAAACTTCAACGGGTCCAGAATTTCGCTGCCAAGCTAGCACTCTCTCGCCGACGGTCTGACTCGTCATCTGCAGCCCTTAAAGATTTGCATTGGTTGCCTATTCCCCAGCGGGTTGAATTTAAAGCTTTGTGTTTGGTCTTCCGGGCCTTACATGGTTTGGGACCACTTCCTTTACAGGAGATGTTCACTTGGTACAGCCCTACCAGATCTCTCCGCTCTGCTTCAGCTAGTTTGGTAACGGTCCCCAAAATCCGGAGGAAGCAGATGGGGGGACGCTCTTTTGTCTACATGGAATCTAAGTTGTGGAACAATCTCCCACTGCCGCTCAGATGCTCTGGAGACCTTCTATCCTTTAAAAAAAAACTGAAAACTCATCTGTTTCCTAGGATAGAGTAGCCTGCCGCTGTTAGCACTAACTTTTCTACAGGATTAGTCGGATCACAGCGCCGGGATGCCCGTTGGGTGATTGGAGCGCTTTATAAATATGCTATACATACATACATACATACATACATACAAGTCTTGCAAGCCCTACGGGAACATCGCTTGTACTGTAAGCTCACCAAATGTGAGTTCCACGTGACTACGGTGGAATTCCTGGGCGTTCTTCTAACCCCAGCCGGCCAGTTCATGTCGGACCGTAAGGTGCAAGCCGTGGTGAAGTGGCCTCCACCCCGAACCGTCAAAGATGTTCAAAGTTTCCTCGGTTTCTCTAACTTCTACCGGCGGTTCATCCACCACTTCTCCCACTTGGTGGCCCCGCTCACACGATTGACCCGAAAAGAAGTTCCGTTTTCCTGGGGTCCCGAGACACAGAAAGCGTTCGAACATCTCAAAACAGCCTTCACCACTGCCCCTGTCCTACGCCACGCGAAACCAGAGCTCCCGTTCATCGTAGAGGCAGACGCCTCTGACATCGCAGTAGGGGCGGTTCTATCCCAGCGGCATCCCGACACCGGCCAGCTCCATCCCGTGGCCTACCTGTCCAGAAAACTGAACCCCGCCGAAAAGAACTACACCATCGCCGAGAAAGAGCTGCTGGCCATACGGGAAGCCTTCCTGGAATGGAGACACTGGCTGATGGGAGCCCAACACCAAGTGACAGTCTACACCGACCACCGCAACCTCCAGTTCTTGAGGTCTGCCCGACATCTCACTCCCAGACAACAACGGTGGATGCTATTCTTTGCCGAGTACCACTTCCTCGTCACGTTCCGACCTGGAACACGGAACCAAAAGGCGGACGCCTTGTCCCGACAGGGGATGGCCGGTCTTCCTCCAACCGACCCTGAACGCTCTATTGTAGCCCCCGATAACGTGGTGGGAAGAACGGAAACAGAATCGTTCTTAGACGGAGTAAAACGAGGCATCAAAATGTTCGCTTGGTCGTCCTGGTTGCGCAGCCACAGGGAGTGGCGAAATCATCAAGGCCTCCCGATGAGCGGATCCCGGGTTCTGGTCCCCTCTCTCCACCTCCGAAGACTCGTGTTCGGCTGGTGTCATGAAGCCCCTAGCGCCGGACATATGGGGGGCACCAAGACTCTAGAAAAGGTCCTGCGACAGTTCTGGTGGCCGTCGGTCCGGCCGGATGTCTTGCGCTGGGTCAAGAACTGCTCCATATGCGCACAGATGAAGACCGACCACAGCAAAAAACAAGGTCTCCTGCTTCCTCTATCAACCCCTACGGATCCGTGGGAAAAGATCTCCGTCGACTTTATAGTCGGACTTCCGAAAGACCAAAACTGCACGGCTATCGTGGTCGTCATCGATTACCTCACCAAGATGGGGCATTTCATAGCGTGCAAGCAGGTACCCATGGCGGGAGCCTTGGCCCGACTCATGTTAAGAGACATCGTAAGGCTACACGGCCTGCCCCGGGAGATCGTGTCGGACAGAGGGTCCCAATTCACCGCCCGCTTTTGGAAGGTCTGGTGCACCGAGTTGGGCATTCAATCATCCCTGTCCACAAGCTTCCACCCCCAGTCTGATGGACAAACAGAGCGCCTCAACCAAACCCTGAAGCAGTATCTCCGTTGCTATGTGGACAAAGCCTCTGAGGCCTGGGTGGACTGGCTATGGGTAGCGGAGATAGCATATAATAACACCATCCATGCATCCACGCAACACACGCCCTTCTACCACTCTTCTGGGTTTCACCCTCGTTTCACCCCTTTTTTGCTCCCGCACTCTCGCGTCGCTCTGCCTGATCTCCAAACCCGGCTTACACTGATACGCTCGACCCTCTCTGCTGCCCGCGAGAACCTTCGCCGTGCGAAAGAGAGGTACAAAACATAGGGGGATAAGCACCGCCGACCCAATCCCGTGTATCACAAAGGGTACAAAGTCTGGTTGTCCACGCGAAACCTCACCTTCAAGAAACCCAGTGTGTTCAACCCCAAGTTCATAGGTCCCTATTCGGTGGTCCGTCACGTTAACCCCGCGGCGGTGCGACTCCGCCTCCCAGAGCACATGCGCATACACCCCGTGTTCCACGTCTCTTTGCTCAAACCCTCGCATTGTCCTGTGAAGAGAGTCCCTTCTCCTGTATGGGTACAACAGGAGCGGGAGTACGAGGTGGAGAGGGTGCTTGATTCCAAGCTGGTGAGGGGCCAGGTGTGGTATCTCTTGGCGTGGAAGGGGTATGGGCCGGAGGAACATTCTTGGGAACCAGCTGCAGCGATCCGCGCTTCCCGCCTGGTGGCCGCTTTTCACCGCCGCTGCCCCGGCAAACCCGGTGCTGCTCTCAGCGCTAGTGCCAGAGGGGAGAGGGGTGTACTGTCAGGTGGCGAGACCCGGCAACGCGCTGCTCGCGCACCTCACGCGCCCGTCACAACAAACGGCCTCTATGGGAACTCCATTTCCCAGACCTCCCGGCGGATCACGCCCCATGTGACCGGCGCCGGGCGCTACAAGGGATAAAGACGCTCCCGAACAACGAGCGGTGCCGATGATTCCTGCCAGCTCCGCACACCCTTATGCGGACGCCTTGCTCCTGTCCGGTATCCTTGACCCTGCCCTCACCGTTGCATCCAGGAACCCTGTGCCCCAGCTAGGGGAACCTTGTACACTGCCCCGACACGAGGGAGACTCCAAGGAGAACGCAGCCCACAGCGAGTCCTTCTCCAGCGGAAACCCCAGGCGCTCCTCTGCCCACACCTGGCTGGGTCCAGAGTAGAAGCGCGAAGGTGAAAACCTCGCCGATCACCCCCGACGCTAGAACGACGCCCCAGAGACCTCCGCATTCAACACTCCAGACTCCCAGAAGGACCTCCGGCACTCCTCTGCCCACGGAGCCCCGGGTCCAGAGTCGCAGCGCGAACACGAGCGCTCCTCTGCCCACGGAGTTCCGGGTTCAGAGTAGCAGCGCGAACAGGGGCGCTCCTCTGCCCAAGGAGTTCCGGGCTTAGAGTCACAGCGCCCGCTTGGTTCACAGCCCTTCGAGACCGTGAGTACTACTGTCTTTGCCTTCAGGGAGGCGTCTTCCGTTTGTTTCCTTTATTGACCCTGATTCGCGCTCTGGAGCATTAAGCACTGAGTTTGAAGTGCTGACCTTTGCTCCCAGAGGGGTCGCGCTACCTCGACCAACTGAACCTGCCACTAAGGCCAGCCCTGGACCTAAGGCCGTAAGCCAGTGCCATTGCTTAACTAGGCTACTCTCCTTCTCAGGCTGGGGGGGCCTTCCTCCATAGGGCGGGGAAGGTAGCAGGTGAGAGTACAACAAAGCGAATGGTGGGGAGGTAAACGGGGGAGGTCACGAATAACGTGTTGTTAATGGTGTGCTTGTCTCATTCCAGATCCCTCTCCCTGCTGCTCCTTCCCTTCCTTCCCTCACCCACCTGTCTCCTTAGTCCGTGTGTATCACACGTTCTCCAGACTGGGGACGGATGGGAGGTGGACCCCATTAAAGCATCAGCGTCATCCTGAGGAGAGGATTCCCGTCCGCCGTGACACACCCTCTCTGCAGAAGATCATCTTTATCTCCACGCCTGTACAACCCTCGTTTACCCTTCATCTTTTCTAAATTTTGGCAGTTTCACCTGCCACCATCTCTCCACTTGTATATTTTTCGACTCGACTAATATTCTGCAATTACGCTGAAAACATTCAAGGTGTCCAAAATTTGCTATTTCACTTTCTTGGAATTCATAGTGATGGTTCACTAAACTTTAATAGGGAATATTGACAGTGACTTCTTAAATTGCATTTGGTTGTATCACGTATACCCTCTGTCACAAAAAAACATTATTTTCTCTACCCACTACTAAATTTTTATATGCTGATTTCTAAAATCCACCCATATAACGTTTTAATCCACATGCTCAGCAATTGCATGGAAGCATATACAAATCTTTTTAAAAATCATACCACAGGCCAATAATTTCTGATAAATTATAGTATAGGTAAATGTTTTGGGATAGGTTTGCTATTCAACAATAGTTACTTTGCAAGAGTTGTTTGCTCTTTTATCGCTAGGGTTGTTTTTGTCTGTATGTTATTTATTTTATGGGAGATTATTTTTGTTTGACTAGGTTCCTCATTGAAGAATTTCAGGTGCTTTGGTAGAGATTCCAGTTATAGCCATTTTCTTTATTAGAATCTGCAATCAGTCAACATTAAATTCAAATGCATGCATGATCATTGCACCCACACAGAGAAAGGTGTGTTTTCTCTACTGAAAAGTATTGGTGGGTTTGTTTTAATCCCTGTTATTGTATTTCTACATTCTTTCCGCACTTCATTATTTGCTGTTGAAGCATTTTATCTCCGTTGCCTTTAGTAAGATTGATGGTTATTCATTATTCCTTGGACTTCCGAACACACTAACATTGAAGTTGTCTACATTATTGTGTCCGGATGATGGCAATACAATGACTGGTCACTTAATGGCATTTCATTCAAATTGAACAGGTAGGAGATTACATGTGAACTTTATTTTTCAAAGAAGTCACCCTGTCCTGAATTAAAATATTGCATGCAAATTAACATCCAAGCTTTGGCAACAAAAGCGGACTGTCACATAAGACAAATTATCTTATTCTGGTTTACAATGGCCGTCACATTTTCTTGTGAAAGGTACAACCTAAAGAGATTCAAGGAATCAAAAAAAAACAATTAGCATTGGCTAAAATAGGAAAATGACTTAATTCCTTCTCTGAAAGTAATGAAGTGAACAGCCGTTCATTTGGATCATGGTGTATAATTATGACACTGATTTTCAAAATGCCAGAACCACTGCAGTGCTTTCATGAGAGCTCAATGCTGGGCACAGGTGCACACACAGTGAGTGAAAAAGACTATGGCTCTAATTACGATGTCGTTTGGATGAGCGTCAGACCGGCATGATAGCTGAAAGGGACCGCCCGACAAGGAGTCGGCGGTCCCGCTTACACTATTAAGATGCGACCACCTTTACGGTGGCCAGAAAGGGAATATTTTTTATTGAGGCTTGTACTTCAGGTTGCAACACCAGCCTCAATAGAAAATATACACATTTAAAACATCCATGCACCGTGCGGACATGGTGTAGGCATGTTTAGGGGGGGTGCCAAAACCATAGTGGAGGGCCAGAGGGGAAGACCGCCTGCCTTTTCATTGCGGGCAGACCACCACGACAGGGCAGGCAGAAAGCGACATTGCAATCCCAATGCCCACCTACCCGATCAGCTCTGAGAGCCTATTGGAAGCTGAGCAGAATTCCCCCACCGGTTTCCCTCCGACCGCCAGTATCATAATACGGCGGTCGGATGGAATCCTATAATGTCGAGCGGAAAGCCTCCAACAAGCTGTCGGATGGCTTTCCACCCAACATCATAATCAGACTCTATGTTTTTACCTTCAAATTTGCAATGAACAAGTTAAGATTAATGTAGGAGAGTGTCATCGACTGCATAGTTGCCCCCAACTTTTTGCTGATGTTTTGACTCTAGCCCGGCTGTGGCCCTGCTATCCAGGACCCCAGCCTATCTGCTTCTTCTATAAACTGATGTGAGTACTTTAGGTACATACCAATTGGATACTGAGGACACTCTGTGAGCCCTTGTAGATGGTACCCTAGGTACCCAGGGCATGGGTCCCTCAGAGGCCTACCAGGGGCTGCAGCACTTATTGTGCCACCCCTGGGACAGCCATACAAACTGACACTACCAGACCACTACTGTAGTCTGGGTAAGGTGGTGCTTGCACCCCTTACAGGGATATAGGTATCCTGTATCCCACTTAAATACAACACATATATCCTCATAGGTCACCCCTAAGGCAGGCCTTGCTAATCCTACAAGGCAGGGTGCTGAGATATGTGTGAGGGGGAACCCCTACCTGAGTAGGGCCCCTCTGCAACCTTCATTTAACCTATTGCGAGGTTGTTTGTAGTGCAGCCATACCATATACTCTTAACCGCATTATAAGTAATCACGATAGCGTGATAACTTGAGAGTGGCTGCACAGAACCATGTCATGTTTGGTGTCAAACATCGTGGAATCATACCCCCAATCCAGCCATGGGAATGAGGGCATGATTCCCCCCTGCTAGAGGGGTGATATGGTAAAAGCGGCAGATTTTAGACACCAATTTAAAAGAGCACACGTAGTACAAAATGGATGCTACCTGCCACCCACACTATTCTGGCTGCCTGTTGCTGGGCAGAACTCCAGCCACGGCAGCTGGACAATAGGGATCTTGTTGCAGGGAGGTGTCCCCACCTCCCCAGACAGACTATGTGGATTGGAACTGGGTGGGTGCACCTTAGGATATCTTTCAAACTTGCACGTAGGCTTCTCCAGTGCCTACTTCTGCATACACCGCCTCAAACCGGTTCAGGGGCATCCTGTCCCCTGCCCAGGTGGGAAACACACAAAGGGGAGAGGGTGTAGCCACCCTTTCCCGCCTGAACTCCCATTGGTGGGCTCTGATTTAGACACTCCCCTAATCCCTGGATAAAGGTGGGTGCAGGGTCCCCAGAGCCTCAGATTAATCTTGGACGAGAACTTTGCTTCAAAGACTTGAATCTTCGACGAGCTGCCGCTCAGCTGAATGAAGAAATCTTCCTTGGGGTAAAGGAGTTACCCGCCTGCTTGGCAGTCACCTGAAACACTGCAAGTGACCCGGTTGGAACTCCGCTGCTCCTACGGACAACGAAGACTCCTGCCTACCCTGAGGTGGGTTCCCAAGCATCCCAGAGGCCAGTGAGTGTGCACAGCAAAGCTCAGCACCGTGGACCGAGATACCCAATACCCCAGGACACCGGCCACCTCTTGCACAGCACACAAACCCGACCATTGGGGAAGTTGTGCTTTAGCCCATCATTGAGCCAACCTCTCAGCATCACTTTTGCCAAAGGACGATGCTCCAGCCCGCTCCGGCGACCCGTGGGCTCATCTTTACGCACTCTGAATTGCTGCCTCCCGCGGTCCCTTGTCTCTTGACTGGTGGGCCCTAGCGGAGGTCAATCTTTACTTTAAAGGGCTCCCCTGGTTGCTCCAGGCCTGCTCTACAGTCTCCTTGGTGGAGACCTCGCTCAGACCTCGTGGGCCTGCACCGTAGCTGTTTTCTGATTCTTGCGTGGGCTGCGGTTGCCAAGGCTTAGTGGATCCAATCAAGACACTAACACCGCGGCGGCCTTCATCCTTTGTGGGACAGTCGCCCTCCAGAAGCTGGCCTTCCTTGAAGCCTCCTGGACCCCGTGGCTGCTGATCCAAGCTACCCGTCTTCAACATGAAAATACCCGACATTGAAGGGCTCTTTCTCCAAAGGCCCCTGGTCACTGGCTAGTGACCCAGACTCTGTCCCCTCTGCTTTCTAGTCCTTACCTTCAAGATCTACATCTTCAATCTGCACGACATCGACGACGCTTCACGCCACCAGCAGTTCTTCACATTTTTCCATTGAAAACGAGACATCGACCCGACACCGAAAACGACCTATGCACCCGGCTTCCCTGGGGCAGGTAACAGTGGTAGTTCGGTACTATCGTGGGTGTGGGTCCTCCAAGAGCTTAACTCTAAACTCCTGAACTTGAACTCCTGCTAGAAGTGTCCAGATTCTTGCAATTTCCAACCGCAACATTTCCCATAGGGTTTAATAGGGATTCCGACTGTAGTTTAAACACTGCACACGCTTCCCGTGGGTCCCCTTTCTCACTACCTTGGGTGGTTTCGTAAGGGGCCAGCGATCCTAAGTGCCCTAGGCACTGTCTGCAGAACTGTTGTGGTTCTTATACCACTTTTTTAATATATGGTTTGGTCCCCCCCCTGGGGCCCTGTGATTCCAGTGCTATTTATTGTTGCTATAAATGTTTTATTGAATTGTATCTTTACCTCCAGCCTCACAAGAGACTAGTGGGATTTGTTCTTAGAATAAATACATATATTTTGAATATATACTTGTGTGGACTACTCTTTCATTTGGTCATTTAATAGGTTATCCATGGTAAAACAATAAGCTTAACACTCCTTCAAGACGTAGCCTGAAGGCTGCTCTCCACAGCTACCACTAGGATTGCTTTCTTTAAAGGTTGTCTTTTAACCTATCACCTTAAGAGTCGAATTGGACTGGTGCAAGGTATCCCCTATAACTAGTGGACAGCATATGCCAGGCCAACTTCTCACAATTCAATAAGCATCTGGGGACGTGGTTTGTGTTCTCCTATGCACTGGGTGTTTTATTTTAACAATTTTTGATTCATTTTACATAGAACAATATTTTTATTTCATCTCAAAAGAACACACAAATGGTTAGCCGCAAATACTGTACACTCTGACTGATGCATGACTTCACAAGCTTTCTCTTAGTGGTTAATAATATTTACTTATGAAGTAAGACACTTTCTGTAAATTATGAGAACAAATGGTCACAAACTAATCATATCTTCTTTCATTTGACGATCTGTGGATCTTGGATATTGCACAGTTCCCCCCCAAAAAACCTTTTGATCTTAGTATGTCTCATTTGCTTTTTATTGGGGAGAAGGGGAATTGATAGGCTCTATTCGGATTTAGAAGATACGATTGAAAACTATTGCAAATGCCATAGTTTGAAATATGTCACTGCTCGCTTTTAGATTGCATATGTTTTCACTTTCATGCAAAAAGAGTTTGCAGGGTGCATAAGCCCAAATAGCAATGTGAAATTATTACCCCAAACAACTTCCAGCTCCACTGATTGGTAGCAGCATATTGGTGGTATAATTCACTAATGTAGTGGGTTAAAGAGGCCTTTGACCCTACACAGGCTACTACCCACTGCGTTAGTAACCCACACAACAGATAAATTACACAATTAAAATATTGTTATCCTGTGGGAATCCAAAGGTAACTAGCTACATATGGATCAATTCAAAAAACTGAATTTAAATGATTGATTGTGCATAAGTACCATTAGAGAAAATGGGGTGTTGGACATAACTCATATACCTGTTTATGATAACAATGTTAATGAGGTCAATTACAAGATGGACTAAACTAGCCGTTGTATTATTAAGAGAGTCTAGAGGAGATGTAAACATCAAATATCAAATTTCCAGATTTGAAGACCATTACATTTGTAACTATAATTCTCTAGAATGATTAGACTTCAGAGAGTAAGATGGAATATTAACTTTAAAATACAAGTATTTTTGTGCCATATATGTATACCTTTACAGCAATGAAGAAGCAGCTGTTTTGCAGCAAAGCACGTGCCGAATGTGGCTGTGCTCGTTGTTCAAGAAGTAATTCATGGGGGTCTAATTAACTTCATTTTCCTGATGTTGTACTTTTGTTTCTAGCGAAAATTAAGTTGTTTCTATGCTTCTGAAGAGAACTTCTGGGAACACTAATTAGTCGGACTGTGAAGTATAACTAAGTTTTCTGCAGTACCTTTTATAAGAAAGAAAATTTGAATGTATACATTTGCTCAGTTTTTGCATTGATCAATATTTATGCAGTTAGATTTGGCTCTCCACAGTCTAATAAAATGTGATATTGGTTGTATGTTCATACTGAAATGCAGTGAAAAATTGGTGATCTTCATAGGACCTGCACTACAACTTTTCTCAATATAATCTAAACAAGAGCTGTTTGTTCAACAGCAGTTTCATGAAAATAACTTTAGGTCAAAGATGATCACGTGAGCAGTAAAGTGATGCATATATATGCTCCACTTTTAAAAGCAAAGTATGCTTGGTTCCTCTCCAATTTAAGAAAATAAGGTACACAGGGAGAGCAAGCTGGTGTCCCAGGTAATAGGAGTTCTTTGCTATACTTGAAAAAAAGCAGCCCTTAAAGCAGAATGGTTAAGATGCAACGCTGAGCCTTACATTTCAAAATCTCTATTTTCACCATCTGTTTGCAGATTTAAATGATCCTGTGTATTGTGTATCTTTCCCTCATGTTGGTCCAGTACCTTGTCAGTCACTAGCAAAGCATATGAGGCGCATGAACATGCATGCACACATGCTAATTAGCATTTATGACACACACATCAGCCACTGAATTAGTATTAGAAAAGCGGCTGCTTGTTTCTGCTACTCCCTGCTTTTTCTTGGAAGGCTATTTGTGCCTTGCATACATTTTTTCTTGCATCACGAGGTTGTTGTTTATTTTGAGTAACTTTTTTCCTTCATTTTGTTTTTTTTATTTAGAAGGGTGAGTTATGGGTTATTTTTGTCTGTTTTACCATTCCTCTGACAGCAGCAGCAATGACAATGTAAAACGTGGAACAGGGTGAACAATGATGCTCCAGGGATAAATATGTTTTTTCTGAGGAAAGGGACAACATTCGTTTTCATTGTGCTAACTCTGCTTGTGTATTAGAAGGAAATAAGCAAGCTATATGCAAATGGTTCTCACTCCTGTTCCAATGGGAACAGTGCCAGCTGAACTGCCAGGCCAGGTCCTCTCTGAATATAAACACATGCTACCTAGGACCCTTTTCATCAATATTATGGCTGAACACCCAAGTATAACTTGGTTCTAGTCGCACAGTGTGCTTAGGTCAAGAAGCTGAATACAGTACCATTTGGTGGCAGAAGGGTTGTGCCATATTAATATTAATTTCAATTAAACAGTGTGTGTCTAATGCATATAGTGACATTTGATGATTTTTACATTTGTTTAAAGAAAAAAAACAAAAAGCAGAGCATACAATGGCAAGACAATGTGTGCATGTAAAGAAATATGAATTCACATGCTGCATAGGACATGGGAATATGTCCTATGTTTCCTATTTTCGACCCTTAGTTTGTTCCCTAATGTGATTTTCAAAATTTTGTATATGGGGAGCAAAAAGTTCCTTTTATGGGTCTCTCCCTTGCTCCCTTGCTTGCGTGCTTACCAGTGTCTTTATGCATGGCCTATAATTTTAATTCACTTGATTCAAGGCACCTATGCTCTCCAATGCGATGCCAAAGTAGTTTGATCTCTAAGGGGCCTGTGCATTGTAAGAGATACTCATCGGGGTATACACAGTCCTCTTCATGAACATTTGGGTATGCAAGTCCTTCTTTGATTGAATACTCTTCTGAGACTGTCACTCATTAATTTTTTTATTGCTGTTGACTTTCATCTTTCTTTTGTGGCTCCACCACGGCATGCCTCAGAGTCGACTGGGTGATTCTTCTACCACCGCCTTTAAGGTTTATTCTTCCCTTTCCCATCAGGCCCTTTCTGTTGCTGGGGCGGCCGGCTCAGGCTACCAGCATCTCACTTCCACCGCCTGAAGGCCATTATCAGACATTTACTATTTGGCTGATCACAAGTACCCCTTCCCTCATTTTCCTAAATCAGGTCTAGTCCCATTTTTGCATTAGCACTCCTGATATTCAGGCATTCCAGGGTGAAACTTTTGGAGTGCTAGAGGAGCTATCGCCATGTTGGCAGTAGTTTCCAAATACACATATTCACTGCTCATTGAGTGGCATTGCAGAGCCTGTTGTAGGTACCTTGGGGCTTTCATTTACTGAAGCTGCATTTCACAAAGGGGGAGCTTGGGTTAATGCTGATCCCTGGATTTCTACATTGAGCACCTCACAGAAAGAATTAATACTTGGTTCTCCTAGAGATCTAGCATGCACTGGTTGGTATGTATTCAATCCGCTTATGCTGGTCCTGTGAGGCAGGTTGGTCTTGTTTCTCATCTTGTTTCTGTTTGATTCCATGGTATTTGCTGCAGAAAGGCCCTCTGTAGCACCGCCCTCTTTGCCCTCATCTTGGATTTCGATTCTGTTGCCAGCATTTCATTTGAAAACTCCTTCTCTCTTCCCTTTAAGGAGTTCTATCCTCTGGTTATGGACTTGGATGTCAATGCTGGCCCAAAAAAGTGTCTGATTAATTCACAGGTGTTTCCAGCCAAGGCTGATAAAGGGTTATTGTATTTAGAATTAAAAAGTTGATGCTTTACATTGTGTCCTGTTCCCTCTGTGCATGGTTAAGCATAGCTCTGAGCAGTCCGTGTTGTAATGTGGAGCACCTCCCTGCTACTACTTACCTCTTTATCCTGCCTGGGCTCTTACAGGAGATCCTCTGGCTGGAATTGCTTCTTAGTAGGAGCAGTATTTATTATTGTATCTCTCTTGTCACTTTTCCCTGTATTCCAAAGGAACAAAGCCACCATATACACACAGAGTATGTTTCAGTAGATCAGACGAGCTACCCATTCAGCCAGATTTGCAATGACACAGCATGGCCTCTCTGCATTTGACGGTGTGTGCCATGTGGAACCCGGGTGTACAGTGGGTGGAGGGGCCCATGGCAACCCATAAGGAGAGCCCAGGAAGTGGTAGATGGTGTCCACTGTAGACAGTGACTCAGCAGTGTGTGAAGGGTCTAACAGTGGTCCAGGCACTAGCTTTGAAGTCGCCATGAGTATCGCAAAGACAATAGTGTTGAAGCAACAGTGGCACAAAGCAGGTATCAGCAGAATGTTGGAGTCTTTCACTAATGATGACCAACTCGGCCACAAAGTGAGGAAGATGGTCCCATACTTTCAACTTCTTTCTTGATATGGCATAATTCGGAGGTTAACAAAAAGTACTTGACCGTAATGTGATAGTTCTGGGTGAGCTTTTTAGCTCGTTTATGATGAGTTAGCTGCATTTCACTCAGATCCTAAGCAGGGCCAGACTGGGAACGCAAACCGACTCTGCCAAGTAAGTCTGGGTGGGGGGGTATGTGGAGGGGGATTGCTGTTGGGAAACACTGCCACTGCTTTCAGTACACAGGGCCGATATTGCATTACTACTGCAAAAATGGCCCTGCCAAGTAAGTCTGGGTGGGCGGTATGTGGAAGGGGGGATGCTGGTAGGAAACACTGCCACTGCTTTTGGTACACAGGGCCGATATTGCATCACTGCTGCAAAACCGGCCCTGCCAAGTAAGTCTGGGTGGGGGATATGTGCAAGGGGGATGCTGGTGGGAACCACTGCCACTGCTTTTGGTACACAGGGCCAATATTGCATCACTACTGCAAAACCGGCCCTGCCAAGTAAGTCTGGGTGGGGGGGTATTTGGAGGGGGATTGCTGTTGGGAAACACTGCCACTGCTTTCAGTACACAGGGCCGATATTGCATCACTACTGCAAAAATGGCCCTGCCAAGTAAGTCTGGGTGGGCGGTATGTGGAAGGGGGCATGCTGGTAGGAAACACTGCCACTGCTTTTAGTACACAGGGCTGATATTGCATCACTGCTGCAAAACCGGCCCTGCCAAGTAAGTCTGGGTGGGGGGTATGTGGAGGGGGATTGCTGTTGGGAAACACTGCCACTGCTTTTGGTACACAGGGCTGATATTGCATCACTGCTGCAAAACCAGCCCTGCCAAGTAAGTCTGGATGGGGGGATTTGTGGAGGGGTATTGCTGTTGGGAAACACTGCCACTTCTTTTGGTACACTTAGCTGATAACAGGCCCTGTCAAGTAAGTCTGGGTGGGGGGTATGTGGAGGGGGATTGCTGTTGGGAAACACTGCCACTGTTTTTGGTACACAGGGCTGATATTGCATCACTGCTGCAAAACCGGCCCTGCCAAGTAAGTCTGGGTGGGGGGGTATGTGGAGGGGGATTGCTGTTGGGAAACACTGCCACTGCTTTTGGTACACAGGGCCGATATTGCATCACTGCTGCAAAACCAGCCCTGCCAAGTAAGTCTGGATTGGGGGATTTGTGGAGGGGTATTGCTGTTGGGAAACACTGCCACTTCTTTTGGTACACTTAGCTGATAACAGGCCCTGCCAAGTAAGTCTGGGTGGGGGGTATGTGGAGGGGGATTGCTGTTGGGAAACACTGCCACTGTTTTTGGTACACAGGGCTGATATTGCATCACTGCTGCAAAACCGGCCCTGCCAAGTAAGTCTGGGTGGGGGGGTATGTGGAGGGGGATTGCTGTTGGGAAACACTGCCACTGCTTTTGGTACACAGGGCCGATATTGCATCACTGCTGCAAAACCAGCCCTGCCAAGTAAGTCTGGATTGGGGGATTTGTGGAGGGGTATTGCTGTTGGGAAACACTGCCACTTCTTTTGGTACACTTAGCTGATAACAGGCCCTGCCAAGTAAGTCTGGGTGGGGGGTATGTGGAGAGGGATTGCTGTTGGGAAACACTGCCACTGCTTTTGGTACACTTAGCTGATAACAGGCCCTGCCAAGTAAGTCTGGGTGGGGGGTATGTGGAGGGGGATTGCTGTTGGGAAACACTGCCACTGTTTTTGGTACACAGGGCTGATATTGCATCACTGCTGCAAAACCGGCCCTGCCAAGTAAGTCTGGGTGGGAGGTATGTGGAAGGGGGGGATGCTGGTGGGAAACACTGCCACCGCTTTTGGCACAGGTGCCAATATTGCAGCACTGCTGCAAAACTGGCCCCCTGTGCCAAAAACGGCCCCCACAGGTCCAAAACCGCCCCCCACCCTTCCCGTCCACCATGAAAACGCCCCATGCTTTGCCTCTGCCAGTCTGGTCCTGAGCCTAAGGCATTAGCTACCTCTCCTACTGCCATTTGCCCCATGCATATGTGAAAGGGCATGCAGTGTCTACTTAAGGTGGTAATATATTATACTTCCCTAATTTTAGAAATGTGTGTATAATTAAACAAATCTAAAATCGAAGTTGTAAAGCGTCACAGTTTCATTAAAGTTATTCAAACTGTAGACAGATTTGCATAGATTCATTGGTTTTAGCTTTAACAATGTTTTAGAAAGAGGGAGAGCAAACGTGTACATGCAACTATGTGAGTAAGAATTACCACGTTCACTTGGTGAAGAAACTACTGCTCACCAGTCTAACCTCACTGCCTTCCTGCAATCCATTGCTACCGGAAGAATTCTTGTTACTGGAAGAATAGTTGGAAAAGGTATGCTGCTCATCAATCAGACGTGTTGTTAAATGTGTTTTTTCGCTGCTACTGAAGAGCCTAAGTGAAACCCTGATGGACAGAGGAAAAACCAATTTCCTGCAGCCAGATGTCCTGCCAAGGGACTTCAGTCTCTAGGGATGTCTTTATGTTCAACTCTATTTAGCATGTGTAGTATGCACTGCAGAACGTATATTTCCAGGTAATATAGGCAGACCATTACGAGAGTGAGTTCAATTTGGTGGGTCGGAGATAGATAAAGAAAGGGGAGAGGAGTTGGCCTAATGGCTAGGGCGGTCGACCTTGAATCTGGGGAATTGCGTTCGAGTCTCGGCAATGACGCTGAACATCCTGTGATTCTGGGCAAATCACGTAATCTCCCCGTGCCTAACAAAAAAAATGAAGGTGTCCTCATGTAATACAACTGGTGCTAAGTAAAGCGCTCTGATATCCGATTTGGGTCAAGTTTGAGCTATAAAAAACTCTGGTAAAAAAAAAGGAGCAGACAAGACAGGCAGGTTTGTTTTACTTCTTTGGCATGCAGCAACTAGTGGTTAGATGATCATGGGTGAAAATTAGAATAGAGAACATTTCACAAATGTAGAGATATGAAAGTAACGGCTAGCCTGTATATTCAGGTAAAGGGAAAAAACATAGAGGAAAAAAATGTTTTTTTACAACTGTATATTTCTTGATAACATAAAAGCATGTGCTGATCCTTACAGTAACCCTTGTTGTTCCTCCCATGCCCATATCCTTGGTGCTTTACATTTTTGTTTTACACCACGTTGTTTTGCTGCTATTACAGAGGGTTTGATACAGAGGTCTGTGGGAAAGAAGGTGTTTTGACTAAATATCGAGTTTTAAATATCGTGGGACATAAATATGATTTAAAAAATATCATAAATACCAAAATATTGTGGGACTTAATATTGTGGTCAAGGATACTGTTTTTTTTTGTTATATACTATTGTTTCAGAGAATATAGTTTTTTTTTAATATCTTTTTGACTCATATGGTGGAATATTTTAATATTATTTGGTTAATATATTAATTTTAGGTGTTAGTATTGTCAGTATAATTGTTAGTATATTTTTTCAAATGCAGTTCGTAGTTATAAGGGCCCCATTAGGATTGTGGGCGGATCGCCACCGCCGGGCCGGCAGTGACCACTGCCGGCCCGGCGGTGGCGATTCGCCCACCGGATGGCCCCATATTACCCCCACCATATTGCTATGGTGAGGGACTCTGCGGCGGACGGTAAGATCGTCCGCCGCTTTACCACCGGTCGGATTTCTGACCGGGCGGAAAAGGGCCTGAATATGGTGGTAGTGCCTTGCAGGCACTGCCATCCATATTAGGATGTGGCATATTTCATGCTTTTCCATGGCGGAGACTCAGCCATGGAAAGGCATGCGGTGTTTGCATAGAATCAAATCTCCTCCTGAATTAGAATTAATAGCATCAGCAGGGTATAATTTAAGCAGAACCAAACTAAAATAAAACTGTGTTAAAGGTTGGGCACAAAGGCTAAATAAGAAGATATTTCCTGAGTAATGGGGGAGGGGACATTTGGCATAACCTCTTGGTAGATTTAGTTCTATTTGCTTCCCTTCTATCCAGGACAGCTTTTGATAAAACAATATCTCCTTTAATCTCACTTTGAGAATTTGCAAGCAGCTATGTGGGTTCTCAAATAGATCTTGAAGACCCAAAACTCTCAATGAGCACTTTACATACTGCAACCATATAATCTTATGCACAAAGACCAAGCTTAAACAATCCCTTAGGATAATCTGAATCAGATTTACCATCTTCCTGCTCCATACTGAATGCAACAGTAAGATAGGCGCAAGGCGAACGATATCTGAGAGATATGGAGCATCAAGTTCTGTATGACAATTAGCATTTTAACAACTACGGGGGAGGGTTAACAATCTTTTATAGAAACCATCCTCTATGTGCTGTATATTTCCACCATTCCCCAGACCCTGCCCCATTGGTAGCACTAGCAATAGCCTTAGCCCCATACACATTTTTTATTTCCGAGATGGGTTTTGGCCCCTGCTTCTTTATAAAACTAAAGATGGCCATAATTCTTTTTTTTCTCCAGTAAAAAGAGCTCTATTAGCTGCCATAATATTCCTTGTATGTTTTTTATTGGAGATAATCCCTAAATAAGAAATGTATCATCCAACTCCACCCTAAATGTATCTATGTGAAATACTGCAGTAAGTACATATGCTTTAGCTTCATTTTTACGGAGATCCATAATCTTCATGAATCTGGTATACACCTCTATGTGTTTCTGCAGTGCCTTACCAGTTCTGACTATAAGCACAGCATCATCTGCATAGAGGAGTATTGGCATGGGGACTGAGTTCAAATATGACATCTCTTTAGCAGATCCAGCCAGAGTTACCTCTACCCCATTAGTATATATTTAAAACAGAAATGGGACAATGACACATCCCTGTCTGATTCCATGCTGGATCTTAAAGGAACTAGTGCCCTCCCATCCCTACCATAATGAACATGGGCAGAGGCCTGTGTTTACATCTGGCATTTAAAAGCAATTATGGTCTCATCTATGCCCATACCTTCCATAACTGTCCACAACTTAGAATGTGTGACACAATCAAATGTGGCTGATAAATCCATAAAGGATAGATATATTTGGCCTTTCTTGACCGCCGTATATTTGGCAATTATCATACTTAGGTTGAGGCATTGATCTAGAGTCCTGTTCCCCTTTTTAAAGCCATACTTTGTTGATGTTAAAAAGTTCCTCTCCCCAACCCAGTCCTCTAATCTATTTAATAATAAGTGTATCATCTGTTTGGCTGTACCATCACTCAGGGAGATGGGTCTGTAGTTTTGTGGTAGAGCGTTTTCCCTTTTCTTATAAATAGGAAATATTGTTGTTTGTTTCCAGGAATCTGTCGGTCCCATCTTATTTATAATGTTAAAAATGTTAGTCAGTAATGGTGTCCAGAAATCTTGTTGTCTATTGGGACCCCATCAGGGCCGGGGGCATTCGCAGAATTACATTGAGCCAACCCAAACCTCACCTTTGCCAAATCAAAAAACAGGCTTTCTTTGGGTTCTCCCTGAAGGTTACTGTTTGGGAAAACCAGGGCCTCACCAGACACTCCATACCTTTTTTCAAAGTTGGCTACCCAGGGTTCCTCTTCAAAGTGTATTTCTAAAGTCGGGTCACTTTCATCTTCAAGAAAGGGGGCATTGACAACTCTCCAAAAATCTCGACTGTCTTTTCTAACAACTGCTAGTCGCAGATTCTCTAAAGTTTCCTCCCTCAAACCCCTTAATCCGGCGCTCCATGGTTCTTTATACTGGACATGCATACTCATCACCAAACCCTTATCTCTTGGGATGGTCCTTAAAGCTGTGTGTATGTTTTTTTAAGACTTCGAACATGCAATGTCAAACCAGCGCACAATGGGTGTCTGCTCGGATGGACTGGTCCACACCAAATATCTTTTAATTTCAAACAGTGTCTCATCTAATGCTATCTTCATCCGTTCTGGATTAAAATTAGGATCTGGGCAGACTATTACCTCCGTCTGCTTTTGGGCAAGGATCACTGGAAAAACTTCTCCATGTTAACCTTATCCCACTTTAGGATGAAACCATTCCTCTTTACTAAAGTTGGCTTTGGGACTTTTTCCACTGGGGGCTTGTTTTTAACTTCCCATTTCATAGCACAAGAAAGGGTGGCATGCTCACTAAAACTTAGATATCTCAATTCTATTTGATTAATCTGCCAACAAAGAATTTCCGAAGCCACAATGTGATCAATTGTCAACTCATTTTCAAGACTCCCAAAAGTCCTAACCAATAATCCTGTATGGGAGTCTACCTTGTTAATTATTTCTAAATTCCTAGTTATTAACATCCTGTTAAGCACATTTTCATACTCATTGAGAGTAAAATGGGAAATTACATCCCCAACATATCCATTAACTCACGCACTGGCTTCAGCAAATTATCACAGCTATGAGCAAGAAAATCATAGCCATAGTAAGTTGAGAATTTTAGGGTGTACCACACAGATGGAATTGATGACCTTCTCTAAAAACCCAGCCTCCAGAGCCATATAACCCTCAAAGATAATATTAAAATAATTGACCGGAATCCAGTTCCAGTCATTATCACCTTTGCATTTCAAGAGATGGTAATAAGATGAATCATTCTAAAAATTTTAAAACCTATATTTTAACTGTGTTAGCTATCAGGGTTCACATACCACCTCTTGCTCTTCTATCCTTAGAGAGAATAGCTAGGGTTTGGTATGAACGATAACCATTCACAAAAACTGAACCTGTTTCCCAAGTTTACTGGAGGCATAAAATATTGTAATACTTCACTGATCTTATCAAGTCTGGGTTACCCAACTTCTGCCTTAGATCTGCTATCTTCCAGGTGATTATTTTAAATGAATTTGTTCCCTCCTCCCTTGACTCTACCGCCTTCTCTATCTCCGTTTCAGATCCCCTGTTCTCCTGTGAATCCATAATTTGATTACCAAGTGTCAACCACAGGACTCCAAGCCCTTGAATGAGGCAAACCAATTACTATCAATTGCTTCCAACCTAACAGACTCAATATTACACTGACAAAAAAGGGACAACGGTTGGGAATTTTGCCCCACTTAAGCTCAGAAGCCTCCAACCATTGGGGTTTATAAAAAAACAAATAAGGGAAGGACAAATATCTGTGAACAGGACCAGGAAGTATTTGGTAGCAATCTTAGCAGGCCCCCTACCAGTCTGCAGTCACCCCTATTGTTTGGGGGTCATGCTCACTGTGAGAAGTTGGCCTGGCATATGCTGGTCACTAGTTATAGTGGCCACCTTGCACCAGTCCAGTTCGACTCTTATGGTAGATAGGTTTAAGACAACCTTTTAAAGAAAGCTATCCCAGTGGTAGCTGTGGAGAGTAGCCTTCAGGCTAAGTCTCAGAGAAATGTAAAGCAGCTTGTTTTACCTTATATTCTCTTGAATTACAAAATGAAAGGACACCACACAGGTATATATATCAAATATATATGTATTTATTACTAGACACACTCTACTAATCTCTTTATGAGATTAGAAGTCAAGAAAATATGCAAATATCAACGTTTCACAATAAGTTAAGCATAAATATGTCTGGGGCCCTAGGGGCGTACCAGCCCATATACTAAAAAAGAGGTTTAGGAATGTTGACTTCCAAGGGGACAAGGCCCAGGGCCTTTAGAATCGCTGGGGCCTCACTAATCCACCCAAGGCAGGTAAGTAAAGGACCCGCGGGAGACACGTGCAGTGTGAGAACACAGCCGCGGGTTCCCTATTGATTTCAAACGAGCAAGTCGTGGTTAGATTTTTAAAGTTTTAGGGTACTTTGAAGGAGTCCACAAGCAAGCCACTTACAAGGTAAGAAATTTGAGGTCCAACACGCACAGGAGCACCGAAATGAACGAGCTACCTCACCCAGGGAAGCCGGGTGCATAGGTGTCTTTTGGTGTCGGGTCGTGTCGTCGTTTTCAATGGAGGCCCAAGAAGATTTGCTGCTTGCGAAGACTGGAGAAGTGTCCAGTGGAATCGAAGGCTGGATTCAAGATGAAGAAGACCTGAAAGCAGAAGGGACAGTTTTCAAGGCCACTTGCCAGTGACCCAGGGCCAGGAAGATGGATGCCCACAGTCGTCGGGTGATTTCAGGTGATCAAGGGTGTTTTGACTTTTCAGCCACGAAGTCCAGGAGGCATCAACGATGACCAGGAGCTGGATTCGGAGTGTCCCACAAAGTCTGCAGCTTACTGAGGTGTTGGCAACCGGATTGGAGCCAACAAGCCATGGCAACAGCAAGTCTCATGGAAAATGAAGAAAGTCAGCGGTGCAGACCAGCAAGCTCTGAGGGACTCACCCAGCAAGGGTAAGTCAGGGCAGGCCTGAAGAAACCAGGGGAGCCCTTTGGTTTGATGAAAAAGTCTTCGGGGGACCCACAAGCCAACGGGCAAGGGATCGCGAAGATGCCTTGTGAGGATTCGCTTCATAGGAGCCCACGGTCACTTGGGACGAGGTAGGCCCCTGATTTTCAAAGGAAATCCTGCTGCAGGAGGCTTGGGCCACACGTGGTCCAATGCACACATTTGTAGAATGTCGTGAAGGGGTTGCACTCGATAATAGTGCACGGTACCCGGGTATTGCTGTTCCTCATCACTCGTGGGGTCCACTCACCTCAGCTTTTCTGGGATCTCACAATGGCCGTCAAGAAGTCAGGAAATCTACTTCTGGGGCTGCAGGGACTTCGGACTCCAGCGGGAGCAGGAAAGTTTGCGATCGTTGATTCAAGTTTTTGGTGCCTGCCAAGCAGGGGAGTCACTCCTTGACTCCAAGGGAGATTCTTCAGTCTTCCAAAGGTAGTGGAACATCGAAGGGCCAGGATTCTTCTTGTAAAGCATCATCGAAGGATATCTAACTTGCAATGGCAAGGTTTCCCTATCTTATACTAAAAGAGAGGGAGGGACTAGCTCTATGACCACTCCTCTGGGAGGGTCAGAGTAGGGGGTGGTTACACCCACTTCCCTTTGTCCAGTTTCATGCCAGAGCAGGGACAGGTAGCCCCTGAACCAGTTTGAACTGGCATACGCACAGAGGAGCCTACTGCTCCCCCAGTGCAGGACTTCAAAGCAATCTAGGAGTGCACCCACCCAGCCCCAATACACTAAATCCTGTCCGGAATATGGGGACACCTCCCTGTGACAGGATGCCTATTGTTGGGCCTCCTCCACTGCGAGTTTCAGTCAGCAGAAGGAGGGCAGCCCAGTGTTTGTAATGCTGGTGGCATCCATTATGTCATGCCAGGGCTCTTTCAGATTTCTACCGTGTTTCCACTGTAGGTACATGTCTTCCCCTCTAGAAGGGTGGGATCATACTCCCACACCAGTTACTGGTGTGTGGGTATGATTTCAAGTTGTTTGACACCAAACACAACATGTTTTGATGCAGTCATTCCAAAGTTATCATTTACCGCTAGGTTATAATGCACTTAAGAGTATATGGTTTAACCGCATCCACAAACAGCCACAGAGAATAGACTCTGCCAGCTGCAGAGGGGCCCTGCTCACGCAGAGGCACCCCCTCACATTGTAAACCAAGCACCTTGCCCTCAGGATTGATAGGGCCTGCCTTAGGGGTGACTGTTAGGTTTATATGTGTGGGTATGAAGACATATAGGGAACCTATACCTCAGTGAGGAGTGCTACCACTACCTCATCCAGGCTGCAGTAGCAGGCCTGTGGTTCAGATTTAGTCTGCTTCCCAGTGGGGGCATAATACATGATTCAGCCCCTGGTAGGCCTGTGAAGTACCTATGCCCTTGGTGCCTAGGGTACCATATACTAGGGGCTCATAAGGCACCACAGTATCCAATCACTAGTGCATCTAATATGCACTCCAAGTTGTTTAGAGAGAACAGAGAGACTGGGGCCCTGATTAGCAAGGACTCAGCCAGACTATAGCCAGAAACCAGTGTTAACATCAGAAAGAAAGTGGGGGCAACATAAGTGCACATCCTACTCTCCTACACTCACCCATGCAATTCTCCTTGCCATGGTAATATATCTATTGAGTGCATAATCCACCCTTGCAAATGTGTCTCTGTTTGTGATTGGCTTAACTCAGGGCATTTACCAAGATTAAAACAGATGGACCGAGCAGCTGGGAGAGATCTAGCTTCTGTATCCACTTCCCCCCATGTCTAATCTTATTGCCAGCGCCATCCCGACCCACCATCTCACCCCTCCATATCCCACTGTCAACGTCTGCTGTGTCTAAAGTCCTGGCAGCTGCTGTCACCCGGATCACAGAACCATCTGAGGTTAGATTACCCTGCCTCTGTAAAGCATGGGCTGTATAAGGAAACCTACTGCTTACCTTTTGATGGCTATTTGTTTGGTTTGGGTTTCCAAGCCCAGCTATTGTTTTATCTTCCCTCTGCCGCTGGCATGCAGGAGATTTTACAATTTCCCTGATCTACCCCCTGTTCTCAAAGCACTAAGTGGTGATGTAAATGAGGCAGTAAGGGAATGCACATTTCCTTCTCCCTGTCTGACCGCAGAATTTGATTTAGCCCATCATGCTTGACTACCCTAACACAATTGGTAAGGGACAAGAGACTCTTTCCTATTTTAGTTAATCTGTTCAATAGCGACTGTAACAGTAAAGAGAATACATGTTCCAATCTCTGACTCAATTCATCCATTCATTAGAATGCACCGTCCCTTGGTCGCCGTCTTCTTTCCTTTTGGGACTTTTTTGTACTTTGCACCTTTTTCTCTTAAAGGGGGTTCTGTTGGGGAGGTGAAATCAGCACCACAAGGACTGGAGTGATTGCTGCTTTACATAGTAGGGAATCGTGCTTGCCTCTCCAGTACTGCAGAGTTCGGTGTATCCGCTGTTAGGGAGATTGCATGAGCATCCAAACCTCTTTTTACCTCCTCTAAGGGAGGCGACATTCCATAAATTCGATCTCTTTAGTCAACACATTGGCTGACCTTATCAGGAGTGAGTCGAGGGTGGTTATTTCACTCTGGATGCTTAGCTTTCCTTTTGCCGAAACTCTTGAAGGCCCTCAATAAGGCAAACAATCTAACATGCTGAAGGGGGGCCGGCCCGGCCTCTTTCGGGTGCTGACAGGTGAGGATGGGCTGAACCATGACCCAGGCTTTGCCCTGGCTTGGTGCTGGCGTGCCCAAGCTTGCATCCCGTACCGTGGGTCGGCGTCACGCTTTAATGCACATGATGAGGTTGCAGGGGAGAATGGGACGTGTAGTTTCCCCCAGCAGTGCAGGTAATCTACAGATAGCATAGTTAGTCCCCTTCTCCACGGGGCAAAAGTGGCTACAATTCTGTGGCTCCGCATCGTGCTGAAATGCTTGTGATGAGATTGCAGTGGAGGATGGGGAGTGCCGTTTCTACCCAGCGGTGTGGGGGATCTCCAGATGGCCCAGCTAGTTCCCTTCTCCAATATGCAAAAGCTGATTTGTTGGATTTATAAGGAAATAGGGTGGGAAAATAATTCAAAGAAGATGTAATTTTAATGTTAATCTGTTTTTTAAAGTTCTTTAACTATATAATTGATTCTTAAATATGTATATTATTTGATTGTTGAATTGCTGTTTAATTTATTTAGTGATTTTGAAATGTGTAGTTTGATTTTTATAAGTTTTTAGTAATGCAATTTGTAATACTATGTTCTTATTTCCAAGGCAATAGGGTGTGAATATATTCAAGTTATAATATTTTGCTTTAATTTTTATTTATTTATTATTAATTGATTAATTGATGATTAATTATGTGTAATTTTAATGTTGTACATATTCTGGTAACTATTTGTTATATTTCAAACTCTGATTAATTTAAGAATAAATGTTTTTAGAATTTTGTTATGAACGGATTTTACATTTCAAATTTTGTTTGATGTTTTAAGTATTATTTTGAAAAAAATACTTTGGTATTATTTAATTTTTTGTATATTTTAATTTTTGTGGTATTAAAATCAATATCATTAGTTTTGTTTCATATTATTATTTGTATAATTAAAAATATTTTTTGTTTTTGTTAAATAATGTGGGTATTTGATCTACGTGATGTAACCAAATGTTTTATTATGTATTTAAATATTTATTTTAAATTATTAGAAATTACATTCTTATATGAAGGCTAATGTTCTTCTACTGTTGCTTTGACTGGCGTGGGAATATCAAATCAAATCCAGATGAAGCACAACAGTTTCCGTATTGTTGCTAAGACTGGAGGGGAGAAGCCATTCTAACCTCTCTGAAGGCCAAAACTGTCCCTACTGTTGCCGAAACTGGATGCATATTACATATTTTAATAATTTTGTTTTAATAATATTTATTTTGGAATCCTTATGTTGTTTTTCATAAAATTCGTTTTTTGCAGACAGGGCTTAATATTTAAATATTTAATGTATTCACCAAATTAAAATTTAATTCTGTGAAAAAAGTGTTCCTAATTAATTTTGTTATTGTTTCTCTTGTACTTTTTAAATTGTAAATATATTGTCTATATTTATATATATCAAAACTACCACCTGGAGAAAGGGTCTAAGGGAAAAAATGTTAAAGACCTGCCCAAATTCTAATCCCCATAACAAGACTATACACACAAAACAGAATAGGGGGTCTGATAGTAGACAGCACAAGGATAGAGAAAGGGAATAATAGTGTGTGAAATATCAAACCCATACATTGTCAGAGCAGAGCACGGAAAACCATCAAACCGACTCAACCAACGAGACCAATATTGAGAGCAAAGTCACCTCTCAAGATCAGTTTATATCATATGGTCTCCACCTAGAGCAGAGGTATGTCTCTTGATCAAAGAGACTTCCTCGTTAGTTCAAGGCTCTATTGCTCCCTTGGGTTGATAAAGAAAAGTCCAGAAGGCACGTGACAGACTGTGACCACCAGACAAAGTGGAAGTGCAGTGCAAAAGAAAGATGTGAATTTTAAAAAGAGATTGTGTGAAGAGTACGATTCAACTCACTACGCACATCTCAATTAAAAACGGTGTGTAACAAAAATACCAAGCAGTGCTAACTAGTCACTGTTGAGTGAGGGTCGACATGTTTCAGCCTACACGGGATTATAGCCCACAGCTTTCTTCAGGACCTATATAAATTTATGCTACTGCATTCAATTGATGGATTTCAAATAGTGCATGTGAAAAATGTGAAACTTAACATAGCAAGAGAAGTAGTAATGAATACAACCTCACGTTGTCCTAATCCTCTATATCACAGGGTGCTAGCATCACCTGAGGAGAAAGGACAATTAACACACATAATAAACCAATTCAGAAAAAATGTGCCGTCTACAAACAAGCAAATCTATTAAGTATGCCTGGTTAATTGCTGTGAAGGAATCTACGCAATGCTTACCCAGCGTGATCAGGGATTTCACCTCACCTACCCTGGAACCTGGCTCAGGTTAAGGAGGCCCCGCTCTAAATCGTGGGTAAAAGGACAAAAGAATTTTTTATTTCTTTTCTATTTTTTATTTTTTATTTAGAACAACAAAGAGCCAAAATCACTCCCACTTGCTCTTACGCGTTTAATTAAACGCAAAAAGCTCCTAACGCTTTAGTAGTATACTCTCCCCTTCAGTACAAATAACCCATCCCAGTAAATCAACTCTCAGAAGTGGTGTCATTAGACCTACAAAAGTGCATAATTTTGGCCATTGTGAATATCCCTGACTAGTAAGAGAACGGATCTCTAACTTGTCATTGCCTGTATCTCTCAGTTTACAAATGCAGGAAAATGACTGCCAATCTGCCCAATTGCACTTGTCAGGTGCCTCTATTCAAACGGGTGAGGCTCGCTTGTGAGCACGCCTCAACCAAATCTGCTAAAAGCGAGTTAAGAAAAGAAAAAAGAGGAAGCAGAAAAAACACCGAGAGTTTAGCGCTCGGTTAGCAGCACCTCTCACCTGTCCGTCGTTGCCCCTAGCTTTCCTAAGCAGGGTGGGAGGCAACGTGCAGGATAAGGGAGTGTGTTAAAATACCGTAAACTCACAGAACACGCCTCACGCTACGTAACCGGAAACTACGGAGGGCGCCGTGTCCAGTTTAACAAAACTACAAAAAAGTGGCCTGCCTCATGGGAAATGTAGTCAGCCGCTGTCAGCGTGCATCAGGAATAACTACGCGCAATGCCGGGGAACAGGCAATACACTTCTGGTACGGGGTTGCCTCTTCATTGGCTCCTATGAAACCTTTCCAAATAACAGTATTACTATATGTCTAATCCGAAAGTCCCAATTAAGTGCCATATATTGTTCGAGTGTCATATATTGTTCTGACCGAGCAGAGGCATTGTGACGTTGCAGTGGGAAGAAGGCTCATATGTATTAGGTGCTTTATGGGTAATGTAGTCAATACCGAGTCAGCAGGTTCCTCTATCGATTTTGAAGTACTTGCAACTATCGCTATAAGCCATATCCAAACAGAGTTTCTTGCGGAGCAGCTATAGAGAGGGAAACACCCTGTGAATGTTGAGTTTCAGCTAATATCATAAATGTCACGATATCCACGTTCTATTTAGTGATGACTGTAAAGACTTAGTGTATTCTAAAATGCTCATTTACATGCTGGTGTACCACAGAGATTTATAATTAGTACGTTCTTGTCTACTAGTTTTTATTTAATTTTAGTGGTTCACAACTTGTGATCCTGTTACACCCTCTCGCAGTACTAAAAAGTCAAAACAGTAAAGAATCCAAGGGCCTAAGTTAGTTCTTCATCCATTGCATCAATAAACAGCATATGTTATAAGCTATGACCCAGAGTATCACAATGCCTAATGGATCTGCCCCACACAGTTTAGAAAAGCCAATACTTAATACTGGATGCTGGTCCATTCTAGAGGTGACTGATTTACAGTCTATTACACCTGTACCCTTCATCATGACATTGGCCAGAATGGCGATGAAAGAGAACTTTTTTAAATTTGAGAACACCATCTACCTACAAACGTCGGGGACCAGCATGGGCAGCGTTTTCGCGCCTAGCTTAGCGAATCTGTATGTCCATGCGTTCGAGCAGGAACACGTCTTGGCTCCCAATAACCCCTTCTTTTCATCAATCCGCTTATGGAAGCGGTATATTGATGATGTTCTGGTGGTGTGGAGAGGAGATCAACAGTCCATTGGCCACTTCCACCAGTGGCTTAACTCACGTAATAATTATCTGAAGTTCACGGTTGAAATGAACAAGAGCTGTTTGGCGTTTCTGGACTTATCGATTTTTGTAACTCCTGAAAGTTTGGGAAGTGAACTATACCGCAAGCCCATGGCACGCAATTCGCTTTTGCGTTATGACAGTCAGCACCCAAAGGCCCTAAGGGATAATTTACCCTATGGCCAGTTTCTAAGGGTGCGTAGGAACTATTCCACAACAGATGGCTTTGCCAAACATGCCAATCTGCTATCAGAGCAACTTATGGAGAGACATTGTCCACGCAAGCTGGTCAAACGGTCTCTCAAAAGAGCCTCAAATAACAATCGGGAAGCACTGTTGGAACCGCCAGTACCGAAGCCACCATTGGAACGTCTGACTATGGTCAGTACTTTCTGCACACTATCCAATGACATAAAGAAAAGCATCAAAAAACATTGGCGGATATTAAACAGTTGCCAGGAGAGAATAGCGATGCCACTCTTTGCTTTTAAAAGATCAGGCAACATAAAGGACCGATTGGTCCATACACGACCACCAAGTGGGCCCAGTAGATCACTGGGTACTTTATGGGACCTGCCAGCAGTGACAGGACACCACCCCTGCGGGGGGTGTTCGGTGTGTCCACAAACTACCCACAGCTCTTCAGTGGATATTGGGACCAACAGACCTTGGATGCAGACCCACTTTACAAACTGCAATAGCAGTAATGTCATCTATCTACTCACATGCCCGTGCCAGACTAGGTATGTGGGTATGACCACCCGTAAGGTGAGGCTACGCATGTTAGAGCACAAGAGCACCTTCAGGTGCCGCAAATCCAACACAAGACTCACCAGGCACTATACTGAAGCCAATCATACTGCAGATGAGTTCCATTGGACAATACTGGAGAAACCAATTATTCCACAACACATCAGTGATATCTCCAGGTATTTGTTCACCAAAGAACAAAAATGGGTTTACAGGCTCTGTTGTGACACTTTGGGATTAAATGATGATATTCCCTGGACCAGCATCCAGTATTAAGTATTGGCTTTTCTAAACTGTGTGGGACAGATCCATTAGGCATTGTGATACTCTGGGTCATAGCTTATAACATATGCTGTTTATTGATGCAATGGATGAAGAACTAACTTAGGCCCTTGGATTCCTTACTGTTTTGACTTTTTAGTACTGCGAGAGGGTGTAACAGGATCACAAGTTGTGAACCACTAAAATTAAATAAAAACTAGTAGACAAGAACGTACTAATTATAAATCTCTGCGGTACACCTGCATGTAAATGAGCATTTTAGAATACACTAAGTCTTTACAGTCATCACTAAATGGAACGTGGATATCGTGACATTTATGATATTAGCTGAAACTCAACATTCACAGGGTGTTTCCCTCTCTATAGCTGCTCCGCAAGAACCTCTGTTTGGATATGGCTTATAGCGCTAGTTGCAAGTACTTCAAAATCGATAGAGGAACCTGCTGACTCGGTATTGACTACATTACCCATAAAGCACCTAATACATATGAGCCTTCTTCCCACTGCAACGTCACAATGCCTCTGCTCGGTCAGAACAATATATGACACTCGAATAATATATGGCACTTAATTGGGACTTTCGGATTAGACATATAGTAATACTGTTATTTGGAAAGGTTTCATAGGAGCCAATGAAGCGGCAACCCCGTACCAGAAGTGTATTGCCTGTTCCCCGGCATTGCGCGTAGTTATTCCTGATGCGCGCTGACAGCGGCTGACTACATTTCCCATGAGGCAGGCCACTTTTTTGTAGTTTTGTTAAACTGGACACGGCGCCCTCCGTAGTTTCCGGTTACGTAGCGTGAGGCGTGTTCTGTGAGTTTACGGTATTTTAACACACTCCCTTATCCTGCACGTTGCCTCCCACCCTGCTTAGGAAAGCTAGGGGCAACGACGGACAGGTGAGAGGTGCTGCTAACCGAGCGCTAAACTCTCGGTGTTTTATCTGCTTCCTCTTTTTTCTTTTCTTAACTCGCTTTTAGCAGATTTGGTTGAGGCGTGCTCACAAGCGAGCCTCACCCGTTTGAATAGAGGTACCTGACAAGTGCAATTGGGCAGATTGGCAGTCATTTTCCTGCATTTGTAAACTGAGAGATACAGGCAATGACAAGTTAGAGATCCGTTCTCTTACTAGTCAGGGATATTCACAATGGCCAAAATTATGCACTTTTGTAGGTCTAATGACACCACTTCTGAGAGTTGATTTACTGGGATGGGTTATTTGTACTGAAGGGGAGAGTATACTACTAAAGCGTTAGGAGCTTTTTGTGTTTAATTAAGCGCGTAAGAGCAAGTGGGAGTGATTTTGGCTCTTTGTTGTTCTAAATAAAAAATAAAAAATAGAAAAGAAATAAAAAATTATTTTGTCCTTTTACCCACGATTTAGAGCGGGCCTCCTTAACCTGAGCCAGGTTCCAGGGTAGGTGAGGTGAAATCCCTGATCACGCTGGGTAAGCATTGCGTAGATTCCTTCACAGCAATTAACCAGGCATACTTAATAGATTTGCTTGTTTGTAGACGGCACATTTTTTCTGAATTGGTTTATTATGTGTGTTAATTGTCCTTTCTCCTCAGGTGATGCTAGCACCCTGTGATATAGAGGATTAGGACAACGTGAGGTTGTATTTATTACTACTTCTCTTGCTATGTTAAGTTTCACATTTTTCACATGCACTATTTGAAATCCATCAATTGAATGCAGTAGCATAAATTTATATAGGTCCTGAAGAAAGCCGTGGGCTATAATCCCGTGAAGGCTGAAACATGTCGACCCTCACTCAACAGTGACTAGTTAGCACTGCTTGGTATTTTTGTTACACACCGTTTTTAATTGAGATGTGCGTAGTGAGTTGAATCGTACTCTTCACACAATCTCTTTTTAAAATTCACATCTTTCTTTTGCACTGCACTTCCACTTTGTCTGGTGGTCACAGTCTGTCACGTGCCTTCTGGACTTTTCTTTATCAACCCAAGGGAGCAATAGAGCCTTGAACTAACGAGGAAGTCTCTATGATCAAGAGACATACCTCTGCTCTAGGTGGAGACCATATGATATAAACTGATCGTGAGAGGTGACTTTGCTCTCAATATTGGTCTCGTTGGTTGAGTCGGTTTGATGGTTTTCCGTGCTCTGCTCTGACAATGTATGGGTTTGATATTTCACACACTATTATTCCCTTTCTCTATCCTTGTGCTGTCTACTATCAGACCCCCTATTCTGTTGTGTGTGTATATATTTATATATATGCATGTATATGTATGTACATTTTATATCATTTTTAATTTGCATATGGCATTCAGAATCGCAATAAGATAATGCCATTTTTATATGTATAATAAATATGTAAATTAGGTTATATATTTTGTTGTTTCTACATTTGTTTATAACTTTTATATTTGTAAGTCTTAATGTTTTCAATTAAAAGTATTTTAAAAATAGTATAATTACTTTTCTTCTTTTTTTAAAGGGTTTGTCTATATATATATATATATATATATATATATATATCAGTCCGAGTCGCTCCTTTAGCATCCCCAATCCATTGAGGGGTGGCGCGAGACTGGTGGAGAAGCCGGTAATTCAATATGTTTCAAGAACGGGATCCCACTCGCGCTCTCAAAAACTTCTGACACAGTAAACCAGGCCTCAGTTCATATCCAAATGGGGGTTTATTCTTTTCAGAAACCCACCGTGACGCGTTTCGCCACCGTAGTGGCTTGTTCACACAGTGATTTTCAATAAAGTATGCCAATACATATACTTCCGTGTTTGTAATTCAGAGACATAGTAAAAGGACTCCACAGTTTGTATAACGAGTTACCGCACATTGGGCGCCATCTTGTAGCGTCTCATCGAATCGTAATATTGCACTCCTGTTCATATACATTATGAGTGTTTAAAAAGTTACATATTCATTAAACCAAAATAATTAATTGTCATGTATAGGTACTGTCCTGAGCATTCTAGCCTAATATCGTTATGTATCCCTGTAGGGTCGTGCTCGAACTCCCCTGATTAGTGGGTAATTCTTTCGTAGTGAAGTGCGCACCATCATGTAGGTGCTGGACTGGGCGTGCAGACTGTCTTACAGCGGCAAACAAATTGTATATCAGTGTGACAGTGTATCCATACAAAGACAAAGTTATTGTGTGACCCCCTGGCTAGTGGGTATATCGCTGTCCTTTGTACATGATAACTATTTCACTGGTTGTCGTTCACCCCTGTAACCGTATTTTAACAGTATAATGGGCCATAGAGGTAAACCCTCATTAGTGGGAAAATAAGCCCATGGTCAGAGAGGTGTGTTGTGGTACAAACTTTAGTATGGATATGGTACAAATCAGTCTCCTTACAGTTTTAAACGGAAAAGTAAAAGTAAACAGGCATCCGTATCAACACCCCCTTTCCTTAGAATACCTCATGGTGTTCCCAAATACAAATTATAAAAGATATTGTCAAAAGTGTACGTTAAAATCTTATCTCAATGTTGTGACTGAAGGATGATCTGAAGAAAGGGTAGGGATCTCGTTGGCACCTTAGATGACAATTCCCTTCCTTTCCCCCTATGGGAAATAGAAAATGCAGGTGTCAGATTTATGAAGTGTTATTAGTCAAAAAAACCTTTTACCAGCTCACATAACAGGATAAAAAGATAAAACATGACAGATATGATGTTAAACACATATAGTACTTAGTAACATGATGTTAAAACGACATATGTCACAGCCATTTCATCATGTCTAGAGTATCAGACAGATAGTCTCACAACACCCTTATTCCTCTTGTAATGTATGGCCATTTCTTCATCCAAGTTATGGCCTTCGGGAAATAGGGTGCACATACCAATAATGTGTCTTGATTCTCGTTGCCTGAGTCTTAGGACACGGTTCCCGCCTCTTATTTTCGGTAGAACCTGCTCAATTGCATAATATCTTAACTTTTTATAATCTGAAAAATGGTGGCTGGCAAAATGGCGGGCTATAGGATATTGTCTATCGTTGTTAGTGATAGCCCGCATATGTTCAAGGACACTTTTTTTTGCCATATGTGTTGTACTGCACACGTACCGCAATTTACATGGGCATTCCAAGACATATATGACAAAAGTGCTAGCACATGTAAGAAATTGTGAAATGGTGATCATGGTGTTTGTGCTCGTATTCCAGAATTCTTTAACCATTTTGCTGTTGCTGCACGCCTTACAGTGGCCGCATGGATAGAAGCCCTTTATATCTAGACCCCTCCCCTCTGTGTTAGTTGTCAGATCGCTATGCACCAAGGAGTCTCTGAGGCTGCGACCCTTTCTATATGTTATACTAGGTCTTTCTGGTAACGACTTACCAACTATGGGGTCATTTCTTAGGATGTTCCAATGATGGTTAATTGCCTTGCGTATCTGGGTAGAGTTACCGTTGTATGTCATAATCATGCGCGTGTTGTTGCCCTCATCATTTTCACTTTCTGGTGCTTCTTTCTCGATTTGAGCTAGAGTACTCGATCTCTCAACCTCGATTACTCTGGCAACTGCTCTTTTTAGAACCCATGCTGGGTAGCCTCTAGCTTTAAATCTCTCTATCATGGTTTGTTGTTCGCTCAGGAAGTCAGCGGGCGAGCTACAATTTCTTTTAGCTCTGAGTAGCTCCCCGTATGGTATACTCCACTTGAGATTATCGGGATGGCTACTCAGAGCATGGAGAAGAGTGTTGCCCGCTGTGCACTTTCGATAGAGAGTTGTGTGGATGGTATTACTTCTCACTACTACTTGTGTGTCCAAGTACTCAACTTTCTCCTTACTGATGGTACATGTGAGGGTAAGATTTCTTTCATTGTTATTGAGTTCTTTTATGAACTGCAAAGCATCTCCTTCTGAGCCCTGCCAAACAACAAAAATGTCATCGATGTATCTGAGCCACATTTTTACATTGGTAAGGGCTTTCTCGAGATTCTTGTTGTTATGAATCTCCTCCTCCCATGCCCCCATGAAGAGGTTGGCAAAGCTCGGGGCAAAGCATGTGCCCATCGCGGTACCATGTCTCTGTCTGTAGGTTGACCCATTGAACAAAAAATAATTGTTCATGAGACAGTACCTAATCATTTCAAGGATCATATTGGTATGTTCTAAAAAACCAATATTCCTGCGTTTCAAAAAGTGGGCACAAGCCTGTACCCCTTGATCATGATTGATTACTGTATATAGTGAATTAACATCCAGAGTTATAAGGATATAATCCTCCTTCCACACCAAGTTGGCTATTTTATTTAAGAAATCTTTGGTGTCTCTCACATACGATGAAAGGGTACACACAAATTCCCTCAGAAAATGGTCCACATATCTTGAGATGTTTTCCAGCACGCTACCCCTTGAAGAAATGATAGGTCTACCTGGGGGGTTTTCTTTATTTGTGTGTATCTTGGGAAGCAGATACATCACTGATAGAATGGGATAGTCTTTCTTTAGAAAACAAAATTCCTCCCATTCTAGCAATCCCATATCTCTCCACTCACCTAGTAGTTCCCAGATCTTACAGATACTGTTGTTATATTCTGCCCTTGTGGAGACGGTGTATGTGTTACTATCACTGAGTTGTCGCTGTGCCTCGCTGACATACATTTCCCTTGGTAAAATGACAATGTTACCACCTTTGTCGGCTGGTCTGACCACCAGACTAGCATCAGTTGCAAGCTCATTTATGATATTTTTCTGTATGGTTGTAAGATTATGTTTGAACTTTTTCATCTTTCTGGGCCAGTTATTCTGTCTCAACTTCAACACCTCATTACTGACAAGCTCCTGGAAGGTATCAATATTATCGTGACCCATTTTGGGTACAAAAGTTGATCTTGGTCTGAAAAGACTACATGCAGATTTATCATATTTGATCTCCAACTCATCTAAAATATGAAGAGATTCTGGGCTCATATGTATTTCGTTCTGATTGTTTTGGAGTTCATGTAGGGCAATCACGGTGTCTATATCCCCTATCGATAAATCATCTCCCTGTGTGTTTCTAGTTCCCTGTTGTTCCCTACTTTTTACTGGTTTCAGTTTGTGCCACTTCTTTAATTTCAGTTTCCTGCAAAATTTGAATATATCAATTTTGCTGTTGACATAGTTCATAGGAACTGCAGGGCAAAATGACAATCCTAAACACAATGTTCTTTTATCTTTGTTACTCAAAGTTTTGGATGTTAAGTTCACAATAGTCTGATTTACCATTACATCATCCATTATTGGTTCTTCTTGGAGTGTGTTTGTTTTCTTCCCATGTACTCCATATTTTTCTCTCTTCTCTCTTCTTCTCTGTCGGGACCTTTTCCTCCTCTTCCTCTGGTACCCCTTCCTCTTCCTCTTCCTCTTCCCCTTCCTCTCGGATTCGGTGAGTCCTCCTTCCGGTTCATCCTGGACATTGATCTCGTTGTTTGCTGGCTCTCCTTCATGAGCCGGTATTCGTCTAAAAAAGTTGTTTTTGGTCTAGTTACCATGTCTGGATCCGAGATTGAACTCTCAGACGTTCTCGTTGTATCTGAGTCCTCAGTGTTAATGTCACTTTGGTCTGTTAGTTCCTCCTCACATTGTTCCTGAGGGTGTCTTGTGTTCATTTCCGGGACTTGACCCTTTTCATAAAGATGATCATACTTTTTACTATATGTCAGGACTCTGCCGGACTCGTAGTCTCCGCAATCTCTGTGTAGCTTGCGTTGTTTCCTCCTTTTGATATCGTCCTCCATTAGTTTTAGACGTTTCTTCATTTCGTCTAAAAACTTCCTGACAGTTTCTTGGTCATCATGCGTGCTTAGCACATCCTTTATCTGTTCTATTTCTGGTTTGATTTTCTCCCTGTCGGACCAAGCATACTTCACCAATATTTCAAGCATATTTCTGGAACTCGTCGCAGAGTTGTTTGACCAATCCTCCAACATCTGGGGATCTGGAGAGTCATATGAGGGGGTTATGTAAATCCTTAATCCTCGAGGTACCATGGATTTATCGATATAATCTTGTAGGGACGTGGCCTCCCACCATTTAGAGGTTTCTTGTTTATGTAGCTTTTCGAATTTCCTCAGAGTTTCATGGATGGTTTTCTCCTTCGATATTACAGTCTGTGTATGTTTCCCAATTCCTGGTGCCCTCGCAAATAATGCCTGTGCCGCTTCCCTGCGTTCCCTTTCTTCCTCCATCCTTAATTTTCTGGGAAACCAGAGGAATCCCTTATAAACCTAATACCCGGTATTACTGTAAGTGTCAGAATGTTCTCCTCTATATAATATAGAGTTCTCCTGGCCTCAGGGTCGTGACAGTGTGCTTTATGGTTAGGATAGTTAGGATAGCGTTCCGTTCCACGTGTAGGGTATTTTTGTTAGTCCCTCCGTGACTCAAATATTCGTTACTGTGTATCTGGGTGTACACTATTCGTAGAGATATCATCTATTTTGGACGTAGAAAATGCACCCAAATAAAGAAGGGGCAATGTCCTTACCTGCACGGTGTATCCCGTTTCCTTTGGATAGCGTGCGGTACTTCAGCAGATGCCCCCGTTCTCCTCCGCGTAGTCACGTCGTGGATGATATATCCTCATATCTTCGTCTCTTCTGTCAAGAAAACCCAAGGCCGATCAAAGGGATGCAAAAATCAATCAGTCCGAGTCCGAATTATTTTGGTTTAATGAATATGTAACTTTTTAAACACTCATAATGTATATGAACAGGAGTGCAATATTACGATTCGATGAGACGCTACAAGATGGCGCACAATGTGCGGTAAATCGTTATACAAACTGTGGAGTCCTTTTACTATGTCTCTGAATTACAAACACGGAAGTATATGTATTGGCATACTTTATTGAAAATCACTGTGTCAACAAGCCACTACGGTGGCGAAACGCGTCACGGTGGGTTTATGAAAAGAATAAACCCCCATTTGGATATGAACTGAGGCCTGGTTTACTGTGTCAGAAGTTTTTGAGAGCGCGAGTGGGATCCCGTTCTTGAAACATATATATATATATACATATTACCTACTGGCGGTCGCCAGTAGGTAGTTATAGTTAGGACCCCTTTTCCATAGGAAATCCGCAACATTCTATTTGGAATAACTTTGGAGCCGGTCGACGAATGTTCGCGAATTTCTCAAAATAGGTGGGGCGCTACGCTCCACTCCTACCCTGAAAGTCTCGGGGGGATTTGTCAAGCGGGGGCTGAGATAAAAGGGGGGTCCCAAAACGCGTTTTTCCCATGCATTTTTCCATAGGACCTTTAGACAGGGCTACAGCCCGAACGGCTGAACAGAATTACTAGAAATTTGGCAGAGAGGTAGTCCCCAGGTCAAGGAAGTGCCTTTTGTAGGTCTGGTGTAAATCTGTTCAGTAGATTCTGAGAAAATAGCCTTTAAATCAATATATATATCTATAAGCGCGCAGAGTGCGCGCTGGGTGCGCGCACCTCGCCGTGCGCGAGCGCAATTCTGATTGGTTGTTAGATCTTAGTAAACATTCGAATCGGTGGAAATCAGGAAGCGGCGGCCGCCATTTTGTCAATCCCATAAAGAGGGGGTTATAAACAAAGGGGGAGAACTTGAAAAGGGGGCAGAGTGGGTAGAAATAGACCCAGTAGGCATTGTAAGGGGGTTAAAGTAGGACCTTGTAGGGAAAAAAAAAGGTTAATATTTTGTAAAAAAATATCGCCGAGTGCGCGCACCCAGCGCGCACCCGAAAAAAAACTTAAAAAAAAAAAAAAGGAATTAAAGCGAGTGGGGTTTTGAGGTTTGTACTTCTGTACAATCACATTTTCAATTTTTAATTGGAGTCTCTCAAAAAAAAAAAAATTTAAAAAAACATGGGTGCGCGCAGGGTGCGCGCACCTCAAAAAAATTTCAAAAAAAAATTCTAAAAAAAAAATTTGTTTGATTAAGTTTATAAGTGGCTCTTAAAAGAGCCCTTGAGTTAATGGAGGGAAACAGGAAGAGAAAAACGCAAAAAAAGAAAAAACATCTATGGCCTAGTGCACGTATGCGCATCAAATTTTCTCTGAAGGAGATCAAGACTGGTCTCCCCCACAGAAATAAGAGAACCGCAATCAGTGCACCGTGTAGACAACCTCGCCAAACAAGGTGGACCAACAAGAGGTAAAGAAACAGGTGAAGGCACCATCGCAGCTGAAGTGCTCGCCTGAGCTGCCGAAGATGTGCTCGGTTGAGCTGCTGCAGATGTCGTCGGCTGAGCAGGTGGAGGGTTTTCTCCAGAAGCTCGACGATAAGATACTGGATGCATTTTGTAAACATGTCTCAACATAGTGTGAATGCTAAAAGAATATTTCTTGTTAGGATTCCCACGAGATAAGACTTTTTTACAAAGTACACATGTAACTTTCGGTGCATTTACCTTTTTCTCATTCTCTGGAAAAGTGAAAAACTGCCATATAAAGCTGTCTTTCTGCTTCCTGTTCCTCTGCCTCTCAAGAGTGTCCTGCTCACTGTCTGAAGTAGGTTGCTGTTCAGCCATTGTCTCTCAACAACAGAATAGCTCCTTCTCCAAAGGAATCAGAACTAATAATGAGGGGAGTAGGTGTGGTTTGGGAAGAATCTGGAACAGAAAGTACTTCAAACCAATCAAAAGTGAAGATTCTTGATCACATGACTTGCCATGAGGGGATTGGGTGTGGTATTGATACAATTAGAAACTGAAAGTAATGATAACCAATAAGAAATACTGTTTTATTATGTATAAACCCGAGGTGCGCGCACTGCGCAAGCTCCGTGCGCGCACCCCGCGATGACGTATGCACGAACGCGTAAACGCGAAGGTGCATACGTCATATACGCGTACCTAGCGCGCATACGTTGAACACGCGTATACGCGACCGTTATTGCGCATAATTTTAGCGTATGCGGAAGTAAACCGCGTCGAGGGCGTAGGACGCATGCCTACGTACGTACGCATACGTACTGGGTGCGCGCTCCCAGCGCGCACCATTAAGTATATTTGCGTACGTAAATAACGTACGCCGGAATTCATAAAATAGTACTAGGTGCGCGCTCAGAGCGCGCACCCCAAGAATTTATAAAAAAAAAAAAAGTGGACATAAAAAATTAAATAAAAAAAAATATCCAAATTGAATTTTTAAAAAAAATAATTTATAAAAAAATACAGATAATATATAAATGAATATAAAGTAATTTTATTTAAATAAAAAAAAATATCTTTAATTAAAAATACATAACTTAGCATATAAAAAACCATACAAATTCTCTGAAAAAACCAAAGGTTTCAAAAACGATATAGTTAGGGATTAGCATTTAAAAAACCTTGCAAATTCACTGAAAAAACCATAGGTTTCACACACGTTATAGTTAGGAATTAGCATTTAAAAAACCTTGCAAATTCACTGAAAAAACCATGGGTTTCACACACGTTATAGTTAGGAATTAGCATTTAAAAAACCTTAGAAATTCAGTGAAAAAACCATAGGTTTAACACATGTTATAGTTAGCTGGACATTTTACTCGTAAAAAACCAATGAAATTCCCCCGTTATAGTTAGTTCAGCTAACTATAACTCGCGCGCCCGCAATGCACTGCTGATGACGTCACATATTACATCACTCATGACATGGTCAGTGACATCACTCATGACATCACTGATGACATCTCAAATGACATCACTGATGACATCACTGATGACATCATCCTTGAGAAAGAGTGGCAGAGCTCCTCTTCCCCTAATATAACCTTTGATACACACACTCAAAAATACAAACTAAAATTTTCAAAACAATGGACATACCAATACCAATTACAACAACCTCTTCAGTAATTCTAAGATTCACATACACATCCACTCATTCACCAACAGTCCTATACAGTCACTCATACATGTACTCACTCATCATATGTACTCATACACCTATACACCCTGTTACACAATGCCACTCATCCATGGAGTTACTCACACACATAGTCACTCATGCTAATAAAGAATCAAACATCCATTTACTAAAATATACAGTTATACACACACCACCACACTTACTTTTACGGAAACTTACACATACTTACTCTTTTAAACAATCACTTATAGAACCACATACTTATTCTTTCAGGAACTCTTTCAATCTCTCACTCTCACATATACTCACTTATATCATATACTAGTTTAAAACATATGTAGTTACTCATAAAGACACTATAGAGACAGTCAATCACTCACTAACACACCCATACACACACTCATGCACCCATAGAGTCCTGCACACATGCTGACTTCAACACATACAAAGACTGAGTCATTCATTCATGCACCTATGCACTACGTAATACCCCCCACCAAACCATACAGACATCAGACACTGATACTCAAAAAACCAACAAATAACCTATATAGACACTCATATAGCTACTCACCAACCCATGCAGCCACTTATACACAAAGAGAGAGACTGATACAGATATTTAAATATTTAAACAATACTCACTAAGCCATGTATTCACTATGATACACTTAATCAGTCAGTTACACAATCAATTTTTCAAATAAAAATCATCCATTTAGACACTTATATACCCATTTATTCTTCCATCGACCTTGAGATATACATATATAAAACATATTTAATTTTCAGAAAAACACACATTCACTGGATGATGTCATCAGTGATGTCATTTGAGATGTCATCAGTGATGTCATGAGTGATGTCACTGACCATGTCATGAGTGATGTAATATGTGACGTCATCAGCAGTGCATTGCGGGCGCACGAGTTATAGTTAGCTGAACTAACTATAACGGGGGAATTTCATTGGTTTTTTACGAGTAAAATGTCCAGCTAACTATAACATGTGTTAAACCTATGGTTTTTTCACTGAATTTCTAAGGTTTTTTAAATGCTAATTCCTAACTATAACGTGTGTGAAACCCATGGTTTTTTCAGTGAATATATATATATATATATATATATATATATATATCCTACTGGCAGTCGCCAGTAGGTAGTTATAGTTAGGACCTATTTTCCATAGGAATTCCGCAACATTCTATTTGGAATAACGTTGGCGTCGATTGATGAATCTTCATGAAATTTTCCGAACTGTTGGCCAGCTCTGGTCTGCACCTATCCTGAAAATTTCACGGTGATTCGTCAAGCGGGGGCCGAGAAAAAAGGGGGATCCCAAAACGCATTTTCCCCATGCATTTTCCCATAGGACCTGTTGACGCAGCTACAGCCCGAAGTGCTGAACGGAATTACACCAAATTTGGCAAAGAGATAGTCCTCAGTTCAGACTTGTGCCTTTTGCTTAAATGGTGTAAATCCGTTCAGTAGTTCCTGAGAAAATCAAAAGTAAAATCACATATATATCTGGGCGGAGCCTAACTACACATCTCATCGTGAGATCTGATTGGCTGTCAGCACTTCATCCAAGAAGTGTTGGCAGCCATCTTGGGGCCAATATACATGATAGCACCTCATTAAAAAGCATTGCAGTTAATAGAAGGTTTTAAGACTTTAGTTACATTATAAATCATTTGTTGATGGTACCCTACTCATTTTAGGAATTGTGGTGTGTTCTAAGGTGATTTTACCATGTGAAAAAGCCTTCTGCAGTGATATCATGAATCATGTTTGAGAGAAAACTATTTTCTCATGCTTTTCCTACAGAGGTTTGGAAGGTGATCTATAAGCTAAACTGAGAGCATATTTTCTGTAAATTCACATTATCTTTCTCAGTCATGTGAGAATGAAGTCTGACATTCTCAGTAAAACATGTGCATACAACAAGGGCAGAGACTGTCAGTTGATTCCTTTGTGTTCTACTGTAGCTTCCCAGAGTGTTCTAAAGAACAACTAGAGCGCTAACAGTCCTACTTATGACAAACGTATGGTACACCTGAAGCCATCTTGGTTGGAATAAAGTGGTAACTCTTAAAACATTTAATTTAAAAAGGAACAAAATGAGGGGGTTCATTTTGCCATATAAAGTATGATTAGTGCTGCAGAAAGAAAATTAGGGCACATTTTGAGTGACTTCTCAAATCCTCTTCTATTTCATTAAAAAATTCTGATATGCAGACTGAAACATGCACTTTCAATACCAGCAGCAGACTTCCCTGGTGAGCAGCAGCTTTACTACAGTGATCTAATAAGCAACTAGAGTGCTAACATTCTGAATTTATGGCAAATGTGTGACACATCTGAATGCCTTCTTGATGGAATCAAAGTAAAAAACTGAAAGTATTTCCTACTGAGGTGCCTGCAGTAAATGAGGAAATTAGGAAACTTCATAACAAATAAATCTCCCAAAATGGCCATCAGAGACAAAAGAGCCCAAATGTAGCCCAAATATCACCCACATGTAGCCCAAGTATAGCCCAATGACAGAATGTCCCAGAGTGTTCTAACGAACAACTAGAGCGCTAACAGTCCTACTTACGACAAAAGTATGGCACACCTGAGGCCATCTTGATTGGAATAAACTGGTAACACTTAAAACATTTAATTTAAAAAGGAACGCAATGAGGGGGTTCATTTTGCCATAGAAATTATGATTAGTGCTGAAGAAAGAAAAATTAGGGCACATTTTGAGTGACTTCTCAAATCCTCTTCTATTTTATTAAAAAATTCTGATATGCATACTGAAACATGCACTTTTAATACCAGCAGCAGACTTCCGTGGTGAGCAGTAGCTTTACTACAGTGATCTAATGACCAACTAGAGTGCTAACATTCAGAATTTATGGCAAATGTGTGACATATCTGAATACGTTCTTGATGGAATCAAAGTAAAAAACTGAAAGCATTTCCTACTGAGGAGACTGCAGTAAATGAGGAATTTAGGAAACTTCATAACAAATAAATCTCCCAAGATGGCCACCAGAGACAAAAGAGCCCAAATGCAGCACAAATATCACCCAGATGTAGCCCACATGTAGCCCAATGACAGAAGTGTGCAAAACACTTATTTTTGTGTATTTGCAGTTTTATATAGTGCAGACTTGTCAGGTATTGGAGTGCTTTACATGAGCATTGGTTACATCACACAAGATCAAATTCATTTTGGTTGTAGACATGGGGAGATTAAGTGATTTGACCAGAATCACAGAATGTTGAGCTGAAGCAGAAACTCCAACCTGGTTCCCCAGTTGCAAAGTCTGCAGCTCTGGAAGTAACACCACATCCTCTCCCCTAGGTGCAGCATTTAATCAAGTGGTCAACTGGATAAAAAAAACATAAAGATTACAAATAATTTAAAAGTTCTTTGTTGCTATTTGAAAACTCAGAAAATACGTCCTCATTTTAGTTTTTTAGAGCACTAACCATAATTTTGATGCAAATAAGACCCTCTCATATATGTAATTTCTAAAGGAAATACTCTAGGTATTACAGTTTTGATTACATCAAGATGACGTCAGGCGTTCCACACTTTTGTAATAAATATAGAATGTTAGCAATCTAGTTGTTCATTGGGATACTGTTGAGAGGCAGAGGCCAGGGGCAAGGACTCTGAAAATTGAAGGCAGGTAGGAGAGTGCAGAGGCAACAATTTGACCACACAGGGTAGGCAGGAAAGGCAGTGGTAGCACAACAGACTATGGAGGAAAGTGAAAAGGGGGGCAGGGGCAACAAACCAACAATACAGGACTGGCAAGAGAGGCTGTGGCAATATAATAGACCATTGTGGGCAGAAGGAAGAGGCAGTGGTAGTACAACCATACATGCCAACAGACCCGTTTCAGCCAGGAAACGTCCAATGTTTTTAAGCTGAAATGGGTTTTATTTGATCTGTCTCCTGTCTACAATCTCCTCTTTTTCAATGTAACTCAAAGGGGAAAATCAATACCCCAGTTTTTTTCAAAATCTTCCTCTTACCAAGTTCAAAATGTTTGCAAGTATGGTACATTGGGTCATGGTAGGCAGGAGGAATTGGGGTAGGGACATGGACTCGGATAACAGAGGACAGGAGGGACATGGAGAGGTGCACCAAACTGACCCTACAGGGCAGGCATCAGGGTTTGCAGCAGCACAATACACCACACAGCACATGCGGGACGGGAGTGCAGCACAACAATCCATAGAAAGCAATAGGGAGGGGACAGGACCATGCTCATGGACAACAGAGAACAGAGGGGAAAGAGGCAATGGTAGCTAGCTGACCATAATGGACAGACAGGAGAGAGAGCTGCAGCATAACAGACCATAGAGGGCAGGAGGAACGGATCAGGGGCATTACAATGGAACAGACAAGCCAGGAGGGAGGGAATAGGCGTCTGCACATGGAAACAGAGTGCTGGGGGCAAGGGGGCAGGGCAGGAGCAGCAAGATGACCATGGAGGTCAGGCAGGATGGGCACTAGAAACAAGACACACCATGGAGAGCAACAATGAGACTATGATGGCATACACACAGACCATGGAGGGAAGGTGGGAGGGGGTCAGGGGCAGCTAGCTGACCACACAGGGAAGGTGGAAGGGGCCCTGGCAGCACAGAAGACCATGCATGGCAAGCGGGAGGGTTAGTGGCAGCACAATGGCTATGATGGGCAAGAAGGAGTGTGCAGGGGCATGCACAAAGGACCATGGAGGATAGAAGGGAGGGTCAGGACCTGGGCACAGACAAGAGAGTTCAGGGGAAGGGGCCTCACAACAAACCGCGTGGGGCAGGCAGGAGGAGCAGTTGCAGCACAACAGACCAGGGGGGGCAGAAGGGTGTGGCAGTAAAATGGACCATGGAGGATAGGAGGATGGGGATAGGGGCATGGCATGTGGACAGGCAGGGTGGAGGTGGCAGGGACAGGTTTCAGTCATCTGACAATGCTAGACAGGTGGGAGGGGAGTGGCAGCTCAACAGAACACTCAGAGTAGATAGGAGTGGCAGGTCCATAGAACATGGTGGGCAAAAAGGATGGAGCAGGGGCATGCACAAAGACATCGGAGGGCAGGGGGAAGGAGAATAGGGGCAGCAAGCTAAGCACAGAGGCTAAGCAGGAGGTCAATGATGGGCAATAGAATTGGGCAATGGAGGGCAGGAGGAGTGGACTGGTACATCATGCTAAATGGAGGGCAGTGGCAGCACATCAGACCATGCATGGCAGGAGGAAGGAGGCTAGTCCATGGATTCAGACAACACAGGATAGGGAGGAGGCGGATGGGGCAGCAAGCTAACTGTTCAGAGAAGGTGGGTATTAGGAATTTCATTGTTTTTAAAACGTGTGTCTGTGCGAACTACTTAAAATAGGAACAAGTATGCAGCATAATCTCACTTTTATTCAGGAAGAAGAGGACGTTTGTGACTGTGACTCCGGGCTCACTTGGCAGAAACACCCCCTGACCCTCCACCCCCATCGCAAAATGTAATGCCCGTGAAAAGGGTAGGTGGACGCAGTGGTATATAGAACATAGTCCTGAGAGCACGATTGAAAATGAGAACTAGATATAGTATATGGTATAAACTATGCACCAAAAAGTGTGATATAAGATGAACCGGGGCGTGAAATATAATATGCAATACATTGTGACTCTAGAGTGAGGTTCGTCTCCTTTCCAGAGAGTAAAATAAAAAGTATTACACATTCGACGGTGGATGTGTGTTTTATTAACCGTGAGGGGGGTTTCTTGCATAGTTTGGTCGAATTTTTGTCGAATCCCCTTTGAATGGCTTCGTGTGCGTGTACATTAAATGTGCCCGTCAATAGCTGCCCATGTTTGTATAAATAAACCACAAGGGTGTCTACTTGGAGAGTACCCACCGGCGGAGGCGTCGGGATTAGGCACGGTAGGGCGTCAGACACGTCAGAGCTTCACTAGCAGTGTAAATACATTCCATGAGGATTCATTCTATGCATAGTAGCCTTTTAATGAATATCACGCATATCGTCATGGTGATAGGTACATACGGTTTGTCCAGCATGTCCTAGGTGTTTCTATAAATATATATTTTTTAAAAATAATAAAAAGCAAAGGCTGGCCCCGGGGGATGGGGTCCCCGGAGCCATAAGTGGCCTGAGGAGGGGGGCAACGCAGCCCCCTCCTAAAGATTTTAAATTACAAAAAAGCCACGACCCGGGGGTTGGGGTCCCCGGGGCCGATTAAGGCCGTGGGAGGGCCAAATTTATTTTTTTTCAACAAAAAAACATTAGGGTGCAGTGAAGGCCCTGGGGGATGAGTTCCCAGGACCAGTAAATTAGAAAAAGAAGGGGGCCACACAGCCCTCCATCTTAAGAAAATAAAATAAATAAAAGACCGGCATCGCGCCGGAAGCCACGCCCCCTCTTCGCAGCACTCTACAAACGCGTCCCCTGGCCAGTTGTAAGTTGGGGAATTAATTCCTCTTCAATACTGAGGGTCCCTGAGGGCCAACTAGCCCAACAGGTATCTCCAGTATGTGCCAGGGAACTGCGTTGCAGACAGGTGTTCTGAGGCCATGCCCCTTTTTACACCTCTATGTAACGCAGCTCTGTGGCACTTACTGGAGGTACCTAGTGGGCTAGTTTGACCCTAGGGACCCTTAGGATTCAAGGGGACTTAATCTCTCAACTTAGAACGGCCACAGGGCGCGTTTTAAGTTGGGGAAATAATTCCCTTTCAATCCTGAGGGACCCTGGGGGCCAACTAGCCCACCAGGTGCTTCCAGTAAGCGCCACTGCTCTGCATTGCAGAGAGGTGGTGCAGGCCATGCCCCTTTTTACACCTCTCTGCAATGGCACTTACTGGACGTACCTAGTGGGCTATTTTGCCCCTAGGGATCTTCAGGATTCAAGGGGACCTAATCTCCCAACTTAAAAAACGGCCACAGGGCATGTTTACACAGTGGGGAAGGGAGGGGACGGGGCCTGAGGTGATGTGTGCAAACACGCCCTGTGGCGCATTTTAAGAAGTAGTTTTAATCCCCTGCCCTATTATATACTAGGGGCTTACAGAGGAGGTCATGCTGATCACAGGGGGACCCCAACGCATAGTGTTCCCTAGTGTATGTAGGTGTTTTCACTGTATTCTGAGTGTCTTTTAACATAGCACTGGCTCTAGGACTGGTTAGTCAGACTCAGTTACCACCAGTATCCGTCTGAAAAAGTTTAGGGTACAGGATGATTTTGCAACAAGGCTTCTTTCTGCTCTTCTGTTTGTTCTTTCTGCACGTTATCCTTCTTCCTGCACTTTTCTTCGTCTTTGAGGACTTCTGTTGCTTCTTTCTGCATTTCTTTTATTTCTTTCTGTGCGTTTTTTCTTCTTTCTTCACATGTCCTATCTCTGTAGGCATAGTTAGAAATTAGCATTGAAAAAACCTTTGAAATTCACTGAAAAAACCATAGGTTTCAGGCACGTTATAGTTAGGAATTAGCATTTAAAAAACCTTAGAAATTCACTGAAAAAAACATAGCTTTCAGGGGTGTTATAGTTATCTGGACTTTTCACTCGTACAAAACCATTGAAATTCCCCCGTTATAGTTAGTTCAGCTAACTATAACTCGTGCGTCCCGCAATGCACTGCTGATGACGTCACATATTACATCACTCATGATATGGTCAGTGCATCACTCATGACATCACTGATGACATCTCAAATGACATCACTGATGACATCATCCTTGTGATAGAGTGGCAGACCTCCTCTCCTCCTAATATAACCTTTGATACACACATTCAAAAATAGAAACTAAAATTTTCAAAACAATGGACATACCAATATCAGTTACAACAACCTATTCAGTAACTCTAAGATCCACATACACATCCACTCATTCACCAACAGTCCTATACAGTCACTCATACATGTACTTACTCATCATATGTACTCATACACCTATACATCCTGTTACACAACGCCACTCATCCATAGAGTTACTCACACACATAGTCACTCATGCTAATAAAGAATCAAACATCCATTTACTTGCATATACAGTTATACACACTCCACCACACCTACTTCTACAGAAACGTACACATACTTAGTCTTTTAAACAATCACTTATAGAAACACATACTTATTCATACAGGAACTCTTTCAATCTCTCGCTCTCACATATACTCACTTATATACACCAATAGTCACATATACTAGTTTAAAACATATGTAGTTACTCATAAAGACACTATTGAGACAGTCATTCACTCACTAACACACCCATGCACACACTCATCCACCCATACAGTCATGCACACATGCTGTCTTCAACACATACAAACAGTGAGTCACTCATTCATGCACCTATGCACTACGTAATACCCCCCACCGAACCATACAGACACTCAGACACTCATACTGATACTCAAAAAACCAACTAATAACCTATATAGACACTCATATAGCTACTCACCAACCCATGCAGCCACTTATACACAAAGTGAGAGACTGATACAGATATTTACATTTTTAAACATTACTCACTAAGCCATGTATTCACTAAGATACACTTAATCAGTCAGTTATACAATCAATTTTTCTAAAACAAATCATCCATTTAGACACTTATATACCCATTTATTCTTCCATCGACCTTGAGATATACATATATAAAACATATGTAATTTTCAGAAAAACACACTTTCACTGGATGATGGTCATCAGTGATGTCATCAGTGATGTCATTTGAGATGTCATCAGTGATATAATGAATGATGTCACTGACCATGTCATGAGTGATGTAATATGTGACGTCATCAGCAGTGCATTGCGGGCGCGCGAGTTATAGTTAGCTGAACTAATTATAACGGGGGAATTTCAATAGTTTTGTATGAGTGAAAAGTCCAGCTAACTATAACGCCCCTGAAACCTATGTTTTTTCAGTGAATATATATATATATATATCGAGCACAAGAGCAGGTACGGACTTCAAACAATAATCTGGTGCTTAAATTAAATTAATTATTTTCTTTGTGCTGCCCATGACGTGTTCTGGCCATGTCCTGTGGCCTTGATCACATGACCACACTACGTTTGTGAATTCAATAAATAGTGAAAAAAACAACATGTGACTGATGACAGCAATAATAGTCATGGAAGACAGACTGTAACGATAGTAATAAGTGCCTTCACTTTCTGTTTTCTTGATTTTTTTGATCTTGTAAAATGCACAGTGCATAGCTATAAAATAACTAATTTAAATACAATCAAATTAATTTACAATATGTGCAAATAAGCATCGACCTAATCATAATACTTGTCCATATCTGATTTTATTGCACTAGGCATATTTTAAACACCATTATACACGGAGTGGAAAAACATTGTATCGCTCCAACTTGCAATGCTACATATATGAAGTATGGGTATACATCTATATGATTAGAATCCACCTCTATTAGGGATAGAGTGGATGAACTGGGGAAAGCATGTAGCCTTATGGCTAGAGCGGTCGACGTCGAAGCTGGGGAACTGGATTCGAGTCTCGGCAACAACGCTCAACATCCTGTGATTCTGGGCAAATCACGTAATCTGTTCTCTTGTAACAAAATTGATGCTATCTAAAGCGCTCTGATACACGATATCTTCGGGTCTAGTTTGCGCTATATTAAACTGTAAAAAAGAAACCAATATATATAATAATATATCTAAAATAATTATATATTTTTAATAACTGCTCAAATACTGGTAATGAAAACATATTGCCTAAAATTCATTATAAAGGATATTTTGCACATAATCTCTATTACAGTCAAACTAATTGTCAATATTAAAGTGCTGTCGTGCAAAAGTGCTACCTGGGAAAAGTGCTGTATTTAAAGTGCTTTACATTATGTGCTGCTGAGGCCTCACAATAGTGAGGACCAACAACCTAAACACTGATTATCAACAAGTATAGCAGCTGAAGCAAAATATATATGTATATATGCATTGACCACAGTCAACCGAAATCTGGGCTTGCCACAATCTAAAGATATGACCCTCATTTTTTACACATTTAAAAAAACAAGGTTAAAAAGTATATACACAAGGAGTCAGCGAGAGGTTAGATTATAAGTAATTATGCAAATCCTTGCCAATATTCAAACCTAGTGGGGACTTAGTATATAGTTCCTAATATATTTGGATTCTAGTTGGCGAAGAGCTTTTTCATGGTTCCCTCCTCTTTTGTTTTCCTGCACTGCATCAATGAAAAAGTATTTAATACAGCTCAACTCGTTGTTATGGGCAGATTTGAAATGCATTGCTACTGGGAACGAAGGATCCAAATTCACTATCGCACAGTGTAGATCCTTACATGTACTTGCAGCTTAGTGCTCCCAATGTAGCATAAACCACATGATGGTGGTGATGTTAATTCCAAATGTGCATGCACGACATGAGCTACATTTAAAAAAACCTTGCTTAGGAGACAACCACCTGGTTTTATTGTCTATTTCAGGACTAGATTTTACTAGTTCAGTACGCATTGAAAAAGCTTTGCGAAAGGTGAGGTTGGGTCACCCTGGTAAAACTTGACTAAGGTTGGCATCAGTGAGTAAAATTGGCTATTGCTTTTTATTAATAGACCTGATGTTGGAAGCCTGCTTACTATATGTAGTGACAAGTCTTATTGTAGGTTTGTTACTTTCTACTTTATTGGTTTCTGTTACTGTTTCTGTAGCGTCCATTGTACTACTGGCATGCATATATATATATATAATGAAATAATTAATGATAATTATTTCTTTTATATTATATTAATTTTATATATGTTAACATTCTAAATGTACCATTTTAAAGTCTACGGGGCATATTCTCAAGGACTCATCGCTGAGTTAGCGGCACATTATCGCAGGCAAAGTGGTGATAAATTTATCGCCCTATTCACAAGCTGGTGCTAACAGCCGATATCATCAGTTTTCCTGCAATAGCCGCTGCAAAAAACATCGCCACAGATGACATCGGCAACTAACGCTAATGATATGCAGAGTAGGCATTCCCGTGCAAAAAGCCGCGACAACACCACTTCGAAAGATTCCCAACGACCAGCCAGATCGGCGATAAGATTCCAAAACATGCAATAAGGCGCGGTAGCAGCAGGGATTTAACACCTGCTTTTACCTGGTGTTAAGTCGGACGACAACCTGCACCATAAAAGGGAACCCAGCCCAGAGCCACACCTGAAGAACAACAGATGCCATGGAGCCACTGATCATGCCAGATCGGAGCCCCAAGAGCCCCTCTTCAGCCAGGATAGCTTGATTCCAGTGGCACAGTGAGCCTAGGACCCATGTCTGGGCATACCTGGCGCACATAGGGCGAGAAAGCAAAAGACACACAATTGATGGACGGAATGCAGAGAAAATCAAAACATTCACCCCAGTCAAGAGATCTGGGTTAAATCCATCATTATTTTGCTCACCATGCCACCCCAGTTTAGCAAGCTATTCTGGCTGAAGAGGGGTGAAACCCCGAAACCGGTCCTAGGATGCTTGTTTCCAGTTCAAGGAGGACCTGGCCTGGCAGTTTGGGCTGGATTGTCCCCATAGGGCACAGGGTCAAGACTGATTTGCATTTGGCTTGGTCCAAACTGGAAAGGCACGGTGAGCAAAAAAAGATGGATTTGGGCCCAGATCTTTGTACTGGGGTGAATGTATGACATTGTTCTGAATGCTGTCCATCAACAGTTCTTTTTGCAGATGTTTGGTCAGCAGCACTGTGTGCCACTGACACATCAGGGGCCGGAGATGTGTCTGTGGAAGTACCAGCAGCATTCATCAGCAACTGCCTTAGTGGCAGCAAAGCGATGATGAGGATTTGCAGGACATGGAAGATACCAACAACTTTTTGCTGGTGTGTATCCGTGGCAGCCGTTCTTTCCGCATGCATCCATGTTCTCCATTATCCTCAGCATATGTGCCAACTCTTGGCTGACATCTCTGAGGCCACTCTGACTAGACAGTTGTTCTCCTCTCATAGGCATGACTCCAGCGGTATCAGGCAGGGATTGTTGGACATCATGGAGCAAACTGTGGGTGTCCGTTAGGGAGTGTAAGTGGTCCTTGATGTGACTTAGACACCCACGTATGTCATCTAGTTTGGCTGCCATGTGGTTGAATCCCACCCCAACCTGTTCAGCCACCTCCTTCTGACAGTCTAACACCTGGCCTTGGAATGCGATGTGTTCTTTGGTGAGGTGCTGGTAGCCAGCCGTGGTGGTGGGTGCTTCCTGCTTTGTGGTCTGTGCAGGGGGTGGGGTCTCCTTGATGCAGCTGGGCTGCCCTGCTCCTGGATGTGGTTTGCCGTAGGTGTCTATTAGCTGTTTTAGGGCATCGGTGTCAAAGGTGTGGAGGTCCTCTTCATCATCACTGATGAGTTGTCTGGTCTTCTCTGCAGGAGGTGTTGATTGTCCCTCTGCAATGTGAAGGGGAGGTGCATTTTAACATCGTGTTGACATGTATGTTGACGCATTGTTCAAGTTTACATACAGACTGCATGACAATGTACATTGTGACTGTTTGGGAGGAGCTGACTATTTGATGTGGGACAGTGGGCATTTGAACTTCATGACAGATGTGAGGTTGTACACGTACATTCTTATCTCACAGTGCCCTGCTATGTCAGATGTGGTTGGCCAGTTTCTACGCACAAGCAGAACCAGTTGTGTCCTCTGTTCTGTAGTGAAAGTGTTGCACTTTGTACCACATTGTCGTCAATGTCGATGTGCTGTTGTTGCTATGAGTGTGTGCTGCATTGTGGGTGTGTTGCCCCTGCAGCTGTGATTTTGCTGCACCTTATCCATTTGAGGCTGTGTGCCTTTGACTTCTGTGCTTCTACAGTGCTGAGATGTTGCAGACTTGGCAAATTTTGGCTCTTGGTGGGAGTTGGGACTGTTGGGCATGGTTTATCCACAGATGTGTTGTTGCCGTCAGGGGTTGTATGTGCATGTGGATGTGTCAGGGTGTGACCTGCTCCTTTCCGGATGTGTTCCACACTGAGCCACCCTCAGTGTCGAGGCATGTACCATGTCATGATAATTGGACTGCAGCCATGCTATTCGTCATGCAGTGTCACTTGCATTGTCAGCGTGGCTCACAGATACGCAGCTTTGCTGGTTTTAGCACATGTGCATGGGTTGGTTGTGAGATTGGTGCTGTGTTGGGAGGGACCCCTTTGTGCCCATAGTGGACGGGGGCCTCCTTGCTGTTTGTATGTGTGCTGCAGTGTGCCAAGGGGATCAGGGACATGATCCACAGTCATTGTGGGTGTGCATTGTGCTCTGCTTAATTGTGCATGTGTGCCATTGTGCCCATCTTCCCACGTCCCCCCAGTTCCAGTTCGGTACTCACCCTGATGCTGTTGTGTCAGGGCATGTCGAGTAGTGTCCGGACCCCCAACTCCTGCCACCGTCTACCCACTGATGACTGTGGACGCCATTTCCTCCATCTCATCCAGCTCCAGGTGTTCCGCTGGACTGCCACCTCCAGTCTGCATTGTTGCCTAATTGTTGCCAGCGAGTTTCTTCTTGGTTTTGGGCTTCGAATCATTCCAACCCCTCTTGACCTCTCTAATTGTCCTCCTCCTCACTCCGACTGCATTCACCTTGTCCAGGATGGCGTGCCATATTGCATTTTTATTTGCCAATGACACGTTGGAGGTGACGAACAGTAGTTGGTGGTGTTCTATCACCTCCGTGATGATGATCCTGTTTTCCTGCGGACTGAACCCCGTCTTCCTCATCTTCTTCTCCTTGTCCTTTCATGACCCCGAGGTCCCAGGCTGGTCCTCCTGGGGGCTTGTGGGATTCTGGTCATCCTCTGTACTTGCTTCGGCTTCCTCCATGGTGCTACAAAGTTAAAATTATTTTGTTTGTGTTTTTCGGGGGTTTTATAGTGCATTTTTCTGCATGACGCGTGGGAATTGCAGGCCTGTCACTAGTTATCGCTGTTTTTTCTATCACGGTTGACCACATTGCAACTTTTTTTGCGTTTGTGTTTCGTGTTTTTTCGGCGTCGCATTGATTTTAACACGATCATTTGGCACGTTATCGGGAGACTATCGCATGGTGCCGCCGGGTTGAAAATACAACGTTAACCCGGTGTTATTTTTTCGTGATAGACTGCGATGTGCAAAGTTGCGTTAAGCTAATTTTGTGATAATTATCACACGTTCTTGAGAATATCCCCCTACATGTATTAAAAAAGTGTTATTTGTACCTGTTCTGGAATGATATTTACTGACACAATATTTTTTGCATTTATATTTTAGCTATAGAAACACAATATTGTGCTAAACAATATTTTGTAATGATATTTTTGTCAACAATATTTTTTACCATGTTTTTGTGTCAGTGAACTGAAAATTAAACTTTGTTTGAGGGCAATGTATCTAGTAATGAGAATAACAGAAGGCTACTTGGGATTTCCTTTGACATAACTTTTGCAAATGGTATGACGAGTTTCTCAAAAACGTATTCACTCAATCTAAAAGCGAATTAAGTCTTAGATTAGAAACGTAGTGTCTATTAGTGCAGAAACAAAATCCCATGTTCCTAGTGATATTGTTTGTGTTTAATATGGAGTATGTATTGTTTCGTGAATTTTTTTTGTACCGCACCTGAACACATTCCGTGCTTTATTAGTCTGCAACAACATAGAAGTCATATGCAACTGGCAAACTGGTTTTAATTAACAATCCAATATAGACAACCTTAATGTTTAGACAGGGGCACGTCACAATTTAAAGATATGAGTCCTTGTGTTTAAAAGATGCGGAAAATCATGTTAAAGTAATACTAAACACACTAATAGTTATGTTCTATACTTTAATCTGAAGAATAAAATCACGCCGTTGTTACCAATTTATAAGAACGTGGACACTGTTAAAAAAAAGTATGTTCATGTAGAGCAAATAAATCTGATAGTTTTAAAACTAGAGACAGAACATTTTATATTTCTATTTCAAAATGCATTTATGCTGGTCACATTTCTCTGGAAATTGTAGTTCGTTCTCTTACAGCAGATCTGACTTCTTTCGGGGGCTATCAACATTTCAAAGCAGGGCAATATTTCAATCACACAGTAAAAATCTGTAGGTAGTACACATAAAAATTCTTGCCGTGCACCCCAGTGCCTTCTCTAAGGGCAGCAGAATTGACAGTCTGCATTGTTACTGAAGTCATGATATACGTAAGACGTTCTGTGCGCAGAGTCATTGGAGGCAAGCACCTTCAAACATTTGGAGCAAAAGAAAAGTAACATCTGAACAAAAAAACTAGAATGAAAATTCCATCCCATTGCAATCCTCCTTCTGCTCTGGATCAATAAAATAGAACAATTTTAGAATGAGTCATATTTCTAAAAATTGTTGAAAACATGTTGTAAGCATTATTGAGATCTGTTTTTATAACTATGAAAACTATTTACCTCAATGCACAATTCCTGTTATCACAGCAATATTAATACATTTCCTATACGAATGCTAATTTGAACACAGTGTATTTATTTATTTATTTTTGTGTTTTATAGAGCGCGAACTTGACCCCTTAGAGTATCGGAGCGCTATACGGGATCAACAAGTTGTGCACAAAAGACTTGGGGGGGGGGGGTTGGAAACATTTGGGATAAAAACAGGTACATACATGTTACAAGAGCGAAGGTCGAAGAGCCTAAGGGTGTATATGTGTCTTGTTATATTTGGAAAATTTCACATGCTGTAAATATGTAACACAATATTTACTGACATTTTGCTTAGCATTTCCGACAGGTTGTGACAGAACAGTTTAACTTTGACTCCTGGATTCAATTCACTAAGGGTATTCCACACTCTGGCTGTGAACAAAGACTTCAGGGAGCCGGAGGGGATTTCCCTGAAGGCTTCGTTTTGTTAGAACATTCTGCCCTCTAGTGGCAGAATGTTCTAATAGCCTTATAGCCCTTCGTAGCAGGGCTATACCGGCTTTTAAAGTCCCGCTGCTGTTGTTAAAGTCCCTCGCCTTCGGCTCGGGCCTTTAACGCTGCAGCGGGCCTTTAACAGCCGGTATAGCCCGCTACGGCGGGCTATAAGGCTATATTAACCTCATAATACTTGCATCAATCAGTTATTAATGGCGTGCCCTCCTCTTCAGACCGACACCCCGTTGCCACGCCTTGGACCAATGTGCAGAAATGTGCTTACTTTTATAGGCTTGCCCCTCACACTGGAAGAGAACATGCCGGAAGGACGCTAGCAACCCAAGCTCCCTTGGATAGCTCCAAGTAACTATCAAAGGGTCAAGTCCGAAGCACAGAGGAGTTGAAGGCAGGTTTTCAAAAAACTCGACTGAGGAAGAAAGAACCCAGCTCACCCAAAAAGTGGTGTGATACTCTGCAAGATTTTTTTGTGAATAAGGTTAGGTCAATTTGGCAAAATGGGAGCCATTCTTTCTGTGAGACGCTGACGTCTGTTGACAGAAACTATGAATATTAGTCATTAATTTTAGTAACAAGACCCTTAAAGGACACACACTGAGGGCCTTGGTAGTGGCGCCCCTACTCTGCCAGTAACTCCTGTCACCTCACAAATCAGAGTTATGAGTTGTGGGGGGATTTTATTGCATCCGGTAAAAACTGTCTCAACCCTGACCAAGTTTATCTGTGGAAGTACGCCCCGAAAATACCGGGACAAGTGGATTTTGGGGTGGCAAGCACCAACATCTGCATGTCGTGCTCATTTTGAGTGCAAACCTGTGATAGGTGAGTACTATCGGAGAGAATAAAATCTGAACACTTAGGTGTCGGATTTAATTGTGTGTGTAAATTATTGTACAGAATACTGAGGGTCTTGTAATGAGACCCTTTGTGAATATTAAGAGGTCTCTTTCATGGGAACTTGTGACTTTAATGTCAGCCTGAATTCGACCCACTGTGAAAGGGGTTCTTTTCCCTCTTTTTTTTATACCAAGTGTTTTATTATCCATGATGACTCTCATTATTTAATCGGTCATTCTTCATGGGCGTTTCACAGGTTCTTGGTACATGCGTGTGTAATTACTCTTTAACAAAAACTCTTAGTCCTAACAACAGCTATGGCTCTCTGTTCTAGCAACTGCGCGCCTTTGTTATTGAAGATCTTTGTTATATATTTACTTAAATGAGTTACAGCTATCTTCATTAGAAGATATGAAATGTTGAACAGATTATTTTCATCCTTATTTTTCGAACATGTTTATTTTTGACAAGAATTTTGAGGAACTTGATTGAAATTAGATGCCTATTTGTTGCAGAACGGAGTTGTCATTTGGGCTTCTGTGCAGTAAAATCAATAGATTACAAAAGGAAATGCCAGAATACTTACTAGTCATCTTCATTACTCTGTGTCCTAGTCTTCCTCATCATAGTCCTAGGTATCTGCTCTCCATCCCCCAGTTACACTAGCCACAGGGCCCCTGAGGTGCTTGGTATTTCAGAAAGTTTTTCAGAAAGTATGATATGTGGAGTCCCTTGGAGGAGGTGGAACCCAATACAGGGCCAGCTTTAGTGCTGGTGGTGCCCGGTGCAACAATCATTTGTGGTGCCCCTCACCCCATGACCACCTCCTTGGATTCTCTCACTACCACCTGACAAAAGTGCCCCTCATCTCTCCAATCATAAGTTATTGCTAAACACAGCACACCCCCTGAGGTCAGAGCCCCCTTCCGCAGGTCAGCGCCCAGTGCGACCGCACTGGTCGCACTGCCCTAAAGTCAGCCCTGAGTAGATATACCCTGCCTGTTTAAAGGGGAAAACCTCTTGATGAAGAGGAAGGTGGATGAGGCTCTTATGTGCATATGCCGAGAATAGTGTTTTCTCAGCACATCAACATTTTCAATTCACTTGAAAACAAAGAGCCCAAGTTGTGGATGTAAATGCATCCTATTTTCTTTAAGAGGATGACATTGTGAATAATGTGTGGATGTACTGTGCTGGCACTAATTAAATGGTGAGATGAATTTTTCTTTATTTTGATAATTTCTTACTTGATAGCCTACATTTCAAACAGAGGAGCTTGCTTCCCTCCTGTTTCTTCGAACACATTTTTCAAGATCGGTTTTTATCACTATAAAAAGCTCCTTTGAGCATGCTGAACCCTGCTTAACTTCCGGCGTTGCATTAATTTGAGGCTGCATAATCCAGCTTTGCAGCCAGTTTTTGCATTACTTCACGAGTGCATAATCGCGCCCTAGAGCCAGTCTTTACTTTTGTTCAATCCTCTTTAATCCCACTTCAATGCTAGATTTTACCTTCACTTATTTGAGCCTGCTCAGTTTTTGGTCATGGTTACCTGTTCTGTCCAGTTTCCTCCGATTTCTTTTATCTCCAGTCCTCCTCTCCTCAATGCATGGATTTACTTTTATATCTGATTACACCTTGCAAATTAATCTCATTCTAATCGATTTCCTGACCGAGAAATGAAGGAATTCAAGCTCATCTTTAGGTTTCTCGTTGCGGCAGATTTTTTCTTCGAGCTCACCATCCTTTGCCTTTAATTGTGTCCTCGTCACAGGAACAGAAGAAAACGTTAGATGTGCTCTTTATTTAGGACATTTCAAGTGATTGAATAAATTAAAATTTGCAGCTGCGCAGACTGTTTCTGTGGTCGCTGTCGCAAATGATGGGCCTCATTTACAAAAAGACACATTGCTGCATTGTGTCAGTTATGTGTCAATCTTGCGAATCACTACGTCATTTGTTTAATGCCAAGGCAGCACCATATTCATGGTATGGCACAAGGAACAGGTTGCATCAAAAAAACAATTACGCTGCCGCAGTCATGACATCACTGTGGAAAGTGACTCGTCAGATGCAAAACTGACGTAAGGCTGGGTGGCAGCACGTAAATTGATGCGAACCACCCTGTAAATTGATGCTAACCACCCTACCGTCACATTTCAGTGCATCAAACGTGAAAAAAATTATGATTTAGAGAAAAAAAAATATTTGCACACTCCACAGAAGGCAGCCATGAAAAGCGGAGAACAGCGGAGTCATGTAAAACAGAGCAAATCACCAAGGCAGAGGTGGATCTTTCCTCATATCATACACACAAGTATGTCAGTGCTAGGGAGCTGTGTACATTTATAGCAGTATGTGTCATGCCATGACAAATCAGCCTTGTCACACAGTGGTTGTGTGAACAATGCAGAGATACTGTATCTGATTGGCAACTACACTGCAACTTGGCCGCCAAACCTATGAGGGACAGATGTCCTAAGCATCAATGTTGACCTGAAAGTGAATCAGTACCAAGTCTGATTGTCAACCAGATTACTCATGTCAGCATCTAACATAGATCCACATCAACATATATCTATTTCATTGCAAAGGATGTACCAACAGCTCCTGACCACTGGCCTGTCATGAATGGGTATCCTGCTGAGGATTACAGCCTGCCAACCCTTGAACAAGACACCGTGCAGCAAATCCTGTACTTCATTCAGACACCATCTCTGGTTGCAAGAAGGGTGACAGAGTTGCACCATTTCTAGAGAACCCACCTATCACCCAACAAACACCACCAGCCAGCACACAACCAGCCTTTTACTCTGAGGACTCCCAAGTTGAATTCCAATGTCATGTTGTAGGAATCCAGCTGGAGCTGATAGATGCAGTGCAGGGGGAGATGGAGACTGTGGTGGGCATCCTAGAGGGAGTCTATAGGTGCCTCAGTCCCAATAAGGACACCTCAGATGCCATAAAAGGCACCTACCCTCCACTCGATGCCTTGGAACAGTCCCTGGCTGACATCGCTGGTGTCAAGAAGCAGAGGCATTAACAGTTGCCCAGCTGAAGTGGCACCAGCGAGGTTGCTAACCAGCTGGGGGAAATATGAAACAGCCTAGAGTCCATGGAGTAGAAGCAGGACGCCTACATAGCAACAATGGGAGCCTTACACTGCGATGTCATTGCTGTGCAGGCAAACCAGCAGGTCCTTCTTAGTGCTGTGCTGCCTTACTTAGTGGCACAGAAAAAGTCTGCTTCAGCCCCTGATGAGTGTTTGCCTCTGTCACCTTCGTCATGACAACAACCCCTCACAGGAGGCACCACACACATCAGAGGACGAGGATGTGGACTTCACCTCTTTTCACAAAACAACTGACTGGTAGCATTTCTCTTTGCCACATGGCCAGTTTCTCTATTGAACTATGCTTTTGGCCATGCCAGTGCACTCCTTAACTGGTACTGTTCTCTATTTGCTTTTCTACCTGTTGATCTCACGCATTTGTTGACTGTTAAAGTGGCCTACCTTCCCTAATGGCAATTTGATCCTCCTTCTCACTGGAACACTCTTCTACTCCACACGTCCCATGAAATGTATCGCCCATAAATATGCCACGTTAGTTAATGCATGCTGTTGGAAATGGGATTTCTGGTTGGCTAAGGCTTGCGCCAAAGCCAGGCAGAAACCACCACTCTAGTCAGGGCAAGGAAGCTACACGCTGAAGATAACCCCTGCTCACCTCCTTGGTAGCTTGGAACAAGCAGTCAGGCAATGTGTATAGCGTTTGCGCAACACACACACACAGCAGCAACACACTAAGCACACTTTAAAAGAAACTCGACACAAGGTTATATAAAAAATAGCCTTTGTGCTATCATAAACACATTAGAAACATAATCACACAGTTACACTGTGCCAACTGGCACTAGGCAATATTTACAGGGGATTTTATGCAGGAACAGGCCAATCGGGCCACGGTCAGAACCATCAGAACAGGTAAGTAAATGCAAAACACAACCAGTAACTAGTGGTACCATAATGACCTAAGCATTATCACATTAGCATTAAGACACCATCCTAAAATATCGTAACATGACATTAGGCAAAACCACATTAGGCCCAAACCTCATAGGCATACACACATTATGCAATAGGCCTCACCGGCATAAACACATTATGCATAAACATCCTAAACATAAACACATTATGTCAGAAGCCTCACCAGCATAAATCACACTACGCAATCTCATTAGGAATAAAGCATATTATGCAATCATCATATTAAGCGTAAACATATTATGAAACACCCATATCAGCCTAACCACATGATGCCACCTCTGCGGGCATTACCTTAGGGCCTTGCGCCCTACCAACACACAGGTATCCACAATGACCCCCAGGCCAACTGGCCTTCCCCTGGGCTCAAATGCCCTATGTCCTGCAAAGTCAGGGCTCTAAGAGGGACCTCGCAAAGGGCCCCCCTGGCTGCCTCAGCAGCAACCATAAAGTGCACAATTACGCTGGGGCAGAGGAGTGTATCTCACTCCTGTCTCATTCAAAATGCCCCTAAAAAAATGACGACCTAAACGTTGCAGCTGCCGCTAATTGCCGTGCAGCTGTGATCATCACTGTAGGCATGGGCACTCCCTGTGCCCTCTGGGTGGGTCCCCACTGGGACTCTCTAAAACAATATGCCAAAACGTTGCAGCTGCTTGTGCTGGTGCAGCACAGCTGGGAATCAAATAAAGGCCCTGGCATGACTGTGCCCCTCCTATCCCACTCTGGGACATCTATAATAAATTGCTGCCAAACGTTGCAGCTGCCTGCGCTGGTGCGGTGCAGCTGTGAGCAAAAGAGGCACTGGCACTATTGTGTACAGGGAAGCCCCGATCACCAGGCTCCTCTGTGTGCCATGAGAAAGAAAATGCCCCCTTCGTTGGAGCAGCCCGTAACAGCGGGACCACTCAGGCACCAACAATGTGCACATGGAGCCCCCACTCACCGGAACTCTCTGGGCTCCTCTTGTCTCAGGCTGCATGCTCAGGAGAGCCCCCACTCCTCGGGGACTCTCTCTCCTGAAATTGCTGGTCTCGCACTCGGATCTTCTCCGGCCTCCCCTGGACTTGGGACAGGCACAGGGGATCCTCTGTGGCGTGTGCGGGGCTTCCCTTGGCTTACGGGAGCCCCGCTCACTTCTGGCAGTGTGCAACAGGCCCCACCCACCACCAGGCAGCTTGCCTGGCTTCCGGGTCGTCGCGCTCGATCGCGGCAGCCCCGTTGGAGATTTCCATATGCGGGATGGGCACCCGTGAAGTAAATAAGTGGGGTGGGCACCCGCGTGGCAAATATAAACTCCTCAATGCTAGGTGGGCACCCGCAAGACAAATAAGCGGGGTGGGCACCCGCAAGGCAAATATAAGCTCATCAATGCGGGCTGGGCAACCGCGAAAATAACGGAAAACGCGGGGTAGGCACACGCTTAATGGATGGGGATCATCTACAAGGAACTTTGGGAGATCACACCTATGGATATTGATGAGGTGGTGGGCATGGACATTCTGGGTTTCTCCGTAAAAGACTCTGCAGGCCATGTTCTGACGGGCATGGTCTGCTATAGGCCTCCGGGGGCAGTCAGTGGACAATTTCAACAGAATAATCAATCAATCAATCAATCAAAGGCATTTATAAAGCGCACTACTCACCCGGAGGGTCTCAAGGCGCTAGGGGGGGGGTCCGCTACTGCTCGAACAACCAGGTCTTGAGCTTCTTCCTGAAGGAGAGGTGGTCTTGGGTCAGGCGTAGTTCGGTGGGGAGGGCGTTCCAAGTCTTGGTGGCCAGGTGGGAGAAGGATCTACCTCCTGTTGTCGCTCTGTGGATGCGGGGGACGGCTGCGAGGGCGAGACTGGTCGAGCGGAGGTGGCGTTTGGGAGCGTAGAAGTTGAGGCGGCTGTTGAGGTAGAATATGGTTGATGTGTGCAACAACATGGCACTCACTCATGCACAAATGCTAATCCTAGGAGATTTTAATCTCTGGACTAACGGGAAAATGGACACAGGCTACAACAATATTATTCAGTCTTGCGCAAGCCTGAACCTGTTGCAATGGATTACTGAACCTACCCATGAGAGAGGGCATGTATTAGATCTGGTCTTTGCTGGGGAAGATTTGATCATAATGGATAACATCATACCGGTGGGATGGTCAGACCACTACCTGGTCGAGTTTAGAGTGATGCACACTAGGTTGCACAAGCCCTGTCCCAAAGGGGAAAGAAGTTTCCTAGGAAAAGACTAGAGGGGAAAATTGAAGAGAGCAAATATGTACCCCGTCTTTTACATAGAGAATTCTTTTGACCCAAGTAAACAGGTGGATGAGAACTATACAGCCTTCTGTGGGTGCATGAACAGGAAACTAGAGCAGGTTGCTCCCCTTAAAAATATTGGGATAGAGGGAAGAACTTCTGCCCCCTGGTACAACGAAAATCTGAGGAGCCTCAAGCTGACCTGTAAATTGGCTGAGAGACAATGGAGGAAGCAATACACAGAGGAGGAAAAAGCTATTTGGAAGGAAAAAATTGCCATATACAAAAAAGCAATTGTCACTGCCAAAGCGGAATATTTTGCTGACGTAATTTTGAAGTCAGCCAACAGCACTAAAAGCACCTTTAGAATAGTGAAAGACATGGTCAGCCCTGATTGTATTAAAAAACAAGGTCCTGCCTACACAGGAGTTATGTGATGACCTGGCATCCTTCTTTCATGAGAAGATAAGTAAGATTGTCGAAGGGTTGAAGGGAGAAGACTCTTCCGGCGCTATGACGCAGGATGAAGGACAAAGATTAAATATGGCCAGGGTTAGGGATAGTGGGATTATGCCACTTAAGCAGGAAGCAATACTGGACCACTTTGAGTTTCCCCCCCGTGGAGGAATTTGTCAGGGTGACTTTAGAAGTCTCCTCTGGCTCACCTTTGGACCTCCTCCCTCATAAAATCTGGAGGGAGCTAGGCTCTGAACTCTTCCCAGTTCTTCGCAATCCCTTGGTGGCCGGGGGGTTCCATCATGTTGGAAGCAGGCGATGATAACACCCCTTCTGAAGAAACCTACCCTGGATCCAAATTGCCCAAAAAGCTACAGGCCCATTTCTCTTCTCTCTTACCCAGTGAAGATCGTGGAGTGCCTGGTGAGCAGGTCGCTTTCTCAATTCCTGTAGGTCAACAACTTGCTGAAAGATGAGCATTTGGGTTCCGCCCGGGTCACGGGACGGAAACTGCCTTGGACGACCTGCGAATGCGTGCAGAGAGGGGACAATCGGCTACTTTAATCTTGTTGGACCTGTCTGCCGCATTTGATACAGTTAACCATGATATTCGACTTGCAAGGTTGGAGGAAATGGGGGTGATAGGTTTGGCCTTAAGATGAGCTCAGTCTTATCTGGCGGATAGACGGCAGGCCATGGCCCTCCCCTTTTCAATCAGACTATGTTGACATAGAGCATGGGGTATCCCAGGGGTCCTCAATTAGTCCTATCTTATTTAATGTCTATATGAGGCCACTGATAAGTATCAATAAATCTTTTAGCACCAGGCTGGTGAATTATGCTGATGATACCCAGCTCATTTTGTCCCTGGAAGGTGACCATGACAATTCTCTGGAAAATTTATTTGCTTGTATGCGGGAAATGGTTAACTGGTTGAGAGACAACTCTCTACAATTTAACAATGATAAAACTGAGATTCTGCATTGTGGAGTAGGCAGAGTGCCGCCGACTCTTCCAACCAATTTTTGGCCCATCCCCAAGGAGGTCCCCTTGGTACCTGTGAGGACGGTGCGAAACCTGGAGGTTAGTTTCAATGACAAGCTGAACTTAGAATCGCATGTCAAAAAGTTGGTAGGGAGCTGTTTTACTCTAATCAGAGGATTAGAGAAGCTGCTGCCAGTGCTACCAACTCATGCCCGAGCTCTGGTGGTCAGGAGTGTCATCATGAGTCGCTTGGATTACTGTAATCCTTTGCTATTGGAGTCTCCAAGATATATGCTCGAGAGGCTCCAGAGAATTCAGGCAGCAGCAGGAAAACTTGCCCTCATGAGACCACGTCGGTCATCCTCATCTTTGACCTTGGCAGAGTTGCATTGGCTCCCAGTGGCTCAAAGGGTACAGTTTAAGTCTCTCTGCATCATATTTAAAGCTTTACATGGACTTGGGCCCAAACCAATACAGAATAGGTTTGGATGGTATGCTCCTATACGCAGCCTACTTTCCTCATCAGCCAATCTTGTAGTTATTCCTAAGGTAAAAAGAGCGACAATGGGGGGGAGAGCTTTTGGTGTGGCGGCTGCTCGTCTTTGGAACAGACTTCCCATGGAACTAAGACAGATACAGGATCTGATGATGTTCCGTAAGAAAATGAAGACCTGGCTCTTTCCCATAGTTTATTCTGTTCTGATTATACTCTATTGCATCCCCTATTGGTAACACATATGTATCGCATCGCCAGGATGCCCGTAGGGTTACAGTGCGCTTTATAAATGTGCCTACTACTACTACTACTACTAATCATGAAATGCGGGGGGATCCCTATGCCAGGATTCCCCCAGCGCTCACGATGCAGCCCAGCGCTGCAGAGACCAGCTCCCTCCAGCAACACACAGCAAAGCGCTCACGAGGCGCTACAGTTCATGGACCTAAAGAGAAAAAGGTCCAAGCAAAAAGTTCTTCTAGGTCCATGGGCCATAGCTGGTCCCAGGGAGGCCAGCACATAGGGCCCTCCAGCAGGGAGGCAAGCCCTCGTGGCGGTTCCTCCTGGGCCCCAGCAGCAGCAAGCCCCCAAAGGTCAAGGAACAGCACAAAATCATGGGGTCACAGCCCCTATACTTATACCACTTCTCTCCTTTGTCTACAGTGCAGGGTTTGGAGGAACCAGGGAAAAAGGGGTCAGGGGGAATTGGAGCACTCTGTTCACCAGGCTCCTCTTCCCCGTTGTCAGGTGGGGGCTCGGTGATCAGACACACCACAGGGGGCAGAGCCAGCATTGTACAGGCTAGGAACAGACCTATTCAGGGTCAGTGAATTACTCCTCCCACTACTCCCAATGCAGATGTCTCATTCCGCTGACCCACCCTGCCCTCCTAAAGCCACACACACCTCCCAGACCCTGTCACTCAAATGCCAGACACGCAATTCACATCAGGCAGGCAGACACACAGCACACAGAAATGCCAACTTCTAAAAGTGGCATTTCTAAAATAGTTATAATAAATCTGCGCACACCATTGCGCAGCATTTATTATGAGCATTCCAAATATACCAAATATGCTCCTCTCATATCAGGAATTACTACTGAAACACTTATCAGGGAATCCCCAATGCATTCCTATGGGAGGGCAGCCCCACAGTAGTGAGAAACCAAAATGGCTGTTTGTCACTACCAGGACATGTCACACACTTAAGGTACATGTCCTATCTTTTACCTACAATGCACCCTGTCCATAGGTCTAGCTAGGGCCTACCTTAGGGGTGACTATCATGTAGTAAAAGGAGGGTCACAGACATGGCACTAAATTTAGGTGCCACATCACAGCGGCAGTACCACTGTGCGCACAGGCCCTGCAATGGCAGAGGCCTGAGATAGGTTTGCAAGGCTACTTTGGTGGGTGGCGCAATCAGCGCTGCAAGCCCACCAGTAGCATTTAATTTACTAGCCATGGGTATATGCGATACCACTTTACAAGGGACTGACAGGTAAATTAAATAGGCCAAACAGGTGTAGACCAATCTTACCATATTTAACACAGAGCGCACACGCACTTTACACTGAACAGCAGTGCTAAAGTGCCCAGAGTTCTAGAACCACCAACACCATGGCAGAAAAAAGGCTAGGAGAAAGGCAAAAAGTTTGGGGATGACCCTGCAAAAAGGGCCAAGTCCAACACAACCGCCTTCCAGCCAAAATGCAGGGTAGACCAATCACCATCTTGATGGGCTTCCCTGTCTTGGGCGATAGAACACGGACGCGGGCCCGCAACTGCAGGGGCACCCTCCAGTTCTACGCCACTCTGAACCCACGTGGTTCCCTCTGTCAAAGTTCTCAGGACCAACTAGGCTACCCCAATGGTACTCCCTAGCTGCCCACGGCCAGGACCAGGCCCTAGGCTACCCAGATGTCACTGGTCCTTGCCAATCTAGAGAGTGGGGGGCAGTAACCCCTGGCACATAGTAACCATTCTCCACCCTTCCTCTCATCACTGCAGTTCCAAACTTCCACTCATCCTCCAACCTAGGGTACGCACCCTCAGGCTGACCAGAAGTCACAGATAAGGCTCTCCTCCCCCTACCTCTTCTTCTAGGGTTCCACACTCTCCTCCTATGAGAGGCAACATCAGAACACAATTCACTCACTAGCTGAAACTTCCTAACAGGAGGCCCGCTCCCTCAGGCCCTTGGAGACTCTTGTCTTCAGAAGAACAAAGCACACAGCACAGTTCCTCTTCAAGCAGGGGACAAAGCACACAGCACAGTCCTTTAGATCTCTCCTTAGTAGAAACAGCAATTGCAGGTCAGCCCCCAGACACAGAGCAATGGCAGCACTTTTCCTTAGTCTTCAGCTGTTCTCTTTGGCAGAGATTCCTCTTGATCACGAAGTTTCCAAGTCTCCCAACCTAGGGTCTAAACCCTCCGGCTGCATCGGCATCAGAGGCGAGGGCCCCCTCACTCTGCACCCCCTTCCAGAGTTCCGCACCCTCCCACCTGGAGCGGTACCTCTGGAATCCAAACTGGTCAGGGCACTGGTTACAGATGTCCTTCCCTCCAGGTCAGGCAGATCCTGAACCTGGCCTCCCAACCTTGGGGCTGAGCCCCGCAGTTGAGCAATGACTAATGTGCTGTGTGACAGTCTGCCTGGTGCAGATCTCCCGACCCCTGCCCATCTGGCAGTGCGCAAAGATCCCCCAGGAAAGAAGTGGTGTCGTCATGGTCACTTCTAGGAGACTCAGCCCTTCTGGCTGGTCCCTGACCCACTGGTTCTCCCACTGGGGAACACATCCCCCTTTCACCCCTCACTCTGGACTTCTGCACCCTCCCAACTGGAGCAGTACCGTCAGACACCAGAACCACTGGAGCCCCATTTACAGATGCTCCAGGTTCTCCGAACACTAGGAGATCCTTCTCAAATGGTCTGCAAGTACAACCTAGGCCCCCAACCTGGTGCTCCCTTAAGGCTAGCTAGGGCCTACCTAACGGGTGACTGGCATGTAGTAAAAGGGGGTCACAGACATGACACGCACTTTAGCTGCCACGTCACAGCGGCAGTAACACTGTGCGCACAGGCCCTGCAATGGCAGAGGCCTGAGATAGGTTTGCACGGCTACATGGTGGGTGGCGCAATCAGCGCTGCAAGCCCACCAGTAGCATTTAATTTACCAGCCCTAGTACATGCGATACCCCTTTACAAGGGACTGACAGGTACATTAAATAGGCTAAACAAGTGTAGACCAATCTTACCATATTTAACACAAAGAGCACACATACTTTACACTGAACAGCAATGCTAAAGTGCCCAGAGTCCTAAAACCACCAACACCATGTCAGAAAAAAGGCTAGGAGAATGGCAAAAAGTTTGGGGATGACCCTGCAAAAAAGGCCAAGTCCAACACATGCCATTACAACGCGGTCATTACAATGGCCGCGTTGTTACATTGCATACCATTACAACACAAGCCGGAACAATGACTTGTTGTAGGTGGGGCTCTGGATTTTGGAATAGTATAATTTACTATTCCATCTCCAGTCTGTGCAACAGTAGGGAAGATGTTGGATTTTAAATCCAACCCCATCTGCTCCCTACAGCAAGTCGTTGTTCTGACTTGCATTGTACTGGTATGCGATGTAACAACACAGTCGTTGTAACTACCGCGTTGTAATGGCATGCGTTGTATCGCATGCGTGGTTAATGATGTTTACCATCCCCCATGGACTCTGGCTCGACATCCAATGGCTATCAAACTATGTTGGAGTTGTTGTCCCAAGGCTGCCACTTGCTCCTTGGTTCACATATGAATAAAATCACTTACTTGGGCCAAGGTACTGTATGACTGTTAATTGGACTCAGTAGTGGAGGTGGATGTGCTGAGCCTAACAATACTACCTACCATCTAAAGAAGGTGTGTTACATAGACCCATGGGAAAATCTGCATAGGCCGACAAAAATAGTATACATGAACCCTCTGTGCATCTAAACTAGCAAGTAGTTACCTAAGGTCTTAAACATGAAGTGCAACAAGTTGCATTCAGCCAGTGATAAGGATGAATGGAGTTATAGCACAGGTAGTGAGCACATCCATGGGTACTAGACATTAAAAAAACACTGCTGTGACAACAGAATGATGCAAAGGTGAGTGCAAAATTGGCTGGCATCAGTGTGTGAGCCGAAAGATTCCTGAATGCTGACAATTGTATGAAATGATTATCCATATAGCAACTGTAGCACTACTCACATACACACTACCCTTAAGTGTTTATGTGCTATAACTCTGGAGATAGTTTATTATCCAACAGAATTTTATTGATAGGCAGAATTCCTAGGTTTAATTACTGAAAAGTCATGTTTTAAGAGGTTTTCGGAAGGAGGGCAGCTTGGTTTGTTCTTTAAGATGTAGGGGCATTGAGTTCACAAGCTTGGCAGTGCAGGTGATAAAGCTCCTGTCTACCCAATTCACCCATTTGGATTTAGTTACTACTAGGTTTCGAGCTGATAATGATCAGCGTGGCCTGCAACAGTATGGGAATACCTATTTGGGCCGGTGTCTATTCACAGCAAGAGTGCCACCTACATTGTACAATCATGTGTGAGGATCCCTTAAAGGAATCCATTGCAAACTTGGCAGGATCTTTCCTGTAGATATTCCACCTAGCCACACATGTAAACAAACACTGCATGGAAACCCCACATCATGGGTCTGACACCACCTAACAATACATGTTAACTCCTACGCAGTTAATCACAAAGCAGTTGTGAAAGTTGAAAACATAATTCCAACATATTAAATCAAAACCTAACTACACTTACTTATCTTACCCAGCCAAACTAAAATAATCCTAGACTAACCTAACATATCTATCCTAACGTCTTGAGTGGTCAACCTTGAAGCTGGGGAACCAGGTTTGAGCCTCGGCAGGGACGCAAAACATCCTGTGATTCACTGGCAAATCACTTAACCTCCCTGTGCCTAAGAAAATTAATGTGTCCATCTGTAACACAACTAGTGCTCATGTAAAGTGCTCTGAAACCTTCGGGTTGAGTTTGAACCATTTAAAACTCCCCCCAAAAATAAAAAACTCCCAAGAAACAAAACCAACCCTAACTTATCTAAAAACTGCCTTAATCTACCTAAACTAAATATATTGACCTCTACACATATTCCACAATAGACATGTTAAACATTACCCCCACCCCCTTAAAATACTTTTACACTCATTGACACCATTAACTACTCCTATACACAAACTAACTAAACATGTAAAGCTTAACGTGTATATATATATATATATATATATATATATATATATATATATATATATATTATCTACTGGCGGTCACCAGTAGATAGTTATAGTTACAACCTAGTTTCCATAGGAAATCTCAAAATTCTATTTTGAATAACTTTGGCGCCGGTTGATGAATCCTCGTGAAATTTTCAAAACTAATGGGGCGCTCCGTTCAGCTCCTACCCTGAAAGTCTCGGGGTGATTCGTCAAGCAGGGGCCGAGAAAAAAGGGGGGTCCCAAAACGCGTTTTCCCCATGCATTTTTCCATAGGACCTTTAGACACAGCTACAGCCCGAACGGCTGAACAGAATTGCTTGAAATATCACCCAGATGTAGCCCACGTATAGCCCAATGACAGAATGTCCCAGAATGTTCTTAAAAACAACTAGAGCGCTTACTGTCTTCATTATGACAAAAGTATGGCACACCTGAAGCCATCTTGATTGGAATAAACTGGTAACACTTAAAACATTTAATTTAAAAAGGAACAAAATGAGGGGGTTCATTTTTCTATAAAAAGTATGATTAGTGCTGCAGAAAGAAAAATTAGGGCACATTTTGAGTGACTTCTCAAATCCTCTTCTATTTCATTAAAACATTCCGACATGCAGACTGAAACATGCATTTTCAATACCAGCAGCAGTTTTCCCTGGTGAGCAGTAGCTTTACTACAGTGATCTAATGAGCAAAAAGAGTGCTAACATTCTGAATTTATGGCAAATGTGTGACACATCTGAATACCTTCATGATGGAATCAAAGTAAAAAACTGAAAGCATTTCCTACTGAGGAGACTGCAGTACATGAGGAAATTAGGAAACTTCATAACAAATAAATCTCCCAAGATGGCCACCGGAGACAAAAGAGCCCAAATGTAGCCCAAAATCACCCAGATGTAGCCCAAATATAGCCCAATGACAGAAGTGTGCAAAACACTTATTATTTTGTGTTTTTGCAGTGTTATATAGTGCAGACTTGTCAGGTATTGGAGTGCTTTACATGAGCATTGGTTACATCACACAAGAACAAATTCATTTTGGTTGTAGACATGGGGAGACTAAGTGATTTGACCAGAATCACAGAATGTCGAGCTGAAGCAGAAACTTCAACCTGGTTCCCCAGTTGCAAAGTCTGTAGTTCTGGAAGTAACACCACATCCTCTCCCCTAAGTGCAACATTTAATCAAGTGGTCAACTGGATAAAAAAACATAAAGATAACAAATAATTTAAAAGTGCTTTGTCGCTATTTGAAAACTCAGAAAATATGTCCTTATTTTAGTCTTTTAGAGCACTAACCATAATTTTGATGCCAATAAGACCCTCTCATATATGTAATTTCTAAAGGAAATGCTCTAGGTATTACAGTTTTGATTACATCAAGATGATGTCAGGCGTTCCACACTTTTGTAATAAATATAGAATGTTAGCAATCTAGTTGTTCATTAGGATACTGTTGAGAGGCAGAGGCCAGGGGCACGGACTCTGAAAATTGAAGGCAGGTAGGAGGGTGCAAAGGCAACAATTTAACCACACTGAGCAGGCAGGAAGGGCCGTGGAAGCACAACAGACTATGGAGGGCAGTGGAAAGGGGGGCAGGGGCAACAAACCAACAATACAGGACTTGCAAGAGAGGCTGTGGCAATGTAATAGACCATTGTGGGCAGAAGGAAGAGGCAATGGTAGTACAACCATACATGCCAACAGACCCGATTCAGCCAGGAAACGTCCAATGTTTTTAAGCTCAAATGGGCTTTATTTGATCTGTCTCCTGTCTACAATCTCCTCTTTTTCAATGTAACTCAAAGGGGAAAATCAATACCCCAGTTTTTTTTCAAAATCTCCCTCTTACCAAGTTCAAAATGTTCGCAAGTATGGTACATTGGATCATGGAAGGAAATGGGGTAGGGACATGGACTTGGATAACAGAGGACAGGAGGGACATGGAGAGGTGCACCAAACTGACCCTGCAGGGCAGGCATCAGGGTTTGCAGCAGCACAATACACCACACAGGGCATGCAGGACGGGAGTGCAGCACAACAATCCATAGAAAGCAAGAGGGAGGGGACAGGCCCATGCACATGGACAACAGAGAACAGAGGGGAAAGAGGCAATGGTAGCTAGCTGACCATAATGGACAGACAGGAGAGAAAGCTGCAGCATAACACCATAAAGGGCAGGTGGGACGGATCAGGGGCATTACAATGGAACAGACAAGCCAGGAGAGAGGGAGTAGGAGTCTGCACATGTAAACAGAGGGCTGGGGGCAAGGGGGCAGGGCAGGAGCAGCAAGATAGCCATGGAGCTCAGGCAGGATGGGCACTAGAAGCAAGGCACACCATGAAGAGCAACAGTGAGACTGTGATGGCATACACACAGACCATGGAGGGAAGGTGGGAGGGGGTCAGGGGCAGCTAACTGACCACACAGGGAAGGTGGGAGGGGCCATGGCAGCACAGAAGACCATGCATGGCAAGTGGGAGGGTTAGTGGCAGCACAATGGCTATGATGGGCAAGAAGGAGGGTGCAGGGGCATGCACAAAGGACGATGGAGGATAGAAGGGAGGGTAAGGACCTGTGCACAGACAAGAAAGTTCAGGGGAAGGGGCCTCACAACAGACCACACAGGGCAGGCAGGAGGAGCAGTTGCAGCACAACAGACCAGGGAGGGCAGAAGGGTGTGGCAGTACAATGGACCATGTAGGACAGGAGGAAGAGGATAGGGGCATGGCATGTGGACAGGCAGGGTGGAGGTGGCAGGGACAGGTTACAGTCATCTGACAATGCTAGGCAGGTGGGAGGGGAGTGGCAGCTCAACAGAACACTCAGAGTAGATAGGAGTGGCAGGTCCATGGAACATGGTGGGCAAAAAGGATGGAGCAGGGGCATGCACAAAGACATCGGAGGGCAGGGGGAAGGAGAATAGGGGCAGCAAGCTAAGCACAGAGTTTAAGCAGGAGGTCAATGATGGGGCATAGAATTGGGCAATGGAGGGCAGGAGGAGTGGACTGGTACATCATACTAAATTGAGGGCAGTGGCAGCACATCAGACCATGCATGGCAGGAGGGAGGAGGCTAGTCCATGGATTCACACAACAGAGGATAGGGAGGAGGGGGATGGGGCAGCAAGCTAACTGTTCAGAGAAGGCAGGTATTAGGAACTTTATTGTTTTTAAAACATTGTGTCTGTGCGAACTACTTAAAATATGAACAAGTATGCAGCATAATCTCACTTTTATTCAGGAAGAAGAGGACGTTTGTGACTGTGACTCCGGGCTCACTTGGCAGAAACACCCCCTGACCCTCCACCCCCTATCGCAAAATGTAATGCCCGTGAAAAGGGTAGGTGAACACAGTGTTATATAGAACATAGTCCTGAGAGCACGATTGAAAATGAAAACTAGATATAGTGTATGGTATAAACTATGCACCAAAAAGTGTGATATAAGATGAACCGGGCGTGAAATATAATATGCAATACATTGTGCGCAATGACAGATTCATTGGAGAGCGCGAGATAGCACAGGCACTAGCGCGTGCTATGCGATATGCACCTTGGAGTGTAATATGCACAGGGCAGTGTTGTGTAACCTAACTAGTCTCTAAAGTTGTAATATAAAATATGTGCTGGGGAGTGTAACGTAGCATATGCACTGTGACAAAGATATGGATCCCAGATTGTAATATGTATGGCATAGCACTGTGCGTTATAACATAGGCATCGAGGAAGGCACGTTAGATGGGGCAATATAACCCGTGCGAAGACAAGTGTGGCATGACATATTTACGGGGTGGTGTTACAGTGCACATGGGCTAGAGAGTGTCATAGCATATGCACTAGCTAGTGGAATACAACACAGAGGTGTGTGGCACTCGGCAGGCAATGGTGGGTGTAACACAGCATTGGGCTCTGTCAGGAGCGCGCTGTGACTCTCAAGTGATGTTCGTCCCCTTTCCAGAGAGTAAAATAAAAAGTATTACACATCCGGCAGTGGATGTGTGTTTTATTAACCGTGAGGGGGGTTTCTTGCATAGTTTTGGTCGAATTTTTGTCGAATCCCCTTTGAATGGCTTTGTGTGCATGTGTATTAAATGTGCCCGTCAATAGCTACCCATGTTTGTATAAATAAACGACAAGGGTGTCTACCGGGATTAAGCACGGTAGGGCATCAGACATGTCAGAGCTTCACTAGTGGTGTAAATACATTCCACGTGGATTCATTGTATGCATAGTCGCCTTTTAATGAATATCACGCAAATCGTCATGGTGATAGGTACGTACGGTTTGTCCAGCATGTCCTAGGTGTGTCTATAAATATATATTTTTTAAAAATAATAAAAAACAGTGGCCGGCCCTGGGGATTGGGGTCAAAAAAATATAATTAGGAGACAGGCCCTGGGGGATGGGGTCATCAGGGCCAATAAATTAGAATAAGAAGGGGAACCACACAGCCCCCCTTCTTAAAAAATTAAAATAAATAAAAGACTGGCATCGTGCCGGAGGCCATGCCCCCTCCGTGCAGCACTCTGCAAACGCGCCCCCAACAGGCATCTCCAGTATGCGCCAGGGAGCTGCGCTGCAGACAGGTGTTCTGAGGCCAAGCCCCTTTTTACACCTCTCTGCAACGCAGCTCTGTGGCGCTTACTGGAGGTACCTATTGGTCTAATTTGATCCTAGGGACCCTTAGGATTCAAGGGGACTTAATCTCTCAACTTAGAACAGCCACAGGGCGCGTTTACACAGTGGTGAAGGGAGGGGACGGGGCCTGAGGTGACGTGTGCAAACACGCACTATGGCACGTTTTAAATTGGGGATATAATTTCCCTTCAATACTGAGGGCCCCTGGGGGCTAACCAGCCCACCAAGTGCTTCCAGTAAGCGCCACTGAGCTGTATTGCAGAGAGGTGGTCCATGCCGTGCCACTTTTTACACCGCTCTGTAACGCAGCTCTGTGGCACTTACTGGAGGTACCTAGTGGGCTAGTTGGACCCTAGGGACCCTCAGGATTCAAATGAACTTAATCTCCCAACTAAAAACGGACACAGGGCGTGTTTACACAGTGGTGAAGGGAGGGGACGGGGCCTGAGTTAACGTGTGCAAAAACGCCCTGTGGCCTGTTTTAAGAGGTAGTTTTAATCTCAATGCCCTATTATATACTAGGGGCTTACAGAGGAGATCATGCTAATCACAGGGGGACCCCAACGCATAATGTTCCCTAGTGTATGTAGGTGTTTTCACTGTATTCTAAGTGTCTTTTAACATAGCACTGGCTCTAGGACTGGTTAGTCAGACTCAGTTACCACCAGTATCCGTCTGAAAAAGTTGAGGGTACAGGATGATTTTGCAACAAGGCTTCTTTCTGTTCTTCTTTTTCTTCTTTCTGCACGTTATCCTTCTTCCTGCACTTTTCTCCGTCTTTGAGGACTTCTGTTGCTTCTTTCTGCACTTCTTTTGTTTCTTTCTGTGCATTTTTTCTTCTTTCTTCACATGTCCTATCTCTGTAGGCATAGTTAGAAATTAGCATTTAAAAAACCTTTGAAATTCACAGAAAAAAACATAGGTTTTAGGCACGTTATAGTTAGGAATTAGCATTTAAAAAACCTCAGAAATTCACTGAAAAAACCATAGGTTTCAGGGGTGTTATAGTTAGCTGGACTTTTCACTTGTACAAAACCATTGAAATTCCCCCGTTATAGTTAGTTCAGCTAACTATAACTCGCGCGCCCGCAATGCACTGCTGATGACGTCACATATTACATCACTCATGACATGGTCAGTGACATCACTCATGACATCACTGATGACATCTCAAATGACATCACTGATGACATCACTGATGACATAATTCTTGTGATAGAGTGGCAGACCTCCTCTCACCCTAATATAACCTTTGATACACACATTCAAAAATAGAGACTAAAATTTTCAAAACAATGGACATACCAATACCAGTTACAACAACCTCTTCAGTAATTCTAAGATCCACATACAAATCCACTCGTTCACCAACAGTCCTATACAGTCACTCATACATGTACTCACTCATCACATGTACTCATACACCTATACATCCTGTTACACAATGCCACTCATCCATAGAGTTACTCACACACATAGTCACTCATGCTAATAAAGAATCAAACATACATTTACTTGCATATACAGTTATACACACACCACCACACTTACTTCTACGGAAACTTACACATACTTAGTCTTTTAAACAATCACTTATAGAAACACATACTTATTCATACAGGAACTCTTTCAATCTCTCACTCTCACATATACTCACATATATACACCAATAGTCACATATACTAGTTTAAAACATATGTAGTTACTCATAAAGACACTATTGAGACAGTCAGTCACTCACTAACACACCCATACACACACTCATCCACCCATACAGTCCTGCACACATGCTGTGTTCAACACATACAAACAGTGAGTCACTCATTCATGCACCTATGCACTACGTAATACCCCCCACCGAACCATGCAGACACTCAGACTGATACTCAAAAAACCAACTAATAACCTATATAGACACCCATGTAGCTACTCACCAACCCATGCAGCCACTTATACACAAAGTGAGAGACTGATACAGATATTTACATATTTAAACATTACTCACTAAGCCATGTATTCACTATGATACACTTAATCAGTCAGTTACACTATCAATTTTTCAAAAACAAATCATCTATTTAGACACTTATATACCCATTTATTCTTCCATCGACCTTGAGATATACATATTCAAAACATATTTAATTTTCAGAAAAACACACATTCACTGGATGATGTCATCAGTGATGTCATCAGTGATGTCATTTGAGATGTCATCAGTGATGTCATGAGTGATGTCACTGACCATGTCATGTGTGATGTAATATGTGACGTCATCAGCAGTGCATTGCGGGCGCGCGAGTTATAGTTAGCTGAACTAACTATAACGGGGGAATTTCAATGGTTTTGTACAAGTGAAAAGTCCATCTAACTATAACACCCCTGAAACCTATGGTTTTTTCAGTGAATTTCTGAGGTTTTTTAAATGCTAATTCCTAACTATAACTTGCCTAAAACCTATGTTTTTTTCTGTGAATATATATATAGATAGATAGATATATATATATATTCATATATATATTCATATTCAGTGAAAAAACCATAGGTTTCACACACGTTATAGTTAGGAATTAGCATTTAAAAAACCTTGCAAATTCAGTGAAAAAACCATAGGTTTCAGGGGTGTTATAGTTAGCTGGACATTTCACTCGTAAAAAACCAATGAAATTTCCCCGTTATAGTTAGTTAAGCTAACTATAACTCGCGCGCCCGCAATGCACTGCTGATGACGTCACATATTACATCACTCATGACATGGTCAGTGACATCACTCATGACATCACTGATGACATCTCAAATGACATCACTGATGACATCACTGATGACATCATCCAGTGAATGTGTGTTTTTCTGAAAATTAAATATGTTTTATATATCTCAAGGTCGATGGAAGAATAAATGAGTATATAAGTGTCTAAATGGATGATTTGTTTTTGAAAAATTGATTGTATTACTGACTGATTAAGTGTATCTTATTGAATACATGGCTAAGTGAGTAATGTTTAAATGTGTAAATACCTGTATAAGTCTCTCACTTTGTGTATAAGTGGCTGCATGGGTTGGTGAGCAGCAACATGAGTGTCTATATAGGTTATTAGTTGGTTTTTTGAGTATCAGTATGAGTGTCTGAGTGTCTGTATGGTTCAGTGGGGGGTATTACGTAGTGCATAAGTGCATGAATGAGTGACTCACTGTTTGTATGTGTTGAAGACAGCATATGTGCAGGACTGTATGGGTGGAAGAGTGTGTGTATGGGTGTGTTAGTGAGTGAATGGCTGTCTCAATAGTGTCTCTATGAGTAACTACATATGTTTTAAACTAGTATATGTGACTATTGGTGTATATAAGTGAGTGTATGTGAGAGTGAGAGATTGAAAGAGTTCCAGTATGAATAAGTATGTGTTTCTATAAGTGATTGTTTAAAAGACTAAGTATGTGTAAGTTTCCGTAGAAGTAAGTGTGGTGGTGTGTGTATAACTGTATATGCAAATAAATGTATGTTTGATTCTTTATTAGCATGAGTAACTATGTGTGTGAGTAACTCTATGGATGAGTGGCATTGTGTTACAGGATGTATAGGTGTATGAGTACATATGATGTGTGAGTACACGAATGAGTGACTGTACAGGACTGTTGGTGAATAAGTGGATGTTTATGTGGATCTTAGAATTATTGAAGAGGTTGTTGTAATTGGTATTGGTATGTCCATTTTTTTTGAAAATTTCAGTCTCTATTTTTGAATGTATGTATCAAAGGTTATATTAGGGTGAGAGGAGGTCTGCCACTCTATCACAAGAATTATGTCATCAGTGATGTCATCAGTGATGTCATTTGAGATGTCATCAGTGATGTCATGAGTGATGTCACTGACCATGTCATGAGTGATGTAATATGTGACGTCATCAGCAGTGCATTGCGGGCGCGCGAGTTATAGTTAGCTGAACTAACTATAACACCCCTGAAACCTATGGTTTTTTCACTGAATTTGCAAGGTTTTTTAAATGCTAATTCCTAACTATAACGTGTGTGAAACCTATGGTTTTTTCACTGAATTTGCACGGTTTTTTAAATGCTAATTCCTAACTATAACATGTGTGAAACCTATGGTTTTTTCAGTGAATTTGCAAGGTTTTTTAAATGCTAATTTCTAACTATAACGTGTGTGAAACCCATGGTTTTTTCAGTGAATTTGTATGGCTTTTTAAATGCTAATTCTTAGCTATAACATATGTGATTCCCATATTTTTTTTTATTGATTTTTTATGATTTTTTTATTATAAATTCTTATATTAAATGTGTTTTTTTTTTTTAAAAAAAACAAGTTTTTTTTTAACTTTTTATTCTCTTAAAACACTATGTTTTTTTATAAAAAATCTGCAATATTTCAAGTTTTCTCTTTTTTTTTTTTACCAAACAGGTAAGATATATTAGTATAACTTTGAAAATATATATATTTTTTTTTAGTGCGCGTACGGTAAGCGTACGGTAAGCATACGGTTTACGCAATGTCCGTAATTTATCTACTCTGTTTGCGTATAGTTACGCAATTTGCGTAGCCGCGCGTACTGCGCGTGGGGCGCGTACGCGTGTACGCTACACGCGCACGTTACGCGGAAGTGTTGGGGAGTGACTGTTATGCGCATGCACGCGAGCGCGTGTCTTTTTTACGCGCATGCGTACTTTTGCCGTAAGTGCACCGTAAGCGCACCGTAAGCGTAACGTACGCGCACGGTGGGTCATGTGATCATGAAACACAACTTTTGATTGGTTGAAACTACTTTCAGTTCTAGAACTCTCCTACACCACACCCATTCCCCTCATTTCTGCTTGTGATCCCTTAGGAGAAGGAGCTGGGTTGTCTTTGTGATACGATGGCAGAACAGCAGAGCTCTTCTGAGAGTGAGGCTAGCAGCACTACCTTGAGGCAGAGAAGGAGGAAAGAAAAGACCTCTTTCATATGGGAGTATTTTACTTTTCCAGAGGACAAGAAAAAGGTAAATGCACCCTTAGTGACTTGTAAGCTGTGTGGCCGTGTACTTTCAAGAGGGAATCCCAACAAGAAGTATTCCTTCGGGAATCACACCATGTTGAGACACCTTAAAGATGTACACAGAAGGACACATGCTCGACATACTGAAGGTAACACTTCAGTAAGTCAACCAAGCACATCCACAGCAGCTCAGCCTGGTCCATCATCTGCAGGGCCGAGTCCATCTTCGGCAGGTCAGGTGAGCCCTTCATCTGTGGTGGGAGCATCTCCTTTTTCTTCTCCTCTGGAAACAAACCATCGGTTTGTGAGGGTTGAAATACGGTGCGCCACTTGTCATGATCTAATTTGTCATAGGGAGACCAGTGTTTCCCTAGTGAACAATAAAATAGATCAGCACATTTGTCGTACCGACTAATATTCCCATTCTTTCTTTCCTCTGTCCCTGCATGAACACAACGGCTCTTGTAAGAGCCAACCTTACCTTTCAACTATTTTTTATATATGTTTTTAAAACTTTTTTTTGATTTTTTTTTTACCGTACGCGTACGGTACGCGTATTTTTTTTTTTTTTTTTTTTTAAAAAACACTAAAAATCAATTATCACATTACAAGGTCCTTGAGAGACTACAATGAAAAACTGAAAATGTGATTGTGGAGAAGTGGAAAAAAGGGACCATGAAATTTTTGACTTACCATACCCACTCAAAAAAATATTTATTAATTTAAATTTAATTTTAATTGCTTTAAAAATGGTTCTAGTTTTCGAAAATTTTCTATCTCAATCTGAAAAAAAAGAAAAAAGTATTAATATTTAATAAAACATTTTATAATACAGTACACATATTTACATATTTTTCAAAAAAATGTTTTGCCTTTTTTTTGCTGTTTTCAGAATATATTGCATTTCACTATAAATTGTGAAAGCAATTGCATTCATCATTTAACAGCGGGCAAAAAAAAAATTAACAATCTCAAAGATTGTTTTAAAAAAGCCCACAATCTCTTTTTGCATAAACATAACTTTATAGAAATGCATAATATTCTTAAAAAATATCATCTAATATCAATACTTATTTCTTTAAAATACCGTCTGACATTTTTGTTTCAGAAGTATAATCACAAAAATATATCTCAAATAACTCCACAATACATCTGATTCCATTTCCTTTAGGCCAAATAGTAATTTTATAATTCTTTTTTGATTAAATTTCCAATGGTAATCCAATAAAAATCTAAAGTTTAAATTGTACAGATCTCACCGATTGTCTGTAACATTTTGGTTTCCGAAAGATTAATTAATAATTAAATAAGTCCACAATAGAATTGTTTACCTTTCCGCATGGACAAATAGTAATTTTAAAAATCTTTTTGGAATAAATTTCCAATGGCAATCCAATAACATTCCAAAATTTAAATTGTGCAGATGTTACCGATTTTTTCTAAATTTTTGGTTTTCCAAAGTTTCATTAAAAATTGAAAAAGTCCACATTACAATTGGTTACCTTTCCATTAGGCCAAATGATAATTTGTAAAATCATTTTTTTTGAAAATTCCAATGGTAATCCAATAAAATGGTAAAATTGTTTTGTACAGATCTTGCCAAGTCTCTCTAAACTTTTGGTTTCAGGAAGATTAGATAGGAATTTGCTAAATCAAAAGGCAAACGTTGCTTAAAAATCAATTGGGAATCATTACACAGTGTCCAGCCTTTTTCACATTTAAGATAAACTGTGTAATGACCAGAAGTTACAGTAGGTCCATCATGGAAAATTATTGCAACTGTTACAAAAGTTTTTCCTGAAATTGATAATTGCTGTCCTGTAAACTTCTTTATTAAAGTATCTAATTTTGAACCATCAGCTTTACAGCGTTGCATCATTAAAATTACATACTGTCCGTATTCCTTTAAAATTAACGTTGAAAACATGTCAGATTGACACTCACTGTATTCCATGCTATGATTAGCATCTTTAACTAATTTAGCAAAAGTGACTGTTTTACTTTCTGGCAATGTTAAATAAATAAACCTTTCAGAATCAACATTAGAGCCACATATATTATAACAGTTTTCACAACTATTTTCCCATTTATAAGAGAGACCAAATAAATTTTCAATGGGAACCCCTTCTTCTTCCAGTACCTGAAGAAAAAACATCAAGAATTCCTGTGCGTCTTGCTGTACATTTTGAGAAAACTGTGTTCGTCCTGAACATACATCTAAAAGTTTTCTAATTTCATTAGCACTTTCTATTTGAGTTTTATCATTACTCAGCTTTTGAAAAAGGAGACTCAACTCAGAACAGAATCTTTTTCCCTGATTTACTATTATCTGCTCTTGCACACTTTGCAGATAAAATGCAACATTCAGCACTACATTAGCGTAGCAGTTGACACCAGAGCTATTTTCAAAATGCCATCCTACAACCTCTTCTTCATTTTCCTTTTTCTTTTTGCTTGCAATTACATCACTCCTCTTTTTTTTCCTCCTCTCTACATCTTCATTACAGATATTCTCATTTCTCCTTTTACGAGAAACTACACGTTTCTCCAACACAGGATACTGACCTAAATGAGGAGCATAGGTTCTTCTTAATCTATTATACTCCTTTACACAATTTGTATCAGCACTAACTTTTGAGTCATCAAAGTCTATCATGAATAAACCAGATAATGTTTTCACTCGTGACAAAGCTACATAAGCCATACCTTCTTTGAACACAGTTGAACCAATGTTCACAAAAGCACAATCTACAGTCAATCCTTGAGACTTGTGAATAGTTACAGCATATGCTAGCGAAAACGGAAACTGCTTCCTACGTACATATAAGTCTTTCACAAGCATGAAACGAACTGAACAACGACAAATGTCTTTAACTTCTTCTATCTGATCAAATTTTATTGTTAAACATTCAATTCCATCTTTTTTCTGATAATTAATAAAACCCACAACTCTTCCCATAGCTCCATTAACTAAACCTTTTTCAACATCCAAATTTCTCCTTAAAAATACTCTACAGTTCATGCAAACATATAGATTTTTTTCTAATCCAGCTGTTTTGGAAATGTTCTTCTCTAGTGAATCCAATTTATTTTTCAGTGTGCCTGTTAATGTGATAGTAATTCTTCCATCCTCAATTTTGTCCACTGCTTCCAATTTCCTGATATCTTCCTTTTCCAATTTCAAAAGCTCCTCATTGAATATTGAGCATTCACGTAGAGTTGGCATTAAGCAGATGACACTTTTCTGTTCTGCAATGTTCTTGTATATCTTCTCTGCAACTATTTCTTCCTTTGGAAATAAATTATGTAGCAACCGACTCTGTAATGCTTTTGTGCCAGCTTCAGTGAGTAGTCCAATTCTGATATCTTTCAGAATACTTCCATATTCTTCATCGTTTGCTTGCCTCATATTAGTAGTAAGTTCCTTGTACTCAAAAAAGGACCAAATATTTGCATTACCGATGCTTCCCAATGACTTCTTTGTGTCTTAATGTGTCACAGTATTAAACACTGGTTGTCCTTTAACTGGAGTAAGCTGTAGAAGATCCCCAAAAACTATGACATGTTTTCCACCAAATAACACGTCATAGTCTGTCCTTAGAATTTGCTGCATTCTTAAATGCACAAAGGCAAGCATTAATTTTGATACCATGCTCACCTCATCAATAATGAGAACTTGCATCTTCTTCAATACTCTTGAAACTTCCAAGCATGCTTCTCCAGTTAGCTTTTTGTATTGTATTTTGTTCTCATGCTCCACTGGTAACATTAGCAAACGATGTAAGGTGATTCCTTTTATGTTATATGCTGCTAACCCAGTTGGAGCAGTAACCACACAAGACAAAGTAGAATCCGTTTTTTGCTGTAGGTAGCTTCTGATGACTTTTATTAAGAAACTTTTTCCAGTTCCAGCTTGTCCACTTACATACATCCTGATTGGATGAAATGATGTGCATGAGCACTCTTTTTTTTATGTAGAAATCCGTGATCAATTTTGTTTCTGATCTCTTCATAAATTTGTTGCTGCTCTTCGTTCAGTTGTCTTTCCAAATTTTGTAAGTCTATAAATTCTTCTTGAGCTTGATTCATAGCCGTTTCCACTTCATTCATGGCTATTGATGCTTCATTTTCAACGATTGGTTGTCCTAGGGGATCTTGACTGAGTGTTCCTGAACTTTGGCTGTCCTGAGAACTGTCTCTAGCTACTTCTGCTGCAATTGTAGTTTCCTGTTCAATTTCTTCATTTAACATTTGCAGATAAGTTGAGAATGTACTGCATTGTATGCTGTCTTTGCAAGCATTAAAAGAATCTTCATAGCTTTGAAATTCTCCCAGTAGTTCATCCTCTGTACGCCATGGTTTAAACAGCTGTAAAAGAGCCAAGTAGTAAAATTCCTTTTTGTCAGTACTGTCGCAACTCAGCTTCCTGTGATTTATCAAACTTCCTTTTGTTTGCTTCACCAAACATCCTTCCTCACCAATGACTTTATATTTTCCATTGTTGATGTCTTCTGCGGCTTTCCGTGAATAAATGTAGTTCTGCAGCACTTCATACAGACACATGTTCTCCAGATGATGACTTCTCTTTGGGTAATATGTGTCCAACATGTTTGATTTCAAAATATCTGTACTTTCTGGGTCATTCTCGGCCAAATATTCAATTTCTCCAACAGATTTCAGTACCCGATTTCTCATTGCTGCAAGGCCTAAACTTGCCCAAATTATTCTTCTTGATTTCGAGTAGAGACTTGCAGAAGATAACCTATCTGAACATTCGTAGGATCCAATTTCTCGATGCGATAACATCTTTAAACTGAAACTGTACAGCTTCTTACTGACAGTCTTCTCGTGAGAAATCTCTTCCCACATTTCATTCAATTCTGTTTTTTCTGATTTCGTAATGTAAGACGTTACATATCGAGCAACAGCAATGGAATTGTCAGCTACATACTGTATATCCATGTTAGCATTCCACATGGATAAAATGACTGGGTTGTAGTCATTTATATTTTTTGATTCTTCTTTTCTTTTAAGGTTGTAGGTATTCTTAGGTGATTTTCTTGTGATAGTATGTCTCACAGATGACATAAAACTGTTTACTCTTCCATTTGAAAGAACAGGTCTAGGAAATCCAAATCGACATTTAGTGTAGTATTTATCTTTGCTCTTGTATTTCCGTCGACAGTATTTTCCACACCGATGACTTTGGAAACGTAAAACTTGCTCCTTTAACTTTTTCTCTTCTGTGCTTTTTGGTATAGCACATGTTGCATATTCTTCAATGTAAGATAACACTGCTTCATCAGCATCTGTTCCAAACTTTGGGGCATCCTTGATCCACAACAGCATATGAATATGAGGAGCACCTCTTGCCTGGTACTCTTTTCTCCAAAAGAAATCCACTACTTCTCCTAGAGGTGGATTTTTTTTATTGCAGATGAAGGACATCATAGCCTCAAATCTATGATTGAAATATCTGCAAACATTAACCGGATCCAATGAGCACAGTTCTCCTGCTGTCTTGTATTCGATGTTTTTAATGTTTGAATTTGCCTCTCGTAGAAAATCCAGTAAATCATCCCAAGCGTACTCGGCACAGCTGAGGGTAAGGAACCATGTTGGTGTTCCTAAATTCCGTAACATGCATTTTAATTCACCATGGCGTCGGTACCAATATTCATTTGTCCCACGCTGACAAGCCATCAGATTGATCAGTTGTGTTTCCAAATGATCATCTCGGTGCTGCCATTTCTCCATAAAATCCTTAGCAGACACATTTTGTAAATGTACTCTACTTTTTAAAAAGTGATTTACTGCATAAGACAGTGCAGACAAGTCGCTTTCAAATAAAAGATGGAACAAATAAGGAATACTTTGTCGAAATCTGGGATCTTCAGCATATAGCCTTGTAGTCCGATACTCAGAAGCTGGAATCTGTTCTGGACGTTCATCGTATCGTCCTCCTTTTCCTTTAGGAAAAAGCTGGGGAAAACATCGAGCTTCCAAGCTCTCCTCCCATACACTCACGGGAGTTCCTTTTGCTTTCTTCATCTGAAACAGATCAATATTGTCTCCCTTAACTTCTTTTGAATGAAGAGGATGTATGCTAAAATGTTCATAAATTTCTTCTTCCTTTGACTTGTCCACTTTTTCAATTTGTCCAGTTGGTGTTTCTGTGTCTTCTTGTAAATCTTCTTCTTCTTCTTCTTCTATATAAATTGATTCATACCATTTGTTATTCCTTTTCAAATACAAATTTGCTCTTTGTACTTTCCGTACATCTACCAGCTCCTGCCAAATCTTCTTATTCTTTGTAGGTACACCATTAACCAGAATAATTAATGGTTCAGTTTCCAAAGTATCCGCATCAATAGTTTCCATATTTTTTTTCAAATCCAAGGGCAAATACACCACTCTACCTTTTAAACCTCTCAGTAAATCTGAAGGAGGTAATTTACCAGTTTTGGGCTCCATACGTACTATGGTCTGGAACGGATGAACACATTGAATAAGTATAGACTCATATGTATTTAATTCAGAAAGTTCAGCAGGAATAGCATCCAATTCTAAATTATTATGTACAGCTCTGGTCGGCATTCTATTTTCCTCTAACTTGTTGTAACAGTATTTACAATTACGCTGATCTTCACCCAATTCAAAACAATTTTCAAGAAATATATATGTGGCAAAATCCTTCCACTTATAATTATCTTCATTTTCACTCTTTCTGTAGAGATCAACATTCCTAGTTTGTTTTCTATAATGAGTTCTGCAGCAACAAATACAAGTAATATTTGGTCTTTCATTAGAGATTATTGCAAATTTTGTTATGTGATCATTAAATGTCTTACTTACAGAGGGTTCTACATTCTCTTCCACTTCTTCCTCATTTACTGTGTCCTTTTCTGCACTGTTTTGTTCAGGACCAAAGTAACAAAACTGAATTTCATCAACAACCTTCTCTACATCTGATACCGATCCACGGAACAGAGCCCTATTCAATTCATCTAACTTTATTGCTGGACTTTTAGCAAAATACAACCGTCTCACAAACTTTCTCATTTCAGTATGATGAACAGCCAGCATTCTAAAATGATGGAAAACACTATTACACACTTTTCTAGATAGACAAGCCAGAGAATGACCCTGCAAACCAGTATTCTCTCTCACTCTGCATGGATCTAGACTTTGAAGCACCTTAATAATCTGTTTTACACTTTTTTTACTATATTCTCTTAGAAACTCACGAAATTTATCAATAGATTCCTGACGCACAGTGCAAATACTACTACAATTCCAAGTGTACACTGGGGCTTTAGGATGTCTCCCCATAGCCTCATCCGCCATCACTTGTACCTCATCTCTTGGAACCATTATCTCCTTCTCCATTATGCAACCATTTTTCACTTCATAAGCACGACCTTTGGTGTCAACTGCATGCAGCAAACTATTACTTTGAAAATAACTCTCTTCATTAAAAAAAGGTTCACTACTTGAACTATGCATCCATTTTCCTAAAAACACTTTACAAAAGTTTGTTATGTTCACTACTCTTTTCCTTTTGCTTTGTGATTTCAGTACATTAACCATTTTATCTAATGTACGCATCCTATTCAAAATTAAAATGAATAGTTTCCTTTTTAATTCTAATGCCTTTGCTGCAATGGCTTCAATTTCTTTTTTTCTCTTGTAAAATTTAGCCTTTTGCTTATATTTCTTCACATCCTTTATCAAATTGGACATAACTCTTCTCTGAAACATTTTTCTACGTATCTCTTTAAACGCTGTTTTTCTGTTTAAGTTAATCTTTTTAGTTGCAGAAGGTATATTTGCATTAACTAAATTCTCAATTTTTTCCTGTCCTTTTCAATTGAAAACATTCTTTCCAGTACAGACATTTTGTACATTTTTCCTTTTTTTGAATATGTTCTTTAACAAATCTTTTGTCTGCTTACCAGAAGATTTTTTCTTTTTCCCAACATGAGCATCTCCAACTAACTTAGGTCCTCCAGTTGTCTTCAAATATAGGTTTTTTTTGTGGTCTTTCTTTACTCTGGATTTTGTAGGCATCTTAAATTTTGTTCACTGCTCTTCAGCAATACCTGAAAAAAACTAAAAAAAAAATTCCTTTATTTTATTTAAATATATTACTACATTTTTTATGTTCTTTAGAAATCTTAAAATACTATAAACCCCTTTCCTATAAATGAAAATCACAATAACACCTTCACAAATTAAATATCTAAAAATAATTCCTGTGTGCACACAAAGTCATGCTTTAAAATTAGACAGAAAACGAAATTTCTTTGCCAATTGCAAAGCATACTTTCTACTACTTTTTAGGCAAGTGAAAAGTACTTTTACAGACTGACACATTATGAATCCACTTTTCAGATTCTGATAAAAGCACATGTCCAAACAGCTTTTTCAGACCAGCACCATGTGTAACCTGGGTGACTGACTACACTCCAGCAAGGGCAACCAGCCTTAGTGATGCTGAATGTATTTGCATTACTGACTGAAACCTCAAACCCCACTCGCTTGTGAATACTGTGCATGATTCCATAGGGTAAGCAGCTGGGTGTGTGCTAAGAGTGTGCTTCTGCACAAAAAAATGGCTCCCCCTTTCCATCTAATGCAACTGTGAAATCACCAGAGCAATACGCAATAAATCTCTGCCTGTAATTCCTCTTTGCACACAGAGTCATGTTTTCATATTAGTCACAAAACGAAATTTCTTTGCCAATTTGAAAGCACACTTACTACTCTTTTTTTTGGCAAGTGATAAACACTTTTACAGACTGACACATTTTAAACCAACTTTTCAGATTCTTAAAAAAGCACATGTCCAAACTGCTTTTTCAGACCAGCACCATGTGTAACCTGGGTGACTGACTACACTCCAGCAAGGGCAACCAGCCTTAGTGATGCTGAATGTATTTGCATTACTGACTGAAACCTCAAACCCCACTCGCTTGTGAATACTGTGCATGATTCCACAGGGTAAGCAGCTGGGTGTGTGCTAAGAGTCTGCTTCTGCACAAAAAAAATGGCTCACCCTTTCCATCTAATGCAACTGTCAAATCACCAGAGCAATACGCAATAAATCTCTGCCTGTAATTCCTATTTGCACACAGAGTCATGTTTTCATATTAGTCACAAAACGAAATTTCTTTGCCAATTTGAAAGCACACTTACTACTCTTTTTTTTGGCAAGTGATAAACACTTTTACAGACTGACACATTTTGAATCCACTTTTCAGATTCTTAAAAAAGCACATGTCCAAACTGCTTTTTCAGACCAGCACCATGTGTAACCTGGGTGACTGACTACACTCCAGCAAGGGCAACCAGCCTTAGTGATGCTGAATGTATTTGCATTACTGACTGAAACCTCAAACCCCACTCGCTTGTGAATACTGTGCATGATTCCACAGGGTAAGCAGCTGGGTGTGTGCTAAGAGTGTGCTTCTGCACAAAAAAATGGCTCCCCCTTTCCATCTAATGCAACTGTTAAATCGCCAGAGCAATACGCAATAAATCTCTGCCTGTAATTCCTCTTTGCACACAGAGTCATATTTTCATATTAGTCACAAAACGAAATTTCTTTGCCAATTTGAAAGCACACTTACTACTCTTTTTTTTGGCAAGTGATAAACACTTTTACAGACTGACACATTTTAAACCAACTTTTCAGATTCTTAAAAAAGCACATGTCCAAACTGCTTTTTCAGACCAGCACCATGTGTAACCTGGGTGACTGACTACACTCCAGCAAGGGCAACCAGCCTTAGTGATGCTGAGTGTATTTGCATTACTGACTGAAACCTCAAACCCCACTCGCTTGTGAATACTGTGCATGATTCCACAGGGTAAGCAGCTGGGTGTGTGCTAAGAGTGTGCTTCTGCACAAAAAAATGGCTCCCCCTTTCCATCTAATGCAACTGTTAAATCACCAGAGCAATACGCAATAAATCTCTGCCTGTAATTCCTATTTGCACACAGAGTCATGTTTTCATATTAGTCACAAAACGAAATTTCTTTGCCAATTTGAAAGCACACTTACTACTCTTTTTTTTGGCAAGTGATAAACACTTTTACAGACTGACACATTTTAAACCAACTTTTCAGATTCTTAAAAAAGCACATGTCCAAACTGCTTTTTCAGACCAGCACCATGTGTAACCTGGGTGACTGACTACACTCCAGCAAGGGCAACCAGCCTTAGTGATGCTGAATGTATTTGCATTACTGACTGAAACCTCAAACCCCACTCGCTTGTGAATACTGTGCATGATTCCACAGGGTAAGCATCTGGGTGTGTGCTAAGAGTGTGCTTCTGCACAAAAAAATGGCTCCCCCTTTCCATCTAATGCAACTGTTAAATCACTAGAACAATACGCAATAAATCTCTGCCTGTAATTCCTATTTGCACACAGAGTCATGTTTTCATATTAGTCACAAAACGAAATTTCTTTGCCAATTTGAAAGCACACTTACTACTCTTTTTTTTGGCAAGTGATAAACACTTTTACAGACTGACACATTTTAAACCAACTTTTCAGATTCTTAAAAAAGCACATGTCCAAACTGCTTTTTCAGACCAGCACCATGTGTAACCTGGGTGACTGACTACACTCCAGCAAGGGCAACCAGCCTTAGTGATGCTGAATGTATTTGCATTACTGACTGAAACCTCAAACCCCACTCGGTTGTGAATACTGTGCATGATTCCACAGGGTAAGCAGCTGGGTGTGTGCTAAGAGTGTGCTTCTGCACAAAAAAATGGCTCCCCCTTTCCATCTAATGCAACTGTTAAATCACCAGAGCAATACGCAATAAATCTCTGCCTGTAATTCCTATTTGCACACAGAGTCATGTTTTCATATTAGTCACAAAACGAAATTTCTTTGCCAATTTGAAAGCACACTTACTACTCTTTTTTTTGGCAAGTGATAAACACTTTTACAGACTGACACATTTTAAACCAACTTTTCAGATTCTTAAAAAAGCACATGTCCAAACTGCTTTTTCAGACCAGCACCATGTGTAACCTGGGTGACTGACTACACTCCAGCAAGGGCAACCAGCCTTAGTGATGCTGAATGTATTTGCATTACTGACTGAAACCTCAAACCCCACTCAGTTGTGAATACTGTGCATGATTCCACAGGGTAAGCAGCTGGGTGTGTGCTAAGAGTGTGCTTCTGCACAAAAAAATGGCTCCCCCTTTCCATCTAATGCAACTGTTAAATCACCAGAGCAATACGCAATAAATCTCTGCCTGTAATTCCTATTTGCACACAGAGTCATGTTTTCATATTAGTCACAAAACGAAATTTCTTTGCCAATTTGAAAGCACACTTACTACTCTTTTTTTTGGCAAGTGATAAACACTTTTACAGACTGACACATTTTAAACCAACTTTTGAGATTCTTAAAAAGGCACATGTCCAAACTGCTTTTTCAGACCAGCACCATGTGTAACCTGGGTGACTGACTACACTCCAGCAAGGGCAACCAGCCTTAGTGATGCTGAATGTATTTGCATTACTGACTGAAACCGTAAACCCCACTCGCTTGTGAATACTGTGCATGATTCCACAGGGTAAGCAGCTGGGTGTGTGCTAAGAGTGTGCTTCTGCACAAAACAATGACTCCCCCTTTCCATCTAATGCAACTGTTAAATCACCAGAGCAATACGCAATAAATCTCTGCCTGTAATTCCTATTTGCACACAGAGTCATGTTTTCATATTAGTCACAAAACGAAATTTCTTTGCCAATTTGAAAGCACACTTACTACTCTTTTTTTTGGCAAGTGATAAACACTTTTACAGACTGACACATTTTGAATCCACTTTTCAGATTCTTAAAAAAGCACATGTCCAAACTGCTTTTTCAGACCAGCACCATGTGTAACCTGGGTGGCTAACTACACTCCAGCAAGGGCAACCAGCCTTAGTGATGCTGAATGTTTTTGCATTACTGACTGAAACCTCAAACCCCAGTAGCTTGTGAATACTGTGCATGATTCCACAGGGTAAGCAGCTGGGTGTGTGCTAAGAGTCTGCTTCTGCACAAAAAAAATGGCTCACCCTTTCCATCTAATGCAACTGTGAAATCACCAGAGCAATACGCAATAAATCTCTGCCTGTAATTCCTATTTGCACACAGAGTCATGTTTTCATATTAGTCACAAAACGAAATTTCTTTGCCAATTTGAAAGCACACTTACTACTCTTTTTTTTGGCAAGTGATAAACACTTTTACAGACTGACACATTTTGAATCCACTTTTCAGATTCTTAAAAAAGCACATGTCCAAACTGCTTTTTCAGACCAGCACCATGTGTAACCTGGGTGACTGACTACACTCCAGCAAGGGCAACCAGCCTTAGTGATGCTGAATGTATTTGCATTACTGACTGAAACCTCAAACCCCACTCGCTTGTGAATACTGTGCATGATTCCACAGGGTAAGCAGCTGGGTGTGTGCTAAGAGTGTGCTTCTGCACAAAAAAATGGCTCCCCCTTTCCATCTAATGCAACTGTTAAATCACCAGAGCAATACGCAATAAATCTCTGCCTGCAATTCCTCTTTGCACACAGAGTCATATTTTCATATTAGTCACAAAACGAAATTTCTTTGCCAATTTGAAAGCACACTTACTACTCTTTTTTTTGGCAAGTGATAAACACTTTTACAGACTGACACATTTTAAACCAACTTTTCAGATTCTTAAAAAGGCACATGTCCAAACTGCTTTTTCAGACCAGCACCATGTGTAACCTGGGTGACTGACTACACTCCAGCAAGGGCAACCAGCCTTAGTGATGCTGAATGTATTTGCATTACTGACTGAAACCTCAAACCCCACTCGCTTGTGAATACTGTGCATGATTCCACAGGGTAAGCAGCTGGGTGTGTGCTAAGAGTGTGCTTCTGCACAAAACAATGGCTCCCCCTTTCCATCTAATGCAACTGTTAAATCACCAGAGCAATACGCAATAAATCTCTGCCTGTAATTCCTATTTGCACACAGAGTCATGTTTTCATATTAGTCACAAAACGAAATTTCTTTGCCAATTTGAAAGCACACTTACTACTCTTTTTTTTGGCAAGTGATAAACACTTTTACAGACTGACACATTTTAAACCAACTTTTGAGATTCTTAAAAAGGCACATGTCCAAACTGCTTTTTCAGACCAGCACCATGTGTAACCTGGGTGACTGACTACACTCCAGCAAGGGCAACCAGCCTTAGTGATGCTGAATGTATTTGCATTACTGACTGAAACCGTAAACCCCACTTGCTTGTGAATACTGTGCATGATTCCACAGGGTAAGCAGCTGGGTGTGTGCTAAGAGTGTGCTTCTGCACAAAACAATGACTCCCCCTTTCCATCTAATGCAACTGTTAAATCACCAGAGCAATACGCAATAAATCTCTGCCTGTAATTCCTATTTGCACACAGAGTCATGTTTTCATATTAGTCACAAAACGAAATTTCTTTGCCAATTTGAAAGCACACTTACTACTCTTTTTTTTGGCAAGTGATAAACACTTTTACAGACTGACACATTTTGAATCCACTTTTCAGATTCTTAAAAAAGCACATGTCCAAACTGCTTTTTCAGACCAGCACCATGTGTAACCTGGGTGGCTAACTACACTCCAGCAAGGGCAACCAGCCTTAGTGATGCTGAATGTTTTTGCATTACTGACTGAAACCTCAAACCCCACTCGCTTGTGAATACTGTGCATGATTCCACAGGGTAAGCAGCTGGGTGTGTGCTAAGAGTCTGCTTCTGCACAAAAAAAATGGCTCACCCTTTCCATCTAATGCAACTGTGAAATCACCAGAGCAATACGCAATAAATCTCTGCCTGTAATTCCTATTTGCACACAGAGTCATGTTTTCATATTAGTCACAAAACGAAATTTCTTTGCCAATTTGAAAGCACACTTACTACTCTTTTTTTTGGCAAGTGATAAACACTTTTACAGACTGACACATTTTGAATCCACTTTTCAGATTCTTAAAAAAGCACATGTCCAAACTGCTTTTTCAGACCAGCACCATGTGTAACCTGGGTGACTGACTACACTCCAGCAAGGGCAACCAGCCTTAGTGATGCTGAATGTATTTGCATTACTGACTGAAACCTCAAACCCCACTCGCTTGTGAATACTGTGCATGATTCCACAGGGTAAGCAGCTGGGTGTGTGCTAAGAGTGTGCTTCTGCACAAAAAAATGGCTCCCCCTTTCCATCTAATGCAACTGTTAAATCACCAGAGCAATACGCAATAAATCTCTGCCTGTAATTCCTCTTTGCACACAGAGTCATATTTTCATATTAGTCACAAAACGAAATTTCTTTGCCAATTTGAAAGCACACTTACTACTCTTTTTTTTGGCAAGTGATAAACACTTTTACAGACTGACACATTTTAAACCAACTTTTCAGATTCTTAAAAAGGCACATGTCCCAACTGCTTTTTCAGACCAGCACCATGTGTAACCTGGGTGACTGACTACACTCCAGCAAGGGCAACCAGCCTTAGTGATGCTGAATGTATTTGCATTACTGACTGAAACCTCAAACCCCACTCGCTTGTGAATACTGTGCATGATTCCACAGGGTAAGCAGCTGGGTGTGTGCTAAGAGTGTGCTTCTGCACAAAACAATGGCTCCCCCTTTCCATCTAATGCAACTGTTAAATCACCAGAGCAATACGCAATAAATCTCTGCCTGTAATTCCTATTTGCACACAGAGTCATGTTTTCATATTAGTCACAAAACGAAATTTCTTTGCCAATTTGAAAGCACACTTACTACTCTTTTTTTTGGCAAGTGATAAACACTTTTACAGACTGACACATTTTGAATCCACTTTTCAGATTCTTAAAAAAGCACATGTCCAAACTGCTTTTTCAGACCAGCACCATGTGTAACCTGGGTGACTAACTACACTCCAGCAAGGGCAACCAGCCTTAGTGATGCTGAATGTTTTTGCATTACTGACTGAAACCTCAAACCCCACTCGCTTGTGAATACTGTGCATGATTCCACAGGGTAAGCAGCTGGGTGTGTGCTAAGAGTCTGCTTCTGCACAAAAAAAATGGCTCACCCTTTCCATCTAATGCAACTGTGAAATCACCAGAGCAATACGCAATAAATCTCTGCCTGTAATTCCTATTTGCACACAGAGTCATGTTTTCATATTAGTCACAAAACGAAATTTCTTTGCCAATTTGAAAGCACACTTACTACTCTTTTTTTTGGCAAGTGATAAACACTTTTACAGACTGACACATTTTGAATCCACTTTTCAGATTCTTAAAAAAGCACATGTCCAAACTGCTTTTTCAGACCAGCACCATGTGTAACCTGGGTGACTGACTACACTCCAGCAAGGGCAACCAGCCTTACTGATGCTGTATGTATTTGCATTACTGAGTGCAACCTCAAACCCTTAAAGTATTCCTTATTTTTACCAGTACACCTTAATTTATCGTGAAAACATAGTCCATATTATTTTACATGTTCCTCACATTTATATTTCTCCCAAAACAGAAAATGATAAACACAACTTCAACAAAAGAAATTCCATTTCTATTATTCATTTCTTAATTTACCATATACATCCCCTCTCAAACTCTAAACTCACCTTTAAAATTAGTTAGCTGTGAAAGAAATGTGGCACTCAAACAGCAGATTATCAGAGCCAGGATCTCTGTTCTTTACACCTCTCTCCTCTCAGCAGAACCAGATAATGGCAAACTTTCCCTCTCTTTTTCCACACATATACATGTTAATTTCAAATCTCAGTGCTTCCCCCTTTTTTTCAAATGTAATCACACATTTCTATTGGTTGAAAACCAACCCTTTTCCAAAAGTACCCTTCCCCCAACTTGACTTCTGCCTAGTACCCTTCCCCCAACTTGACTTCTGCCTGCTACCATAGCAACAGCTCATGGAACACTGCTGTGTGGTGTCAGGTCAGAAGTTCAGCAGACAATGTTTCATTTTCAAAGTGCAAGAGTGCTTGACTTTTCAAACCTAACAGCAAATCTATAGTACTGTTCTTTGGTAACACATTTTTCTGTACCAATACAAAACATGCTTCTATAAATTTACACATACAGCCTAGTTTTTATTGTAGAATGGTATGAAACAGCCAATCAGTTTTAAAAAAAAAAAATATATGTATGCCTCCATTTCCAAACTGTCTTTCATTTCTTTTTACCATTCTACTGAATTACACCTCCTGAGTGCATCCAGTTCTCCTTTGAAGATGTTCACAGTGTGGATTGTAGGGCACAGCTATGTCTTCTGGAGTGAAAAGTATGCAGAGAAAACAGATATGGTGAGAGACCTTGCTTTGCCAAATGTAGACATTAAATGGATTGGTCAGAGAGGGTTAAAGTGGCACCAATTAATGCCATTGGTGAAATCCTTCATGCAAATCCAACACCCTGACCTCATAATAGTGCACTGTGGTGGCAAAGACCTAGGCACTTTGACTGGGGTAGGTCTGAAAATGCTTATGAAGGACACCTTTGCACAACTGTTTTCACTTTTCCCTAAAACTGCCTTTGTGTTTTCTAACATATGCCAAAGGCAAAAATGGAACTGGTCCAATCATTTCTGTCCGCAGATTGACAAAGCAAGAAAGCACGTCAACAAATCTGTTTCTGCTTTCCTCCGTGACTATGGTATGGGTTCCATTTACCACAACAACTTGCGTTACGACATGCAAGACATTTATAGAGGAGATGGTGTGCACTTCAATGATGAAGGGAACAGAGTCTTCCTCTTGAACCTTAGACTCTGCATCGGTACTTACTTGTAGGTACCACTAAAAAATCACTTCATAAACACAACGGCTCTTTTTAGAGCCCCCTAATATCTAAACTCTTAAATCTGCATTTCATTTCTTTTATTTTATTTTTTTTCTACCGTACGCGTACGTTGAGCTTACCGTACGCGTACCCCGCGATTTTTTTAAAAATCAATAAATGTTTTCTTTGTACTTTTATGTCCTTCTTTGACCCCCTTACAAATGTTAAAGGGTCTGTAACTCTCTCCCTTGCCCCCTTTTCAAGATATCACTCTTTTTTTTCTGAGTGAAACACACGAAATGGCGGCCGCCGCTTCCTGGTTTCGACCGATTCGAATGTTTACTAAGATCTAACAGCCAATCAGAATCGCGCTCGCGCACGCCACCGTACGCGTACGGTAAGCGCACCGTAAGCGCACCGTAAGCTGGCTCAGATATATATATTGATTTAAAGGCTATTTTCTCAGAATCTACTGAATAGATTTACACCAAACCTACAAAAGGCACTTCCTTGACCTGAGGACTACCTCTCTGCCAAATTTCAAGTAATTCTGTTCAGCCGTTCGGGCTGTAGCTGTGTCTAAAGGTCCTATGGAAAAATGCATGGGAAAAACGCATTTTGGGACCCCCCTTTTATCTCAGCCCCCGCTTGACGCATCCCCCCGAGACTTTCAGGGTAGGAGCGGAGCGTAGCGCCCCACCTATTTTGAAAAATTTGCGAGGATTCGTCAACCGGCGCCAAAGTTATTCAAAATAGAATGTTGCGGATTTCCTATGGAAACGTTGTCCTAACTATAACTACCTACTGGCGACCGCCAGTAGGTAATATATATGTAATATATATACATATATAAATATATCAAACAAGCACAGTTCGCTGTTCTCCCTGCCGCTTTACGGTGGCGGGCTCAAGCGAGGTAGCGATCCTCCAACATTTACAAAACGCCTTTTCTTATCCAAAAAGCAGTCTTGAGCCCAGCTCCATATGCGTGAAATCTTTATTCAAAAAATGGCAAACAAACGCCCGACACGTTTCGGTGCAGCTGCACCTTGGTCACGGGTCATCGACAGTTTGTACACAGTAAATAATATAGTGCTTTAAACAATAACATAAAGGTAGGACTACCTGCCCCAACTTTGTATAGAAGACATTTCAAATTGGCATCCATTTTGAAGTGGTCAAAATATACGTATTGTTGTTATATATACATCACTATTACTGCTGGTATTCAAATCCATTATATGTCAATATTCAACAGCACATTGTAAAATTCATATGTGAATTCCGTTTGAATAAACAAAATTTGCCTCATTTACTAGGTCCCGCCCCAGTGGGCATTAAAGCGCAAATTCATCCCATAACAATTTTTCGGGATCCACGATATATCAATACCATCACATCAAAGATATATACAATTTTGTTGATTATTATATTTAGCCAATGTGGGCATTACATTGGATGATGAGAATTTCGCCCAAGTGGGCTGCAGCTTTCAACTGATCAACATATAACTTAGTCATTTAAATTCAACCCATCCTAATTTCATTGTGCCTCTGTATGTCAATCTTCTTAACGGTACGCTGACAGTTTTGTCTCCTACGGAAAATACAAAATTGTGCGATCATTTATCATATATATTAAAAATATTAAAAACAAACATAGTGGCTTCTTATTTACACATTATAGTAAATTCTGAGTTTTCAATATGCAGCAATATTCTATGATACAGTTAACCTAGGTGAACTGACATCTCTTCATCTTTGTTCAAACCTAATGGTTGTACTGTGTCATATCTGATGATCATCTTAGACTCCAATTGTCACAATTCTTTTAACCTATTGACACCCCTTTCTGATTTAGGAATTCTATCGAGGGCAAAAAACTGTAAGACATTGACATTTTTCCCATGTAGTTCTTTAAAATGTCTAGCAATTGGATATTGCTTATCTTCATTTATAATGGCCCTAGTATGTTCTAGAACTCTTTTCTTTACTTGATGAATGGTACTTCCGATATATATAAGTGGGCATGGACAACATAAGGCATACACACAATAATCTGATTTGCATGTTAAGTGTTTCTGAATCACGAAAGGTTTTTGACTCTTGGATAAAAGGATTTCTTTTCGATTTACACTATTCCTACTGACTCGAATATGCAGTGATGAACCTAATTGGTTCATCTTCTTCTTGTTCTAAAGTTTTTGGATCACAAAGGTCTTCTCTCAAGACTGTTTTTATTTTAGTGCATGCTTCTTTTATTATTTTATTTGAGTACCCTCTTTCCAAAAATCTTTCTTTCATGTTTGACATTTCCAATTCAAAATCTGATTGTGTGCTGCAATTTCTTTTAGCCCTTAAGAGTTCTCCGTACGGTATGCTACGGATTAAATTCTTAGGGTGGCAACTGTCCGCATGCAACAAGCTGTTTCCAGCTGTTAATCTACGGAACAGCCTGCTTTCCAATTTACCTTTGTCCCGAAAAATTGTTATGGGATGAATTTGCGGTTTAATGCCCACTGGGGCGGGACCTAGTAAATAAGGCAAATTTTGTTTATTCAAACGGAATTCACATATGAATTTTACAATGTGCTGTTGAATATTGACATATAATGGATTTGAATACCAGCAGTAATAGTGATGTATATATAACAACAATACGTATATTTTGACCACTTCAAAATGGATGCCAATTTGAAATGTCTTCTATACAAAGTTGGGGCAGGTAGTCCCACCTTTATGTTATTGTTTAAAGCACTATATTATTTACTGTGTACAAACTGTCGATGACCCGTGACCAAGGTGCGGCTGCACCGAAACGCGTCGGGCGTTTGTTTGCCATTTTTTGAATAAAGATTTCACGCATATGGAGCTGGGCTCAAGACTGCTTTTTGGATAAGAAAAGGCGTTTTGTAAATGTTGGAGGATTGCTACCTCGCTTGAGCCCGCCATCGTAAAGCGGCAGGGAGACCAGCGAACTGTGCTTGTTTGAACTATTTCTCTGCTCGAGAATTATTTCCCTGCCCGCCTTCGGAGCTATCGTGTTTGGAGTTGGAATGCGGATGTGGCGTCTTTTCCGATAATTCCCGTCCTCAGTGAAAACCTGAAGAGCCGATTAAAACGAGGTTCGGATAACGGGGTAAGGAAATTTGGGACGTCACAGAGAACGCAGAAGAAATCAACACGGAAGTAGCCGGAGTGCAGGTGGAACCAGCGCGGCCACGTTAGTAGGCTGCCGCTGAGGATACGGCGTGCATTGCTTAACTTTGTTGAGCAGCGAAATTCCCGGAGGGTGAGTTTCAAAATAACAAAGCAAAATGAGTTTGGCAAACAGGGAGGCTTCACGACGGGAGGCACCCGAAACGCTGTTTGTCCCTTTAAACACAGAAACGCCGGATTTGAGTAGACCGGGCAATATTGCAGCACGTGACTCCAGAAACAAAAAAGAACTTTGGGACAGATTATGGAAATGCGCAAAGATGGAGCAAGTTAAATGGTGGGAAGCCACCACTCTGCAGAAATACGTAGATTGCGAGCGTGTACCTCGAGGTCTGCGCATTTTTCTGACCCCAACGTTCAGCGACCCGGACCCCGAATTAATTGAAGAGTGGGTACAGAACAATCACCAATGTTCAACGATGATGCTGAAATTGCTCATTAAATATGCATTGAAGGATACGGCGAGATTAACAATAGAGATTGATCAAATCACTTCCCAATTGAAAAGTCAATATTCTGAAAATGATTTTGAAACAGAAATGAAAAAACTGACTTTGAGATTGGAAAAAGCCGAGGAGGAAATAAAAACCAAAAAACAAAGCAAGTTTTATCGCGACCACCTAGACTATGAACGAGGCCAAATTTTTACGTTTGGCAGGAAATTTGACTACTTAAGGGAACTCAACCAAAAGATATTGGGAACTCCAGCAGAACAAAATCAACTTGGCCAAATTACAGAGATACTTAAGACAAGTGAAATTAACATGTTGCCAGAAGTAAGCACTAAATCAGCAAGATTAGAAGAACCTACGGAAAGGTCACGGAATAAGGAGGGAGTAAAACCCAATATTTTAATGGAGTTCTCGCTCATGGCACAAGGTCGACAAGGGATGGGAAGCCCAGGCCCACAAGATTCGCCAAGACGAGGTCGAGGTCGAGGCGCCAGAGGAGGAAGCAGAAGAGGCGCAAAGAAACAGGGTGTTTTGGATGCTTACGTGGGAATGACAACAAGAGGCACGACGGACAAAAAATGAAGGACAATCATACTGTGGTAAATATATCTAATATTCAGTTAACGCTTGATCAGATTGAAGTACTGTCTTTAGGTCTCACATTTTGCCCAACAAGTAATTTTAATTACACTGAAGGAAGGATAGATCTATTTCATTTTGTAAGAAAATTGAAGCTACGTAAATGGTTTCAGAATAGAAAAATGATCACTACAACAAATTATGCTGAATCCACCAATTTAACAATTGAGGATATAGATCTATTGCAGGCAATGAAAGGGTAAGACAAAGACACTGATGTAGATCTAGATGTAGAAACATGTTTAACTGAAGAGATGATAACTTTTGACTGTAGCAGTGATAGCAATTTTAAACCGAAATCAAAATTCTTACCTCAAATCCACAATGAGAATATTGATGTATTTGAAAAGGGAGTGATCAAGGAATTCAAAAAACTTGAGAAATCCAGTAAACCTAAATACATGAATTTGAGCAAAAAACAGGAAGAGGCAGTTAAAGAACTACAAAATAATAAAGAAGTGATTATTAAAAAGTCCAATAAGGGCGGAAATGTAGTTGTATGGCCTAGGAATTTGTACTTAAATGAAGGTAAAAGACAGTTGAAAGATGCAAGAAGTTACACTATTAGTAGCAGAACCAACTATGAAAAGGGTAACAATGAATACCAGTTACAACTAGTATTATGGAAACGTGATAAACTACTGTCAGATGAAGAATACAGATTTCTCAAGTGTGATCATCCCAAGCTGCCTGCATTGTATCTGTTGCCTAAATTACACAAAAACAGTGTGAATCCTCCAGGACAACCTATAGTGTCCTCCATTGGAAGCACTTACGAGAATACTTCCAAATATATTGACCATTTCTTGTGTCCGTATGTCCTGAAACTCCCCTCGTATCTACAAGATACAAGAGATTTTTTAAGAATAATGGAAAAAGTTCAGTGGGAAGAAGACATGTGGCTGATGACACTTGATGTCAACAGCCTGTATACGTGTATACCCCATGAGCTGGGAGTTAAAGCAAATCATCATTTCTTGAAACAGCGAGATGTGAAATATTTTTTGCATACAGAAATGTTATTATGCATGATGCAAAGATGCCTCTCGAATAACTACTTTTTGTTTGACCACGTCATCTATTGTCAGGCCCAGGGAACGGCAATGGGCACCTGCTTTGCCCCCAGCTATGCGGGTCTTTTCCTCGGCTGGTGGGAAGAGCAGGTGGCCAGAAACATCCCAGCGTTCACCCACAATGTTGTTCTCTGGGCCAGATATATAGATGACGTATTCTGTATCTGGAAAGGGGAAAAAGAAGATGCCATGCAATTTGTTGCCCGATTAAATTAAAATAATTGCAATTTGACATTCACATGTTCAATAGAAAAAGAAACAATTGAATTTCTAGATGTAATGGTAAATGTGGACAAAGGTAAATTGGAAAGCAGGCTGTTCTGTAAATTAACAGCTGGAAACAGCTTGTTGCATGCGGACAGTTGCCACCCTAAGAATTTAATCCGTAGCATACCGTACGGAGAACTCTTAAGGGCTAAAAGAAATTGCAGCACACAATCAGATTTTGAATTGGAAATGTCAAACATGAAAGAAAGATTTTTGGAAAGAGGGTACTCAAATAAAATAATAAAAGAAGCATGCACTAAAATAAAAACAGTCTTGAGAGAAGACCTTCTTGATCCAAAAACTTTAGAACAAGAAGAAGATGAACCAATTAGGTTCATCACTGCATATTCGAGTCAGTCATGGCAAGTCAGAAATTGTTTGAAGAAATATTGGCATGTCCTGAACATTGATCCATTTTTGAAAAAAGCCGTGGGCAGTCAACCAAAGGTTACTTTCAGGAAATGTTTAGCTCTTAAAGACCTTCTTTGCAGCAGTATTGTAAAAGAGGAAGAAACAAATCGGAGTGAAATAAAGGGATTTTTTACATGCAATTCATGTAAAGCATGTAGGAATAGTGTAAATCGAAAAGAAATCCTTTTATCCAAGAGTCAAAAACCTTTCGTGATTCAGAAACACTTAACATGCAAATCAGATTATTGTGTGTATGCCTTATGTTGTCCATGCCCACTTATATATATCGGAAGTACCATTCATCAAGTAAAGAAAAGAGTTCTAGAACATACTAGGGCCATTATAAATGAAGATAAACAATATCCAATTGCTAGACATTTTAAAGAACTACATGGGAAAAATGTCAATGTCTTACAGTTTTGTGCCCTCGATAGAATTCCTAAATCAGAAAGGGGTGTCAATAGGTTAAAAGAATTGTGACAATTGGAGTCTAAGATGATCATCAGATATGACACAGTACAACCATTAGGTTTGAACAAAGATGAAGAGATGTCAGTTCACCTAGGTTAACTGTATCATAGAATATTGCTGCATATTGAAAACTCAGAATTTACTATAATGTGTAAATAAGAAGCCACTATGTTTGTTTTTAATATTTTTAATATATATGATAAGTGATGGCACAATTTTGTATTTTCCGTAGGAGACTAAACTGTCAGCGTACCATTAAGAAGATTGACATACAGAGGCACAATGAAATTAGGATGGGTTGAATTTAAATGACTAAGTTATATATTGATCAGTTGAAAGCTGCAGCCCACTTGGGCGAAATTCTCATCATCCAATGTAATGCCCACATGGGCTAAATATAATAATCAACAAAATTGTATATATCTTTGATGTGATGGTATTGATATATCGTGGATCCCGAAAAATTGTTATGGGATGAATTTGCGGTTTAATGCCCACTGGGGCGGGACCTAGTAAATAAGGCAAATTCTGTTTATTCAAACGGAATTCACATATGAATTTTACAATGTGCTGTTGAATATTGACATATAATGGATTTGAATACCAGCAGTAATAGTGATGTATATATAACAACAATACGTATATTTTGACCACTTCAAAATGGATGCCAATTTGAAATGTCTTCTATACAAAGTTGGGGCAGGTAGTCCTACCTTTATGGTATTGTTTAAAGCACTGTATTATTTACTGTGTACAAACTGTCGTTGACCCGTGACCAAGGTGCGGCTGCACCGAAACACGTCGGGCGTTTGTTTGCCATTTTTTGAATAAAGATTTCACGCATATGGAGCTGGGCTCAAGACTGCTTTTTGGATAAGAAAAGGCGTTTTGTAAATATATAAATATATATAAACATACAGTTTTTTTCATTTTAGTTGTGTTTTTTTTTTTTTTTTTTTTTTGTAGTTATAATAAATATCAAGCCGCTAACAACCCATCCATACCCTCATCAGCCAAGATAAAAACTATAAAATCTTAACAATTAATAGCAGTAAACTATGTCTATACTATAACTAACCTATGCTACTGTACAAAGAGCACAATTTATATAAAAACAAACGGGGAAGGGCAGGATGAAGATGAGAGTCTAAATGTGTGTTCCAATCTGGTTCACCACCTGATTCAAAATATTTTGGTTCTGGATCATAATATGTAGCTGCTTCTCCATTCCAACAACAAGCCTCTTAAGTTCTGCCAGGTCTTTCAGGGCCTGCTGCTCCCAGCTATATGGTTGCCATGGGGTTGGTGGTTGTGCCTGTGGTGCAATTGGGGTTGAGTCAGTAGAGGTTCCAGGAAGTGATCCATCTCTCCCACCATGGGGAACATTACCTGCCTGGTCGGGGCCTACCTTTTGACTGATCCTTGGTTACCTTGGTGTTCAGCGGCACATGTGCCAGCAGCCTTCTCATATGTGTGACCCATTCTCCAGCATGCTTGAGGTGGCGGTAACATTCAAGCCTGATTGTATATGCCTTGGTATGAACTGGCATCATGTTGTCTGTTGGAGAGGACAGAAATATGTATCAGACAAAGCTGCAGTGGTACCTATTTGATGCAACATTAGGCCTTTGTCAACAAAATCATCACATGTTGCATGTCCTGACCATAAATTTTCAATTTGGATTGCAAAAATGAAAAGGACTTATTTGAAATAAATGTTTCAAGACTGTTAGTATATAAAATGGCAGGTTATGGCCAACTCTGCCTGTACACATAATATTACTGAGACAGATTTTTAAATGTGATGTTGTGTGCATAAGGTATGGCACACATGGCCACACATTCTACTTCCAGGGGTGATTCAAGCAGCATGAAATAGAGTTGAAATATAGGAGGCGGGGCGAGCAATACTCCGTTACTGCTGGCCTGTTGGACACATCTCCAATCTTGACACATGTAAATATATGGAACCATATGACAGGCTTCAAGTACTGAATTACAACACACCCATGTGGCTCTATACATACCCTAATATCTGGCCTTGCGAGTCAGTATGGATTGTTACCTTGATGCACATTTTCTCAACCAACAGCCATGTGATGAGTGTGTGCAATAATGCCATAGTTCTCATATGTATCCTGTGTTGTACCTTGCATGGCTTTTGTTAAAGTTAAAAAAGGCTGACAATTTTTATGCAGACCCTCTATCGGTATGGCAATCAGAAGTTGGTCTGTGTAATGGCTTGTATGCAGACCACACTGTGCTGACAGGCGTGATTTTTGTACACATTGTCCTGTCACTTGCAAATATGTTAAAATGTTATGGTCACATTTTGCTCATAGGCCATTGGGCATAGAGGACATTAATCAATCCTTTAACTGCATTCCCCTTTGTGGACAGATGGCATGTGCCATATCTAGTCATAGCTAATATGTGCGCACTGAGGTAGGATTCTTCACATCCTGTGTGGCCCTGAGTCAGAAGATGACCATACATTTCCATGTGTACAACTACACTGGCAACATGCAACAGACAGTCAGATTGCAGTTGATTCCTCCAAAGCAGGTTTGCATAGTCTTACCATCAAACAGCATTAAAATAACAAAGGCATGTTGGACATTCATTCTCTGCCTCCCCTTTTCACATTTCACTGATATGCAGTAATCTGAGGGCTGATGTGGTACCCATGATGCAGGATGACAGTTCACCCCTATCAGGATACATGTGGTCTAAGAAGTGTATTCAAGTACATGTTTGCCATGTGCAATCAAACACAGTCCTCACATAGCACATATAACATTCAGATGACACTCACTGGTAGCATCGGGATCCCAAAATGTTGCCTCCTCTCCTGCTGTGTACGGGTCAGGTCCACCTACAACACAAAAACAGAGAACAATTGTTAGACCTGGTACCATTGGCATGAGTCTCCCTTCCATTTATTCTGATTGCCTCTTCTGTTTTTGATATGTTTTGCTGGTTTAGATGCTTTGGGCACTGTGCCACTGCTATTCAGTGCACAGTGCAACTGCTCTCTATGTTAAATTGATGTATTGATTAGTGACTCCATGATTGGGTTATTTGATTTACTTGTCAGACCCTAGTACAGTTCACCATGTGTGCCCAGTACTTGTAAATCAAATGCTGATGGTGGGCTTGCAGCACTGGTTGTGCCACCCAGAGAAGCAGCTTGTAAAGTGTGTCTCAGGTCTGCCATTGCAGAGCCTGGTATTGCCATGCTAACTGACCAAGTGCACCCACTTGCCAGTCCCTAAACCTTCCCTTATCTTCATATCAGAAACCCCTATGGTAGGCCCAAGGGCAGGGTGCATTGTAAGTATAAGGTAGAACATGCCCTGGTGTGTGTGACATGTCCTATTAGTGAATTACAGCCATTTTCGTTGTTCTGTATTGCAAGGCTTTCTGTTACCCATAGGCTAGAATGGGCAGTTTGATTATTACATCTTTTATAATCCTAACTTACTCAAGGAACATGGTAGAAATTTGAATTTAGTATTCCTGAACTCAGAATGATAAAATACATATTTTAGTGAAGTTGATTTTAACATTCTGTGTTTGAAAATACCACTTTTAGAAAGTAGGTATTTTCTTACTTAACTGTCCAAGCCTGCCTCTGATAGGTTGTGTATTGTGTGTCTGGTTCTGTGCGGCACAGGGGCTGGGGATTCCAGGGGAGAGGGTGAGTCAGCACAGTGCTGAATAGGAAGATCTGCATGTAGATGGGTGGGAGGAGTTGCACCTGGGACCTGAATAGGGCTGTGCCTTCCCTCCACAATGCTGGCTCCACCTCCTGTGGTGTGTCTGATGTCTCTGCCCTGCACTCTGAAAGGAAAGAAGGAGTCAGGTAAACAAAGTGCTCCAGGACTGACCAGAACCGGTTTGGACTAGGCAAACTCCTCTCTGCCTTCAGAGAACAAAGAGAAAAGTAGTATAAATATGGGGACCCAAACCCCAAGACTATAGATCACTTCTGGAACAAGAAGAAGAAACCTCTGCCAAGGAGAAGAACCAAAGGAAGCTGTAGGAGTGGACTGCCCCCCTGCTAGTGTGCTGTATTGTTGGGTTGACCTGCAGTGGTGTCTTCATTGCCAAGGAGAGGAGAATGAACTTTTACAGAACTTCATCATCTTGCAGAATATTTCTCCAAGGGCTTGAACTTGTGCTTGCCTCCTGCTGAAGTCTCAGGTACAACAGACTTCACCACCAGCTCCCCTCTGAATTTCCTTGCTGGGAATTCTATCTGCAGAAGCCTGCGTGTCACTGGGAGCTGGAAGGGCGACGCAACGAGAAGAAGGGTGTTGCCGCCGCAGCTGTAGTCATCGCATTGCCAGAGAAGCCTGCTGCCGCCGCATATCCCAGAAGAGTGCCTTCATCGCAGCTGTCTGCTGTCACATCACCGGAGAAGCGCGTGGCAACCGTGAGGGTCGCCGTCGCATCGTCAGAGAAGCGTGTCGCAGGGCCTGTCGTGGCTCCAAAGTACGAGAGTCATCACAAGGCTGCCAGGGCGTGTTGCATCATCTCAATGTCGTCGCATCAAGGGTGCTATCTTATCGCATTGCACTGGATTGTCGCATCGCATCGAGGCTCCATCTTGCCGCATCGCAACCGGGCTGCAGCATGAGAATCTACGCATCACCTCCTCTCCGGTAAGGATCAAGACGCATCCCCTACTCTGCGCAAGCATTGAGGCGCGGCGCATCATCTCCCCCGAAGCAAGGAACCGACGCATCTCCAACGCTGCGAGCCTTTTGTTTATTTTGCGTTACGCATCCAGGTACTTTTGTGAGAACTGTGTCGCATTTATCATCAGCTTGAACTAAGCTAATTCTACCATCTTTAAGTCAATTTTGAGTACAGTATTGTGGATTTTTGTTGTTTGTGGTCTTGTGTTAAGTCTATTTAAAGAATACTTATTTTTATAAAGCCTGTGTGGTGTCCATCTGTAGTGTTTTCACTGTATTACTGTATGTGTTCACAGATGCTTAACACACTGCCTCTGAGATAAGCCTGTCTGCTCGTGCCAAACTACCAAGGGTTTGAGCAGGGGTTATCAAGTAGTGTAATCACCTTTCCCTGACTTAGAAGCAAGGGTCCCTATTTGGTCAAAGGTACCTACCTCTGCCAACTAGAGACCCCCAGTTCTAACACTGGTGGTCAGCGGTGAGGATTTGAACCTGCATTTGTGACTCATATACAGTGATTGGTGTACACTACTAGTGAGTGCAGACCAAACGCGACCACATACATTTTGGTAGAATTTATTTCTCCTTGGACTGTTATTTTTTCCTGAGAACTGCCAATTCTTACTGCCATGAGTGGACCAGCATCTGTTGCATCTATGGATCTAGATTTTGAGGAAGATAGATTGGAAAGCTACACTTTGAAACAGCTCAAGCATATCTGTAAGAAATTGAAAGTTGCTACACCAGGCATTTCTGAAAAGGATGACTACCAAAAGGTGCTGAGGGCCTGGGTAGAAGCAAGAAATGCCCCTGAGTCAGTGGTGGAGCCAGCTGGGGATGCAGATGGGCAACTGGATAGGCCAGTGTTTCCAGCCAGGGAAGGGGGGCCGCCCTCACCTGGCAGTAGTGTCTCTTCCAAAGACCTGTCCCCCAGAGAGTTGGAAAACAGGGAGAGAAATAGGGCACACAAGCTGAGATGGCGAAGCTTAAGATGGAGGGTCAGAGGGAAATGGAGAATAACAAGTTGTCCTTGGAGAGAGAGAGAATGAGAATGGAGCATGAGAGGATGTTGAGGGAGATCAAGGCAAAGGACTTAGAGATGAATTCCTCTGGTGGCAGCGCACCATCTGTGCCTTTAGAAAGCAGAGTGTATATTCCCAAGGATGTCATCAAAGATATCCACAAGCATGAGGATATTGGGCAGTGGTTTGCAGCCTATGAGATAGCAATGTTGGCCCACCAGGCCCCTGAGAAGGATTGGGGAGCTGGGTTGTGGGGCCGCTTTGTGAGTGAGGGGAGGGGTACTTTGTTAGACCTGCCCAGTGAGAATAGGATGTCTTATGCCCACATGAAGGAAGCCCTGATGACAAGGTATGGTTTGACCCCAGAACTCTATAGACAGAGATTCAGGAATTGTAAGAAACTGGAGGGAACCACTTGGGTAGAATATGTGTCTTTCTTTTGCAGAGCTATGGATGGTTGGGTGAAGGGTAGCAAAGTGGATACTTTTGAAGCGCTCTATGATTTGTTTGCCAGGGAAAACTTGTCTGCTAATTGTTTTCCAGAGCTACGCCAGCACCTTATTGATAGCAAGTTAACTAACCCTAGGAAGCTTGCTGAGGAGGCGGACAGCTGGGTCAGTACCAGGGTCCACAAGGGTCATGTGGGAGATTCCGCCAAAGGTGGGCAGGGTCCCCAGCAGAAGAGTGGGGGGGACAAGGGTAAACAGAGGGAGTTCCAGAAAGGGCCCCAAAGTAATTCCAAAGGGAACCAAGGGAAGGGTTCCCAGCCTCCCCCTGAGAAGCAGTCAGAGCCCCTGACAGGTAAACCTGTTCATAGTGGTCCAGTTACCTGCTTTCAGTGTAAACAGGTGGGACATCATTGGTATGATCCCCAGTTTCCCCAAAAGGGTCAGTATGTGCTACCCCGTGCACCCCCGTCAGATGACCAGTGTAGCCCTGGGAGTGGAAGAGAAGGGTGCCCAAGGTGGGTGGGGTCCTGCAGAAATGTCCCTTGTCTCATTAGGAGACTTTGAGATGGTCCTTCAAGCTCTGCTGCCTAATAACACTAAGAAATACAGGCAGTGGGTGACCATCAATGGCCATAGAGTGGAGGCTCTTAGAGACACAGGAACCAGTATGACAGCTGTCAAGTGTCACCTGGTGTCTCAAGAGCAGGTTGTCCCCAATGCCTTTTACCCAGTTGTTGCTGCTGACAACACAGAGAGCCACTGCAAGGTGGCTCAGGTTCCCTTTGAGTGGGGTAGGGTCTCTGGTACTCTTCAGGTAGCTGTGAGGCCAGCCATGCCTGTGGATTGTCTGTTGGGCAATGATTTGGAGAGCTCCCCTTGGGCTAAGGTGGAGAAGAAGGCTCATTTGGAGATGTTGGGTCTGCCTGAGTGGGCGTGTGTTACCACTCGGTCTATGGCAGCCAGTAAGGGTGTTGAAGAGGTCCTGGAGCATGAAAGTATGGCCCAGGGACCTGCCTTAAAGAGAAGAGGTAGTGGGCACGGGAAACCAGCCCCCATTGTTCCCACGGTCCAGGAGGAGGCAGACCTTGAGGGGGATGCCCTGGAACCTACAGGGAGCAAGTTGCTGAACAGGGGGACCTACCTGAGCTGACCCATTGGCAGCAAGAAGGAGGACCCTCCAGGGAGGAACTTTGTGCAGAACAGAAGAAGTGCCCTTCTCTTGTGGGTTTGCGGCAACAGGCCACAGACCAGGCAGCAGGTGATCAGTCTGGATCACATTGGATCTACTGGGAGAACGACCTCCTGTATACAAAGCCTAAGGTTGCTGAGCCTGGGTCAGCCCGTGTGCTGGTGGTACCCCAGCGCTTCAGAGCCTTCCTACTGGGGTTGGCTCATGATGTACCTTTAGCTGGACATCTGGGGCAGGACAAGACCTTTGAAAGGCTTGTCACCCACTTGTATTGGCCCCAGATGAGGAAGAGTTCAGATACTCATTGTAGGACCTGTCAAACTTGCCAGGCAAGTGGGAAAAGTGGAAGGAAGCACAAGGGTCCTCTCCAACCTTTCCCTGTAGTCAGTACCCCCTTTGAACTGGTGGGAATTGACATTGTGGGGCCTCTGGACCCCAAGAAAGCCATGGGCAACAGGTTTATCCTGGTCTTGGTGGACTATGCTACCCGGTACACGGAAGCCATCCCGCTAAGCACAGTGACGGCCCCTGTGGTGGGACGTGCACTGATGGGGATTTTCTCCCGTGTGGGGTTCCCCAGAGAGGTGGTGTCAGACCTTGGTACCAATTTCATATCTAGTTATATGAAGTCCCTGTGGAAGGAGTGTGGTGTTACCTACAAGTTCCCCACACCTTACCACCCCCAAGGTAATGGGCTTGGTGAAAGGTTCAACCGGACCCTTAAAGGCATGATCATGGGTCTTGAAGAACCAATGAGGCGTAAGTGGGACGTCCTCTTGTCATGCCTTCTGTTTGCTTACCGTGAGGTGCCACAAAAGTCCCTAGGGTTCAGCCCCTTTGAACTGCTGTATGGACACCCGGTAAGAGGACCTTTGAGTCTGGTCAAGGAAGGCTGGGAGCAATCTCCCAGGAAACCTCCCCAGGATGTATATAGTTACATGCTGGCCCTCGGGAACCAGACTCGGCGATTCTGAGAGCTCGCACAGGCGAATCTGGAAGCCAGACAGGAAGAGTTGAAGTGATGGTACGATCAGAATGCCACTCTGATTGAGCTTCAACCTGGACCGAAAGTTTGGGTCATGGCCCCTGTAGAGCCTTGTGCGCTCCAGGACAGGTGGACCGGTCCATTTGAGGTGGTGGAGCGCAAGAGTGATGTCACCTATCTGGTGAACTTGCGGTCTCCAAGGAACCCTTTGCGGGTCCTACATGTTAACCGCCTGAAGACCCACTTAGAAAGGTCCGAAGTGGGCATGCTCTTAGCGACAGATGATGGAATGGAGGAGGAGACAGAACCTCTTCTTGATCTCCTGTCTGCAACGGAGCAAGATGGGTCAGTGGATGGTGTCAGCCTCTATGCCACACTGACCCCTGATCAGCAGCAAGATTGTCGCCAACTGTTGGGACAATTCTCTGATTTGTTTTCCTTGGTTCCTGGTGTCACTGAGTGGTGCGTCCATGGTGTGGACAATGGGGACAGTCCTCCTGTGAAGCACAAGGCTTACAGAGTGACTGACAAGGTCAGGACTTACATCAAGGAGGAAGTCTCCAAGATGTTTGCCTTAGGGGTGATTGAGTCCTCTAACAGTCCTTGGCCAGCCCAGTGGTCTTGGTCCCAAAGTCTGCCTCGCCTGGTGCCACACCTGAACTCAGGTTCTGTGTGGACTACCGAGGACTCAATTCAGTCACCAGGACTGACGCGGACCCCATCCCCAGAGCTGATGAGCTCATTGATCGGTTAGGGGCTGCACGGTACCTCAGCACGTTTGATTTGAGGTCTGGGTACTGGCAGATCGCCTTGACTGCTGGGGCCAAAGAGAGGTCAGCATTCTCCACACCAGATGGGCACTACCAATTCCGGGTTATGCCCTTTGGGATGAGGAATGCCCCTGCCACCTTTCAGAGGTTGGCCAACCGTGTTTTTGGCTGAACTGGAAGATTTCAGCACCGCCTACCTGGATGACATTGAAGTGTTCAGCGCCAGTTGGGAAGAACATCTGTGCCACCTCTGGGAAGTGTTGCTGGCACTGCGCAAGGCAGGTCTCAGGATCAAGGCAAGTAAGTGAATCAATCACTCACACATCTATGCACAGAGTCACACACCTTCCACCCACACACACACACACTCAATCTCCCATACAAATACTCAGACAACCAATTAATAACCCATATAGACACTTATGTAGCTACTGACCAACCCATGCAGCCGCTTACACATTAAGAAACAAACTGATACAGACATTCACACAGTTTAGTCACTAACCTATGCATTCACTAAGACACATTTAATCACTCACTTATACAGTCAGTCATGCACCTACTAAATCCTCCATTCAGACACTTATACACCCACTCATTCTTCAATACACCTTGACATATATATAAAACATATTTAAACTTTAAAGAAACACACAGTCACTGGATGATGTCATCAGTGATGTCATCTGTGATGTCATTTGAGATGTCATCAGTGATGTTATCAGTGATGTCACTGACCATGTCATGAATGATGTAATATGTGACGTTATCAGCAGGCATTGCAGGGGCATGAGTTATAGTTAGCTGAACTAACTATAATGGCCGAATTTCTCTGGTTTTGTACGAGCAAAATGTCCAACTAACTATAACATTCCTGAAACCTGTGTTTTTTTCAGTGAATTTCTAAGGTTTTTTAAATGCTAATTTCTAACTATAACATTTTTTAAACCTATGGTTTTTTCAGTGAATATATATATATTTATATCCAAACTGCTCTTGCCGAGGCAAAGGCCGCATGGAGGGAAGTACATATGCCAGGAGAGTGCCCGGTAACCAAATGTCCAAAATCCACTTCGCGAAATAATGCTCTTTCAGGACCCAATGGAAATGATCAGTTCAGGAAGTTTATTATGCTTTCACACTACGCGTTTCGGCAGTTATGCCTTGCTCACATGAAAGAAGCGATAATACAGTCACCATTTTATGTACACAATGACCACATCTTAATACGTTGCAATCGACAAAGGACTGACGATACAGATACCCTTATATGTAAAAGTTCGCAGCCATATTGGAACTTGTTTTCCACCCGATCTTAACATACATTTCATAATTGTTAACGCATTTGTAAATCATTCAGTACTCCTTGTGTTGGGTGACAATTTTACACACATGAAATTCTAATTTAGACATAGAGAGGGAGTGGAAAAAACAAAACATGAGGACACGGTGCAGACGCCATCCTTGATTGTACTGTGCGCATCTAAATGTGCCTTGGTATTGAATGGTCATCAAGGGATGAATCCCTTTAAGTGGGTTACCATGGTAAAGAAGTAAACTGTTTTCCTCGTCCGGTATCTCCGGTAATCTAATGAGGACTGTTTGACATGGTGTCTGATGGATGTGGTCAGGAGATTCTTGAATAAGAACCTGTGTGTCAATAAAGATGTCAAATTACATCAAAACAAAAAAATTATAACTATAAACATAATCACAGAATTTTGTGCCTTGCATTTACACCTGCACATAGTAATGTGGACATAGATTGCCACTATAGTACCACATAATTTGCATGTAAAGACATCATGTTCAAAGACCAAGAAAAAAACATAACATCCTGGTACCATGACCATATATAGATAGAATAGGGGATAGATAGAATAGGGTATGTTGGAACCAAATATTGGATTGATTTGGGCCCAAATTTGTAACCAGAAAGCGGAGACATAAGTATATGTAAATATGTCGCTTCTTTATGAAGACAATTGTTTGCATTGTATTTACTGCCCAAGAGGATCTCCTAATCTTGATCCAAACCTGTTCCAGGTTGAAGTAGGTATAGTAATATGAAGATCCTTTTCCCAAATGAGTGCAGTATTATATTTAGGTCGATCATTTCCACTGCATTGTAGTATTGAAAAAATAGAAGAAAACTTTTGGATTTGTTTGTAGGGGGTTAGTAAGATTAATGTATGATGATGTACAACTTGAAGAGAGATACTGGCAGTGAGTATATGATTGAGAAATGGTATTTTATAGGTTCATGAACATGTGATGAGAAGTAGATGATGAGCCAAAGAGGGTTTGAGCTTGTGAGAACGATATAAAGGAGTCATTACTGTATAATTGTTTAACCCAGATGAGCAATTTATATCTCCATGCTGATCAGTAAATAGGTCTGTTCTTTATTTGTATGAAATGATTATGCCAAATGATAGAATATAAAAAGGTTCTCAAGTCTGTAGGGGAGCATGGAGTTAGAGAAGCCAATAACTAATGTGTGTGCCTAAAAATGGAGTTGGAGCGTTTAAGAGGCTTTCGCATGAAAGTTAAAAATTTGCAACATGAGAACTGGGACAAGAGCTCACATTCTATGTCTACCCATAATGGAGTATACATGGATGAAGAAGTGGTCCAATATATAGATTGTTTTAATATGAATGCTTTATGATAACTAGCAAAATCTGGGAAGTTCACTCCTCCTCCTGCTTTAGGACATTTTAATTTAAGCAATGACATACGGGGCTTTTTGTTATTTCAGATAAAGGAAGATACAATTAAGTAAATTTTCTTATATAATTTAAGTTAAATATTCAGAGGAATGTTGGATATAGTGAAAAAAAACTATGGGAACTACAATCATTTTGATGGTGTCTAACCAAAAATACAAGCATCTAACTTAATGGAAAGATAAGTATTGTGTTATTGAGTACATTGAAGACTGAGGTTTTGGAGTTGATTAGGTTGCCATTCGCACCTGGAGGAAGAAAACCTTGTTTAAAAGTAAAAAACATTTCAGGGTAAAATGTAGCATTTGTCAGTATTCAACTTATGCCCATATATTATAGCATGTAACCTCAGATGTCAAACCAGGAAGTGAAGAAAGAGGATTTGATGTGAATAATAGAATATCATCTGCATATGCAGCTAATTTAATTTGGTTAGTTACCGTTAGTTGGAGGAGCTTGCCTTGCCTTGCCAGGAGAACGCTGCTGTAGTTGGACCCACAGCGACGGAACAAGAGCGGGTCTCACCGCGGATCTTGCCGCAGAATCGCAGAAAGGGGACTACAACTCCCAGGGGGCACGCGCGATGAACTGCGCACTCTCAGCGTGCCAGTCGGCGCATAAACCATCGGAGGGCCTCCCGCAGCGCGGGACGCCCGTTAGTTGGAGGAGCTTGCCTTGCCTTGCCAGGAGAACGCTGCTGTAGTTGGAACCACAGCGACGGAACAAGAGCGGGTCTCACCGCGGATCTTGCCGCAGAATCGCAGAAAGGGGACTAAAACTCCCAGGGGGCACGCGCGACGAACTGCGCACTCTCAGCGCGCCAGTCGGCGCATAAACCATCGGAGGGCCTCCCACAGCGCGAGACGCGTGTGGGCTTGCCCGGGCCAAGGGGGGGCCCGTCCTTGCCCGTCAGTGGCCGAAAGAGGCTGGGCTGGGCAACGTCTCTTTCGAATGGTTGCCTGAACTTAACTGACCTTAATGCTGACATTGTGGTAACATTTATTCCTTTTTTCCTTACCATTTTGGTACTGTTTGTGGAGGCTGTCTAATCACTGTACGGTTACATCGTGTACAATTTATTTAGCGTGGGGCTAGCACTGCTGGGACTATTCTGCTGCCTTTGTGATGGGCAAACGTAAACTTCAGCATGTGCTCACTACTGATAAACATTCAAAGGCTAAAGAGCCCAGTATGTCGTTATTGAAATATTTGACGGGGCTGTAGGTGCAACAGAAAAACAAATATGCAATGTAGAAGAGGCTTTGCACAAGGACTTGCCAGTCCCCCCTAAGTGTATGTCATTGGGGGAGGAGATAAACCCTCACGCACTAACTTTGGAATTACAGAATGGTTGCGTCCAGACAGGCGGGGATAAGATTGTGTTAATTGACACAGACACAACATCAATGCCACCGCTAAAAAGGGCTTGTATTTCTAAGAAAAAAGAAATGACAAATAGTATCTCGCCCTTAAAATGTAAAGCAGTATCTCCTATTGCTACTAATACTTTAACAATCAAAACTGGGCTGATAAAGAGTTCGGATATTTCTATCGAAACTGAAGATTGTAATACTCGCCCTAGTATTAAAAATTAAAATAAAAGTAAAAGTAAAGGCCAACCTGATAAAAATGTCCCAGGAATTATGAGCACATTAAGCAATTTAACTATATTGATCAAGGAATCTATCGACACTCTCGCACTGAGATTGGACAACATCGAGATAACTTTGGCATCCATTATAGGGCGCCTAAATGAAAGGACTATTATACCACTTGTAAACAGTGAGGTAAATGGCGCAGATAACACTATAAGGAATACTTTACCAGTCAAAGTTGATTGTTATAACCAAAGTAAAAGGACAGAGGATACAAATAGAGCCCCCAGTGTTAAAAGTTCCGGGAACTTAGTTCCTAGTGGGCATTTGCACAGGGCAGTAAAGGCAAGTGGGGGAGGGAGTGTGGCTGCTAGAAAGGAAGGGAGGGATGATCTAATCCAATTTGATGTTGGTCCCTCCCAAGACACTTGCATGCGCCCTAGTCAAGAGCCCAATCCATTTGCTCATAGTTTAAATCACCCCCCGGCTGCGGTTCCTTATACCGTGATTCTGGCAAACGTCCCGCAGTTATCAGAGGGCGACCAAGAATCATGGACTTCCTTGAAAAATAAAGCTATTCATTGTTTGGCTTCCAAAATTGGTTTGTCACAGGAGATGTTGTCCGCTTTTAAAATGGTGAGATGAGTCCCGTGGGAGGGAGATAACAGAAAAATGTTTAAAGGAGATTATGTTGTTCTCTCCTTGGGTTCCCCCTCCTTAGTCCATAAAATTCTAACCAGAACAGCTACTACTAATTATATGACTGAGGGTATTTATGTTCTTCCTCGGGGGTATTTTTATCACCCAAGATCATACGAAAATTATTCTACCCTAATTGGTCCACCTTCATCTCATATGAGTCAATTGTATAATATTGAAGTATCTAATAGGTTTGGCCCTCTAGCTCCTCTAGAAGAGGTGGATTGACGTATGGCTCCTATCAACAGATACGATCAACGACCGGATAAGGCTTTTAGCATCACTAAGGGGCGTAGTTTTCCAGTATTCGCCGAGGAACCTACTAAAGGCATAAGGGACTCACCGACTGGGGGTTGCACAGAAAACTCGACATTTAAGTGTAATAACTCCATAAATGTAAACACTATAACGGGTCATCAAAACCTAACTGCTTCAAACATAGTTGGCTCTTTTAAAATTGTATTAACTGACCCTATTAGGGACAATGAAATTATTGAAGCAGTATCTTCTATTGATATAATAAATAGGCCAGTCATTGCCTCAGAGCCGGAGGGGAGGCAAAGACTGGAAAATGGGGAACAGGAATTTCTTCCCCAAATTGACTCTGATAAATGTTATGTTAGAGTAGTTTTTTGGAACATAGCTGGCTTACAATCTAAGGTGGACAATCAATTATGGGTAGATTTTATTATTAATTTTGATATTCTTTGCATCCAGGAGACCTGGCTATTGGATGCACTGCATATTGACGGATTTAAAACATATCATATCCCTGCCTTGCGTTCAGTCCATGGGAGACATAAAGGGGGAATTTCATTTTACATTTCAAACTTGATAAAGCATCGACCCCTTATTACCAAATTATCAACATTCACCTCTCTATGCAAATTGAGGTAGTGATTATTAATTTTTATAATAACATCGACAAGGGTAATTTTGTAGGAATACTAAAAAACCTTATGGATTCTCTAATCTGGTTGTTCCTAGGGGAAAGGATGAGATTATGATCTGGGGTGGGGACTTTAATACTAGTATCTGTCGAAATTCTGTATGTGGGTCTGGGGATATTGATATAGATCATAATGTCCATGCAGCCCACTTTGTCCACTCAGACAGAGGAGAAAGTTTTAACGAAATGATGGCAACCTTTGACTTAGGTTTTGCCAATATATTGTGTTCTCCTTGTGTTGAATTCAGTCCCACGTTCATTGGAAGGGGATTTAATTCCCTGATAGATTTTATTATTTTACCAAACTGCTATTCGAATTGGCTTGATCAATTCTGCATTCACCCAAATGGCCTAAGTGATCACTTACCTTTAAGCATAAATACTTTACTTCCAACCAACTGTATACTTTCGATTTCGGAAAGTTTGGCTTGGAACCAAGATGTTGTATTGGCCCGCCAAAACGGTTTCTCCCTCAACTGGAGTCGGAAGGACCCCGAAACACTGAATACTCTGATTATAGCAAACGCTCTAATTCCCATCACTGAGTGCCTGCAGGAAGGGACAACCCACAGAGACATTTTATATGCTTTTTCTGAAATTACAGCGGTGATTCAGAATTTGCTAACTCGCCCAACAATAGCTGTACCTAATAAAGACCAGGAATGGTTTGATAAAAACTGCTCTAAGACATACTCCTTGTTAAAAGCTGCCCTTCGTAAATCAGAAAGGGACTATGAGGAAATCAGAGAGTGTAGGAAGGCCTATAATCTAGCAAGAAGCAATCGTAAAAAAGAACTTAAAAACCTAGCTTGGAATAATCTTTATGAGGCTTCCCTGCGTAAAGACTGTACTTATTTTTGGCAGGCAGTTAAAGCACCATTTTTTGCCAAAAAGGAGGAAGCACGTGTTGAGATAGCAATAGATGAGCTCTCATGGGTACGCTTCTTTTCCAAAGTGTATGGCAATCAGAACAATGAGGACACCAATCTTTCACGGGAACCTTTTACATCTGGTAACCCTATTCAGTTTACACCAATTGACATCCAATTTTCACATGAGGAAATGGTGACGGCAATAAATGAGAGCAAAAGAGGTAAAGCACCAGGCCCCGATGCGATACCGATTGACCTATTTAAAAGTACAATAGACCTATGGTCCCCACTGCTAACTCAAGTTTTACAAGGCTGCTGTGCCGAGGGGTTTATTAAATCCTGGTCGGAGTCTGTGATAATACCAATTTTCAAAAAGGGGACCGGGAAAATCCTGCATGTTATCGCCCTATTTCCCTCCTAGATTCCTTTATGAATATTGCAGGAAGGGTTGTGTTAAACAGACTCCAACAGTGGGCCGAGGACAATAACATCTTAAGCCGGGTCCAATACGGGTTCAGAGAGGGGATGGGTACTATTGAACAGGTTTTAAATTTGTCATTGATACAGGGGAAATATACCCAAGCGAAGGCAGGGAATTTATTTGTGGTATTCGTTGACCTTAGTGCCGCTTTTGATCGTTTTGACCATAGTAGACTATGGTGCATTTTAGAGGAACTAAAAGTCGATCCACCCCTAGTTTTATTTCTGAGACAATTATATCAGGGGGCCTCTGCCAAAGTGAGGTATGGATTAAAGGGAGAGTGCACCAAATCATTCCCCGTGGAGAGGGGTGTTAGGCAAGGCTGCGTTCTGGCCCCGTTCCTCTTCACATTATATACCAACGCATTGGAAGAGGAATTGGTGGCCAGGGCGAGCGATTCCCTAATAATAAAGAATCAGCAGATTGTCTCCCTCCTCTACGCTGATGATGCGGTGCTAATGGCTAGAACCTAGCTTGGCCTAGAGAGGGCACTCTTAGCCAATATTGATTTTATGGATAACAGAGGCCTAAAAATAAACGTTACAAAGACTTTTGTGATGTCCTGTGGGAAACGGAAGAACAAATCAAATGTAGAACATTAGTAACGGGGGACGGTAGGATTGAACCAACTAAAACATTTTCTTATCTTGGAATTTTATTAGAGGATAGGGGCTCCTGGGGGCCAGCGGTTAAGAGTAGAACGCTCCTATTTAAAAGGTCAACTGCGGCACTGATGCTTTTTTCAAGGAAATTGGGGAAAAGGCCCCCTGGAATATTACTGAAAATATATCAAGCTAAATGTATTAGTATTGCTACATATGGAGCGGGGATCTGGGGTTTTTACAACGTTGCACCAATCCAAGTGGTTGAAAATGATTTCTTAAGGTTCATTTTAGCCGTGCCGCGGAGTTCTTCCATTTTTAATTGTCATAATGAACTGGGTATTACCCATATCTCCGACCTGATTAAAATTCAACCAATTCTACTTTGGCATAGGATCTGGACCTCTCCTAGTTTAGATTTGAATCGAGAGATCATAAAAGATTCCATGGGATTAGATCAGGCCAAAAAATTCCATGGTTAAACTATATAAGCAATTTATCGCGAGATTTAGGTAGACCTGATTTTTATTCTAACCCTGACACTATGTGCACCTTATCGAGAAAGGACCTTAAATCTTTATGTCTACAGCACGTTGAGTCCCTTAGACTGATGGTAGGGATAAGTAAACATTCTGTGATCCAACTTCAACTGAGCCTGTCTAGCTATTCCATCCAGCCTTATCTAGTATACTGACTACGGGAGTTCGATAGATATATATTGACAAGGCTCAGATTTGATTGTTTCCATCGCCTGGTTTCTTTTCCCACTGTAAATGATTGGTCTAGGAAACTCTCCCTTTGCCCCTGTGATAACATTGCCTCACAAACTACAATGCACGTTGTTTTATTTTGTACATTTTATGTCAAAGAAAGAGCTAGATGGATTAAACCCATCTTAAAACAGGGAGGCTGGCAGCAATGTCGTCCGGCATTTCTTTTTTTGAAATTGCTGGATAATGTGTACTGTATTGGAGCTATGACGGGGCTTTTGAAGAGTATAATGAGGAAAAGAAGAAGTTTAACTGGTTAACCCTTATGTAAAATCATGTATAATTGGAATAGCTGTATTTTATTAGGATATTTTAATGTAATTTTAAAGATGATCGGATTTTATTGAATTCTGTGCTTTTATGATTTTACTATTTTCTAAAATCGAATAAAGCATTTATTGATTGATTGAATTTGTTTAGTATTATGTGAGGAACCATAAATGTGGACATTTTGGCTAATACTTGAGACAAATGGTTCAAGACTAGGGTACAAAAAGGGAGAAAGGAGATATCCTTGTCATACTCCTCTACCAAGGGTATAGATGAGGAAGTCAGCCAATTAGCAGAAATAGCAGCTTGGGTGGAGGAATGGAGAAGAGGGAGTAAATTAATGATTTTAGGACAAAAATGAAACCAGTTGAGAGTGTGAAATAGTAATTGCCAATTTACCCGATCAAAAGCCTTCTCAGCATCTAAAGCAATGGCTGCTAGGTGTTCATGCAAACTCCTAAACTTTGAAATAAGATCAAAAACACAGGGTGAAAGATATCTGCCTGACAGAAAACCTAATTACTGCTTCCCCAAAAGATTGGGAAGAAAGGATTCCAGTCTGGGTCAATCAAACCAAATCAAACAATCTTTATTCAATTAAAAAGATAATCATAAAAGCACATTATATACACAGAACAGTCAGGGGCAAAAAAACACATGTTACTAGTGGATAAAAAGAGGAGCCACAGAATTAAAAAATAAATTTTGCAGTACAAGAAGAAACCCAGGGGGACCACGTTTATGTCATTCAAGGTGATAGGAGACGATCCTGCCCTGGACAAGATGTGCTGAACCAGCTCTATTGACTTAAAAGTCAACATCACACAGTACCCTGGAATAGACTTCTGGCCCTTCCCTAACCAGCTGACTCTTCTGGCAATTTTAAAGTTAAAGAAAAGATTGTCCATGGGGCCAATTTTGGAGCCTAACCAAAATAGTGATTTGTTCCTTAATGTATCCCAATATTCTACAACCCCGACAGGTAATCGCGGTACATTAGCCAGAATGACTGTATATGGAGTCACAGCGGGAGGAAGGTCCAAGACTATCTTAGATGAATAACAAACTAGGTTATAATCAGGGGCTAAGGCGTTTGGTGCAGGGCGAATGGAAGTTCTTAAATGATTTTTCTGTTGCTGACCTAACTTTGTGGCAATGTCAGGACAGAGGGAAATTCCATTGTTTGATAGATTTGGAACAGATTTTAAAATCCCCTGCGAGATGTCTGTGGGTGGGCCCATTAATTTAGTACCTCATTTTATATTAGTGGATGTCTGATTGTGTATTGTTGAGGCCGCACTAGTACTGGGAATTGTAGCGTCCTTTACAGTCTGGTTGTTTACTTGCCCTTCCACAACAGGGTCCCTATGATAAGTTACTTTATGCCTTGTAGGAGATGACTGTCGAGTTTCTAGGTGAATTAACAGTGTGTCTTCCAGAATGCCCACACTTCTAACAAGGTCGGATAAAGTTTCTCGCAAATAAGAGTCCAGAGTGTCAAACTTGCTGTTTAATACCGCCAATTGCTTTGGAGTGTTATGTGACAGGCCTTTATTAGTGTTGCTCCTGCGGCTTCGTGACTCCATCACTGGTTTAATCTTTTTGATGGTTTTGTCCCGCACGGTGCTGGGTACAGGGTTATTGATGATGGCTCTGACCTCTGGTTGATTATAGTGAATATTAATTGAGTTAGTTTTAGAATTTACAGTGTTCCGCAAGCGTTTGGTCAGTGGTTGGGGGTCACCATCTGGGTCTAGCTCGCAAATAGAGATATGATCTGAGAGGTTCAAAACACACCCATTAATGCTGACACTGGGTTCAACGACTTCAGGCATGTGTGATGGAAAAGTGCAAATCTCCTTCCCAGTATCGCTCACTTCATCCAAGCCAGATCTTTCAGTGTTTATAGCCTCCTCTACAGATTAAATCTGCTGCTCTATAGCCCCCATGGCTCCATTCAGATATTTCAGGAGTGTCTGGTGACTCCTCCCCCCGCCCTCCTGATGGGGATTTTTTTGACACATAGTTTTCCTTTTCCCCATAACTAGATGTATACTGCCAAGAAGACAAATGTCAGTTGGTTACAGTACATATAATAAAAAGGCCTAACGGTACAGACTCACCCACTCTTTTCGGCAGTCACTATGTGGATCAAGTGAACCTCCACCATGCGGCCAAAAGCTGTGGCCCAGCCCAGCCTACTTCGGCCTATGACGGGCTAAGACGGGCCCGTCTTGGCCCGGTCTTCACCCGGGCGTGCCCCACGCGCATCCCGCGCTGTAGGACTACCTCCATCAGTTGCAAGCCCCTCCAGCGACCGGAAGGAAAGTGATACATGCCTCGCCACCCAGGAATTCAGGCAAAAGTGCTGTGTGCTGGTTTTGCAGTCTTCCGCGCAGTGGGACCGCCACCGTCAATTTCAAGCCCCTCCAGGGACCGGAAGAAAAGTGCTCCATGCCTCTCTGCCCAGGGATTCAGGCAAACGTGCTGTGTGCTGGTTTTGTGGTCTCCCCACACACAGCTATTCACATTTCCAATTTAAAGTTTGTGGTTTGGTTTGAATAGCCTCAACACACTTGAGCTGTCTGTGGGCAGTAGGCCCACCAGGTCAACTGGGGCCCCGGCCTTCCTACGCTGGTGGGAGGCCGCCCACCGAATGTTGAGATCCGCGCGGGGCAGACTGGGACCTCTGGAGTAATGGAGAAGAGGGAGTAAATTAATGATTTTAGGGCAAAAAAGAAACCAGTTGAGAGTGTGAAATAGTAATTACCAATTTACCCGATCAAAAGCCTTCTCAGCATCTAAAGCAATGGCGGCTATGTGTTCATGCAAACTCCTAAACTTTTATATAAGATCAAAAACACAGGGTGAAAGATATCTGCCTGACATAAAACCTGATTACTCCTTCCCCAAAAGATTGGGAAGAAAGGATTCCAGTCTGGGTACCAGTGCTTTAGATACAATTTATACTCTAAATTTACCAAAGAAATGGGTCTATAATTTTTACAATAGTGCAGGTCCTTTCCATCTTAGGGAATAAGGCAAATAAGTGTTTCAAGAAATGATCCAGATGACACAGAAGAACCAGAGAAAGAGTGAATTAGAGTCTATAATTTGGATAAATGAAGCTAAGAGAAGTGTATATAGAATTCCGCTGTAATCCATCTGGTGCTGGGGATATTTCTTTTTTGAGGGATAGCATATCAAGATGAAATTCTATAGAAGAGATATTTTTTTCTAAGGATGCAAAATCTTGTTGAAAAAAGTCCAGTTTTTTAACAGAGGACAAATATTGTAAAATATCAAACTCTGGTGGTGTGTGCTCGGGAATATATAACCTAGTATAAATGTTTCAGAATTGATTTAAAATGTCTTAGTCTCTAGAGTGGGTGTGATAAGTATCATCTATAATTTACTCAATGAATAATTTATTTTGTTAAATTATAAGGAAATATGCAAATAATTACCCAGATTTGTTTTGGCCTCTATAAAATTTGGTACTAGATTTAAGAAGATAAAATGATGCAGAATATCTTGATATTTTATTGAAATGTATTGAAAAGTGGTTGTAAAGAGTGCTGTGTATGTGAGGTGAAATATGTATATTCAAGGCACTTAAGTTCTTTGAATAATCATTTAGATTGAGTCTAAGAGAGTTTCCTTATCTTAGAAACAAAGTTAATGGTAAAATCACAAGCGGAGGCTTTGAAAGCATCCCAAATGATACGGAAATGGGCATTGCCTGAAAGATTAAAATGAAAGTAGTACTGAAAAAAGGAAGCAAATCAAGAAGTGGTGTTTAATAGCAGGGACTTATTAAATCTTCACATCTTAGGAGAGACCTGTGTAGGTAAAAGATCAATTTGAATTGTAACTGGAGCACTGTTAGACATTAGAATGGTGCCAATGTCTGCAGGTGCAGAGATTGAGCAAGATGATGTGAAATAAAAATATGATCTTTCCAAGATTCTGTGTCTAGGAAGGAGTGTATAGTCGCCAAGCATCTATCAAGTGGTGTTGCTGGATAGAATGTATGAATGCTTTTTGCCATTTATTTGAAATGTAATGTGATGATTAGTGCCTGTCTAGAAAGAGGTCAACAAAATGATTATAATCACCTGCTCATATTAAGTTGTCATCTGGGTAGTGTGAAAGTTTCTTTGAGATATTGTATCAAAACTGACAGTCAGGAGCATTAGGACCGTATACATTGAACAAAACAATTGGAACTTTATTAATACATAATATAAGCGGTACCCATCACCCTCTGAATCCGTTTCCTGTGATAACAGTTGGACTTTTAAAGATTTGGGACATAAAAACACTTCCCCTATCCCGATTTGCATAATTTAATACATTCATTCTCCCTCAGATGAGACTCTTGCAAAAACGTAATAAGGACATAAAGTTTTGACAGGTGTGTTAAGAATCTTTGACATTTGATAGGAGAATTCCAACCACTGACGTTCCAAAGAAAACAATGTTAAAATCAATTAACAAGAACAATACACTTGATGCAATCAGATTTATCATTAAGAAAAACATGAAAAATGATTAAGAAACTGACTGATGGTAGGCCAAATATAATTGAAAAAAAGTGTGACATAGCAATAAAATCCTTGCAGTGAAGGAAAGAATTAAGGATGAAAAAGCTAAGTTTAAAGGAACGAGGTGAAAGTGTAAGGATAGGGTGTGATGATACAAAAAGGAGATATATGAAACAAGAAGGATAACAATAAAAATGAACATACCTATGAATATTGTTGTTGAGGGGGCAGACCACATGAGAAGATGGAACAGCTAAACCCCTGAGGTAAGGGAGGAGCACAAAGGGCATTATAACATGAAACAGGAGACAGCCATATGAGACAGCATGATAGCGGCCCTGTAAGAGAAATAGTATTTGTCTAAGACAAACTAAAGATTATCTAAATAACACTCATCATTACTATTTCATAAGATTAAATAAAAAAACTGAAATAACAACATATCGTTACAGAAAATTCTGTATAAATCTGAAGAAATACAAATACGGTGGAAGAAAGAGAAAAGAAAAGAACATAAACATATTTTGACACATGAACTGATGTAGTAATGTCCATATTTTCAAGCCCTATGAGTCACAAGAAAGTCTCTTAAGCAAGATGGAGCCTCATAGGTTATAGTCTTGTTATTTTATGTGACTCTGAAAAGACAAGGGTGAAAATGCCCAAAACGTGCTCCATGAGAGCAAAGCATTAGTTGCATGTTAAGACTATTTGTTGGTCTGCAGTACTTTAGCATAGTAGTAAGAGAAGAATAGATAATGTCCAGACCAAGAGATATGTTTGAGTTCTCTGGCGTCTGAGATGATCTGCATTAGTTCTGTGTTCTCTGGAAAATACAAGATGACTTCTCAAGGTTTTTTTTTAAAAGGTCGGAACTTTGGAGGAATTACCTAGTCTATGAGCCTGTTGCATATTAAGTGGTGTGCCATCAGGTAATTTCAAACTCTGTGGTATGAATGTTTTGAAAAAAGAGATAGGATTTGCTCCTTCTGTTTCTTCAGGTAGACCATAAATTCAAAGATTATTTCTTCTGCTGCAGTTTTCTAAGTCTTCAACCTGTTTGTGTAGGGTAATTACCTGCTATTGAACGGAATTCACGTAAAAAGCAGGTTCTTTAGAGTTGGAAATTTGCTGCTCTACATTGGATACTTGCTCTTCCAAATGAGTGCACCTATCTGTAATAGTCTGCAGTTTTACATTAATTTGTTCCATGGGCATAAAGTTCTTATTGCCTCCAATAATACGTTGAAAGAGGCATTAAGAGGAGATTTAGTACGCAATGGTGGGTCCTTCTTAAGTCTTTTAATTAATGCTTTACCAGCATTGGTGGGTGTAGCCAAGGAAGAGGCTGTGTTGAAGCTTTTGTGTAGTGAAGAATCATTCATTTTAATATACTTTGAAGGTCCAGGAGAATACTTTGAAAGCCTACCTATGGGCAGTCAAGGATAATGGTTTTGACTCTTAAATCTGCCCATACACTGGGGTCAGTGGAAAAAACATGTGAGTATCACAGAACCTACCTATGTACACCGCAGCTTGCAAATGTTATATATTACATTTGAGGAGGATGTTTAAGTTGCTCAGAACTTGCCAGCATAAAAAATAAGTGCAAAATTGGGAGGCTTTATAAAGTAAAAACATGAAAGTTACCTCCCATTATTAAGCGCCAAAATTGTTCCAAATATAAAAGTACAACATTATTTGCTGACTTAAGCGGCTCATAGACACTCATTCATGTTCACCGTGCATCATTCAGAAGCTGAAAAGAAATAACAGTCGTGTGTGGGGGAGTAAAGGCACATTACAGTGTGTACCAATGATCACCTATGAGCACCACAGCATAAAAATTCAGAAATATATGGAGAAGTCAGTTTGCTGAAAGTGGAGACAATACAGTTAAAGTTGACTCCTAAGTTTCCTTAAAGCTTGCCAGAATGCCAGAATGAGGAAATAGCGCAAATTAGGAGCAGTTCTGAGTTAGAAAAATCATGAAATTACCCCCAGTTGTCAAGAACCAATGTTTTATCTTATAATGTCATTCAAAAATTGCTTATTCATTGAAAGGCACCCATGAACGCTCATATTCAGTCCGCATCTCTCCAAACCAGGAGCAAAGTGGCGGTCATGTGTGATGGAACTGAGATGCATTGCTGACATTCAAGTAATTACTCACTCCCAAGTGACAAAAATATGAAACACTGCTTCCTCCTTCTACTGTAACATTTATGCAGCTTTAGAGATCACTATATGAGGCAGAAGCCGCATTCAAAATGCCGATTTGAATGCGGTCCCTCAGAGCCTCAGTGGTGCGCCACCATCTTGTCCGGTGTCAAGCCATGCCCCCCTGAAATACTCTCTGTTAATACCTGTGACTTATTCTGTGGGTGAAGACCTCTCTTGATTGCTACTGCCCACTAGCTTCATTAAAGTCAAGGACCAGGATCCCATAGCATTTACGCTACTCACTGTAGTTTCATGCCTGGCTGAGTGTGAAGCCACTCTTGATTATGTAAGCACCTAAACTGTTTGTCCCCACTGCAGTCTACAATTAGTGGTAACCTTAACCATCTTGAATGCCTCTTGGTAATTTATAGTTCAACTGAAGGCACATCCACTCCTGTTTCAGAAAAGGCAGTAATATCAATATGACTTACATCAACTACTGTGACTTATATCAACTAAAGAGTATGAGATCAAAGAGTTTGGTCAAGGGGTCAAGGTAAATGTTTTTAAAGCATCTCTCTCATCAATTTGAGCTTTATAATCCAGGGGTAACAAATGTCAGACTACACCCGCTCAGCTCAGCAGAGCATTCCCCTCTTCTTTAGAAAGTTGACTCACACTGGATGTTTTTCATCACATCTGTGTGAAGATTGGTCAGTCATATAAATATAGGGTTGATTCTACAACATTCTCCTTCCTTTCAATTACTTCATTGTTAAGAATCAGGTACACTTGGAGTCGATTCTTTAGCTTTATTACTCGTGTGTTAGCAATTTATTGTATAGTTGATTAAAACCATAACAAAGAAGCAAAAAATCATTAAAGCAGTCACCATGATACACTAAACCTTCAGAAACTTAATAAACAATTTATTCAGTGATAGTCCTTTATTCAAGTAACCTATACAATGTCCTTATTAAAATGCCAAATGCCTCAATCTAACCCAATCCGAATGAGTGATGTGCATCATAAAAGTAGTACATCATCTCATAGCCACTAAGATTCATATTCAATGTACAATATTCTTAATTCAAAGTCGGGAGTATGTACACAGATCTGGTTTATAATAACAATGAACCAAATTAAAATAGTGCATGAATCCTTTACTTGGAGACCGGTGGAGCAGTTCAATCTAGGAGGACGAAATGCGTGTTGCACTCTAGTCTTGCCAAACTTAGAGCCTCCGGATACCTGTTTGAGCTTAATACATACAGGGATTATCCCGCCTTTTACCTCTGCCCTACCCTCCTGGTGACTCCCTCACCAGCGGAGAAAGCCCAAATACAAGGGTACCCACCCAGATCCTCTACCTAGTCTTCTTTTGGTAGCCAATTGTTCCTTCTAAAAAGGATTAAACCTCACTACCATACACCATCCATCCTAGATGTCACTGTACTCAAAATCCGGTCTTACTTACACTCCGACGTAACTGGTGTAATTAATAGCTGACGTTGTTGCATAGGAAAAGCTATTGCCCGAGTGTTCAACAGTAATTTATTTAAAATGTTAATGAATTTAGCACATCTCCCCAGCCCCCCGGGCAAGCTACTGCTGAAGCAGAAGGATGGTGCCTGTGCACAAGAAAGAACTCCGTCTGCTACAAAAATAGGATTTAGCAGTAGTTTCCTTTGTTGATCTAGGGCAGGGCGACAGCATAACAAATGAAACCATGATTCCCCCTAATTGTATCATAGCCTACACTTGAAGTCACCTCCTACACCAGCCCAGCACGGATTAAAATCTCTTCTTGGTAGCACAAGCACTCTCATGTAAAGGATTTGGTCCCTAGTATTTGAGTTAGTATGATCCGCAAAATATTTTTGTGGCTTCCCAACATGATAGGAATCTGTTAGGGGCTGAGCCCATCCTTGACACTCGACGGTCCATAAATCCTGTTCCCAGAAAGACTCTTTCATTTGCTTGTTAAAAGCTGTCATCCATGCCCGATATGGGATGTATGTCGTTACAACGCACACTTTTACAACGCATGCACTTACAACGCATTTTTTACAACGCAACATCCACTACAACGCATTCCATTACATAGCATGACACTACAACGCATTTTTATAAACTACCTTTACAACGCATTCCATTACATCGCATACTACCTTTACAACGCATACCATTACAACGCATAATATTAAATTGCATTTAAGGTAAGTGTTGGATAGTATAGGGGTAAAAATTGCTATTCTAACTCCAGGGGGTGCAACAGTAGGGTAAGTGTTGGATAGTATAGGGGTAAAAATTACTATTCTAACTCCAGGGGGTGCAACAGTAGGGTAAGTGTTGGATAGTATAGGGGTAAAAATGACTATTCTAACTCCAGGGGGTGCAACAGTAGGGTAAGTGTTGGATAGTGTAGGGGTAAAAATTGCTATTCTAACTCCAGGGGGTGCAACAGTAGGGTAAGTGTTGGATAGTATAGGGGTAAAAATTACTATTCTAACTCCAGGGGGTGCAACAATAGGGTAAGTGTTGGATAGTATAGGGGTAAAAATTACTATTCTAACTCCAGGGGGTGCAACAGTAGGGTAAGTGTTGGATAGTATAGGGGTAAAAATTACTATTCTAACTCCAGGGGGTCCAACAGTAGGGTAAGTGTTGGATAGTATAGGGGTAAAAATTACTATTCTAACTCCAGGGGGTGCAACAGTAGGGTAAGTGTTGGATAGTATAGGGGTAAAAATTACTGTTCTAACTCCAGGGGGTGCAACAGTAGGGTAAGTGTTGGATAGTATAGTGTAATTTTATGCGATGTAATGGAATGCGTTGTAAAGGTAGTTTTTAAAAATGCGTTGTAGTGTCATGCTATGTAATGGAATGCGTTGTAGTGGATGTTGCGTTGTAAAAAATGCATTGTAAGTGTAGTGCGTTGTAACAGTTGCATTGTAAATGTTGTTCCCCCCGATATGGGATGACACTGTTCCCCAAGGCAGACTCCTTAATCTTAGGTAACAGAATCGCCTCATTAAGTTGACTAGACCATGGGTTGTCTGGTTTTTCGTAAATCAATTTCAAGAGATTTTTTAACAAATTCTTGGGAGCCCCCTACACTTGATAAAATAGTTTAACAAGGATACCTTATAATCGATTGATTGAAGTATTAACCCTAGCTAAAGTCTAAACCTGGAGCGTCAGACGTATCGCGGTTGATGGAATTTGTTGTGTATGCTCTAATGTGACATAACTCTAATGCATCATCCATCGCACCAGGAGAGGAAAGATGCCCATACTGCAGGGCTGGGATTAAGGTTGCCTTTTTACTCTTAAAATAGGTGAGGCAGAAGCACTACTTAATAAGGGATTCAGTTGACCAATTCTATAAGTAAAGCTGCTGCTTTCCTGTTAGGATCTTTAACTTAGGCAATTGCAGAATCAGATTCACTAAACCGCACACCCAGATATTTACAGTGCTTTGCTGTAGTGATGATATGACCTTCCAATTGCCAGGTTGCCAGACACTTCCTTCGGTAACTCCCGAATATCAGGGCTTTAGTTTTAGACTGATTTACCAATAAATGGTTTGCCTTGTTAAATCTACACAAACCGTTTAAAGCCCTTTGCAAACCTGACTTGGTATGATCCATGACCAGGATATCATCGTCATATTGGATTTTTTGTAATTGTACTAAGATTAGATTTGGGGGAACCAAACTAGAACCGTCCAGTGCTTTCCCCTGATCCGCCGTGTACAGATTAAATAACATGGGTGCAAAAACACAACCCTGTTTTAGCCATCGGTTAGTTTTAACTTTCTGTGTTACTGTTATTGCACTGGTTTTCACACAAACCCAGGTCTCTGTATAAATGTGATGTGATGGCTCTTAGCAAGTTCGATGGTATACCCCACCCCGTGAGTTCCTCCAGAGAATGGCCCTATCCACTCTGTCAAACGCTGCGCTGTAATCCATAAAACAGCATAGGAGAGGTGGTCTGTTCTTCTGAAGGGCATGATGCCTGAGTATAGAGAGAACTTGAATATTGTCTACTGTAGATGCTCCTGCACTGAGCCCTGTTTGAAAAAATGGCAAAATGCCCTCCTCAGCCACCCAGGATTCTAAGTGTTCTCATAAAATTAGGGCATAGACTTTTGCTTTAATATCCATTAAGGCAGCCAATCTATAATTTGCAGTTGATCTCCTCTTTTAAATATAGGGCATACAATTGATCTTCTCTAACCATCTGGTATGTCAGCGCTTAAAAAAGAGTAATTATAAAGAGCTGACAAGACTGTTGCCCAACCTTCATGCGTCTCCTTAAGAAGGCCGGCTGGCAGGCCATTCGGGCCGGGGCTCAATTGGCTATCAGCTTTTTTAATACTTTGGCTAGCTTGCCACTATTTGTTATATTACACTGAGCCACCTGGGTCACTTCCTTGGACTGGTCCAGTCCAGCCTTCAAATCCTCTTGATGTTGTAGAATTAGTTCAGCTACCACCAACTTTTCTTTAAAGGATCAAGTTGGGGTGGTTTGTCCTGCAGCCTCTATTAAATTGTCAATCTGTTCCACATACAGCTGAACGATATGGCGCACCCAAGTTGTGTCTGAAACCCCATTTTCCCTGATCATATTGCTATTTAATTTATTAATATGGGCCCAAAATCGCACACGGTTAGAATCCTTTAATAGCTGAAAGATTGTGACCCATTCTTTGTCCTTTCTTCCTTCTGTATCTCCCAAACTATTTTTAGGTGTGACCTTCTTGCCAGTTTTCCTGCTGTGGCTGTACTATTAGAAGGATTGCACCGGTGCACACGCTGCGCTTTACGCAGCGTTCATTTGTAAACAATGATTGCCTTACAAAAATTGCCTGACCTTACTGGTTTGTGCCACCCCAGTTGAAATTTGGGCCTACTCTCCTGAACCAATCAGTACTCTTGTACTTTTGTAGATTCTTCCCCCCGCCCGTAAGGCATTTTCTAGATGAGTTGCAGTTAGAATAGCCTCCAGATCTTTTAACCAGGTACTAACCTTGAATTTATATTCATAGAGCCACTTAATCTTTCTAACCAGCTTCACTGCTTCCTCCCCTGATTAATTTCCCATGTTAATGGATTTATCAGCTGGTTTCAAGGCAAGTCTCAGTGTGCTCTTTAAAGTATAAGTATAAGTATATAAAAGAAGCTTATAAAGCGCTCGAATACCAAACGGTGTCTTGGCGCTATGGTATGTATGATCAGCGGGAAACAAATTATTATTGGACCTGGAATAAGCGATACTTAAGCATCTTTCTGAAAGGGGCATAACTAGGTTGAAGTCGCATCTCCACTGGCAGATGATTCCATAATCTAGCTGCACAGATGGCAAAAGAACGACCGCCTCATCTCGCTAGTTTAAATCTGGAAATATGGATAAGACCAAGGTTGGCCAACCGCAAAGCACGGGGCGGGATGTAAGGTATGACCCTGTCTATTCCATCATTAGCGCCCCCACCAAAGCGGGCCTGGTGAACCAAACAGAGTGCCTTAAACTCGATTCTCTGTTGAACCGGAAGCCAGTGAAGAGATTTCCTGCCCGCAGAGGTAGGGCAGCCCCTGGGCAGGGTCAGAATTACACGAACCGCGGCATTCTGCAAAGACTGGATTTTTCCAACCTGGAACTTGTCGATACCCAAAAACATGGCATTACAATAATCCAGTCTGGACATGAATAAGGCGGCCATCACAATTTTCTGTAGCGCCAAAGGAATGTATGGGAGGATTTTCCGCAGAGTTTTTAACAGGAGGAAACATGATGAAGTTAGGCTATTGACCTGGGCTGACATGTTCAGCTTTTCGTCAAAGATCACCCCCAAGTTCCTCACCTTGGTGACCGGGAGGGGACATTGCCCAGCCGCCGAAGGCCACCATAGGGTGTTCCAGACTGAGGGACCTTTCCCGAACTCCATCACTTCAGTCTTTTCAGTATTGATTTTTAAAAAACTCAAGCGCATCCATTCCATCACATCGGAAAGACAGGCATGGAATTTGGCCGCTATTTGATGAGGGTGATCCACAACTGATATCACTAATTGTGAATCATCCGTGTAGGACACCAACATAAGACCATGTTTCCTGACCAGACTAGCCAGAGGTCTGACATAGACGTTAAAAAGAGTCGGGGAAAGAGCCGAACCTTGTGGGACGCCGCATGGTAGAGCGAAATTGGCTGCGTGTTAGCCGGCCCACTTCAAACTTTGTCTTCGATTATCCAAAAAGGAGGAGAGAAGGGCCAAGGCCCGATCCACAATCCCTACCTCCCTTAGACGCTGCATCAGCACCGCATGATTCATGGTGTCGAACGCAGCGGACAGATCCAGGAGGACAAGAATAGCTCTCCCCCCTCCATCCACTGTAGCTCGAATACCCTCGGCTGCCGTTATGAGGGCAGATTCTGTGGAGTGCTTGGGCCGAAAGCCATGCTGAGACCTGTCCAGCAGGGCATTCTTATCTAGATACTCCATCAAGCTCCGATTTATAGCCTTCTCAGTGACTTTAGCCATCAGAGGGAGGCCAGAGATGGGACGATAATTTTTAAATTCAGAGGGATCCAGAGAGGCTTTTTTGAGAAGGAGTTTAACACTCGCAGTTTTCCAGGTGGCTGGATAGGGTCCTGCTGCTAGTACCTGATTAATTAGGACCGTGAGACTAGGTGTGATCCTATCCGCCACCAGGTGCATAATATGAGGGGGACAGGGGTCTGAAGCAGCACCCGACTTTATGGAGCCTAACAGTGTCGAGACCTCATCGCTAGATAAAGGATCAATAGTAGTCAGGCTACATGCGGGTATCTCCTGCTCAAAATGCAAAGTTTTTGGTCCCACTGAGTTTAGCAGTTTGTCATAGATAGTGGCCACCTTGTTCTGAAAAAAGGCAGCCAGCTGATCACAGAATGACTGATCCGGGCTGAACTGGTTGGTCTGCTGAGGATTCGCCAAGAAGGACACAGTTTAGTGGAGTTCCCTGTCTCTGAGATTTTCCGGGAAAAATAGTCCTTCTTGGATTTCCGGATAGCCTGCTTATAATTATGCAGGACCTGGTTATAGGCTTTCTTATAGACCCAATTATAGTCCACTCTCCAGAGCCGTTCCCGCCGTCTGCACTCAACCTTCAGTAGTTTGAGCTCCGGGCCATACCACGGGGCACCAGGGGGACGTCTGTTCCGGGTGGCTGACTGGAGGGGAGCAACCTGATCGACTGCTTCCGTGATACAATCGGTAAACTGGGAGACAGCCATCTAATTATTAATATTGAGGGTAGGGGGGAGTTACCCAATGCCTCAGTGAGGGATGAGTATGTAACCTTATTCCATCTCCTAAACATAATCTTGGTAGGTTTTTGGGGAACACCTATTGCCCTTGTCTTTACCCCTACCCTGAAGAACACAGTACTATGATCGGTCCATGGGAGGGGTTCAGCCCTAAGATATAGCAAGTCTGGGTGGCTAGAAAACAAGCCATCTAGAGTATGGCCCCCATTATGAGTCGGGTCTGAAACCAGTTGTTGTAGTCCGTATGCCTCCAGGCTATCCAGAAGTCTAGTAGTGTCCGAATTATTCTCGGCCTCCAGATGGAAGTTAAAATCCCCAAGGATCGTATAAGCCACGAACTCGGTACAGGACTCTAGATGAACTTGAAGAGCCTCCAGAAACGCGGCCCTGGGTCCGGGTGGTCTGTAAACCAGTAGACCATGAGAGACGTTTGTGTCTTTTAAATATATACTAATTTGCACTGCCTCTGCATGCAGATTTTCGACGGCCCTGATCTGGACCTTCAGGTAGTCCCAGTAAATGATAGCTAGGCCACCCCCTCTACCATCCTTTCTGTCAAGACAGTGTAGCGCATAACCAGGGGGCAGGGCGATATTCCAGTCTGGGCAGGAAGCCGCACTGGTCCACGTTTCCGTGATGAAGGCCAAATCAGGAGAGTGGGAGGTCAAGAGCAATTCGAGTTCATATTTATGTTTTGGTCACAGAACGGGAATTGAGGAGGATGCCCACCAAATGATTCACTGGGCTTGCCAGTGATTCCGGGACAGTGGTTCGTCTCTGTGTATCGCAAGGACCGACGTGATGCCCATCCCCTACCACCTCACTATCCCTAATCAAGCAAGACGGACTAGCCATCCCTGCGCCATTATTACTAACCTCCCTCACAACAGAATAACAACAACCAGGGCAGAAGTACCTGTGTAAATCGTCTTGCCCGGAGACAGGGATGCAGTGTATGGATTTCACCACCTGCAAGTCCAACAGCCTTGCCCGTGTATAGTGTAAGGGGTAAAAAGCAGCAGGGGGCCCTGCCACTGGCACGCTCCTGGCGCGGACGGGCGCAGACGGGCTTGCCTTTGGCTGCGCGCTCGCGCCAGCGTGCGTTATATGGTCAGCAGGGAGACTAGCGCAAGACCGCTAACCTCTGCCGGGAGGATGGGGGCAGGCCCGCTCGCACGGACGGGCACCGCGCACCGGGGAGTGGAGCCGGGAGAAGTGCTCCTGGCGTTTGAAGTGTGGGGTAAGTACGTTTTAAAACCGAGGGTTTTAAAATCAAAGTAACAGCACGTTTAAAAACATAATATAAGAACAAACGCCACCACAATGATTAAAGTATTTAAAATATTCAGACAAATTTAAACATTCAAAGACTGCACTGTCGCAGCCCGTGGCCCACTCAAACCGTTCTACTGCTGATCGCAACACATGCTGCGCGCTCGCGCCAGCGTGTGTTATATGGGCAGCAGGGAGACTAGCGCTAGACCGCTAACCTCTGCCGAGAGGATGGGGGCGGGCCCGCTTGCATGGACGGGCACCGCGCACCGGGGAGTGGAGCCGGGAGAAGTGCTCCTGGCGTCTGAAGTGTGGGGTAAGTAAGTTTTAAAACCGAGGGTTTTAAAATCAAAGTAACAGCCCGTTTAAAAACATAATATAAGAACAAATGCCACCACAATGATTAAAGTATTTAAAATATTCAGACAAATTTAAACATTCAAAGTATGCACTGTCGCAGCCCGTGGCCCACTCAAACCGGTCTACTGCTGATCGCAACACACGCTGCGCGCTCGTGCCTGCGTGCGTTATATGGGCAGCAGGGAGACTAGCGCTAGACCGCTAACCTCTGCCAGGAGGATGGGGGTGGGCCCGCTCGCACGGACGGGCACCGCGCACCGGGGAGTGGAGCCGGGAGAAGTGCTCCTGGCGTCTGAAGTGTGGGGTAAGTAAGTTTTAAAACCGAGGGTTTTAAAATCAAAGTAACAGCACGTTTAAAAACATAATATAAGAACAAACGCCACCACAATGATTAAAGTATTTAAAATATTCAGACAAATTTAAACATTCAAAGTATGCACTGTCGCAGCCCGTGGCCCACTCAAACCGTTCTACTGCTGATCGCAACACACGCTGCGCGCTCGCGCCAGCGTGCGTTATATGGGCAGCAGGGAGACTAGCGCTAGTCCGCTAACCTCTGCCGGGAGGATGGGGGTGGGACCGCTCGCACGGACGGGCACCGCGCACCAGGGAGTGGAGCCGGGAGAAGTGCTCCTGGCGTCTGAAGTGTGGGGTAAGTAAGTTTTAAAACCGAGGGTTTTAAAATCAAAGTAACAGCACGTTTAAAAACATAATATAAGAACAAACGCCACCACAATGATTAAAGTATTTAAAATATTCAGACAAATTTAAACATTCGAAGTATGCACTGTCGCAGCCCGTGACCCACTCAAACCGTTCTACTGCTGATCGCAACATTGTGATCACTTTCTACTGTAATTGTAATATCAAAATGATCTAATCGTGCCACCAGACTTGTAGATAAACTGGTCTAATCAATGGTCGCTACATTTTTACAGGTTGGCAGGAATTTCAGCTCCTTATTTCTCGACTCACATTCCGACTGCGTGGATCCTAAATTGTGGGTTTTAATGAAACTATTGATTCTAAAATCTGCCTTTCTTTACAAACTCAATTAATGTTCTCCCCCAACCCCCTAATATTAAAATCTCCAGTAATTATAAATTCATAGTTCAAATAATCTAAAAAGAGGTCTTCAAGGCATTTGAGAAAGTGCTTTACCAAATTTGTCCTTTCCTGGGAGCATTCAAATAACTGTTGACCACTATTAAAACCATTTGTTTGGTGTTTGATTTCAAACCATGCATTCAAACCACTTGGGCTGCCGAACAGTTACTGTCAAGAACCATCACAGTTAAGTTGGCGGTATGCTTGATGAAAATTGATAGACCCCCTGAGGGACGGCCAAAAGGGCTTAGGTGTGATGCAGCAGCAATAATCTTGTAGAAACCTGGTAGAGCAGTGGGGGCCAATGCCCATGTTTCTTGAAGACATAGAATGTCACCAGTACCCAAATACAGATAGGTCTGAATCTCACCTCTCTCTGGTTTCGCGTATAAATGATCTTTAGTGCTCTTGTTCTCTTTGTTTCCTCTGGTTCCCATTTTCTGCTTCCACCTGATGTACCCTTAAGAATGCTTTGGGTTAGCTAACCTGTGGACGGGTTTAATAAAACATACGGATACGTTGGCAGAGTAGATTTCACAAGTTTGATCCCCCAGTCAGCAAAAATTTATTTTTCACCCCACACTGCATCTCTCAGAGTTCTACTCCTCCATGCAGTTCATGAGACTTCTCCTGTACCATTCATACCAGCCTGGTCACATTTTACCCATAGCAAATCTTCTAAGGGAATATGGTTCAGAGCAGGATCTCAGTTTTAGCAAGTTCCCCTGGCATATCCCTTGGGCAAAACCTGAGAATAAAAAACAATTCCGGGGGATCACTGGCCATCACCCCTTTATTACTCAAGTGAACGGCACTTGACTCCACCCGTTTGTTCGATGTGGTATCCTCATATTCAGCTGTACCCTCTGATATGTTCCAGTTCTATATTAGCCCCTGAATCAGGGAACTTTGTTGGTGACAAGAGCCTTGAATTCCACATAGGTTCCCCAGCTCTGGCATCTGGATCCCCACCATTATACTTTCCCCAAATGCCTTTGGGGGATCTAAAGATGTTACTCTCATGTGGGGGGTCCAGGTATCTGGGCCTGCTGTGCAGCCCTGATAATCTGAGTTACTTAATTCCATCCACTGTGCAACTATGGGGGGATCTCCAATTAAAGGCTCTTGGCTATAACCCTGTGATGACCTTGGAGCATAACTGTGCAGGCCCACCCAAACTGCTTATCTCCCTATGTAAATAACGATTCGGACACCGTCTTGCTGCTGCCCATGGATTTTGACCTTGCAGCCCATGTTAGAAACCGCTTTCCCCAAAGGCAAGTCGGTTGACAGATCAACCTGTTTGTTTATTTCATTGTCACCTGACGAGCTCGGTAAATCCAAGACTTTTGATGATACCCGCTGGTCCTTGGCCGTCTTTATCTGCTCAAATATTGGGAATATATCATTAGGGTTCATTGATGATGAATTAAGGACTCCTCTTTTTAATAAGCATTGTTTTTTCATTTGCTTTTTTAGCTTCTTTTTTGCCTTCCTTGAAAGACTAGTCCCTGCTATATTCTCTGCAGGGCTGCAGATTTCATTGCCCTCATTGCCCGGGACTAGCTAATTTGTAATTTGTGGATCTCTAGGCATCAGACTTCTTTCTTGTCTGATTGAGTAATGCCGCCTGTCTCTGACTCTGCTCCCACTGTATTAGATTGGGAATTTAATAGTTCATTCTCTTGACTCTCCATTGCTACACAGGCCATCACCTCCAGCAATAAACTTGTTTCCAGGTAAGATATATCCAGCTTGGAATTCTTAATGCCCTTTACCAGTACTCTCAATACTTCTGGAAGAGCACTGAGCTTGTCTATAATGGGATAACATAAGCAAGGTTTACCCGAATCCAGTGCTCTTAACTTAAGATCCAATTGTGTTAGTTTTCTCTCTGTTTCTGCCAGATGTGTTGTAAATGACTGAAGAAGGTCTATCTGAAGTTCCATTTACTAGACTGCCAAAGAAGCTTCCTGGCCATTGTGTCCTGACAGGCACTTATATCCCCCAACGTTAAGATCTTCTCAGAAACCAAATCTGAAATGGGAGAATAGTTGCAAGCTTCTTGATCCATGGCATGTCCATTTCCAACTATTGTTGGGATAAAGAATTAAGAGTTTATAACTGTATTTACCAAAAAATTAATTCCTGAAGGGGCATTCAACTTTATCAGGGAAGTTTAGCCTTGATCACTCCCTCGGTCCTTGCTTTGCTGCACTTGGACTACTACTAGGATTTTGTTATTAGTTGATTCAGCCAATTGGGTACTAGGTTGGTTATCACTGTTTTAGAAAGCCAGGGACAATGATGTGAGCACTTGATCAATTTTATCTGCGTTGTGAGGTCAGCTGGAGACCGTGGTAGGGTTCATGGTGTTCTGCACCGCTTGCTGGCAACATAAATTGTCTCCTGTTGAAACTTCGTCTAACAGCTTTGGACATAATTGCGAAGGTATACAACCTTTACAACACAACTTTTACAACGCACTACACTTACAACGCATTTTTTACAACGCAACATCCACTACAACGCATTCCATTACATCGCAGGACACTACAACGCATTTTTAAAAACTACCTTTACAACGCATTCCATTACATCGCATACTTCCTTTACAACGCATACCATTACAACGCATAATATTACATTAAAACCCCTACACTATCCAACACTTACCCTACTGTTGCACCCCCTGGAGTTAGAATAGTAATTTTTACCCCTATACTATCCAACACTTACCCTACTGTTGCACCCCCTGGAGTTAGAATAGTAATTTTTACCCCTATACTATCCAACACTTACCCTACTGTTGCACCCCCTGGAGTTAGAATAGTAATTGTTACCCCTATACTATCCAACACTTACCCTACTGTTGCACCCCCTGGAGTTAGAATAGTAATTTTTACCCCTATACTATCCAACACTTACCCTACTGTTGCACCCCCTGGAGTTAGAATAGTAATTTTTACCCCTATACTATCCAACACTTACCCTACTGTTACACCCCCTGGAGTTAGAATAATAATTTTTACCCCTATACTATCCAACACTTGCCCTACTGTTGCACCCCCTGGAGTTAGAATAGTAATTTTTACCCCTATACTATCCGACACTTACCCTACTGTTGCACCCCCTGGAGTAAGAATAGTAATTTTTACCCCTATACTATCCAACACTTACCCTACTGTTGCACCCCCTGGAGTAAGAATAGTAATTTTTAGCCCTATATTATCCAACAATTACTCTACTGTTGCACCCCCTGGAGTAAGATTAGTAATTTTTACCCCTATACTATCCAATACTTACCTTAAATGCAATGTAATATTATGCGTTGTAATGGTATGCGTTGTAAAGGTAGTATGCGATGTAATGGAATGCGTTGTAAAGGTAGTTTTTAAAAATGCGTTGTAGTGTCCTGCGATGTAATGGAATGCGTTGTAGTGGATGTTGCATTGTAAAAAATGCGTTGTAAGTGCATGCGTTGTAAAAGTGTGCGTTGTAACGACATACATCCAATTGCGAACACTGGTTATTAGTGCCAGCTGCCGAAGGTGAGTTGGAGCTGGTGCTGAGTAACTTAGACTCCACGGGTGAATGGGGATCTAAGCTAGTCCTAACTGGGACCAGTGCACCACTGACCAAAGGCACATCAAGAAGCACACTGGTAGACCGAAAATAGTTTCTGATTGAGCCTCTTGTAGAGCGAATCACCAGTCCCTCTCGGTCATTACAGAGCACAAGCTGGGCCTCCCCCTCCCTCTGGGGCAAATTCTCCAATTTAGGTGATTTAATTTCCAAAGTAGGCTGCATGGGTTTGAGCCTCCCCATTTTATAATTGAACAGATGCTTTAGTATGCCGTGATTATGATCTGATTCTTTGCCCACCAGATCAGAACTATAGACGCCCTACCAATGGTTTGTAAGCCAGTCTGCCGGTGAAAGCCTACTCCCTCCTGCTCTACCTATCCACCCACAAAGCAATAACTTTCCAGGCGAAGAGAGGCTATCAACCACTTTAAGTAATGCTTACTGTGGTCACTTTTCTTGGCTGATTAATAATTGCGTCACTTTAAAATCATTTCTTAAGTGTCCTTCATCGATTAATGAATTATACTCCTAGACTTCCGGGCTAGGGTGAGGCACTAGATCACAGCAGCACAATAGAACAGTAACGCTAACTGTAGCGCCAACACACGGTGTGAAGGAGTTACCAAGGGGGGTGGAGGTGGGGAGCCAAGTGGTGAGCGGGGCACACCAAGGAACACTCACAAGCCGCACCCAGGGCTAGCCAGGCCACCTCTGTGGGTCTCCTGCAGGCTCACACTTTTGCAGCAGCTTGCTACAACTGCTACGCGTGTCTGCCACCCTAGCCTACCGCCCCCACCACTGCTCCTTATCTACTTGGTTGGTGGGAGCCGGGGGATGACCACACTTCTCCACATCACCAATTGCAGCTTACCAGCCAGTCGGTACCAGTGGAGGACGACGCCCCCGGGCCCTGCGGGAGTCCTGCGGCTGGGCAGGGCTGCAGCTGCGAATGCAGCTGAGTTGCTGGCTCAAAAGTTATGGCCAGATCCATCAGATGTGGTAACAATGTGGTGGCGAGCTCTCAATGGTCTGAGGGCCAAGACAGATTGCTCTGCAGGTCCTCTACTTACACGCTGTCCCAGCTGCTGCACCACCGCTGCTCTGCTTGGAATGCCAAATTGGGGCTAACACGGAACTGGAACTCACACTTACACTTGGAAAACTCGATAATTCTGTGGACTCTAACTTCTTCAGAGCACCGTTTACTCTTATCTTTATTAAAAATTCTCATATAACAAACTCCAACCTGGTGTGCAAATGCACTGTACATGAAGCTGAATAAAGTTCGACCTCAGATTACATAGATCGCTTAAGCTCATGAGTAAAGGCAGAATAACAAGCATGATGACACAAGACCAAATAGAATTGTTCACCCTGTAAAACTGAAGCATTTCCAATTTAGTAGCCCACTATTTGAGACATAGCACTGTTCTTACCTTTTAGGATAAGGTACTTATGCTGCATATTCTGATGCACACAAGATGGCCGCAGACTAATGGAGCTCCTATTCGCCGGCCCATTTTATTTTTTCATTCCCTCATCCGGAGCCGAAGCTTGCCACTTTTCATGGAAATGGTTGGTTTATGGAGGTGAGGGTATTCAGGCGGTGAATGCCATTCTATAATTTAAGCACCTGTCATTCTACAACTTGCTTTTCTTTGTCTCTCAGCAGCAAAGGGCAGTCAGAGCTCTCTTGACTAATAAACGCTAATCAATCAATCAATCATTTGTAAAGCGTACTACATACCCGCAAGGGTCTCAAGGCACTGGGGGGGCCGCTACTGATTGAACAGCCAGGTCTTGAGTATCCACCTGAAGGTCAGCAGGTCTTGGGTCTGTCGTAGGCTCAGTGGGAGGGTGTTCTATGTCTTGGCGGCGAGGTGGGAGAAGGATCTCCCGCTGGTGGTTGTTCTTCGGATGCGCGGGACGGTGGCGAGTGAGAGGTTGGCAAAGTGTAGCTGGCGGTTGGGGATGTAGAAGGAGAGCCGTCTATTGAGGTAGGCTGGGCCGGTCTTCTGGAGTGCTTTGTGTGCATGGATGAGTAGCTTGAAGGATATCCTCTTGTTGACGGGGAGCCAGTGCAGGTTTCTCAAGTGGGGAGTGATGTGGCCGTGTCGTGGTACGTTGAGGATCAGTCGTGCCGAGGCGTTTTGGATGCGTTGTAGTCGTTTGATGAGCTTGGTCGGGGTTCCCGTGTAGAGGGCGTTTCCATAGTCGAGTCTGCTGCTGACGAGGGCCTGGGTGACTGTCTTTCTTGTATCTGTCGGGATCCATCTGTACATCTTGCGGAGCATGCGGAGAGTGTTGAAGCAGGAGGAGGAGAAGGCGTTGACTTGCTTGGTCATTGAGAGCATTGATGATTCCTAGGTTGCGTGCGTGGTCGGTGGGTGTCGGGCTGCCCCCAGTGCCGTCGGCCACCAGGAGTCATCCCAGGCTGAAGGGTTGTAGCTGAGGATGAGGACCTCTGTCTTGTCTGAGTTCAGCTTCAGACGGCTGATCTTCATCCAGTCGGCAACAGCCTTCATTCCTAACAGGACTTTCAGCGTGCTTTCACTCCCAGCTTGATCGTTCTTACTGACTTGAACTTGTGATGACTTTTGCACTTTCTACATATTGAGCTCTTTACACTTATAGATATACATATTCTGCTTGATTTTCTTAATTTTGGTCTCCCAATTAGATCGCAGGAAGACTGTTTTTCTCTAGATACAAAATGTGCTTGCACTTCTCTTTCCTGTTTATCACCTCATTACTTTTGGCGGAGGGTTGCAATGTTTCCCAGATGAATGGTTCTCTAACTAACGCATCTTTTGCCAATCACAGGGAGAATGTAGGTGGTGGAAGTAAGAGACTTAAAAAGGACGCCACTTTTCTTAGAAAATCATCCGTCCCAATCACTATGGAGGTCCTGATGGATGAATTTAACATGCTAAAATCTTGTAAGTTGGAAATGCCTTGATAATAAATGGCCTTTTTATGAAGAAGGGGTCTCAGATCTTGAACTTCAATCAGCGGAATTTGAAGACACTTCTTCAAAAGTAAATGTTCTGGCTAAGGAAATTAAGGCTCTCAAAAGGCATACTGAAGATTTAGAAAATTATCACCAGCAAAATAATCTTCATGCTTACGGAATACTGGAGAGGGCAGAAGGAAGTAATATGATTGCTTTTCTTCAAATGAACTTACCCAAGATAGTGGGTCCCACTAGCAGTTCCCCCCTTAATATCCAAAGAGCCCACCATCTTAGATATAAAACCTCTAGTGCCAGCACCTTTTCCAAACCCAACCTTTTCCTCCAATACACAGACCTCATTCAAGTTCTTTCTGCCTCAAAGCACCGAAAACAGATGATCTATCCATAGGATCTTTCTTTCGAAGGTTGTCTCATCGGATCACTGCTGCTCGCAGCACAGAGGTTTTGGGTCTACGTCCCTCTATACATGCAACAGGAGCCAGATAAGGTCTTCTACATTCATGCACCTTCAAGGTTACTTATAAGGACAGTGCCACTTACTTCGACTCCCCTGCTCAACTGAATGAATTTATTAATCTTCTCCAAAAAGAAGACATGAACATTTGTGGAACTTGATGTCTTAGTCATAATTCAACTTCTTTGTCTTCTGCTCTGACCTCTCTGTGTGAGGTGTCATTATTGTATTGTTGTGCTCTCTTTTTTATCACTAATGTCTTCTATTTTTCCTCCTCAGATCCCACATCTGTCAAATTTGACTTTGACCATTTGTTAAATGTTCAGCTGTTGTCTAGTCTCTATTTATTAGAATGTTCTTCTCGAGTATCCTACCCTGATGGGTAAGTTCATTGTATGGTTTAGGCATGTTCTTTATCGGTTCTCTCTGCTCCTGTCTCTTTTCCTGCTTTACTTCTTCTTTTCTCTCTTCTCTGGTCATTTACTCCTATAATCTAATCTTTGTGTATCTGGGCCACGTGCTTTGGCTGCTGCATCTGTCATGGTGTTCCTCATCACTCTCTTTTCAATTATCTTATCTTTTTTACTTCTATGTTATGGTACGGGTCTTATGGATTGTTGCCATTACTCTTTTGGTCTCTCATCTTTTGGGTCTTTTCTGGACGAATCTCTCGTTCTCTTTTTGTTTTTCTTTCCTGTTTTTTCATTTTCATTTTTATTTTCTTGTTTTTTCCCTTTTCTGTCCTCCCTTATTGCTTTCCTTCTTTATATATTTTACTTTAGTTTTTTCATATTGGATGGTATACAGATACAATACTTCTTTTCCTTTTTTTGCATTCATTGTGAATAACTTTTGAATAATTTATTGCAGCAGAAGCCCTTTTAAGAGGCAGAGAAATCTTACTCAACTCTCTAACTTTTCTTGTCATGTTGCTATGTTACAAGAAACTCATCTCCTCCAAACAAATGTTCATCTATTAAAGAAAATTTGGGTTGGCTCTGCTTACTATTCTTCTGCTATTAATCAAAGGAATTGTGTGGTTATCTTGTTACATAAGTCTCGAAATGTTGCCATTTTAAACAAGAAACTAATGTCAATGGTAGACGGTTACTTCTTCTTGTTAGCATACATTTTTGTTCCTATTCCTTTTTTAATGTTTATGGGCTCACTGGGAAAGATGCCTCCTTTCGGGACTCACTCTCACCTAACGTAATGTATGTATCACATGCCAATTTAATTTTGGGGAGTGATTGCAATCAACTTATAGACATCTTTTTGGATCGTAAGTCTACGTTTAAATATATCCTAAATAATATATAAAAGGCATTTTAAAGAACTGCAACACATAGAGGATTAGTTGATGCTTGGCATCTTTTTAACCCTGAACTTTTGGAATATTCTTTTTTTTCTCCCACTCTTCATTCTTCTTCTAGAATTTATCATATGTTTTTGGATAGGAGTCTCTCACTACACCTCATAGAAGCTGAACTGAGTCTGATTCTTGTGTCTGACCATGCAGCGGTTATTATTGATATAGAGTATTCCCAATCGTACACTCATTCTAATAGATGGCGCTTCAATAATAGACAAGATCAGCAATTTGTCACAGGTTTTGAGAAAGTTATTACCATTTTTTTAGGTCAATATTGGTCCTGATATCAAGTTTCACATGTTTGGGAATCTTTTAAGGCCACCATGAGAGGGTATATTGTAACTTAGGAATCAGGTAAATAAAAAGAAGCTACCTGGGAATCCTCCACTCTTTTAAAACATATAAAGAAACTAGAACATGTATATCATTATTTTTTTCACACAGCTGTTTTAGAATGACTCATTCAAGCCAATATATCCTCCATTACCAATGTAAGAAATGCTATTCTAATCATAAAAGCAAAGTATAACAGTACCTCTAATAAAGCAGGTAAGATGCTGGCCATTTATTTAAAAATTAGAAAACAGAAATCTAGGATAGAGGTAATACATGAAGCTTCTGGTAATAAATTATTTAAAGATAATTAAATGATGTCCTATTTTGTAGAATACTACTCCCATCTTTACACTGAGGGCTCTTTCCCCTATGAAGATTCAATAGAATATTTTTCTAGCTTGATTCCGAAGCCACATACCCCAAAGATTGACTGCTCCTCATTGGAAGCTGATATTTACCTTACAGAGATAATTGAGGCCATCTCTAAACTCCCAAAAGATAAACCTTCAGGCCCGGATGGCTTCACGGTCGAATTCTATTCCAGGTTTTCTTCTCTTTTGGCTTTTCATAAATTTTTCATTTTTTAACACATTTTATTTGTTTGATTTCTAAGAAACATAAGGACTTGGCTGAAGATAACATCTACAGACCAATTTCTCTTAGAAACAGAGTGTAAATCCTATCTTTAGTTGCCATTGAACGGTCCTGTTTCATCAAGGGTCAATATATTTTCCATAATTCTCGCATCTTCTTAAATATTATTCATGGAGCTAATAAGTCAAAAAATCTTATAGCTGCAGTCACCCTAGATGCCCAAAAACATTTGACTGAGTAAATTAGAATTTCCTGCTTAGAGCTCTCAAGTGGCACAGCTTTGGTCCTAAATTTTTACTGTAGATTAAAACGTTATATTCTTTTCCCTCTAACTCCATCTTTCTTGGCGGTCTTCAATCCACATATTTTCCCCTCACTGGAGGTACTAGACAAGGCTGCATCCTCTCCCTGTTACAGTTCATCCTTGCTCTGGAACCATTTTAAGAATCCTTTCATTTCTCCCAGACTCTCACTGGCTATATTCATAAGCATCTGTATATTAAATTTACCGCATTTGCTTATGGCATATTACTCTATGTTTCTGGCCCTTTCACCTGTATTCCTGAGTTCTTCCACCTTCTGTCCTGCTGCTGTTCGGTATCTGGTTATCGACTCAACATAGATAAATCTGAAGTTATGCCTCTTAATAAATTTTGTCATAAAGATATGTTTACAGACAGTGGTTTCCTATGGTATTCCTCTAGGATTAAATGTTTAGGACATTTTTATTCCCCCCACCTTAAAAGAACTCTTATAGCTAATACAGAAGCTCCAAGACTGGAAATTTCCCCCCTCATTGCCAAACAGTCTCCTCTTTGTCTTTCTTGGTGGGGCAAATTAGCCACTATTAAAATGATGTTCCTGTCTATTAATAAATTTCATTTAGAAATGCTCCTTGATTAACTCTGGTGTTATTTCCATTTTCCAACTCATTTCTAGAAATGAGTTAATTTCTATTCAGGAACTACACAGCCGCTTCCATATTGCTCTTTGTCATAGACATAAGTATGCCTTGCTTGTACAAGCTCCTCGTAAAAACATTTCTGATCTTTCTCCCAGCTCAGATAAAACCCTTGATGATTTTACACTTTTCCTGACTTCTCTACAGAAGTGAATTCTGCTTTCATATACAAACAGCTTTCCTTCCAAGATCTAAGCAGAGCCAAAACGAAAACGGAACTTGCTGGGGTACAGGACCTTCAGTCTACTTTTTCGATCACTCTTGGAAACAAATTGTGGCAGAAGAGTCATTATACCTCTAAATCAGCCAGCAATACTCAGACCATGTTTTTTTTCTATAATAGGTTGTTTCTAACTCCTTCTACTTTATTCAAAATGAAACTTCTAGTTAATAATAATTGTTGGTCTTTTGCCTCCTCTAATGGGGAATTTTTTCACATGTTCTTTCTTTACCGGTAGTAATTTGGATATATGGTCAGGTGACAAGACCAAGGTCACCTTAGTGGACCTTCTTCTGGAGGTTGCCTTTCAGGTTATTACTTCTAACTGGAAAAACATTGACAATGTTTCTTACTTGATATGGTGGAACTTGATATGTCATAATGATAGATTGGATACTTCTCACTTTTCATCATTGCACACAGCCATTAAGAGGGATTGAATTTGGCTTCCCTTGATCTCAAATAAAAAACAAAGTTCCCTTTTCCTCTTAATCTAGGAGGAGAGGATCACTATCTTCAAACCCCTTTGTCTGTCGAGCTGGAAATGGACATTTAATAAGAGAAAGTTATGAAGTTAAATTCTGCAAGGTTATAATTTTACCAGGTTGCCAAATTTACATATTTGTTAATACAACATGTCCTACAGTTTGAAGGATGATTCAAATACAGAGGACAATTAATCATCACTTTTTGTTTAAAAACATACATTAGACTGTCAATAGAATAGACTTCCCTTGATCTCATACTTTTTACATCCCTTCTCTATTGAAGTTAATACTGTTGAAGTCTCCAAACCTCCTTGAATTTTAAATGGATATTTCCAGTGTTTACTTCTTAATTTACTACATAGACTTTTGTACATCTCTTGATCTCACATTATCGTAATTTCCTTACCAGCTTTCATTTTCTTTATTAGGTCATATACCATTTTATTGTAAAAAATGTCAAAGAATATACAGGAATGAGGTGGAAAGTAGGCTTCTTCTTTATTCCAGTCATCCACTCTCCATAATAGCAGCAACTGCCACCAAATGAACATTCTAACTTAGACTCTTTGTGGAACATTCTACTAACTGGGGAAATGAGACATAACAAGGACAATACAATTTAAGATTATTAAAATACATTTCAACACATATATTTTTTCCTCTTCCGTTTTTCTATCTTTTTTCTTTATCTCCCCTTTTATAAAATATGAAAAAATGTATAAAATGCTGTTTGTCATGTGACACAATAATGCTTTCTTATTTTCATTGTGAGATTTGTCTTATTTTGTATTGTATCTGTGATTGGATCTCATGCATTTATTATTTTTCTTTAATAATTGATTCTATTTTTTATATGACATGTCTCAATCTTACTTTTATTCACATATTTTGCTGTATTTCCCTTAAATGGTTTTCAAGAAACCATGTTTTAATTAAAAAAGTTAATGTACAGATAAAGTATTTTTTCATAATGTGTTGGTCAGTGGCGTAACGGAAGTTGAAGGGGGCCCCTGAGTACAGTGCTGAGGGTGCCCCCTGCAGTTCGGGCCCCCCCCGCACTGCGGGGGATGCGGGGGCCTGTGTTACGCCCCTGGTTTTTTGGTGCCCAAAACATGACTGGGGGCCATAGAGCATATTACATCACTCTCCTTACTAAGACTACAATCTCGAGCTCAAGAGTAGTAAGGGTGAAGTTTATGGTGCTTTTATGCAGCACAACAATGAAAGGTCTTTGCGGAAAAAAAAATACTCGTGTTACGAATCACAATCCACTGTATAAACCATATGAATGCTATATAATTTCGCTAATTATTTACAGAATTCCTTTTTTGGATTTTTGGAGGGACATTGGATTTCCGGAGACAAAGTTGAATCAATTATCCGAAGCCCCGCGCTCCATCCTCCAAGGTTGATCTTGTTTCATTTATTAAAGAGGATTACATCTTTCTGCCTCATTGTTGGCATGCAAATGCCAAATTGTGTTCTGTTTAGACTGTGTTGGTTTAGCCGTCCCCTCACTGTGGAATAATGTTTTTATATTACCGTACACGTCATGCTCTGAGGAGTTTTATACTATGGAAACATGCTGACACACGGTGACAACACTGACACTGCCCATAAATAAAACTTGCCAAAGCTGGGTTTCATTGTGAAAAAGAAATGCATATCTTTATGGTGATAACACTAGTCAAAAAATAGTTATCTCTGAAGAGGTTAAATGCCATTTAGCAGCCCAGGCTCATCAATCATATATTCTGCAGCGTGCCATTGAATAGTGTGACACTTGTAAAGTAGATTATGTTTAATAGGCTTTACAATTTGCAGCAAAAGAATTAATCTGACAAATTGAGCAGAAAGCAGATATTTACATGTAGTATAACATAACAAAATGTATGCAGATGTTAAAAAATATATGACAATGCATATGTCATACCAAGATAGCTGTCAAACTGAGATCTCAGTTTGAAAGTAAATATGTTTTCTTCATTTTATTTTCTGCTGTTAAACCAACACAGGCAATGGGATAAATTCGCTAAATGCTACCAAAATGTTGGTTCCAAATTGTCAGCAAAAATGTTAATGAACATTCCTCATTCGATTAACTAATGCATATTATGACTTTATCTGAAAAATTGATCTGTTCATTGGCACACATAACAGCCAAAACAATATGCCTTGGTTCAACAGTGATGTTGTTTATTATAGAGACCTAATGGTTGCAAGATTTTTGCCCTTCAATTAAGGTGCCAAGAGACAATGCAAAAGGGTCTAATGACTTTGATCTGTTCCCATCTCACAACCTTCTGTGTTGAAAATTGACTATCCGATATCTCTGTACCTAGCCAAATTATTAACAATATGCACGTTATTTTTCATAGACAAAATGATCCGCACTCTCATTGTGAGTAAATATACATATATATACATATATATATATATATTACCTACTGGCGGTCGCCAGTAGGTAGTTATAGTTAGGACCCCTTTTCCATAGGAAATCCGCAACATTCTATTTTGAATAACTTTGGCGCCGGTCGACGAATCCTCGCGAATTTCTCAAAATAGGTGGGGCGCTACGCTCCGCTCCTACCCTGAAAGTCTCGGGGGGATTCGTCAAGCGGGGGCTGAGAAAAAAGGGGGGTCCCAAAACGCGTTTTTCCCATGCATTTTTCCATAGGACCTTTAGACAGGGCTACAGCCCGAACGGCTGAACAGAATTTAAAGAAATTTGGCAGAGAGGTAGTCCTCAGGTCAAGGAAGTGCCTTTTGTAGGTTTGGTGTAAATCTGTTCAGTAGGTCCTGAGAAAATAGCATTTAAATCAATATATATATCTGAGCCAGCTTACGGTACGCTTACCGTAAGCTTACCGTACGCGTACGGTGGCGTGCGCGAGCGCGATTCTGATTGGCTGTTAGATCTTAGTAAACATTCGAATCGGCCGAAACCAGGAAGCGGCGGCCGCCATTTTGTGTGTTTCACTCAGAAAAAAAAGAGTGAAAACAAGAAAAGGGGGCAAGGAGGAGAGTTACAGACCCCCTTACATTTGTGAGGGGGTCAAAGAAGGACAGAAAAGTACAAAGAAAACATTTATGGATTTTTAAAAAAATCACGGGGTACGCGTACGGTAAGCTTACGGTAAGCGTACGGAAGAAAAAATAAATAAAAAAAGAAATGAAATGCAGATTTAAGAGTTTAGATATTAGGGGGCTCTAAAAAGAGCCGTTGTGTTTATGAAGTGATTTTTTAAGTGGTACCTACAAGTAAATACCGATGCAGAGTCTAAGGTTCAAGAGGAAGACTCTGTTCCCTTCATCATTGAAGTGCACACCATCTCCTCTATAAATGTCTTGCATGTCATAACGCAAGTTGTTGTGGTAAATGGCACCCATACCATAGTCACGGAGGAAAGCAGAAACAGATTTGTTGACGTGCTTTCTTGCTTTGTCAATTTGCGGACAGAAATGATTGGACCAGTTCCATTTTTGCCTTTGGCATATGTTGGAAAACACAAAGGCAGTTTTAGGGAAAAGTGAAAACAGTTGTGCAAAGGTGTCCTTCATAAGCATTTCCAGACCTACCCCAGTCAAAGTGCCTAGGTCATTGCCACCACAGTGCACTATTATGAGGTCAGGGTGTTGGATTTGCATGAAGGATTTCACCAATGGCATCAATTGGTGCCACTTTAACCCTCTCTGACCAATCCATTTAATGTCTACATTTGGCAAAGCAAGGTCTCTCACCATACCTGTTTTCTCTGCAAACTTTTCACTCCAGAAGACATAGCTGTGCCCTACAATCCACACTGTGAACATCTTCAAAGGAGAACTGGATGCACTCAGGAGGTGTCTTTCAGTAGAATGGCAATAAGAAAAGAAAGACAGTTTGGAAATGGAGGCATACATATTTTTTTCAAAACAAAAAGAACTGATTGGCTGTTTCATACCATTCTAGAATAAAAACTAGGCTGTATGTGTAAATTAATAGAAGCATGTTTTGTATTGGTACAAAAAAATGTGTTACCAAAGAACAGTACTATGGATTTGCTGTTAGGTTTGAAAAGTCAAGCACTCTTGCTCTGTGGAATTGAAACATTGTGTGGCGAACTTCTGACCTAACTCCACACAGCAGTGTTCCATGAGCTGTTGCTATGGTAGCAGGCAGAAGTCAAGTTGGGGGAAGGGTACTAGGCAGAAGTCAAGTTGGGGGCAGGGTACTTTTGGAAAAGGGTTGGTTTTCAACCAATAGAAATGTGTGATTACATTTGAAAAAAAGGGGGAAGCACTGAGATTTGAAACTTACATGTATATGTGTGGAAAAATAGAGGGAAAGTTTGCCATTATCTGGTTCTGCTGAGAGGAGAGAGGTGTAGAGAACAGAGATCCTGGCTCTGATAATCTGCTGTTTGAGTGCCACATTTCTTTCACAACTAACTAATTTTAAAGGTGAGTTTAGAGTTTGAGAGGGGATGTATATGGTAAATTAAGAAATGAATAATAGAATTGGAATTCCTTTTGTAGAAGTTGTGTTTATTATTTTCTGTTTTGGGAGAAATTTAAATGTGAGGAACATGTAAAATAATATGGACAATTTGTTCATGATAAATTAAGGTGTACTGGTAAAAATAAGGAATACTTTAAGGGTTTGAGGTTGCAGTCAGTAATGCAAATACATTCAGCATCACTAAGGCTGGTTGCCCTTGCTGGAGTGTAGGCAGTCACCGAGGATACACATGGTGGTGGTCTGAAAAAGCAGTCTGGACATGTGCAATTTAAAAAAATCTGAAAAGTGGTTTCATAATGTGTCACTCTGTAAAAGTGATTTTCACTTGCCAAAAAAAAAGAGCAGTAAGTGTCTATTCAAATTGGCAAAGAAATTTCGTTTTGGGACTAATGTGAAAACATGACTCTGTGTGCAAATAGGAATTACAGGCAGAGATTTATTGCGTTTTGTTCTGGTAATTTCACAGTTGCATTAGTAGGAAAAAGGGGGAGCGATTTTTTGGGGGAAGAAGCAGACTCTTAGCACACACCCAGCTCCTGTCCATGTATAATCATGCACAGTATTTACAAGCGAGTGGGGTTTTCAGGTTTCAGTCTGTAATGCAAATACATTCTGCATCACTAAGGCTGGTTGCCCTTGCTGGAGTGTAGGCAGTCACCGAGGATACACATGGTGGTGGTCTGAAAAAGCAGTTTGGACATGGGCTTTTTAAGAAAATCTAAAAAGTGGATTCATAATGTGTCAGTCTGTAAAAGTGATTTTCACTTGCCAAAAAAAAAGAGCAGTAAGTGTGCATTTAAATTGGCAAAGAAATTTCGTTTTGTGACTAATGTGAAAACATGACTCTGTGTGCAAATAGGAATTACAGGCAGAGATTTATTGCGTATTGCTCTGGTGATTTAACAGTTGCATTAGATGGAAAGGGGGAGCGATTTTTTGGTGCAGAAGCAGACTCTTAGCACACACCCAGCTCCTGTCCATGTATAATCATGCACAGTATTTACAAGCGAGTGGGGTTTTCAGGTTTCAGTCTGTAATGCAAATACATTCAGCATCACTAAGGCTGGTTGCCCTTGCTGGAGTGTAGGCAGTCACCGAGGATACACATGGTGGTGGTCTGAAAAAGCAGTCTGGACATGTGCAATTTAAAAAAATCTGAAAAGTGGTTTCATAATGTGTCAGTCTGTAAAAGTGATTTTCACTTGCCAAAAAAAAAGAGCAGTAAGTGTGCTTTCAAATTGGCAAAGAAATTTCGTTTTGGGACTAATGTGAAAACATGACTCTGTGTGGAAATAGGAATTACAGGCAGAGATTTATTGCGTTTTGCTCTGGTGATTTCACAGTTGCATTAGTAGGAAAAAGGGGGAGCGATTTTTGGGGGGAAGAAGCAGACTCTTAGCACACACCCAGCTCCTTTCCATGTATAATCATGCACAGTATTTAGAAGCGAGTGGGGTTTTCAGGTTTCAGTCTGTAATGCAAATACATTCAGCATCACTAAGGCTGGTTGCCCTTGCTGGAGTGTAGGCAGTCACCGAGGATACACATGGTGGTGGTCTGAAAAAGCAGTCTGGACATGTCCAATTTAAAAAAATCTGAAAAGTGGTTTCATAATGTGTCACTCTGTAAAAGTGATTTTCACTTGCCAAAAAAAAAGAGCAGTAAGTGTGCATTCAAATTGGCAAAGAAATTTCGTTTTGGGACTAATGTGAAAACATGACTCTGTGTGCAAATAGGAATTACAGGCAGAGATTTATTGCGTTTTGTTCTGGTGATTTCACAGTTGCATTAGTAGGAAAAAGGGGGAGCGATTTTTTGGGGGAAGAAGCAGACTCTTAGCACACACCCAGCTCCTGTCCATGTATAATCATGCACAGTATTTACAAGCGAGTGGGGTTTTCAGGTTTCAGTCTGTAATGCAAATACATTCTGCATCACTAAGGCTGGTTGCCCTTGCTGGATGTAGGCAGTCACCGAGGATACACATGGTGGTGGTCTGAAAAAGCAGTCTGGACATGTGCAATTTAAAAAAATCTGAAAAGTGGTTTCATAATGTGTCAGTCTGTAAAAGTGATTTTCACTTGCCAAAAAAAAAGAGCAGTAAGTGTGCATTCAAATTGGCAAAGAAATTTCGTTTTGGGACTAATGTGAAAACATGACTCTGTGTGCAAATAGGAATTACAGGCAGAGATTTATTGCGTTTTGCTCTGGTGATTTCACAGTTGCATTAGTAGGAAAAAGGGGGAGCGATTTTTTGGGGGAAGAAGCAGACTCTTAGCACACACCCAGCTCCTTTCCATGTATAATCATGCACAGTATTTAGAAGCGAGTGGGGTTTTCAGGTTTCAGTCTGTAATGCAAATACATTCAGGATCACTAAGGCTGGTTGCCCTTGCTGGAGTGTAGGCAGTCACCGAGGATACACATGGTGGTGGTCTGAAAAAGCAGTCTGGACATGGGCTTTTTTAAAAAAATCTGAAAAGTGGTTTCATAATGTGTCAGTCTGTAAAAGTGATTTTCACTTGCCAAAAAAAAAGAGCAGTAAGTGAGCTTTCAAATTGGCAAAGAAATTTCGTTTTGGGACTAATGTGAAAACATGACTCTGTGTGCAAATAGGAATTACAGGCAGAGATATATTGCGTTTTGCTCTGGTGATTTCACAGTTGCATTAGTAGGAAAAAGGGGGAGCGATTTTTGGGGGGAAGAAGCAGACTCTTAGCACACACCCAGCTCCTGTCCATGTATAATCATGCACAGTATTTACAAGCGAGTGGGGTTTTCAGGTTTCAGTCTGTAATGCAAATACATTCAGCATCACTAAGGCTGGTTGCCCTTGCTGGAGTGTAGGCAGTCACCGAGGATACACATGGTGGTGGTCTGAAAAAGCAGTCTGGACATGTGCAATTTAAAAAATCTAAAAAGTGGTTTCATAATGTGTCAGTCTGTAAAAGTGATTTTCACTTGCCAAAAAAAAAGAGCAGTAAGTTTGCTTTCAAATTGGCAAAGAAATTTCGTTTTGGGACTAATGTGAAAACATGACTCTGTGTGGAAATAGGAATTACAGGCAGAGATTTATTGCGTTTTGCTCTGGTGATTTCACAGTTGCATTAGTAGGAAAAAGGGGGAGCGATTTTTTGGGGGAAGAAGCAGACTCTTAGCACACACCCAGCTCCTGTCCATGTATAATCATGCACAGTATTTACAAGCGAGTGGGGTTTTCAGGTTTCAGTCTGTAATGCAAATACATTCAGCATCACTAAGGCTGGTTGCCCTTGCTGGAGTGTAGGTAGTCACCGAGGATACACATGGTGGTGGTCTGAAAAAGCAGTCTGGACATGGGCTTTTTTAAAAAACTGAAAAGTGGTTTCATAATGTGTCAGTCTGTAAAAGTGATTTTAACTTGCCAAAAAAAAAGAGCAGTAAGTGTGCATTCAAATTGGCAAAGAAATTACGTTTTGTGACTATTGTGAAAAGAAATGTAGTAATATATTTAAATAAAATAAAGGATTTTTTTTTTAGTTTTTTTCAGGTATTGCTGAAGAGCAGTGGACAAAATTTAAGATGCCTACAAAATCCAGAGTTCAAAAAACGCACAAAAAAAACCTATATTTGAAGACAACTAGAGGACCAAAGTTAGTAGAAGATGCTCATGTTGGGAAAAAGAAAAAATCTTCTGCTAAGCAGAAAAAACAATTTCTAAAAAATATATTCAAAAGAATGAAAAATGTACAAAATGTCTGTACTCGAAAGGATGTTTTGAACAAAAAAGGAGAGGAAAAAATTGACAATTTAGTTAATGCAAATATACCTTCAGCAACTGAAAAGATTTATATAAATAGAAAAACAGCGTTTAAAGAGATACGTAGAAAAATGTTTCAGAGAAGAGTTATGTCCAATTTGATGAAGGATGTGAAGAAATATAAGAAAAAGACAAAGTTTTATAAAAGAAAAAAAGAAATAGAAGCCATTGCAGCAAAGGCATTAGAATTAAAAAGGAAACTATTCATTTTAATTTTGAATAGGATGCGTACATTAGACAAAATGGTTAATGTACTGAAATCACATAGCAAAAGGAAAAGAGTAGTGAACAGAACAAACTTTTGTAAAGTGTTTTTAGGAAAGTGGATGCATAGTTCAAGTAGTGAACCTTTTTTTAATGAAGAGAGCTATTTTCAAAGTAATAGTTTGCTGCATGCAGTTGACACCAGAGGTCGTTGTTACGAAGTAAAAAATGGTTGCATAATGGAGAAGGAGATAATGGTTCCAAGAGATGAGGTACAAGTGATGGCAGATGAGGCTATGGGGAGACGTCCTAAAGCCCCAGTGTACACTTGGAATTGTAGTAGTATTTGCACTGTGCGTCAGGAATCTATTGACAAATTTCGAGAGTTTCTAAGAGAATATAGTAAAAAAAGTATAAAACAGAAGATTAAGGTGCTTCAAAGTCTGGATCCATGCAGAGTGAGAGAGAATACTGGTTTGCAGGGTCATTCTCTGGCTTGTCTATCTAGAAAAGTGTGCAATAGTGTTTTCCATCATTTTAGGATGCTGGCTGTTCATCATACTAAAATGAGAAAGTTTGTGAGACGGTTGTATTTTGCCAAAAGTCCAGCAATAAAGTTAAATGAATTGAATAGGGCTCTGTTCCGAGGAACGGTATCAGATGTAGAGAAGGTTGTGGATGAAATTCAGTTTTGTTACTTTGGTCCTGAACAAAACAGTGCAGAGAAGGACACAGTAAATGAGGAAGAAGTGGAAGAGAATGTAGAACCCTCTGTAAGTAACACATTTAATGATCATATAACAAAATTTGCAATAGTCTCTAATGAAAGACCAAATTTTACTTGTATTTGTTGCCGCAGAACTCATTATAGAAAACAAACTAGGAATGTTGATCTCTACAGAAAGAGTGAAAATGAAGATAATTATAAGTGGAAGGATTTTGCCACATATATATTTCTAGAAAATTGTTTTGATTTGGGTGAAGATCAGCGTATTTGTAAATACTGTTACAACAAGTTAGAGGAAAATAGAATGCCGACCAGAGCTGTACATAATAATTTAGAATTGGATGCTATTCCTGCTGAACTTTCTGAATTAAATACATATGAGTCTATACTCATTCAATGTGTTCATCCGTTCCAGACCATAGTACGTATGGAGCCCAAAACTGGTAAATTGCCTCCTTCTGATTTACTGAGAGGTTTAAAAGGAAGAGTGGTGTATTTGCCCTTGGATTTGAAAAAAAATATGGAAACTATTGATGCGGATACTTTGGAAACTGAACCATTAATTATTCTGGTTAATGGTGTACCTACAAAGAATAAGAAGATTTGGCAGGAGCTGGTAGATGTGCGGAAAGTACAAAGAGCAAATTTGTATTTGAAAAGGAATAACAAATGGTATGAATCAATTTATATAGAAGAAGAAGAAGAAGAAGATTTACAAGAAGACACAGAAACACCAACTGGACAAATTGAAAAAGTGGACAAGTCAAAGGAAGAAGAAATTTATGAACATTTTAGCATACATCCTCTTCATTCAAAAGAAGTTATGGGAGATAATATTGATCTCTTTCAGATGAAGAAAGCAAAAGGAACTCCCGTGAGTGTATGGGAGGAGAGCTTGGAAGCTCGATGTTTTCCCCAGCTGTTTCCTAAAGGAAAAGGAGGACGATACGATGAACATCCAGAACAGATTCCAGCTTCTGAGTATCGGACTACAAGACTATATGCTGAAGATCCCAGATTTCGACAAAGTATTCCTTATTTGTTCCATCTTTTATTTGAAAGCGACTTGTCTGCACTGTCTTATGCAGTAAATCACATTTTAAAAAGTGGAGTACATTTACAAAATGTGTCTGCTAAGGATTTTATGGAGAAAGTGCAGCACCGAGATGATCATTTGGAAACACAACTGATCAATCTGATGGCTTGTCAGCGTGGGACAAATGAATATTGGTACCGACGCCATGGTGAACTAAAATGCATGTTACGGAATTTAGGAACACCAACATGGTGTGCGGAGTACGCTTGGGATGATTTACTGGATTTTCTACGAGAGGCAAATTCAAACATTAAAAACATTGAATACAAGACAGCAGGAGAACTGTGCTCATTGGATCCGGTTAATGTTTGCAGATATTTCAATCATAGATTTGAGGCTATGATGTCCTTCATCTGCAATAAAAAAAATCCACCTCTTGGAGAAGTAGTAGATTTCTTTTGGAGAAAAGAGTACCAGGCAAGAGGTGCTCCTCATATTCATATGCTGTTGTGGATCAAGGATGCCCCAAAGTTTGGAACAGATACTGATGAAGCAGTGTTATCTTTCATTGAAGAATATGCAACATGTGCTATACCAAAAAGCACTGAAGAGAAAAAGTTAAAGGAGCAAGTTTTACGTTTCCAAAGTCATCGGTGTGGAAAATACTGTCGACGGAAATACAAGAGCAAAGATAAATACTACACTAAATGTCGATTTGGATTTCCTAGACCTGTTCTTTCAAATGGAAGAGTCAACAGTTTTATGTCAGCTGTGAGACATACTATCACAAGGAAATCACCTAAGAATACCTACAACCTAAAAAGAAAAGAAGAATCCAAAAATATAAATGACTACAACCCAGTCATTTTATCCATGTGGAACGCTAACATGGATATACAGTATGTAGCTGACAATTCCATTGCTGTTGCTCGATATGTAACGTCTTACATTACGAAATCAGAAAAAACAGAATTGAAGGAAATGTGGGAAGAGATTTCTCACGAGAAGACTGTCAGTAAGAAGCTGTACAGTTTCAGTTTGAAGATGTTATCGCATCGAGAAATTGGATCCTACGAATGTTCAGATAGGTTATCTTCTGCAAGTCTCTACTCGAAGTCAAGAAGAATAATTTGGGCAAGTTTAGGCCTTGCAGCAATGAGAAATCGGGTACTGAAATCTGTTGGAGAAATTGAATATTTGGCCGAGAATGACCCAGAAAGTACAGATATTTTGAAATCAAACATGTTGGACACATATTATCCCAAGAGAAGTCAACATCTGGAGAACATGTGTCTCTATGAAGTGCTGCAGAACTACATTTATTCACAGAAAGCCGCAGAAGACATCAACAATGGAAAATATAAAGTCGTTGGTGAGGAAGGATGTTTGGTGAAGCAAACAAAAGGAAGTTTGATAAATCACAGGAAGCTGAGTTGCGACACTACTGACAAGAAGGAATTTTACTACTTGGCTCTTTTACAGTTGTTTAAACCATGGCGTACAGAGGATGAACTACTGGGAGAATTTCAAAGCTATGAAGATTCTTTTAATGCTTGCAAAGACAGCATACAATGCAGTACATTCTCAAGTTATCTGCAAATGTTAAATGAAGAAATTGAACAGGAAACTACAATTGCAGCAGAAATAGCTAGAGACAGTTCACAGGACAGCCAAAGTTCAGGAACACTCAGTCAAGATCCCCTAGGACAACCAATCGTTGAAAATGAAGCATTAATAGCCATGAATGAAGTGGAAACGGCTATGAATCAAGCTCAAGAAGAATTTATAGACTTAGAAAATTTGGAAAGACAACTGAATCAAGAGCAGCAACAAATTTATGAAGAGATCAGAAGCAAAATTGAACACGGATTTCTACATGAAAAAAAAGAGTGCTCATGCACATCATTTCATCCAATCAGGATGTATGTAAGCGGACAAGCTGGAACTGGAAAAAGTTTCCTTATAAAAGTCATCAGAAGCTACCTACAGCAAAAAACAGATTCTACTTTGTCTTGTGTGGTTACTGCTCCAACTGGGTTAGCAGCATATAACATAAAAGGAATCACTTTACATCGTTTGCTAATGTTACCAGTGGAGCATGAGAACAAAATACAATACAACAAGCTAACTGGAGAAGCATCCTTGGAAGTTTCAAGAGTATTGAAGAAGATGCAAGTTCTCATTATTGATGAGGTGAGCATGGTATCAAACTTAATGCTTGCCTTTGTGCATTTAAGAATGCAGCAAATTTTGAAGACAGGCTATGACATGTTATTTGGTGGAAAACACGTCATAGTTTTTGGAGATCTTTTGCAACTTACTCCAGTTAAAGGACAACCAGTGTTTAGTACTGTCACACATGAAGACACGAAGAAGTCATTGGGAAGCATCGGAAATACAAATATTTGGTCCTTCTTTGAGTACAAGGAACTTACTACTAATATGAGGCAAGCAAGCGATGAAGAATATGGAAGTATTCTGAAAGATATCAGAATTGGACTACTCACAGAAGTTGGCAAAAAAGCATTACAGAGTCGGCTGCTACATAATTTATTTCCAAAGGAAGAAATAGTTGCAGAGAAGATATACAAGAACATTGCAGAAAACAAAAGTGTCATCTGCTTAATGCCAACTCTACGTGCATGCTCAATATTTAATGAGGAGCTTTTGAAATTGGAAAAGGAAGAGATCAGGAAATTGGAAGCAGTGGACAAAATTGAGGATGGAAGAATTACTGTCACAGTAACAGGCAAACTGAAAAATAAATTGGACTCACTAGAGAAGAACATCTCCAAAACAGCTGGATTAGAAAAAAATCTATATGTTTGCATGAACTGTAGAGTATTTTTAAGAAGAAATTTGGATGTTGAAAAAGGTTTAGTTAATGGAGCTATGGGAAGAGTTGTGGGTTTTAACAATTATCAGAAAAAAGATAGAATTGAATGTTTAAAAATAAAATTTGATCAGATAGAAGAAGTTAAAGATATTTGTCGTTGTACAGTTCGTTTCATGCTTGTGAAAGACTTATATGTACGTAGGAAGCAGTTTCCGTTTTCTCTAGCATATGCTGTAACTATTCACAAGTCTCAAGGATTGACTGTAGATTGTGCATTTGTGAACATTGGTTCAACTGTATTCAAAGAAGGTATGGCATATGTTGCTTTGTCACGAGTGAAAACATTATCAGGTTTATTCATGATAGACTTTGATGATTCAAAAGTTAGTGCTGATACAAACTGTGTAAAGGAGTATAATAGATTAAGAAGAAGCTATGCTCCTCATTTAGGTCAGTATCCTGTGTTGGAGAAACGTGTACTTTCTCGTAAAAGAAAAAATGAGAATATCTGTAATGAAGATGTAGAGAAGAGGAAAAAAAAGAGGAGTGATGTAATTGCAAGCAAAAAGAAAAAGGAAAATGAAGAACAGGTTGTAGGATGTCATTTTGAAAATAGCTCTGGTGTCAACTGCTACGCAAATGTAGTGCTGAATGTTGCATTTTATCTGGAAAGTTTGCAAGAGCAGATAATAGTAAATCAGGGAAAAAGATTCTGTTCTGAGCTGAGTCTCCTTTTTCAAAAGCTGAGTAAAGATAAAACTCAAATAGAAAGTGCTACTGAAATTAGAAAACTTTTAGATATATGTTCAGGACGAACACAGTTCTCTCAAAATGTACAGCAAGATGCACAGGAATTCTTGATGTATTTTCTTCAGGTACTGGAAGAAGAAGGGGTTCCCATTGAAAATGTATTTGGTCTCTCTTATAAATGGGAACATAGTTGTGAAAACTGTTATAATATATGTGGCTCTAATGTTGATAATGAAAGGTTTATTTATTTGACATTGCCAGATAGTAAAACAGTCACTTTTGCTAAATTAGTTAAAGATGCTAATCATAGCATGAAATGCGGTGAGTGTAAATCTGACATGTTTTCAACATTAATTTTAAACGAATACGGAAAGTATGTAATTTTAATGATGCAACGATGTAGAGCTGATGGTTCAAAATTGGATACTTTAATAAAGAAGTTTACAGGACAGCAATTATCAATTTCAGGAAAAACTTTTGTAACTGTTGCAATAATTTTCCATGATGGACCTACTGTTACTTCTGGACATTACACAGTTTATCTTAAATGTGAAAAAGGCTGGACACTGTGTAATGATTCCCAATTGATTTTCAAACAACGTTTGCCTTTTGATTTAGCAAATTCCTATCTAATCTTCCTGAAACCTAAATTTTAGAGAAACTTGGCAAGATCTGGACAAAATAATTTTACCATTTTACTGGATTACCATTGGAAATTTCTAAAAAAAAGATTTTTTAAATTATCATTTGGCCTAATGGAAAGATAACCAATTGTAATGTTGACTTTTTTAATTTTTAATGAAACTTTCAAAAACCAATAATTTAGAGATAATCGGTAACATCTGCACAATTTAAATTTTGGAATGTTATTGGAGTGCCATTGGAAATTTTTTCAAAAATGATTTTAAAAATTACTATTTGGCCATGCGGAAAAGTAACCAATTCTATTGTGGACTTATTAAATTATTAAAAAAAAATTCTTGAACCAAAATGTTACAGAGAATCGGTGAGATCTGGACAAATTAAACTTTAGAATTTTATTGGATTACCGTTGGAAATTTAATCCAAAAATTTTTTTAAAATTACTATTTTGCCTAAAGGAAATGGAATCAGATGTATTGTGGAGTTATTTGAGATATAATATTGTGATTATACTTCTGAAACGAAAATATCAGACGGTATTTTAAAGAAATAGGTATTGTTTTTTGATGATATTTTTTTAGAATATTATGCATTTCTGTAATGTTAAGTTTAATTGAGAAGAGATTCTGGGCTTTTTTAATACAATCTTTGAGATTGTTATTTTTTTTTTGCCCGCTGTTAAATGATGAATGCAATTGCTTTCACAATTTAAAGTGAAATGCAATATATTCTGAAAACAGCAAAAATAAGGCAAAAATATTTTTTTTAAAATATGTAAATACGAGTACTGTATTTTAAAATGTTAAAAAAATATTAATACTTTTTTCTTTTTTTTCAGATTGATATAGAAAATTTTCGAAAACTAGACCCATTTTTAAAGGAATTTTTTTTAAAAAAAACAAATGAATAAATATTTTTTTGAGTGGGTATGGTAAGTCAATAATAATAATTGTAGTGTTTCAAAGTCCTTGTAATGTGATTATTGATTTTTAGTGTTTTTAAAAAAAAAAAAAAAAAAATTACGCGCACCGTACGCGTACGGTAAAAAAAAAAAAAAAAGTTTTTAAAAATATCTATAAAAAAAAGATGAAAGATAAGGTTGGCTCTTAAAAGAGCCGTTGTGTTCATGCAGGGAGAGAGGAAAGAAAGAATGGGAAAATTAGTCTCTGTGACAAGTGTGCTGATCTATTTTGAGGTCCACTAGGGAAACACTGGTCTCCCTATGACAAATTAGATCATGACAAGAGGCACATCGAATATCAACCCTCAGAAATCGAGGGTTAATTTCCAGAGGGCCAGCAAAAGGAGATGCTCCCCCCACAGATGAAGGGCTCACCTGACCTGCAGAAGAAGGAGTCAGCCCTGCAGATGATGGTCCAGGCTGAGCTGCTGTGGATGTGCTTGGTTGACTTTCTGAAGGGTTACCTCCAAAAAGTCGAGCATGTGTCCTTCTGTGTACATCCTTGAGGTGTCTCTTCATGGTATGATTCCCAAAGGAATACTTCCTGTCAGGATTACCTCTTGAAAGTACACGCTTACACAGCTTGCAAGTTACTAAGGGTGCATTTACCTTTTTCTGGCCTTCAGGAAAAGTAAAATAATCCCATACATAAGAGGTCTTTTGTTTCCTCGCTCTCTGCCTCAAGGTAGTGCTGCTAGTGCTAGCCTCACTCTCAGAAGAGCTCTGCTGTTCTGCCATCGTATCATAAAGACAGCCCAGCTCCTTCTCCTAAGGGATCACAAGCAGAAATGAGGGGAATGGGTGTGGTGTAGGAGAGTTCTAGAACTGAAAGTAGTTTCAACCAATCAAAAGTTGTGTTTCATGATCACATGACCTACCGTACGCTTACGGTACGCTTACGGTACGCTTACGGCAAAAGTGCGCATGCGCGTAAAAAAGACACGCGCTTGCGCGCATGCGCATAACAGTCACTACCCGACACTTCCGCGTAACGTGCGCGTGTAGCGTACACGCGTACGCGTCCCACGCGGAGTACGCGCGGCTACGCAAATTGCGTAACTATACGCAAACAGCGTAGAAAAATTGCGGGCGTTGCGTAAACCGTACGCTTACCGTAAGCTTACGGTACGCGTACTAAAAAAAAAAAAAAAAAAAAAAGGAAAAAATGTATTGCTAATACATTTTACCTTTTTGTATTTTAAAATATTTTTAAAAAAACATATTATAGAATTTTAAAAATTTAACCACAGTCTTAAAAAAAGGATAGAAATTTTTTAAAAAAAATATGTAAAAAAAATAGAAAAAAATAGATAACTTAGCATTTAAAAAACCGTACAAATTCACTGAAAAAACCATAGGTTTCACACACGTTATAGTTAGGAATTTGCATTTAAAAAACCTTGCTAATTCAATGAAAAAACCATAGGTTTCACACACGTTATAGTTAGGAATTAGCATTTAAAAAACCTTAGAAATTCAATGAAAAAACCAAAGGTTTCACACACGTTATAGTTAGCTGGACATTTTACTCGTAAAAAACCATTGAAATTCCCCCGTTATAGTTAGTTAAGCTAACTATAACTCGCGCGCCCGCAATGCACTGCTGATGACGTCACATATTACATCACTCATGACATGGTCAGTGACATCACTCATGACATCACTGATGACATCTCAAATGACATCACTGATGACATCACTAATGACATCATCCTTGTGATAGAGTGGCAGACCTCCTCTCACCCTAATATAACCTTTGATACACACATTCATAAATAGAGACTAAACTTTTCAAAACAATGGATATACCAATACCAGTTACAACAACCTCTTCAGTAATTCTAAGATCCACATACACATCCACTCATTCACCAACAGTCCTATACAGTCACTCATACATGTACTCACTCATCATATGTACTCATACACCTATACATCCTGTTACACAATGCCACTCATCCGTAGAGTTACTCACACACATAGTCACTCATGCTAATAAAGAATCAAACATCCATTTACTTGCATATACAGTTATACACACACCACCACACTTACTTCTAAAAAAACTTACACATACTTAGTCTTTTAAACAATCACTTATAGAAACACATACTTATTCATACAGGAACTCTTTCAATCTCTCACTCTCACATATACTCACTTATATACACCAATAGTCACATATACTAGTTTAAAACATATGTAGTTACTCATAAAAACACTGCAGAGACAGTCATTCACTCACTAACACACCCATACACACACTCATCCACCCATGCAGTCCTGCACACATACTATCTTCAACACATACAAACAGTAAGTCACTCATTCATGCACCTATGCACTACGTAATACCCCCCATCGAACCATAAAGACATCAGACACTTATACTGATACCCAAAAAACCAACTAATAACCTATATAAACACTCATGTAGCTGCTCACCAACCCATGCAGCCACTTATACACAAAGTGAAAGACTGATACAGATATATACATATTTAAACATTACTCACTAAGCCATGTATTCACTATGATACACCTAATCAGTCAGTTACACAATCAATTTTTCAAAAACAAATCATCCATTTAGACACTTATATACCCATTTATTCTTCCATCGACCTTGAGATATACATATATAAAACATATTTAATTTTCAGAAAAACACACATTCACTGGATGATGTCATCAGTGATGTCATCAGTGATGTCATTTGAGATGTCATCAGTGATGTCATGAGTGATGTCACTGACCATGTCATGAGTGATGTAATATGTGACGTCATCAGCAGTGCATTGCGGGCGCGCGAGTTATAGTTAGCTTAACTAACTATAACGGGGGAATTTCAATGGTTTTTTACGAGTAAAATGTCCAGCTAACTATAACGTGTGTGAAACCTTTGGTTTTTTCATTGAATATATATATATATATATATACTCACTGAAAAAAACATAGGTTTCAGGGGCGTTATAGTTAGGTATTGGCATTTAAAAAACCTTAGAAATTCACTGAAAAAAACATAGGTTTCAGGGGCGTTATAGTTAGCTGGACATTTCCCTCGTACAAAACCCTAGAAATTCCCCCGTTATAGTTAGTTCAGCTAACTATAACTCGCGTCACCGCAATGCACTGCTGATGACGTCACATATTACATCACTCATGACATGGTCAGTGACATCACTGATGACATCTGAAATGACATCACTGATGACATCACTGATGACGTCATCCATGTGATAAATTAGTGCATCTTCTCACACCCTTTGATATACTCAATCAAAATTTCAGACGTCCATTCTCAAAACCATAGATACTCCAATACCAATAACTACATACCCACTCATTGACTCTTAGATCTACACACACATCCACTCACTCACCTGTACAGTCACTCATACTTACACAGTCACTCAGTACAGGACTATCATATACATTTATACACCTACATAGACACTCACACACCACCAATCATTCATAGAGGTACTCTCACACCTAGTCAGTCATGCAAATAATTAATCACACTCCCATTTACTCACCTATGCAGTTATACACACACAAGTTCACTTACTCATAAAAATAGTACCACATTCTTATGCTCTTATACAATCACCGATACAAGCACACACTCATCCATACAGCCACTCTCACAATCACACACTCTCACATATACCCACTTATATACTCTTACACACATATATACAGCCTTTCACATATGTAGTTAGTCACACATGTACCACTGAGATATACATTCAATCACTAACACACCCATACATACACTCACCCAACCATACAGTCCATCACAGATGCACTCTTAAAACCATGCACCCATAGAATCACCCACTCACACATGTATGCACAGAGTCACACACACCCCACCCACACAAACACTCAGACACCCATACAGATACTCAGACAACCAATCAATAACCCATAGAGACACTCATATAGCTATTCACAAAACCATGCAGCCGCTTACACACCAACAGACAGACAGATACAGACATTCACACAGTTTAATCACTAGTCTGCAGTAAGATACGTTTAATGACTCACTTATAGAGTCAGTCACGCACCTACAAAATCATCCATTCACTCACTTATACACCCAATCATTCTTCCATAGGTTTTTCCCTATATATATATTAAACATATTTAAAATTTACAGAAACACACACTCACTGGATGACGTCATCAGTGATGTCATTTGAGATGTCATCAGTGATGTCATCAGTGATGTCACTGACCCTGTCATGAGTGATGTAATATGTGACGTCATCAGCAGTGCATTGCGGGGGCGCGAGTTATAGTTAGCTGAACGAACTATAACGGGGGAATTTCTAGGGTTTTGTATGAGGGAAATGTCCAGCTAACTATAACGCCCCTGAAACCTATGTTTTTTTCAGTGAATTTCTAAGGTTTTTTAAATGCCAATTCCTAACTATAACGTGCCTGAAACCTATGGTTTTTTCAGTGAATTTCAAAGGTTTTTTAAATGCCAATTCCTAACTATAACGTGCATGAAACCTATGGTTTTTTCAGTGAATTTCAAAGGTTTTTTAAATGCTAATTCCTATCTATAACTTATCTCTGAAGATATCATGTTTAATGATTTTGATTGGATTTCTATATTTTTCAAATTCAGTGTGTCATTTCATTAATTACATTTTTTTAAAAATACTTTTTTATCACCATTTTTAAACGTATTTTTTCAATTAATTCTTTTAAAAATTAAAAAATATTATTTGAACTTAATGGGTTTTTCAAACATATTTTTTTATATTTTTCAAAATATTTTTTTAACTATATGTGCAAAACTTTATTTTATATATTTTTTTCCATGTTTTTGGATCCGCGCACCCTAAGCGCACTGTTCTCGATCCCTACATGATAGCATCCGCGCATGGTATGCGTCGGGTACGTGGTTAGTGCGCGATTTCAATGCGACCGGTACGCGACTCCCAGCCTATACGCGACACGTTCGATGTACGTAACACGACGTTTACGCGCTTCCGCGATGCGTCATCTGCGTCTATGACGCGGTGGGAGCGCGGATCCCGCGAAGTATTTAACATTTAAAAAAACATATTTATGTATTTCATCTGAATATTAATTGACGACAAACTCTAAACTAGTCTTATATATGTGAAAAAATCTGTTTCTGCTTTCTCCGAGACTACAGAATGGGGTCCATTTACAATAACAATCTGCGCTTTCATATGCAAGAGATGTATAGGAGAGATGGAGTACACTTTACTGATGAAGGAAACAGAGTCTTCCTCAACAACTTTAGACTCTGTATAGGTACTTACTTATAAGTACCAAAAACTCTCAATGAACACAAAGGCTCTTTTTAGAGCCACTCAAGAACAAAACACTTAAGCTTAATCTTTATCTCGCAACAATTTCATTATTTTTTCCCTTGGATCCGCAAACCCACAGCGAGAGGATCCGTGCATCCAACGCAATAGGATGCGCGCACCATGCGCGCATTTCGCCGTTTTTTTTTAAAGAAAAGGGGGGGCCCAGGGGGTCCTTCTGGGACCTCCTAAGCACCTCTAGAGGGTCAGAGTATTTCCACTCTGCCCGCTTTATATGTTTTACACACTTATTCCCCTTACTTAATCAGCCTCGCTTCTACCGAGGCAGAAAATGGCTGCCAATAGTTACTGGTTTCGAATGTAGAGAGACACTCGACAGCCAATTAGCATTCAGCGCACGATCGGGAGGGTGCACGCTCGGTTCGGGGAGGGTGCGCTTACGGTGCGGGTACGGTCCGCGGATCCTCCGCGGCCATAGATATCACTAACTTTTTTACCCTAATTTTCCCAGGAACTACTGAACAGATTCACACCATATATGCAAAAGGCACGAGTCCGAACTGAGGACTACCTCTTTGCCAAATTTGGTGTCATTCCGTTCAGCGGTTCGGGCTGTAGCTGCGACAACAGATCCTATGGGAAATTGCATGGGGAAAGCGCATTTTGGGACCCCCCCTTTTTTCTCGGCCCCCGCTTGATGGATCACCGCAAAACTTTCAGGGTAGGAGCGGAGCGGAGCTGGCCAAAAGTTTGGAAAATATCGCGAGGATTCGTCAACCGGCGCCAACGTTATTCCAAATAGAATGTTGCGGATTTCCTATGGAAAATAGGTCCTAACTATAACTATCTACTGGCGGTATATTACACTATGATGGCTAAACGGAAAAAAAAACTTCTACATCCTGTACAGTAAACATTGATTTAATTTTGGGTTTCTTAGCTACAGGAAATTAAGTAGAAAAATAAGAACTTACAAACACATGTAAGTGCAACAAAATAAAAGAAATATGTATTTCATCAAATTTAGTAGCTGTTAAGTATCCAGTCCTCATGCAGCCGAATGGCTATTTGAATAATTTGACAATATGGATGCGCTTGCAGGAGGTGTGAAGAGAAAATACGTTCAACAACAACCTCGAGGGATCACTTTGAGATGCCATCCTGACTTTCCTCAGTCCAATATGGCAATAATATGACCCATTGTCAAGCAACCCAAAATTGATCATTTACTTATAATTGAAATAATCTGAACACAAATTTAGAGAATGCGTTTGGTGACTATTTAGATTAATGCATCCTCGGTGGTACCTGTGTTTGTCTCCCTGGTCTCACTGGTTGAAATCTTGGTGAATTGACTCAGCTTTTTTTCAGTACAAGGTTGATCAAATATGTATCAAGTTTTGTTTTCAATTAATATTTGCTGTTGATAGAGCCATAAGACCCTCTGATACTGGAGGCGATTGTTTCTGGTACATATATGGCTTTTATGTTATACAATCCAAATCATACTCAAGCCATATTCCACTTTTCAAAACCATACAACCAATCTACACAAGTGGAACAATCTGGGTACAGAGGAGGCCCATCAAACTAACTAGTTGTGTATAAAACAGTTAAAAATTAGAATCTTTACCAAAGACTACCATTGGCATTACCTGTCCATCAGGCTGAACTTCATGTGCACCCTGCTTCATTAATGTAGTGATCTATTTCAAGATAATGCACTCATTTGGGACACAAGAAAATGCTGATCCAAGACTCCTGCCTACATTTTACTGTCACCAATTGCTGCAACATCACCACTCACATGGCATGCAGAACACCGTTGACACCTGTGCCATCCTTGCGGCAACTTGCCCCTAGACATCACTCGCATGAATATATAATTATCTGCTCACAATGCTTCTAATATTCAGGAAATCTTCACGAGTAATTGTCTCCACCTCTTGACCATTAAAGATATTTCATTTAAATTGGTATCATCACTTTGCATACAGGACATCTACCTCACCAGACACAATAAGTTCAATAAACATAGGTACAAAGTGAGAGGGTGAAGACTAGCTGACACCATCTGGCCATTTATCTAGTGTCAGAAATTATGTTATATCATTCTGGGGAAGGTAACCATTACCACGTTAATAAACACACCCTGACTGAGTTTCAACTCAAGTTCCAGTGAAACTCTCCTAAACCCCTAGTAGGCATGTTTAGGAATATGGAGTCTTATGTGGTGATGCTGGTTAGGCTTCAACATGGAATACTCTCACAAAACTCAAAAGATGTTCCTTGGATTGGCAATAATAAATCCTTAGCACAGTCCTGCTAGAGTGGCAAATTCAGGCTTTCCTAGAGGAACAAGTGTAATTCATTTCTTAGCACCAACCTGGATGAAAATTAATTGACACAACTGAAAGGAAATACACCATTTTGAAAATTTGAGCAGATTTATATCTAAATTTAGACACCAAAAAAAGCAAATCAGATAAGTGTTATTGGAATTAGGGATTTTAAAAACAATATTAAATCAGTGCAAAATGGTACTGCAAAACTTTATCATTGGGGTCAATGGGAAAAAGCAGTAGTGACAAACAGTCATTTGCAGGTCGAGTTGCTTGGAACCCAAGGAGGGTAAAGGTGATGGGGTCCCAGGACGAAGTCACAACAGACAGTTCAATTTTATCTGGCTCTAGAAACCCAGGCGCAGAGCTGTCCTGGCTGTCCTGGGTGCTGGAGTAGGGACCGCAGCAGAGCTGGCTTCACAGCTTACACCACGCTGGTGGGGAACAAAGTGCAAAAAGTTTACAATGGAGCCACTGCTGAAGACGGATGAAGGTTTTTCAGAGTTGCCTCGATGTACGACCAAAAAGCCTTGACAGTGGTAAGCACAGAAAAAAGTTATTTTGATATCCTTAGGCCCTGGGGATCATGGTAGTCGCTTGAAACTTTGTGGAGGTCAGGGCTATGTTTCCCACAATGTAATGACCCATCTTCTTCTGGGTGAGCCCTCGGAGGGCCCAAATGACAACAATGTCTTGTTTGTGGCACGTTGTTTTCACTTGCGGTGTGTAGAGGTCTAGTGTCACTAGTCCAGGGGAGTCTGGTAATGTCAAAGGGGGAACAGAACTTTGGTCCAAGACAAGTCACAGTCGTGCACTTACAGGAAGATTGCCACAGGTGCAAAGTATCACTTATTTTGTTTGTGCAGCTCCTGTTGTCACAGACTCGGGTCTCTTCTTGTGTCCTTTTTGGCAAGTCAAATCAAAACTGAGGGTTCTGGTGTCAGGGGTAGCCCTTAAATCCTAGATGTTGTGGTGTTAGGGATGTGGGCACAAGTGTCCAATGGGCTATTAGCGCCAGGGGCCAATGTACCCCTGAGGTGACAACATCCGGGGGTAAGTCACTTTTCTGCCAAGAACCATCTGTTATAGCACTTTTAAAAATGACAGAAGACTTCCACAGCCGTAAATACCAGGTAGCCTACCCTAGAGGTGTGGCTAGCCTTCTGGGGGTGTACACCTCCTAAATACCTGATTTTCCCAACTGATCAGCTGCAAATGTGCCTAGGGCAGGGGAGGGCTAATTTCTCCTTTGGGTGGTAGCCTAGTTGCATTACAGGTGGTGCAGCCTTTGAAGCTCATCGCCTTGATGTGCCACTTCACAAGCCATCCTGTCAGGTAGGAAGGAGTGACATCCTTTCTATCCAGGCCATTGTTTCTGCCTCCTGGGAGAGTTCACACCTCCTGGCAGGATTCAGAGGCCTGTCTTGGTGGTAGCAATTGAGGGCTGGCAGTCAGGGCCTAGCAAAGGCTGGGGCAACCAGGTGGGCAACCTCAAAGGGAACCACCTGGGTGCATGCCACATCGTCCTAGAAACAAGATACAAGTTAGGAGTGATTATGCACATTGTTGATATCAAACATGACACTTTTAGGCATTACCATAATGGAGCTGAAGACCATGGGGTTGCCCGGGGGCCAGCAAACTTTGTTCCTCTGTGGGCAGCAAAGAAGGACATCTGTATACCACAGCTAAGGTTGCGTCCCCCAACATTTAACAAATCCCTAAGATAGCAATTAATGTTTATAAACTACCAAGTACTTAATATTTGGTTTGATTTAATTCCAATTACCCTCTCCATTTCCATAGGGAGGCAAACGTCTTTCAAAAAAGAAGTGTCAGCTTGTCTGTCACCTCTAGCTGTCTCTGGGGTTGAAAAATGGAATATTATAGATCCACCAGTGTGGAATTCATTGAAGAAAGGATGTGTTGCCATTACTTGTTCAATTTCAAAACATTTTAAATCTCAAGCGCTGGTACACCCTCCGGAATGAATAAGGATAATCAACAACTGTTTAGAATACCAAAAAGCAAAAAACACCCCATACATCCTCTCATACACCCACTCACACAACCACTCACATGCTAATTGACAGTAGGGTGACCAACTGGGATGTGTGCAAATTCAGGACGGTCAGTGTAAAAATTCAGGACAAAGGGTCAAAACTCAGGACAAAAATTCAGGACAGAAGGTAAACATTCAGGACAGAAATTTGGGACAAAACATACGTTTTACAGACATATCAGAGGAGGTCGCATGATAGTATATAAGTAAATAGACAACCAAAATAAGTACAAGTCAAAATAAGTTTATATAAGGTTGAGACAATTGTGCACTTCACAGTTTTTCAGTATGCGCGTAGCTTTGCACAGCGACATCAGGCCCTTTCTTCAATCAAGATTTGTGCAGGAGAAGGCACACCACATGCTGTCATTATAATAGGGCCAATTGTCATTATATCTGTCGTAATCGTCTACAGTCTCAGAATGACAATAGACCAGTCCACAGTCTGTGTGAGGTTCGGGAGGGGCTGCTGCAGGCAGCTTCAGTCTACTGATTAAAAGATAAGTGTTAGCGGCCCAGAGTGGAAACTTTTAAACCCATGGGGCGGGGCCCCTCGCTGGAGAACAGCATGCCTTCCTGAAATTCCTCAATTTGATTTTAGTATGATGTCTGTAAGGCACCCATAATTTGGGGAACCCAAATTATGGAAGCCTTACAGACATCATACTAAAATAACAGACGGTCCATGAAATTTACGGACGGTTGGTCACCCTAATTGACCGACCGGTACAATCACTCATATAGACACTCACTCACCGTTACAGCCACTCACACACTGACTCCATCATTCATGGAGAAATTTACACTGCCACTCACTCACCCATACAGGTACTTACACACCCATATAGTCATTCACATTGCCACTCACTCACTTATACAGCGGCTCACACACCCACGTATTTACCCATACAGCCACTCAGACAGCCAATCAATTGCCCATACAGCCACTGACACAGCCACTCACTTATCCATATAACCACTCACACATCCAAGGGCACCCACAGGACCACTTACATATACATTCACACATGCATACAATCACTCACAAACCCACTCACTCATCCTTACAGCCACTCATACACACTCTCCCTCTTCAATACAGCCACTCACACCCACTCACCTATGCACACACTTATAAACCTACTCACTCACCCATACATCCACTTTCACACCCACTCCCTCACCCATACAGCCACTCACACACGCACTCACACACCTATACAGCTGGTCACACAGCCACTAAGTCACATGTGTATCCTCTCCCACTCACTCTCCAATACAGCCAATCACATAGCTTCTTACTTACCCACACAGCTACTCACACAGCCACTAATATATCCATACAGCCACTCCCACATCCACTCACACACCCATACAGCTAGTCAGACATCCACTCACACACCGATACAGACAGTCACACAGCCACTGAGGTGACATATAATAGAAACACTATTATTCATTAGGACTACAAAAAGAATAGTAATTTAACTTATGCAGTAGCTTAATATCTAACTTTAAGTCTCACAAATGCTCATGAAACATTATAAATCACTGGATAATGTCATTAGCGATGACATCATTGATGTCATTTGAGATGTCATCAGTGATATCTTCAATGATGTCGCTGACCATGTCATGAATGATGTAATATGTGAGGTCATAAGCAGTGAATTGCAGGGGCATGCGTTATAGTTAACCCAGGTAACTATAACTGGTGAATTTCTCTGGTTTTGTACGAGCAAAATATGAGCCTAACTATAATGTCCCTGTATCCTTTGTTTTTTTCAGTAAATGTCTAAGTTTATTTTAATTCTATTTCCTAACTATAACATCCCTGTATCCTTTGTTTTTTTCAGTGAATTTCTGAGGTTGCTTTAATTGTATTTTCTAACTATAATGTCCCTGTATCCTTTGGTTTTGTCTGCGAATTTCTAAGGCTTTTTAAATTCTATTTCCTAACTATAACATCCCTGTAACCTTTGTTTTTTTCATTGAATTTCAATGGTTTTTTAAATTGTATTTCCTAATTGTAACCTGTTGATGTTTAATTTTTGTGAAATTAGCATTGTGCCAGAATGAATCCTGCCCTGCGTATTTATCCAAGAGGAAGCAACCGTTTTGTTCAACACCTCTACCCAGCTGGAGTACTTTCTACTGGCTAATTTGTAAGTGCTACCTCTTTGGCTAAAGGTATAGTGCATCTCCTACACTACAGCTGCATAAAGGGTGCAGAGAAAATGTCACCAGTGACCTTCTGTGTCGGTAACTTTGACAATGTGATTGTTCCTCGAGCTTCTTTACCAGATAACTTTACAAGGTGGAACTGCAAGAAAACACACTTGGATGATTTGTACTTTACAGAAGTAAGTGCTTCTTTGTTTGGTGGAGATGCGATCATATTCCTAGGCCTCAAGAACCCATCTCCAAAATAGTTGGGAAACATGCTGGACGTGCCTTTTAGTAAGCTGTCCATAATCCTTAGAAAAGAGCGGGATAACACTGTATACCACTAATGTATATGGGACAGGGCCAAATGGGCAGGGTTTCTAGGTAAGATAACTTACTTCTAGTTTTTAAAAGTTTAGAACATGATCTCTGGTCTTAGCAGCACATGACAAGAAAAAACACACTCATCACAGACACTCTGTGAGATATTGCACTCTAGATAAGCAAGGAGGCAAACACCTTAATCACAGATTACAGATAACTTTTCATTTTGGAAATGCAGAGAAAACAGACTTGCCATTGGGATGGGTCCTGAGCTGATTATGGCCCCAGGGATGCATCCCCCTGGACTAGGCCATTTAGCCAAGCCCTATGCTCAACCTGTCCACAGTCACCCAATACCCTGCTTTACACGGTCTTTGACAGTGCACTGCCAGGGGTTGGCCAGGCCCTGTGTCCAATTCCCTACAAACACCAGCACCCCACTGCACAGACCCTTCAGCAGTGTGCAGTGGGGGAATTGGTCCTGCCCTTCCCCATTGAGGCCTCAAGGTTACACTGGGCACTGCTTATGATCTGCACAATAGTGGTTTTCTGCAGGGCTTGGCCTATGACCTGACCCATGTGTATTTTTTATTTAATTAAGTACCACAATACTGACATTGCACTCTTTTCATAGGGAGTAACCTTTGGTCTACCCTACATTGTACCCTGGAATAGATTGAACAGCATTCCCTCTGCACACGAAGTGAATCATTTTTCTAATGTTTCCTTGTTTGTAATTTTTCACAGCATTATTTTTGTATTTCTCTTAACAAAGTTACAAAAGAATTTTTTTATGGTTCCTCAAGTATGTCTCCAGCACTAGCTCAAAAACACGTTTGTTACTTACTCCCAAACACACATCTTGGGGGATGCCTTTCAGAATGTCATGAAATCCTGCATGTTTACGTATTCACATTTCTGTTGCTGTTTGATGGCATCAAGAGGAGCAGTTTCACACCTCTAGATGATCCCTCTGGCACTCTGCTTGAGCAAACTCTTTTGGATGCATGGATCTCAGATTTTTCCACATTTTTAAAGTTATCTTGGAGTACTGGCCAGCCCAGCCTATATGCTGTGCTTTTGGAGGATGGTACAGGTAAGACTATGGACCCTATTCACAAAGGGCTTCCAAACATGTGGTGGAGGCACCACACTTATGGCAGAGGGCCCTCACTCGTGGCGGGATCTCCACAATTTAAAACTACAGTTCAGAGGTCCCGCCAAGAGTGAAGGACCCCCGCCATGACTGCGGGGCTTCTATCATGAATGTGGAGGCCCTTTGTGATTCGGGACTTATGCCTTTATCATTTCTGCCAAGTTAATGAACTGAAAAACTGTCACAGGCTAATTTTAAATGTAGAGTGGTAAACAATGTACTGGAATTTGTTGCCATTACAATTATTTCATCTTCCTGGTTGTTAGGAGGAGTACTCAATGCACTTGTTGCAATACTTGATGCCTGCTTCTTTGAAGAGTCTCCAAATGACTCTGACAGCATGCTGGTACTTAATCTGCCATTTTTTTAGTAAAGTCGTTAAAGATTTTTCCTCATTGCTCATTTGGACATTTGTATGTTGACTTGAAGCCCTGTAAGAGAAAATACATCAACAATAGATTTCTGGCTTGTGAGGCAAAAGCGATCCCACAATATGGACCAGGGATCACTAGATATGGTTAAATTGATTTTATTTTAGGAAACTAATCCAATACATAAGCAGTGTAAGAAAACAAGCCCCTCTTTGCAATTGCCTCCCCACATTTTGCCCCCATTTGGACTACTAGATGATGGTTTTCAACTCTGGCAGTAGACTGACACCTACTAACAAGGTTTCAGTGCTCGCTTCCTAAACCTGTTATGTGTGAATTGGCAATCCCAATCACCAAGGACATTACCCTCTTTATAATTCCTAATATGTGGTACCAGTGGTACCCTGGGCATAGGTAGTAAAGAGGTCCCCAGGGCTACAGCACTGTTTTGTGCCATCCTGATTGACCCATGCAAACTGCTGCCAGCCTGACAGCAGGCCTGCCATTGCAGACTACAGGAGCACTGCAAACTGCTTGAACTCGACTGTGGCCTCACCATGTGTGGCACAGTCAAATACACTATTTTTAATATATGTCAGACTCCCCTAAGGAAGGCCTCCAGAGCCCAGGGGGCAGAGTGCAGTATATCATCATCAACAACTTTATTTCGATCACAAAGTTCAAACAAGTACACAGCACATTATTAGTAAAATAAAAAATATAGATAATTGGTTTTACATAGCATAAATGTCATAAAAATAATTTAAGATCAAAAATGTTTAAAACAGATAAAAAGTTGAGTGCATCATAAAATACATTTGGTACGCTTAATCCATAGTGCATGCCAATATCTGGAAAGGCCAAGGACCACTACTCTGTGTGTATCAGTCATCAAAATTCTCAACAACTCAAGGTAGTGCCCCGGACCGACCAGTTTACAAAGTGGAATTATCCACTTTCCCCTCAAAGATTTGTAACATGGACAGAAAAAGAGCAAATGCACAATGGATTCCGAGCTAGCATTGGATGCAGGACAGAGATCATCAATTAAAACATAATTACACCACTTTATAACAAAACAGTGTTGTGGGCAAGGTCTTATAGCAGAACTGAAAGAATAATTTACATGTCAGGGATTTAAAATTTTAAAATTCACAAGTCAAACGTCCCTCAGTTTTTGCCAGGCCTTGTTTTGATGTCACTCCCCAAAACATTTCTTTCAGCCTCACCTTCAGTATGATGGCCAGACTTTCTGGGTCTGACCAGAACCCCTCCATCCCAAGCCTCTCCAGTAGCTCCCTTAAGGATCTAAACCAGGGGATCAAGGTTACCAGTGGTGACTACAAGAGGCCAATTAATGGCTCGCGATAAGACACAAGCTTGTCTCCAGACAAACACCTGTACCGGAACATAAGAAGTTTATAATTCAATTCATGTACCAGCTGTCTATGGGTGAGGTCCAAATATAGGGGTATCAGAGGGGTACTCGAAATTAGGTCTACCAGGGATCAAAGAAAAGGATTCTCAATTGTACACAAACAGTTGGTGTTACCCGTACCCCAGAGTTCTGCTTCGTAGAGGGCCCCCGTTAGAACCTTGGAATTAAAAACTTCCAAAGCTGGTGTAAACTGCCTGGACAGTGTTTTTCTGTGGATTTTAGTAATGTTGGCAGTATGATGTATTAGTTGTAGTTTAGTTTTCTCAATGTGGGCGGCTCAGTGAGTTGTCGGGGACAGGCGAATAATTAAAAAATCAAAAGCGTCAACTCGCTACAATTTGCTATTGCTAGCTAACACAGGTCTTTGGTGTGATTGGCAGCACCTGTCTTAAAAATCATATATTTGGTTTTGGCATCGTTTAGCATCAAACCCCGCTCCTCACAAAACTTAATAAAATTGTTTAAAAGCTTGTAGTCCCTGCGGTGGTTTTGAAATAAAGAGTGTGTCGTCGGCAAAAAGAAGGGCAGGAACTCTTTTTGCACCAATTTTTGGGGCATCACACCCATCTCTGTCTAAAAAGTCAACTACACCATTAATAAAAAGAGTAAGAAGTGTGGGGGCTAGAACACATCCCTGCCTTACTACGCGTTGAACTGGGAAGGGTTCTGTAACTTTATTGTTCTCCCCCCACCTCAACTGTGCTGTGTTAGATGAATGTAATCTGATTAAAACATCTAAAAGGTTTGTCGGTGTGCCCTGTTTCTTTAAAATTCTTCACAGGCTAGCTCGCGGGACTAGGTCAAAAGCAGACCATAGGTCAACGAAGGCCACGTAGAGCTTTCCTCCTTTGACTGCCACTTCCTTCCAATAAATACAAAGGAGGCGGAAAGCTTGGTCCAAGGTACTTATTTTTGAGCGGAAACCAGCTTGAAAGCCACTCAGGATTCGAGACTCAAGGATCCAATCCTGGATCCGTACTAGGAATTCCTTACAGAAGATTTTCTGGAGGGAGTCGATGAGGCTTATAGGCCTATAGCTAGCTGCCTTTGCTCTGTCCCCTTTTTACAAATGGGGACAACCTTAGCAATTTTCCAGGAGAGGGGAATAGGAGTGCCGGATAGAATTGAGTTGGTGAGAAGATTAATTTAAGAGACCGAAAGTATTATATCCTCTTTATAAAAGTCATTAGGGATTCTATCAGGGCCGGGGGCGTGGGCTGGGATGCACAAGCGAATTGCTGCTTGTGTTTTTTTTAAAGTAAAATAGAGAGCTCCACCCTCATCACCAGACACCTCCCCGCACCCCTTAAACACATCCTCAGCTATTGTGTTGTTAGACTCATAAAGGAAACCGTACTGCGCTACCCACTCATCAGGCTGGACTGTGACTCCCAGGGTTCTCCTATTCCCCTTAAGCCAGTATGCAGCTTTACTCCAGAAACTCTTTGGGCCTTTAACTAACACTGCACTCCATAAGGAGGACCACAAAGAGCCCTCCCACTCCTTCTTTGCTGTCTTGATTTCCTGCCAGTACTTAGCTCCACATACCATGACCTCAGAGTGTAGTTTCTGCTTGGCTGCCCGTACATGCGCCTCCTTTGCTATCCTGCAATCTTTTTTATTCCAGGTGCCCTAACTGGCTGACCTCTGATGTGTACAATCACGTTCCTTTTTCTGAGACTTACGCGGTTGACTTAGCATTTCCCTGATCTCAATATATAATGTCTCATGGCAGGGCCCCAAGATTTCCACATTATTAGCAGGGTATTTTGCTAGCTCCACTAGTACCAGGCGAACTTTACCCTTGGACTCATCTAGGGACCACGGATATTCCTCCACCCAATCCCAACTGATCGCCCTCTGGTTGTTTGTAATTGAGAGGACACCCAGGTTTGGACTACCCCTTATATCAGGTTCAGTAGTGTCCTGCTTGGTGAGAGTAAGAGCTATAGCATTGTGGTCACTATCAGCTCTTTTGACCACTGCCATATACTTGACTACGTGCCAAAGTTTAAGAGATACCAGGCAGTAGTCTATTCTGCTTTTGTGGCCAGGTCTATTAAAGGTAAAGTCTCCATTTGGGTCAGAATTTGTTCTCCAGTTTTTGGCTCTCAGATCGTGCTGCAGGGATAGAGCCAGCACCTGGGCTCCTCTCTTAGTCCACTTGACTGTGGGAAGGTTTAGCTGTGGGATTTGCCACTCACAATCCCACTCGTCCATCAGGTTTGATGAGAGCGGGGCGAGTTCTTTGAATATACAGTTAAAGTCACCCACCACTAATGCAGGGCCATTAACTGTATAATGGGACAGGGTGAGGTCTAGAGTACAGATCGTATTGGTTTCCTCCAGGCCCCACACCACTCTATTGTATATGTTAAAAATCCTAATTTTCTGTCGACTGTAAAAGGTAAGCTCCAATGCTAATATATCTAGGGAATCAACATTAAGTTTAACTTTGATCCCTAGTTCAATTTTTACCCAGACTTTTAACCCTCCCGAGAGTCTACCCTGCTCCTTTCTTGTGGCATTACTAGCATAAGCAGAGAAGCCACTCCTATGCGGAATATGCAGACTCCAGGGTTCCTAGAATAAAATTACATCAAGGCAGTCTACAAAAGAACACAATGGCAGGTCAACCACTTGCTTAGAGATCCCTGCCACATTTCATACAAGAAACCTTAGAGAGTGATTAGCAGAATCCCCCCTTCCACAACCCCAAGAGAGGGGGCAATCACAACCCTGCTTTCATCCACAACAGTAGACTCGCAGTTAGCCTCAGAATCAGTGATGAGGTCCAAGGATGTAGGGGCATTTGATAGAGGATGGCTTAAAATAATGACACTAGGGAGCCTACAAGACTTCTATTATTAGCTGATTTCATCTGTTCCTCATATGGGAGTCAGCTTTGCTCTCTCCATTCGTCCATGTTAGGTATGGACAATCCTAATGGGGCAGGTCTGCAAGGTGTCAGAAGTGGCCTAATGGGGGGTCCAGCAGGGGGTCTCTATCTGATGGAGATAAGGGAGTTTGCAGGGAGAGTTGTACGTGAGTCGATCATCAATAATCCAGTGATCATATCCTCATCAAAAAAGCTGACTTCAATCATGTTCCAAGATGACCCCAATATAGGGATTCTTTTTACCGACTGAATGTCATCTCTGATGATTGAATAACAATGTCGGATGGACCTAAACCAGTAGGTGACCTTATTCTTGAGTGAGTCCTGGTCTTCAAATCTCACCAAAGGAAGTTTGGGGATCTCTGTGAGGTAGATCACTGCTCGATTGTCCCATTCCCTGGATCTCATATAGACACCATCCCTTACAGTCCCCTTTTTGGCTGCCCTCCCATGAACTAACTTGGGGATGTTCCCTTCATCCAGTGTAACCTCACCTCTGTCTACAACCCTACACCCACCCCTCCCTTGGCCACTACCTTGCGGATTTCCTGGGATTAGTTTAGAAATATCTCTAGGACTACAATCTCTGGTGGTGTGTGGTGGTAGGTGAGTACGCCTAATTGTAGTAGAATCATGTAGTCAGTTTGTATTGTCCAAACTACAGACTTCAACCCCCTTTGTAGCCATGGGTGTGAGAGGTAACGAGGTCTCTAATAAGGCCACCTTCCCACCATTGACCTTCTCTGTTAAGCTGGCAGCCTTCACTCCGAGTGTGATGACCTCATCTCTCAAAGACTCAATTAGTTATTTCAATGCCTGAATTTCACCAACAGGGATTATACATGTTTCTTCAGGATCAGCTCCAACTTCCCAACCCCAGCTTCCTCAGTTGCAAGAACATCAAATCTATTATGGCACTCAATGTATACAGTTGGTGTTGTGATATAAGCACTCTTTGATTAATTGCAAGGTGGAGTAATGGTTGAACCGGGCTCCACATTAGATGGCCCAATATCTGAAACCTTATTTTTTCGTTTGTTATGTTTTTTAAATATCTATGGTATAAGCTTGGCCGTTTTTTTTTGCTGGGGGTTCTCATGGGAAGTGACTGTCATGATTCCAGGGGCATTTGCAAAGCTAGTGGGGCTACCTCGCAAAGGGTGAGGGCAAGGTGAGCCAGAGATAGCTAAGTCATGGCATTCATTTAAAATGGAGTCTATCCTGTCCATTGTCTCGTGGCGGACAGCACTAGTGGGCCTTATGTTATGGTGGACCAGACACTCAGCTTTTCTTTTGCCCATCTCTTAGAGTGCCCTCTGTAATCTCTGGTCTAATCAGAAGACACCAAGAAGGCTGTTTCAAAATAACACCCTGCCACCTGCCCAAACTCCCCAAAGAGGAGCTTTTGTGTCCCAATATCAATTAAAAAGCTATAACAGAAAGATTTAAAAACACTTAACCACAGTTACAGTCAATAGAATGTCAAAATAAGGGATAAGGTTGACTTCAGTAACTTCTAATCAAGTCAATCCAGGCCAAAAGGAGCTTGTGATAGGCACATAGATGATTTGCAGCAACAATTAGAACAACCAAGGGAGGTGGCCCCACCCTGCCTCTTCCTGGCGCTGCCAAGGATACGCCCGCATGCGTCCTGCACCGTGGGAGCTCCACAATGCTTTATGCACCTCCGGGTGCAGAAAACACTTGTTGGCACCTCCTTGTGTGTTGCTTGCTGGGGGCAGAAGTCCCCTGGGACCAGTAGCAGGCTGGTGGTAATGACAGTGAGGGCGACCGCACAGTGGAAGCCCTGCGAAGGTTTATGCACCTCCAGGCATGGAAAACACTCAGCGGCACCTCCTGGTTCCTGGGAGCTAAAGTCACCTGGGACTGGTAGCAGGCTGGTGGTAATGGCAGTGAGGGCTCCCACAAAGCGGGAGCCCCGCGAAGCTTTATGCGCCTCTGGGCGCGGAAAACACTCATTGGCGGCTCCTGGCGTGTTGGTTGCTGGGGGCTGAAGTCCCCCGGGACCGGTAGCAGACTGGTGGTAATGGCAATGAGTGCAGTATATCACAATTGAGGACATATAAGTGCAAGCCTATATGTCCCTATAATGGCATTCCCCATTGGAAACTACAATAAGTGTCAGTGGTCAATAGGATAACATGGGGTGCCACCCAGGCATTCTCGAGGTTAGCAGCTCCATTAGAGTACTGCTGAAATATGTCATGTTTGGTATCAAAAAACATGCCTTCTCACCCCCAACATGAATCTTATGCCATTGGTGATCTAGCATGCACCCAAGTGGCTAACTTTGTGGTTGCCAACTAGTCTCTGCACTCTGGCTGGCCAGCCCACTCTTCTAACCCTTGTTGATGCCAAGTCAGGATTTTGACCTACTGCCAGGTAGTATGATCACTCCCAGGAGTCAGTAACAAAGGTTTGGGCAGGAAGGAGCTCACACCTTTCTCCTCCCAAGTAGGCTAGTGAAGTGGCTCATCAAGGCTTGAGTTTCAAAGGCTCATCACCTCAGATATGCATCAGGGCTGACTCTCAGTGGAGGAAACAGCCCTCCCCTGCCCCAGGCACATTTGCTCCCGGACAGACAGGAAATTAGTCAATGAGGTGTACAACCCCAGAAGACGAGCCACATCTCCAGAGTGGGCAGCCTGGTCTGTACACTAAATTTTGATTTCTGCCATCTTTAGGAGAGGCAGAATAGAAGGTTTTGGGTAGAAAAAGTGACCCCCAACACCAGTTGTTGCCAATTTCAGTGCTGACTAGCTACCCATTGGCTACTAGCTCCCTCCCCACTAATTCCCCTAAATCTAGGTTTTAAGTTACCCCTCTGATATCAGAGCTGCAGTTCTGAACAACCTGCATCAAGGAGGACAGAACTCTGCACCAGCAACAGCAAGACTTACCCAAAAGCAATAGAGGGATACCCTGTACCTGTGCAGCACTCTTACAGCTACCTGAGTGAGACTCGACCTAGACTATCTCTTGGTTCCGCCGGCCAGAGGGACCTCTGTGGAACCCTGAATTACCCTCAGACTCCCCTGGACTAGTGCCCCTAGTCAATTTCAAACTGCACTTAAAAAAACATAAAGAATTGCTGGTCTTCGACCCCTCCATGGGATTGCCCAAATCAAGATGGTCTAGTGAATTCTGGGAACTGTAGTCCTGCCTTCCACAATGTCAGAGGCAGTTGCTGTGTTTCTCCGAGCCACCGGACATCGAATTTACTTTCAGCACTGCTTACTTCTGCCAAGGCTTGTTGGTCATCAGTTCGGAAACCGGCCCCTTTACTCGATGCTGCATTTAGAAGGAATTCTATCCAACCTTTGACCAATGTTGGCAAACATACTGTTATTGTCTTTTTGCATTTGTTTCTCTAGCAGCACCATTTTAGTGGTAAAAGAAGCTCTGCTCATGCTCAGCACCAAGGACAGCCAGGACAATTCTGCGTCCAGGCTCAATGGGCCAGGTAAAACTGAACAACTGAACTGACCATCGTGGCTTGGTCCTGGATACTCGCGTCACCTTAACCCTACATGGGTTAAGCGCAACTCGACCTGCAAGTGACCGATTGTCACTAGTGGTTTTTCCCTTCGATCACAATGTTATATCTTTACTGTATCACTTTGCACTATTTTTCTATTGATTAAAAAATCCATGACCCCAGTTATATGTATGCTATTCAGTTCATTCATTAAGGTGTCTAAATTCAGCTGCAAATACACTCTATTTTTATGAATTGGTGTCAGATTTCTTTCGAGTCATGTAAATTACTTATCGTCCATGTTGGTACTCTGGAAATGCTTAACACATGCACATCTAGTAAAGCCTGACTTCTCTTTGGCAGCCTACCAGGAGCTAAGTATTTATTAGTGTGAATCCAAGGACCCTCTTTGGGGTATCGTGATAGTATCACATGGTGAGGAGTAAACCCCACACCACATAATACTCCACTTTCCTACATTGGTGTGTCAGTGCCGGGGATCCTGAACCTGTGTTGCGCAGTACCACTTGGTCATAAGTGATTTTGCATGAGAAATCCACTTAGATGACTTTAGCATCAAAAATGAAATATTCTGATTAATTTCTATTTTTCCACTAGGATTTCAAGGGCCCTGTGTAGAACCCCATTGCAACAGTAGATTTTAAAAGCCTTAAGTAAGTTAAGAAAAGTTTTAAAAGTTGTAAAATATTTTTAAAAGCTCCCAACTGCTAATTAAAAAGTTAGGCACAATGGAGGCTGGTCGGAATCTTGACCTGGCTGTCCTCCCAGCCCTGAGGATCAGGGACCTAAGGGTGTTGTGGAAAGCAAGGGGCATTACCTACAAGGTGACAGCTATAAAGGAGGAACGTGGCATGCTCCTCAGCTTCTATGAGAGAGAAAAAATAGAGAGAGAATGTCACACCTCAGGGATGACCTTGAGGAAGGTGAGGATGATACCTTGCCCAGATTGAAGATGATGGAGAAGAAGGTAAAGACCAAAACTCTCCATCCTTTCCCTGACCCAGTTCACCAGTGGGAAGTGACAGGAGACACTCTGGTAGACCCCAAAGGTAAGTTGGTAGGACCCCTTGAGAAAGCTTGAACTTGAGGAAAGGAGGCTAGCCCTTGAGGAAAGAAGGGCTAAGTTGTTCCTCAGGCCTAAATATGGTGGCAGCAACAATAGTACCAGGGAGAAGGAGGAATATTTTGACCTTAAGATCCCCAAATGTATTGTCCCTATGTTTAGTGATGATGATGATATTGACAATTTGTAGCCTTTGAGAGTGCCTGCAAAATGAGGAGGTAAGCACACCAGCACTGGTGCTCTCTACTTTGGGAGATATTCTCAGTGACGGGAAAAGATAGACTTCAGACCCTTAATGAGGAGGTAGCTGAGTCCTATCAGCATATGAAGGAGATCTTTATAGAAAGATTTGGACTCACTTCTGAAGACTACAGATTCAACTTTATGAACACCCATAAGGGTCAAGACCATGGGTGGCTTTGTGAAGTCTTTAGCCAAAGCACTGGAGGCCTGTTAAAAGGCATAGAGGTGGACACTTATGATGGGGTGCATAATTTAATTATGAAAGAGCACATTTTACGCAACTGTACTTCAGACAAGTTACACTATCATCTGGAAGATTCAGAGCCTCCTAGCACTAGAGAGTGGGCAAGCAGGCTGATGAGTGGGTAAGGACAAGATATACCAAGAAATTCCAGGAGGGACTCCAGAAAGGGTGTTCCCCATTGGAAACTGCTCTATGCATTAGCGGTCAATAGGATAACATGGACTGACACCAGGGCATTCTCGAGGTGGTCAGCTGCATTATTGTGCCACTGAACCATGTCAATTTTTATATCAAATAGTGTGCCTTTTCACCCAGACACAAATCTTGTGCCCTTGGTGATGTGGCATGCGCCCAGGTGGCTACCTTAGGGGTTGCCAACCTGGTTGCCCCAGCCTCTCTGTGCTCTGGCTGGCCCGCCCTCTCTTCCTGTCCTTTTTGCTGCCAAGACTGTTTTCTGATCTCCTGCGAGGCAGTGTGATCACTCCCAGGAATCAGGAACAAAGGCTTGGGTGGGAAGGAGGTCACACCTCCCTCCTCCCAAGCGGGGTAGTGAAGTGACACATCAAAGTAGTGAGCTACAAAGGTTGCACCACCACAGGGCTGACTCCCAGTTGAAAAGATAGTCCTGCCCCAAGCACATTTGGACCCATACAGGCGGGAAGTTAGTTAGTCAAGGAGGTGTACTCCCCCATAAGAGTAGCCACACCTCCGGTATGGGCAGTCTAGTCTGTACACTAAATGTATATTTCTGTCAGCTTTAGGAGTGGCAAAATAGAGAGTTTTGGGTAGTAAAGGGTACCCCCACCCCCGGATGTGGTCAACTATGGGATGGGATAGCTGCAGGGATTAGCTGCCTATTGCCTACTAACTCCCACACCCCTAACTCCCCTATGTCTTAGGTTTAAGGGACCCCTGACACCAGAACCTCAATTGTAAACAGCCTGCATTGAAGAGGACAGAAGAAGAGCCCCTTCAGCAGCGACAACAAGACTTGCCTAAAGAAAAAGAGGGCTACCCTGTGCCTGTGACAACGCTCATGGGACAGCCTGATTGAGACTCATCCTAGGCTATCTCTTCATTCCTCCAGACAGAGAGACCCCTGTGAAAGCTTAAAGTACCCTCAGGCTTCCCTGGACTGGTGACACTAGTCCCCTGCAAACTGCAAGAAAAACAACACTCTGGATCCGAAGAATCACTGTCCATTGGACCCTTCATGGGAACACCCAAATCCAGATGGCCTACCTACTGCATTGTGGGAACTGTAGTCTTAACTTACACAAAGTTACAGGCAGTGACCGCGTTGCCCTGTGCCATCAGACGTCAGAATTTCTTTCAGCACATCCTTTGTCTTGCTTTTTATTCCCTTTTCATACTACTCTTTCCCTTTTGCTTTTATACACTTGTACCGCTTAAAGATCATAAAGAAACAAATGACATAAATGGCAATGATTATACAGGTATCAAAATGGAGCCCAATATCCCACTTCCCAAGTTTCCAAATTCCTTGCCTGCCACAGCAAACCCATTTCCAATAACCTCCCAAGCACCTGGAGTTTCCAACAAGTCTCCCTTTAGGTCTGTAATGTTCTGAATGCATTTCTTCACCTGCTTACTCTGATCAGCATTATAAGTGCAGCATAGCTTAACTTTCACCAAATTGTAGTCTCCACCCTCCTTTGCAGGAAGGATATCTAACACAAGCTGGTTTTGCTTCTCCATTGATCTCACAGCTAGCATGGAATGGAATGGAAAATACATTTGTATAGCGCAGCTATCACTCCAAGGAGCATCTTGGCGCTTGGTGCCAACCTAGGTGTAACATGTTGGCTAACTGATGTCGTTCGAGGGGTCCTGTACACTTTATACTAGGGCTTTACAGGCGGTGTCTGTAAGGGAGAAAACCGAGGTCTTCAGGGCTTTCCTGAAGAGCCTTTCTGTTGAGATTCGCCGAAGCTGTGGTGGCAGTTTGTTCCACGCCCTGGAACCAATGACAGCCAGGGATTTCCCACCCTTATTGGTGAGCCTAAATTTAGGGGTCACTAGTAGGTTTTGATTGAAGGACCTTAGGCTACGCGCAGGCAGATAGCGTCTGAAGCCATTCGACAGATACCTGGGCCCCTGTAAGTGAAAGGCTCTAAAAGTGATAACCAGGATTTTGAATAAGATACGCTTATGTATTGGTAAACAATGAAGGGCATTGAGTGCAGCCGAAGCAGATGACTTCCTAGGCCAGCCAAGGACCAGGCGGGCGGTTGCGTGCTGGACCATCTGCAGTCTGTGGAGCATGGATTTATTTGCTCCTGCATACAGGCTATTGCAGTAGTCCAGTCTAGATGTTATGAGTGCAACCGCTACCGTTTTTCTTGCTGGAAGGGGGAGGAGGTCAAAAAACTTTCTGAGGGTTCTGATATGTGAAAACAGGTGCCGGCCACGACCACTGCTTGTTGCTTAAATGACAGAGCGTCATCAAACTTAATGCCTAAGTTACGGGCAGAGGAGATGGTGTTTGGGGGAGCTTTGGCATCTTCAGGCCACCACTGTTTGGGCGAGAACAGATTTTGTTGACCGAAAGGCAAGATTTCGGTTTTACTCAAATTACATTTGAGGTGGTTGCACTTCATCCACTCGAAAGTAGCAGTGAGGCAGTTTTTGAGGTTTTCTTCAGCTCCAGGCAGCTCTCTGTCCAGCACCAGGATGAGCTGTGTATCATCAGCGTATGATATTGTGCTGATCTGATAGGAGGAAATAAGCTCAATCAGGGGGACCATGTATAGATTGAAAAGTAAAGGGCTCAGACTAGAGCCCTGAGGGACCCCTGCACTGATATATTTTTCCTCAGAGCTGAATTCCCCTAGTACAGTGACTTGACGTCTTTGGCCAAGAACATTTTTTAACCATGTCAGCACTACCTCTCTTATCCCTGAGTTAAATAGACGGTCACTCAGGATAGTGTGCGAGACCGTGTCGAAGGCCACCGACAGATCAAGTAAGATCAGGACGGCCTTCTTCCCTTGGTCCATGGCCGTTCGCAGGGTCTCTGCCGTGAATAGAGGGGCGGATTCGGTTGAGTGTTTGGCCCTGAAGCCAGATTGGTTGGCATGCAGGATGTTATTTTCTTCCAGAAATTTTGTGAGTTGTTTGTTGACAAATGCTTCAGTCAGTTTAAACAACAGAGGGGGCAGCGAAATGGGACGTAGGTTGGAGAGGATAGTCGGATCAGACAGGGGTTTCTTTGGGAGGGGCTTGACGGCTGCTAGTTATTTCAGCCGAGGAGAGTGAGGAATTGATAATGCTGTTGATGATGGGGTTCACCTCGTTAACCAAGGCTTGTAGGCACGAAGGGGGGCAGGGGTCGAAAGGAGATCCAGATTTTCTCAATAGAATGGCCTGATGAGACTCCTCTAAGGAGATGGGGTCAAATGCGTTAAAGCAGGGCATATTGGTGTTTTCCTTGGCTGACTCCCTCCTTTCAGTTTCTGAGGCGGTCAGTATCGGTTTTGGAAAGTCCTTGACGATGTCTAGGATTTTCTTTTCAAAGTAGTTGGCAATGGAGTTACAGAGGGGCAAGGATGGTGGGATTTCCTGTGAAAGGGCTCTGGGGTTGGTGAAACTATTTACGATCTTAAAGATTTCTTTCTGTCCATTATCAGAAGAGGAAATCGCCTATAGGTAATAGGCTTTTTTTGCCATATTAAGTGAAGCATGGTACTGCCTCCGGGCTGCTTTATAGATGTTACAATCGTTGGCCTCATAGTTTCTACGCCACCTTCGTTCCAACGTTCTAACTTCGCCTAATTCCACTTTTAACGCTTGTGAGAACCATGGGGCACTCTTTTTATTTTTCATACCGCGTGAATTGTTTTTTGAGCTCGTTGGATCTGAGGGCTTGCTAAGTGACATGATCCATTCACAGAACAGCTGGTTGTCTGTCGAGGTGTGGCCAGTTAGTGTGGATTTGCTCTTTATTGCTTTCCCTAAGAGATCTGGCTGGGTAAGTGATATTTTCCAGTCAGGTTTGGAACTCCTGGTTATTTTCCTAGTGGTTTTCCTTGGAGCATTGTTTCCCAGTGACAGGTCAAATGGGACAAATTTATGATCTGACCAGGTTTGGATGCTAGGGGGTTTGATCGTCAATGCATCTGAGTTGGAGCAAATACAGTCTAGTATGTGGCCTGCGGTGTGAGTAGGTTCCTGCTGATTATGTCCATGAAACAGGCTACCCCTGTTCCTTCCGGGGAGTCTAGATGGAGATTGAGATCTCCAAGCAGCGTAAAGTGAGCAAATCTGAGCGTGAGCTCGCTCAGAACATCACCAATGCTTTCCAGAAAATCTTTGGGTTGGCCCAGGGGACGGTACACCGGGGCACCGGAGAACGTAAAAGAATCATGGATATTTAAACAGAAGGCCATGGCCTCTGCACCCTTGATATCTGGTAGCTCATACGTGGTACATTTCATGGTGTCACGATAGATGATGGCCAGCCCTCCTCCCCGTTTCTTCTGCCTATCCAGATGTTGAATTAAGAAGCCTTGCGGGAGGGCCACTGCTATATCCGGATTGCACCAGGCCTTTAGCCAGGTTTCTGTGATAAGGAGCCAATCTAAATCCCCCTCCATGATCAGGTCATGGATATGTAGAGCATTGTTGCACAGAGACCTAGCGTTAATGAGCCCCCCTTGCAGGACAATAGGCCGCTGTTTATGATTGGGTGCTGGCTCTGGGGCAAATGTAGCTTTACAGTGCTGACAGCCGACTGGGCCTACCCATGTGTCAGGGTTCAGAACATTGTAACAATGTATACAGTGATTACTGAGAGAAAGTATGAATTCCCTGGAAATACCTGGATCTATATTTTGGGGAGTGGTATGCCTGGCCCCTGGTGCCTCCCTGGCGCTGACGGGCGCAGACGGGCAGGTCTCTGGCACGACTCCGGCGCGGACCCGGCGCGATCGCTGCTTGCGTCCGCTGCGCGGAGGCATGCCCTTCCTCTTTTATGCTGTCCACTGGGAAGCGTCTGACGCTTTCCCCAACCTAAGATGGCCGCCGCGGTTTAGATCTCGCCCGGGGATGGAGAAATGTCCTCAGCGCCTGAGTCGGCTGGGACGGACCCGGTAAGTGTGAGAATACGAGGGTGGGGAGGTGCTGAGACCGCGCTGAGAGGTCCAAGCAGAGCGGGGGATAACAAAGTGTGAAGTGCAAATTTAAAAGGCTTAGTGAGTCAAGCCGATCGTTACACACAGCATTAAAATACAAGTATATTAGTATCAAGCTGATCACTACAACAATTTTTAAAATAACGCTTAGTAGATCAAGCTGGTCGAGCTAAGTAGGCAAAGCAGTTTTAAAATACAAGGAACATAACATTTTTACAAAGTAGCACAGCAACCTCCCGGCTTCCGCCTCAGGAGGGATTCGAACACACAGTGAGGAAAGCCTGACTCGGGTGCCTCTTTTATGCTGTCCACTGGGAAGCGTCCGACCTTTCCCCAACCTAAGACGGCCGCTGCGGTTTAGATCTCGCCCGGGGATGGAGAAATGTCCTCAGCGCCTGAGTCGGCTGGGACGGACCCTGTAAGTGTGAGAATACGAGGGTGGGGAGGTGCTGAGACCGCGCTGAGAGGTCCAAGCAGAGCGGGGGGATAACAAAGTGTGAAGTGCAAATTTAAAAGGCTTAGTGAGTCAAGCCGATGGTTACGCACAGCATTAAAATACAAGTATATTTGTATTAAGCTGATCACTACAACAATTTTTAAAATAACGCTTAGTAGATCAAGCTGGTCGAGCTAAGTAGGCAAAGCAGTTTTAAAATACAAGGAACATAACATTTTTACAAAGTAGCACAGCAACCTCCCGGCTTCCGCCTCAGGAGGGATTCGAACACACAGTGAGGAAAGCCGGACTCGGGTGCCTCTTTTATGCTGTCCACTGGGAAGCGTCTGATGCTTTCCCCAACCTAAGATGGCCGCCGCGGTTTAGATCTCGCCGGGGGATGAAGAAATGTCCTCAACGCCTGAGTCGGCTGGGACGGACCCGGTAAGTGTGAGAATACGAGGGTGGGGAGGTGCTGAGACCGCGCTGAGAGGTCCAAGCAGAGCGGGGGGATAACAAAGTGTGAAGTGCAAATTAAAAAGACTTAGTGAGTCAAGCCGATCGTTACACACAGCATTAAAATACAAGTATATTTGTATCAAGCTGATCACTACAACAATTTTTTAAAATAACGCTTAGTAGATCAAGCTGGTCGAGCTAAGTAGGCAAAGCAGTTTTAAAATACAAGGGACATACATTTTTTACAAAGTAGCACAGCAACCTCCCGGCTTCCGCCTCAGGAGGGATTCGAACACACAGCATTGCAGCATCCAAAGCCATTAAGACATTTTCTGTAATGATAGCAAACTTATCAAATATAGTGGACAGCTTTCTAATTTTGAGATCATTCAAAACCATGAGCACAGAAAGAATCATTGCACCAAATATATCTCCAACAATCTGAGAAGAACTGCTGCTCCATTTGGTTCTAATTAGGGACCCATACACTAGATCATTCAGATGTTCTACATGGTAAATCTTCTGGAAGACTATAGCCAAATAACATGTGACATACCACCATTGAGGCAATGTTAAATATGTGTGCACCCCACAAACCTAGTAGACTCCAGGAGTAACAGGATGCTAAACACCCATCAATAAAGGACAATTTGCTTCCATTTTCAAAAATGTGTTCACAATCAGTCCTTCCCATCAATTTAGTGTGAACCACAGATTTACTCCTAAGCACACATAATTTGTCCTTATGTTTTCAATCTAAAGTTAATGCAGGCATGACTTATGACTCTTGGTGTTTTAAATTTCTTATTTTTAAAGTTTTGATCCTTCTCTGTTCTCCATCGTGCATCCATCGCGCATCTCCTGTCCTCCACCGCATCTCAAAGTTTTTTTTCAATATCAGTTACGGTACAAATAAAATTATGCCTAGGAGCAAAAGCAGTATCTAACGTTGCAATGGGTTAAAAGAAACAATCTGCTGTATCCATCTCTTTAAAATTAGGGTGGTGATTCAAATGTTTAAACATGGGTACTTCAAGTAATTTGAGAAACAACACTGGGAATTACCATGTTCATATAAAAGATTCAATGCAAGATTACAAGTGATGCTATACATAAGAGTAATATAGTGATAGGTAATCACTTCTGCAGCTGAAGCACGTAACTGCATACCTTAGCATTTATTGGTATGAATATATTCATAAAGCAATTTGAAATGTGTTTGAGGAGAAATCTCATTCTCCTCTCAATGAATCTAGTGTCCTATAGTTAAATGTATGTAAACTACTGTCGGTGGGAATAGGAGCTCCAGGAGTAATCTTAGATTTAAGTTTGCTTGATTTGGGAAGTCTAGGTGAATATAATCCTACAAGTAAAACAATTAGTCCTACAACAATCGCTACAAATTTGCCAGCTAATATAAACCTATGTCTATTATGATTACTAGTTTCCATGAACTCACTGGAATCAAACAATTGAATAGAAAATAGCAGCCAACTGAATTTTCTCTATATGTTTCTACTTGTGCAAATGACAAAACCAGGTTTGTGGAACATATGATAAAGTTATTTACAAAGTCTTGGTGAGTCTTCGCTAACCAAACTTTATTTATTCTAAGTGACATGCTTATGCTCCTGCGCCAGCCGCAAGCCTAGGGAATCTTCTTAATTCTTTTTTAAAAAGTTCATTTAATTTTCTTGAAACAAAAGGTCAAAGCTGAGTTCAAAGACCATGCCAGTTGCAGCTCGGGCCAGTTCATTTAATGGCAGAAGGAAATTCAGAGCAACGTTCAGTGAGAAACTCAGATTCATGCATCCAGACTTGGGGCCTGATTTAGATTTCGGCAGACGGGTTACTCTAGCACAGTGATGGATATCCCATCATCTGAAATATAAATACCATAGGATATTATGAGATTTATACTTTGGCGGACGGGATATCCATCATTGGTGTGATGGACTAACCTGACCTGCCGAAACCTAAATCAGGCCCTTAGTCTCTCCCCCTCTTGCCTCCTCGGCCAGCCGTCTGCAGCTTCCACTAAGTTTGGCATATCACTAGGCTCTTCATCAGGGTCTGAATCTGGCTAAGTCAGCACCATAGGACAAGACTTGCTTCTGTTTTGACCCCAGACACCATCACATCATGACCCCAGTTAGGGTGTGCTGTTGCATGTTCTTGGACCACCACTGCTCTCTGAGGTTCTTGCCAGCTCTCTGTAGCTCATTCCACCTCCTCCCGCTGCCCTTCAGTTGCTGTCTGAACTTCTGGGAGAGGTATGATCACATCATCAAGGGGACACTCCACTCTACGAGTGTGGGCAGCATGAATCCAGTTAATGTGGCCCCCAAATTTACAAGCAGTATTTGTCACAAGGATCACCTGAACGGGACCCCTACATTGAGGATCCATACACGTCTTGCAAATGTGTTTCTTCACAAACACCCAGTCCCCAAAACTAAGGTCCTGACACTGCTCCAATGAGGAAGGCGGTAGCAGCTCCCTCCTTGTGGGACACAGATTGCACCACATCAGCTAGTCCTTGCAATAACCAAGTACCATGTCATCTGTAATGTTTTTCAAGTGCCTTTGCAGGCACTGAAGGCAGTGTCATTGCTCGACCCATTATGACTTCATGTGGAGACAGTCCTGTCCTCTGATCAAGAATGCTGCAAAGAATCATTAACACAAGAGGCAAAGTGTCAAGCCATTTCAGAGACATTGGCGCACACACCCTGGCCAACCTGGATTTCAAAGTGCCATTCACCTGTTCCACAATGCCTAAAGCCTCAGGCTGATAAATACAAGGCAATCTTTGCTCCACTTCTAATGCTGCACACACTATTTTCAGGACATCATTACTAAAATGAGTTTCTTGGTCTGACTTCAGTGAAGTTGATAAACTGAACCAGGGGATCACTCCCCTCATCAATAACTTAGCTACTGTGAGGTTATCATTTCTCCTGGTTGGGTAGGCCACAACCCAGCTTGAGAAAATAAATACAATCACCAGAACATGTCTCAGCCTATTGTGCACAGGCATTTTGATGAAATTCAGTTGCATTCTGTTGAATGGCCCTATTGATCTTCCTGTATGTCTTAATGTCACTTAGGTCCTTTTCCCTACATTCATCTCTTGGCACACAACATATCTGAGATACAATCGGTCAGCCTTCTATCTGAATTGGGAGTTAAACCAATTCTTTTGAAAAAACCTGACCCTGTCATCCCTCCTAACATGTTTGGGATTATGAAAATACCTAGCTGTTGGGGAAAGCAAGTTATCTGGTAAGATGCAGGTCATCCATCCTCTGAAGCCCAGATTTCATCCTCTCTTTTAATGCAAGTTACTCTGATCCAATACTGTTGTTCTGCCTCTGGTATTTCCTCCTGCAACCTTTTCACTTCTTCCCAGGTATCCGATACTGCTAACAAAAGGTTGTAATTGGTCTTACCTTCAGATTCATTCACAAGTTCTCTGTTGGCTGTTCGGGACCCATGAGCACAATATTGTGCAACCTCATCAGCATATCGGTTTTTGGCTGTTACATACTCATCTCAACTCCTTTGTTCAGAACACTTTACAACTGTAATTTTGGCAGGCAACTGCGAAGCCTGCAGCAATCTCTTGACATGATCCCCATTGTGGATGGGGAATCCTGATGATATCATACATTTCCCACTGTGACCATAGCTGTCCACAGTCATGAACCATACTGACTTTCAGTAAAAATAGTCTCTTTCAGCTGTTCAGAAACACAGCAAGCTCTAGTTAGAGTGATCAGTTCAGTCACTTGTGCAGAAAACACCCTTCAAAGTCAGGAAGCTTCCACTAACCCTGTGATTGCACAAACTGAGTATGCAGCCCTTAGGGTTTGCCCATCGCCTTTTGGACACAACCCATTCATAAACAATATGTAATCAGACTCTGCCAGTGGCCCATCTTGTATATCTGTTCTTGACTTGGTGTATAGCCCCGAGACATCGAGACAGTCATGCTCTACTTCCCAATATTATTTTCATTCTAAGACAAGGGTGACAAGCTTGTGGGGTTCAAAGAAGTACATTTCTTCAGTGTCATGTTTTCTGCAACAATTATATTCTGTTGATATTTAATTAATCAGCTGTTTGTCAAATGCTGAGTATGTGTACTCAACAGCAACATTTCCGCTGAATGGGACACCGTAACAGTAAGAGGGTGTCTAATGATGATACTCTCACATCTTTCAATGCAAACACCTACTGCAGCCACAGCTTTAAGGTATCTGGGCAGTCCTACGGCCACAGGTTCAAGGGTAGCAGATAAATAAGCCACAAATCTTCGTGCATTCCCATGCATCTGTGTAATCTCTAAAAGAGTGCAGCCCTCCCTATCACAGCAGAAAAGCTTTATTATAATCGGGCGTTCCCAGTGCCTGGGCACAATAGAGACTTTTTCACAGCTCTAGGGGGGCAATTAAATAATTGTTACCCCATAGTACTAGATCCAACACATCCTTGGGTGTCAGTCTCTGTAAGGGCTTTCCCACTACAGAAAAGTTGGGTATCCACTCTCGATAGTAGCCCACCATTCCCAAAAACATCCTGACCTCCCTTTGGGTGGTTGGTGGATTCTTTTTTAGAATTGCAGAGGTTCTTTCTTGTGACACCTTCCTCAGTCTCTTCTCAATATGATGTCTGTGATACAGAACTTGTCTTTGGCAATATTGCAACTTACTTGGGTACACTTTATGTCCATTCTCAGCCAAGTAGTTGAACCTTGCAATGGTGTGTTGTGTACAAGCTTCCTCAGTATCTGATGCTACTAACAGATCGTCAATATACGAAAGCATGGCAGTTCCAGGGCATTACCAGGGACTCAAAGGTTCTTCTTAAGGATTAGATTAAAGATGAAAGGACTCTCTGTATATTCTTGTTGGACTTGGCTCCATCCCAAAATATGGTTCTGGAACCGGAAGGTGAAAAGATACTGACAGTCCTCATGCAGGGGTATAGAGAAGAAAGCTTGGCACACATCAATTACAGTAAACCACTCAGCCTCACATGGAATCTGAAATAAAATCACAGATGGATTTACCACCAGAGAACAACGGGAACAACGTTATTAAATTTTCTCAGGTCCTGCACAGTGTGGTATTTACCACTAGTTTCTACAGACCCAAGATTGGTGAGTTACATGGACTCCACATTATCTCCTTTAAAATGCCTTGTTGTGTCATTAATCAATCATCGGGGTAATCCCAGCTATCATTTCAGGAGTCAAATTGTACTGAGGAGTTCTTGGATATTCAGCATTAGGTTTAACATTTGTACAGACAAACCTAACTCCCTTTATGAGACCTAAGTCCTTTCCTGAGAAGTCCCAGACTTCAGGCTTCACCATATCTCTGAGAACAGGTGGTGAATCATCATTCATCATCAAAGGGTATAATCAGATGTCTGGCCCATAACTCATAAATTTGAAATCATCAGCCTCATCATGGGTTTGGAACTCCAAACGTTTCAGTGTACAATAAATGGTGCAATATAGCTTGAATAGAAAATCATGCCCTAAAAGATTCACGGGACTAGAATCACAAAGCACAAACTGATGGCTTTCTTCAAAGGACCCCATTCTAACAGGATTAGAGGGTTTGTCTTTTGTGTATTTTCCAAGATGGGTAGGTTTGAAACTTCTGCTGTTCTAACAGTGGAACTACTAGTGCCTTTGTCGATCAACAATGACACAGGTTGCCATTCACTTAGCCTTCCACAAATAGAGCTCTGCAGTCTGCTTCTAAGACTGTGCCAAGTACATATTTTTCCTCTCCCCTGAGGCACAGTTGTTGTGACAGATCAGAATCATACACCTCAAGTGAGCAAAATTCTGGAAATTGTTGAAACTGATTTGGTTTCTGGAAGGAGCTCTGATTAAAATTCAGGACCTGGTTAGGATTAAATCTAGGAACATTTACGTTTCGCTAAAGAATCGGAGCTTGAGAAACTTGCATCACTAGAAATTGAGGTATATGAGGACCTTGCTTCCTTGGCCCCTGCACATTTGGTGGCTGTACAGAGTTGATAACCTAGGTCTGCACAAACCATGAATATTGAGACTTATTTTCCCTCATCCGCATGTTCGGGTTCAGATAGCATTTCCACTTCCAATTTCCCAATTTGTTACAGTAATGACATGGATTATATTTAGTTAGTGTTGCCACATTGATCCCAGTACTCGGGTCAATCGGGACAGCATGACCCCTACCCTATGGGAAACCATTTCCACCCTGCATTACATGAACTCCATGTTGATGCACACTACCTTGAAAAGCACTAGCATTCCATATGATTGATTCTGACTTTTCCTCTGTGCTGCTTTAATCTGAGCCAGCATGAACTTTTCCATCAAATGCTTCTGTTTTATGTCCAGTTCATCACAACAATATCTTGCTTACTTCAAGATGTCATCAATTGACTTATTTTGCCAACAAATTAAATGCTGTTGACTTATTGAACTAATCTCAGGCCTAAACCCTGTCACAAACTTAGACACACAACTTGCCATGCTCTTGGTTTCTCAATTTTCCATGCCACTATGCTGTTTAAGTTCTTGCTACAATATCTGATAAAAAGCATGCACAGTCTCTTTAGCCTCCTGAATTGTTCTGTCAACCTTAACCCAATCAATAGTGTTCGCCTGCACTTTCCCTTTCAAAAAGGCAATCAGTTGTTGACACTTGCTTCCATCAACAAAGGCGATGGGAAATGAGATAATCTTCTCTGGCCACAGCACAGCCACTTTACATTCTGTCCATAAGTCACTCTGTACCACAATGTCGAAAAGGGTATTCAAATGTACCCACATATGAACTTCGAATTCATGATTATACAACACAATTATAACTTTAAGAATGAGCGTAAAACATGAATATTAAAAGGCATGCTTGCATGTTTCAACTTAACATTAGTGCACTCATACATAAACCTCTAATCCCTACGATGACCACATTTTATTAATACATTTAAATACTTCACACGCTTTAAGCAAGTCGAAACACACAGGGCCTAATTCAGAGAGGGTCTCCGCACTCATGGCGGAGGCCCACAGTTGTGGGAGAGTCATTGCAGTAGGGCTGGAATCTCCAACATGAGATTTCTCATTGCAGAGATTCCGCCCTGAGTGAGTAGACTCCCCCACAACTGTGGAGATTACGCCACCAGTGCGGAGGCCCTTTGTGAATCAGACCCACAGTGAATACAATTTCAGCTATGTATATATAATTGCAAATCATAACACATCATATACAACTATTATATATATTACAAATATAATAGCAAATCAAAACAATAATTGTGAGTTCACAAATTCACAATTTTGTGAATTGCTTTTGACAACATCAGCCTGTCTGAATTAGCAATGTGAAATCATATCCAGGAAATGTATTTACGATTGTTTCGATAGCCTGTGGAAATATTTTTTGGGCAACTGTTCATATTGCACCCAATCATTTGGCTGTCATTTTCTTTTTTAATGTTTTTTTCCCTGCCCATAGGTCCCGTGGTACTCCCACAAAACTTATAAAGTCAATTAAAGAGTGCCACATTAATTGCGGGTGGTGTATTGCTACCTATTCAGGGTCCATTGGTACTTTCAAAGCACTGCAGAAACTAGACGTTTTTACAAAACTAATAGAGTTTAATAAGAAGGGACTATTATTTTGTAGTATGGTACAAAAAGGTTTTGTAACAGCCTATAATAATGCAGAAATTTAAAGTTGTTTGAATAAATTGCCTAATTTGTTGCTTCCTTTTTAATGCTGCCAGCACTTTGCAGAGAGCCATGGTACCAATGACTCATAGTAAGAGATCTTCTGATGGAACCTGCCTTTTTTTCAAGCATACCCTGCTTGATCTCTGTGGCTTAACATTACTTTTATAGAGCTAAAGCTTTTTTTTCTATTTTTGTTTTCTGAAAGGTAGGCAGGAGAATTCCTATATAGAACAACAAGGAATAGGGTGAGATATGTGCACTCAGTTATAGAAGTGTTTTTATTTATTTTTTATTTTATTTGCAAAATTTTATATAGCGCTGGCTAGACCCGTAGGTATCAGAGCGCTTTACATGAGGATCAGCAAGTTAAAGATTACATAATTACTTCAGTTACAGATTCCAAGTATCAACATCAGAGAAAGATAGAGGGAAGGAAACATAACGGGGAGGTGAGGAAAACAATTTCAGATGTCCGGTTGGGTAGGTGACGGCCGAGGGGGCGAACCAGGGTCAACCTCCTCTATAGCTGCATAGGACAGCTCCACCGGGCATCGGTCAAGGTTGTTCAGACTCCACGGTGAGAACAAACAGTCAGAAAAAATGCTATTACACGATAACATAAGTAATTTTCGTGTTACGTAGCAAAGACAAAACGTCTTATGTGGAATGGAAGGTAGAGGGGGAAAGGTAAACAGGGGAAAAAGGAATGCAGATAGCGTCAGGCAGACCATAGTGGGGAAGGGACTTCAGGAGAACCAAGCAGTCAAAGTGAAAGATGAACAAGACCGCGAAGCACCGTTAAGAACAATGTCCGATGTCTGGCTGGGTAGGTGATGGCCGAGGGGGTGAACCCTAGCCAGACTCCTCTATAGCTGCATAGGACAGCTCCACTGGGCATCGGCCCAGGTTGTTCGGACTCCGCGGTGAGAACTGACAGTAGAAAAACATGAAATTACACGATAACATAGGTTATTTTTTAGTTACATAGCAAAGACAGAAACGTCGTATGTGGAATGGAACGTAGAGGGGGGAAAGGTAAACAGGGGAAAAGAAATGCAGATACCGTCAGGCAGACCAGAGGGGGAAAGGGACTTCAGGGGAAACAAGCAGTCAGAGTGAAAGATAGACAAGACCGTGAAGCACTGCTAAAAACAATGTCCGATGTCCAGCTGGGTAGGTGACGGCCGAGGGGGTGAACCATGGCCAGACTCCTCTACAGCTGCATAGGACAGCTCCAATGGGTAACGGCCAATGGTACCCGGGTTCAGCGGTAATTACAAACAGATTTGGTTTTTCGCCCATGGTATAACAAGGATAACATATTTGCATGGTTACGTTAGTTAACAGTTGCATAATCAAACATAGGAGATCAAGACCCCAGTAGAGGAAGGAGGGAATAAGGGAGGGGAGATGAAAAACAGGGGGCAAGGAAGCAGATCAGTTCTGGTAGACCGGCAATGGAAGAAAAGTTTCTCATGGGGGCCCAAAAGTTAGAGCAAACGGGACCAAAACCCCAGTGGGGCCACATAGATACTCGGCCCTTTGCCAATAACAAACACCATGCTGGGTCATCTCGACCCCTAATTTGAGATTGTTTGTCAGCCCCCAATTGTCAGCCCCCACAGTCTCACCGGCAGCCGATTAAGTCAAGTGAGGGGGTCATCCAGCCGCAGAGGTTTGGTGTTTCAGGGCCACTCCTAACCAGCACAGAACAGTTATGTGCAGCCATGGGTCACTCACATGGGACAGTAAGGCCTCCACGTCACTCAGGAGCTGCCCTAACGGTCCCCCGTACAGTGTCACTTCCACCTCAAAAAGGTCCTCGCATGGAGTCCTCGCAAGTGTTAAAGGAGTGTAACAATAAATGCAGTGTAGATACCTGGATAAGTCCCCTCTTCCATCAAATGACCCAATGATTTGATTAATAAAATGGAGGTATTCATCAATAAGTGATAAAAACAATGAAAGTAATGTACCAATCAATAACCACCTATGAAGTCAGTGAATGCCATAAATCAGGAAGAAGGGAAAACACACACCTGTTTCATTTAAGAATGGCTATTAAAGAAATTGAAAAGAACCAAGAGTACTAGCTATCTGCTAGCATAGTAATGGACTTTGGGCTGCCTTACTTCAGGACAGTAATAAAATTATTTTTTTATCTGCAGGCAAAACATAAATGAAAAGGCGGACAAGGCAGATCCCCAGCGACAGAGGAAATTGCTGAGGTATGTATGTTTTATGTCAAAACTAATGATTTAGCGCAAAGAAAAAACAAGGTTACCAGGAATATGTTTTCTCCCTTCTTGGTAGATTCATCTAGGCAGGAGGTGAGAACACCGGAGGAAGCGCTGAAACGCAGGTAATGGCACAGAGAGCAGGGAGCCCGAAAGCACCAGTGGAGGAGGCAACCGCGACCAGACAGCAGTCAGAGAAATCCAAGGAGGCGTGTCGGGAGCACAGTAGACAAACCCGATGCACAGGACACACCGAGGACCATGCCGCCACTGTGGAACTGGAAACAAAAGGTAGGTAACCCGGAAGCAATTAGGGATCAAGGAAACCTTGAACGCAAAGCGTTCTAGTGCAGAATCGAGGGAGATTTATACTCCCCTGCCGTGACACGCAATGTGTCACAGCAAGCATGACAGTTTTATTCTATTGGAGATGGTGAAAAAAAATGTCTGAAAAAGACAGTCACTTGCTAAATTTACTGTGGGACTTGCAAAAAATGTAGCTTTAGAACCTCAGAGATGTATAGGCATCTTTACACTTTGCATTCACAAGAGTTCATGGTAGCCAAAAACGCAAGCAAGTAGACAAAGGGGCATCAACAATATCTATAGCCCTGCAGAAAGTAAACCCTCCTGGATCTAGTTTACTACAGCTGTCATCCAGAGCCAGAAGAAACATCTGCATTCTGTCTTTGTCACCATCGGACTTCATTGTTTAGTTTACATAAAGTCATTAATGTTGGTGAGCAGAGTTATCAAGCCAGAAAAAATCTAGTTATGGCTCACCAGGCTCGGTGTAAAATATTGTTTTTACATCCAGTTGTAAGTCCATCATTTTTTTTAAATCCTCCCCCCAAAAAACCCATAAAAATGTGAACACTTAAAAAAATTCCAAAGCAAATAGTTCTTTTCAGAACCACATCTACTGGTTCAATGTTAAGGTTGCTATAGCCAACTGTGGAAAACTATATGGCTATTTGAACCTTCCTTCCCATGATAGCAGAGTATCCTAATTAAAATAAAGGCCTACTCCCTACCCAGTGCTGCTAACTGCGGAATAGGCACAGCAACAGCTGTCAAAGGTGAGTTAAGTTAGCCCGTGGTTTTCCCTGGGCTTAGCCAACTGCATTTCCAAGTTTTGCTGAGCCATGGAGACCAAAGAGCTGCCTACAAATCTCCCCTCCCTATTTCCGTGACTTCAGTGATATTGAGCTACAGTGATATTGATTCCCGAGCCTGACTCAATCTTTAAATACTGTTAGCATTGGAGTAATTCTGCAATATTAGCCTCAAACAAGCTGTCTGCACATTTCATAACACACAGGCGCATTCATTTTTCCCAACAACACCTTCTCATTTGACTATCAACAGAAGAGAAGACATGAGCCTGGCAGGATGCCTGAATATTCTCATAGTCGCTTGCCTTGTTTTTCACTCATAATTAGCTTGATTGGTCATTGATAATTTTATTATATAAACCCTGATGCTTGATCCCTTGAGAGAGAGAGGCCTTTGCTCCAGAAGTATCCAGGAAAAAGTCAGATTTCAGACTGCAAGTGCTGTCCCTCTTGGACCGAGCTTGGTCAAGTAGAACAGAAGTAGAGTTCTGCTGAGCTCAGTTGCCAGGTAGCATGTCTTCATTGAGAGAACATACATTTTCCATCCTCTTCCTGCTCCAGGTGAGATTCTGATAAACACAGAGGCACACTGTGTTCAGGTATGCAGAACGATGATCCAAATATTCTCCCTTTTGACACAGTTAGTTTGCTCCATACTCTCAGAGCAGTGATAAAAGTAGGCTGTAGGATTTAGGAAACATATTCCTGCCAACATGGTAGAAATGTTTGTTGTTTTCACATTTCTAGTAAACATGATAATGGTAATATGCTTTATATATCCTGTGGTCACAATGCCTACACTAACTACTAGGTTATTGCAATATATGTTTTTCAACATACATTGTGCCCTTATTAGTGCAGATGCTTGAGTGTGACATTCTAAGCACCAAAGAAGGGTTTTCCAATTACAACTGCGTCCCTCAAAACAAAGGGGCTGTTTCTTTGCCAGATATCAACTCTCTCCCATCAGATGGAGCTGATTGTGGATCTGCAGTAATCACGATTTGCCTTCCTCTCATAGAGCACATTGAAATAAGTCCTTGTGTCATAGGGTTAGGAGATATTAACCTGTAGACTTTGGGTATTCCCTCTAAGGTACATAACAACAGGGGGAGCGATGGAGTGAGGATCATGTGTGCCCTGGGGCACAATCTCTGCCTCTCTCTTTTCCCTGCCCAGATCACATATCTTGGAGAGGCAAGGGAAAGAGAGCAAAGAGAATGTGGTTTAGGACATTCTAAGTTGGAAGCACTAGGTCTAGATCACCAGTCATAGCTGAGTGCTGCTCCATTTTGTTCAATATAGCTCCTGATATTGTAATGTTCCAAACTGAGTTTGTATATTTTTAAGGGGAAAGTTAATGTTCTTTGGCAGCATCTTGTGCACCATAGAAACATCAGCCCAAATTTGGTTACATTACATGTAGTGTTTCCATGATTTTCATGCAACAAAAAGCTTGCAAAGCATAATGCCTCTATTTACTTTCCAATACAAATCAAGATTAGTTTTGAAAAGTTGGCTACAATAATGCAAAGTAGTGATGTGCACAATTTTATATTGCTTTGAATCTTGGGGTATTCCAGGGATTGCATATGAACCTTTTTATGTAATCGCCCGGGGTTTTTTAATCCCTATCAACTAATATAGTAGACAAGAGTCTGTGACACCAACTTATGCATACTCTGTTTGATTATGAGTTTTCAAATGTATGTGCTCCAAAGCCAGGGAAAGGTTTCTTAGTTTAAATTTGTATTTTTCTTTTTTCACCTACTCCACTCATCATGCAGACTACATGAAACAATACCTCGTGGGCTGTTAACACATTGAATGATTTCAGTCACAGATTAGAAATGGAGTATTCCACACACTAATCACTCAAGTAACACACAGGTGTGATACTTAAGTTTGAGGTTGGATTTCTCGTTGTAACCTACAGAAGTCATCATACGAACCAAGTTAATGCTCTAAATCTGTTTATATATTAAATGACTTTAGGGGCTTTTTAGCAAAGTTCTAACTTTTTAGCATGTTTCTTTGGGTTCCTAATGGAATAATGTACATACATTTCCCCTGATTAAGCTACTTCTCCTACTTCTTGAGATAACATAATTGTATTCCACAGTCATGTTCAGTGGACAACTAGGGGTACAAAGTGAGATTTTGGTCCTGTTTCTGAAGGTGAATCCCAACGATTCGATAGGCTTAAATACAGCCTATTTTTTGGACAATTTGTGGGGAGTTTTTCCAAGGAGTTTCTTATGATTTGAGCTCCAGTTTGATTCACAGGATGTAAGAGAGGAAAATAAAGATGTCACATTTTGAATTAGTCTCACATATAACTTTAAAGCAAGATTGTGAGTTTTCACACAGATGTGTTAGTAAGCAAAGACCAGTTACTTCAGTTTGACTTTGTACTTTGTTTTGTTATCTACTCTAATCGCCAAACACACCAGAAGAAGTTAATGGTTTTCAGCTGTGTCCAGATTAAGCGATTTAAACTACTTATTAGGTCTTCTTTCAAACTTTATATTGCATGATTTCATGAGTTACTACCAAATATTTCTCATACTTTTCCTCAGGTTAAATTACTGTTCTACTACTTTAGATGTAGTACTTTTTTTTACCCCAGTCAGGTTCAGTCGATGACTGAGTTTCAAAGTGAGCTTTGAGTCACAATGCAAATCTCACTCCTTCAGCACATTTAGCAATAACCCATTTCTGAATGTTTCTAAAGGGTTGCATATGGGTTGACATCCAATTTATTTCTAAGGGTGCAAGAAAGGAAAGTAAAGATATTTCAAGATCTGATGTTTTGCACTCCTCACACTGCAGGTACCAACCACTTGCTGCACACAGCCTTGGGACCTGTCTACTGCACCCAGCTCTCAGCAGGTGGCCAACCCCCACGCATGTGGCCAACTACATGAGGGCAGCCAACCTCCACAATGGGGCAGGGTTGGCCACAGGCCCTGACCACCAGTCAAGTCCTCCACCAAGCTCCCAAAGGTAGAAAAACCCGACTGTTCAGGGCCTTCAGTTATTGATTGGGGGAGTTGGCAGCAAGGCCTGGCCGCCTACCAGTGTTGCAGGGATTCTGCACAAATACAGAACTATGCGCAGGAATATGGGGCCTTGGTGTATACAGACTGGGCCTTCCTACCACCTTAGTGCCCTTGAGCCCAGAACGACTAGCTATAGTGTCTCACTTGCTCTCCTAGTCATTCACGGAGAACCAAATGATTAGACACCCCAGAACACAACACTTCCAGTTCTCTCATGAATCGCAGTAACAAGACACACCCTTTTGCTTGCACTCTTGTGCTTGACCACAATAAGATCTGACAGAGGCACAAAATAGTTTAAAATATTTATTTCAACTAACATGTCCTAACATGCAGTATACGTGCCACGACAAGCAGGAAAATGCATAGAACAAATACAGTCAGCATAGCAGCTAGTCTATATATCATGAAGGGAGATGTGATCATAGAAAGACAAGGGAGCAAAGACTATAGTCCCTAACCTTTCTCCCCTTGACAAGAAGAAGTGTTATTATACAATAGAATATCTCGGGGTTTTGTCAGCAGACCCCATACCTTAGCCTATAGGTGGTAGATCTACATCATAGGTGCTGTCTCGCTCTTCTCTCTAGAAAGGTCCCTCTCCAAGTGTGTGCTACCTATTTGTGTATTCTAATAAAACCCAAGCACATTTGTCCAAACAGCTGCATCGGTATGTTTTGTCTAAGAGCTAAGGTCTGGCCAGAACAAAATAGCAAGGGGAATTGTTGTTCAACCTTGCACATAATGTTCAGTCTAAATCCCAGGAAAATGCAGAGAGCGAACACAGCGGTGAGTTCTCATGTGAATGAAGCTATCCAAAATATTGCTCAAAATAAAGCCATGTAGTAACGTGCGCAAAGCAGCAGGCAGGCTACGACATGCTCATGCTAACTTAGTGAAGACGACAATGTCCCTATGGGCCAAGTGACACCAGGTCCTGCAACCAATTGCCCCACAGGCAGCCAACTGCACACGGCCTTTGGCCATGCAAAGCAGGCTTTGACCACAAGGCCTGGCCTCTGGCCAGGCACGGTGTCCAACCCCCCCTCCCTTGGGAACTGAGTCATGAAATAGTGGCCACTATATTTTCTCTGGGTTGAGGCCAGCTTATTACATCACTCTGTACCACAGTAACTGCAGGAAAATTTGCTCAAGTAATCAGAGGATCCTATTTTCTGTACTGCAAGGCACCTGCAGGATTCTGGCAGGACCAGCAGTCCACAAATAACTACATTTTTAATCCTTCAAGCCCAACAGACAACATCTTTAAACATGAATTTCTCCAAAACAGCTTGACAAATGTACATCAAATCACAAAATCCACGCCTTCTGAGTACTGCTCTAACTTTTTGCCAAATGTGTTGTAATTCTGTTCAGGAGTTTTTTTTCTGTATCAGAGAGCAAAGTTTCCTGTGATAAAACATGGGATTTGCACACACAGGGCGCTCCTTTGCACTTGTTCTCTGCCAGCCCCCACTTGACATATCATCACAAATGTTTCCATGAAGGAACCAAAGTGGAATACCTTTGATTTTGTAAGCAGCGGACAGTGCCACAGTTATTAGCACCAAAAAACCTGTTCCTATGGTATCTCTGACCTAACTAAACTACACCGTGGTGAGATATAGAGAGACAGATATAGATAGAAATATTTTTAGATCTGGTCCTACCTGCATTTTGTGTACATACTACTTCAACTAATTATGCCATACTAAAAATACAAAGTTCTGCTTAGTCAGTATAAAGTAATCAAACTTTCCATTCCATTTAGTACCTAAAAGTGTTCAAAGTATCTGGTCGCTGCAAACATTGGGTCTCTTGTGCATATTGCATCAAAGTATTGCAGGCAAAGTATAACAAATATATATATTCAGACATTGAAGCAGAATTAGTCATTATGGAAAGCCTGGAAACGTTTTCCATATTTCTAGAATGATGTCATCAGGACTTCTCATCCTCTATTTTCAATGTCCAATAACCGCTCGAATAATTTATGTTACAGATACTCGTGTAGTTTCCATGCATACTAAAATAAGGACATTTTAAATATACATTTCATCAAAACATACATTTTGTTATTTCGAAGGTAGGGAAAACTAGGTCGCACTTACAATACGCTCAATAAATCAAGTTCATAACTGAAAACCGTGTTTCAGAATTCTTTGCAATATCAACAGCATCTTCTTTCTAACATATAGCAGTGAAATAACTGCAGCACAGCAAGTTTGGTGTTCAATTGAGAGAACCAGAGGCAGATCAGGCACATTGTACACTTGAGAAAAATCTTCATTTTGAGAGCTATACCCTTAGGGTTACACTCCACCAATCAGCGTTTGGTTCCTCGTATCGTCTTTCTGTCAGGACAGGTGAGCGAACAAGTTCATTGAGGGAGCGTGTTTCCTGTATCATATGCGTCATTAAACTAGGGCCGGAGATTGTTTCTAGCCTCGGATGGCAGTCCCCATGGTTTCCACTGGCGCTGACCCTGCTTTAGGAACGCTGTAAGTGCATTTACGACTGTTTTATAAATTCGTTTTCCCGTTCAGAGGTGAGCACTATCTGGACAAGCATGATCCCGGCCTCTTTTGACAAAGAGCCGTGTTTAATGTAGACATTCTTTACATTTCTATTTGTTGATTCTTAGTGTGGCTCGGAAAATGTGACAAATTAATTGTCATATAATTTTGGCAGAGCACATGAATAGGATTGCTTGAGGGTAGTAATTATACGAATTTTATTTATCAGAAATGTCACCTGGAGTTACCTGGGTCATGAATAAACATAATTGCTATCTCCTGGTACTATTTTCAGGCCTCAAAACTTTGCAGCAGTGGGAAGCATTGCATATTCATATCGATACATAGTTTGTGATGCTCTTTTAACAACATAGTTATGCCTCTACAACACTGAATAGCATATCTAAACTTTAGCATTTTTAGATTAATACAAATATAAAATACACGATTGAATAAAATCTGTTGTTGAAATAAGCCTTTCTAAGGTCTTAAGAATAACTAAAACAGGGTTGATTTAGAGTTTGAGGAGAGCATAAACCGTTGCAACAGCTACAAAGTACCATCACACCCAAATTAGTCGATCCTCCTGACTTACAGGCGGGCGGACTGGAAATATGTCAACTACAGAGCCTTCTCCGCCCCTGTCGCCGACATACTCCACTGACAACATGATAGTCTACTGGCTGTCAGAGGTTAGCCATCAGCCCTGCCCCCCAATTTAGAGTGGGGGACTGGATGGCTTTATTTGGCTGTATGTCACTAGCGGAGAAAACACCTATGGTGTGTCAGTCAATAGTTTTCCACTGTTAAATAAAGTGCCCTGTTGACAGAGCCATCTATCAAACTTTTACAACTTTGCCAGACTGCCATGACAGCTGTTCCTGTCATGTTAATAGTTGTCCTCGGGGTTGGAGGACAACTCTAGGTTTGGTTGACCGTGCTCCCTCAAGATGACGGTGGCAATGTCCTACGCCATCCTGTTGAAGTAGCCTCAGTCCGCTAAACGATGAATCAGCTCCAAATCATGTTTACCGAAACCGGTCCTAGGATGCTTGTTTCCGGTCCAGGGAGAACCTGGCCTGGCAGTTCGGGCTGGACTTTTCCCAATGGGAGCAGGGTCATGACTGATTTGCATATGGGTGTGTCTAAACTGGACTGGCATGGGTAGAAAAAAACAATGGATTTAGGCCCACATTTCTGTACTGGGGTGAATGTTTGACATGGTTCAACATTCTGTCCATCAATTGTTTCTTTTGCATTTGTCACCCCTAGTGGGATGGGAATGCCCAGACGTGGGTCGCGTGCTCTCCATGCCACTGGAGTCAAGATAGCCTGGCTGATGAGGGGTGAAACCCCAAAACCGGTCCTAGGATGCTTGTTTCGGGTCCAGGTAGAACCTGGCCTGGCAGTTCGGGCTGGACAGTTGCCAATGGGAGCAGGGTCAAGACTGATTTGCATATGGCTTGGTTTAAAATGGAATGGCATGGGGAGCAAAAAAAGAAAACGATGGATTTAGGACCAGATCAAAGAACCTGGGTGAATGTTTGACATCGTTCAACATTCTTCAGTCAATCAATTGTTCTTTTTACATTTGCCACCACGAGTGTGACAGGTGTGCCAGACGTAAATTCAATGCTCTCCATACCACTGGAGTCAATCTAGCCTGGCTGATGAGGGGTGAAACCCCAAAACCGGTCCTAGGATGCTTGTTTCGGGTCCAGGTAGAACCTGGCCTGGCAGTTCGGGCTGGACAGTTCCCAATGGGAGCAGGGTCAAGACTGATTTGCATATGACTTGGTTTAAAATGGAATGGCATGGGGAGCAAAAAAAGAAAACGATGGATCTAGGACCAGATCAAAGAACCTGGGTGAATGTTTGACATTGTTCATCATTCTGTTAATCAATTGTTCTTTTTACATTTGCCACCACGAGTGTGACAGGTGTGCCAGACGTAAATGCAATGCTCTCCATACCAGTGGAGTCAAGCTAGCCTGGCTGATGAGGGGTGAAACCCCAAAAGTGGTCGTAGGATGCTTGTTTCTGGTCCAAGGAGAACCTGGCCTGGCAGTTCGGCCTTTACTGTTCCCAATGGGAGCAGGGTCAAGACTGATTTGCATACGGCTGGGTTTAAACTAGAATGGCATGGGGAGCAAAAAACGATGGATTTAGGTCCAGATCTCTGTACTGGGGTGAATGTATGACATTGTTCAACATCTGTCCATCAATTGTTCTTTTTCCAATTTACTTTTATCCATATGGATTTCTGTTTGAAAAATGACTGAAACTTTGCATGTTGTCACTGAAAATAAAAAAAAATAAACTCTGCTCTGCTGTGCAATATAGCACATATATCGTAGCTATTTAACTTTGTCCTTCGTGTTTACTATAGATTTCTTATAAGCATGCAGGTGTTTGTACTATGGCCAGCTGTAAAGTCTGCTTGTCTGTTAAATAGCTGCTTGATTTGATAAAGATAAACAGCTCGCTTCTTTTGAGTGTTGTTAGTACAGGTCTGTTTGTGTGAGAGTCTCTTCAGGCATTTTTGCTTGCTGCTCATATAATTCTTCAAGAAAGATGTCCAAGGGGTTTTTGCAGTTGTAAACTCTATGATTCAGCAAAAACAAGGCTTGCAACAGCAAGAAACAAATCTCCAATGTACAGAACCCATTTTGTGATTCAGAAACCTTTTCCCAAATCCCAAATAGAATTCATTGTCTAATCGTAATTTAGAAGGGGTGTTCCATACAAATTGTGATTCGGTAACCTATATATCCGTGGTTTGCAACCATAACTCCGGTTGCAAATCATTGATCTGGCACCAACATACAAGTTGGGGTGGACACCTACCTCTTTTTGAACGGGGTAGGAGCTTAAGAGAGAGTAAGCAGTAAAAATTCCACATCAATGGTTAAAAAAATTGCCGATTTACAGTGTTCCTGAGGACGCGATAATTATGATAGGTCTTTTAACAGCAGATGCCAAATCCATCTGAATTAACTAGCCCCTCCTAATAACGGCCACAGTCCCAAGAGTAAACTAATTTTCCAACCCGTTTAAAGCTACGCATTTTTTTATATCCCTCTTACTGCAATATAAACAGTGCTTTAAATGGGCCGGTACTCACAGCACTGAGTACAGGCACTTCTTATTTTTATCACTCTGAGTACCGGCACTTCTCTACTGTCATGGAGAGTACCGGTACTCATGAAAGGGTAGGTCATTGGACTCTAGTGGTGGTAGCTTGTCTTTTTGACAGCCAAAGTACTTTTATAGCCCTGAGCTGATCCCCCGCTGAATTATTTAGCGTGGGCTCATTTGCATGATCTCCGGGTTTTCACCATCATGCTGTGTTGCAAGGAATCGAGGCAGCCCGGTGACAGAACAATGAAGAAATCCGTGGCAGGTAAGGAGGTTAAAAGAGCTTTAATCTCACCTGATTCTTTTGTGTGTGTCTGCTTCTGTTTGTCTGTTTGCCTGCTTGTGTGTGCGCGTGTTTTTGTGTAAGAGAAAAGCGATAGAAAAATTACAAAATAAGGAAATGTTAAAATATCACTGTGTGTATCTTTCATTTTGTATAACGAATTAACCTGATTTGATTATAGAAACACATTTCTCCTGTGTTTTGGTATGTGCTGCAACTAGCATAAAAGTTGAAAAGCATCGGCATGTCTTGCCTTTAGCCCCACCTATAGCCCCTCACACTAGCCGCATTTAAATGAGTACCTGCACAATTTTTAACCCATTTAAAGCACTGAATATAACCAAGTAGAGCACTGCAGATAGAGCTTTCACATAATGAAACAAGAATTTTGCAGACAGTGAAGCATTAACCACACAGAGCTCAGCAGATATGGTCAATCAAAGCCACTGTCTTTCACCACTCTAGATCTAAAACCATGGACAAGTAAAATAACACTGACCGGCGACCTGAAGTTACTGAAGGTTCACATATTTCTTTAAGGATGATTGACAGGACAGAATATCTGCTGTTCATAGTTCAGTGAATCGTGAGCAGCGCTCCGTGGCGAGCCAGAGAACTTTGAACTTGTATGAAAACAAATATGTGCGAAAAATAGACAATAACTTTGTGATAGAGGCTAGCAACTCGTTGTGCATACTTGCTGAAGTGAATTAGGCAAAAGTTGCTAACAGCTTTCATTCTTTTCTCAATGGGATTTTGATTTAGTAAACGTGTGATCCTTTACATATTATTTAAAGTTCTATAAGTAGATATTGTATTATTAACTGCAATTGGATAACATTTTGGTAAACGACATTTAGGATATGACATTTAAGTGTATTACTAGGAACGGTCCCTGTCATAGGAGGGATAAGGTTATAACCACAAAACTGTAATCAGCGTCGGGTGTTCATTTGTCACAATGGACCTTATTTAATTTATTTTGCTTTTACAATAAAAAAGAACATACAATAACATAAAGTGAGCAAAAAGTGAAGGGGTTCTGGAAATCAAAAGATTTCCTGACCTCAGGCATGTAGTGGTAAAGTGACTTTAAAAAAATAAAAATATTAAGGGTGCCCGGCCCTATTCTGAATCCGAATCCAACCCTGCATGCCAAAGACCCCGCTTAAATGTATGAGCCTTGCTGGGGCTACTAAAGTGCAGTGGTAGGCCCAGGGAAGGTGTAGGGTAGAAAGCGCCTGGTTTTCTCTGGTTCTGCCAAAATAGGGGGCAAACATTTGCAGTCACATCTCTGACCCCACCTCCACTTTGTACTCAGGATCACAGTTTTATAATGCACAAAATTCCATTACTGTCTCGGGGAGGGAACTTTCGTAACAGCAGCATCATTGTGTGACCCGCAAGGTAGTCATTAGTAGTGGAGGCAGGGTCAGACTGGGACAGAAAACAGGCCCGGGCACTAAAATAAAAGCGGCCAAGTAGCGAATCAGGTAGCTAAAAAAGTGGCTCACGTTTGCAAATCGGGACAGGGCTTAAATTGTAAAGACACACTGCATAGGTGTTTTGCAAGGTGTGGCCAGGGCCACTGGAATTATGCTGTAGGTAAAGGCCAAATTAAGGAGCAGAGAGTAGAAAATTATGTGGCAAGAAAAAGCAAATTATGCAGTGTAATAAAGCACATTTTGTAATAGTATTATTTTGACATTTTTACACTGGTTAACACTGTCTAAGCATTGGTTGTACCTCATTAGTACCAGTTTAATATCCAAATACAGCAATATGCGACTGAAAATTAAGTAAATTTTTGCTAAGGGTCTTCCACTGCGTGGCAACATGTGCCATTGTGTTTTTAATATTCGAACCATATGAGCCACAGGCATTTTACCCATTAAAATCTGCAGATTGTGCTACAGATGGATGAGGTAGGATCTGTTGCAAATGCACTTCCATTAAGTGGCAAATCTACAGTACAGGGGTAAGGAGCAGGTTTGCTCTCCCCCGTATTTCTGTGGAGTTGCTCGCCTGATCAAAGAAGAACTCCTTTTATAGCTCTCAGCGCTTCCCTTTGCCAGGAGGGTGTGAATTCTCCACTCAGAAGCAGGGACAGAGGCCTCCCTGGGGTGCCCTTGGCCCAGGATAGGGAGAGACGCACCACATGCTGTGCCTGCTCGGGCTGATCATTGCTATTCTATGGAGAATGACAATGGCAGGCCAAGTACGTGCTAAATGGGGGGCCTGCCCCAAACCTGAAAAAAAAGCGCTCGAGGCGCTACTAAAAGAACTTCACATAGATTGAGATTTATGGGGCATCAAAACGAGTTGTTCCAGAACAGGTTGTTTATCATGCCCAGAAGCTAAAGACAGGTGCAGGGCACGGAGCGTCGATGAAAGGAAATGGCTTGCGCGAGTACCGCCTGTAAAAAAAAAATGTTATGTTTGCGAGATTAACAAAATCCACAGAAAGAAATAAAATGAAAGCAAAATAATTTAAAAATGTGTCTTTTAGTAGCAATCGTTTAGACTCTGACAGAAATGTTTCTCTAAAAAAATAAATATATTTTAGCAGAAGGAAAAAAAAGTTATGTCTGCGCCAGTGCGAAGGTTGACCTCAGAGTGGCCCCTGCATAAGCTACTGTTCCAGTCACAAGTGCACGTACAGTTGGGGATTTGGCACCTTTTCGGGGGGGTACCTGTTAGGCCCTCGTGCAAGGCTAACACAGAGGAGTCTGCACAATAGGAGGCATTGTGTTGCAGCAGAAAGGCGGCGGTAAAGCAAATATTTCTCTTGGGAAGCCCATAAGCGAAGGCTGGAGACATGTTATTATAAATGAACAGTGTATTGTCCGATCTGAAGAGTTCCCATTCTCAGCCCCGTTTTCAAGGGACTGGAGTGTACTTTATAGAGCAGACGTGAGAAGGGCTCGGAGTGGGAAACCATCACCCTGCCCTCGGATAAGTTCGTTTTTGTGCGAGAAACATTGTCAAAGAAAGACTAAGTCGACTTCCATCAATAAGAATAAATCATGTGATTATATAAAAAATATTGTTTTAAAAAGTTGGGAGTGTCTAAAGGAATTTTACATGCACCACATTTATTGTGTTTTCAGGCGATCCTCGGGAGAAACAAAAGAAAGAGGTATACGGGGAGCAAAGGGCAAGTGACGCGACCGCGAAAGTGAAAGTGATCGTGATTACGATCGCTACGGAGGAAAGACACATGGCGCTGCGCGCGTGCACGTTCACGTGCACTGTAGCTTTAGGCCACGGCAGCACTTTAAAAAGCCTGTATACAAAATGTCTCGGCCAGATCAGCGCAAGCGCTGGATCAGGCGAGACCTAAAAAGGAGTGTGCCCTCATGTAACGCAACTGGTGCTCGTGTAAAGCGCTCTGATACTCTATGCCAAATAGGTCAAGTTCACGCTGTATAAAACTTCATCCATTTTTTTTTTTGCTTAAAACAACGATCTACTGCTGCCTACAGTAAACGATCACCGGTCGTGAAGAAAACCGCTCCGCAGCCTTCCTGTTATTCTTTCACATGGTGAACCATATTCAAAGTCTATCCCCTGGATTTCTTCTGAGGCAATCCAAATAGGATACTTAAAGGTAACTTGAAATTGCTGTAATCATGATTTTACAGTAAGTGCACGAATCTGTAGTACAAAATAAACCTGTAGCACATTGGCTCTCTTGCATTTTGAATTATAAATATACTCTTGCTCGAAAATGTCAGCTTAAACTCATTTTCTTGCTTTTGAAGGAACCTTACATCAAATGAAAGATTTTGGCATAGGTGTAATTTCCTAAATTCTGCTCATTAACGGTACTCATGTTCCGTGAAAAATAAGGGTTTTCAAGTAGGAGGTGAGGTATTTGCCAGGCAGATTTACACGTGAAAGTGACCAAAACAATGTGTGTGCTGTTTCACATGGTTTCATGCATGTCTGGGCAGTCTGTTAAAGATTTCTGCAAGTGACCAGCAAGTTCCATCCTCCTGAAATATTGGAAACACAGAAATATAGGTTGAAAGATGAAGATGTCCCCACAGACTATGACTTTGTATCGGTACAACATCTGTCACCTGCAGAGCTGGCTCCTACCTTCCTTGGACTTCTTTGGCCGGATCATGTGGCTCTAGAAAGGAATTGCTCTGCACACGGTGAGTTGTGCACTTCCCTGCTGATTGGTTGGAGTACGATGAGAACGATGAGTGGCAGGTGTAGGGACTTCAGCATGTGGACCTTTAATGCAAACCATTTATAGAGGATCAGTCTGCATTGTCTGCACCCAGCTGACCGAAACCTATCGGCAGCGCAGCTGTTGCAGATGAGCCCCTCCTGCCTCTGGTCCTCTGGAGGGATTGCGTTGGCCGCAGCAATGCTACCCAGAGCTTAAAGGGGGCCGGGTCCCGCCAGTGCTCAGCTCCAGCAGTTCTAAAAAGCAAATGCTGAGACGGGTCCCTATTGGGCTCTCCGTTTTGCCCTCGCTCTCAGGGTAAAAAAAAAAATCCTAAATCCGGAGCAATACCACTCTTCACTACCTTTGATGTAACTTCGAAGAGACGTATTGTAGGTCTTTTATAGTCTCATCATTTCAGAATTTAATAATTTTTAATATAGCTTACAGCGAAGCCATAGTTTTTGCTTATCTATCTTATTCAACTAACAACCATTGACAAAGCCATTGACCCGGCTTGTAGGTATAATGTTACTTGCTGTATTATATATCTGGATACAATGACAAACAGCGAAATACCAGTCGGGCGGCACACTAAGCTAAGGACAGGTTTTTAGCTTAGGTGTTTTAAAGCTATGCCCTTAATTACATAGGACACGCCCATTTGAGAGACCCCTCATGTTTTTAATTGCACTTAAAGCCCTGATGCTATCCTTGGCTGAAGCCATCAGTCACACTGACTTTCATACCTTTACTTGTCTATAAGTATTTACTTGTCTAGAAGAGGCTCACTAGAGGATCCTCAGTCTTTTGAAGACCATGTACCGACCACGGCGAACAGCTCAGGCAGTTTATCAGAAATAAAGGAAACATCTTAAGTTCAGAAATATGTTGAAAAGCAATTTTGTCTGATTGTTTCTTTTTACAACTTGCCTTTTCTCGAGTTTGAGCAATTATCCCTGCTAATGAACATCTTTAGGGGTGTATATTTACTGGTTTAATGATGGCTGTAAATATCAAAAAATACCTGGATTACATCAACGGCCTTGGAAGTGATTTTGCACCTTTTTTGCTTGAGTTATCTGCATAGCTTCTCAGCAGTAAAATTACTATTCATACATTTTGTATAAAGACAAAATACAAAAAGTGTTTTCGATGCTTTAAGGCAGGAGTGTCCGTTGCACAATATGGAGCAAACTGGCCTTGAGGCTGTTAATTTTTGTTTTGCTTTGGTTAGTCTTGTTTTGCAGCAGCAAAATTCAGTCTTACCAATTTCTCTATAGGTCATCAGTTCTTTTCCGTACAGGGTGTGAGCCTGCATAATGGATCAGCAACATTCGACAGTGAGAGAAGTTTATTTAGTCACCTGAGGTCAAAGTTGCAAATACACTTAACACCCTTGAACTTCACATGTTTGCAATAAAACGTGATATCGTGTATAATAGTAAAAAACACAAATTCAGACACTTGTGCGTGCTCCAGCTGTGCAGAACAATGTTCTGTTCAATGGTTCACTAGCTGCTCTGTGCTAATGTTAACGCCCACTCCCCGAATACTGAGAAGTCCATATAAGACCACACAAGAATGGGTTCAGTATCACACTGAACGCTCCCCAGTGGGGTTTTTCAGGGCCTTCCTTGAGGGCCATTGCAGCAAATAGCCCTCTTCGGACAATACCCATGTGATCCATGCTACTTTATCATTGTCTGCACATGGCACGCCAATATTCATTTTTAAAAGAGCTAGGGATCCCCTTAGGTGGGGGGAGTGTGCCAGTGTGTGACTTTCAGTCTACCCAACCAGGAACTGCAGCTGTGGGCCATAAAGTCTTGAAAATGCTGTGCAACAGTGCAGCCATACCTCATGTCTCCTGAGGCTCATCCTACTTCTGTTACTGTGGATGTTATCATAGGAGAGGTGCGGCTCCCTTTCTCTATCCATCTAAACAGATTGAGGAAATATGAATTTTATGATCAGTTGTGTCCCCTATCTTAGACCCCAACGGCTCCATGTACATGCTACAAGTACATGTATGTTCCCTCCAGTTCCAGCTATGAAGACGCAAATACATGTGTGTCCAACGTTAACATGTCCTCTTTCAGATCCGCCATGAATGGGTTGGATATTCCGTTCCTAAGTATGAAAGGCCACCGACTTTATGTGGTTCACTTTCCACATTTTACAGTTCAGGCGAGTAGGCCCTGAATCCTGTCATCAAGTCTTTTCCTGCCTTCTGTCTCTGAAAAGCTCCAGTCTGAGCTCGCATCTGTATCCATGAACTTTGTCCTACTCCCTGCGCGGCTAACGGTGCCTGACTCGGCCTGTTGCCTGCCAAAAACTGTATTTCACTTTCAAGTTATCTGCTCCGCTCCTCATCCAATGCATTCCTGTCTAGTAGTTTAGGTAAACATCCTTCCAGCTACCGAGCAAAGGGCCCGGCCTCACAGTCTTCATGCAAGTAATTCATAGCCTCTGTTACTATGGAAGATTCCTGCCCCCTCGCATCTCATGTAGACACATAAACGCTTGTACACGCACTAACAGTCAGTATAGAATAGATTCTGCCCGAGAGACCTTTCCTTTTGGATAATACAGTTCCTTAAACACAAGATATTAGATATGATTTGGGATTAGGTTGACCTGACCCCCCAGACTTCTGTCTCCTCATGTAGGGCTAAATGTCAAGTCTCCTTCACCCTCTAGTTACACGTCAATCACACGTCATGCGGCTGCGTGCGCATCTCTGCCAAGTATTTCTGCTGACACTGCAGGGTTCTCTTATGGATCCACACACCTGTGACATCATGATTAGTGACGTTTCTAGTATACGCCTATATTTACGCCTCTTTTCATTACGTATGTGTATTCTTATCTGTATTATCAGCTGTTACGCCTCCTGCATCTGTCTTAATGTAAATGCTTTTCATATATATATTGTTACTTGTCAATAATGTATTGCCTATCCTTCCTGAACCTTCGTGGTGATGGAATTTGATTGCCATGGTTCGAACCATAATTCCTTTGTAAGGAATAAAGTCCTTTCAGAACCTCTAATACCACGGATTCTGCCTCTTATTTTACTGAGTTATTCTTATTGTATTTTACCGCATCAAAAATAGTACAGGTAATTAAAATATTTACCACATAAATTGGCGCCCGAACAGGGACACTTTCTCATCTCACGCGCCGGAGGTGCGTTGCAGGCCCGGTCTCCTGCTACAGCTGGACGGACAACTACGCGTACCCGCAGGATTTCCTGTATCTCCCTCCGGCCAAGCGGGGGTGACTGAGGCTGCGATCAACACCCAGACGAGGCGGTGAGAAGTGCGAAGTATCCCGACCAGAGCCTAGCTGAGAGAGCAAGATCCGAGGTATACAGAGGCCCACCAGGTTTCGAAGTTCCAAGTCGAGTCGAGTCCAGTCCAGTCCAGTCCAGTTCAGTTCCGAGGCCTTCTGTTCCGTTCCGTGCTACCCGGTGAGTACCGTTGCCGGGGAGGCATTTAGACGTGCACATTAGTTTGTGCCGGTCAAGACGGGTTTGGGTACACAGATCCGGTCTGCACTGTTTCAGCAGTGTATCTGTACTGTTTAGCAGTATATCTAGTATGTCTCGTATATAATTCAGTATTATCTAGTATTAGTATTATGTCAGTAACTAGTTTTCTTCTAAATTATCCTTGTTCGTTAAATGTTAAATGTTAAATGTTTTAATATGTTTTAAAAATTGTGGTATGAATGAGTGTTCATTATTATGTTTATCGTATTTAATTGTGTTCAAGTCCAGGTATTAAGAGTAAGAATCAAGTAGCAAGGTTTAAAGATGCCGCTCTTTTCAAAATTAAGACAGATCAAAACTAGAAAGGGGGTACTCGAAGAAGCTGTTCCCATTCCACCTAGGGACACTCCAGGGTACTTTATGTACCATAAGCATGGCCTAGATGCCGTATTATATCTTGATTGATGGGTAGACTACACCAAGGATTTAGCAGAAAGTCAGAGATGGCCCGCAGCTGGGACATGGGATGCTGATTGCATCATGAGAGTAGAAGAAGAATTATGGAAAAAGAAAGCCAGACAGTCACAGAAAGATGCCATTGAATTATGGCGTAAGGAATCTCATAGACGCACAGAGAAAGCGCTCAGACAAGAAGAGAAAAGTAGGGAGAAGTCAAATAAAGCCCGAAAAAGTATATTAATTGAGGAAGGTACCCGAACAAAAACAGAACAAGTAGAAAGACAAAGAAACACTCTTATGAATGGTATGTATCCTCTTCTGGCCGAGGGTTTACCTAAGGCTACCCCGGAAATACCGAAAGACCTGACACCTCCATTACTCCCGATTAAAGCACATCCCAAGACCGCAAAAGATATTTTCCTTTCCTCCTACTTAGACGACGTAGCTCCCGAATATGTTAATGCTCCGCCACACATACCGCCTGTCGATGGTGCTCAACGCCAATATCATCAGCCTATACCTCCGCAACAACAAACTCCTACGCACATTCCAATAGGCCCATCTGTTTCTACCGCTTTTCCTGCATCTGCAGTTTCTACCTTACATCCAACAAATCCGTTCGTGCCCAGCACCTCAGACGGTGCGACAGGAGGTACGACAGAAATTTTTGCCACGCCACCGCGAGGAAATAAATTATCTTTTAGGGATTTAGCACACCAACGTACACCCCAACTAGCAACTTCCGACATGTTTAAGGAACATCTAGTGGATTGTAGATATGATCCAGTGCCCGGTAAACAGGACAGAATGCTGCTGTCATCATTACGTATACGACGAGCTTCAGTGTATTTAACGACGCTACCAGGAATGATGGCACATTTAGACAATATATATCATTTTGTCCAATCAGGGCGAGGCCCTGAAAGTATTAACGAAGCCATGGAATACCAGAAAGTGGATGTACAGAGACAATTGTTACGCTTCTTCATAAACTGCGTGATCAGAAACGAAGACAGGCCTGAGGTAGAGCAGGAGGAAATGCAAGTACTTACCAGATGGGGTCAGAATATATCAGAAGGGAAACATGATAAACAGAAGTGTATAGTAGTTATGTGCCGAAAGATCCGCAAAGAAATAGAACGAATACATAAGGAAAGATTAGAGACAGACAAAACTGAACCAGAGGGAGAGGAGGAGGAAGAATCAGAGATGCCCACAGGACAATTGGAAACGATGGCTTATGTAGGTACGGGAAGATCTTTTAATAATACCAGATGCTTAAATGATCCAATACGTCCGGTACGTCCAGAATGTAACTGAAATTTTCAAACCCCTATGTTGAATACAAGGTCTCCTGAACATCTATTCCAAGCTGCCGATAAATTACTTCGAGACCGAAGGGGGTTTCATTTGCTCGATTCCATGGATGAACAAGAATTAGCCAGGTCAGCAGTACAATGGGCTGACAGTCCCGGAAAATACAGTGATGATGCGCTAGCACACACGTTTTTGAATCTTAACCCAGACGAACAGCGATTAGCTGGTATATACATGATTCAACACCTCCTTATATGATATAAAAACCATCACTCCGATCCTGGTCCCCTACCAGAAATACTGATAGAATTACTCACGAATAAATGGAAAGGTTCAGGTACTGATTTAATTAAAGAAATTCTAGAATATCGGAACCAGTACATTGTCTTCGTATGCCCAGAACATGTTTCAGTTCCCACTATGGGAAGAAAAATGTATCACATAGATAGACAGAATCCCTTACGCGAAGTGCACCCAATTAAAGGAGATGACAATAATTTTAAACGCGTGTTTGTGTACACGCCCATAACTAAAATTGAATTATTAGAAATGAAGAAAGTAGTACCCAGCCATGACAAAGATCCAGCAGGTTTCCACCGTGAGATAAAAGACATGTTACTCATGGGAGAATATACCTACCCTGACATTATGAAAATATTAAAAGTATTAATGCCTGCCGGTATCTACGAGAAACTCAAAGAAAAGGAATGGGAAGTGGGAGACCAAAAGATAGATTGGATAGCGTTAGAAAATGAAGAAAAGGCCCGAGCTGCAGGTTCAGGGCTTGGGGAAAAGACTGCAGCCTTACCAGGATTACTAGTGCAAGTATTGCCACGTTTATTAACTACGAAAAAGGAAGACTGGGGTGCAATTTCAGCCTGTAAACAAAAACAAGATGAAGACACTAGCGATTTCTATTCCCGATTTGAAAAATGTTTTGGTATTAATAGTGGCATAAAAGCAAATAGCGAGTCGTATCCACATCTGTTTGTGACAAAATTAGTTGAACATTCCCTGCCCCAAGTTAAGAATAGAGTATTGAAATTCGAGAGTACCTGGCAAGGTAACACCCCGTCACAGATGTTACAAATGTTACAATACCACCATAATAGAATTAGAGAGGAACAGGAACATGAACATAGACGTATGAAAGACACGAAAATGAAAATGCTCGTTGCTCAGTCGGTACCAGCAGACGGTCATAGAAAGGGTATGACACAGTCCAGTAACTCAGCGATTCCTGTTAAAGGGACATGCAACTATTGTAAACAGCCAGGTCATTATATAAACGATTGTGCAGTTCTAAAACATAATATCTCCACGGGTAAAACGAAGGAAAGACCACGTCCACCTAGACAGGATCAGATCCAACCACAAGTACCCCAGAATGTACAGCCTATGCCAGCTCCACAACAGACCGTAGCAACTTCACAGGCGCAGCCTATTGCTGCAACACAAGCAGCGACACAACAGATGTACCAGTATGCACAAGCTGACTATCCCGATTACCAGCGATACACATGAAATAGCCTAGAGAAGGAAGTTGGCTTACCCCTTATTGAGGTTCCTGTAGATCAGGAAGGTCCTTATGTACATAGTGAAATATTAGGGAAAGACAGAAAGTTTTTACTTGATACAGGGGCAAGCAGAACAACTATAAGTCACAGCGAAGTTCCAGGGGCACCCCTCTCAGGCTCACAGAATATTTCCCTTGGTTTCTCAGGAAAGCCTATTATTAATGAAGTATCACTACCTCTTCCACTTACGGTTGGTCCATTGACACGAACTACAGATTTATTACTTACTAAATCCTGTCCAGAAAACTTGTTAGGTATAAAAACACTGAAAGCTCTAGGAGCTATAATATGTTGTTCTCCGGAAGGAGTACGATTATTTTTACGTGACTTTAAAGGTCACTACGTGTCCAGAGACATGGATCACCGGTTACAGAATTTACCGACACATTTATGGGCACAAGGCCCCACTGATGTTGGTTGTATGCACATTACACCATATCGAGTTACACTTAAAACAGGAGTAGTATTACCACGAATACGACAATACAAGTTACCGCCAGATGCTGTAGTGGCTTTGCTGCAAATCATTGACGAGCTTATTGTCCAAGGAGTGGTCGTGGAAACCGACTCCAATGTATGTAATTCCCCGATAATTCCGATTCTTAAACGAACTGACCAAAAAGCACCTCCAGTTTATCGATTAGTTATTGATCTGCGCGAATTAAATAAATGCATTGTACCACAATATCCCGTGGTTCCCGATATCTCTTCATTATTGACAGCCATTGATTCAGAAGCCACGTTCTTTACTGTAATTGACCTCAAGAACGCCTTCTTTAGCGTCCCAATCGATCCGGGAAGCCAATATTTGTTCGGATTTAGTTTAAACGGACGAAGCTTTAAATTCACACGCGCACCTCAAGGATTCACAGAAAGCCCCAGCATCTATAGCCAAGCACTGAAAAGACAACTTGACAGTATCCACATGCCTGTTAACACTGCCCTGCTTCAGTATGTCGATGATCTGCTGATCACCGCCCGAAGCGAATATGAATGTGAAAAAGCATCACTGACGGTTTTACAGTTTCTGGCCGACAAGGGGCACAAAGTGTCCCCTTCGAAAATGCAATTCTGTGTCCAGCAAGTTGTGTACCTTGGGCACTTGCTGTCCAAGGGGGGAAGACAGCTCACACCTGACCGCATCCAGTTAATTGTTAGCATGCCACCACCCAAGACACAAAAGGAGGTACGGGCCTTCATAGGCCTCACTTCATACTGTAGACAGTGGATCCCTCAATATGCATTTCTAGCAAAACCACTCATTCAGTTGACAACCCAGGAGGCAGCGACATCGACTGTCCTCCCTTGGACCCAAGAACATACACAAGCTTTTGAAGACTTGAAGAAAGCCTTATGTCAAGCACCTGTTTTAGCGACATCATGTTATAGTAAGCCTTTTACACTTTTCGTTACAGAACGTGAAGGTACTGCCTTGTCAGTACTCACTCAGGAACAAGCAGGATCACACAAACCATGTGCTTATTTTTCTAGCACATTAGATCCCGTAGCTCAGGCTCTTCCTGCGTGCCTGAAATCAGTGGCAGCGACAGCTTTAGCAATCAGACAAAGCGATGCCATAGTATTAGGACATCAATTGACAGTACAAGTACCACACGCAGTAGAGGTTCTCTTGAACCGAACACAAACACAACACTTGACTATAGCAAGACTGACGGGTTATGAATTGACGCTGTTCCAGCCACACATAGAAATCAGACGTTGTAGTACATTAAATCCTGCCACACTTTTGCCAGTAAGTGGAACAGACCCATTAGCACATGATTGTATTGAAGTCATCACTATCACGACGAAACCCAGACAAGACTTGACAGATATTCCATTACTAGATCCAGACCTGACATTGTATGTAGATGGTTCATGCATGAGAACAAGTACAGGAGAGTTAGTGGCCGCTTATGCAGTCACAACAGACACTGAAGTCATTGAAACAAATTGTATTAACACTTTGTCAGCTCAAGCAGCAGAGCTCATCGCTCTGACACAAGCCTGTATTCAAGCCAAACATAAGAAAGTTAACATATACACAGATTCACGTTATGCATTCGGAGTCGTCCATGACTTCGGCGTGCTGTGGCGAGAGAGAGGTTATTTAACTTCTCACGGTACCCACATCCAACACGGACCCCTCATTCAAGCTTTATTAGACGCAATTCATCTACCGACTGCAATATCTATTATGAAATGCAAAGCCCATACAAAAGTCACCGATATCATTTCTCAGGGTAACGACCTAGCTGACAGAACAGCTAAACAGACTGCTCAGAATCAGACTCGTACAACTGACACGACAAAGACAATAGTTCCGATAATAACACATTGCATGACAATTAAGGATCCCGCTCTTGATGTAATTGACATACAGACACATGCTCCACCAGATGAAATAAAGAAATGGACTGAATTAGGAGGGATCCAAACGGATCAAGGATGGATGACGAAGGGAAAATCTATATGGTTTCTCCCCGATTCAATGGTTCAAGTCATTATTAACACAATACATAGTCCAGCACACCTAGGACAAAAAGCTATGCTAGATAGCATTCAACACATTTGGTTCAACAAACACTTGCGAGCAGCAGCTAAACAAAAAGTACGTACCTGTATGATATGTTGTCAGTTTAATCCAGGTAAAAGCATTCCCGTAGAGCAAGGTGGATTTCAACCTCCCGATCACCCTTTTGAAGTTCTCCAGATGGATTATATCCAGATGGAACGTTGTCGAGGATTCAAATATGTTCTCGTAGTTGTATGCGCTCTTTCCCGTTGGACAGAGGCATATCCCGTCTCAGATTACACTTCCCCGACTACTGCCAAACAGTTAGTTCGAGAATTCTTCCCACGGTATGGCTTGCCACGTGTTGTGTACTCAGATAACGGCCAGCCGTTCTCATCCGAGCTAATGAAACACATTTCACTCTTATTAGGCTATCAATGGAAATTTCACTGTGTCCGACATCCCGAGGCAGCAGGTCTCGTGGAACGTCATAATCAAACTCTGAAAATTAGATTGTCCAAAGTATGTAGAGAAAAAGGTGTCGACTGGATAGTAGCTTTACCAGTTGCTCTCTTTTACATGAGAATGGTAGCACATTCTCGAACAGGGCTATCCCCGTATGAGGTGATCTTCGGTAGACCACCAAATATGTGGGGGACGCCCATACCTCGTAAAATCACTGATGTTGACTGTAATATGCTGACAGATTACCTGGCTTCCTTGATGTCTGCACTACAATCTTGTCGTTCACAGGTAGCTGCAGCTTTTCCCGATAACACTGAAGTAAAGCCCCATGACGTGGTTCCAGGAGACTTCGTGCTTGTGAGGAACTTCGACAGGAGGAGCCCGCTGGAGCCTCGCTGGCAGTCCCCTAAACTCGTCTTACTGACCACAAGGACAGCCGTGAAGATTGAGGGACGTAAAGGGTGGTTGCACTCGAGCCATATCAAAAAATTTCATGGACTACCAGCCGACGTGAACTTTCAGCCCTGTATTCCCTCACAGACTGATTCAAAACTCCCCCTGGTTGAAAAATCAGAAAAGGAGAACTATAAACTGAAACTAAGGTCTAGCAAGTCAGACAATTTGATTGTTTAAGTCCTCTCCAAGGTGAATCGGTTGAATTTGTCTCTGACATGTATCCTCTGGACCGAAATAGAGAGAGAAGTAGACAGAGACAGCTTAAAAAACATGCGTACTGTAAATCACTTCGTAGTCACTGTATAGTGACATTATTGATTATGTCTTTTCTATGTATTCTGATTATTTCCACAAGTATACTGTTACACATATACTATCCTATTTCCAAGCGTGCTTCCAATGTTACTACTGAACACTCTTTTAGTGAATTACCCCCGCATGAATTGTCCTATAGATTTGCGCTGCGCAACAACACATTCATTAGTATGTTACATCATTCCCATCAGTCCAGCAACGCTACAAATTGTTGGATATGTGGCCAACTCCCTCCCTATCAGAAATACAAGGGAGTTTTGCCTCTTTTTCCGTATCCATTCACACACAATGGCTCCTGTGGAGCATGGTTTAGTTTGATCAATTCCCTAGATTCAAATTCAGTAGTTTATCAAGACAACTGGGTATGGGGAAACCTGAACTTAGTTTTGCTTAAAGTCTGCTACCCTAACAAGGAGGGACTTCCCAAAAGGACAGGAACTGACCTAGAAAATGAAGTATATGGATTAGGTAATTTTACCATTAACCTCATGATTCTGAATGTTGAATCCGAAACTGTACCAATCTTGCCTGCTATGTCAGTATTTCCAGTTAAAGGTGAATTATGTGTAAGAAAGAATGGTTCAATGCACATGGGCCATAGTAAATGTACCACTGTAATAGAATTCAGTGATCAAAGCAAATCGACATTTAGAGCCTCTCGTCATTCCTACTTCATATGTGGCCAGACCGCATATATACGTTTACCTCTAGATTGGGATGGTACCTGTTACATTGCATTCCTTCTGCCACCTGTTTTCCTAGCCCCTCCTGATTATCATAGAAATACCCATCTAGTACACAATAGACCCCAAAGGGATATCCCGATTGTCGACTACACTGAAACGGCATGGGAACAATACACAGATTTCAATAAGGGTTTCTTTCCCTATATAGGTGTTGTCACTAATAGTAAGCTGATACACAGATTAACCAGAACCCTTGAAGCAGTAGTGAATGAAACTACCTCTGCCCTTGGCAACTTAACAGAGGAGCAGTCTGCGATGCGGATTGTTGTTCTCCAAAATCGTCTTGTCCTTGACGTCATCCTGGCCGATAGGGGCGGAGCTTGTAGGGTCATCGGATCAAGTTGCTGTGTTTTTATACCAGAAAACGCGCCGTCAGTATATAAAGCCATAACTCGCCTTCATAAAATTGTAAGCCAGATACACCAGAATCCAGGCACCTGGACATGGTCCGGTTGGTTCTGGAGCGTGTTGTCAGCCTGGGGATGGAGAATACTATCCTTCCTAGGTATTGGCCTTCTCATAGTATTCAGTTGCTGCCTGTGTCTCCAATGTGGACCGGCGATTTGCGGCCTGTGTGCCACATCGTGTATTCCACGTTCAAGTTTTCATTCAAAATCCCGGAAGAAGAAAGAAGAACAGATGATGTTATATGAACAGATTGATGGATTGATGAAGATCGATATTTCATGAAGGGTCCGTAGGGGACAAGGAGGGAATGAGGAAATATGAATTTTATGATCAGTTGTGTCCCCTATCTTAGACCCCAACGGCTCCATGTACATGCTACAAGTACATGTATGTTCCCTCCAGTTCCAGCTATGAAGACGCAAATACATGTGTGTCCAACGTTAACATGTCCTCTTTCAGATCCGCCATGAATGGGTCGGATATTCCGTTCCTAAGTATGAAAGGCCATCGACTTTATGTGGTTCACTTTCCACATTTTACAGTTCAGGCGAGTAGGCCCTGAATCCTGTCATCAAGTCTTTTCCTGCCTTCTGTCTCTGAAAAGCTCCAGTCTGAGCTCGCATCTGTATCCATGAACTTTGTCCTACTCCCTGCGCGGCTAACGGTGCCTGACTCGGCCTGTTGCCTGCCAAAAACTGTATTTCACTTTCAAGTTATCTGCTCCGCTCCTCATCCAATGCATTCCTGTCTAGTAGTTTAGGTAAACATCCTTCCAGCTACCGAGCAAAGGGCCCGGCCTCACAGTCTTCATGCAAGTAATTCATAGCCTCTGTTACTATGGAAGATTCCTGCCCCCTCGCATCTCATGTAGACACATAAACGCTTGTACACGCACTAACAGTCAGTATAGAATAGATTCTGCCCGAGAGACCTTTCCTTTTGGATAATACAGTTCCTTAAACACAAGATATTAGATATGATTTGGGATTAGGTTGACCTGACCCCCCAGACTTCTGTCTCCTCATGTAGGGCTAAATGTCAAGTCTCCTTCACCCTCTAGTTACACGTCAATCACACGTCATGCGGCTGCGTGCGCATCTCTGCCAAGTATTTCTGCTGACACTGCAGGGTTCTCTTATGGATCCACCCACCTGTGACATCATGTTTAGTGACGTTTCTAGTATACGCCTATATTTATGCCTCTTTTCATTACGTATGTGTATTCTTATCTGTATTATCAGCTGTTACGCCTCCTGCATCTGTCTTAATGTAAATGCTTTTCATATATATATTGTTACTTGTCAATAATGTATTGCCTATCCTTCCTGAACCTTCGTGGTGATGGAATTTGATTGCCATGGTTCGAACCATAATTCCTTTGTAAGGAATAAAGTCCTTTCAGAACCTCTAATACCACAGATTCTGCCTCTTATTTTACTGAGTTATTCTTATTGTATTTTACCGCATCAAAAATAGTACAGGTAATTAAAATATTTACCACAAGATGACAGATAGAATATCGATGACAAAACTATTGAGAAGGTAAGTGCAAATATGTAAGCATAGATTTACTATTCTTAACTCCACAGTAATCTCCTGCTAGGAATCATTCATAGTGAATGCCTGTTGCCTACTCGTGACATGTAAAAACACATTCAATCATGTAAATAGTAGACATTTCAGAAATAATGAAAATTCATTCATAGTGCAGGAGTATTAGGAAAATGAGTGCCCACAACATAAAACCTCAATACAGATGATCAGTTCATTTTTTACATTTTATCTTCTTCTCATCATCTAAACCCTGTATGGATACAAAGGGATCTTCAATAAAATGGATGATTATTCCACCTTGAATGGGCTAATGTGTAACTCAATGTATTACATCAAGCATTACTCTCAATAAACGTCATGCATAATCTCATATATATTGATGATTTAGATGTCGTTTTATCATGCCCTTGATGGACCTTCACTACCCTATATGTCAACTAACATGTGAAGTGGCTAGACGTGATTGATGAACACCATTAATGTTCCATCCCTATCCCATGTCTACATTCTACAGGTGACCATGTCTATTTTGCTCAAGACCAGTGGGCAAACATATTATAAATTGCATGCAGCAAATCCATAATTTACTTACATATTAACTAAGATGACAAATGACACGCAAAGAAAATATACTGTTCATTAATAAGAGCAACAGATATGGATAAATTCTCACCTGATCGATTTCAATAATACCACAGAAGGTACACTTTTAAGACATTAGGAATGTCGTGCTCCCACTTCACTTCTGACGCATTTATAGTTGTACTACCAACTCTTCCCCACTATTCAAACCTTGAGGTGTTTTGGTTCGTATATCTATTATACATCTAGATTCCAACATGTGAAGCTTCGATACTTTAGCGCCTCCTCTAACATCTGTGGGTACCTGATCTATACAGAAAAACCTTAAAAGGTTCTGTTACTTCCATGATGGGACTCGAAGTGTCTTGCTGCTTGGTATGTTATGTCATTATTGGATATAGCTCTCAGGTGGTCCAACATACACACTTTAGTTGTATATATTGTACTACCAATATATTTTGACTGGCAAGGGCACATGAGGAAGTATACTGTAAATGTTGTATTTCAGTTCATAAATTTCATGATTTTCTTTGGTTGTGAGTGACATAGGATTTCATATGTCAGACCTTTTTTGCTATTGGCACACGCTTTACATCTTCCACATGGAAAAAGCCCTTGATCTCTTTGAAAGCTGACTCTCTGTTTGCCTCCGAGGGATGGCTCTGAACCAGTGATCTTTTATGGACCTTGCTTTCCTATATGTGATAAATGGAGAGTCTGGGAGGTCCGCAACTATAACAGAGTCTGATTTGAGGACCTGCCAGTTCTTCTGTAATATCCATCTAATGGAATTGGCATCAATAGAAAAGCCAATTAAGTCCTCGCGAGTAACTCTACCTCTTAATGGCGGCGGGCTTCGGCGAGGTCGCAAACTCCTCACTAATTCCAACAATCCTTCGTGAATCCACAAAAGAAGCCAAGCCCAATTCCATGCAAGCTTGGTTTTCAGAAATGTATTTCATATGGCAAAACGCCCGACGAGTTTCGGAGCAGCCGCTCCTTTCTCAAGGGTCCATATATATATATATTAGGAAGGCACGTATATGTGGAGTTAAGCAAAGTTACATTTTGCTTTACCATAGAAACTTATCTTCACAGTTTTTTGTCCTCAACATTCTTGACTCAATATTTTGTCCACATGATATTTTCCCTCGATATTTTATCCAAGCACCAACCTAAACATCATTGTGAGGTCAAGGGGTGGAGGTTTAACTGTGTTTCTCCCATTCAGCTCAAAAACACATTGTTTTGGGCAATATGGCATTTTAGAATTCCACTTTGTTTAAAATAACTACAAACTGTTGCTTACTAGCATATTTCACTTGAAAGGTAATTTCTGTTCCCACATCCCCTCACATTTTGCTTGTTATATTTTATACAGTGGTGTAGCACATTTAAAAACAAAATCTGCCAAGTCGGATCTCACATGCAAAGCAAAACAAAAACCCCAAGGTTGCCAATGGACACTATTGTATTTGATTTTTACGCATGTTGTCAATTCTGGATATTTAACTAACCGAAGTGAGCACTCTGGGATTTGCAGTTTTGCTTTTGGAACTAGAAATTTGGGTAAGTACAGGTTTTTTTAAAATCCGGCCATGAAATATTTTGTTTACTAAAAATCAGTAGTGGCTAAAGCTGAAGAACAAACCATCATCCACTTAATAGCAACAAAATCTAGTTCACAATTTTTTGGGGGTTTACATATCCATTCACATCTTGATTACAAACAAATATTGCAAAAATAATATTTTATCTTTTGTATACTGATGAGGTTTTTGACAAGATTTACTAACACACAGAACACATATAACATAGGGAGCAATACAAGCTTTGCTAAAACCAAGAGTTGATACAAGACTAATGGCTGTAACATTGCAAAGGTCTGTGTCTCACAGATTATCATCCCTCAGTCCTGTTCGCACATCCTAAGCAAACCAACCATCTTGCATCCCACCCTTATTTTCTCACTGTATCCTGCTGTTACATTCAGGGTCTGCTCTACCTAGTCTTGCTTTTCAGATATCATAACTGCTGTTCAACTTCAACAGCACAGATAGAGAAAACTCATCTATTAGCCTCCATGCATTTGTCCTATTAGCTTGAGAAGAGATTAGGCTGCTCTGCTGGTGAGATAGAAAATAAGGGGGAGCTAGTGAGATTGAGGATGGGGGAGTGGTAGAAGTGAGAGAGGTGGTGAGATAGAGACAAACAAATAGAAAGTAATCAAGATGGAGAGGAAAAAAGAGTGACAGGCCTACAAAATAATAAGATTTCATTTGCAAAAGGTAATCAAATTTGCTCACTGGGTTTTTGCAAATGCAATCTTATTTTGAGAACAGACCTAAATACAAAAGGTCTGTCCAGAATATAAAGAGTCACATATTCATGAAGGAGGTCATAATTTGTGACCTCTTATGAGTGGCCACAACCACTGGTTTTGTGTCCTGTAAGGGTCAGCAGACCACCATTTCTGTGCTTGTGTTTAGTGAACATTAACATTTTTTTTTTAATGCAGCTAGTTTTCCATGAAACAGACAGTCAAGAAAACCACCATCAGAGCCACATTTACCAATTGCATGGCCATAGGAACAGAATGAACAAAAATCAACTGCTTGAGGCTCAACTTCTCTAAGACAGAAAAACTGGTCTTTGGAAATAGAACCTCCCTGTGGATTGCCACCTCATGGCCGATAGAACTAGGACCAAGACCACAACTCACTACCACACCAGAAAGGTGGGAATCATCCTGGATGACAAGCTCAACATGATTGCTCAAGTCAACACAGTGAGCTCTGCCTGCTTCCACACCCTATGTATTCCAAGAAAGATCTTTAATTGGCTGCATAGAACATCAGATGGCTCATCACGCAAGCATTCATTACAAGCAGACTCGAACACGGAAATGCACTCTACACCGGAATCTTCAAGCAGCTCCTACACAGACTTCATACCATGCAGCACACTGCCTCAAGACTCATGCTCAATCTCCTACACCACATCCACATCTCCACCTACGTCAGAGAGTTGCCCTGGCTCCCCATTCATAAACTCAGCCAATTCAAACTCCTCATGCTCAACTTGAAAGCCTTGCACAACACTGGACCACCTTACCTTAGCAGCCGCATGCACTTTCTCCTGGTCTCACTCGCAAACACTCCCTGCATTCACAAAAGCAGAGCTCGTTCACCTACATCACACTCAAAACATGGAACTACCCCCCACAACACATCAGAGCCTCATCCTCACTTTTGGAGTTCCTCAGGAAGTCCTGTCTCTTTGAATAACCCTACAGGGGCCCCATGCCTACACCCCTGCTCGAGCACCTGGATACCCTCACTGGTGATTACTGCGCTATACAAATTGACCTAACATAAAATAACATAACGTAGCATAGCACAACAGAACATACCATGACATTACATAACATAATGGAAATGGGACTGTGTTAAAAAAAAGCTTCTTTAAAAAAAAAAGAGTTGGCAGTCATCCTGTAGATCAGTGCCTACACACCCTGAGATGTTTTTAAACATTCACCAGGATGTCCCTTTCCCATTTGCAAATCAATGACCATCCCAACGTGGGAGTCGGTAACTAATCAATGGTTTGCACCAGGAATTATGATCACAAACTATTGATTCATCAAGGTATGAATCACAATTTGGAAGGGATGACCACAACATGCCCCTTCCAAATAGCTATTTGTTATCCATTTCCAAACCTATTTACCAATTTAAAAACAGTTTTCCTAAGTGGTAAATGTGTTTTATAACCATAATATTGTTTTTTAACTGTGACAAACCATCCCAGTCATTAAATTGGAGGGTTAAAAATGTTTGTACATCAGACCTTGGGTGACATAAAAAATTTAATTTGATAGACCCAGAATCTATCTCTATGTGATAAACGTTATAAACGTTTTTAATATAGGTAGCTGACTTAATGGTATTTCATGCATAGGTATTAGTACTGGGGTACTAGTGGTGTAGACAGGTCAAGCCCTGTAACAGGCTCAATTGTGGGTTATCAGTACATAGTTGGAGTCACAAAAGAAGTGCTTTGTATTAAGGCTGGGCAAAGCACTACGCTACACTTGCGTAGTTTGTGAAGTTTGGGCTACTTTGCACTACGTGAATTGCACGTAGAACAGTGCAAACATGCGTAGCGTAGCGTAGTGCAGCGGTCATTTTTTGCTTGCTCACGGTCCTTGACGTCAAGTTGGCGACCGCGAGCAAGCAAAATGACATCTCGGGGAGACTTTTTCCACGTTCTCGATCAGCAACATCAAGTTGCCGATCGCGAGAGTGGAAAATAAACCTCCTGGCGAGCTTCTCAACGCGGGGAGGTCAGGTTTCTCATTGCGAGTGGTCGCGTATGCTCGCGACCGCTCGCGATGAGAAACTACCAGTCCGCGCTGAGAAAGCTGCCACTCGAGTAGAAATCTACTCGAGCGTCAGAAAACGACCGCTTGCACTGTGCAAGATGCAGTTTGCACTGATTGCACAGTGCGGACATGCATCCGGCACTGTGCAATCAGTGCGAACAGCATCTTGCACAGTGCACTATGCAGTTTGCGAAGCTGCGCATAGCTCACGTGGTGCGAAGTGCACTTCGTGTAGCTATGTGTAGCGCTACTTCGTAAACTACGCCCAGGGTTACTTTATATACATTATTGAAGTCTATCTCAGTAGTAGCTAGTACACCAATTTTTATATGCTAGGCATCACAAACCTTAGTGTCCATATCTATCTGCCAGTGTGAATGTGCATGTTAAACTGATGCAACATGAGTCAACCTGGTGGGATACAAATAATTGGCTGGTACTTTTGGATATGTCTGTGGGTGTTTTACATTAAATAAATATGTTTCCACATGTCACTCAAGAAGTAGCTTCCACCATGCTACCATTTTCTGTCTCCCTATATTAAGTCACTCTTGCTGCTTTGAAAATAAAAAAATTTATGCTGTTAACAATAAATGTATCTTTTATATAGTGTACTTAAATTTGCGGTCCAAATGTTTCCCTTTCATTTGTCGTACCACACATAATTCTAACTTTCCTCTAATCCAAATACCGGCCTTTCACATAAAAACTTTAAATTAAAATGATGATAGGAGTAAGAGTCTCTCTCGAGCTGGTTCCCTCTTCCTACCTATACAACCTCAGACTCCTTGTTCCAACAATGGAAAAAGTCTCTATAGTTAAATAATTGTAATATGGTTTCCAAGTCTTCATGCTTTTGTCCTAAATTACCTTGGTCTGTAGCTCTGCCAAATACCTCGTTTTTTAAATTACATTTATTTGCTATTGAAAATGCTTTTCAAGCCGTTTTTACTTTCATGAGATTAACTTCTAACTGCGTCAAATATTTTTTTCTCAAACATTTTTGATCCAGATACATTGCCAAAAATGTGTTGTTGTGAACAACGGTCCACTGCCTCTCTGATATTTATTCATTACCACACAGTTTTTTTCTTATCAGCTACTTTAATTAAGTTAATTCATTTACTTAAGGTTTTATATAATGGGGACCAGATGCAGAATGGATAGCAGACCACTATACGAAGATACAAAGTAGAGGATTGCATTTAGTGCATTTTCCAAATAGAAATGGTGACAATAAATAGGAGTCGAATTTGAGGGGAACTCAGTGTAACAACCTAAAAGCAATACAAATGAACAATAAGTGAGTTGAAGAACATGATGGGCTCCACCCAGATCTGCGACTGGGGGTGAGTGTCTGAAAAGTTACAGTGCTCCGTCCATCATCTCTTTGGGGCATATTTACAATAATTGGCGCATCCCTGCATATCAGCAGGGATGTGCCAGTTATTGTGCGCCACAGCTCCGCCACCATGGATGCGCCGCATTTACAATGCGGCGCACCATGGGGCAAAAACGGCACAGATGCGTGACGCATCTGTGCCGTAAAAGTGGCGCATTGCTGGAGTTGCGTCGCAAGCGCGACGCAGCTCCAGCAATGCTCTGGGGGCCCCTATCTTGTTAATGCTGCGTCAATCCTTACGCCTGCTTCAGGCAGGCGCAGGGTTTTGACGCAGCATGGGCCTAAAAGTGACTGAGTGAAATCTTGTAGATTTCACTCAGCCACTTTTAGGAGGCGTTCCTGCGCCGGAACGCCCCCCCTGCGCCGGAACGCCTACATCTGGCTCAGGGCTTTACAACGTGACGCATCTCCCAGATGCGTCACGTTGTAAGTACCCCGCACCATGGCGCAGAATTTTCGCCGCCGCTGCGTCACAAAAGTGACGCAACGGCGGCATAAATGAGGCGCAAGGGGCTGGTAAATCTGCCCCTTTGTGTTTGCAATTGTGGTAAATAATTATAGAAAAAGAAACAGTTCAAGTAGACACTACACAACAATCCGGCTTATGAATAAAAGCATCTGTAGTAGGCATGTGAGTAATTTAACTACACCAGAGGGGAAACATCCTTTAGGAGGATGCCGGAATCACGCTGTGCCAACATAGCGCCAACAATAGAACAAACGCAGCATTAGCACGCATTCGTTCAGCACGCAAGTCGTAACAATAACTCGCTTTTAGGGGGGGCGCATTGGTAGAATGGTCGCAGACTGGAATTGGACTAGTAAATTCAACTATTCCAACATCCAGCTCCCCACAAGGCAAGTCGTTAAATAGACTTACGAGCTGAACAAATGTATCCTAAAGACACGTTCATACAAAAGACAGCATTCGGAATGGATGCGTCCTAAACGCATGCGGAATACCGTCTTAAATTTAGGCCTGGGCAAAAATTTCGTTCCGTTCGCGGAAATTGCGATAATTTGACATTTTTGCGTTCCGCGGAGAGCGCGAAAATGTCAAAAATTCCGGTTTCCGCAGCTTGGCGATAATTTGTTTCTTGCTCGCGCTGTAAAATGATACATTCTCGCGCGCGCGCGATCGCCTTACCTGAATCCCTGCGTTCGCCGACAAGTTTTCTTGATCCGGTCGCGTTCTCCATGAGATGTTGTATTGTTTTTAGCCATTTGCGCTGTCTCGCGACAGTTCGCGCCCGCAGTGACGTCATGCGTCGCGCGATCACGTCTTTCTTCTCGCGATCATGCACCGCGAGAACAACTCAAAACAAGATGGCCGCGCCCGCAAGCAACCACATGGGTAAGTTGGCGACCCGCAACCATGCAGAAAATCTCGCGAACATGCCGGAAAAAAACTTCCGCATCTTTGCGATATTTCTGCTTGTTTGCGATAATTTTAAACATTCTCGCGATAATTTGCGAAGGTTAATTCCGCAAATTCCGCCCACCCCTACTTAAATTCACGCTATAGTACTCAGGGTAATGTTGGAAATTCTGCTTTACTCTTTTACGCAGAATTACCAATAGTTTCGCAATTGTGCCCACTCACATAATTGATGTAATTTTGGGGGAAAATAAGAACAGAAACAACAAATTTATAGAGCACGAGCAGCTGGTTGTGCTGCTGATTGTGTTGTTTTGCATTCAGTGATATGTATCCATACGTCTATTTCGGATGTGAGGGTCTTTTTTTGCCAAGAAAATAGCGCTAAATATCAAATTTTTCTTCTTACTTAATTACACAGAATCTCATGTAGTTTTGAGGTGTTTATGTGTTATTATGCTAAAGCAAATGATGTAAGTTACACCCACCCCTATTCAATAGACCTAGCTTCAAAACCAGTAGACAATGGTGACTTGTGCTTAAAATGGAAAGCATTTCAGCTTTTCATCGAACACCCCTTGGGAGGGATTTGTTCAGATTCTAGGCTTGAATGACCTGTGTTGCATACCTGCAGTGAGCACCCTAAAAAGACTTGTTCAAGTGTTTTGATTTTTATTGCCACTGGGTAGAGTTTCTTGAAGGAGTTTGTATGGGTTCCGTAGAAAGCAGGCTGCACATGAGATAAAGTGATTTTGGGCAGGTAGACCGGTCTTTGAGAATGTAAGATTGTATACTACGCAGTTCAAAATAAATGTGCTCCTCACTATATTGTGACCAGGATGTGAAGTGTCAACCCTGTTCAAAGCTGCTAAAGCTTTGATGAAAGGCACAGCCATCCATATCTCTGTCAGTGTTCCACAGTCTGTTGAGAAGTTGCATTAAGTTGTGAATTTTGGGACAGATTTACGAATATTTCACTCAACACAATGCAGCAAGGCAACTTGTTGACCTGCATTTCATGAAAGGAAGACAGCATAAATGTGGCTTATCTACTAAGGTATGTCACACTTCAGTTCTCACCTTCTGCTGGCACACTGCATGCTGCCTAGCACCAATGCAGGCACCCTAATGACATGTGCAAGGGGGCCTGCATCACAAAACGGATTGATTTGATGCAAGAAAGGATACCTGCCTGCAGAAAAACAATCCAAACAGGCAATTTCCTCTTCTATGCTTGATGCAGAATTCCTCATGCATAGAAAGTGGAAGTAAGAAGGAGAAATAAAGATAGTTCTCCTTGTTGCACCCCTCTGTGGTATACACACCATTTTGCTGCAATCCCAGGTTATCTATCTGTATTACATATGGAATCCCTTCAAATTTCATTGATAGATACATGGTAACACCTATGCTCCACACATAGAAAGCCAACAACACTGAAATGTAATGCAATGAGCCCAAGCATTGTGTTACATTTCTTTACAAAGTCACTAAAAGCAGCACAAATAGTCCTTTGTGTGGTTTTGCCAATCATTTAAGGGCTTGTGTGGCTGTGTGACAAAGCAATTCCTTAATGAAAATACTTCTCTGTATCTCTCTGCATTGCTTCCATAAAAACCAAAATAGGCGGCCACCTATAATGCCATCTGCTGGGGACCTCATTCATGAACCAAAATAGGTTACGAATGAAAATATTGTAAATACCTAACTTTGCCAAAAACGTTTGTGGCAGTTTGCTATGAAGTGGCATTCTGTCACAAGGTAGTATCTCACAAAACAAATTAATAAATGTGTGAAGAAATATAGCAACATTAGGAATTTCTAAAAATCTGTGAATTTTAGTAAACCTTAAAAGAATTGACATGAAGCAAGTTCATATTTGCTAAAAAAAAAAAAGGGTTCATCCAAGACTGGCATACAGATGGTATGCTATGTTATGGTATGTTGATTTGCATAGCGCCCTAATCCTCCGAGATGGTATCCAGGTGCTTGGGTAGGTGTTTAGGTGTGTGGTTCAAAAGGTGCCTATACAAAGAGCCAGGTCTTCAGCTTCTTGTGGAACTCAAGAAGTGAGGAGGAGGCTCTGATGTACAGGGGAGGGTTGTTCCATGTCTTGGATGTGATGTAGGAGAATAAGTATCCTCCACTTTTGCTTTTGTGGATGCGGGGAGTGTGTGAAAGTGAAATGAAATGAAATGAAATGAAAATGTAATTTATAAAGCGCTGCAGCTGCCCTGAGGCGTCCAGGCGCTATAGACAGAGAAAAATCCTCATAAGGTTACTTTATTTAGGCATTAAAAAGATGAGTTTTTAGCTGTTTGCGGAAGCTGGTCAAGAGGGGATTGTTTCTCAGCTGCATAGGGAGGGTGTTCCAAAGTTTGGACACGTTGTACGAAAAGGAGCGTCCTCCTGCTCTGGCTCTATAAATTCTGGGAATTTTGGCTAGGAATGCCGTTGATGAACGAAGGGTCTTGTTGGGCCTATAGGAAGAGATCAGGGAGCAGTTAATGTCTGGTCCCGTTTCCCAGAGTGTCTGGTGGGCAATACAAAGTGCCTTGAACTTTATTCTGTCCTTGACAGGTAGCCAGTGCAAAGTCTTTAGGCCAGTTTTTATTGAGGCCCTTCGAGGGATTCCCAGCAGCGCCCTGGCAGCACAGTTCTGGGTGCGTTGAAGCTTTTGTAAGGTGTAGTCTGGTGCTCCCAGATAGAGGGCGTTATTGAAATCCAGACGAGATTGGATGAGGCCCTGTATGATTATTTGATTGGCCTCAAAAGGGAGAAGGGGAAGGACTTTTTTAATCACCCTAAGGAGGCCAAAGCATGTGGCTGATATCTTGGTGGCCTGTGTATTGAGGCTCAAAGATTTATCGAGCCAAACGCCTAGGCTTTTGATGTTGTCTCTGGGGGGTGGAGCTGTTCCCATGCTTGATGGCCAGATCAACTCTATGGTGGCAGGGGAGGCCGGGCCCAGAAGCATGAGCTCCGTTTTATCGTCATTGAGCTTTAGGCAGGAGCTCATCATCCAGCTCTTTACATCTTCCAGGCAGGCCGCTAGGTCTGGTGGTGGCTGGAGATTGCTCTTCTGTGTAAGGGAAACCACCAGCTGGGTGTCGTCCGCATAGGAGACGATGTTGACACCATGCGGACGAATAATCCCAGCCAGTGGCCTCATATATGCGTTGAAGAGCGTAGGGCTCAAGGAGGAGCCCTGCGGGACTCCACATCCCAAAGGGCGACTGAATGAACGGGATGAGCCGTCAAAGACCTGAAATGTTCTGCCTGACAGAAAAGATTCAAACCATGTCAGGGCATCTCCAGTCACTCCTAAGTCGGCGAGGCGGGTTAACAGGATTTTGTGGTGTACCGTGTCAAATGCGGCACTTAGATCGAGGAGGATCACTGCCACTGACCCTCCTCGATCCAGGATTCGTCTTGCCTCCTCAGTTACCGCCAGTAGGGCGGTCTCTGTCCCATGTTTGGCTCGAAAGCCAGTTTGGGAGGAATCGAGGAGGTGGTTTTCCTCAAAAAATGATGTCAAGATGGTGTTGACGTGTTTCTCCAGGATTTTTGACGCCCATGGGAGCAGCGATATCGGGCGGTAATTACTGGGGTTGACCGGGTCAAGGGAGGGTTTTTTTAGTAACGCCCGCACCATAGCGTGCTTCCAGGTCGTGGGAACTGTTCTGCTTATTATCGAGGAGTTGAGTAGATCCACGAGAGTGGGGAAGATAGTTTCGCTGGCCAGGCACAAAGAGCCTGGAGGACCAGGGTCACATGGGGATCCAGTTTTTATTTGTTGTGCTAGTTTCTCTAAGATTTCCAGTGTTATCAGAGGAAAAGAGTCCAGCTGCTTGATCGAGTTTGGGGCTGAAAGCGGGCTTTGGACAGGCGAATCAGTGGGCGGGTTGGAGAAGGAGAGGTAGATTTTGTTGACTTTTTGAAAGAAAAATTCCACCAACTCGTTGCATTTGGACGGTGAATTGTTATTATCTGTAACAGGTGGAGGAGGTTTGATCATGGAGTTAACTATCCGGTAGATTTCTTTAGATTTGGATTTTGATGTGGTTATTTTAAGGTTATAGTAGGCAGCTTGCGAGGTTTTTATGGCCAGTTTATAATTCCTGATCATTTCCCTATAGGTAGCTTTTTCTTCAGGATCGTATAATGCGCGCCATTTTCTCTCCTGTCTTTTACAGAGACGTTTGTGGTTTCTGAGATCTTCTGTGTACCACGGCGCAGTTTTTGTATGTCTCTTGGAGTGTGATGAATGTTCCGGAAGGACCGAGTCAAGAGAGGTGGTTATCCACTCATTGTATTTTATATTGTTAGCAGTGGGGTCTTGGGAGAGAAAGGGTCTAGTGGTGCGAAGAGCTAGCGTCCAATTGTCAATGGGAAGTTTGGCCCAATTGCGGATTTTCCGTGTATTAAATAAGGAAGAGGGTGATTTGCTCATGTTCCAAGTAAAAGCTATCAAGGAGTGGTCTGTCCAAGGTAGTCTGGTAATGTTGCCCACTTTGAGCTGGTCGGAGTTACTGAAAATTGGGTCTAACAAATGCCCCTTTTCATGAGTAGCGGAGGAGACCAATTGCTCAAGTTGAATTGCGGCTAGGCTTGACTGTATCTCTTGTGCCGAAGAGTCCAGCAGGTTGTCAAAATGGATGTTAAAATCTCCAAGTAGGGTGAAGTTTGAAGGAGAGACAACCGACTGGGAGGTCACCGAGAGTAGGGAGGTGTTAAAATGTCCTATAGGGCCGGGAGTGCGGTATATAAGAATACCCGTAAAACAGGCGTTGGGAGTGAGCTCAATAGAGAAGGAAAGGTTTTCACAATCCTCCAGGTCTTCCACTGAATGGCGGCAGGTATAGCTTTCTTTGTAGATGATCGCAAGGCCGCCACCTCTGCCCAATGGTCGGTCAGCCCGCGCTATCTGATATACCGGGATGATGGCTTGTGCCAGGTCTGTCTGGGAGTCTTGGTTCAGCCATGTCTCGGTCAAGAAGAGTGCATCTGGGGAATATTCCTCCAATAGTAGCGAAATTTCTAGACAGTGTTTTACTAAGGACCTACAATTAAGTAGGAGCAAAGAATAATTCTTTACCTCAGCTCTGGGTTTCGTAGTGGTAGGGATTAGGTCTGATTTGCAGTACTTGCAACGCCGAGGGATCTCCAGGGGGTGTAACATGCTACCACACTTGAGAGAAACGGGTGGTCGCAGCTGATATAGGACGCTCGGGCTATATACCTGCCTATCGTCTTTGGAGGGGCCAGGGGACATGGCCCTTGGACCCGGCCGGGCGCGGACGAGCGCAGACGAGCTTGCCTTAAGCGCGCCTTCGGCGCGCAATCGGCGCGCCCGCTGCGCTCGTCCGCTGCGCGTCCTACAAGTGGGCATGTTTATGAGGGTGGGAAGGGGGAGGGAGCAGGCAAAGGGGCGTGGCCTGTCGAATGGGCGTGTCTCCTCTCAGCGACAGCTTGTAATCAGCTGTGCGAGGTGCTGGCTAATCGAGTAGCGACTAGCGAGTGGTGAGTGAGTTTAAAAAACAAACACACAGGTGAACACGAGTAATACAATTTTACAGGTTTTAAAAATGAGCAAGGCGGCTCCCGGCTTTTCGCCTCAGGAGGGATTGTCTGACTGGAGCGCCGCTTCGGTTTGCGCGCGCTTTTATGCCAGAAGGGGGCGTGGCCTGTCGAATGGGCGTGTCTCCTCTCAGCGACAGCTTGTAATCAGCTGTGCGAGGTGCTGGCTAATCGAGTAGCGACTAGCGAGTGGTGAGTGAGTTTAAAAAACAAACACAGTAGTAAGGCAGAGCATAGGTGTCTGGTGGGTTAGTTTAAGTATATGCAGCTGTTCAGGTATTCCGGTGCTGTGTTGTGTAGGACTTTGTATGTCTGCATAAGAAGTTTAAATTGACTATGCTTGTGAATGCGCAGCCAGTAAAGCTTCCTGGAGTGTGGTGTGATGTGGAAGAGACATGGGAGGTCGATTATTAGTCTTGCGGCAGTCTCTTGGATGGTCTGGAGTCTGTGTAGGAGTTATTTGGAAATTCTGGTGTACAGAGTGTTACCATAGTCCAGCCTGCTGGTGATGAGTGCTTGAGTGATGGTCCATATGGTCTTCTAAGGCACCTAGTTGAACATCTTTTGCAGAATGCGTAGGATGTGGAAGCAGTAGGTGCATACTGCAATGACTTGAGCTTGTCGTCTAGGATGATCTCTAGATTCATAGTGTGGTCTGTGGGTGTGGGTATTGGTTCTATTTCCAATGGGTCACGAGGTAGAGGCCCATAGGGAGGTCTTGTTGCCGAAGACCAGTACTTCTGTCTTGTTGGAGTTGAGCCTCAGTTCAGTTGGTTCGCATCCAGTTTGCTACCAAGGTCATGCAGTTGGTGAGGTTGGCTCTGGTGGTGGTTGTCTTGTTTCAGGGAGAGGATGAGTTGGGTGACATTGGTGTAGGCTGTGATGGTGATTTCTTGTGATCGGATGATGTTGTAAGCAGTGTCATGTATGTGTTAAAAAGAGTGGATCTAAGGGACAATCACTGTGGGGCACTCCATAATAGTTTCTTGGCCTCTGATGTGAAGGGTGGTAGGCTGACCCATTTGGTTCCTTCCGTAATAAAGGAACACATCCCTTTTAGAGCTGATCCTTCTATGCTAATCTTGTGGAGTCCTGTGAGGAGGGTATGGTGGGAGACAGTGTTGAAGGCCGAGGAGGGGTCAAGCAGGATGAGGGCTGCTGTTTCTCTTCTGTCCAGTCTGTTTCAAATGTTGTCGGAAGCCGCGTTGAGTGTTGTGTCGGTGCTGTGGTTCTTTCTGAATTCTGATTGTCTAGAAGATGGGGAAGTTTAGGGTGGGTTATGAGTTGCTTGTTAACTGCATTCTCAATCACTTTAGCTGGGTATGGGATCAGGGAGATGGATCAGTTGATTCAGGTTGGCTGTAGGCATCTTGAGGAGGGCACTGATTTCTGTGAGTTTCCATTCATCCAGGAAAGTGGCAGACATGAAGCAAGTTGATGATGAGAGTCAGGGTGGTGCTGATTGGTGATGTTCCCAGGTGTATATGTGCTGGTGGCATTGGTCGATTAGGGCCCCTGAATGGATGGCCCACATGATTGTCGATGTGTTGTTCCTAGTGAGGATTGTCCATTTGGTCAAGTGGCTGTCTTGGTTGGTGGTGGGTAGGATAGCGATGAGTTCTCTGAGAAAGGGAAGGTGGGTACTGCTGCTGAAGAGGTTTGCTGCTTTGCTGTGTTAGAATTTGGATAGGTTGTTGTATAGTAGTTCAAAGGTAGCAATGTTATTGACAGTGGCTGAGGGTGAAGTGAAATATTTGATGGCTGAATATCAGTCATAATAACTGAAGACTATTTAGGCATTTGATTGAAAATATTTAAAACTGACTCTCTTCCTACTCCCAAGATGGCTGATGCCTTGTGCCTCTGTCTCTTTTCTTTATGTTGGGCCTATGTGGAAGCTGAAGGCACTCTTGTTGGGTCAAGTAAAATTCTGGAATGTTAGGTGGCTATTTTTGACCAGGAAATTAGCTGCTTGATGATTGAGACTGAGTTCTTTTGAGGCCAGGCTCCCAGGTGGTGGGTGGCTCCATTTTGTGTGACTAAGGTATGAGCGATGAGTAACTAAGCTGTGTATGGAGAATGACATTGGGGTCCATGCACAAGTGCCCCGATCCACCAGCGCCCGCCTCAACAAATGAAAAACCCCACTCGAAGAGAATGAGTCATTGGGTTCCTCACAACCTGGTCCACTGGATCAATGGTGTTAAGCATGGTCTAAGATGAGACAACTTCTGCCAACTCATAGTGCGACGGAGAGAAGATGTGAACCCCGCTACATCACCACATTGAATAAACAGAGAGGGATACACATCCAAAATGGAACCTAAGGATGCAAATGTAAGCAAACCCCAGATAAGAATCTGAAAACCTTGCATCGAAGGACATGTTTGCCCTGCCTCTACCCCATACATAGACAATCATTAATTGAACAGAGGGGTCCCTGATGCTCTGGACTGTCAAACGATGAGTGCTCTGTCAAGTAGTGGAAACAATGATGATCACTATCCTTGGACGTGCACCAGGCCCCATTCCTATCCTCCTCAGATGCAGATGAAGGGCAGAAAGATCTGTGTAGAGCATTGAAGGTTTGCAGCCAATAAGTCAACAGAAACCAAATGCACAGAGAACCAAAATACAAATGACCCTCATTTAACATTGAGGACATATTGATGTCCCTGGCCCTCTAAACCACAGGTGAAATATGGTACTAAGGCACATGAATCTGGTAGAAGGCTAGAAGTAAAGGTTGAGAGACAATGGACAGTGCTCAACAAGACCAGGAACATTATAGGAAGCTGACAACTCTGCCCTAAAACTAGAATAAAAATATACTTCTCCTAGTGCAGGAAAGAGTTTGAACTAAAAGAGAGCTGTACCCAAAGGCTTCTGCCAGTGGCGCAATCAAACTGCACGTGCAAACCATGATCAACAGAAAAAACTGTGTAGTAAAACATCACAGATTGCCTGCCCCCAGATTACAGCAATAACTCACCCCAAGAACCTGGTGGCCCTATGGCAGTTAAACCTCTGGAGCACTTACAAGAGATAATCTAAAAGAACACTCACTGAATTAAAAGCCAATTTGGATAAATCATTTAGCAACAGCATGGCAAAACTGAGAACAGAACTGTGCAAAGAGATAGCGGAAAAAACATCAGCTAAACAAACACTTGACAACGCACTCGGGCGCGCCACAGCTGTCTCCTGAGGCTTGAGCCGGGAGGTAGCGTTTGCGCTTTCCATTAACGCTGTCATTTTTTAATTGCTTTGTGCACTTTACTCGCCTGCACTGGTTGGAACATTTGCTTTTAATTTATTTTAAGATTCGCCGCACTGTGATCTACGCTTTCTCGCTTACCTGCTACTACGCTTTCAGGGTGCTTGGGCCAGGCGACGACACCGGATCGGCACCTCAGCTTCATTAGCGGAAGCCGGGGGGACGCCATCTTGGGTGGAGCTCTGAGCCTCGCACCAGCCTTTTTTTCCACGCCTGCATTTAAACTGACGCAGACTCGGGCGCGCAGCGGACGAGCGCAGCGGGCGCGCCGCTGGCGCGCCGAAGGCAAGCTCGTCCGCGCCTGGACGCCTCCAGCTGCCAGTCATGCTGCTGGTTTTACTCCCAGGATGATCAGTTACACCAGGGAGGCTCTGCTACCTATTGGACATAGTATTCACCTGTGTAATCCACATCCTAGCGTATTGGTGGAGGGACCTTTTTGCAGTATTAGGTGCAGGTTTAACTCTTGCTCCCTACCGCTCCCTTTATCCTTGACCCCTAACAAGACTCCTTTCAAAATTCTCTATCTGAACGCTCGATCCTTAGTAAAGCACTATAATGAGATCTATGATCTCATTGAAAAGGAATCCCTGGATGTCTTCTTTATCACCGAAACCTGGCTCAATGCGGACACTGTCTTCGAACCTGGCCTCGCACTCCCCTTGGGATTCAACATTCAAACTATTGATAGAGAAACCAGAGGCAGGGGTCTAGCGGTAATCTTTAAATCTCCCCTTCACTGCACTTTCGTTAGGGAGGACATAGTAGGCTGCGAATGCTCCCATTTTACCATCTCACTCAATGCTAACTTCTCTCTCTCAGACCTCTTGGTCTATCGCCCCCCTGGTCCCTCAGCAAAATTCAAGGCAGCAATCATGGAAGCTGTCCATGTACTGGCATCTAGAACAGCCAACTTTAGCCTTATTGGCGACTTAAATATTCATTTCGACCATCCATCTGACTCGGACGTCAGCTCCCTGATTGCTTATCTTGGAGCTTGTCAATTAAGACAACTGGTACTGGGACCCACCCACATGGCTGGACACCTACTGGATCCTGTTTTTTCCAATATTCCCTCCCTCCAGATCAAACCCCCCAGTCCGCTTTGCTGGTCAGACCATTACCTCATAACCATCCTTCTCCCTCAGGTGGGGGCCCCGCCCAGAGCCTCGTCCAGGGCCACTCTCAAACGCAGCTGGCACAAACGTAAGCTGGATGATTTGCTTGCCCTTCTGTCCTCTTACCCTTGACACCGACCCAGAACAAGCCTATAACGCTATCTGTGAGTGGTTATATGCGGCACTAGACTCCCTTATCCCTGCGAAATCGTCTAAGGGCCGCGATTCCGGCTCTAATCCCTGGTACACGGATTCCCTTGCCGCTATGCGGACCAGCTGCAAACAGCGCGAACGCGCCTGGAGGAAGAATTACTGCTCCCTAGCGAAAAAACAGTATCAGGATCCCATCAAAAGTTACCATAAAGCCATACAGTTAGCTCGAGCCGCTTTCATCACCAATCAGATAGCTTCTAGCAATAACCATACGAAGTGCATTTTTAAGATTCTTAGAGATCTGAAAAAGAGGAAAGATCCGCCCACTTCTACCATCACCTCTGGTAGACAATGTGAGGAACTCGCCACCTACTTCATTCAAAAAGTGGAAGCCATATATAAAACATTCCCCAATTGTCTCAGGGTTTCAGAGTGCCCTTCAATACCTATAATTCATGCCACTCTGGAGGTCATTCCCCCCCTCTTCCAGGAGGGGTTCCTTGCTCTGAGCACCAAAGTCAAATCGGGATCTCCCCTTGACCCCATGAGACCGGCTCAATTCAGAGACTGCTTACCCGTTCTTTTTACACCCTGTCTTTCGACCATCAACTCCTCATTTAGCATGGCTTCGGTTCCTATATCTTGGAAACAAGCCAAGGTGCTCCCTCTTTTGAAAAAACCTCTCCTGGACCCCACTAAGCCCTAAAATTTTCGTCCGATTTCTCTCTTGCCCTGGGTTGCTAAAGTGGCGAGGGCACACGTCAATAAAGTTCTCTCCGACTTTTTAAATAACAATATGATCTTAGACCGGTCTCAGAATGGATTCCGCGCTGGCCACAGCACCGAAACAGCTCTCTTAGCGGTGAGTGAACACCTGCACTCCATCCTAGATGAAGGTCAAACAGCTGCACTCGTATTGCTCGATCTGAGTGCCACGTTTGACACTGTCTCCCATCAGATCCTATTGCCTCGGCTAGAAGAAGTGGGAGTAAAAGATCTCGCCCTTGAATGGTTCCGCTCCTTCTTGTCAGACAGATCTTTTCAGGTCTATGCCCCCCCCTTTCGCTTCCTCCATTCAGCCCATTAAACAGGGGGTCCCGCAGGGCTCGGCCTTAAGTCCTGTTTAACCTTTATGTTCAGCCCCTGGCTGCAGTCGCCCGTGACCATGGTCTCTCCACGGTCTCCTACGCAGATGACACCCAGCTGATGGTGGCTCTTTCAGATGATTATGCTAATGGCGCCACCCAGTTTTGGACGGGCCTCGAGGCGGTGGCGGGCTGAATGATGGAGAATTGTCTCCAGCTCAACGCAAATAAATCCGAGGTGCTACTGGTGGGTAAGGACAAGGGGCTCTGGACCTCTCAGTGGTGGCCCCCCTCCCTAGACCCTGCCCCGTCCCCCAAGCTGGTGGTAAAGAACCTCAGGCTTCTGTTCGATTCGACCTTGGGTTTTCAAGAGCACACCAAAAAAATTGCTGGTACTTGCTTCGGTCTGCTACGTGGCTTAAGGCCCATTCTTCGGTTTTTCGACGCGACCACATGCCAACTCATAGTCCAGGCTACTATCCTTTCCAGACTTGATTACGCTAATTCCTTGCTGCTGGGCGCCAATAAGGCGGAACTGAACCGTCTGCAGCGCATCCAGAATTCAGCGGCACGTGCCATACTTGGACTTTCGAGACCGTGCTCTGGAGCCGGGGCTGTTCGTCGCCTCCATTGGCTCCCTGTCGCTAAAAGGGTCGAATTCAAGACCCTATGCCTCACTTTTAAAATTCTAAAGCTCTCTACACCTGAGATCCTGTCGGGCTTGATCACCCCTTACATCCCTAGCCGCATGTTGCGCTCTTCCGAATTGACCCTGGCTTCTGTCCCCAGAGTCAAGCGATCGAGAGCTGGTGGCAGATCTTTCCGTCTCCTTGCTGCCAAGCTGTGGAATTCCCTCCCCTTAAAGATCCGCAGCTTAGAGTGTCTGATATCCTTTCGCAAGGCTATCAAAACCTTTCTTTTTCCCATGGCTTAACCGTCTCTTGCCGGGATACTGCTGTTACCGCCGGGACGCCCCTTCGTTGGGGCAGCTGCACGCTCTATAAATGGTTTTAACATAACATAACATAACATGACTGTTATCCACAGAATCACAAATAAGGACCTTCTCAACCAACCAGATCATCACAACAATCTGTCTCATTGAGTCCCAGATAAAATGATTTACAACTAAATGCAAGACCTTGGAATACAGATCCCATAAGAGTGACATCCTTATTAAAATCTTGAAAGAAGACGCAGGGATGTAATATTGCTGCTTGTATCACTAAACTTTTCCTAGTCGGAGAGACCAACACTTCTATAAGCTTTGATTGGGCCCACATAGAAGGAAGGAGACAAGGAAACTGTAGGAATCACCCTAACAACATTGTGGTTAAAATGGCAAGCTACCACCTCAAGGAAGAGATCATGGTCAGAGCTTGTGCATATTCCTTTAGATGGAGTGAGGTCTCCTTGCTCTTGAACCTATCCCCAGATAAATTGCAATGTTGCAGAGAATTCAAAGAAGCAGTGCAAGAACTCTCCCAAAGATAAATAAAGAACAAATGGCTAGTCCAAAATGGACTGCAGTTTTAATGAAAGAAACGATGAACCACAATCACATTTCTAGCAGAAGGGAACAGGTTGCTCACGCTCCAAGAAGAAAAAAAGCCACATTAGTTGGTCAAGGCAATCACTCATCGCAAAAGGGCTCACCAGCAAAGACTTGGCCTGGACACCTCCCAATTCACAATGACATTGAGCAAACTGGAGGAAATAAGATGAAGACACTGCAAAAAATGTGGATGTCTTTCATCGGCACTGTAATAAGATGTAGTAAGACTTTTGGTCGACCAAGAGGAGAATAGGGACATTTTGAAAATCCATAAATAAGGTAACATGGGATGAAATACCAGATAATAAAGGGCAAATGTACTATTTAGAGGTGAAGAATCCCTGGGGTTGTTGTTGGTGAGAAAAGGCTATGTTCAGAAAACAGAGGATTGAGAGGAGAACTGGGAAGGGAAGAAGGAAAAGTTCATTGAGGTTAAAGGATGACTTGGGAGTCTTGTGTGGCGACTTTTAGAAACCAAGCTAGGGAAATACCTTCAGCATATTAGCACTTAGGAAAAAGTTGATGGGCCTGATTTAGAAGTCAGTGGAGAGGAACACTCCATCACAAACGTGATGATATCCCGTCCACTGTATTATTATCGCATTCTGTCTATGGGGATCACAATACAGCGGATGGAATATCTGTCATGTTTGTGATGGAGTATTCCCTCTGCCGACTTCTAAGTCAGGCCCTATGTCTTAGAAGTGTTTGGAAATATTTTTTATATGTGTTTATTAGAGCTTTTAACAGATTTAAACAACAGCAACAGATATTGCATCAGACATATTGTTGCAGTACCATGTGGTTCATGTGATATCGCCTTGCATAATGATATAGCTGACAACAGAAATGTGCCCATGGTGAAAATGCCAATGATAAACACAGAAACAACGAGTCATAATGTAAAATCCAAACGAACAAGCTCAGGAGTCTGCACTAAGTGTATGGGAGTCATGTCATGCGTGGAGAGGGAACAGCCACAGGGCGCACCCACCTGGGGTGTGGTCCAGACAGGATGAATTAACAGGTCCCAAGGGAAGTGGGGGCCACAACCCGAGGGGACAGTCAATGGGAGTGTAATGGCAATGGGGGTCTGCTCATAGGCGTGGAGATATGTGTGATATGCTGGCATTGAGTCTGCGGGTCCCTGTGCATCTCTTGGGGACACTAACTCCACCTGGATGCGTGCGTATACTGATATGTGTGTTGTGTGCGCAGGTGTGGGCTCAAGGTGGATGCCCATCGTTTGTGGATTTTACATAAAGCAGGAAGGTCTCCCAACACTCATCACCAGTGCAGGACATCCCTCTTATGATGAGCCATAGGAGGGTGTCTGACTCCGCTCAAGACTATGTTAGTAGATCATGGAGCCAATGCTGTAATTCAGAAGGGGTAGGCGCCTTCCATGCCATGGTCACTTGTCCCTTGAACAGAACAAAGGTCAGGTCAATATATTTATGCAAGTGTATGTCACCTTTCACCCAGGGCAAAGCCCCACCAGGCAGGAAGCAGCCATGGAAGTGAGATCATGAGCTGCAATCTCAGCCACTGTGGCAGTCACCCTGTGCCAGACACGCTGCAACACCAGGCAATCACACACCATGTGATAAATCCCAGCCTCCTGTGGTGTACTGTGGGGACATGTGGTGGATAATGTTGGGAACATGCATCTAATGCACTGAGGGGAAAGGTAAGCATGATGAACATAGTTGAATTGTATTAAGTGAAACCTAGGATTACGGAATACCCCCTTTACCAGCTGTAGTGCACAGGACCAAGCTGGGTTTCTCAGGGACTGTGGTAATACTCCATCCCATCGAGCACACACCCCATCGCATGGTCTGATGGAGCCACATTAAGTACCATGTAAAGAGTGGTGATAGCTTGCCATATGCCATGCCATCTGATGAGAACAGCATGTGCAGTACCGCTGAGGTAGGAGGCTCCTCCTCCCCCCTTCCATGTGGCTCTCAACACATGTTGTATGGTATAAAAGGTTAGGAACTTTCCAGTACCCAAAATATAGGTGTCTGTAGCATCTTGAAAGGACATGGCGATACCCTTTTGGTAGAGCTCAGCTAACTGCTCGGCACCTGCGTTCTTCCAGAAGGCCATTTTAATGCTCCATGTTGCACCAAATGGCAATTATTAGTGAGTATGGAGGATGGTGGCCCTTACGGTGCATAAACCTGGGCCAACAGGCACAGGCCACTGCTATTTGGCCTGTTTTGCACCGCTGATGGATGGAGGGGACAGACAACCCACTGCCCACTTCGCCCAAACCTCTCGAATAAGAGGTAACTCTGGGCAGGTAGTAGAGCATAACCAAGCCATCGGCCACTGCAGTTGTGCCGCTGCATAGTAAAGCTCAAGTTGGGCTCCCTGAGCCCATCCTCCTTCAGTGGGCGCTGGAGCATGACCATAGTGGCACAGCGAGAACCATCGCTCCATATCAGCTCAAACAATAAGCCATTGAGCATTCAGATAAAAAACTCCTTGAGAGCACAAACGGAAAGGCTGCACAAACATACAGCAACCAAGGTAGAACCAGCATTTTGTATGTGGCCACCCAACCCAGTAGAGACAAAGACAACGACTGGAAAAAAGACAAGGACCAATGGATAGAACCAACATCCCTGTCGATGTTAAACTCCCGAACATCCTTCTCAGTGTCATAGATTTGAACCCCCATATATTTGAAGGAGTTAAAGCACCATTTAAGGTACGTTCTTGGTGATTCAGCCCTGTGTGAGGCTGGATGCAGTGCTAGGGGCAACAGACAGAATTTGGGCCCGATATAACCCCAAACTTATCTAGTAAGCTCATAAAGCCTTAGAGGGTGATCGCTACATCCGAGAGGTGGACCAGGGCATCATCCGCATACAGCGATACAATGTGATGGGCGCCCATCTCTCGGATACCCCAATCCCGCACTAACAGCCACATAGTTGGCAGGCGAGTGGTTCCATGACCAGAAGTGTTCGGGACTTGATCCCCTTAAAATTTGTTTTTAGCCACTGGATATTGTATCTAATGAACAGAATAGCAGCCATAGGACAATTAAATCCATTCAAAGATACTTTACTAGATTTGAATCGAAGATAGGGCTAATGTCAACATCTTCTACTATCGACAACACTGGAGGACAACAGAAAAAAGGGAAATATCAAACACAATGGGATATAGAACTTGGCAAGGAGATCTCAGAGACAACGGGATAAAACTGCTCGCTGATCTCTCTAAATATTCCTGAAGTCTTCATTATAGAAAAGATCTCACATGAGCTCCTTCAGTAAACTACTAAGAATTTTAAGAAACTGTATTATTGACTGATGGTACATGTTACTTCTCATCAATTGTTGAGCTAATTCCATCCAAAACTGAGACCACTGGGACTTTTTGATACTGACAATCTTTTATGAACAATAGAATAAATTAGCATATTAAAATGTAAAGGAATAAGAAAGACCACTAAGAACGCAACAAATGGGAGGGGTGCTCTTGGAAGGTATGGGGTAATTTTGGGCAGTTGGGGTAGCTAATATGAATAACTTTAGACCCTTCAAGAGGACTATGAAGAATCAAAGCTTGTTATGCAGATAAATGTCATTGAAAAATGTTGCATAAAAAATTATTCAAACTATTTAATCATAACACATGTGTATTTTACTTATGTTTTGACTAATGTTTAATGCTATGTTGTGCTTTTTTGCCAACCAAAATATCTAGCCTGATGAATTATGCATTTCCCTTAAAAATAAGCAGCATAAATCGTGAATGTTCAGAAAATTGGAAGGATATTTCCTTGACTTCCGCATACCAGGCAAAGAAATATCTCAGATCCCAGCTGGTCTGTATGTGAACTATTTTAGCTGACACATTTTGAAGCAACACTATATACATTTATTTCCCTCTTGAAGATAGACAGCTGGTATGCCAGTTCCATTTATATGCATATTATTGCTACCTGATTGCATTGGAAGGCATATTACTGAAGCACTTGAAAGAGGATTGATATAGGAGCTGAGTAAAATGGTCTTATTCAATATGGTAATAAAGTCTCAAAAGCAGAGTTCAAACAGAATGGTGAATTTAGCACTTTTGAAGGATTGGGTCTGCAGGTGATTGCATTTTTCTTTCCACGAGAAAAACAAAGAATATCGGTAAGAGCTTGATTTTGCTAAACATTCATTTTCAGTTTTTCTTAGATGGGGAGTATTCTCAGCAGCAAAATCAGCTCATATGTCAGAACTTTTGCTTTCCATGTCGGTATCTAATATTACCCTTTCACACATACCATGTAATAGGCAGGAACGCATTAAGTTAACTTATTCAAGGAAACATAACAATTTTAAATTAAAATCTAAGTGTAAGGTTAGCATTAGTGTGGCAAATAGCCATATTACTTCCCTGTAGACTTCCCAGCGCCTCAACAAAAACATGTTGTCCAAGGTTGCAACAGACATGCTCTGGGGAAATTAACACCTACAAAATCAAAGATGTTTAAATTGAACACTTTTGCTGTACCGCCTTATAGCCTGTAAGATAAACAGATTCACCTATTATGCAAGTCACACTCTAAACAGCGACACATTTTAACAAAGAGAAGACACAGCTCAATAAATGAGGAATGGGAATATGTGTACATATGTTGATTTCGGGAGACAAAGACCTATTTTGACAAGTATGAAAATTCTGACATACATCTTTATCATATTTATGACGTATTTTCTATTCAAATCATCTCTCTCTACTATCCCTTCTTTAACTTGTAAAATATGGGGATTAGGAGCACATCAAATTTGAATTAATGCATTTTTTTTTTTAAATGAGCACTTTTTCGCATTAAAAACAAAATGTATGACTGATATAAAAGAGACGAGACCCTGATCTAAATTATGTTATGTATTTTTATCCCAGAATGAACATTATTCTAAACACAGTGAGTAGGCCCTGTAATTATTCTAGAATGGCTTAGGCTTGTATCATATTATGTACATGCTATGATTAGAAAGAAAGAATGCTATAGTATTACACAGATTTCCGAATAAAGAAAATGTTTCTTTCATTATTTTTTTTACTCAAGACTCTGTTTTTGGAATAAATACAATATGAATCCACAAATTTGTGGCACGTGATTAAAGTAGTTAAGTAAAACATGTTTACAAATGTTAAAAGGCTCACTGCGTGAATGGTAGTTTGACATGGTCCTTAGAGACACATCAATTTCTACCCCAGGGCTTGAGGTCAGATTAGCTGATGCTTTGTAGAATTTAAAGTAAACATATTCACAGATGCCATCATTATAACTTCAGGGCTGAATTCTGGTCCATGTGCCTCGAAATTCCAAGTAGTGTGATAATTATCGCACTTTCGCAGTTCTTTTTCTGATAAATTCCTGCAGGTCAAACCTGTTTACATTTGTCAGGGGGAAAAGGCGTGGAAAAAAGGCAAAACATGTAGAATGGTATTTACCACTTGTGCTAACTACCCCCCTAGTCCACCCAACTAGTAATGAGGGCCAATGGAGCATCCAAGTGCTTAGGATCTCTCCTACGTAATATTAGGCTCGTAGAGTTTTGGGAATTTGGGCACTATGAGATCAAGTTACTAATCTTTGGCACTAAGAAGGGTCAACATGTTTCAGCCCCCTGGATTCTCTAAGGACTTTCGTCAGGACCAAGGGATGTCAATAAAAGCTCATTGTTGCTCTTATTAGAGAGGTGTACTCACCACTCTTGTAGTTTTATGGACAGACCTGCAGTGTCTGTACCTTGTAGTCATAATATTCGGCCTCCTCGGGGTGCCGTGGAGCCACGGGTATCAATTTGGTTCCTATCAAGGCAATTGCTTGTACTAGCTCTGTACACGGTGCCCCGGGGCAAAACTACAAGAGTGGTGAGTACACCTCTCTAATAAGAGCAACAATGAGCTTTTATTGACATCCCTTGGTCCTGATGAAAGCCCCTAGAGAATCCAGGGGGCTGAAACATGTTGACCCTTCGTAGTGCCAAAGATTAGTAACTTGATCTGATAACGCACTAACAACCCCTTTTTTAGCTTCCCACATAACTAATTCCTGAATAAAATACAGCCTGTTGATAGTGATGTAGAGAATTTTAACTCACTACACTAGAGCACGAGCACAATCTTCTTTTTATTCCTCACCACTACTGACGAACCAGTAGGTCTTCCTCCAGGTGGAGGTCAGCATATTCTACAAACAAAAGACCCAATGAAGATGCTGAAGTAGTACACGTAGGCGAGAATCAAGATATACCGCCAACGGCCTGTGTACTCATATGAGGGGTTTTTATGACGGTTCCCACATGAATGAAAAGACCCTGGTTACACAGGACAAGTGGTCCATTCTCCCCCCTCTTTGATTATCATACTAACCATTGGAAGCCGAATGGATCACAGCTTCTCTTTCCCTCCACATTGATTATCATCAGTGACAACAGTAGTCAAATCTCTTCTGCTTGTGCAGCTTACTGCCACTGCCAAATGAGAGCTATAAGATGGTCCCAAAGAAATCTGCTCCCAAGAAAGTAGTCAGTAAAAAGAAGCAGCCTTCGATCAGTGGCATGCCAACCACAACCTTTTTCGGAAGACGTGCCTGCCGGACCGACCTCTGGGGAGGAATCTGAGAGCAGCACTCATCTATCAACAGCACCACCCCAACCTAAGCCCAAGACCATGTCCATCAGTGAGGCAGCCACTGCAATCATGGTGACGCCGACGAGCAGTGACGCTGAATTGGATTTGTCCCTTTTGCAAAGTAGTACCCAGTCATTTCAGGAAATAGAGCAAAGTAAACAGCAGCCACAGCCAGCAATAGTACATCTTCCTGAAGTTGGAGCATAACAGGAGGTCGAGCTTCCCTCCGAGCAAGAACCTCCTATTTCAGAAACACTGTCTCCCAGATCTCTAGCAAGGAAAAGGAAGGGTACTACTCCACCTTCTTCTCCAAGCACCACTTCTGATGATGATGATGATAGGGACATGGAGTGGATCCGAGCAGAGTCCTGGAGATGCCAGGAGAGACAAAGGGAAAGAAAAGTTCCTGAAAGCCTTGGAATTATGGAAGGGGGTTATGAGGATTATGACAATGATGAGCTAGTCATTGTGGAAGGTGGCACAGAGTAGTACAACATTACTATTCAAACTGCTTCAAGGGAAGTGGCACAGGTAGCACCTCCAGCTCCCATATTTGCAACGTCCCAGCTGAGACCTGAACCAACCCCTACCTCAGTAGAAGTAGGCACGGCAGAGAGACAATCGACGACATGCCCACCTGCCTCCAATTCTTATTGTATTGGCAGTTGCCCAGTAACAAAGTACTCCTCCACAGTTTGGGACTTTTTTACGGTTAGCAAACAGGGGGAGGACATTGCAATATGCACCATTTGAAACACGAATGTTTGTCGAAATAAACCTGGTCCACATTATGGTGCTGGAAGCCAAACGGCCCATATGTAAAAACATCACACAGTCCGGTGAGAGGAGCATCTTGAAAAATTGCTGAACATGGTTGTGGTGGTTAAGGTGGGGAGAGCTGAGGAACATCAGCGAGAAGTCTAATCACGGTGGAAGGTGAGGATGAGGAAGAAGAGGGTGAAATCCTCATGCAAAGCAGCCCTGTCCCCAGCAGTGCACCAGTAGAATCACCTACTTCATTAACTTCACAATTGCTCAAGAAAACTCAACGTCAGATGGAGACACCATGACGCACAGTGAGTCTACCACCACCTATTTCTGAAAAGTCGCCTGCATCAGTGGCCCAAGAAAAGAAGAAAATACAGAATACTTTTGTGGGCATGTTTAGGCAGGAGGGGCCCTATAACCCCAACCTCCCAACAGCACATTTGTACAATTGGAAGCTGGCTAAAATGTAAGCACTGGAACTGCTCCATTTTTCTTTTGTAGAATGAGTGGTATTCTTAGAATTTGTGAAATGGAAGATTCCAAGTCTGAACTATTTTGCCAGAGTTGCTGTTCCAACTCTGCATCACGATGTGCTGCAGTTGGGTTGACAAGCTTTCAACATGTTATTCACACTATCCACCTGACAACAAACATGTGGACCAGTTGTTCGGTGACTGATTACATGTGCATCACTGCACACTGGATCTCTTTTGTGTTGGTAAAGCAAAGCTATCTAAAGGTCTTGGCCCTAAAGAAAGTTTTACGAGCGTTCGGCGGCATGCAACTTTTACCATCTTTGCCATGGAGAAATCACATAGAGCTGCAAACACCTTGGATGAATTTAACAACAAGGTGTCTGAATGGCTGTGACCCAGAGGTCTCAGAATTGGATTTGTTGCCACGGACAATGGAAGTAACATAGTCAAGGCCATGGCAGATGGTGGCTATTTTAGAGTCCTGTGTTTGGTGCATTGCATCAACCTGGTTATGCAGGACTTTCTAAAAAAAGAAGTCATAGTCAGCAACATATTGACCACATGCAAAAGAATCTGCACTCACTTCAGCCATTCGTTTAAAGCCAGGAAGCAGTTGCGTATTATTTAGCATGCTAATAAAGTACCAGTTAAATCCCTGATATAAGAGGTGCCAACATGTTGGACCTGGACCTATTACGTGTTGAGCAGCACAGACAGGTCAATCACTATGTCATTCAAAGAAATGGGGGATGCAATTGGGAAAGCCGCGACCATGAATGCAGACAAGTATGGCCTATTCAAATGCCTGATACAGATGCTATTTCTTTTTGATGTTTTCATATGGGAAGTTAGCAAAGAGGACAGTATGATGGGCCAAGCCATCCAGTTGTTGCATCTGCTACAGGACCAGCTAAAGAAGGTGTCTGAAAGGTTCACAGGTGTAAACAAAAACATAAAAGCGCATGCCTTGGTTGAGAGCTTAATCTTTCACTTGACTGGTAATGCAAGGTCACAAAATTAGACCTCATCCAAAGAGTAAATCTGTACCACATCACTTGCTCCATGGTACAAAATAAAATTCTGCACACCTTTGTTCCTTTTTCTGAAGGGGATGTTTCAAAATACAAGTGGTGGATTGTTGAGCAAGCCATAGACTTGAAAGGCGAATGGCTGGAACTTGGAATCCCACTCTGCAGTTCTGGGGTGCTGCCTTCAACTTCCAGAGAGGGTAGTCTTGCCTCACAGCAGCCAACACCAGCAACCAGAACACCGGCAACGACAGCAACAGAAGAATCAGACCCAACCTCTGCATTTGCTTGGTTTCAAGTGGCAGGTCTTAAGTCCTATGCAGAGGCAAAGGCAAAAAAGGTCAAGCAGGTGGCACAACCAAAGACAATTCAGACGATGTCCCAGGTGTATCTGGATGATCTAAAAGAGGTCTATGCCGATCAAATCCCTTTGATGTATTGGTATGGGAAGATGCGCCAATGGTCAGAGTTCAGCAGGCTGGCAATAAAGTATTTGGCTTGTCCTGTAGTCAATAGGTCTCCTGAGCATGTATTCAGTGCAGCTGTTGAGGTTGTTACAGTAAGAAGGAGCAGTCTCTCATATCAAAACATGGAGAGATCAGCCATATGAACCACTTGTCCCAGAACATGTGGCACATACCATAAATGTTTTTTTTTCAATGTTTCTGTTAGGCTGGGAATGAACTCAGAAATAAATAAAGGAGTGAGGTACTATGAGGGGAGTGACAGAGTGGACACTGGAAGGGAAGAGAAAGACACCTTATTTTCATTTTGGTTTGCAATCCATTGAAAACTTTGTAAATGCTACATTAAGTGAAGCAAACTCGAATTTCACAGCCAACACTGCAGTGCCAGATTGAACCATGCTGCAGTTGGGTGGGGTCAGGACCCATGGGTCATCACTCGCAAAATGCCATGGGCAGGGAGGTCATGGATGAATGATGATGGGTGGGATCTCCCTCACTTAACAAATACAGTGGGTATAGTAGTATGTGTCAATAACCAAGCAGTGTGACTTACCATTGCCTATCCCTGCCGCCACAAAAACTCCTTTAGCTGTTGCTGGCACACGGGTACTGCTGGCCCCATCACTGGTGGTCTGTGTGGCTAGAAAAAAACATCACACATTTTAAATGCCAGATATACCTCCCCCTTTTTATGTTTTTTTAACCAAATACAACAGCAACACATGTCTACAGCTCAGTTCACAGTATCTCCTCTCCCATCTAAAATATCACTTTGGGCATTTTGCTGGTTGACAATGTTAGAAAAGCCGGTAGTCAAGCCAACGTAATGGTGGGGCACAGTTATGATGACTATGAGTCATTTAAAGTGCAATGAAGGAGTAGATTAAATTAGGCAATGAAGGACATATGGTTTTGGTTGGCAAATATCTCACACCACTCTCCTGCCATGCTGCACTGTCATCAAATCTTCTGAGATACTGAATAATAATACAAACAACACAGCATTGGGGGGTCACCATAACCATGGCCGCTCTCGTAATTTGAGCATGAGCAAGAAATAGAAAGCCTTCTCAACAAACAAGCTTACAAGAGCTTGCATGGATCTGCAAACTCTGCAATCTTCATAGTAGACTACCTACTCTAGTGTCCTAGTCTTACAGTAATAGTCCACTGGGTATAAAGTTAGGGGAGAGTAACAGCATAAGCAGAAGAAAGCTTGAGCTACAGATTAGTACAGACACAGATAGAGGTCAGCTACAGAAACAAGAAATATAGAAAAAAGGATAATGCAAGGAGGGATAACAAGAATAAACAATAAATAGAATGACAATCAATCCACTTTAATCGATTAATTAAAATCATAAAAGTACACACAACATTTACATTCATATACACATACAAAATACAATAAATAACACTATTAAATTCATCCTAAAACCAATCCTAAAAATAATTCATTGCTCAAAAGCTAAAGTGCATAAACAGGCATGGTCACATGAAGAATAACAGTCCGTGAATTCATACCGTTTTCTAGTCAAGCGACAAAGTTCTACTGACTATAATCCTACCCCTCACCCTGACTGCAGCCACAAGAAAAGACGCTATACAAAAAGTTTCCCAATTATTGGATAACATTTGTAAATATAGTAAGGCGGGTTTGGCCTGAAGAAAGCCCTTCTGTCTGAGTAAGGGAACCAAGAACTTCTTGCGAATCACAGAATAGTGTTTGCAAAATATTACAAAATGTAAAGTATCTTGGATGGAGTAATTATCGCAGGAGCATAATCCAGCATCCTCAGGTTTAGACCAAGTCGGATAGTCCCCCAAAATTAAGTGTATTCAATTAAATCGGAGTCTAGTCAGGAGCCAGCGATGAAATGGTTTGGTGACTATAAGCAGGTAGGGTTCTATTAACAGAGTAGTTTTTAATAGGGAATGAGCCCTTACTGATGGTTTTTGTATTCCATTCCCTTCCCTTTCCATCGTCATTAATTTTATAAAATTAGTTTTCACCCATTTCAGATCGTCCTTCCTGATGTTTTCCGGATGGTCATATAACTCCTGACGTCCCAGCTTGGCGAACATAGTTTTAACGTAAACCAACCACTTGATCTTACTAACTCTATCCAATTTGACACAATCCCCAAGTATCTCTTGGTTGAGAGTTAAATCTGAATCAAGCCAAACTCTGAGCCAGCAGAGTAACGGCGCCAAGCTCAAGGTGTCAGATAAAAATCCCAAGCCTAGTTCCTGATGGAGAGAAGAATTAGGGGCAGATTGTGGTAATGAAAGCAGTTTCCGCAGGAAACTATTTTCCGCAACCTGAAGATCTAGTTGGGGCTTATAACCCCAAATAGCGGAACCATAACCTGCTATGGCCAGACACTTAGAGGAGTATATTTTTAAGATGGCCTCCATTGGTCTTGCCCCCAATCGTTTCGCAAAACCTAGAACAGCAGAAGTTGATCTAATTACTGCGTTCTTTTTTAATTTTTGTTGTGGGGCCCAAGTACTCCTTTCATCAAAAACTACCCCAAGGTAGGTAAAAGAGAAGACAGACGACACTAATCCTCCATTACAGTAGAAAGTTCTTGGTTTTATAGCTCTCCGGCCGGTTGTCAAAACATGTGATTTACCAATATTTACAATTAAGTCCAAGGACAGCATAAACTCACCAAAAGCATCTAGTAGACGCTGTAGGCCTACCGCCGTCCTAGCCAATAAGACAGCGTCATCCGCGTATAGGAGAACTGGGATTAAAGTATCTCCTACACGCGGAATATCCAAACTCGCTTTAACCAGAGTTTTGTCCAAGGCATTAATGTATAGGGTAAATAACAGGGGTGCCATAATGCACCCCTGTCTAACCCCTCTCCTAGATTTAAAAGGCTTGGAACATCTGCCATCCTGGGATAACCTGATCGAGGCAGTAAGATCACGATGAAGATCTACTAAGAAGTAGACCAAAGGAGGATCCAAACCCATCTCTAATAGAATTGTCCACAGCTTTGACCTATTGACCAGGTCAAAAGCTGAGGACAAGTCCATGAATGCTAAATTCAACGTACCCTCCTTAGCCATAGTATATTTCCCTATTAGCATGAAAAGGTTCAAACATTGATCCATGGTGCCTCGACCTTTACGGAAACCATATTGTAAGTTACTTATAATTTTATTATCTTCAGCCCAATCTGTTATCTTGCCTAGAATAACTTTGCCAAGTATTTTGACAGCCGAATCAATCAGGGAAATGGGTCTATAGCACCTTGGTTCACTCCGTTGACCCTTTTTAAAAACCGGAATAATTGTCGAATGACACCAAGATGGAGGAGGCCCAATCAAAGCCACGGCGTTAAAAACATTGACCAAAATCTTTGCCCAGAAACTGGGATTATGTTTATAAACATCCGCTGGAACGTGATCTGGGCCTGGTGCTTTATTACTCGATGTGACATTTATGGCCTTTTCTATATCATCAATGACAAATATAAGAGGTGGCAGTCTCAATCGTTAGTTCTTGATAATATGTTTGTATCACTGGTGCCGATATCCCCGGTGATGAGTTGTAACGTAATGAATTTTATATCTAAGACATCAAAAACACTGTGTTAAATCCAGAAAATCTATGGAAAAGCACATATCCAAATTCGGACCAGCAAATAATGGTCGATCAAATTCAAGTGATATTCAATCAGTTAGGCTTGTGTAGATAAAGAAAGATACCAGATTCCGTATCTTTAAGAGGCGGGTCCAGCATCCACCCAACCAGTCAAGTGGCCGTAAGTTACGGCCACTTGACTGGTTGGGTGGATGCTGGACCCGCCTCTTAAAGATACGGAATCTGGTATCTTTCTTTATCTACACAAGCCTAACTGATTGAATATCACTTGAATTTGATCGACCATTATTTGCTGGTCCGAATTTGGATATGTGCTTTTCCATAGATTTTCTGGATTTAACACAGTGTTTTTGATGTCTTAGATATAAAATTCATTACGTTACAACTCATCACCGGGGATATCGGCACCAGTGATACAAACATATTATCAAGAACTAACGATTGAGACACCTTTTTCGTCACCCTGATTTATTTATCTCGCCCTGAAGAAGTCCTTTGATGGACGAAACGCGTCGGCTGTTCCGGCTGTTCTGTGAAAACTTTGACCTTTTAAGTGTATAAATTGTTGCAAAATAAAAGTGGAGCTTTTGTAAAAGACACAAACTACTCAAGAATTGGTATATGATTCAATTTACAGTGTTTAAGTGGTGCATTTGGTGTTGGTATTTGTACATGTATTTTCCAGTTTTTTTGGAACGACATTGTGCTGGCGGGTGTCGACCAAATTTGCACACTTGCGGTGATTCCATTATATCACCATAACTGATATGGGGTAATTTCCAAGACCGGTGCTGTTCTAGAGGGCCACCGCTAGCTTCGTGTTTGGTTCTATAAGAGGTGGCAGCCCTTGCTGCATAAAGTTAATGGACTTGTAATTATTGGGATCATTAGAACCATAGATCCCTTCAAAGTGATTCAACCATTGGGCTTCTGTAACATTATTTTCCTGGCAGCTGTTATCCAAAACTGTAAAAAGAGGAGTATTTACAATTGACCAGAACTTGGCACTATCTTTTAAAACGTTAACAGATAGCAAAGCATCCCAAGTATCTGCTTTAATTTCAGATTTTCTCTTTTGGATCGCCAGTTTATATAGTTTCCTACGACTCGCTATCAGAGACCTATCTTGCGGAGAGGTTTTCAATGCTAAGGTTAAAGCACTATGTGCTTGCGAACAATTTTTATCAAACCATTTTTCTTTCAGTTGCACATATCTCTTAGATTTAGTGGTCAATTCTGTAGCAATCTGCGAACAGATACCCACAAAAGCTTCCAATGTAACGTCCTCCGAAGTTAAGGGGTCGTTACATAGTGATATAAGATCCCTGGTGTTCGTACATAAATCGTTAAAGAATAGAGTGGGTATCACTTTAGTCCACTTAAGCCTCCTATCGATCCCGAGTTACCAAGTTATTAGGGCCAAGTGTTCCCCTTCTCAATTCTAAAAACCCGCAATTGCATGCCAATTCTAACAAAACAGGGTTATGATCGCTAAAGGAAGATGATATGGCATTATAGAAAATAACCTTTTCAAGAAGATTGTGAGACAGAAAATATAATCAATAATTGTCTCACCATTCTTGAATGTATGATAGCGATCAGAGGAGTTAGCAAAAGAGGGTTCAAAGAGATCTGTTTCGGACAAAAAACTCTCCAGGGCAGCACCTCGAAGAGAGTGCTCAAAATGCGGGGTCTCTGAAATAGTATAAACCAAATTGTCAGATATGTGACAAAAATGATCACATAAGTGTATGTTAAAATCCCCTAAAAGGAGAATAAAACAATTAGTGGGTTGAACTCTCCTATATTCAAGTAAAAAATCATTCAATTTTCCAAATGCTGATTAGTATCTATACTATCACTTGAATTATAGAAGTTAATCAGTAACAATTTAAAATTATTAGGGCGGCTTACTTCTAAAACCAATATATTATTTGAGTCAACCTCTAATTTTGATAATGAACCTTTGAGGTTAAGGGACAAAAGGAACATCAGTCCACCCTTTGCTCTACCAGCCTTAGATGGACATGCCGGTAGGGCGAAAGATCTATATCCATCTATCCAAAAATCGTCCCCCTTGTCCCATGTTTCCTGTAGGGCGATTATATCATATTGCTTTATGGTATTCAACCATATGGGGTCGTGTTTCTTAGAATTAAGGCCGGCAATGTTCCATGTAATAATTTTACAATTTCGAGTGGGATCTTCCATACTCTCAACTGGGTCTTGGACCGTAGGAATCAAATCTACTCTGGACACCCCTATCCCTGGTGGTCAATCATTTTGATCCAACTGAGAAAGGGGAAAAAAGCTGTTAGAGGACAACAGCCCTTTATCCCTGGGAGTGGGCAATAGAGATGAATATTGTGCTGGTGATATTACTACCTTACTCTCTCTACCTTTAGATGGTCTAATGACTCCATCTTGAGGAACAAGCCTATCCACTTGGGGAGGGATAAGAGAATCATACAATCTCCTTGGGGGTGGTTAGAAAAACCCCAGGGGCACAGCTCTAATATCCCCACCAAGATGATCCGTTACGTTCCAGAGCAATCTTCCAGGTGTATTTTGATCATTGAAGTTAACTATGATACAATCCCCAGTGACACGTTTGGGGCCATAGCCCACCCAGCCAACTCGCCTTGCCATGATAATATTAGCAGAAATCCCCGCAGGACCTGAAGAATGACGCTCACACCAATGCTTAGTTTTTCTCAATAGGGCGGCTGTAGAATGACAATCGCTGGTGGTGGCACCCTCCTTGGACTGACCCTCTGATGCCCTCTCCTTGGCCTTGGGTGTTGAAGAAATAAAGAAGGTAAAATAGATTGGTGGTACAGTTAATCTCCTAGAAAATATTTTTATGTGCAAAGGCAAATTCAGTAACATATTAACATTATTCTTTTCTACAACAGAGTGCCTATATTATCGAGTTGACCTACTCGTAAATTCTGAACCACTACCTAAGCCCTATTCTGAATTTCCTGAACTACAATTGAAAATACTTGACTTTGCTTCACCAATCTAACACCCTTTTATGGCCCAACTCAGTCAGTTTCCCTTTTAAATGCATAGATGCACATTTTGCATACTACATCACTGGAAATTTGCTTGGCACTGTACAAGATGTATACAAAGAAAGACACGGAGAACACTAACTCACCCATAATATATTACCACTAATACAAAAGTACCATTAGGACAGAGAGGCCAGCATAACTTGTTACATAATCAGCTCAAGCGAGAGCCTACAGCAAACGAGAAGAACTAGGTAGCACTGAGCACCTGGCTCACTCAATTTGGAACACATAATATTCTTAACATTATGTTACGTGAACTTAACTTACCTCTGAGTGTGAGCAGCACGCTGTTTGGAAAAAAATAGCATTATAGGATAACACACAACAAATGAGAAATAATTGATTACTACTACTCTCCAAATCCCACAACCTGGATGCCCAGCAGGTCGACCAGGGCCGTCTACCGGTCCAGGATATCAGCCCAGTGGTGCATCAGCTGCTGCTGCTGTGTGCACCAAGCCCCAGTTTGTTGGTGATCACAATCGGGCATTCTGCCCTAGAGCAGCCAATGCTCGTTCGGGCAGTACCCTCTCCAGGGCTTGTGGCCTGCTGCTAGCATAGAAGGAGGTGGATCTGGACAAAAAAACGAGAGTGGGTACTTTGTTCAGCTGGTCCAACTGGGTCACTGTGTCTGGCTCGCACTTCATTGCAGTCACGCTCAATCTTTGATTTTGTCCTCCTCTGGCACTACCAGGTAACCACAGTTGGCACTTCGTGGCTCTCTATTTCCTTAAATCTTTACAATGGCATATCTCTGATTCCAATGAAAGAACTTTTGTAATTTTTCTCTTGAATGATTTATTAAATTTTACTCTATTGGTCTAAATTGGTGTGGAATGTTTGCTATATTGTGTTTCATTTTATTACTGTGCTGCATAAACACTTTACACATTGCCTCTAAGTTAAGCCTGACTGCTTTTGAGCCAAGATACCAGAGCATTAAGTATAGGTCAATTTGGGATTTGCTTGTGAATTCACCTTGAGAAAGATTGTGGTTGCTACTTCAGTAGGATTTCACCCCCTTCAATCAGTAACCCAATTTCTTACACGTATACAGAAGATTGTCCTCTGAAATGGTGATATTTTACATGCAGATGATGTTTGGGAAATGTTGGTGTCAAAAGTCATGTTTATTCTATCATACATAATCTGGTAAAAGTAGTAGTCTAACATGTAGGAATACTTAGAATTTGGGTTATGTAACAAACTGGGTTGTTGGTTGACTGGGTTGTAAGCCCTGGTCAAACGGCAAACACAATCCTTGTCAGTTTACCGCACACGCAACCCCCAAATTAACCTGTGCTCACCCCTTTGGTAGCTTGGCACGGAGCAATCAGGCTTGACTCAGAGGCAACGTGTAAAGTATTTGTGCAACTCTTCAGCCTGTGTTTCAGGAGGTTACTAAGCCAGGATAGTCTCAATCTTGATCTGGAGGGGCTGCAACTTGCCCCCGTCCACCATGTCACCCAGATTTACCATGGAACCCGGGACAGAATGTCTCCTTCTTAGCTAGGACCCTGTTGACCAACCTCCCAAAGGTAGCAGGTGTATTCCTCAAACCAAAGGGCATAAACAGAAACTGAAGTGACCGTCTAGTCTTGATAATGCAAACTTCTTCTTTGCCCCCTCAGTCAGAGCAATTTGAGAGTGCACTGATGTTAAATCAAAAGTACTGAAGAACTTGGCAGTGCCCAACCTGTCTATGAGTTGATCAGCACAGGGGATGGAGTATGTGTCAAATTTAGTGACTGAATTTTGACACCCGTTAGTCTACACAGAACCTAAGTTCTGGAGTGGTACCCAGTTCGGCAGACTTGGGTGTCATCACTACAGGGTTGGACCAGGGACTGTTGGAAGGCTCAATCACCCCTAATGCCAGGATCTTAGTGGCTTCCTTCTTGATACTGGCCCTCACCTTATCTGACAACCTATACATTTTGTTTTTAAGAGGTGGGCTGTTTCCAATATCAATGTCATGGACACACAGGTCTGTGAGCCCAGGGGTGAGAGCTAACAGAGATGTAGACTGCCTCAGTAACTGGCGACAGTCACTCTGCTGTTCAGAGGTCAGTGTAGGGGAGAGGTTGACACCCTCCACTGTCCCATTGTGTTCCTGGGCAGATAGGAGGGCAGGGAAAGGCTTGCTCTCCTCTTCCACTCCCTCATCTGTCACCAGGCGCATGCTCATTTTGGACCTCTCAAAGTGGGGTTTGAGGCAGTTCATGTGGAGCTTCCTTGAGGGTTTTCTAGGGGTCTTGAGATCCACAAAGTAGGTGGTCTCCCCCTTCCGCTCCTTCACCTCCTATAGGCCAGTCCCGCAATCCTGGAGAGCTCTGGATTTGACAAGATCCATAACCCACATCGTCTGGCTAGGTTGAAACTCTACCAGTGTGGCCTTCTGGTCATAACAAAGTTTCATAACTTCCTGATTGGCCTCAATATTTTTTTGCCTTTTTCCAGAGCAGTGCATCTGATTGTGAAGGGCTACCATGTAGCTGACCACATCATGAGGGGGTTTCCTGGGAGCTTGCTCTCACATCTCTTTTAGAAGGCTAATAGGTTTCCTGACAGGGTGGCCATAGAGAAGTTGAAAGGGTCTAAGCCCCACTTCCTTCTGTGGCACCACCCTGTAGGCAAAGAGAAGACAGGAAAGGAGGACTGTCCACTTACACCTCATGGACTCAGGTAGGCCCATGTTCATGTCCTTCAATGTCTTGTTGAATATCTCCACAAAACCATTGGTTTAAGTGTGCTAGAGTGTGGAGAACAAATAAGTTACCCCGCACTCACTTCACATGGACTTGATGTATGCTGACATGATGTCAGTGTCTCTTTCAGGCACTACCGCTTTAGGGAACCCCATACTGATAAAAAGTCTCCAGGGCCCTGACCACAACAGGTGCAGTCACCAACCTTAGAGGGATGGCCTCTAGATAGCAAGTGGCATGGTTCTCCAAAATCAGGATGAATCTGTTGCCCAAAGCTGTCTTGGGGTCCAAGGGTCCAATAACGTCAATCAGGTGATATCCAGAGGTGTCACATGTTGCTTGGGCATCAGCTTACTACCTCATGCCCCCTAGAATGGAAAGCTCTTCCTGCATATTGCAGAATACCTCACAGGTGACCCTACCCTAAACTTGCCAACCAGCAATTTCAGGCAGGTCATCCAGAGCAGCAGTGTCCTCACCGGTTGGCAGAAGGTGCATTTTCCTCAGGTGCTCTGTCAGTCCCCACCATGGGAACTTCAGGGACTGGTTTGCCATGCCCTTTGCCCCTCAACTTCTTGGCAACTGTCTGGGCCATTGTTCCAGGCTCCAGATGCCCTTGACTCCATTCTAGTCAGCTATGAACCTTATGGTCATACAAAACCATGCAGGCAATCCCAAAATACCCAAATGTGACCTGAGCTCTACTTCCCTCAGTATAGCGTGTGCCAGGTTGTTACCTAACATACAATCTACAGGCATGGCAGGGCTCAATGCTACTTTTAGAGCACCTAAGATCACCCCCACTCAAAAGGAACCAGAACCACCGGTAGATGGCTCTCATGATTGAGGGCAACTATGACTTGGTGAAATGTGTTAGAGAGAAACTGTTATGAGGACACCAGCTGACACTTTACAGTAGTCATGCTGGTTCTTGTGTCCCTTAGAGCCTCCACCTACTTCCCATTGATAGTGATCCACTGCCTGTACTTAGAAGTATTTAAAGGCATATGGGCTTTTGGCACTATCTCCTTATCCCCCAGGGAAACTATGGTTACCTCTGTCTGCTCCCCAAAGCTAACTGGAATTACCTCCTTCCTGAGCACTACACTTGCCAACCCAGGTGCCTGACCCCCGGTGAAGGGACTGTGCCCTCTTGAGCCACTTGTAGTCACCCTAGGCGTGCCCATACTTATAGCACTCTGCATTGGGGTACAAACCTCTGTTTCTGCTTGTCAAAAAAACCCTTCTTCTTGGGCTCAGACTCAAACAGGTTATCACTATTACCATGGGAATTATTTTGGGGACCTTTAGAGATCTCTTTATTCTTCTTCCCCCCCCCCCCCTTACTCCTGGCGGCACCCCTAACCACGCTTGTGGGAGCCCCCTACCAGATAATAATTTGGATACTCTGGTGCAAGCCCAGAGGTCTGCCTCCTCAGCAAACTTCCTTGGGCTACTCAGCTTGCTGTCAATTAGGTGCTGGCACAGTTCTGGAAAACAAAAACTTAGCATGTGCTCCTCACAATCAGATTAGAAAACCCATTGAAGTCATTAACTTTGCTGCCTCACACCCAACCATTCAGTGCCTTACTAGAGTAGTCCACAAGATCTTCCCAGGACTGGTTAGGGAGCTTCTGACTGTCCATGAAACTTTGGTGGTACGTTTCAGGGGTCAGTCCAAACTTATCAATCAAGATGGCTTTCATGGGAGTGTACCTGGTTTGGTTCTCAACCTCTAAAGTAAGAAATATGTCTCCCCCCACTGTAGGCTTGTGTTTCCACACACTGGCCCCACAATGCTCTTCTGGGATGTTGTGATCCCTCAGGGCTACCTCATAGGCAGGAATCCACTCATCAATGTCATCCTCCACCACATAATTGGGCACCACATTCTTGGGATGCAGACCTTTCTGTCTCCTTTAGATACTGTATAATGTCTTCCACCATCACTGCTGGACTCTGCCTGCTTGGCCTTGAGATACAGCTCTTTCAAACTCAGCTTATGAGCTAGTATTATAATTTTCTCCTCCATTATCAACTCAGTCATTTGCAGCTGGAACTCCATCTCTGCCTTCCTGTCCATTAGCTCCTCTGGGGACAGACCATGTGATGAATTACCCCCTCCCATGAAGACTGCATTCCAGGGCTGTTGTCCTGGTCTTGATTTTGATCATCACTAACATCATTATAATAACTTTATTTCGATCAACATGATCATAAAAGTACAGCCAAACATAAAATCATTGCAAAAAAGTATGGGCATGGACATAACCATGCTTCAATGAACCAACAATAGTAACATTTAATGTGGCTACATTAAGTATTACATCATTTTGGCTGTTTAGATAAGTTATACATAAAAAGATTCCAAAGTTAAAAACAGGTATAAAAACACATATTTTTACAGACCCACAACAGTTCTACTGTTTAGTTGGTATGGAAAGTGTTAGAAATGGTGGTCTCTAGTTGGCAATGGCTTGCACCTTTGTCCAAACAGGGACCCATCATCCTAGTCAGGATACGGGAGTTACACTTCTAAAATAATCCCTGCTCACCCCCTTGGTAGCTTGGCACAAGCTGTCAGGCTTATCTTAGAGGCAGTGTGTAAAGCATTTGCACATAACCAACAGTAATACAGTGTAAGCACTACAAAAGGACACCACACCAGTTTAGAAAAATATGCAATATTTTTATATACTCAAGACAAGACCAAAAATGATAAAAATCCACAATACAGTACTTAGAAATCTTCAGTTATCAAAATATGCTTGAAAAACACTTCCTTGATTTCAGTAGCTCCGTCCGGGGCTATCACGGCATCATGAGCAAACAAATCCAAACAGTTCTGGCTGACTGTGGCATCGCGGGCCAGCTACGGTGTTGGGAAGACCCGCAAACAGTACCTTTTAGAAATGCAGGGCATCAGCGACCTCTCGTTGAGCTTCCGAAAGCACGGTGTCCGCAGGCGTCGGTTCTGGAGGTCGGTGCAGGAGTCGCCTGGGCCCTCAAAGTCAAATGCGTTGCAGATCGAACTCCTCTCTGTTGAAGTCAGGAACGCTGGCGTCAGCAGGCGTCGGGTGCTGTGGTGCGAAGTGCAGCTGTGCGGCGTGCAGTGCCCTCAGGTCCCAGCGCGAGCATCGGCTCAGTGGCGGCATCAGATGGCATCGTCAATGAGACCAGAGTCGCAGTGCGAAGTGAATGCAGTGCTCTTGCGGTACTGGCAGGTCACGATGCAAGCAACGGCGGCGGCGTTGCTGAAGCGCTGTCGTCCGCTGATGAACTGGAGTAGATGGTGCCAGCGTCGGTAGGCCAAGGCTGCAGAGCGGGATGAGGATGGTGTGTCATGTAACCTTACAAGCGGTGCCGTCAAACCAAGGTACAAGCAGTGCGTAGATTTCGGCATGGAGCGGCGTCATCGGGGATACCAAGGCATCGTCGTGATGCAAGGCGGTGTGGAGTGCAGTGCCCACAGGTCGCGGTGCGAGCAGCGGCTCGGTGACGGCATCAGCAGGTGGAGTCAGTGACACCAGGGTCGCGGTGTGGTGTTATGGCAGTGCCCTCTGCGGTGCCTTCAGGACATGGAGCCGGCAGCGGCGTCGTCGACATCGTTGGGTTGCTTCTTCTTCTGTTGCAGCACAAAACACACAGTCCCCAGTGCTGAGGGCAGAAGAGCTTGAAGTATTTGCTCTTCCTGAGACTTCTTGAACAGGGGGCAAACTCTACCTCAAGGCCTTGGAGAAACTCACAAAAGTAGATTGCAGAAAGTCCAGTCCAGTCCTTTCACTGCCCAAGACAGAAGCAGCCACTGCAGGCCAACACAGCAAAGCACACAGCAAAGTGGTCGTTCCTCCTCACAGCTTGTCCAGCTCTTCTTCTTGGCAGTCTTCTTGGTCCAAAAGAGTTCTAAAGTTCAGGGGTCTGGGCCCCAATATTTATATCCCAAAATTCTTGGATCTCTTAGGCAGAGAGTTTCTGTGCCCAGCCAGAACCAGTTCTCCCTTCTCTGGTGTGGCTTCCTGGCAGGAGGTGGAGACGGCATTGTCGCAGACCAGGCCCATTCAGGTGCGAGGAAATCTCCTCCCCCTACTCTAAATACAGCCCAGCTCTATTCAACCCTTTCCTGACCCACCTAGACTATCCGGAGCCACTCCTGCTCCCCAGCCCTCTGTCATCCAAAATCCAGACAGTCAATCCACGTACTAGCAGAGGCACACTGGATGACAGAGCAAGAAAATACCTACTTTCTAATAGTGGCATTTTCCAACACAGAATGTAAAAATCACCTTCACTAAAAGATGCATCTTTAGATTCTGAGTTCAGGCATACTAAACTTTATTTTCCTACCTAATTATGTTTTTCCTACCTAATTATTATAGTAATGTTTATAAGATGTTATAAACAAACTCTCCATTCTGTCCTATGGGGAACAGGTAGCCTTGCAATAGTGAAATACAAAATTGGCAGTAATTCACTATCAGGACATGCCACACATACCAAGGCATATCCTACCTTTCACATACACTGCACCCTGCCCACAGGGGTACCTTGGGCCTACCTTAAGGGTGGTTGACATGTAAGAAAACGGAAGGTTAGGGCCTGGCAAGTGGGTGCACTTGCCAAGTTGACATGGCAGTACCAGACTGTACACAGGCTCTGCAATGGCAGGCCAGTGTCACATTTACGGGCTGTTTGTGTGGGTGGTACAATCCAATGCTGCAGCCCACCAACAGCATTTGATTTACAGGCCCTGGCACATGCAGTGCACTTTTCTAGGGACTGACACATAAATCAAATAGGCCAATCATTGAAACACCAAACCATAACACATTTACCACAGGAGCACTTGCACTTTACCACTGATCAGCAGTGAGAAAAGTCCGCAGAAACACTACGCCAGCAAAAACAGAGTCAAAACTGGGAGGTCAAAAAGCAAAAACTCAGTGGAAACACGCCAAAAGATGCCAAGTCTAACACTTGTCCCCTCCATATGAAAGTAGGGAGAACTACCAACGCTCCTGGGAGTTCTCTTCACTAAGGCGGAAAAAACCTGTACAGACCATATGCATTGGCCTGTTCTGTTCCAGGACGGTGTTTCACCATAAAGTCCATTCCCTGTAGGAAGATGGACCACATCAGCAGTTTTAGATTCTCACCCCTCATTTGCATTAACCATCTGGGGGGCCTGTGGTCTGTCTGAACCCGGAAGTGAGTGCCAAACAAGTAGGGCCTCAGCTTCTTCAGTGCTGAGACCGCAGCAAAAGCTTCCCTTTCTATGGAATTCCACCTCTGTTCCCTGGGGAGTAGTCTCCTGCTAAGGAGGTGTACAGGCTGGTCTAGGCCCTCTTCGTTCAGTTGTGATAGCACCGCTCCCACACCATGCTCTGAAGCGTCAGTCTGCAAAACGAATTCCTTGGAGAAGTCGGGTGCCTTGAGCACGGGTGCCATGCACATGGCGGCCTTCAGGGCATCAAAAGCCTTCTGGCAGGACTCCGTCCAGATCACCTTTTTGGGCTGCTTCCTGGAAGTCAGCTCTGTCAAGGGGGAAACAATGGTGCCATAGCCCTTAACAAACCTCCTGTAGTACCAGGTGAGAACTAAGAAGGCTCTCACCTCTGTCTAGGTCTTGGGGAGATCCCAAGCCAGAATGGTGTCAATCTTGGGTTGTAGGGGCGCCCCCTGGCCGCTTCCTATCCAGTTTCCCAAGTACACCACGGAACCCTGCCCGATCTGGCACTTACTGGCCTTGATCATGAGGCCTGCCCTCTGCAGAGCCCTCAACACTTCACTGAGGTGCTGCAAGTGTTCTTCCCAGCTGGAACTAAACACTGAGATGTCATCCAGGTAGGCGGCACTGAAATCCTCCAGCCCAGCCAACACCTGGTTGACCAACCTCTGAAAGGTGATAGGGGCATTCTTCAACCCAAAGGGCATCACCCGCAACTGGTAATGTCCTTCTGGGGTTGAGAATGCTGACCTCTCCTTGGCCCCATCGTTTAAGGCAATCTGCCAGTACCCAGGCATTAAGTCAAATGTGCTGAGGAACTTGGCAGCTCCCAACCGATCAATGAGCTCATCAGCACTGGGGATGGGGGGCACATCAGTCCTGGTGACGGCGTTGGGCCCATGGTAGTCCACACAAAACTGCAGTTCTGGAGTGGCACTGGGTGCAGCAGCCTTTGGGACCAAGACCGTAGGGCCGGCCCAAGGACTGTTGGAGGGCTCGATCACCCCTAACACCAACATCTTAGAGACCTCCTCTTTGATGCTGGCCCTGACCCGGTCAGTCAACCTGTAAATTTTGTGCTTCACAGGAGGGCTGTCACCGGTGTCCACGTCATGGGTACACCAGTGAGTAACACATGGAGTCAGAGAGAACAGTGGGGCAAACTGTTCCCACAGCTGGCGACAGTCGCTCTGCTGCTCTGGGGTCAGTGTAGGGGAGAGGATCACACCTTCCACTGACCCATCGTGCTCCTTGGTAGACAAGAGGTCAGGGAGAGGTTCACTCTCCTCTTCCACCCCATTATCTGTCGCCAAGAGCATGTTCACTTCAGACCTCTTGAAGTGGGTTTTGAGGCTATTTAATGCAGGACCCTCAACGGGTTCCTTGGAGACCGCAAATCCACCAGGTAGGTGACGTCACTTTAGCGCTCCACCACCTCAAATGGCCCCGTCCACTTGTCCTGCAAGGCACAAGGTTCCACTGGGGCCATGACCCACACTTTTTGCCCAGGTTGAAATTTGACCAGAGTGACATTTTGGTCATACCACTTCTTCATTTCTTCCTTGCTTGCTTCTAGGTTTACCTGAGCTAGCTTCCTGAAGAGGGCAGTCTGGTTTCTCAAGGCCAGCATGTAACTAAACACATCCTCGGGAGATTATCTCGGAGCTTCCTCCCAGCCTTCCTTTACCAAACTCAGAGGTCCTCTCACAGGGTGACCATACAGAAGCTCAAAGGGACTGAACCCAAGAGACTTCTGTGGCACCTCCCTGTATGCAAAGAGAAGGCATGGCAAGAGGAAGTCCCACTTACACCTCATGGGTTCTGTTAGATCCTTAATCATGCCTTTTAAATTCTGGTAGAATCTCTCCACCAGACCGTTACTTTGTGGGTGGTAAGGGGTGGTGAACTTGTAGGTTACACCACACTACTTCAACAGGGATGTCATATACTTGGATATGAAATTGGTTCCCCTGTCAGAAACCACCTCTCCAGGGAACACCACATGGGAAAAGATCCCCATTAACGCCCAGCCCACCACTGGCGCCGTCCTTGTCCTGAGAGGGATTGTCTCCGGGTATCGGGTGGCATGGTCCACCAAGACCAGGATGTACCTGTTGCCCATGGCTGTCGTGGGATCTAGTGGCCCCACAATGTCCATCCCAACCCTTTCAAAGGGTGTTCCAACAACTGGAAAAGGTTGGAGAGGAGCTTTGACCTTCCTGCCACTCCTACCACTTGACTCTGCAAGTTTGGCAAGACCTACAATGTCCATCTGACTGCCTTTGCATTTGGGGCCAGAAGAAGTGGGTGACAAACCTGCCAAAGGTTTTGCCCTGCCCCAAATGTCCTGCCAAAGGCACGTCATGAGCCAGACCCAGTAGGAAGGTCCGGAAGTGCTGGGGTACCACCAGCACATGGGCTGACCCAGGCTCAGCGACCTTAGGCTCACTGTACAGGAGACCATTCTCCTAGTAGATCCAATGTGATCCGGACTGATCACCAGCTGCGTGGTCTGCAGCCTGCCACCACAAGTCCTCTAGAGAAGGGCACTCTTTCTGCTCCTTGCAGAATTCCTCCCTGGTGGGACCCCTTCTTGCTGCCAATTGGTCAGCTCAGAGATGTCCCCCAGTTCAGCTACCTGCTCCCCCGTAGGCACTGGGGCTTCCCCCTCAAGGTCTGCCTCCTCCCGGTCTGTGAGAACGTTAAGGGCCGGTTTCCCATGCCCCTTGCCCTTTCTCTTGGCAGGGAATTGGGCCACTGTTCCAGGCTCCAAGTCCTCTTGATCACCCTTTCTTGCCGCCATTTACCGAGTGGACATGCATGTCCACTCTGGCAGCCCAAGCATCTCCAAGTGAGACCTGAGCACAACATCCTTCCATAAGGACTGCTCCATGTCCTTACCTAACAGATAATCTACAGGCATGGAAGGGCTCACAACCACCCTCAAGGGACCTGAAACCCCCCACTCGAAGGGAACCTGCATCACCATACACTGTCACTCTGAATTGTCCACAGCAATTGCTTGGTGGAATGCCCCTGGGACTACCTGCTCCTCAGAGACCAGATGACACCGGACTGAGGTAACACTGGCTCCAGTATCTCTGAGAGCCTCTACCCTTTTGCCATTGATGGTCACCCAGGTGCTGTATTTTTTTGTGTTAGGGGGCACCTGGTTTCCTGGGACCATCTCACTGTCCCCTAGTGAGACGAGTGTCATTTCTGCAGGATACCCACCCTTCTGTGGGTACTCCCCCTCCCCAAGTGCTACACTAGCCACCACCTTGGACTCTCCACCAGTGGGTGGCTGTGCCCCCTTAGGGCACTTGGGGTCCCCCTCATGTCACCCACCTGGTCACATGTAAAATATTTACGGGGGACGGTCTCAGCAGGCTTTCCTGAAGAGACCCCTTGTTTCTTATCTCCAGGTGATGGGAACCTTTACCCTGGGTGTTAGTTTGGGGCCCTTTATAGAACTACTGTGCTTTACCCTTGCCCCCCCACTTTTCTACTGGGGACCCTGCCCACCTTTGGCTGAGTCTCCCCAAATGCTTTCTTTTGGACCCGGGTACTCACCCAGCAGTCTGCCTCCATAGCAAGCCTCCTGGGTTCAGTCAGCTTACTATCGACTAGGTGCTGGCCCAGATCTGCAAAACATAGACTAGACAAGTGCTCCCATGCAATCAAATTGTAGAGCCCCTGAAAATCTGTCACATTACTGCCATTCACCCAGCTATCCAGTGACCAGCAAAACAAATCTACACACTCCAACCAAGTGTTGGCATCAGGCTTCTTACTGGACCTGAACTGATCCCTGTACTTTTCAGGAGTGAGATAATACTTAGTGAGAAGGATGTCCTTCATGTCAGCATAGGTGAGGTTATACCCCTTACCCAAAGCTATTAAAGTATCCCTTGCTTCTTTTGTAAACAGAGGCCACAATCCTGCTCCCCAATTCTTCTCAGGGACCCCATTCATGTGTATGACTGCCTCGTAACCCTGAAACCACCTATGCATGTCACCCCCCTTCTTGAATTCCTTGCCTATATTTTTAGGGATGTGCACACTCCTGTCTGCCTGGCCTGACGGCTTGCTGCCGCCATGTGAGCTGGCTCTACTCCTCTGATCCAGCTCCTTTATCCTGATCTTATGATCTAACATTATCCTTTTCTCCTCCATGGCTAACTTAAGCTTGTCCAGTTCTTCTGCAACTCTCCTTGCTTCCCGCCTGTCCTTCAGCTCCTCTGAGGACAAGCCACTGCTGCCTGGCCCGGAGTGTTCCCCCACTCCCAAAAGCACATCCACCCTAGGAGCAGGCTCCTCCGCCTCTCCACTGAGATCACCAGACTGCTCGCTGGCATGTCTGGCTGCTACTCAGGCCCTCAGCGCCTTTTGTAGCTCCTCCTTCCTAGTGAGGCCTCTGACTCAGACTTTTAGGTTTTTGCAAATCGCTTTCAATTCCCTAACACTGTAGGATTCCATCCCATCCTCCTCAAAGGCAACTTCCCAGAATGCAACAGATGTTGCTCTTGATTCCGGCATGATGAAGTAGCAAGTTCAACAGGCAAGATAAAAAAATAGGCCAAAAAGAAAAAGAACCAGTATAAGGCACATAATGGTCTGCGATATGGTAGTAGTGCACACCAATCACAGTAAAACAAGTGCAAACGCAAGTCCAATCATCACTGCTGACAACCAATGTTAGAAATTGGGGTCTCGAGTTGGCAAGGGCATGCACCTTTGTCCAAATAGGGACCCTTCTTCCTAGTCAGGATAAGGGAGTTACACTCCTGCTCACCCCCTTGGTAGCTTGGCACGAGCAGTCAGGCTTATCTTAGAGGCAGTGTGTAAAGCATTTCCACATAACCAACTGTAATACAGTGTAAGCACTACAAAAGGACACCACACCAGTTTAGAAGCAGATCCAATATTTTTATATACTTAAGACAAGACCAAAAACGATAGAAATCCACAGTACAGTAATTCAAAATCTTCAGTTATCAAAATATGCTTGAAAAACAGTTCCTTGATAGCTCCAAACACAACCCCCGCTGATTTTGAATGTCCCGGGCTGCAGGAGAAGCAGGAGCACTCTGAAGTGCTGGGACATTGGGAATGGCCCTGGCAATGTCGGCGTCTTCTCTGTTGCAAAGGAAGCTGGTCCTAGTAGTTCCTGGGGAAAACATGACCTCCCCTGAATTTAAATGTTCCATATCATCCTCATCCCCTTGATCCTCAGTGGCTGCCATCAACTAATAAACCTCTGTCCAGGCCCTAAGAGCTTTCTGAAGCTCCAGCATTTCGGTGCCCTTTTTTATTTTAAGCAAAAGACACACAATTGATGGACAGAATGCAGAACAAATCACAACATTCACACCCAGTCAAGAGATCTGGGTTAAATCCATCATTTTTTGCACACCATGCTACCCCAGTTTGGACCTGGACATATGTAAATAAGTCTCTTTTTCTGGCAGAACTGTTTAAGCTCAGCCGCTGTGTAGCTTTCCAGGTTGGCCAGCAAACAATCGATTGCTGCAGGTATGGTCTCAGGCAGTGATGTAGTAGCAATGAGGGAAGATTTGGAAAAACTAGAAGAAGCCAATCAAGAAGAATTTTAAAACAAATGGTCTTAAACTATTTATGTGGGGTGGTAGTGGGACACAAAATTATTGTATGGCACTGCACAAATACTCCCAGTCCTCAACGCTGAACACCATTGTAAGAAATTGGGTTGTTGGTTGACTGGGGTTTCAGCACAGGTCTAGCAGCAACCACAATCTTTATCAGGGTAAGGCACAAGCAAACCCAAAATTAACCAGTGCTCACCCCCTTGGTTGCTTGACACAGAACAATCAGGTTTAACTCAGAGGCAATGTGTAAAGTATTTCTGCAACACTTCAAACAGTAGAACAGTAACAACACACCACAAAAGGAGCCATAAACAAATTTTGGAGAAATTAGAGTAATGTTTAGTAACAATAACAAAACCAAAATGACAAAAATCCAATCAGTAGAACCAGAGATATTGAATTTTTAAATTTTTAGTGACAAGAGCACCAAAAAGTACAAAGTGCCAACTGGGAATATCTGGTTGTGCCGGAATGGGACAAAGTCATGAGTTCAGGACAACCAAAATGGGGTGTGGGCTGGCTACAGGGACCCAGTTAGGCATGCTGAACAGAGTTCCTTAATTCCTGGTTGCAGAGCATTGTGTGGATCCACGTCAAAGATGTGACGCACAGTAAAAGTGATGCACAGGTTCCGAGAAGCTGCAAGACTGTGATGCGAGGCTCTGTTGCATCATCATTGAGGATCCCATCAACGGGGCATGCAATGTGAAGTCCAGCATCAGGGTTGCAGTATGCAGCAGGTCATGAGAAGATTCAGAGGAGCTGTGAGGCTGTGATGCAGTCTGGAAACATTGCCGAGGCTGCTATCAATGAGAGTTGTGAAGACCTGGGTTGTGGGTGTGCCATGCTGATGGGGAAATACATTGCTTCTGCTTGGGGAGGCAATGCAGGTTTTTGTGATGGGTTCAATCCATGCAGCAACGTAGATGCATCGGTTCTGCTTGGGGATGCACTGCTCAGCAGAAGGGATTGATCAGCTCTGCTCTGGGATGCTTTGCTCAGTAGAGATGATGCATCAGTTCAGCTGGCAAGCACCTCAGACTCATTTTCATGGGTCCATGACTGGAGTGGCACTATTTCGCAGGGTAGCATCACAGATGACAGAGTTCAGGTGCCGATGGAAGGTGGTTGGAAACCTGTTATGTCACTGAGGCTTCAGATCAAGAAGCCAGCCAACTAGCCCTTGGAATCACTCTGGGTTCTGGGGTCAAGAGATGCAAGTTCAGTCCTTGTCATCCAGGCAACGGAGCAGCAGACAGCAGGTCAGCACAGCAGGGCTGCAGTGCCTGTACAGTACATTACAGTGCTGATACTATTGTTTCTTCTGTTTTTCCCATTGCATGTTTTTTTGAATATATAGTGCCCCTGGCACATACCTTTACCTTAAAGTCTCCCTTTTCCTTTCTTTTTGGTAACTATATGTGCATGTTTGCTTATTAGCCTAATAAGTATTACCTGTTGAGACATTGTTTCTGTTACACATATTCACTACCCAGGTCTCAATTATTTATATGGGTATACTCCTGTAGTCTGATCTCTAAACTTTCTATAAGATGCATTTTCAGAAATGCAATTTAAAATCCAACTTCACCATAGGATTTTAAATTGTGATTCCAGAGACACTGTCCTTGAAGGAGTTATCTCTTACCCATTTGGAAATTACACTTATAAATGTAACAAGACAATTCCAGTTTTATGAGAGAGACAGGCATTGCAGTAGTGAAAAAGAAATGTAAGAGTTTTTCGCTGCCAGGGCATGTAATACGTACATGTCCTGCTTTTTAAATACATTGCACCCTGTACTCAGTGCTGACGTCTATACAGCCGCAGCCGGTGCAGGTAAGAGCAGTGAGCCCGGAAAATTATTTATTCATTTAATTTTCCCTCATCATCCTCTGTCAAAATACCCCCACATCCGGCCCCATCGCCCTACCACTTTTACATGCACCGACCGCTGCTGCTTATATATTAAAAGGGAAGGATTTGGCCTAGCAAAATGTTTATTTTACCAGGTCAAAATGGCAGCTTAAGCTGCACACACAGGCTCTGCAATGGCAGGCCTGAGACATGTTTAAATGGCTACTTAAGTGGATGGCACAATCAGTGCTGCAAGTCCACTAGTAGCATTTAATTTAGAGGCCCTGGGCACATGTAGTGAGTTGGATTAGGGATGTATAAGTAAATTAAAGGTGCTAATTGGATATAAGCCAATATTACCATGTTTAGAGGACAGAGCACAGGCACTTTAGCACTGGTTAGCAGTGGTAAAGTGTTCAGAGTCCTATGGCCTGCAAAAACAAGGTCAGAAAAAATGGTAGAGGACAAAAGGTTTAGGAGAAGTCCCCCTAGGGCTGACAGGTTAAACAGAATAATACTGTCTACCAAATGATTTACTAAGTGTCCTTTCAAACACAAATGTTTGGTGTATTAATACTCCAATAACAGCAAAGTAGAAGGCAGAGGAAGACTTCTTTTCAAGCTTTGGTAAGTCAAAACTAGGACTGGGCAGAGTTTGCAGAGTTCTGCTACACAGAACTCTACAAAGTGCCTAAAAATCTCTGCCACGCTCCGCTGAGTACCACAAATGACGGATTGCGGTATGTCGCGCTGCTCATGCTGATTTTTTGTGCCGAGGGTTTGTTCCGCAATGTAAAATCAGCACAAATGGCACCACATGCAGCACAAGAGGGCACTGCTTCTCTTTGCCACTCGAGTAGATGTTCTAGTCGAGCTGCAGCTTCCTCAACGCTAGCAGAACGTTTCTCAACGCGAGCAGTAGCGACCTACCTCGACTGCATGCGTTGAGAAATCTCGTTGGGAGGAGGTCTCGTGTATGATTTTCCTCTCTCGCACTCACCAACTTAATGTTGGCGAGCCGCGCAAGAGGAAAAACTCTGATCCATGCCACTTCGCTGGGTTTTTTTGGAACTCCGTGCTCTACATGGAGTGCGGAGTGGGCAGAACTCCGTGAGCGGAGCGGTATTTGGCACCCGTGCCTATTCAAAACCCTGCTTGTCTGCCAATCAACACTAGATGAGTTGTTACTAAACCTGTCTAAAGCTTTCCACTCTAGAAGCAAATTCTCAGAACTTTGAAATAGTAAGTGTCTTTATCTTTTTCGTGGGAATATTTGGGCAACCCTAGCCAGGAAAAGCCACATGTGGACCCCATTTACATGGTGCTCATAAGTCCTGATTGTGAAGGCCTATGCCGATGCTTTGTAGCCCTTATATATAATATCAAAAGGAGAAAGTGCTCCGGAAGTGGTTCTGAAGGATCATCAATACAAAACCATTTGGGCATCAAGATTGAAGATGTAAGTTTGAAGATATAGAAACTTCTACTATAGTTGGAATAACAGCCTACAAATCTGTAACCCTTAAATCAGAACAAACCCCACTTGACTGACACCTCACTCTATCTGGCTGATCTCTGAAGACGCCTTTTGGGTATGATGACAATTCTTGGGGTATTGCTGGCTACCTACTAGTGAACACTTTAGAGACAATCTATTGCTTTTTGGCATTTGAGGCAAGGATTATTTTGTACAAAAAAAAACCCTTAACCTCTTATTAAAATGTTTGCATTTTTCTTAAAACATTTTTAGAATTTTAGTTAAGCACACATTTACTATTTCAGTTCATTAGTTATTTTACTGTATTGTCCATTAGATGGTTTATTGCTCAATACACCTCACTTGTTTTTGCTATGCACCAATATAGTCCCTGATATCGAGAGTCCAGATTAATTGTGAAACATCCGGTAGCTCCTGATACTGCACATATCAGAATTATCCATTTTGTGATAAAAACTGTCAGATCAAACCTGTTGATATGTTTTTGGAGGGGAACACCCGGTTTGCGTAGGAACAATCACATTTTGGTGCAGTAAGTACCAAAGTATGCATGTTATTTGCCCAAAAATTAATAATTGTGTGGCTTTTATCGCTCCCAATATGTCACATTACGGTGCTCATAGCAAGGGAAACACACTGACTTCACGCACCAGACACGGAACGGAGGAGAATGGAGTGTGCATGTTTAGGGACCACAACTCCCATAATGCTACAAGTGAGGTGTAGTTCTAATTCTATCCCGCGATATAAGCACCTCCCACAGGTAGGCGGGTACTTTTCAATCCAGCTTGGTTTTCGACGCGAGGATACTGCATCAAGTATCCTGCAGTGCTCTGTCTTGTCTGTGTCCGAGAACCCGCTTCAATTCTGCCTGACACGGTGAAGCACGAGAGAAGGTGTCAGACGCCGGAGTGCGATTCAGAGCACTCTGCCGCTGCATAGGCGAGTGGCCACTTCCGGACTCAACGTACTGAAGCGCGAAGGAGGCATCTTGAAGCTCTGGGCGCACTTTACCGGTGTCGCAACCGGAACACACAGCGGAGTGCGCGTGTGCACAACTCCTTCCAGGCTCACCGCTTTTCACCCGGGTATCCAGCGCTGGAGCGCTTGGGTGTCCTGAACAGCGAGTAGAAGCTCGCGTTGGCTAATAGCGCGGCCAGGAGGTCATATTTTAACACGTCACAGAGCCAAGGATAGGCTCAAGGAATTACATGAACTTCATGAACCCTAGTTGATCCCTGCAGAAAAGAAAGGGGTCTCGCTCTGGCTTGGGACGAACTACACCAAGCTAAGTACTACTAGAAGCACCTGTATTATTTTTTGGCATTATTTTGCTTAACCATAGGATGAATGCGGCATAGCCAGCTGTAAGTACCAGCACATAGTCTTATGTTCCTTGGTGGTGATTGCGTATGGTATTCTTATGTGCATGCTATGCTTGTGTCTCCCTCAGGTATCAAGGGGCTAGTCAGTAGGAGTGAAGTCGAAGTGGAGTTCTTGGGATATGTGATTGGGCCAACCGGTATTCACATGGATGACAAAAAGGTACGGGCCATTCTACAGTGGGAATCACCCTCCAACGTGAAGGCCTTGCAGAGCTTCCTCGGCTTTGCGAACTCTTACAGAAGGTTCATTAAGGAGTTCTCCTTCTCTGCTAAGGAAAGGAGCCGCATTTCTCTGGACCGACTCAGCTGAAAAGGCATTTCAAACGCTAAAGAGACGATTTACTAGTGCACCTGTGTTAAAACATCCCGATGCCTCTCACCCATTTGTGGTAGAAACAGACGCGTCCTATTACGCGATAGGGGGAATCCTATCCCAAAGACATCATGATACAGACCAACTCCATCCCGTCACCTTCTTCTCCAAGAAACTGTTGTCTTGTGAGAGTAACTACAGCATCACTGACAAAGAGCTTCTGACGATAAAGAGGGCATGCGAAGAATGGAGACACCATTTGTTCGGGGCTAAACACACAGTGGAGATATACACCAATCACCGGAACCTGAATTAAGATTACTTTAAATACTGGTAGCAATCCTCCCTTTTCTTACTTTTCAGGACCATACTGTGTCGCGTGCCATATGTTACCCAGGTCCAATGGGTTTAATTTATGGGTTACCACAGTATTTTATAACAGTGTAAAATGTTACAAGGCAGCTCCCATGGTAACCTATGAGGAGACAACCTTTCAATATTTAAAAACAAAACACACAGTCTTTCACTGTCAGGACATGAAAAACAATCCAGTACATGTCCTACCTTTCACATATACTACACCCTGCCCATGGGGATACCTTGGGCCTACCTGAGTGGTGCCTTACATATAGGAAAAGGTTAGGTTTGGATCTGGCAAGTGGTTGCACTTGCCAAGTTGACGTGGCAGTAAATACTGCAACAGACTCTGCAATGGCAGGTCTGAGACACCTTTGAAAGGCTACTTGTGTGGGTGGCACAACCAGTGCTGCAGATTCACTAATAACATTTGCTTTACAGGCCTTGGGCACACCCAATGCATGGTACAAGGGACTTAGTAGTAAATCCAATAAGCCAATCATGGAAACACCAATCCATACACAATTTACATGGAGGGCATATGCACTGAAACACTGATTAGCAGTGGTAAAGTGCCTAGAGTCCTAAAACCAATGAAAAATATGTTAGAAGTCTGAGGCCAAAATGTAAAACATCTGAGAATGAACCTGTTGAAAAATCCAAGTCTAACAGGAAGGAACTCACTTCTGGAAAGTTATGGTTTCAGACCGGACAGCCCGTTATGACATGTTTTGCCCAGCATCAGAAGACTAATTGCTTCGATCTAATCGACGACCCTCAATTCTGTCTTAGTTTAGGTTTGCCCTGGCTTTACCGCCATAACCCAGCCACAAATTGGAAAGCTAAAACACTTACCCTGAACTTGTCCTTTTGTTCCAAAACATTGCTATCACCCACAGGAGCATCATCAGGAATCCTTTAAAATACCACATACTATACCCTTACGGTAATTAAGTGTGCCCCTCACTGACTGTTTACTGGTGAAATATTCTGATCTGGCTGATGTCTGAGATAACAAAAGGGCCAACACTCTACCACCACATCACAGTTTTAACTGTCAAATTGACCTGGTCCCTGGAGAAAAATTGCTGTGTAGCCATATTCACTCTTTCACAGAAAAGGAGAAAGAACATCTTAGACAGTACTTAGATGAATACTTAGAAAATTGCTTTATTAGACATTCCAAATCACTGGTCTCCTCTCCTTTGTTTTTCATCCCAAAGCATAAGGGGAGGTGACTTAGGATGTGTATCCACTACCACTCCATTAATAATGTCACAGTCAAAAACAGATATTCTTTTCCCCTTATTCCTGAGATATTGGATCAATTAAAAAGTATTTTCACAAAATTAGATCTTAGAGTGGCATACCATTTAGTGAGAGTAGGAACTGGGGATGAGTGGAAGACAGAGTTTGGAACTAAACTCTGGCATTACGAATATCAAGTAAGGCCTTTTGGCTCATGCAACGCCCCGCTTCCTTCCAATTCTTCATAAACGAGGAATTAAGGGAATTCGTTGACATCCGTTGTGTAGTATATATAGATGAAATCCTGACATACTCCAACTCAGAGGAAGAACACACCCATCAGGTAGGTGCCATTCTTCAAAACCTCTGGGGGAATTATTTATATGTCAAACTTGAAAAAATTGTCTTCCATACTACGGAAGCAGAATTTTCGGGATATATTATCACCCCAAAGGCATTCGCATAGACCAAAAGAAAATTACCTCCATTCTTGATTTCCCCTCTTCTAAAATGGTGAAGGAAATCAAGGGTTTCCTAGGATTTGCGAATTTTATTGCCGATTCATAGAACAATTCTCAAATACCATTATCCTAATAACATACAAAAAGGTACCCTCTGCGTGGGACGAACATGCTGAAAATTAGTTTACACTTCTCAAAAAGAAATTCACCACAGCCCCTTTCTTAGATCACCCAAATCCAGATGATCCATTGATTGTGGAAGCAGAAGCTTTCCAGACAGCTTCGGGAGGAATTCTATCTCAAAGAAATTGAGAAACTGGACGCTTGCATCATATTGTCTTTTATTCACATAAATTGTTGCGTACAGAATGTAATTATTCTATAGCAGGCAGTCAGTTATTGGCCATAAAAGCAGTTTTTGAGGAATGGCAACAATACTTGTCGGGAGCCAAACACCCAATAACAATTTACACTGATCAAAAGAATTTGTAATTTCTTCGTTCCAACAGATCCCTCACACCTACACAGTTACACTGAACACTTTTTAAAATTATCATAATTTTGTAATTATATACCGACCAGGTAAAGACAATGCCAGGGTGGATGCCCTTTCCCGGATTGGAAAGTCAGAATCACATAAGTCTGAATATACACCTTCTCCTACTTTGCCCCTGACTTTCGAACCACCTTGCAATAACGTGTTCTAGACAAGCCACAGGACAACTGGCTTCAGAAAGTGGAAAATGTAGTAGACAAAAAAGACCTGTTGGTGCATGACCAGCATTTATTTGTACCTGATGCTGATTTACAAGAACAAGCATTACAATTGTGTCATGATTCAATCCTAGCTGGTTACCAACGAGCCCCTAAAACTTTAGATCAACTCAAGCAACATTTCTGGTGGCCCTCTAGGGCTACAGATACACTACAATACATAAAAATATGTTCAGTATGTGCTCAGGGAAAGAGTAGCCATCAGTCACCCATGGGTTTGTTACGTTCTTTTCCTGTACCTTCCGGACCAAGGCATACCATATCCATTGACTTCATAGTAGAATTACCAAAGGCAAAATCTGGAAACATTACCATTGTAACAGTTATAGATCATTTATTAAAAATGACCCATTTAATACCACTAAACAACTGCCTACTTCTGTAGAACTGGCTCATACTTTCATTATCAGCATAGTTCAAATACATGGTTTACCTTTTGTCCTTATCATCGATAGAGGGTCTCAATTAATTTCACACTTTTGGACAGCATTGTGTGATGTTCAAATTATGTATGCCCGCCTATCATCTAGTCAGCACCCCCAAACCGGCTGCCAAGCAGAGAAAGCTGACCATAACCATGGAACAATATCTTTGGTGCCTTGTACTTGATCTGGATGTGAGTGGGCACATATTTGTGGGTAGCTGAATTGACCCACAATAATGCCAAACACACTTCCCTAAGAATGTCACCATTTTATTGTCTACATGGTTATCATCCACGAATCACTTCTTCGGAAAAACCTCTCCACTCTGCTGCTCCACCAGTGCAGAACATTATGCCTTTCTACAGTCTCTTATGTGCACTGCACAACACAATCTAGCATGAGCTAAGGAAGCTTACAAGGCCTCAGCTGATAGGAAACACCAACCAGCACCTCTATATACCCCTGAAGATATGGTTTAGCTGTCCACATAAAACCTGAATTAGCATGCTCGCAAAACCTTCCTGCCCAAATTCATTGGTCCCATTGGTTCGCTTACTTTAATTCTTGCACCCACGCTTGACCGAAACTAGCGCTTTACGCTAGGAGGTCAGCACTCTAGTCTTGTGGCCGGCGCCTCTATAAACGTCACCCTGGAGCGACCGCGTAGCGGGCGCGCGCAGCGGGCGCGCCAGTGGCGCGCCAAAGGTGCGCCAAAGGCAAGCCCGTCTGCGCCCATCCGCGCCTCGGACGTGCCTCCTGTGCCTAATGATGTTAATAATGCTGCCCACGAGTCTTTACTGTGCACAAAGCCTCCTTCTGCGCGGCATTGCTACTCCCGGTCACAACTGTTCCAGCTTCACACCGGTGCCCGGTCTCCGGAAGTACCGGTGTTGGTGCATGTTTCAGGGACTACCGGCTGCTCTTCTCAGGAGGTGGGACTGAAATGTGGACTTTTAAATGTTAGGTCTCTCCCCAAGCACTCTACGGAAATTCAGTTGCTAATTGATGAACATGATTGTGATATTTTGTTCATGACGGAAACCTGGCTTGCTCCCGGTCTTGACTTGGAGCTTGGCGCTGCCTGCCCCCCTGGGTTCAAAGCTTTTCACAAGCCTAGATCTAATGGCAGGGGTGGCGGAATTGGGATGGTTTTCAAAGAAATTTGGGATTTCTCGCCATTGGATATCGATGAGATCTCGCTGTTGGAAACTTTGGGCTTCTCACTGAAAGACAGATCTGGCCATGTCCTGACTGGAATTCTATGCTATAGGCCCCCGGGGACTATGAGCGAACAGTCACAACAGCAGTTCCTTGATGTGATTAGTAATTTGGCGCTCACTCATCGTAGGATGTTGATTTTGGGAGATTTTAATCTTTGGCCCAATGCAATGATGAAAACAGCGTACAACAATATCGTTCAATCATGTGCCAATTTTGATCTGTCACAACATGTGTTGGAGCCCACACACTCGGCAGGACATGCTCTGGCTTAATATTCGCGGCAGAGAATGTAGTATCTTTGGACACTATCCTCCCAGTGGTATGGTCCGATCACCATTTAATTAGATTTAGAGTCCTGTCGATCCCTAGGGGCAGTCCTCCCCCGCCTAAAGATAGCAACAGTGCATTAGCCAGGGATTGGAAATCCCTGAGAAGGAAAGCTCAGTTCCCCGTCGGCACCCTGGTTCTCTGAGGAATGGAGAGCTTTTAAAATTCAGTGCAAGCACGCAGAGAGGCAGTGGCGTAGGCAGTATCTGATCAGCGATAAGATTGTCTGGCGTGAACTGCTGATCAGATACAAGCAAGCTATTGCTTCCACTAAAGCGTCATATTTTGCGGATCTTATTTTAAACTCTCCGAACAGTGCTAAATGTGTTTTTAACATCTTGAGAGGTGCTATTAACCCAGAGTGTTTGGCTAATAAGATCACTCCCTCACAGGATCTGTGTGATGGGCTGGCCGCCTTTTTTCACAACAAAATAAAGGGAATCCTCGAGGGCATACAGCTTAATTCTGTAACTAGTTGCAAGGCTGGAATATGGACATCCACAGTGGATCCGCCTGACAGTACAGTATTCAGGCTATGCGAAGAGGCATCAGCAGGGCTTTGTTTAGATCACTGGACCTGTCCTTCTTTGGAGGACTTTTCCAATGTGGCTATGAAAATCTGCTCTGGTTCTCCTTTAGACCCGATTCCGCAGAAATACTGGAAGGAATTAGGGTCGGATACCTTTCCGCACCTCCATCTGATTATTAACCAGTCACTAATCAGCGGTGTTGTCCCGGCCTGTTGGAAGGATGCGTTGGTTTCTCCCCTTCTTAAAAAACCCTTGTTGGATCCAGCTTGCTATGGGAACTATCGTCCTATCTCCTTACTGCCCTATCCAGCCAAGATAGCTGAACGATTTGTCAGCCAGGAGTTGTCAGGATTTCTTGAGAGCAACGGGAAATTGGAGGAGAATCAGTTTGGCTTTCGCCCGGGGCACGGCACCGAGACTGCACTGATCACTGCCCTGGACGATTTGCGAATGCGGGCGGACAAGGGACATTCTGCAACCTTAATATTGCTTGACTTGTCCGCCGCTTTCGATACGGTCAACCACAGCATTCTCCTACATCGGCTTGAGGAGATAGGGGTCACAGGCTCGGCCCTTAAATGGCTCTGCTCCTACCTGTCGGATAGACGGCAGGCGGTTTTTCTGCCTCCATATCAGTCAGATTTTTTGCCGAACAAACAGCGGGTTCCACAGGGCTCTTCTATCAGCCCTATTTTGTTCAATGTTTACATGCGCCCTTTGGTACAGATCATCAAATCATGTAATATCACGGCAGTTAACTATGCCGATGATACGCAATTGATCATCTCCCTGGATGGTGATCAGGTGGATTACTTATCCACCTTTCACAATTGCATGATGGAAATGACGACCTGGCTGAGAAATAATGCCTTGCAGTTTAATGGGGCCAAAACTGAGATTCTACATTGCCCAGTGGGCAGGGTGCCTTTTACCCTGCCTTCCAACTTCTGGCCTCTCCCTCTGGATACCCCTTTGGTTCCAGTAAAGACTGTTCGCAATCTGGGGGTGTGCTTTAATGAGAAGCTAAGCTTGGAGTTGCACGTTAACAAGGTGGTCTCAAACTGTTATCTGATCATGAGAGGCCTACGTAGGATTTTGCCCCTTCTTCCCCCTCATGTACGAGGTACAGTAGTCCGATGCACAATTCTTAGTCGCTTGGACTACTGCAACGCCTTGCTGCTTGCCTCCCCTGCATATTTGATACAGAGACTCCAACGGACCCAGGCAGCTGCCGCAAAACTTGCCCTTCGGAGACCACGTTTTTCCTCTAGTACTAGGGCTTTGTCCGAACTCCATTGGCTGCCTGTACATCAGAGAATTTTGTTTAAATCTCTGTGTGTAGCTTTTAATGCTCTTCATGGCCTCGGACCTATACCATTGCAAAATCGTTTTAGATGGTATACCCCCACGCGCATCTTGCGCTCTTCATCAGCTAGGCTGGCCTTAACTCCCAAAACAACGAGAGCCTCCCTGGGAGGTCGGGGCTTCAGCAATGCAGCTGCACGTCTATGGAATAGTCTCCCTGTGGAGCTACGATTGGTTCAGGATCTTTCCCTTTTTCGTAGACAGCTGAAAACCTGGCTGTTTCCCAGAGTTTAATTCTCAGCCGCCCCACCGTCCTTCTTTCACTCTGTCATTAGCGCCAGGATGCCCGTAGGGTTGCAGTGCGCTGTACAAATATAAATACATACATACATACAATTTCTGACATTAATCCAGTGGCCGCATGTCTTTCCTTACCCTCTCACATGAAACTACGCCAGTGTTTCACTTCTCCCTTCTGACGCCAGTCACCCCTGGTACCCGTCTCTCCACCCCACCTCCACCCCTTTTAATTGATGGTTGTGAGCAATACGTAGTAGTCACTATTTTGGATTCTAAAAGATCCAGGGGACAATTTTACAATCTTCTGGACTGAAAGAGCTACAGTCCGGAAAACCTATCTTGGGAGCCCTTAGTCAGCGTACGCAATGCTCCTTGCCTCCTTAAGGCGTTCCATGTCCGTCACCCTGCCAAATTGTTTGAGAGTGGTAATGTCAGGGATCTGTCTCTATTTCCCCATCCCCCTTACACTGAGCTACACTCACAGACCATGAGGCCCATGTTCACAGTATTTGGTTCATGTAAAATACACGTGCAATCATTACTCACCCAGTATTTTCCTACCTATGAACCATCTAAAAATGCCCATACTTTCTTTGAGTTTCCCATCCCTCATCTGCATTAACTATATGAGGAGTCTGTTGTTTGTCTGAACCCAGAAGTAAGTACCACACAGGTATGATCTCAGCTTCTTCAGTGCCCATACCACAGCAAAGGCTTCACTTTCTATTGCACTCTACCTCTATTCCCTGGAAAGCAGCCTTCTACTGATGAAGGCTACACGCTGATCCAGACCCTCTTTGTTTATCTGTGAGAGCAAGGCCCCTACACAAAGCTCTGACGTTTCTTTCTGTGCAATGAATTCTTGGGAGAAGTTGGGGCCTTGAGCATAGGCAGTGTGCTCAAGGCCTACTTCAGGGTTTCAAAGCTTCCTGGCATGCCTGTCCAGATCACCTGACATGGCTGCTTCCTGGAAGTCAGCTCTGACAAGGGGCATCAATTGTGCCATATTCCTTGACAAGTTCCATATAGTAGCCAATGAGGCCTAAAAAGATTCTCACCTCTGTACTGGTCTTGGGGGGGGGGGGTCCCAAATCTCTAATGGTTTCAATCTTGTCCTGGAGGGGCTGCACCTTGCCACCGAACACTTGGTGACCCAAGTATACCACTGATCCCTGCCCTATCAACCACATACAGGCCTTGATAGAAAGTCCTGTGCTCTGCAGAGCCTGAAGCACTTCCTGGAGGTGACACAGGTGGTCCTTCTAGCTAGAACTGAAGACTGCAATGTTTTCTAGGTAGGTAGCACTGAAGTTCTCCAACCCAGCCAGGACCTGGTTTACCAACTTCTGGAAGGTGGCGTGGCATTCTTCAACCTGCAGGGCATGACCCTAAATGGGTCCTTCTGGGATAGGGAACGGAGACCACTCTTTGGCCTCCTCATTCAAGGCAATTTTCCAGTACCCAGACATTAGGTCAAACATGCTGAGGAACTTGGCAGCTCCAACCGTAATCTATGAGCTCATCAGCTCTGGGGATGGGGTGTGCGTCAGTCTTGGTGACAGCATTGCTTCCACGGTATTCCACACAGAACCTAAGTTTGGGTGTGACACCTAGAGATGCAGGCTTGGGGATCAACACCATTCGGCTCAACTAAGGGTTGTTGGAGAGCTCTATAACCCCTTGCACCAGCATCTTTGAGTCTTCCACCTTAAGGCTGGCTTTCACCTTGTCAGACACCCTGTAAATGTCGTTTTTCTCAAGTATGCTGTCCCCAGTATCAATGTTATGTGTACACCATGTAGTGAGTCCTGGGGTAAGTGAGAACAAAGAGACAAACTGCCCCAGCAACTGGCGGCAGTCTCTCTGTTGATCTAGGGTCAGTGAAGGGGAGAGGCTGACACCCTCCACTGACCCATCCTGCTCCTTGGAAGAAAGGAGGTCGGTAGAGGTTCACTCTCCTCTTCCACCTCATCGTCAGTAACAAGGAGCATGGTAAGCTCAGACCTCTCAAAGTGGGGCTTGAGGCAATTGACATGAAAGTCCCTTAAAGGGCTCCTGGCAGTCTTGAGATCAACCAGGTAGGTGACCTCACGCTTGCACTCTTTCATTTCATAATGCCCAGACCAGCTGCCTTGCTGGACCCTGCGCTCCATTGGCTCTATCATCCACACTTCTGGGCTGGGCTGCATGTCAACTAGAGCAGCATTCTGGTGATACCAGTGTTTCATATCATCCTGGCTTGCCTCTAGATTCTCCTGGGTGCGCTTCTGGAAGCATGCTGTCTGGTTGCGGAGTGGCAGCATGTAACTGACCACATCCTGGGGAGCTCTCCCAGGAGCTTGCTCTCAGTCCTCCTGCACCAAACTGAGTGGTCCTCTCATAGAGTGCCCACACAGAAGCTAAAAGGGGCTAAAGTCAACACCCTTCTATGGAACCTCCATGTTTGCTAAAAAAAGGCATGACAGGAGGACGTCCCACTTCCACTTCATGGGCTCCTGCAGGTCCATAATCATGCCTATTAAGGTCCTGTTGAATCTTTCAACAAGCCCATTGGTTTGAGGGTGGTAAGGAGTGGAGCACTTGTAGGTTACTCCACATTACTTCCACATGGCCTTCATGTACCCTGACTTGAAGCTGGTACCCCGGGCAGATACCACCTGTTGGGGAAAGTCACGTGGCTAAAGATCACCATCAGTACCCTGGCCACAGCAGGTGCAGTCATAGTTCTTCAAGTGTTAGCTTTCAGTGGCATGATCCACCAAGCCCAGAATTATTCTGTTGCTCATGGTTGTCTTGGGGTCCAGAGGCCCAATGATGTTAATGCCCACCCTTTCAAAGGGGTTGCCAATGACAGGAAAAGGTTGCATGCAGGGTTTGCATTTCTGCCCTGTCTTGCTTCTCACCTGACAGGTAGGACATGACCTGCAAAGAGCACCTGAGGCCTTCCCCATTTGAAGCCAATAAAAGTGGGCTACAAGCCTGTCAAAGTTCTTGTCTTGCCCCAAATGACCTGGCAGGGGTACATGAAGAACCAGCCCCAGAAGGAAGGTCATGAAGCACTGGGGACCACCAACACATGTGTTGCACCAGGGCCAGGAGCCTTAGGCTCACTGTACAGGAGATCATTCTCACAGTGGATCACATGTTTGCCGGAGGCATCACCAGCTACCCCAGCTGCCTGGGTCTCAGCCTGCTGCCAAAGACCCACAAGAGTAAGCCATTCCCTCTGTGCCTTGCAGAACACATCCTTGGTGGGACCCCCTTCCTGCTGCCGCTTGGCCAGCTTAGGCAGGTTCCCCAGTTCAGCTGCATCCTTCCCTGAAGGTTATGAGGTGTGCCCCTCAGGGTCAGTTTCCTTCTGGACCGTGGGAGTTTCAGGAGTGGGTTTCCCATGTCCTTCCTCTTCTTTGCAGGCACCTGGGCCTTTCTTCTAGGCTTCAGGTCCTCTTGACTAGCCTCTTGGGCCGCCATATACGTGTGGTCTGAAACAACAAATCAGGCAACCCTAACATCTCCAAGTGGTACCTGAACTCCACCTCCTTCCAGGCAGTATGCTCCAGGTCATTGCTAAGCAGACAATCCACAGGCATTCAGGACTCACAGCTGCCCCAAAGGAACCTGAGACCCCCCTCATTTACAGGAAACCAGAGCCACTGGGTAGTGACTTTCACAGTTGTCAGCTGCAACAACTTGGTGGAACACATTAGGGACTACCCGCTCTGAAGACGCCAGATGACACCTCATAGTTGTCATGCTGGCTCCAGTGTCTCTCAGAGCCTGCACCTTCTCTCCATTGATGGTGACCTACTGCCTGTATTTCCTAGTATTATTAGGCATGTGAGTTCTCCACACCATCTCTTCATCACCCATGGACACTAGAGCAACCTCTACTCTGTCCCCCACATTATCTGGGACAATCTCCTCCCAAAGCGCAACACCAGCCAATACTAGCGACTGTCCTCCAGTGGGGGGCTGCACCTGCTTGGGATACTTGGCATCTCCCTCGAAGTGCCCTTCATGTTAGCACCTAAAGCACTTAGGGGGTGCCTTCCCTGCAGACCTCCTTTCTTTTGTTTTTGCCCCATTGTGGTGATTCCATCAGATATCTTCCTGTGGACCCTGATGCTGACCCAGCAGTCCACCTCCTGGGGTCAAAGAGCTTACTGTCAATCAAGTGTTGGCACAGTTCTGGAAAACAAAGACTGAACATGTACTCTTTTGCACTCAAGTTATACAGCCCCTGATAATGACTGACTTCACTACCCTTCACCTTACCATCCAGTGTCTTGTAAAAAGAATCAACACAATCCACAGAGGTCTTTTGGGATAGTTTCTGACTGTCCCTAAACCTCCGCCTATAACTCTCTTGGGTCAAACCATATTTTATGATCAGGACTTCTTTCGCTGGGGCAATACTTCATACTGTCACCTGCATCTAGGGTCAGTAGGGTGTCCCTCCCCTCACTACGGATGTTCCCCCACAGACAAGCCCATAAATCCCCCAAGGAATGTTGTGAATTTGCAGATCATCTCATAAACCTCAAACCATCTATCTATGGCATCTCCCACCAAAAAGTCAGGCACTAGACCCTTGAGAATGCGGACCCTCTTGTCTCCAGATGACCCTGAGGTAAAGCTGCCACCATCACTGCTGGACTCAGCCTGCCTGGCCTTAATGTCCAGCTCCTTCAAACTCAGTTCGTGAGCCAACATTAGTTTCTTTTCTGCTATGGCTAATTTTGTTCATGACCAGCCTTTTCTCCTCTAAGGCTTTCTCCTTCTTCAATTTCAACTTGGCCAGCTCCTTTTAGAGCTTCCTCTTTTCCCACCTGTTCTCCAGCTCCTCTGGTGACATGCAACTGGAATGCACATTGATCCCTGCCCTGGGAGGGATATCCAATCGTGGGAGTAGGTTAACCCCTTCCTCAACAGGTAGCAGTCCTATAACAGGTCCTATAACAGGTACTCACTCTGATGACCCGGGAGTTATAGTAGATATAATGTCACAACATATTAGGAACATATACGGCCAACAACAGCCCATTGACATGACATCTCTGGGAGACTTCCTTAAGAGATATGAATTGCCCGTACTCTCAGATGTCGAGAAAATGAGTATGGCAAGTCCTTTCACAAAAGAAGAACTGGGGGAGGTCATTAAAAATCTCCCGAATGGCAAGGCCTGTGGCCCGGACGGCCTCCCGGCTGAATTTGTTTTTTAAATTTTGAGCACTATTTTGGATTATCTTTTGTCGATTGCCAGCTCAAGTCTAGAGGGTGGGGTAATACCATTTTCATTTAGAACATGGAATACAGTCAACTTTTTGTAAAAAGGCAAGGATCGTGAAGACCCCAATTCTTATCGTCCCATTACGCTCTTAAATTCTGACTATAAAATAATTACTCAACTGTTAGCTAATCGATTTAATGGAATTGCCTTGCCCTTGATCCATCCTGATCAAAACGGTTTTATTGCCGGGAGGCAGCTCTGCACCAATGTGCACTATCTAGTGGAAGCACTTGATTATTTTGAGACTCAGAAGACACCAGCTCTGGTCCTCTTATTAGACGCTGAGAAGGCATTTGACCTAGTTGTCTGGGAGACCTTATTTTTTATTCTGTTAAATTTTGGCATACCTCCCAAAATCACGTGGTTGATTCAGAAATTATACTTGAATGCAGAAGCCAACACTATCATCAATGCCTCAGATGTCGGCCAAGTTAAGGTTAAACAGGGGACTAGACAAGTCTGTCCACTGTCCCCGGTGTTTTTCGCCTTTTTTATCGAACCATTGGCGATAGCCATTAGGAACAGTTTAGATATCTGCCCTCCACTGCCATTTATGGGAAAATTGAAATTGTACGCCGACGACATCATGCTCATTATAAAGCCTGAGAAGGAGGTTCAAGCAAAAGCCTTTGAGATTTTCGAGCAATTTGAGTTGCTTGGCGGATATAAAATCAATAAAAAAATTTAAAAAATTATACAGTGTAGTTGTGCACCTACGGATTTACATCTCAATATTCTCCCTTGTCTAGATACAAAACCGAAAAGATATCTCGATGTTTATTTTACTGCTCGAATTTCTGAATTATATGATTTAAATTTTGCCCCACTTCTGCGAAAAGTCCATGATTTATTCTTCCGATGGAATTCTCTTCTTTTAACTATTTTGGGCAGGGTTGCATTGATTAAAATGTCCGTTCTTCCGCTGTTTAATTTCCTTTTTTCTGCGCATTTCCTGTGTTTTAATGACCTCTTTCTTTGCTAAATTAAAGTCTATATTTACATCCTTTCTTTGGGGCAAGAAGGTCCCTCGAATAGCACTTAGCACTTTATATGAGGAGCTGGAAAATGGTGGATTAGCTCTCCCTAACTTTAGGGATCATTATTTTGCATACTTTGCACAATATATGTCTAGGTTTAAGCCGGAATTACAATCGTTTTTTTTAATTAATTACTTTATGGACCTAATCTGCAAAGAGAATCAAATCCACTGGCCACTAACATTCGTCAAATCTCCTAAACTAGCACGGTATAAGTGTATGCAGTGGTTTCTCCATAAACTTCAGGCCTTTTATAGAAGATATCACATCCCTACAATTAACTCCTCAACTCCATTATCTGGTCTCATCTCACTATCTGGGTTCAGAGATTCATCTGTAATTACACAAAAATGGGACAAGGCTGGCTTTTGGAAAATTTCAGATTTCTTAAGGAATGATAGATGGCTCAGTATAGCTGAAATGTCTCTTTTAATTCCAAATGATTTCCTTGGGTCATACAACATTTTTAGTAAGTTCCTGAGTAAGCTTGATTTGGTCCAGATCATTGAACGGAAATGCTTAGTATATGAACTATTAGATGATTATGCATTTAAGAAACCCGGGGAATGGAAAAAGCGTTTAGCCTCTATCAAGGGCATGGGTATTGAGGTGAAGGCCATAACTAAATGGGGAAAACATGAGGAGATGGAAATCACAGCAAGCATGTGATCAGCAGTTAATAATCTCAACTTTAGTACGTTAAGGGGTGCCAATTGGCGAAGGATGTTATTTTTTAGCAAATGGCTACTTTACAGAACTCCACTTTTCCTATCAAAGGCTTACCCCAACCAATCTGGGCAGTGCTTTCGTTGCCTTAACCATCCTTCAGCCAATTGGACACATATTATATTACAATGCCCCTCGATCCAGAGGTTCTGGAAGGACATTTTTCACTACTTGGAAGCCGAATGCTTAATTACAACAGATTTGAATACTCCCCTGCTTGGCTATGACCTAGACCTTCTTCTTCCAGTCAAGGTGATCAAATTATTTTATATTGCAATGGCTGTTGCCAGATCACTTTTGCTTCAGAGATGGCGATCGGATCTTATACCATCTAAAAATGATTGGGTCCGGAAAATGAGTTAGGTTAAAAAAAGCAAACAAGCCTATGCACTGCGAATGGGTGGGCTTAAGAAGTTTGAGAGGATTTGGGCAGCCTATTTTGATTAAGATATTAAAATGTAGCCCATATCTCAGGAGGTATTTCCAGCATGTCCGATTCCTATGTATTGTAAAATCAGTACTTTAATTTACTATACAACACTTCATATTTTATTGCAACATAGCTATATTAATCATTATTGGATGAAATAGTATTCTGCCATACTTGCAAATTTCTCTGTATATGCTTAAGATACGTAAGGTCCAATCAATTGTTCAGTTCGTGTTAAATATTGGCAGTGGATGCTGTTTCAAGATTTTAGGCGTTTAATTTGTTGAACACTGATTTAAATGTATATATTGTCTATCTTTATTGATTTTAGGACTTATTGTTTTCCAGCCTATTGGCGTTATCTAATAATTTTGTATCATTTGACACATTTAATGAATTTTATGGATGTATGTATGGATAAAAAACTTCTTGTTATATGGATTCCAATAAAAAAACATAAGGTAGCAGTCCAAGACCCTCCTGTGGATCCTGGTCCAATTCCTCCTCATCCTCCAGCTACTCCTCATTATCCAACTCTTCCTCCACATCTTTGGGAGTCTGGTGGGCCTCTTTCCATGCTAGCAAGATGCTTTGGAGCTCTGTTTTTCAGATGCTTTTTGGCAGGCAATACCATCCCTTGAGCTGTGCTACATTGTAGCTCCAGGTAGGCCAGCTCATACTCCATCTCTGCAGGTAGGGGTCACAGACATAACACCAAGGTAGAGTAAAAATGAATTTGGAAAAAGCAAAAAGGTAAATCACGGAGTATTGACTTAAATTGGTCCTAGATGTGGAACATTAGTGTACACCAAATCACTGCATGGCACTGCACAAACAGGTTCTATCCTCACTTCTGATCACCAGTGTTAGAAATGGGGTTTCTAGTTGCCAGACATTTGCAGCCTGTCCAAGCAGGAGCCACAACCCTAACCAGGGTAAGTCAGAAACCCACCCTAAATTAACCTGTGTTCACCCTCTGGTAGGTTGGCACAGAGCAGTCAGGCTTAACTTAAGAGTCAATGTGTTGAGTATTTCTGCAATACTTCAAACAGTAAAATAGTGAAAACACCATACAAAAAGATACCACACATGGTTAGAAAAATAATGAACAAAACAATATCAAAATGGCAAAATCCAATAAGTTTAACCGGACCACTGAATTTTTAAAGAACAAACTGAAATGTAGTGCTTAAAAGCAAACAGGGACCAGCCTTGGCTTGCTGAAGCAGTAACTTGGTTTGCGGTTGTGATGAGGGGGAGATGCAAGGAGAAAGAGGAAGATGTGTCAGTGTTGATCATTAGGATGTATGTGGTGTGTTGGCTCACAGCAGCACAAAGTAGGAGTTGCATCAGGAATGGAGGCGATGTCCTCGATCCTCGCAGCAGCAGCAATGCGTCTACGTCGATGGAGATGTGGGGTTCCAAGAGGAGGAACTGCGTTGATGTGTGCATTTCTACTCGAGCACCTCGTTAAGCCCACTTCCAAGGGCCCAGGACTTAATTGGCACCACTTGGCAGGGCAGGATTCATAGATTGGAAGAGTTCAGGTTCTGTAGCATGGTGGTTGGAAGTCTTTGATGTCCCTGAGACTTCAGAATAGAAGGCAAGCAGACAAGCCCTTTGAGTCACTTTGGTACTCGGTTGGAGAGATGCAGGTCCAGTCCTTCTCACTCCAAGACTAGAGGGCAGCAGGTCAGCACAGCAAAGCAGGAGTCCAGCAGAGTAGCAGCCCAGCAGACTGACAGTCCTTGTACCAGCACAAAAGTCCTTCTTCCTGGCAGCATACCCACAGGCCCAGAAGTGTACTGAGTTGGTGGTGTCAGAGGTCCAGTAGTTATTCCCAGTTGTGTCTTTGAAGGGGAGGAGAATTCAAAGAGAGGCCTTTGAAGTGCAGAGAGTCCCTGCCCTTCCTGCCTTGGCTCCAGACTCACTACAGTGGGGACACAGCCTACTCAGGTGTAATTGTCAGCTCCTCCCTCCCAACCTGCCCAGGATGGCCCATTTGGATGTGGATGGCCCATCAGTCAAACCTAAGTTCCCTTTATGTGTGGCTGTCTAGAGGGAATGCACAAGGCCCAGCTGTCACCCACCGCAGACATGTATTTAGAGACAGGGAGAAGGCACCAAATGGCAACAGTAAGAAAATGTCAAATTTCTAAAAGAAAAAAAAACATACAAATGTTGAATGAATTGCGAAAGAAATCAATTATTCACCCCCAGTCAATAGTTCTGGGTTAAATTCATCATTCTTTTTCTCACCATGCCGCCCCAGTTTAGACCCAGCCATATACAAATCAGTCTTGACCCTGCTTCTCTTGGGAACAGTCCACCCCAAACTGCAAATCAGGTCCACCCTGGACCAAAAACAAACATCTTGGGACCCGTTTCAGGGTATCACCAATCATCAGTCAGGCTAGCTTGAATCCAGGGGCACAGTGAGCCCCGGACCGAGGTCTGGGCATACCCGGTGCACTTCGGGTGAGAGAGCAAAAGACACACACATGATGGACAGGATGCAGCACAAATCAAGCATTCACCCCTAGTCAAGAGATCTGGGTTAAATCCATTGTTATTTTGTTCACCATGCCACTCCAGTTTAGACTTAGCCATATACAAATCAGTCTTGACCCTGCTCCTCATGGGAACAGCCCAGCCCAAACTGTCAAGCCAGGTCCTCCCTGGACCAGAAACAAGCATCCTGGGACCAGTTTCAGGGTTTCACCCCTCATGAGCCAGGCTAGCTTGAATCCAGTGGCACAGTGAGCCTGGGACTCATGTCTGGGCATACCTGGCACACTTAGGGCAGGAAAGCAAAAGACACACAAATGATGGACAGAATGTGGGTGGGTCTGGGAGCTCCTGTTTGGGTCCAGAGAGTGGTGGCCCCCTCCATGTACTTTGTAGGGGGCCCACTCAAGTTTTGATATGCCACTGGTGTATTAAGGACATACATCAAAGTAATTTGCTTATCATGTTTAGTAATTTTATTTATTTGTTTGTCAGTTTTCCTGATTCTTCGTTATTTTGGAAGTGGATTTCAGTGTTGTGCTCATACTGAGCCTGATAGTTCTTTATTTTGTGTATGTCGGACGGTATGTAGATGTTGCACAATACAGGTGGGAGATGAGATCCCTGGGGTCCCTAACTAAAAACTGTAATATCATTTAGATTCAACAGAGACATGAACAGAGACATGAACATTTCTCTATGGCCCTGTTTATGGTTGAAGGTGGATTTTAGTGCACCTAATAAATAACCATAGCACGGGGTATGATTTTTATCAGGTATAAAAAATAGCACCTATTACGAGTTTGTGGGGAACAACATGCAGATTTTAGTATTAACACACCAAAATCCGCAAGGTTTGGTATAAAACGTACATATTTCCCCTGTTAAATTCCAGCAGGTTTGGCCTGTCGAAATTTAACAAAGCTTGAGGTATTTAACACTTTCGAAAAATATCAGCTATGGTAAGTACCTTTTGACTGGTAATTACGACCCATGAGTAAACAGCCGTTTACGCACTGGTTGGAAATAACTGACCTATTGGTAATCAGACTGTGCTCCTGTTATCGACAGGCACTTGTTTAATTCTAAATATTCAAGTAAAAAAACAAACTATTGACATATTTAATAAATGTTAACACTTAATATCAGGCATCCTTTGTGCTATCTCTATACTTTTTTATTCAGCTGTGTGGAGTGCAGACAAGATGAGCTATTCAAGTTTCAATACTTTATTTAGCTACTCAGTAAGAACTAGTGCATTCGTGTAATTAACTTGTCTAAAACTATTCAGCAGATAGCACACCATGTTTAAGATAATAAATGTGAAAATATGCTTATACATAGAAATTGGAACTGTTCCTATTGCATTTACAACTCATTTTCTAAAAGCATTATGGTTTAAAGGGCTCGAAAATACAACTAAAGCATACTTTAAATTAAAAGTGACCCTTTCTGTTGACAACATCCCTCAAACACTTCCATCTTCTAGAAAGGGATAGATACAAATCTAATAGGAGAGTGAGTATGATAATAAAACAATGCAGTCATCGTCATAACGTTACAGTGGACTGAGAGCAAAAATGGATACGTGTAATATGAATAGAAATTTGTCAAACCAGAATTTAGCGAGCATTGCCAAAGCCAAAATGTTGTCCTTTGTTATAGGGAACTACATACAGATAACACTACGGCAGGGGTCTCTAATCTTTTCTGTTATGAGAGCTACTTCGGATCAGTGAAAACTGTTGTGAGCTAGTGAAATCCAAGTAACTAGTGCATTGTTTCCAGACACCCCCGGTCCAGTTCATTGACTTTAAACATAATGTCCATGGAGCCTGATACTATGGTTTGAACAAAATACTGCGACTAGGGCTACTATGTTTGGGCTGCCATGTGCATCAGTGAGTGCATAGTCTGTGGGGAAGTATGAACATGTGTATTGTTGAAAACTAAAACAGCGATATGATTAAGCATTCACTAAAGACATTAACTCTCCTTTCTGAGAAAATGTCTGTTGTCTTATGTTGACTAATGTCTGGACTCCATTTTGTATTGTCTTGTCTCCACGTGCTGTGCACGAGAAGAGTCCTTCCTTCTCGCTAGTTGCTCTTGTAATCTGCCTAGTAACAGTCTATAAATAGCTCCTTTGTCCGTCTGGCGCATGCCCAGACTTGACCACATCTGTTATCAGTTAGTCCTTGCTTGACCATGTTTTCGCGGGCTCAGGAAATTGGTTACTCCGCCCACATATTGGTTCTGTATCGAAAATGTCCATAAAAGGTAAAAGAACTTTGCCTCAAGATGTATCCACCCACTTATGAGCCCCTCCGTTATGTATAAAAGGGGGCCGTGTACGCAAGTTCTTTGTACTACTCTGTGCAATGCTGAAGAGTGTTGTATAGGTTGTAGGACCACCCTTAAGGGTTAATAAACTTTGTCTTTGTATTTGCAGCTTCCGTGCCAACTTCCTTCTACCCTTTGTTACAGAAGAGCGAACCCTTGTATTCTGCGGGCCTAGCTGGGGCTTGTATTCTTCAATTGGCGCCCAAAGTGGGGCTCATCGACGACTCGGATGCTCGAAGGATTGGTCGTGACGAAGGTGAGGAATTTGGCCGGGGATGTGATCACTGCCAGCGGCGGTTTTAGTCCTGGCATCCCGAGGTTTCTTCCTTCCCTTCCGAACTGACCTTCTGGGTGGCGCCGGTCCTCGACTGAGACCTCTTCTGTCGGTTTGCTGTGATAGCCGTTTGGGCGAATTTTGGAACTTGGCAGTTGGAATCTGGACACTCCTGATTGGTAAGAACTGTTGTACGGTACTTGCTCCGAGTTTTGAAGCCTGAGTTGGCTATTTGAGTTTGATTTGTGATGACCGGTCATATTTTGTATTGATTACTGTGAGAATATATGCGTTGCAACACATATAGGCAGGTAATGTGGAGAGATTTCTCCGGAACTGTGACAATTTGAGCGGCACAAAGTTTAAGTGCCATTTTTTTGATAATACTGCATATTCTGCATTATTTTTGAGCATGCCTGCTTTCAGCGCACTCCGTAAGTGGTGCTGCTGTTTTGGAAACCGGTTAAATCTCGAGGAATCTGCTCCAGCCCCCCCAGAGGGGACTCCTAATAGGGATATGTATGTGAAGCATGGTCTTTCCTCTATAATGTACAGCACAGTGTGGAGGAAATACACCAAAAAGGATCCTGAGTTGCGATGGCCTTTGTATGGATCGTTTGATATGCATAAGATTGAGTATGTGGAACAGTGTATGTGTAAACGGCGTGCTCGGCAAGACATGTTTGAATGTGTACGGTTATGGGTGAAGGAAGTGCGTGAACGAGAGAAACGTGAGAAAGCACTGTTTGACAAAGAACAACGGAAAAATTATCATGTGAGAGCGCAGGAAGCGAAGCGCCGGGAGGAAAGAGAATTGGCGGAGAGACAAGAGAAAGAGCGTAGGTTGCAAGTCTCGGGTCAATATGCTGTCCGCCAGCCACTTTATCCTGTCCTTACTAATCTTGAAGATGATTTTTATTTATTAGATCGCTCTCCGCCCCCTTATGCTGGCGCGTCCGCCCCGAGATCGCAGGATTCTGGAGTGGTTTCAGATAAGGTAGACACGCGGTCTATGTTATCAGTTGATCGTATGGGTGAGCTTCGGAAAATTTCTCTTCGTGCATTTAAGGGCAAGTTATCCCTTACTGAGTTATTGGATTCTTTGGAACAGTGGCAGGACAGGGAGAAGTTGTATTTTTTGGGCGCCTTTTCTGATGAAGTGATTTCTGCCTTTCGGAAATATTCAGAAGTTTTTGAGCCTGATGATGTAGTATTAGATGCTAAAGCATTGCGTAACGGTGTTTTTTCTCTCTCTAAGGCACCTGATGCGGTTCGACGGCTGTTTGCATTACGGGATGCGGCGAGTGACCTTAAAGAGAGAGCGCGCCTACAGGCAGGGGAACAGGAGCTGTCGAATCCACGTATTGGCGATGACCAGTCATCTACCTCCCACTCAGATAAGAGCGAACTAGTGCATGCTAAACCGATGCGAGAGGCAGCACCTTTGTATGTTCCTCCTAAAGGAGTGGGAACTAGTTCGGATATTACTTCCGCCGATGCTAAGGGATATTTTGTGTATAATTGGGTCTATACTCCCTGGCATAGGGCTGATGTTATGGCATTAAAGAATGCATTGCCTGACCCCCGCAATAACCCAGCGGCCTTTTATGAAGAGGTCGAAGGGGCCTTGAATTCTTGTACTATGACTAGCAGATATAGATTTGTTCTTTGGAATCATATTACCACCTGATATGTGGAGATCTGTGCGAAAGGTGGATGATGTTCCCGCTTTTAAGGCTAGGTGGTCTGAGATTGAGGATGAGGATAGGGAAAGAAAACCCGCGCAAAAACCACCGCGGATTATTTTAGATCTTCCTGCTGCTATCTTGACTAAGTTGAAAACGATTATTCCCCCTAAAAAGATTGACTGGAATATGTTAGCATCATGTAAACAGAAGGTTGATGAATCAGTCTCAGATTTCTTTACGCGCTTTGAGGAGACGTTTCATGATTTCAGTGGTCAGTCACTTACCGATGATATGGGTCGCCATCTTTTTGTGGATAAATATGTGGCAAATTTATTACCGGGAATAGCAGCTCGTTTAAAAGCGAGTGAAAGTCCTTGGTCCACCTCGTCTCCGGATCCCTCTTGACTATGGCTCAGTATTATGAGCGTCAGGAACAAGAAGCGAAGGGGCAGGAGGAGAAGAAATCGAAAGATTTGAAAACAAAGGTGATGTTAGCACAAGTGTATGGTCCGCCTCGTCGAGGTGTCGACAGAGGTAGAGGAGGATCTTATGGTCCCCCTTCTGGTCGATCAGATGTTAATAGAAATCAATGTGCGTATTGTAAGCAGGCGGGCCATTAGGCCAGAGAATGTCCGGTTTTATATGCATCTCATCAGGGACGTGGCCAGGGACCACCGCGAGGTAGAGGGGGCTTTTCGAACTTCAGAGGACATTCCAGTGATCGTGCTCGTTTTGAGCCTAGCGTGCAGCAACGAGATAGACCTAACGTATTTGATCGGCAAAATCAGTATCAGATGGCTGGGAATGACCGCCCTGGGTACTATGATTCACAGCATGCATAGGATTGCGTTGGATGGGGGTTGGAACCAGTTGAAGTACCGGTTGATCAGCAGGGTCCTTATGTTTCAGCAAGTGTTTTGGGGTCTACTGATCGGTTCCTAGTTGATACCGGAGCTACTCGCAGTGCACTATCTAAACAATTGGTTCCGAGGGCTCCCCCATCTGGCTTAATGGTTACATCGGTAGGATTTGATGGTACACTCTCTCGAAGCCCTCTTTCTCGACCCCTTCCCTTCCATGTTGAGCACTTTTCTGCACCCTGTCCGTTTTTGCTCGCCCCGAACACACCTGATAACATTCTGGGTCTCGATATGCTTAAGCACTTCAGAGCTACGATCCGCTGCTCCCCTACTGGAGTACGTGTGATCTTGAACGATAATCACCCCCTGACAGACCGGATGTGTATGGTTGTGGAGGATGCTGCATTAGCCTCTCTTCCCCATTCTTTGTGGGCCGTTTCAGATACTGATGTGGGACAGATGGTGATCCCGCCTGTCCACGTCCGTGTCCAGGAGGGTGCGGTATTACCGCGCCTCCCTCAGTATCGCATTTCCCAGGAGGGGGAGGAGGCACTCATTCAGATTGTGCAGGATTTGATTAAGGTGGGAGTAGTGGAGGAAGTTCCCTATAATGTTTGCAACAGTCCTATTTTGCCCATTTTGAAGAAAGATACTGACACCAGGGTTTATCGTTTTATCATTGATTTAAGAGAGGTGAATAAGATAGTGATACCTCAGTATCCAGTGGTTTCTGATATCACGACGTTACTTACTTTGGTCCCGCCAACGGCGACTGTGTTTTCAGTCATTGATTTGAAAAATGCCTTTTTTTCGATCCCTATTCATCCTGATAGTCGATATCTCTTCGGTTTCACTTTGAATAATAGGTCTTATAGGTTTTGCAGAGTCCCTCAGGGCTACACAGAGAGTCCCAGTATTTACAGTCAAGCATTGAAAAGGCAATTGGATTCTTTTGTTCTGCCTGACGGTGTCGCCCTCATACAATATGTCGATGACATCTTGTTGGCGGCTGACACTTCTGAGCTGTGTGAGCAGACTACGTTATCCTTGCTTTCCTTTTTGGCATCTCACAATCACAAAGTGTCGAGGAAGAAATTGCAATTCTGTAGACCAAAGGTGACTTATTTGGGTCACCTTTTGTCTAAGGAGGGGCGTGCACTTACACCAGATCGTATTCAAGCAATTTTGGACACACCAGCACCTTCCACACAGAAGGATGTGCGTGCATTTTTGGGTTTGGCCTCTTTCTGTAGGCAATGGATATTGGGGTTCTCACACATAGCTAAGCCATTGTTAGCACTTTTGACAAAAGACACTCCGATTCCTCTTCCCTGGTCCAATGAGTGTGAAATTGCCTTTCAGCAATTACGGCAAGCCCTTTGTTCAGCACCAGTGTTAGGTACTCCTGATTATACGAAGCCCTTTTCACTGTATGTGCATGAGAAAGATGGATGTGCATTATCAGTTCTAGTGCAGATGCACGGCGACAAGCAGCGCCCGTGTGCATATTTTTCGGCTGTACTTGATCCTGTTGCCCGAGCATTACCAGGGTGTTTTCGCTCGGTTGCTGCGGCAGCTGTGTCAATACGCCAAAGTGAGGGAATTGTGTTATCTCACAAGCTGCTGGTATTAGTTCCCCATGCTGTGGATGCCCTGCTTAATCAGACAAAGACGCAGCATCTGACCAGTGCCCGTTTAACGGGATATGAGTTGACGCTTTTGGCTCATCATATTACGTTAAAGAGGTGTGTAACGTTAAACCCGGCCACATTGTTGCCATTTCCGGAAACTCAGCCTGAAGCACGAGAAATACATGACTGTATTCTTGTGACTGAGGAACAGACAAAGGGTCGTATTGATCTCCAGGATACGCCCTTTACAGATGTAGATGGAGAACTGTGGGTGGACGGATCATGCCTGAAGCTACCAGATGGTACGACTTCAGCAGCGTATGCAATTACCACATTACAAACAATAGTGGAGGCAGCACGCATACCGCAGAAATCAGCTCAGGCAGCGGAACTGATAGCATTAACACGAGCATGTGAGCTCAGTGCAGGATTGTGTGTGAATGTTTATACAGATAGTCGCTATGCCTTCGGAGTAGCGCACGATTTCGGCCTACTCTGGAAGGAGAGAGGGTTTCTAACGTCACATGGAGCGCAGATAATGTACGGGGAGTTAGTTCACAACCGTTTGACTGCATTAACATACCCCAAGAAGATTGCTATAATTAAATGTAGTGCCCATAAGAAAGTGGTTGATAAAGTTGGAGAAGGGAATGCTTTGGCAGACCGGGTGGCACGAGAGACTGCGATGCAGCCTGGCGCTACTGCAATGTATGTTGTGAAGTCGCAGGCAGAAAGATGGTACGATGCTAGGAGAGAAGTGCTGGAGATACAGAGGACTGCTTCCGATAAGGAACGGGAACAATGGGCCAATGATGGAGAATTAGATGATGAAGGGTGTTGGAGAAGTAAGCAGATGGATAAATGGAAGTTACCCACTGCTTTCGTACAACCTATGGTCCAGATGGCACATCGACTAGCGCATGTCGGAGCTTCCGCAATTATCAAATTACTCACACGAGTTTGGGAGCATCCGGAGATCGCTAGTATGGCAAAAAGGGTAGTGCAGACCTGTATGATTTGCCTGAGGTATAACCCAGGAAAGGGTACACGAACTCCAGCAGGAGGGTTTGCAACACCCACTGCACCCTTTGAGGTTCTGCAGATGGATTACATTCAGCTTGAACGCTGTAACAATCTGAAGTATGTTCTAGTAGTGGTTTGTGCCTTCAGTAAATGGGTGGAGGCCTACCCTACGAAAGACAATACTGCAATGACTACAGCAAAGATTCTATTGAAGGAGTTTTTCCCTCGATATGGGGTTTGCAGATTGCTGTGGAGTGATAACGGGCCCCATTTTGTGGCAGATGTCATCAAGTATGTCCTGAAAGGACTAGGCATTACCCAGAAGTTCCATGCAGTATTTCACCCTCAGTCTGCAGGATTGGTTGAGAAGTATAACGGTACTCTGAAGCTCAAGATCGCTAAAATCCAAGCTTCGACTTCTTTGACTTGGCCAGACGCTTTGCCGCTGGCATTATTGTCAATTAGATCGATACCGCATTCTCGAACCGGTCTCACACCTTATGAGATCGTCTTTGGACGCCCAATGAATATTTGGGGTCCACCAAAACCTAAGTCCGTGTATGATGTACCTTGTGTAATGATGAATGATTATCTGGCACAGTTAGCGGATAATTTGGTTTCTATTCATCAACAGGTTCGAGAGGCGCTCCCTGATCGGTCCACCGGTGAAGGCCATAATCTCCGACCTGGTGACCAGGTGATGATCAAAGTCTTCGAAAGAACGAACAGTTTGGAGCCGAGATGGGTTGGTCCTGAGCAAGTTCTGCTCGCAACAAGGACAGCTGTGCGAGTTTCCAATCGGAAGAACTGGATCCACTCCTTGCACTGTCGTAAAGTGCCGTCTGGATTGGTGGATCCTGCTGTGTTGACCGACCATCGAGAAATTCTGACTGCGGAGAAAGGCCGTGCCGTGGAACCAAACGACACTGCGGAGCTCTTCCCGGACCAGGTGATTCCTGAAAGAAGGAGATATCACCTCAGACCAAGAAAGTGATTGCTGTATCCAAAGTTGTCAGAACGGGCCTTAGGTTAGTGAAACGGAGAGGCAATGTGGCAAAGGGGGATCAGCCCTGCATTAGTGTAGCGACACCCGTCTTGGCCCGCTGGTGAAGAAATCAACCGCTGCCTAAGGGGAAGAGTTCTGACAACCTTTTAGTTTCAGGAAGATATTGACTTTTTACTCTAAGATGGAGAAGAAGAAGATTCTTTGCGCAACAGGCTTTATTATTACAGTAGCTATTGTTGGTATAGCTACATGGTTTGTTGAGGATGTGACTCCTGCCCGGGAGTTGCTTGTTCTGACTACTCCAGTGCCTGAGGAGCACTACTTTTATACACTTCCGTATCAAGAACTGAAGCATCGTCAGTCTTATTTGAATAACACTTTCATCCAGATGTTGCATCATACCCACGTTGCCACGAATGCTACGAACTGTTGGATATGTGGTATGATGCCAGCTCATCAGAAGAAAGGAGGAACGCCATTCATACCTCTTCCTTTTTCTCATAATGGCTCCTGTAGAGCATGGTACACTTTGCTTTTTGCCACAAGGAAACCTACAGTGGGACGATTACTTTTCAGACTTAATAGGGAATGTCATCAAGATAAGGATGGCTATCCACAAGCGAATGGGACAATATGGGAATGGGAGGAATATCGACCGGACAATTAATCGATTCCCTACATTTTCACGAACACCAGAGACACTACAGGACAAGAGCGCTTTGTGATTCAAGTGGCACAAGCTCAAGCGGACCTGTGTGTCCAGAGTGTGGGTCATATTCCTGTCGGTGTTAGTGATTGTATCATCGTGCTGAATATAGATGGGCTAAATAATAGTACTTTCTTAGCCTCCCATAATACATACTTTGTGTGTGGGAATAAGGGTTATTATCGCTTACCGGCCGGCTGGTCCGGAGTATGTTATGTAGCGTTTTTATTACCTCCTGTATTCTTAGCACCTGCATCTTATCATAAAGATTTGAAGCTGATGAACAATGTAACTGTAAATAGGTATAAACGCACTCTATCTATTGATGATGTTGATCAAACTGATACGAGTTTGCAACAGTATATTGATTTTAACTTAGGATTGTTTTTCTTTGTTGGAGCTGCCCTAAACAGTAGGAAGGTTCGAAGATTGACAAGAGTCGTAGAGGCTGTGACGAATCAAACCGCTGCCGCACTTGGGAATCTTACAGAAGAATTGCAAATTACTAGAATTGTCGCATTACAGAATCGCATGGTGTTAGATGTTATGTTAGCTGATAGAGGTGGAGCATGTAAAATTATCGGAAGTAGTTGTTGTGTGTTTATTCCTGACCATACGCCATCAGTTTATAATGCTATTAATAAATTGCATAAAATTGCAGCTGAAATCCATACAGAAAATGGCACTTGGACCTTTTCTGGATGGTTTTGGGCATTGATCACTACATGGGGATGGAAGGTTTTAACTGGTCTCTGTATTATTGTAGCAGTTCTGTTTTCCTGTTGCATCTGTGTCCAATGTGGTCCTTTACTCTGTTCTTTATGTGTGTCATTTTGTATTCCTGATAAGAAAACTATCGCCAATGTCACCCATCAGAAACATTTAACCAAAGAGGTGGAAGAGATGATGAAAATTGACATATTTGATGATTATCCTAATAGGCCGAATGTCTTCAGTAAATGCTGAAAGGGTCGTCTGTTGAAAACTAAAACAGCGATATGATTAAGCATTCACTAAAGACATTAACTCTCCTTTCTGAGAAAATGTCTGTTGTCTTATGTTGACTAATGTCTGGACTCCATTTTGTATTGTCTTGTCTCCACGTGCTGTGCACGAGAAGAGTCCTTCCTTCTCGCTAGTTGCTCTTGTAATCTGCTTAGTAACAGTCTATAAATAGCTCCTTTGTCCGTCTGGCGCATGCCCAGACTTGACCACATCTGTTATCAGTTAGTCCTTGCTTGACCATGTTTTCGCGGGCTCAGGAAATTGGTTACTCCGCCCACATATTGGTTCTGTATCGAAAATGTCCATAAAAGGTAAAAGAACTTTGCCTCATGATGTATCCACCCACTTATGAGCCCCTCCGTTATGTATAAAAGGGGGCCGTGTACGCAAGTTCTTTGTACTACTCTGTGCAATGCTGAAGAGTGTTGTATAGGTTGTAGGACCACCCTTAAGGGTTAATAAACATTGTCTTTGTATTTGCAGCTTCCGTGCCAACTTCCTTCTACCCTTTGTTACAGAAGAGCGAACCCTTGTATTCTGCGGGCCTAGCTGGGGCTTGTATTCTTCAGTATGAATGAATGGGATATATGTGTATGGTGACTGAGAGCCTATGTAGTATGACCCTGTGGCACAGGATATACCTTTCACCTTATGTGAAACCGTTACATGTACAACACAAATGTACAACCATTTTTTTTAAATGGGAGGAACTTAAAGTGCAGAAAAATGTTCTGCAAAAATGTTCGGAATAAGGAACATTTTTCTGCACTTCATGGAACATTTTTCTGCACTTAAATTTCTCCAGTTTAAGAGAAAATTTCTGATTTTCAGTTATAAATATGGCACCGTGTCTAGCAGCCACCAGGTGAAAGATCCCTGCTTTTTGTAAATGTGACACTTTGAAAAGGGAGAAAATGAAAATGAAGAGTTAACAATCATTCAGTTAACTCTTCATTTTAATTTTCTCTAGTTTAAAAGCATTTAGAAATATCATTTTGTTCTCATGCTCTAATATTGGATTGAAACAGACTTTTATTTAAGAGTTAAATACCTCAGTGCTTTTTTTCCCAACCTCTGTGACCCACATGGGTCAAAAGTCTTAGTGGAGCACTGCTCATTATCAGCTCTGCCATCTGCAGCCTGATAATGTAAAATAAATATAGCCTTTCCTTAACTTCAAAAGGATAACAGTTATATATTGCATTTCTTAGTTAAAAATGAACTCAAGGCTGTGAGCTACTCTGAAGGTTTCTGCGAGCTACTGGTAGCTCGCGATCGACTGGTTGGAGACACATGCACTACAGGCTCACGTAGACTAAATGTATATCGGCACCTAAAGACATGCAATACTTATTCAGACAGCCACACGTGTTCAGCTGGATCACACCACAGTCACAAATGTGTACCTAGACTTCACTAGATTGCACTGTCCATCAAGGCTAGCAGGAGAGAAAAAAGAAATGTAAGCATGAACGTTGGAGGCATACCACATACACTGCCGTCTGTAAAAAACTGAAATAGACAATATAAAAATACACTCCTTTATTTAGTTCAGAATATCTGCTTTTTTCAAAACTGGTGAATTACACAGCACACAATGTTGTCATAAAATAGCGCCCTTTTCGACTTCCTAAACTGCTGAAACATCTCAATGAATTAATAAACCAGCAGGCAATATCTCTGCGTTTTGTTCCAAATTTGGTTGATCTTCACATCTGTTAAGTATAGCAACACAATTCATTCTCAGCAAGCACTGTTAGTTGAAAAATGATTACATTTCAAATTATCTGTTGTAGAATTGAAATTAGGAGACGCAGATGCTATGAACTCTCTGGAGTCTGCAACTCTCAATAATCCAGTTACTTCACTGGGGGCCAAATATCTTGGGTATTAGTGAATTACACACTCATACTCATGGATTGTTGTATTGACACCCAAACTAAAATTAAAAAATCGAGATGGATAACACTGCTCCACTCTCTAATTTAATATGTGCCATTTTAACACATTTTAATATTCTGTGCAAATTTGTTGCTATGTAACAACGAGACATGCTGAGTAAAGCTTCTTTTGAAATATTATTATTACCATTTAATAATACAAGTAGTAAATGGTAAACAAATTGATTCCATCGCAGCCAATGACACATAAACTGGCGGGTGTGTTTCAGAAGAATTGCTTACGATTGGTGTCTTTTGTGTCAAAATGGTGCATAAGACAAACAGAAATAAAGAGAACACCCTATGTATGTAGACTCAACTCATTGCTGCACCGATCAAAATCAGCATACACCCCAGTGCTGTAGCTCACCTCCATTTATCATGAATGATATTTAATATCAACCACTGCTAATGACGGGCAAAGGATGAGGAGGCCGAGCTCTCTAACACTCTGAGTGTAGACTGCTCGAGTTTGAAAGACAGTTAACGTCACCTATGCCAGTCCTAAAACGTCTTGATCTTAAAATTCGCAGCTAGGATTAATAGTGCCCATTAAGATCAAAACTTTTTTGTAAATAGTAAAAAACTAGTTGCAGATTGTGACAGTTTTTGGTTTACAGACGTTCAATCTAAAAAAGTAAAACCTTTCCTCTTCCCAAATGTGAATATCCATTTTCTGTCATAGGAACTTTTGGAAGCATACACATGTGATGTATGTTTGCTTTGTTACTTTTCATGTAATTGTAATTCAATTATTTTATACAAAAGGAAACAATTCTATAATTGCCAAACTACCAATTGTCATTTCATTGAGAAAGCAAAATAAACATCAGCAAGTATGATGTTAAGTATATTGTGATCTTTTGGGCAGGAGCAATGGGGGAGGTTATTTCCTTACAGCAAATATGTTGCATTTAAAAAATAGGTTTGTCTGATGCAGTGGTCTGCACTCTACTGCCTGGGTGGTATTGACACCTAAGCTAAAAATAAGAGCACCATTGCCATCGCCTTCAAACCTGGAAAAGTTTAGATGATACTTTTCCCGATGAATTCCAATATGACTGAGATGTACATAGAAACGTTGTCCAAATATTTTTGAGTAGCCGCCGCCGCTGCAGGTAAGAGTGGTGGGGCAGTGGAGCCGGCTGGGGGGAGATTTCAAGAGACGACCATGAAGGAAAATTAATTAATTATTTAATTTTCTCTTGTGGTCATGTCTCGAAACCCCCCCCCCCCCCCAGCCGGCCCCATCGCCCCACCGCTCTTACCTGCAGTGGCCGGCTGTTCCTGAGCAGTACTCAGGCCTGATTTAGATCTCGGCGGATGGGTTACTCCATCACAACGGTGACGGATATCCTGCCCGCGGAAATATAAATCCCTTCAGATATAATGGGATTCATATTTCGTCAGACTAGATATCCGACACCGTTGTGACAGGGTAAACCATCCATGAGATCTAAATGAGGCCCTTAGTCTACTAAAATGTAAAGATACAGAAGACTGTACAATGACTATGTGACAAAGAACCCCGCACTTACTTGAACAGTAATTGACTGTGGGGTAATGTTAATACTACAGAGACCAGAATCCCCAGGAATCCTTAATAGTGTGGATAATAAACACTACTGCTGGAGTGCTTTGGTAGCTACCTCCCAAAATATAATGGATATAAAGGAAAACGTTGCTGAACTACCTTGTAAGCACCTCTCTTCTGCTGGTATGTGCATCAAAAGTGAGAAGAAGGTAATCAGAACCTATAAACCCAAAGATATATGGGCTACACTTTTTCTGAAAAATTACAATGTGCATGAAATGCGCACAGAGTAGTTCCCAGAAATGTCTGAGCAGTATTCAGATTGCAAAAACTGAAAAATACGAAAACCTGCGCATTGACTTTAGGGAACAGAGTTCACTACCGCTATTGAATAGTACTGAGCTGTGGAATAATGTTAGGACTACAAAGACCAGACTGTCTGGGCAGCTTCACAGCTGTGCTTGGTAAAAAGATAAATGCTGGATTGCTGAAAGAGAATACTGCCACACTATGCTATCATTTTTGACTTTTGCATTTAAAATGCAAATAATTTGCTCTAATATTGATGTGCCAAGGATCCTACTTAGACCACGTGTTCGAGTTGCAAGGTGGGGTGCAAACTCCGCATATGGAAATATTACTACCATGCTGTAACACCCGGTTGGTATGGGATAAAACCATGCAGACCAGGTTTTTTGGGTCACATAATGCATGGAATTTGCCGTCCCATCTGAAGTAAAGCTCGTCTTTAATATTTTTTTTGAGTAGGTGTAGGGCCAGTGCATGTGAATGTGATATGCTTGAGGATGTCAGTGGGCAGGGAAACATGGTGGGTGGCCGGGCACAGCCATTCATGATCCCAATTTATCGCAGGAGGGGTGGACTGGGGAAAGAGCAGCGCTTTTATCCACTGCTACTGCGATTTTCCAGCCGGGTGTTTGCAGCCACTGAACCTGTGCCCGGTGTTCCTGTATCAGCAGATTCTAAGGGTCTTATTTACAAGCCCCTTGCACCACTTTTACGTCATTTTTAACATTGGAAAAGTGACCTACGGGTGGCACAAGGGGCTTGTAAATAAGGCCGAAGTGTGGGAACTCCAGGCCAGTTGTGATTGAGCAGGGAGCTATCCCATCATGAGTACCACTCGGCCAGACTTTCAATCAAGCCCCACGTGATAGTGGGTGCAGTGCATTAAATCCTCACATTTGAACATTTTCTGTAAGAACAGAAGTGATGGCCCTTCCTTAGCATCAGTGATGTATCCACAGTGTAGAGTTGGTGGTCGCTAGGCCCACATACTCAAATAAGGAGCACACAGACACAGATAGTATGGGTGGATAACTGGCTCAGAGCACGTGTGCTCATCCCCTTTTATTCTTAGGGTCACCTGACTGGTGATGCCTGTGGTGGGTGGGTTTTCAGTGTGTGGTACAGCAGGGTGCAACACTAGAATGCTGATCGGACGATCACTACATCCCTCCCAATCTTTAATAAAGGTCAAAACAATGAAGTCCGAACCTGTGGGAGGGAATATAATTTGTAAACAAAATGCAACACAATAACAATGACTTCCACGTAGTCTCTTCCGCTGCTGGCCAACCGCCTACTAGAGTATCCTTGCAGCCGGGACCACTAGTTCTCCTTGGCACCATGTCAGGGCGCCCTGTGGATCTAGTCTTTCTTGGACTCGTAGAGTGGAAGTGTGCTCTACAGTCTCTCTCTTCCTGTTCCACATACAGTGAAGGTGCAGATGGAATGATGGTGGATCAGGTATGTGTTATTTTCCACTGTACAGTCCTGGTTGAAGTATTTTCTCCATCTGGTGATTATCTCCAACGGGATTTGCAGTTGAAGGACATCCCTCTCACGGATGCCCCTCTCTTGTGGGTGTCCCCTCTCACCGGACGACCCGGAGGCCCTTTTCTGCAAGGCTTCCACTGGACCAGTGGACTTCCGCCTTGTCGCTCTAACCACGTTCGAGGAATCGCTACGGGTCACCGCTGCGTGTCTGAAGCTCCACCTGAAAGGGTGTCATTGGCACTTGCTCCTTTGCATGCTACCTTTGTCCTCCTAGGATTTCCAGAGCAAGATTCTACAGTCCATCTCTTGTGTCAGGACCAGCTGCCACCGGTGTCCCAGAGGTCTCTGCCCCTTGGATATCCACGGTCCTGTGTCCGTTCCATCCCAAAGGTGGTTGTTACCAATGGACCAGCCTGCTCGCCTCTGTCGTCACCAGGTGATCTCAGGATTCGCAAGTAGATGTGTACTCCCAGTGATACTGATGTTCTCCAGGCACTTTGTTCCAATGTTGATGCACCTTTGCACTTTTCCCTTTGGGTGATTCCCTTCTGGTGTGTGAGTTGACCTGTCACGCACACCTCTTTACACTTCTCCTCTGCTTTTCTTCCATTGCCATGGCGTCTTGCCACTCAAGTTCTGTCTTCTCTTTCCTTCCTTCGCGACGCTGTCTGGTCTTCTCTCTTGCTGGTCTGCCCTAACCAGGCCTCTCCGTGTGGTGTGCACTCCACAAGTGTCTCCCTGGTCTTGTCCTCCCCTAGGACACTGCCTTCACCTCAATCTGTGACTGGACCGGTCATCGCGACCTTCTTCCGTTCGAATACTTCTGACTTCAAGGATGTCTTCTCCATTCTTCTTGTCGGACCTCTTGACCAGATCTCTTCTCTCTCTCCCACCTCTTCGCAGGTCTCTTCGCTCTCTGACCTCTTGTAGGTCGGCGTCATCCCTGGACCATCTGGCAGGTCGGCTTCTTTCTCCTTGCGACCATCTGCCAGGTCGGCTTCTTCCTCCTTGCGACCATCCTTGTGGGTCTTCGTGCTCCTGGTGGTCTGCGTAACCACTTCTCCGTCCTTTCTCTGGTTTCATTGCTTCGGCGCGCTTCTGACTGCGCCCTTTGTTTGCCTCATTGGACGCACTTGCTGTGCATTTCTTTCGGCCCCTTCGGATACTTGCTGCCTGGGGTACAAGTCTCTCTCATGCCCTGGCTCACTTGCTGAGGGGTACTTCTCCTGCGCAGCATCGCTCCGTGCGCTCTCTGCTCGCTCTCACTTGCGGCTGCTTCGTCACGCTACATGGCGCGTTCGCTGCGCGCTTACACCTGATGTGGCTTGTTGGAGCTTCTCGTTCTAGGCAAGATCCTTGAATCTCTGCTTTCACTCTGCACCCAGCAGTTCAGCCTCTCAGTGTCCTAGGTCTATCCTCACTGCTGCAGTGATCTCCTATGGCCATTAGGTGCCACTGCCTTTTGTCTTGGGGTTTTCCTCTTGTGTCCTTGTTATCCCCCGGTCTCTCCTGTTTCACTTGCTGATTGGTGCTTTCTTTCTTCCTGGCACTGATTTGTTTTTGTTGATGCCCCTACTTGCCATCCGGTCAGCTCTCCATCAGCCAACTCCACTCTGTGGGTCCCATCAGCTTGGAACTGTATCTGAGCAACCTCAGTGCTCTCCAGTTACTCTGTCCCTGTTCTGTTGCACGTTATTGGTGCAGCGGGTGCGTTACCGCTAGATGGCCATGAGGTGACAGTGCTGCATTCTTTTCCAAAACCTCGGCAGCTTTCCACATGCTACAGGCTTGGTGCTTCCTTTCAGGGACCTTTGTTGCTTTACTCCCGGTCTTTCTAGCACGACGCTGAGACTCCTGCCGTGCCTCCCCGGGTAAGCCTGCTTTACACCCTATTTTACTTTCTTTCCTATTTATTTTGTTGTATTTGCTCACTCAAGCCCTGGGTGCTGATGCTGCACGCCTTTACACGCCCGGCAATGCCCCCATCGGCCCCAGCAGCTTCACACACACTGCGAGCCTCGGTTTGCTGCCTTTTTACTTTCCAGGCAGGGCAGGAATCGCCCGCACCTCAGGAGGTACTCGTCCCCGGCAGTGAGTCTTTTCTACTTTATTTCTTTTTATTTGGGTATCGCTGGGCGCACACTGTCTCTCGGTGTACTCAGCCCCTTGCAGCAGGCTCCTCGCGCTTTGCGGGGAACCGCGTTGTTCCTGGCAGTCTGTTTGCTTTGCTGGAGGAGGCTGGCTTCATTCCACGCTGGCCGCTCTGATCGGCCGCAGGCCATGTGGTGTCTTGCTTCCCTGCCTCACCCCACCGCCGCCGGCTCGCTTTTCCACGGGGTGCGCACTGGGGCTGGAGTCACCGCCAGTGACTCTCCGGGTTCTCTCTCACTGCACCCTAGCTCGCTCACCTCATTCCCCGCAGGCTTTTACATTGTTCGTATGTGGGGTGGGCTCCCGCTCTGCTTCCTGGACAGGGCCGAAGCGTGTCAACGGCACCAGACATGCCACGGCTGCGCTGTTGCTCCCACTTTCGCCCACACACGCGGCAGTCACCCCTTTTTCCTTTCGCTTTGTTCGCCGCACTGGGGCATGGGCTGGCACTGAGGACGACCAGCCCTCTATCGGACACCAGTCACTCTTGCTCGCAGGGGGCGGAGGAGTGGGTAGCTACTCCACTCTCAGTCTACCTTGCAGCAGGCTCACCTTCGGCCCGGCTGGTCACTTCTTCGATGCAGGTGGGCTCCGCTTGGCTCTTCCACTCTCCCGGGGCTCTTCCCACGCCCGCAGATTGTCGGGCATACAGCGCTTTGTCACAGGGGGGAAGGCGCATTTGCTGCAGGCACTTCAGGAGCGGGTTGGGCCCCCCGAACACCTTCTCACGCTGGGAGCTCTTCATCTGCCTGCGGCGATCAGGCGCTCAGCTCGCCTGCTCCAGGGGGTGCCCTCAACACGGGCAGTTCTCTCCCCCTTTTCACAGCTTCTGGGCTGCTGCATGCACAGGCACAGCCCCCTCGTCGCCAATGTAGAGTTGGTGGGCACTAGGCCCACATACTCAAATAAGGAGCACACAGACACAGATGGTATGGGTGGATAACTGGCCCAGAGCACGTGCGCTCAGCCCTTTTATTCTCAGGGTCACCTGACTGGTGATACCTGTGGTGGGTGGGTGTTCAGTGTGTGGTACAGCAAGGTGTAACACTAGAATGCTGATCGGACGATTACTACACATAGGAGTGTCCTATTAACTCAAGCAGCACCTCTAGTGAACAAATATATTTCTTTGCCATCTGGGTGTGTACTGCAGTCTTCTCTGGGGCTTGTGGGGTGTGGTCATCTATACAGAAGCACTTCTAAGGAACCTTGCGGTACCAATAGACTGCAGATTGTTGTTCCCCTCCAATACAGATCGATATCCCCAAAGATGTGCCTCTGTATACATTTGGAAGCGGTGATAATTATTAAAATTGTGTGGCAGTGATCCTTACAGAACTCAGCAATTTAAAATGTAGACGTAGCCTTCAGACGGTGTTTGGATCGAATCAAATAATACCTTCCTCTTTCCTCTCCTCGTCAGTTGCAATGTTGTTCTCCAATGTCCCAAGCTTATGACCCAATCTTATTTGCATGTTTCCCTGATTCTGCATTTGCTAAAAGCCACACATTTTTTATTCACAGCATCACCAGCTCCTTAATATGTAAATCTGAAATGAGAAACAAACATAGCATCTTATTGCAATCAAATTAAAATGATTAATGAGCAAGGTGTGAATTGCCTATAAAAAGATTCAATCACCTGGGGCTCCATTCTCAACCTACTTACATGAAATTTAATGCAACTCTCGGTTCTTTTTCCATTCAAAGAATTTTTGCAACGCTTATCAAGTTCCATTGTTTAACTAAGGTACACTGAAGAACAGTGCTTAAGGAAGTCATGGTCTCCAGAGGACGCGTGGTTGCAGATAAAGTGAAGAAAATGCAATTCAAAGGCATTGGAATGAGATCAAACGTGTTAGAAGGAACATTGGTAAAATAATGTAATTTTCTTATTATTTTTGTTTGACCCAGAAAGTATGCTTGTCTTAACAAAAATTCCCCATGGCCAAAGAAACAGAAGTCAATAAGAAGCAGGATCCACCAGGAGGAAAATTATTCACAACAACTTATAGCTACCAAGAGTGCATACATACACATACACATGCACACACACCCACACACACATACTCTGCCATGTTTGTCTGTGTTTTAATTTGAACAATAGTGTTGAAAAGGCTGCAGAGGAAACTGATTTGAAGGTCATTTGAGAATAGGTGTGTTATTTAAATTGTGTCAGGTAAGCCTCTGTTTATAAAACTGGTTATGTCCTTAGTCTTCCAGTTTATCACTTGCCAAACCTTTACCACAGCCACACTTTTATGGCAATTTGCGGAAATATGTCTTTGATGCAAACAACTTTAGACTGGGTTGCCATTATTGGCATTATAATTGCTTAATCACAAAGAAGTGTTCTACACATAGAAAACACAAATCCGAAATCGCCATGTTCCTTGTTCTTCACTTGTTTGAAAATCAAAACGTCCTTGTTTTATACTCCCAAAGCTGCCATTGAATGGGTACATGCTTGATTTTGGTACTGGTAGTTGTTTTGTGCCAAGGGATGTTAATCTGTCAATTAGACCACTGACAACAAGTGTGGGGTGCCGTCTCCTGAATTCGTAGAGCCATGCATAGGCAGTCTGCTGTTTTGCAGCAACCAGGTGGACGGGGTCGGTCTGGGACAGAAAATAGGCCCGGGCACCAAATTAAAAGTGGCCCTCCTTAGTGACTCAGATAGCTAAAAAAGTGGCCCACGTTTTCAAATCAGGGTACTTTTGAACTTGTAAATGCAAGGTATATGGGTGTTTTGCAAGGTATGGGAAACTGTGCACTTGTGCTTGCTGCAGGCAATGTTTGTGGTACTATCAGGGAAATAATCAGTAAAACCCTGCCCATTAGACCAGAAAACAAGTACATAAATCGTCAGAAAAACAGCCCATATTTTGACCAGTCACACCAACCTTTCGGGCAATGCTAGATTGTCCTATAGACCAGTACGACCCTGACGGCAGAGCGGTGGAAACCCAGAAATATTACGGAAGCTCTTTTAAAGGCAGAGTGCAGGTACTGTCATAGAAAGTCAGTGATTGAATTTGCAACACAAGAACAGAAAATCTCCCCTCCTTCCATTCAGCTTCCCGCAGCAACCTTAGCTGTTGTCGATGGGTTTGGCACGGAAATTGGTGTATGTTCAGTAGGGGTAACACATCCACTTCGGATGAAAGCCACGTCCTGCGACTAAGAATTACTTTGGACTCATCTGGCACTAAGGCTGCTGATACTTTAAAGAGCTTGTTATTCAATTGTAACATGTATCATGACCTTGCTGGTGGTCCAGTAAGTACCTACTTGATAGAAATGTCTTATGTCCCTCCTTCTAAGGCTTGTTTAATTTCTAAGACTCTAATTGGAGGATTAAATACACACAATGTCAAATGGTCTTTGCTGTGACGGGCAGTTGGGAAGCAGGATTGATACCTATATTCCTCTGGTTTTCTTGCAGCTCTAATGCATTTTATCTTTAAGTGATTGGAAGACCAGAAGGAAAATACTCATCAATCTTTTTGACATATTTTACCGGGTGAGCAGGTCATGTCATTAGATCCTCCCTCAAATACTTTCTGGTTGCCCGTTTTAAGAAAGACAACACTTCCATTAAGATCTGCAAACTAGCAACTGTGCTACAGTTTTTTTTTTATATCCACTCAATGAAATGTCACAAGGTTTTATTTAATGTGGGCCGAAAACCGAGCTGGAGACTAGTTATGGGTTGTGAGTCCAGTGCTGGGAAATGCGATGCCAGGGCTAGGGGTTCATGCCAAGGTTTCATCAGTTGTGTAAAAATGCACAGCTTGAGACCGATCTGGAAAATACTGTTTGGAGTACACTGTAGAATTGATAATGTTTTTGGTCCAGAAACAGGTATTCTCAAGGTTTAGATATTTGTGGTAAGTGAATTTGAAAATGCAATGGATTTTGTAAAAAATGCTTTTTGCGACCAATAAACATCACAAACCCTTAAGCCAAATATTTATAATGGAAAATAAAGGTACAAAGAAAGCATAAAACTAATAACACGCTCACTCGTGCAATGGTGATGGGGTCAACCATCCTTATAAATTGCAAAGTTCTCTCTTCCCCCACAAAGGCAACAGACTCAACTTCTGGGGTTAGGACATAGCAAATTTACTTCACATGAAACAAGGTGGCATAACAACCACTGCAACCAATAACAATACACAATAGAAAATATACACTGCAAACCTGAACCAAATTGCACATAGTCTATTTACTTCCCCATTTGAGGGCTGCATAGTACAGAAACACCATCTGAGATAACGTGACACTTCAAACATTTCTGACAGCTCCAGAGACCGCATAGCACATTGGTCCCTGCCATGGCATCCCGTTACTCTTGGTCACGCCCCACATAATCTCAGGGGTAACCGAGGTAGGGCTAGAAGTGTGGGCCTCCAGCATGTCAGCACACCCTTCCAACCAGTCTCACCCCTGAAAGGCTTCTCCTGAAGGAAGAAGCCAACTGGGCAACTTACTGCCCTCAAGAATTGTTATTTACGTTATTTAGTTACAATGGGCTCTAATGTAGACATGTTGGGGTGGGTGGGTGGCTGGCAAAATTTCAGTCAGTGACTTCCACAGCACATCACAGGACAAAGAGGGAGCCACAAGGTGCTAGCCCATTTTTAAAAGATCCTACTCTGTCCCCTCCCCTCAATCACAAACCCCATGACCACTTCTGGTGAAAACCCACTTCCTCGGTCCTCCACCCCTCCACGGTGGAGCGACTAATGATGCCCACCCGCTCTTAGACATAGTGCGCTCACTCGAGCAATGGTGATAGGGTCAACCACTCTTACAAACTACTCAGTTCTCTCAAAGGCAACTGACTCAACTTCTTAGCTTAGACCATAGCAAATTTACTTCACATGAAACATGGTAGCATAACAACCACTGCAATCATTAACATTAAACAATAGAAAATATAGCAAAATACACAGCAACCTGAACACGGAATTGCACATATCCTATTTACATCCCCATTTGGGGGCAGCATAGTACAAAAAGATCAGGTGAGATAAAGTGACACAGCTATAATTTCTGACAGTTTCAGAGACCACAAAGCACATTAGTCCCTGCTGGGGCATTTTGCGACACTTGGTCTTGCCCCACATAATCTCTGGGGTTCCCGAGGTAGGGCTTGAAGTCTCATGCCACCAGCAGATCAGCCCCAGCTTCCAACCAGACTCATCAATGAAAGGCTTCTCCAGAAGAAGGGCAACTTAGTGCCCTTAAGAATCAGTGCTGTTATTTGACTACAATGGATAACAGGGCAGAGAGGTCACTGGCGAATCTGCTCTCCCCACCAAGATTTGCTTTTTCTCACGGACAGCCTCAAAGCTTGTTTGTAGGAAAACCTCAAGCCCAGACTCTGACAGGTGAATGCCTTCCTCTTCAAAGAATTCAAAATTACCCTGGTGTAGTAGCCCGTGCCTGATGGTGTCTATGTATGCCATCCTCAAAATGGCATTCACTGAATGGTTTAGCTTTTTCACTGAATTGATAATACTCACAGGGTTAGCATCCCAAAGCCATCACCCCCAAGGGATGACCTCAATTGACAATAACAGGGCACCCGGGAGCTAATTGCACAGTTTAGCAAACATCGATATGAGCCCTTCACGGACTCCCCGCCTCACCATTGGGATCATGTCATTCCCCCAACATGAATGAGTAGAATGTCAGGCTTGGGAAGTCAGCCAATCTCAAGAGCCTCACTCAACAGTGTACTAACTTAATGCCTGCCATACCCCACTAATGGTGCTCTGTTTCAGGTTTAATCTCCCAGACGGTGTCATGGAATCTCTCGCTGCACTGTTGACAACTGAATCCCTGACCTAACACACATTGAAGCTTTTCCCTGTAACGAAACAATCAGAGGCTGCAACTCACCACCCTCCAAAGTAGTGGTGAGGGGATAGAGAGGGGGAAGGGAAGAGCTCTTCCCACTCACCCTATACCAAATTAAGTTGGATGTAGCATTCAAAGCAACTGGATTTGTCATCTTCCAATAGCCTTAATCCCCTCTGGTGACATTCCCATTCCTGTCGCAGTCATAGCTGCACCAACCCCAAAAGAGTGTGAAGAAAATGTACTGTGGGTATCCCTAACACTCCCAGGGCCATCTGGCAGATCCATGTGAACTTTGCTTGAGCCATGGGGCCCCCCATTGCATGCACCAGGAAACTGGGGTGTCCATCCGTTGGTCTGACTCACAGGTAATCTCTGGCTAGAGAAAATGGACAGCCATAGCAGAGTAGTGGCTCACCTAGCTGTACCCATATGCCCTTACCCCAGGCATCAGTTTTGGATCTCCTGACTGAATGCAGACTAAGTACCACGTCCTCAAGCTTAATACCCTACTTGTCTGTCAGCCTGTGGCCTAACTTCTAATCATGAAATTCGGAATGCTCCAAAGAAGGCCAGGGAATAAGTCAAGCTGAAAAGCAGAACCTCAAAGGAGGAAGAACATACCTTGGATAAGACACTTAAAAGCTGGTATAGTGTAGCCACAATAATTGGATCCTGTTATCCTGACTGGCTGGCACTAGCGGCTCCCACCCTTAAAGGGCCTTTTTTACTCTAAAGTCATTAGTAGGGTCTGCCACCTCCTATAGACAGCCAAGAAGGAAATTGCTGACAGCTCACACCTCACTGCTGCCACTGACTTTCCCACCTCCTACTCAACACCCAAAAAAAGAAAATACGGCGGCTGTTTGAAAGAGATTGTCCTTTCTACACTCTGGCATAGAGGCCTGATATGTCCACCATGTGACTTCATGTGCTCGCTTTGTTCCAGGTGCCAGTGCTACTGTTATCAGCTCTGGGACAAAGGGACACCAACCTTCAATAGGCTCGCAGGGAAAGGCAAAATCTCCTTGTCTGCTTCTGGTCATTGAATTCTTAAATCTGGCAATTTAAAATAAGACAGGGCATCAGCTACTGTGTTCTTAACTCCTGCAACATTCCTCGCTGTGAAGTTGAAGTGCACATTCTCTGTGAGGCAGACCTGAATCGGAGATTTGAGAAGGTGCAGGGCGTGAGGGCACCGAGCTCTTTAGTTATTTATGGCATAGACAATTGACATGTTGTCTGACCAAAAAAGGATTCTACTGCAGTAGAATTGAGACCTCCAAATGTGTAATGCCACAATAATGGCAAAGAGCTCAAGTAATGTCATGTTCTTGGTCAAGACTCTTTCAAACTAGTCCTCTGGCCAATGTTGCAGACACCACTTGTTCCCCAGGATCATACTGAAGCCCACACTCCCTGCTGCATTTGTGTACAGGTCTTGTTCATAATTACTCAATGTCAGTTGTGGCCAAATCACTGAGCCATTAAAATCTTTCAAGAACTCCACCCAGATATGTAGATCCTCTCTTGAGAGAAGGGTGTGACGATGCTTGGCTTTCAAGCCTTGCATTGCCCTGTCAGTGTTCCTGGAAAAGACCTGCCCCATGGGGATGACTCTGAATGGAAAGTTAAGCTGCCCCACCAACCTCTGTAACTGATAGAACGTCATCTTAGTAGAACTCAGCTAATTCAATAAGTTTGTCTAGAATTCCTCAACTTTAGTAGGTGGGGGCTTGCATACTCCCTCCTCTGAATCAATCTCAATGCATAGATATGTCAGCCTAGTCCTGGGGCCTTCTGTTTTCCCTGCGGCTAGTGGGACACCCGTTACTTCACCTAGTTTTGGAAACCTTGCAGGGCGTGCTTGCAAGCCTGGGACCCTGCTTGAACCATGAAAAGGAAGTCATCCAGGTAATGAACAATGTTCTCTGACACCACCAGATCTCAAACTGGCAATTCCAGAAAATGACTAAAAGTTTTGAAATGTGCACACGCGACTGCAGGCGATGGGCATGCACTTGTTGACGTAAATCTTTCCCTCAAATGTAAAATCTCAGAGGTGAAAATCTTGTGAACGCACTGGCAAAAGCATGAACGCTGACTGGATGTCAGATGTCGCCATAGGGGCCCTTCTACCCAGTGCTCGCATCTTTTTAAAGACCTCATCAAATGACGTGTACCGTACCACACACACGCTGGCATCTAGCACACCATTGACTGAATTTCCTGGGGGAGAGGAGAGGTTGTGAATGAGTCTGCATTTAACAAACTCTTTCTTAGGTACCAAACCCAGTGGGAAGCACACTAGATTCCCTAATGGTGGGTTGGAAAGGACCAGCCACCCTACGTACCTCCACCTCTTTCAAAATCTTTTTCTTAGCAATATCAGAATGCGCTATAACAGATGTTTGATTTTTAGGGGGGATAGGGTTGTGAATTACATTGGCAGGTATGCGAAATCAATCTCTGAAACCATAGTAAAGGGTACAAGCCTCATGCATCTTGTTATATCTCCCCAGCAGATGATTCAGAACATGCAAATTGATTGGGGATACTGCTCTGGTTAAAGAAAGCTGCACAGGAATCTGGTTTTGGACATTATTTCCAAGGAGAGGCCTGTCTCCTGAATTCTATTTCTGACTGTTCAGGGTGTGGCCATAATTAAGAAGAGAGGCTTTCTGTTTTGTTTGAGTTAAACTAATGAGGTTTAGCTGCCTGGTCCCTGCACTTCCTGAATTTCTCGAAACATTTAGCTTTGGGTGCCCTTGTCAACCACAGAAGGTGCAGATGTGCTTGAATTTACAAGCAGCCCCTTTTGCACACTCTTTCTGGTTAAATTGCTAACATGAGTTTCTCTTCTCACCCCCTTGTCTACTGGCCTAAAAGGAATAGTTCACCTTAGCTACATTGTGTGCTACTTCTAATTCTGCATGCCACAGATTAATTTCCCTCTGATCCCATGCAATATCTGGGTGGAAAACCTTCATCTGACTAAACTTTATGTCATACTGCATTCAAGCTGTCCCAGGGAAATCTGGTGCTGCACTAGGAATGAGGGAAATATAATCCATGATTTGTGGAGCCAAGGAGGGAAATGTTTCCGTAAGGATCACTACATAAATGACAAAACCTGTCACCCAATTCTTCAGTGATCTCTCAACCCACATTTTCTTGGGACGAAAATCTCTATTCCTACCTTGCCTCCCCTTCTCAGGCAGTATCCATGCATTGATAAGATCAAAGACATGACAAAACTCTCCTTTACATATTCTTTCTTTCATTTCAGCTGGTACATCCCACGCTATGGACCCTGGTGAGCAGACTGTTGGATTAGCACTTCTGAAAACTACTGTTGGCAAATGGGAAATCTGAGCAGATTGGGGGACATTTATGCCCCCTGCTTGCCCATATGCCAGAATCTGTTGAGTGCTCAACGGCGCTGGCACTATGCTGGTGAAAGGAGTCCCTGGAGTATGATCCATCCATGAACATCTTGTTCATTATCCAGACAACGGCCCTTTGTAGCACTGGGTGTGTCTACTGCTCTTTCACACTGATACTGCAGTCCCCTCAACCATAGCTGCTTAGTTGACACTGCCCTTCACCATATCAGCAGAATTTGTACTTCCAAGTGCAAGCTGCTGAGGACTGAAGAACCCGCTGGCAGGGTCAGTAACAGTTAGGTCACTGCCAACAGATTTGTAACTGATCCTACACCACCAACGGCCCTGCAACCTGACTCGGTGTCTAGCGATTGAGATGGCTGCTCCACCCTCCCCTCGGTTGCCTTGGAATGTTTGGTAGGGGAAATAACAATTGTTTGCTGTCCTACCACCCCCAAGTTGGTGTTTCTAATTCCACTATCCTCAAGGGAATGTGAGGCTTGTGTACCCAGATTGCATCCTCCTCCTAGACTTGATGCTGGCAACTGACCCCCTGCACTTGTCACTGCTACACTTGGGGATGTTGCTGTTAACAAAGCCTATCTCAAGCCTGATTGAGCCTGATAACCTAGCTGGTGCCCACCTTGCCGTCTTTGGTGGCTTCTTGGAGCTGTTTGCCCCTTCAGTGGCTCCTGGATCTGGACCATCTTCGACTCTCCTTGGAGCCAGTCCATTCCATTCCATTTTGCTGCTGCCAATAGTTGCAAGAACTGCATCTGTGCCGTAGGGTCGACCGTATCTTGGACCTGTAGAGTTGCCTCGGTCAGATGTTTTGCTGGTGAGCGTGCTTGCTTATGTGCCATCCTAAAATGTGAAGAGCCCTTTTAATTGATGGTACAGACTGTGTGTAGAAGGTACCGAACCCTTAATAATCATCGAGAGAATATGGACAAGATAAGGAGCCCTTTGAAGTGATGGTACAAAGGGTTTGAAGCCCCTCCTGCACCCCTAGAAATTCACCCTGAGAAATGATTAATGACATAATGTCCGTCTTACCCTGCGCAATCCAAGATAGAGTCCATCTAATCCCAACCTTGGCGGTGTGCCACTAGATTGTCCCTTGGTACCTGATCATCCAAAAGGTACCACTCAAATAAAATCTGAGCCCAGCCAACATGGACCCCTACCCATAGCCAGATTTTTATACTAGAATTTGCAAGTTAGACACCTTGCCTCAGGAAATGATCCTGGCACCTCAAGAATGATTTCCGTTGAGTAGATTAGTTGTTAAACAGTGTTACCAAAAAATGCAACAATGAAGAGTTAGCACCTTGTAGAGAATTTTCACTGCCCCAGTAAAATGAACTACCTCACCCCTCTTCGAGGGTGACTTACTGAGCCCTGTTTCCTAGCCTGGCCCTACTTTGATGGCCAGAAGCAAGCCACTACAAGCTACATTATTGCTGTTAAGTTAATTGCTGGTTGGGACCACTAGATTGCACAAATGTTCCATTTGGCCATGCAAATGAGACACAAAATTTCAAATACAGGCACAAATACAGTGCAACCAGTGGCATATTATACAGGAACTTCAAACGATCACCAGTGCTGGCTAAATGATCCATGGCTGACAAGTGAACAAGCGTAAGTTGTAAATAAAGTAAGTGATTTTATGCTAGCTGTATTTTAGTATCGCTTTTGGGAACTAGCAGCCTTGTAAAATAAAGAAATTGGTTATATTGGTAATATTTTGGATTTTTCTCTTATATATATGGCACCTCGACCCAAGGACATTGAAGTGTTTCCACCAAAGACGCTACTCATCTTAAAAAATATTTTGGGATCTGGCATCAGGTGTCAAACCTTCGTCATTTGGTTACAAAAGTTGGAAACTCTAACCACTAACACACATCTTCAGCGCTACTCACGGCTGTGTTGCTAAGGCCATAACAGATTGGGCAGCGCAGCCCCACAATGCCTCCAGAAAATTGCTTCCCTGGAACACATACATGAGACACAAAATGGTCATAGCCACACCGCTTCCACTGGATAAGTGCAATGCTATGCCCGAGACCCTGACATATTGGGACAAGTATGCTCAAAAAGCTCAAATGTGCTTAATCTTTAAACAATACTCCCATGAAACTCATTGTAAAACTTATCCCAATGCTACTCCAACCTCCCGGTGCTGCTGGAAGGCACGCAAAACCTGGAAGGCACACAAAATTCAGTCAGCAACTCCTGCAGCACATCAGGGGATAAAGAGGGGGCCACCAGGTGCTAGTTCCCCTTTAAAGGGTCTTACTCTGCCTCCTCCCCTCAGTTGCATACCCCATTATCACTTCCAGACATAACCCAATACCTCAGTCCCCCACTCCTCCGTGGTGGAGCAACTAATGACGCCCACTGGCAAATGGCGATGGGCTCTTAGCTAATACTCTAAAATAACAAGCATTTGCAATGCAATCGCTCTCGCCTGTGGGGCCATATATATATTTAGCTATGCAGCACACTAGCCTGGGTGCTGAAACATCTACAATTCTTTAACATGGAGGGAAAGTAAGTACCAAACTGCGTGACACAGCAGGAATGGGAACACATGGAAAGAAATATTGCCTTTCAGCGGGAAATGTTATAGTCCAAAGCTCTGTTTTTAATATAAAAGCAGGGCCTTCGGTGGTCATATCACTGAAAATACAAGATTTAAAAAATATATTATTGTCTAAGGGTGCTTGTGGAGGACAATTTCTATGGACTGGAATCTAGAGAATGCTAAATGAATTATGGTATTTTACTAACCTCTGCTAGTCGTTATCTATCAAGAAAGTTAAATAGAGGCAGTTGCCAGAAAAATTTAAAAAAAGAAAGTCCCTCAGCAGAAAGCAATTCTGGTATTTTACTGGCCTCTGCTGGTCGGGTTCTACAAAGACAGTTAAATAGAGGCAGTTGAACTGAAAAAAAAGTCCCTAAGCCGAAGCAGGCATGTCCTAGGGCTGATCTCCAGAGCCCAGAAAGTACATACACATATAAGTAGATACTTAAGTATATATACTAAAGTATATACCTGAGGTCTAGAATGCTCGACCTAAAAAAGGGCAATAAGAATAACAGAACAAATCAACTTAATGGTAACAGCAATGCTTTGAGTGGCTGGGTCCTGACAATGCTCACTCAGTACCAGCAGAGCAAACAATGAATGACCCTCTCTCTGTCTTTCACCGCAAACGGAAAAAGTCTGGATGCGGACTCTGAAATTTAGAATAAAATCCATCTGAGTGACAGGCAAGGAGGCAGACTGACCGCTGCTCTGGTTGCTGGTACTACTCTTAGCCTGAATCAGAGTTTCAGCTCTGGCTGGCAGAGCAGAGGGTATCGTCCGAGAGTGTGAGGTACAGGAACTGCAGGATGGGTGTAGTGTTCTACATTGCCAATATTCTGCCTTCCTGACTTCTATTTCTTTCTTGAATGTGCCATCCAAATGTCAACAGGGGCAGGGCACTCTACGACCCCATACCTCAAAACGTTCCACTTTACCCGAATCTGTTTAATTTTCCAGTTCATACTCTCCCCCAGTCAATTTAGCAAAATAATGTATGTGAATGTGGAAGAATGTCTCTGCTTAACTATATCACTTCGGACCCTGTAAATGTTGCCCAATTTAAGTGTTTTACTTACAAGCAATCTTCCCTCTAATATGTATCTCTCTGTGTGGCAACCAATCTTGGTTGTGTGCAGAATCAACACTTGCAGCGAGGCACTCACTACATGAGCTCTCAAAGGGCCATATTATCAACAATGGCGATAACATTATCGCTGCTTTAGCGGCAGGAAACTGCCGCTAAAGCGGTGAAAAGGAGCTTGATAATATGCCCTTGTGAATTCCAATAGAAGCCCAGGTTCTGGTGTGAAGGACATCAAACCTGGGCTTCTATTGGAATTCACAAGGGCATATTATCGAGCCCCTTATCGCAGCTTTAGCAGCAGTGTCCTGCCGCTAAAGCTGCGATAATGTTATCGCCATTCTTGATAATATGGCCCAAAGTGAGCAGGATTTCACTTCTGTGTGGCATTTATAGGAGAAGGGGAATCAACCGAGGATGGTTATACACGCTGTGAGCAAGCAGGCAGAAATGATGTGCTACCCAACTTCTAACTCTTAAGTGCTTTATCTATAAAATGTTAAACCATATTTTGGTGAAATAACTGATTTTTTAAGTTTATAGTTAATGCTTGGACACATTTCATTCAGAGCAGGTTTGTAAAGACGTACTGATGTATTTTAGATATAAAATGGATATCGATCATCAGCAGTGGGTTAAGTTCTCTTCACAAGTCATTAATGAAATCTCAACGGATTACTCCAGAATAATTCAGGTTTACATGAATTCCAGTAATACTTTTGTAAATATTGTGAAAATCAGAAATACATATGCTCAGTTCATACCAATTTTTTCTAGAATGTTCTTTCTTTCTGATGTCTGAGCTCGATAAAGATGTCATGGACAAATGCGTGTCACATTACATTCTATGAGGCATATTTTGACATTCTCATGTAAAACTTTGTTACATGCAGTGGAGTCCTCAAACCCTCAAAAGCATGCCCTGTTATTGAATTTACATGGCTTAGGCTAGGTTCCATTGAAAATTATAAACTGTGAGTAGAGGCAAAAGTGGACTACCCTTTATCTAGACATTGTTTTCCATCAGTAGTAACAAGCACCATCTTTTCTGCATATGAAAAGCCATGAAGTGGCACACAAATGAGCATTAGAGCTAGTGTAATCCATCCTCAGTATGTTTAGTTGTGTAAAGAAGGGAGGGGCAGAGAAGATACTTTTGACACATTCAGTTGATGCTTTGCCAAGCCTAGGGGGTGATTTGGAGGGTCTTCGTTCCTGTTAGATATTGGGTTATTGGTTGACTAGGGTGTAAGCGCTGATCAAGCAGCAACCACAGTCCTAGTCAAGGTATGAGACAGGAAAAACATAAATTAAACTGTGCTCAGCCTTTGGTAGCTTCACATAAAGCAGTCAGGTTTAACTTAGAGGCTGTGTGTAAAGTATTTGTGCTACACTTCAAACAGTAACACAGTGAAAACACCACATAAAAAGATTCAGTAGAACCGGAGATATTGGTTTTTAAAGCTTATAGTGGAAAATAGTGCCACAAAGCGCTATGAGGATATCGGGTCGAGCCGGGCGGGGACAAAGTCACAAGTTTAGGCTGACCTCAATGGAGCGGGGGCTGGCTACAGGGACCCAGTTAGGCTCACGGAACAAAGTACCTTAAGTCCTAGTTACAGAGCATTGTATGGATTCACGTTGATGATGTATCACGGAGCAGAGGTGATGCGTCAGTTCCGAGGTGCGGCAAGGCTGCGGAGTGAGGTCCTGATGCATCTAGGATCATGTCGATGGGGCTTGCGATGTGAAGTCTGGTGTCGATGATGCGAGGTGTAGCCGAGGCGACACATCGATTCCGATGAGCGGTTAAGTTGTGATGCAGAGTTTCAGTGTCGTCGTCAAGACTACCCTCAGCGAGGGATGCAAGGAGTTTGCACAGGCAAAAGCATTGAGCAGCAGAGTTTCCGAAGGTAATGAGTCGGTCCCAAGATGCAGGAGGCGGCAGCAATGCAAGTTTTTTCTGAGAGGTCGAATCCACGCAGCAGCATCGATGCTTTGGTTCTGCTTAGGGTTGTGCCACTCAGCAGAGAAGATGCGTTGGGTCGGGTATGCTCAGGGATGTGCTGCTCAGCAGAGAAGATGCATTGGTTCCACTGGCAAGCACCTTAGACCCACGATCAAGGGTCCAGAACTGGGGTGGCACCACTTGGCAGGGTAGAATCACTGATGACAGAGTTCAGGTGCAGGGGTTGGAACCCTGTTATGTCTCTGAGGCTTTAGATTAGGAGGCCAGCCAACTAGCACTTGGAGTCACTTTGGATTCTGGGGTCAAGAGATGCAGGTCACATCCTTCTCACCCAGGAAAGAGGCAGCAGATCAGCAAAACAAAGGAGAAGTCCAGCACAGTGCAGTCTAGCAGAGTGGCAGTCCTTCAGCAGCACAGCAGTCGTTTCTAGCAGAGCATCCGCAGGTCAAGAATTGTACTGAAGTGTTGGTGTCTAAGGTCCTGTTTTTTTAACCCAGTGGTGCCTTTGAAGTAGAGGGGACTTCAAAGACATGTGTTTGAAGTGCACTGATGTCCCCCCTTTCTGCCCTGGCTCCAGACTCACTAAATGGGGGTATGCAGGCATTTTTGTGTGGATAGGATGCAGTCTATTCAAGTGTAAGTGAGGCTGTACCCAGCTCCTCCCTCTCATTCGGTCAGAAAGCCCATTGAGACACACCTATCCCCCCCATAGTCTGTGCTGATCTAGGGGGAATACACAAAGCCTAACTTCCAACTACACCCAGTCATCTTAAAAGAGACTGACTACAGCTGTCAAACGGCTAAAGCAAAAAAATACCAACTTTGTAAAAGAGGCATTTTCAGAACTGTAATTTAAAATCTGACTGTACCATAAGTTGCCTTTTATGTCCCCCTTCGGTTGGACTTTCAACATATGATTAAACAGCAAAACACTGAAAATAAATGACAATTGAAATTGAAAAATGTATTTTGTATTTGAAAAAAGTATTTTGTAAATTAGAAACAATAACCCAACAACATTATTCACATACACAACAAATACACATGAATAGTAACAATAGTGACACATGAAGGTGACAGATTGTCACCATACACATCACCATACTACACAATTTTTACAAAAAACACAAAAACATGAAACATCAATTTTTCTTGATTATGTTATGTTACTAGCAACCCAAAAGCACCCTAGCAAGACCTCTTCTATTATATGGGTCTTGTTGGGCAAAAATGCTAGCTCAGGAATGTCGACTTTTCGACCCCTAGTTACGTGTGCGTGCCAATAACATCACTGTGGGGTCTGCTTCAGAACAAATAAACTGTTGTGTATGCACTTCCAAAATGAATCAAGAAGCGCAATGGATTGCACGGTTTGCTCTGTCAGTTAGTCCAAAAGGATTCCAAATGTACTAGAGGTATCTTGATCCTGCCGTGTCAATAGTTTCAAGGAATCAAATAAAGTTTCCAAATAGATTCTCCAGTATTCAGGGGCACACAGGCTCCCGTGAATCTCCTGCATGCCACGCTCAGCGTGTAGTAGGGGCTTTTACTCCTAGAATATAAATCACATGACCACACAGACCTGGTCCAACCCAAGGTCTGAATATACCCAACTTAACAGGTTATTTGTTTCATTCACCGGCATGACTTGCTCGGAGTTTAGGCAGAGCTCTCTGCTAGTAATATAACATAATCAAGAACAATTGATGTTTCATGTTTTTGTGTTTTTTGTAAACATTGTGTAGTATTGTGATGTGTATAGTCACAATCTGTCACCTTTATATATCACTATTGTTAATATTCACATGTATTTGTTGTGTATGTTTCTTAATGTCATTCGGTTATTGTCTCTTCTTTACTAAATACATTTTTCAAATACAAAATAATTTTTCAATTTAAATTGTCATTTATTTTCAGTGTTGTGCTGTTTAATCATATGTTGCAAGTCCCACCCGAAGGGGGACATACAAGATAAGATGTAAGGTGACAGAACCACTGTTCCTATACTGTACCTATCCCCAGGTTCTGCGCATTACTGGGTTACCCTATTGAGATTATCTATGTACCATAAATTAAGCTTTTGAATTCAGACACCAAACTTGAATCAGTTATGCCTTCACATTTGTAAGTACATCTTTATTGCATGATTAATAAAAACCTTTGTAATGTAATAGATAGTAAAACACCAATACAAAACACATTAAATGATCCATTTCACAACAATAAGGTCAGTTAAAACCCATTAAAAATTGCAAGTACTTATGTTGCTCTGGAGGAGTAAAATCTAAAGTCCAAAATGCGGTGCGCCATTAATGTGCTGCTAGAAACACTAAAGTGCAAGGTATCGATTTGTAAAACCTATTTTTCTGGAAGTTGATAGATGAATGGTAATATCAATGAGCTGCGCTTAGAAGCAGTGACTGCACTGGTAGAGAATTACAGAGTGGTCTTCAAGTAGTCCGAGGTGGTGCGGTTCAGAATTGAGAAAAGAATGATCCCTCCTTCTAAAATTGGGGTATGGACATATTGCGGGCAATTGTGAGTGTTTTTAAGGATGTAAATGCTAATGTCATAACTTCTCAAACAGTTCTCACTTCTCTGCTGTTGGCTAAATCCTTACTCTCAGTCTTCTTTTCAAATCGCTTACAACATTTTGGTCATTGCACAGTTCAGACTGATGTCCATAGGATCAAAACAAGCCAGGACCGCCTCCCTACATGACATTATGCCCAGGTTTCTCCACAAGAGCTCACGCCGATCTCCCATGCTGGAACTGCACAGACATACGAGGTTGACGATGTTCTCCGGCTCTTGCATGCATAACCGACAAACATTATGCCCTGGTCTTCTTCTCCATGGTGGGAATGTTTTAACAAAGGTAATTATACTTCAAAAAGTGACCCTTGGTCCCGTTGCTGTAGGTTTCACTTAGGTAGCCCTATGGTTAAAGCCTGGTGTAGTTTTAAAGTTTTATCCACCCATGACTGTGCTTAGACAATTTATCTTTTTCCTCAAGAATTGATAACAACTGTGCACTGGATTTAGTTCGTTTTTCAAACTCCCATTGTCTTAGAGATTAGTCCCAAGCATTTGTTAGCACGAGTGAGTTCAAGACCTGGTTTAGTTAGACACAGGGGAGCTCGGCCTTAGTTCCAGTTCCTGCCAAAGATGACAGCCCAAGGAACCCTCCGGTGCCATCCTAAGCCTTGGACAGCAGGACATGAAGGCTGCCATCAGAGCCAGAGACTGTTTGAGGATTCCAAATTCCTATCCTATTTGTGAAGGCAATGTATTCGGGGGTAATTGGAAGATTGACCTCTATATTTTAAGAACCATTCTATCCAGTAGGACACATTCCCTACCACTGAGTGCCCCGCTCCCATGTGTCAGAGTGGTAAGGATCTTAGCCTGGGCTACCTGCAAGACTGACGTGAGAGAGGAGCCATTAAGTTTGTTATATAGAGGCATATAGCCAACGTGTTGCCCTTCTTCCTGATTTCCTCCAGGTGGTCACTATATCCTCCATTAGCATTGAAATAAACTCCAAGATACGTGAAGCTTTTTACTGATTCAATTCTTTCATCCCCCAGAAGCCAGGTATGCTTTTGTAACTTTTTTCCTTGCACTGTTTAAATTTTTGTTTTTTTCCTGTTATTGGACAATCCATTTTTTGTGGAGTAGGCGAGGGTTGCAGCAAACAAACGCTGTAAGTCGACCTTGAGTCTGCTTACGAGGACTAAGTCATCTGCGTACAATGAACTCGATAATTGAAAGCACCCAGTTTGGGAAAATGAGAATTCACTTTGTTTAATAAAGGAGTAAGATCTGCAGGGAACAGGTCGAATAAGGTTGGAGCCAAGACACATCCCTGCTTCAGCCCTTGTGTTGTTTTCATTTTCCTTGCTAAATGAAAGCGATCCACTACTTTCATCATAACACAGGTGTCTGTGTGTAATAGTTCTAAGTCTTTTAACAAACTGTTTGGGATGTTTAGATTTGCCTCCAGATCTTACCCCAATCCACTGTATCAAAAGCTGATTTAAAATCAAATAGGCCCAAGTAAACCGGGTATTTATTCATTTTTGCAGAATTAGCCAGCAATAAGAATGCCATGATGTTTGCTGTGGGCCATGTTTGTTTTGTAAAGACAATTTGATTTGCAGGAATACTGTAGTACAATTCAGCCCAATGTTGTAATTGCTCCAGTAGAACTCCTGCATAATATTATGTATCATTGTCAATTAGGGCTACTAAACTGAAATTTACAGGGTTTTCCTTATCCCCTTCCTTATATATTGCGGTAAGAATTGAGCTCGGCCATGAGGAAGGAATACTATGGTGCTGAACAGCGGCATTAAAAAACTGGGCTAATTGGGCTGCGCAGAACAGTGGGTCCTCCTTGTAAATGACTGGTGGGATACCATTAGGACCTGGCGCCCCTACCCTGCGTTCCCTTGAAATTTGCCTCTGCACAGAGCAAGGACTGATAGTGCACCAGGCTGATGTTGGGACACTCTCCCTATGTGGGGTTTGCGGTGTGCTTACTGGATCCAGGTCTTGCTTAGTGGATCCAGGTCTCCTGAGTTACACCTGTTTTGTTCTTCCTGTGCCCCTTGGCTATAGTGACTGAGCTGGAAATAACACCAGGTGGCCTCGGAGATACTGGAAGTGGCAACTATCAGGTGCGCTCTGTTGATTCCGTTTACTGTTTGCCAGAAGGAAGTAGAGTTGTTTTTACTAATGTCATACAGCAGCTCTACTCGGAATGAATCCTAGCATTCCCTTTGAAGCTCTATTTTGCCCTTTTTAGTTGTTTCCTTGAGGCCCTCATATCTTTCAGACTGGCAGAATCCATGGGTGAACTATTGAGTGCCAGCCAGAGATGACTGACTTCCTTTTTGTCCATCCTAACCATGGGTTGCACCCCCTTCCCTGCAGGGAGTTGACCTTGCTCTCTTGCCATCGCCTGTTAGTTATGACTGACTTAACTGGTTTTGCGGTCTAATCTTTGAGTTTTATACTGAATCTTTCCAGGCTGATCAATGGGTGTTTGCCTGTTGTTTTTTTAATTTTCCACCAGTAGTTTAGCAGTTAGTGCCAGTGCTGGCAGGGAGGTGACTGTGCACTTTATGTGTTTGAGATTGATCATGTAGCCTGGAATTCCCTGATCCATTGTGGGTGTATGGGCTTCTAAGCCTAGGTGAATTATTTCTTGTGCCCGGTGATCGCTTTCCAATTTCTCGCCAAACCCATAAGCAATAACAGCCTGCAGTAGTGGAAGGCTCACAAATGTGTAATCAATAAGCGATGCTCCGGAACTGGTTAAATACGAAAGCCCAGGTAGGGTTTATCAGGGTTGTTCCAGCCGTGCAATGCTTTAAGGACTGAACTTTGCTCCATTTGCGGTGTTTGCGGAGTTTTCTGCGCTCCACACTCCGCGGAGCTCGTGGAGTGCAGAAAACTCCGCTTCACTATGTGCAGCAGAGTTTTTTCCCCGCTCGCGAGTGCAAACTGCCGCTCGGGTAGAGTCTCTACCCGAGCAGCAGGAATACCAGCACAAACTGCAGTTCACACTGCACTCCCCCACTCGCGGAACTTTGCAGAGTTTTTTTGTAACTTCACGGAGTTCCGCATAGCAAAACTCCGCAAACTACGCCCAGGCCTATTTCCATGTAAACTTTGGCCTCTCCTGTCTTCTTTTTGCCACTGGGGGGGCTCCTGCGTTGGAATCATCCAAAGGGCATCTTGGTCCTCTGTGACCTCGTTTTTGGCTGGTTGCTCATTACGCACATGATGAAATCACTTGTGACTATCAGTTCATAGCCCCGTCCTTTCATTGTTAGTGCCAGGTTAAGCTTGATCAACTTATCAGTCAGCTTAGCCCTTGTTGCGGCGTAAGTGCATTGTCAATGTTAATAATTGGAGTAGTTGGTCGTCATTGTAAAAATGTGGTTGTGTTCAGGGTGGTCAACAACCAACCCTACTCTGTGGCCACATCTGATTCTGTCGCTGGCCTGCCACAAAGTCGTTCTGCCTATTCCTTTTGGGGTCCCGGGTATTTGCTCCCTGCATTCCTTAAGACAGTGTAGATAGCTCTTGGATGAGACAGTGTTAAACTACCCCTTCTTTGTGACTCCAGGGCATGGGGATTTCCTGTTCCCTTGAAAGGTGTGATAGTCATCCCTCAGCCTTTGAATATCTCTGCGGCACTCTGAATCTTCTTAGCCATCAATAGAGCCTCACACCACTTTAAATTGATTAATTTCACTGGCCAGGGCCTGGATCAATGAATTAATTTGATACTATGTCATGTGTGACGGCCTCCTCCATCTCGTCCAGTGTCCGAATGAGCTTAAGGATGTTGCCTCCATTAGGATATGAAAAAGGCTCCTGGAGATGTATTCGGGATGGAATAATGTGCAAAGCAATTTTTGTGAATGTTTATATTATTTGTTGGGTGCGTCTTGTAGCACTCTTGTTTGTTGCACTCTGCTCTTCCAGCTGGTGATCGTTGCAGTTTCTCTTGTGGTATGGAAATCCCTAACTGGAAGAGTATGAGGCTTGTACACGTTACGGGGGCAAACCAAGCCCCAGTGCAAGTAGATATGTCTCCTTCTTCCTTTTGAGGTCCAACCCTGATGTTTGGAGGGCACCCCCTATTCCGCATGAATATATTAATTATATAATCTAGTAATCATAATATTATTAAATGAGTTTTGCATGTTTTGCATGTTTTCTAATCAACATTATTAATTTACAAATCATAAGTGGGATTTGCATTTTGCATGGCTAAATTATCTTTATGACTAAAATCCGTACGCATACTAACAGTAGTATATGTATTAAATAGAATATTGCATGATATATGTGGCTTTTGTGACGTTTTCATAATGTCGCCCAAGATGACAACAAATGGGTGAATATGAACGCTTTAAATGTCGCTATACGCTAGATAAATACAAGCACATAGAGGGATTAGTAAGGGGTTAACATTAGATTCATTTTTTCTATGTATTAATTACTCTTTTGTGTTTGTTTCGCTTAAGTTATCCTTTGGGCCTAAAATCAAAATGCCCGCTGACGCGACACGAGGTGATGGCCACTGTTCCACGAGGTTTGGAGTGGAGTGCGCTGATGCGACAAAACGTCCCTGTGGCCTCGTCATGACCTGTGCCTAGTGTTCCAGAGCAAGGCCACGGTGGGATCGTAGCCAAACTGTAAAATAAAGGACTCTTGACAAAAAACTAGAACGGACTGCTTTATGATGTCATCTTTGAACTGTACCAAGTTCCCAAAGGACTCTGCCGGACGATCTAAAACAACCCAAATTTTACAAATTGTTACATCTTTACTTCATTTTCATATAAATTACATGGTAGAATAGAGAGGTTGATCTCCTTTTTCCTTTTTGCTGGCACACAACGAAGACGACGGTGAGGCTACGTGACACTACTGCCTAGGGTGACTATTGCGTTCCTGAATCTTTGATGGACCGAATACTGCCCATTATCCAATGAACTGCGAACTTTCTTAAATCTATGGGCATTGATTGATGCTTGCACGTCTCTGGTCCTTGCCTATTCTTGGGACTGTAGCATGCTGCACGAAGAATTTGCTGCTAATGACCGAATGACCGCCAATTTGATTTGACAAGTCAATGACTTAAAGGACGTCCGATAGCCAGATTAGGTAAATATGGTGTTCTGTGATTTACATGAAAATGAATATAACTTTCTAAGTGCAACTTTACCTTTTATGATAAATAGATAAACAATTATTGATTAACAAGCAAATGCGTTTGTGAATTATTGAGGAGGTAAGATTGAAATCTTGAAATGTGTTTTAGCTGGTTCTAAATCACAATCAACCAATCCAACTAATTTGATCCATCGATAACGTGGGATTCCTTTCATGTCAGCGCTTGAACCGCTCATCTCTCCTGTATGTGCAGACCAGTGTGAAGCGACGTATGAATGTTGGTGTTATGGGCCCCACCAATGACTTCATGTGTGAAAGCGTTAGTGTGATGTCTGGTCTGTGACGAAGGGAGGATATTGGTACGGATCTCGTCCTTTTTCCCCGTTACCTAGGTTACCGTGCTGCAACACGGGCGATGCAGGAAGTCCTAGCGGTCCTGGGGCAAACCCTCATGCTTCTGGATGCAGGCTGGCAAGCTCAATTAGTGTTTTGTCCTGGCGCCATGTCCAACTGCCTCAAGGAGCAACCAGGCACCCCCAGGAGAGCTGACACTGTGATAAATGGCAGCGTCAGGGAGACAGGCAGCCCCGTCCAGCACAATCCACTAGCCTGCAGTATCTGCAGTGTCAGGGATGCTCCCGGGAGGCAGGCAGCCCTCTCTGGCACTGACAGGCTAGCCAATATGGCCCTCTGGTGGGCGGTCAGGTGGGCTGAGTTTTAAGTTTAAAAATGTATTTTGGCTGTGGGCTGGCAGACAACAAGCAGCCAAGCCTTCTTCAGCCTAACACAAAAGCACAGCATGTGACACGTGATGTTCCCATTTGGAAGTTACACTTATACAATGTAATAAGGTAATCCCAATGTTATCCTATCTGAGATATAGGTCTTGCAGTAGTGAAAAACGAATTTACGAGTTTATCACTACCAGGACATGTAAAACATAAAATTACATACCCTGCCTTTTAAATACACTGTACCCTGCCCTTTGGGTTGTCCAGAGCCTACCTTAGGGGTGACTTATATGTATAAAAAGTGAAGCTTTGGGCCTAGCAACATTTTTATTTTTCCAGATTGAAATGGCAGTGTATACTGCACACACAGACTCTGTAATGGTAGGCCTGAGACATGGTTAGAGGGCTACTTTAGTGTGATCCATCAAGTCCACCACCTTCCCTGAAGACTGAAAGCACGCACAGATCAACCCCCTGCTGAAGAAACCCTCTGCCGACCCGACAGATCTGAAGAACTGCAGACCCATCGCTCTGCTCTCCTTCTCAGCCAAAGTCATTGAAAAGGACCACTCCAAATTGAGAAGTAAGTGCCTAACACATGGGCTGCCTTACATTTAATATGGACAAGGGATTCCATTAATGTATTGCCAAGACCATAATCTCATATATTATAACGAGACTTGCAGTCCCGGGCTTACAAAAGTTTCGGTCTCATATTGGAGAGATTTGGACTACTACTTATTGCACCAGACACTATTTTTGGAGTTTGGGCTCTCTTAATTAAGGGGATTTTTGAACATTCCTTGGAGTTCTGCGATTACAGACATACAAAATATACAATTTGAGCCTTATAAAGTCGTCTACATGATGAAACACGTGTCGGCTGTCTGTATCAATGCTACAACTACGTGTCAACAAGTCAGACTATATTTTTGGGTTTGTCCTGCTTTTTCTTGATGTATTATCAAATTCAACTGGCAACAGAGTCAGTTTGAAACTATTTTGTGTTGTGCTCTGCGTCATAAATTTTGAGTTTGTAAGTATATGGAAAATGTATTTTCCTATACAGAGCAACACTATATTGATGGCACAGTGTTCTGCATAGAGCACACTCTTACTATTGTTAATCAATTATTGCAAACATAATGGAGGTGCTGATTGGTCTCCTGTTACCACTGCAATCTGTCTTAAGTGTTACATTGAAAAAGCCATCAACGTCCAACTTTCCGAGTACATCAAAACAAACCACATACTAGACCTCTCCCAATCTGGCTTCAGAAGCAACCACAGCACCAAGACCACTCTCCTGGCTGCTACAAACAACATCTGTACACTCCTTGACCAAGGTGAAACTGCTGCCATCATCCACCTGGACCACTCAGCTGCCTTCGACACCACCTCCCACCACAACCTCTGTGCAGGACTCCACAATGCCGGCATTTATAACAAAGCCCTGGAATGGATCCGCTCCTTCATCACCGGCCGAGCATAGAGAGCCAGACTTCCAGCATTCAACTCAGAACCCACAGAGATCAGCTGCGGAGACCCTCAGTGCTCCTCCCTGAACTTCATCCGATTCAACATCTGCATGGCCCCGCTCCTACGCCGGCAACACCTAACTGATTCTCTCTCTCACAGATTAACTCACGGCCGCCAAAAGCATCTTTCACAACGGGATAAACGCTGTCGCCACCTGAATGAAGACAGCTGCCTCAAGCTTAACTCAGACAAGTCCAAAGTATTTGTCCTAGGCTCCACCCCTCCACCTGGGATGACTCCTTGTGGCCAATATCCCCAATCCCCCCCCCCACTCACAGACCCTGCACAAAACCTCTGCATCATCCTGGACTTCTCGCTGTCAATGAACTGCCGAATCATCGCAATTTCATCCTCCTGTTTCCACATGCTCCACCTGCTTGGTAAGATCTTCAAGTGGATCCCCACTGAGTCCAGGAAAGCTGCCACCCATGCTCTCGTCAGCAGTAGACTCAACTACGGCAATTCACTCTATGCCGACAACACCTAGGAACTCCTAAAGAAACTGCAGAACATCCAGAACTCCTCTACCAGACTCATCATGAACATCCCATGCCGCAGCCACATCACTGCCACCTGAGAGATCTTCCCTGGCTACCTATCAACAAAATAAGTTCCTTCTGGCTGCTCAAGCATGCCTACAAAGCCCTCCACAACCCCCAACCTGCATACCTCAACCATTATTTCTTCTTCTACACTCCCAACAGACATCTGCACTCCACCCAACTGGCCCTGGCCACCATCCCGCCGATCCACAAGATCACTGCTGGAGGAAGATCCTTCTCCTACCTCGCTGCAAAGACCTGGAACTCCTTGCCTCTACACCTCAGGCAACCACCATCCCTGCCGCAATTCAGGAAGGACCTCAAGACCTTCCTCTTCAACTGAGCCGCAGATCAGCGCTGCCCCCCGCAGCGCCTTGAGAACCTTACAGGTGAGTAGTCACGCTTGCTAAAATTCTGGTTGATTGATTGATTGATTGTAACACAAGCAGTGATGCAGGACCACTAATAGCATTTAATTTACTTGCTCTGGGCACATGTAGGAAACTTTACTAGGGACTTATAAGAAGATTAAATATGCCAATAGGTATGAGCCAATACCACCATGTGTAGAGGAGAGAGCACAAGCACTGGTTAGTGGTGGTCAAGTTTGCAGAATCCCAATACCAGCAAAAACGAGGTCAGAAAGGTGGAGTTAGAAGAAAATAGTTTAGGGATGGCCGTGCAAAAAGGGCCATTTCCAACAGTTAATCTGCTAGGGCACTAGGTTCCAAAAGCAGGGGCATAGCTTCTATCGGTGCAGCATGAGGAGTCCATTGAACCCTAATTGCCGCATTTCACAGTTCAAACAGGAGCCTGGAAGCCCATTACCTTCTCCGCACTATGGCTCATGGCACATTCGCTATACCACTGTCCAAACCCCTCATTTGAAGGGCTGTTTTAGTACAAGTTGCAAACATCTGTTGGCAAATGGAGCCTAGCTAGCTTACACCAGAAAGCTTTGTGAATTAAAACTTTGCACAGGCATCACCCACAGATGTTGTGATACATCACTGCGCGTATGAAATGGAACTTGAATGAACATCATCCAGGAAATATATAATCCACAGCACGTTAAATGATAGGCATAGAAAATAATCTGAAAATGTGCATGATAACTGGTGGAGTATTTGATCTAAAGACTCTGAATCATAAATCTTCCTTCAAGAACATCAGTACAAAAATTCTTAACAATGTCAGCGAAGTCTTTGATTTGCATATTTGTTCTCTGTTATTTTTCTTCCTTAATTTTTTTTAACTGATTCAGTACATTATGACACTGATTTCTGAAGCCTTCAGCCTTATCAGTAAATAAAATTAAAGAAGAGTGCAGAGAAGTGTTAATAAACATTATGTCTTATAATTTTCTTTTATTTATCTTGCATTTGCTATAATTTCGGGCACGTAGCCTTCATTTGCCATAGTCCACCTTAAATGAAATTGTGGACAATAAGGTATTGTATACAGTCAATTAAGATGTAAACACGAAGGCTGAACAAAGTATTCACAAGTTACTATTTATAAGATAAGGAATAAAAAAAGGATACAAGTTGCTTTAAATTTAAGAAATAGGAGTATGCCATAATATATTAGGAGTGGATGCAAATTAAACATTTGTGTAATTCACGGCTAAATGTATTCACCAGCTTAACTTTGTATAGGTGACACAGAAGAATTCGAACCACTCATTTTAACATTAATGTCTCAATCTATAAAATCAGTTGTGTACGAATCAGAGGGTCGGAAGCAGACATGAAAAATGTTGCATGGTAGTGCAAATGTGCATTATTTTGCATTTTTGTGGTTTTGCTGTTTGGTATATGTTCTCATTTCGTCCTTTAGTTTGATGTGCCTGGATTAGATGTGCCTCATTTGTTCATCTAGGTAAATGCACTTGACTGTGACTGGTTGTGCAATAACTAAACGTATACTGTCCTTCTTTAACTTTGGTGTTCGTGGTGGATAAGAAGAGGAGCAGAATATACCAGTGGTAGTTTTTTTTATATATATATTTGTTTTTGCATTTTCAATACAATACTGCAACAAAAAAGAACAGAGTACTATGTGCTCGGTGGTGATATGCAGCGTAAATATTTGACATGACTTAACCTGCATCCACACATAACCGACATTAATATATGCACATTCGGGGGGCCACCCTATACACACATACTTAATCTGCCTCTTGATTCTGTAAATATGCTGTTAATGGTTCCCAGATATCTCTGGGTCGGGAGGCCAGAGGGAGCTCCGCTGCGTAGCATGTCAGCTGATCTCTGCAATATGTTATGTTAGGAATATTTATAGAGTGCGTAGCTACCTGTAGGCATCCCATCGCTAGTGGAGGCATCAGACAGATGACGACAGCTTTATAGGTGGGGTTTTGGAAAAGCCATGTTTTCAGGCGTTTACAGGAGATTAGATTCTGAGCGCAGATGGAGGGGGAGAGCATTCCACATTTTGGTAGCGTTATAGTGGAAGTACCGACCGTCACTTCTCACCCTTGACTGTTGGGACTGAAGCTAGGTAGAGGTTGGTTTATCGGAGGCATCTGCTATGACGATAGGGGGAAATGATGGTCCGAATGATGGAAGGTCCTTTCTCCCAGAAGGACTTGTGGGCAATACATAAGAACTTGAATTTTATTCTTTCCATGACGGGGAACCAGTGCAAGGTCTTCAGTGCAGACCTTGGAGATTGGCTATTAGGGATCTTAAGAAGCAATTCTGGTTGATTTGCAGTTTAGTTGTGGTTGCCCATGGATCTCCTACATACAGAGCGTTTCCGTAGTCGAGACGGCAGAGGATTAGGACTTGGACCATGAGTCTCCTTGCTGAAAAGCGAAGGCGTGGAAGGACTTTGCGGAGCATTCATAGAATGCCGTAGCAAGAAGCGGCCAATTTCGTCGCCTGATGATCAAATTTGAGTGACCGATCCAACCACATGCCCAGACTTTTGATCTGGTTTATTGGCACAGGGGTGGGGCTGACACAGCTTGGCCATACTAATCCAAAGTCAGAAACGGGTGGATTAGCCAGCAGCATAGGTTCCGTCTTTTCTCCATTAAGTTTAAGATAGGAGGATGCCATCCATTTAACTACTTTTTCCAAACAGGGACCTAGGCAGGGCGAGGAATTTTGCGGATGATTTAAGGCCACAACTAGTTGGGTGTCATCGGCGTACATGACTATCTCAATACCAAAAGGCAGACAGGGGACGCATATAAACGTTAAAGAGTGTCAGACTCAGGGACGAGCCCTGAGGGACGCCGCAGCTGAGTGACATAAATCAAAAACCTGGAAGGTCCTATCCTCCATGAAGGACTGTAACCAGGAGATAACATCGCCCGAGACTCCAACATTCCTCAACCTGGTGATCAGATTGTCAAAGTTGATGGTGTGGAAGGCGGCGCTGATTTCCAAGAGGATGATAGCTGCCGTTCCTCCTTGGTCAAGAATCTTTTTAGACTTTTCTACCACTGCCAGTAAAGCAGTTTCTGTCCCATGTTGGAGGCGGAATCCAGTTTGTGAAGGGTGCAGTACATTGTAGGACTCCAGGAATGTAGAGAAGACCAAACTAATGTGCTTTTCTAGTATTTTACTGATCCCAGGAAGAATGGAAATGGGACAGTAGTTTCCAAGGATATCAGGGTTTAGATTAGGTTTCCTCAGCAGTGCCTTCACCATAGCGTGGTTCCATGGTGGCGGCACTAGTCCAGTGGAGATAGATGAATTGATCAACTTCAGTATCACAGGAAGGACTACTTCCCCAGCCTTACTCAGCAATTGAGGGGATGCCGGGTCACAGGGGGAGCCGGATTTTACAGAGATCTTTACTAAAGTGTCCATATCCATCAAGGGAATTTCCTCGAGGGAATGCTCACTGGGCAGGGTGGCCTCCTTAGAAGAGGAGTTATTGGAGGGAGGGGGGGGGGGGTTAGGGATTGTAAATATCTTGAATTTTCTTTATAAAAGAACTCTGTCAGTTCATTGCGGTGGGCAGGGAGCCCTCATGGGGAGCATCAGAAACAGGCAGTTTTAGAAGATTCTTCACAATCTGGAAAATGTTACGGGGGAGTTAGAGGCTAAATTAATTATTTCCTCATAGTAGGTTGATTGTGCAGCTTTCACTTCAGATTGATAGACTTTTATAGAGTCCCTATATTTATGTTTGCTTAGTGTATCATAGTCCCTTCTCCATTTCCTTTCCAATCTCTTGTAGACTTATTTGTACTCACGCAGTTAGGGGGAGTACCATGGAGAGGGGTTATCCCTAACTTTTTTATGGCTAAGTTTCTTTGGAAAGACTAGGTCTAAGGATGAGTCAATCCAATGATTAAACTTTTCGTTCTCAGGGATAGGAATGGGGTCTAAAATAGGTGTTGTATCTTTCAGAAATGAAATCCAGGATTCCAACAGAAGATTGGACCAGGAGCATTTCCAGCTACTAACCGTACCAATAGTTAGGAGGGGGGTCTCAGTGAGTCCCAAGAAAAAGGGATCATCAAATGGTCTGACCATGGCACTGGATTCGGGTCTCCCACTAAAAGTTCATTATTATTGGTAAAAATAGGATCTAAGAGGTGACCTTTCAGATGGGTGGGGCCAGTAACCTTTTGCTTTATCTGCATAGCTAGGAGATTTTGGCCTAGATCAGACACCACTGAGTCCAATGGGTCATCTAGGTGCACGTTAAAATCCCCTAATAGAGTAAAATTGGAGGGGGAGCTTGCCAAATTGGCACCAATTTCTGATAAAAGTTTAAAAAGTTGTCAATGGGCTCCAGGGGCTTGATAGATTAGAATGCCTGAGAGGGTGTGAGTGGGTGAGACGTAATAGCAAAGGAGAAGTTTTCACAATCAGGCAAAATATTTGGGACAATACGGCATTTGAAGCGATTTTTTAATATGATGACAATGCCTCCTCCCTTCCCTTGTTCCCAATCTCTCCTCAGGATATGGTATCCCGGCAGAAGGCATTGCACAAGGTCCGGTTTGCACTCACTATTGAGCCATGTTTCGGTTAAAAACAACGCTTCGGGACACTCCTCTTCAAGCAGGATAGTGATTTTAGAGCAGTGTTTAGGTAGGGATCTGCAGTTTAAAGAGATATTTTATATAATGAAGGGGTCAGGGAAACAGGGTGGGATTTGGGGGTAGAGAGTTGTTTAAAAGAGCAGTGTGGGCAAATGGGGACATTCATAGCTGGGCAGATAGAGTGTAATCATTTTTCACTGAATGAACCCCTAAATCCACGAAGCTGTCCTGAGGAGTATGTGTGTTGACTTATGGTAAAACGGGCAGGGGGGTTGCTCCTGGTCCTGGTCAGACGCAGACGGGCGCAGACGTGCTTGCCTTTGGCATGCCATTGGCACGCCAGCAGCACACACGTTGCACGTCCGCACTGCTGATCCCATAAGTAGGCAGGGGTCTTGTGAACACTATAACTCTAACCAAAATGGTGTCTCCTAGTGTCACGCTGAGTAAAGTGCAAGTGCAGTACGCCTGTCTACTTGATCAAATTCATACAGTTCCCCCCAATAAAAAACAATTCAATATAGATTTCCAATTTTAAAATTAAGGCAGTAGATAGCAGCGAAAGCAGGTTTGGTTTGCCCCCTGATGGCGGAGTCAGTGTGACACAAGTTCTAGAAGCCACCGTTCATGTTTGGGACTTCCTTTCCCTCCCCAGTGGATTGCTACTTTCCATTTTGCCAATAAAATGGCTATTGTCACCAGTTTTCGGTTTGTCATAGGACCTCCCCTGAACACCACCAGCAGGCACATCTCAGGTGCACACTCCACTACCTCCCCCACCATGTCTGATATAGTGTGCAGCTTGTGTATCCAAAAATGGTGCACCCTCGGACATCTCCAGACTAGATGCATAAAATCGGCATCCAGCGCTCTGCATCTGGCACAAGTCGCATCTTCCCAGAGGCCCTACCTATGCAGTCGCATCGGGGTATAGTACATTTGATGTATACACTTAAAATGTATAATCCTTAAATTACCGTTTGACTTTAGTTGGCCTGTAAATGTGCAGCATGCTCTCCAATTGTCTGGCGTGAGTGATGTAGATAGCAACTCCCGCCATTGTATGTATGATGTGTCTTGTGTAGGGGGGTCATCTATCTGGGATGTATTGTATAAATACGTTACTAAGTGCTTATGGGTGTCCATTGTGAGCAACAGCTGAAGTTCCAATAGTGCGGGTGGTTCTGCTGGAAACTAAAGGTATAGGTCACATAAAGCTGCCCTGAGCCTGCGATATAGGAATGTAAGCATGTAGGGACAATCGCCCTCGCATTGTAAGTCAGATAGTGTTATAAACCCCCCTATAAGCGTCCCCCACCGTGCTGATTCTTGCCGTGTTTGGAAGAGCTAGAGAGTGTGGTTCTGATGCCACCGAGATCCATGGGTGGTATTACAGTGGTAGCGCGGGTGCATACATTGGGGTTACCTGTGCCCTGCGCCCCAAAGCCTGCCATGCCTGTGAGGTGCTGAAGTACTGGGTTTTTAGAACCCAGCGGTGCAGGGGACACACCCTAAGACTTCGAGTTCTTCCTGTTTCAGACCCACAGAAACACAGAGTCTTCTAGGTGAAGTCAAAGATCGATTTATTGGCTGCAGACCAATTACAGGTGTCCGAGAAGTACAACACAATGTATGTTCTCAGGAGACTGCTTAAACTTACAGAAACGGGCTTCTCCTTAAATACAAAATATCATGCTTCAGGCACACATTCCTTGTTTTACGATATGGTCATTCACATGTATCCATTACAAACGAAAAGGCAGAGTCATGATGACCATCCCACATTCCAGTTAAGCCAGCCCACAATTATTTACCCAGCGAGGCTCAGATCCCACATCAGATATCAACAGGCCCCAATAAACACGGGCATCTCCTGTTTGTAAAACAAGCCATAAAGCAGGAAGAGTCAGGTGTGAAACTTATTAGCCGGAGGCTTGTGTGACATGAAATGGCTTTATGGTGTGTCAAACCCTGATGCTAATCACAGGTGGCCGCAGGACGGGCAACTCGTGGGACCGGACTGACCTGGGGCAGCGGAGCCAAGCTGCACAGGTCACAGAGAAGTCAAAGGAAGGCACATGTGTTCTAAAGGCCCGTACTTGTTCGTAATGTGTAGCCTATGTGAGGGCAACCATAAGATGGCCACCGCTCCAAGATGGAACCCACTAAGTCAATGTGTAACATCGTATACATAGTGCATTTATCGATGAAATGTTATGCAAAGCACTTGTACATACCGCATTGACCATTCGCGGTTCGCTAATACCGGGATAGACAGGGGTAGGGCCCTGCCTCCTACGCGGTCCCAAATTTCAAAGTACCACAGACCCTCCTTTTGCCCTTACATAGGCAATAACTATACTCATATCAATCCGAGTCTAGGTCAATATTCATGAAGTCATGGAGATGTTGCTGTAGCATCATCCTATTGCTTAGCTCGTCCCTGGATACAGGTTTCCTTACACATAATGTAGCACAAAGGCCACATATCGCAGGAGCACACTGTATACACAGACAGAACAGGAAAAGAATGGCTAAGATCATTCCAATGACCATCAGAATCTTCCAACCCCAGGCAGATATCAGTTCCCAGAACCACCCCATCAGTGACCAATCTCCTTTATCCACGTGTATAGATTCAGATATTTTGTGCAGTTTGGAGATGGCCTGATAAACTGTTGGAGCATTATCTGGTATGAAAATGCAACAGCTAGATTGGATAACCTTACATACCCTACCACGGTCTGCAAGTATGACGTCTAGAACCATACGGTTCTGCAAAGTCATGAGGCGATCCGCTTGGAGCTCAGCTGTCAAATTACCAAGGGCACCAGCCGTTACATTAACAGTGGATTCAACCACACGAGTCAGTTGTCTCAGGTTCCTACTATTGACCATAGGTCCCCAAAACGGCAGGAAACCCAAAAAGAAGTCTCCCGCTTCCTGACCGGCAGTGTCCTCCTTACTAATCACGCCTCTCACAACTCTGGCCTTGTGATAATCAGAGGCAGCAGTAAATGTCGGCGGTAGCAAATTTGCAATATAACATGTGCCCGAGAAATCAGGGGGCAACCATGTATATGCTCGGTCATTGCAGACAAAATATGTACCCTTGGCAGCCAAAAATGCAGGGGAAAACTGTGATGGAAAAGTGTACGTTTCAGTACAGTCACTTCTCCCCAGTTGAGCTCTTGGATTCTGACCATTACCTTGTAGACAGAATCGACCTATGTGGGGTACGACCCAAATTGGGGATGAGATTTTCCGCTGCCTTTCACCCAGAATAATGCTATACCCCGTCGCGTTCCACCCTACATAGGCTCTCAATTCATCCTTGGGAATAGATGAGTATGCGTCGATATCTCTGCTCATATCGGCAACTCCTTTCATTAAAGCTTTATTATTGGTGCTAGGTCTGATGGAATGCGGTTGTCGCGGGGAGTAGGCATCTAATGCAAAAAGAAACATGGTCTGGAATGCCCATGACGATCCATTGTAACTAAACGGCAGCACTAGATAAGGAATACCTTTGTTAATGGTATGTGGCATTAACCCACACACCCAGCAATTGCTTGTATTCATGACTAGTTGGTGCTGGCGCAGGAGTTGAATAAACAAGTTATTTACAAACTCAGACCGTCTAGCTTGTTCGTGTTCAGGCAGAGGGTGAAAAGAGTGCAAAGAGACAGTAGGAGGAGGTATAGGCTGTTCAGTGGGTGCAAAGGGCTCTTGAGAGGAGAAGAATACAAATCCTACAGTAAACACTACCATACTACATAGTATAAACAGACATAAAAATACAAAACGTTTGCTCTTCATTATTTTACATATTTTCGTTTTAAAGTTCGTTTCCTCGTCGAGTCTCTCCATCTTGAAAAACTCCATCCTCTAATCGTGCCGCTCGCGGCGGGTGAGTATCTTCTGCTAAGGAGTACGCCTGTCAGTCCAGGGAACGCCCTAGACCAACCAGAACCGCTGACCTAACGTCTTCGGCCTGTACCCCAAAGTCTTGGCACCGCGACCTTGCGGCTGAACCCAGATGGTGGTTCGAAAAACAAAAATCAAGAAAGTCCTTCAGATGGGAGAGCTATAATATCAATAACAAAAAGGTAAGGGAAAAGAATATTTATTTGTCCATAGGCCTTGGTCTCAAGTTGTAGCGGAAACGGCCAGGTACTGTCTGGTCTTGAAACAAGAGTTCAGGCTCTGTGGTGTCCAATCGAATTGACGGTGGCACAGCTTCTTGCAAAATATCGGCACTTTCTTGTGCTGAAGTTGTGCCTCTTACGCGTGCATCACTAAATGGTACAAAACGAGGTACAGTGTCTGTTTCAGAATCAGCGATACCCTCCTGGACCCACTGGTCATATGGTAGAGGCAAAGGGATCCGCTTACAGTGGGCGCCGTGAATCCAATTCTTCTTCCCTTTTACTCGAACCGCTGATCTTGTCGACAGAAGTACGAGGTGAGGGCCAATCCAACAGGGCTCATCGTTGCTCTTTCGCTGGAAGTTCTTCACGAGAACCCACGTGCCAGGGTCGATAGGGTGTCCTGGAGCTTCAGAGGCCTGGGGGAGAGTATCATGCACCTGTTGGTGTAAAACACGCAATTTAGCTGTCAATTTATATAGATAGTCAAGCAGTACTGGATGTTCGATTTTGCTGAATTTTGTCGGTCTTGGCACACCCCATATTTTGGCCAGCTTGAGCTTTAGAGTGCCATTGTAGCACTCTACTAATCCAGCTGATTGGGGGTGATTTGCAGCGTGAAATTTCTGCTTTATTCCTAACCCCTCACACACATTCTTCATCACTCGACCCACAAATTCACTCCCATTATCACTCCACACCATTCTTGGCATTCCAAACCTAGGGAAAAATTCTTTCACAAGGGCTTTGGCTGTGGATAAAGCAGTGTTGTCTTTTAGGGGATATGCTTCTATCCATTTTGAAAAAGCGCAAACAGCAACCAGTACATATTTCAAGTTGTTGCACCTTTCCATGTGGATAAAATCTAGCTGCAAAACTTCAAATGGATATGATGGGGGCGCAAAATGACCAGCTGGAGTTGGGGTTCCCCTACCAGGGTTGTATTTCGACATACCATACAATTCTTGACCACATTCTCTGCACACTTGGGAATTCCAATATTCTGCCATACTGGAGCCAACAACTTACAGATTCCTTTCACGCTGATATGTGCCATTCCATGTGCCATAGTAACTACTGGAAGCACATATGCATGAGGTAACAACCATCGCCGATGTTCTGACAAGTCAACCCAACAACCATTCTCATCCAATTTACCCGTACTTTCTCTCCACTTGCTCAACTCTTTCTCTGTGGCTTCAGCTTGAAGGGACTTCACACTCTCTATCGTGTCTTCACACATTCCAACATTACCAACCCATCTTGCAGGGCCTGCAACATACATTCGAGTTTTCACATCTTTTGCTGTTTCTTTCGCAATTTTGTCAGCAAATGCATTACCACGACCAACATCATCAGTGACTTTCTTGTGCGCACTGCATTTCATAATCGCAACTTGTAACGGCAGGGTCAGTGACTCAAGGAGATCATTCACCAACTTGCCATTCTGAATTTTAGCTCCATGCGAAGTCAGGAACCCACGTTCTTTCCACAATCGCCCAAAACTATGAGCCACGCCAAAGGCGTACTGGCTGTCAGTATATATGTTCACTTTCATTCCCTCAGACAACACGCATGCTCTTGTAAGGGCAAATAATTCTGCTGCTTGAGCCGAAATATGTGGCACACGTGCAGTTTCAACAATCGTGTGCAAAGTCGTGATAGCATATGCAGCAGTCGTATCACCATTCGGAAGCTTGAAACACGAACCATCCACCCATAAGGTATCATCACACTCAGTTAGGGGAGTATCTTTAAGATCTATTCTTCCTTTTGTCTCTTCTTCTGTCCTGAACAGACAATCATGTTGTTCAATCTCATCTAGGTCTGCTGGAATCGGCAATAATGTAGCTGGATTCAATGTATTGCATCTCTTTATGTGTATATGATTTGCCAACAGTGTCAATTCATATCCTGACAATCGTGCTCTAGTTAAGTGCTGTGTCTTGGTCCTGTTTAACAATGCGTCCACAGCATGTGGAACCATAACAATCAATGTATTATCCATTACTAGTCCAGCAGACTGTCGAATAGACATAGCTGCTGCGGCTGTAGCTCTCAGACAACTTGGCAATGCCCTCGCTACAGGGTCCTAGGTTGACGAAAAATATGCGCATGGACGCGGTCTGTCGCCAAAAGGCTGTGTTAACACTGATAATGCGGAACCATCTTTTTCATGAACATACAATGTAAAAGGCTTACTGTAGTCAGGGGTACCCAACACAGGAGCTGAACATAATGCATTACGCAATTCCCAAAAACTTTTCTGACACTCCTCAGACCATGGAATAGGATTCGGTGTGTCTTTACATGTTAATGCTAACAAAGGTTTTGCCAGCAAAGAGAAATTCGGTATCCAATGCCTGCAAAATGAAGTAATGCCCAAGAAAGCACGCACTTCTCTCTGTGTTCTTGGCACGCTTAATTGTGCAATGGCTTGAATTCTTTCTGGGGTCAGTTTCCTTCCCTCCTTCGATAAGAGATGACCTAGATAGGTCACTTCTTGTCGACAATATTGCATTTTTGAGAGAGACACTTTGTGATGAAAAGCAGACAAATGACGCAACAATGACAATGTAGCTTCTTTGCAAATCTTTTCAGTATCCGCGGCGATTAGTAAATCGTCAACGTACTGAATAAGGATAGCGCCACTAGGTAAAATAAGTGCATCAAGCTGCGCTTTTAAAGCCTGACTGTATATTGATGGACTTTCACAGTAGCCCTGTGGAGCGCGTTTAAAGCGGAAGCTTCGACCTCCTAAACTGAAGCCAAAAATGTCTCTACCCTCCTCTGCAATTGGGATGCTAAAGAAAGCATTCTTTAAATCGATCACTGAGAACCATGCAGCGGAAGCTGGAATCATAGTTAACAAGGCAGTTATATCAGGAACAACTGGAAACTGTGGCACAACAATCTTATTTACCTCTCTAAGATCAATCACAAATCTGTAAACAGGTGGCTGTGAAGGGTCCGTTCGTTTTAAGACAGGTAAAACAGGACTATTGCAAACGTTGCCTCTTGTCTCTTCAATTACACCCTTTTTAATCAAATCGCTGACAATTGCTAACAACGCTTTCTGACCTTCATTGGAGATCTTGTACTGGGGAATGCATGGCAATCTGACATTGGCTTTTAAAGTGACCACGTATGGCAGTATTTCCAAGAGACCCACATCATTGGGACCAGTAGCCCAAAGGACATCCGGAAGGGATGACAATTCAGGTGGCATTGCATTCTTAGACAAATACATCGGGGAAATCACTTCCTTACCTAATGTAAGTTGTACTCCTGAAGGAGAACAATATAGCGTTGCATGCAATCTTTTTAACAAATCCAATCCTAACAGATTTTCACCACAACCTGTCGTTAGGATGAGGGGTGCTTTTAACTCACAAGGTCCAACAGAAAGTGGCATAGGACTAGAAATCGGGTTCCTAACTGGGGCGCCAGAAAAACCTACTGAAACATTCATTTCGCCAGACAAAGGCGCGCCAGGGAGTTTTGAATGCATGATTGAACTCTTTGCAGCACCAGTGTCCAGCAGAAAGGGCTCTGTTATACCCGCTGTAGTCACCTTAACATACGGTCCACTCTGATCCACTAGTACTGAAACAACTCCCTCTCTCTGTCTATGGCTGTCCTAGTAATTATTACCTTCTTCATTGTCGTCTTCTGCATAATAATCATTATTATAGTACTGAGCTGTATTACCAGTCGCGTTGGCTTGCTGATCAAAGCTGTTTATCGTATTTTGAGGCGGAAGAGGACGCGTGTTCTGGGTAGCATTTCCACGCCCTCTGCCTCTAGGAGCTTGCTGACCACCTCTACCTCTTGCGCCATACGCATTACTAGTACGCTGCATTAATTTAGGGCAACTTTATTTAAAATGACCTTCCTCTCTGCAATATGAACATTGATTGGGACCTACAGGGATACGTGGTTGATAATACCCATTCATTTGCTGGTTATTCTGAAACTGTTGGGGTTGCTGATAGATACCTTGAGTTTGCCTATAGTTATTCTGTCCTTCACGTGGCGGATAAGCCTGCTGTAAAAGGACCTTCGTTTTCAGTTCTTTCGTTTTCTTGTCTGTTCTATCCTTCTCATCTTTATCTCTATTTTCATAATACTGTGCAGTAGCCAGTATTTGCGCTGAAGAGGAAACAGCCCAAGAACTTTCTGAATCTTTTAATTTCTTACACAACTCGGGAAGTAGATTCTGCACAAATTTATCCACAAATAACCGTTGGCCACCTTCAGTACTCATGTCTTGACCACTGTGGTCAATAAACGTTTCTTCAAACCTTGTAAAGAAATCGGACACTGTCTCATCTTTCTTCTGCTTGCATGCAGATAGTTTATCCCAATTTACGCGCATCGCGGGCATTATCGTTTTCATGTACGTAATAATTCTACCAGGGAGTTCTGCTACAAGGGGCTCAGGTTTTGCACCACCAACTTGTCTAGTGTCTGCGGCAACGATATTAGCCCATGTGCCCCCTAGTTCTGCAGCATGATCCGTATTACGAATGGATCCCCATAAAGGCTGTGGAACAACATTCTCGAACAACATATCTATGTCAGCTAGATTCATGACACACGATTCTGCAGTTTGTGATAACTCCTTATAATATCCTGCAGGGTTTTTACGGGGGTCAGGCAATGTCTGCTTAAGCGCTAACACCTCAGAACGCTTCCATGGGACATGTACCCAAACACGCTGAAAATGAGCTGGAGCAGCAGCAATACCTCGAGCGGCATCAGCCGCAACGGCTTCCTTCCATACCGGAGGGACTTCTCTCTTAGGGTATTGTCGCACTTTTCCTGTTTTCCCCACAGGGAATTCCTGTTCGAACAATGATTGCTGACAATCGCCATTCCTGAAGGACATTAAAGTCGCAACCGCTTTATCTACATCGGGACCCACAATTATACCTGTTCCAAAATCAAATCGCACGCAACACAATTCCTGCGGGATTGTGTTTGAACCATGATCCTCCAATTCCTCACAGAGGCATTCACACATTTTGTCAAACACATACCTCTGTTTCGGGGCATCCCATTGGTGAAAAACGTTAACAACTGATTCCACCTCATAGAGTGAAGGGAAAACAATCCAACTACGCGCCATATGATCTAATACCTCTTTCTCTTCAGGATTAGGCAGCTGACTACGCAACTGCTTACGTTGTAAACCAGGGGTCATACTAGATGGCCCAAAGAGAGGCGACATTAAACTAGTAACCACATTAGCTAGTCGTTGTCGTGCTGAAGGAGAAGTTGAGGTGAAAACGGGGGGATAGACAGAGGGAAGAAAAGCGGATTCAGATACAGGTAACTGGGTAGTGTAAGAAAGAGCGCCAGGGGAGGCAGCTGATGTGCTAGGCAAAGTCGTAGGAAGCGCGGGGGCAACAGGTAACAAAACTGGCGGCCCTTGAGAGGGCTGTACTGTAGGGATAGGAGCCGGCTGAGGAGGAGCTGGCGGCTGTGGGAAGGCTTGCGGCACACTAACTGGAGGCTGCACATTTACGAGCTGTGGAGGCGCTGTGGCATTTTGTGCATACGGGGTGGCGAACTTAGCAAATGGGACATTAGGGAATCTTTCTCATTCTCTTTTGTTTCATGTTGCACAAGGGGTGACAAAACAGGGTAACATTTATTGATCCCTAGTTTGCTTGTCTATGTAATTGCTCATTCATTTGTTCCTCCTCATTATCTTTAAATTGCACAGCTGCTTGCATCATTGATATACCTCTTTCTCTCTTATTCCTTTTCGCTAGCTTAATTTCCTTCCGTTTGGCTTCCTTTCGCCATAGGCGGAAAGAATCAAACATCGCCGGCCGGGCTTTCTTTTTAAACAATTTAACTTCCAAATTATCTAAGATATCTGTATCGAAACTACCATTTTGGGGCCATTTTAAAACACCGTCCTTTCTGGTGTATCGGATCCATACTTCATTATATGCAATGGGGCCCACGCCATGTTTTACATAAAGCTCATAAGTTGGAGTTCCAATTGGAGGAACCGGACATGAATCCTCTAACTGGAAATCCCTTCCACAACCCAAACAAAACAATCTTCCAAATACACTAGAACCAGGCATCTTCGCTTACTAGTCTAGTTTCAAACTTCAAAGGATTATCGAATACGATAGTCTCGTGAATACACGAGTCCTCTGGCTTTGGCACTTGCAAGTTCCAAATCAAAGCGATCCCGAAGGATACCAAATTCCCGAAGGATACCAAAACAAACTGGGAGACGCTCCACTTATACTTAACTGAATAACGATGATCGATGGCCTCACCAGAAGACTCTCTCGATTGTTTCGCTCTACCAAATCATCAAGGGTCCAAAACAGGGCGATTAATCAGGGCAGCAGTCCTTCGTAGCCGTCGGGACGCGGAGAACCTCGCAGAAAAGACTTTCGGACCACGTCGACATGCAGGGGTCGATGAAGTGGCGGCCTTCCTCCGGAATTTCCACACGAAGCTCCTCACGAACCTCTGGCTTGGACCGGTACCGCTGAAATCGCCCCGAGTGGGGCGCCAACTGAAGTACTGGGTTTTTAGAACCCAGCGGTGCAGGGGACACACCCTAAGACTTCGAGTTCTTCCTGTTTCAGACCCACAGAAACACAGAGTCTTCTAGGTGAAGTCAAAGATCGATTTATTGGCTGCAGACCAATTACAGGTGTCCAAGAAGTACAACACAATGTATGTTCTCAGGAGACTACTTAAACTTACAGAAACGAGCTTCTCCTTAAATACAAAATATCATGCTTCAGGCACACATTCCTTGTTTTACGATATGGTCATTCACATGTATCCATTACAAACGAAAAGGCAGAGTCATGATGACCATCCCACATTCCAGTTAAGCCAGCCCACAATTATTTACCCAGCGAGGCTCAGATCCCACATCAGATATCAACAGGCCCCAATAAACACGGGCATCTCCTGTTTGTAAAACAAGCCATAAAGCAGGAAGAGTCAGGTGTGAAAGTGATTAGCCAGAGGCTTGTGTGACATGAAAAGGCTTTATGGTGTGTCAAACCCTGATGCTAATCACAGGTGGCCCCAGGACGGGCAGCTCGTGGGCCCGGACTGACCTGGGGCAGCGGAGCCAAGATGCACAGGTCACAGAGAAGTCAAAGGAAGGCACATGTGTTCTAAAGGCCCGTACTTGTTCGTAATGTGTAGCCTATGTGAGGGCAACCATAAGATGGCCACCGCTCCAAGATGGAACCCACGAAGTCAATGTGTAACATCGTATACATAGTGCATTTATCGATGAAATGTTATGCAAAGCACTTGTACATACCGCATTGACCATTCGCGGTTCGCTAATACCGGGATAGACAGGGGTAGGGCCCTGCCTCCTACGCGGTCCCAAATTTCAAAGTACCACAGTGCAATCTATGGTATTTATTTTGTGTTTTCTAACCTCTTTTTATTTGTGTAGAATCATGGCCCCTAGTGGTGTAGGATGTGCCACATCAGCCTCAACTGCCATGTGAGGGAGGTACTTAGGGGTTTTTATCCAATGATGTGCAAAATGTGCCTGTGCGCATGAATAGTAAAGTCTGAACTCCGGAGCTGTGAAGGCCCCTTTTTCAAATGGTAGTGTTAGGGACTCCCATTTTAATCTGGGTTGTTCTCCAGCCCATGCCAGTCTTATCAGGTGCTAAGGTATAGTTGTAAAAAAGACCTTGTGGTAGGTAAATGGTGATGTTTGTGAATAAATATAGAAATTTTGGGAGTATGATCATTTTCATGATCGCTATTCCATCTGCCATTGATAGAGGGAGTCAAATCCATCTAGACACTTGCTCTTCCAACTATGACATTGGCTTGTCGTAGTTGTACTGTAGGACTAAGTTCGGGTCTCTATGTATCCATATCCCTAGATACTTTATTGTCTCATCACCCCACTCCAGAGGGAATTCTATCTGCACCGGAGTCATGCAGTCGGTAAGAGGTAGTTGATTTTGACCAATTTATGCTCAGACCTGAGTGTCACTCATAGCGTATGTACTTCCTAATTAAATGTTCCAAATTAGTCACAGGTTCTTGGACATAGAGTACCATATCATCTGTGTGCATAGATATCGCCAATGGTTGTTGGTGGAAAGCCAGGGCTGTCTGGGCATGTCGCTGTCGCAGGATACATGCCAAAGGCTCTCATGCTATAGTAAATAGCAGTAGTAATAGCGGGCATCCCTGCCTTGTCCCCCTTTGTACAGCAAAAGCTTCCGAGGTATGTCCATTCACACGCACACGTGCTGCAGGTTCAGTATATAATAATTGTATCCAACGTGAGAAAGCCTCAAGAACGCCCATTCTAGGGAGGATGGTGAACAGAAAGCGCCATTGAATGGAATCAAACGCCTTGGCGGAGTCCGGCCAGGGTGCTCGCTAAAAATGTTGCGTCAATGTAAATCAGAGATTGTGGGGGTAAGATTCACATTTCTCAGCTGGACTGTCAGGCTTCAGCAGTGTGACTATTAACTCCTCAAGCAGTGACACTGGGGTACCCTCCTTTGATATGCCTCTTCATACATGGTGTGTAAGTATGGGGCAAAAGGCTGAGCATATTCTTTATTGAACTCCCCTGGCAGTCCATCACTTCCGGCGGCTTTGCCATTTGGGAGTCTAGTTATATCCTCGTTTATTTCTTCAATGGTGAGTGGGTGCGCTAGAAACTCTCTGCCCCTGAGATAGCCATACCAATGCTATGTTCTCTAGGTCATTTTGTGTTTCCTCTTCAGATGCGGAGGGCCTATCTTCATACATGCACTCATAACACCTAACAAAGGTCTTCAGGATGTTTTTGTGTTATTATAGATGACATCCCTGTCCGATCGACCTGCACAACATGCACTTTCACCCATGGTTCAGCTATTTTTCGGCCAGTGCACATCCCGGCCTCCCTCCCTCACCAAAGCTGTTTGCCTCCCACCTATGCAACATGTGCTTAATCTCCTGTTCTGCTGTCTCATTGTACTCTGAGATCTCAGTTTCTATCTGTGCCAATGTACTATGATCCGGGTTGCATTCATGCAACTACTCCAATTCCAAGAGATTTGCTTCTATGAGTTTCAAACAATTCTGTATCGCTTTCAACACCTCAGCCTGCAGTCTCATACACTCCCCATGGATTGTCACTTTAAAAGCCTCCCAGAGGGACGCCTCACCTTCCACTGAGCCAACATTCATGTCAAAGTACCCAGTTATAGCTTTACGGATACCCTCACAGAACACTTGGTCTAACAGAGCCGAGGGCTGCAGGCACCACTGGAACTGCTGCAGTTCCTACCCAGGGAGATCTATCACCAACTGCACCGGCACATGATTAGAGAGCGTTTTGGGCAGGTGCCATACACTTCGAGTCAACGTGCTGACATCTTTAGTGCACAGCCAGAAGTCTAGTCTGGACAAGGAATTATGTATATAGGAGTGATATATTCCCTCCCTGCCACTAGGGTTCGCATCCGCCATATATCATTGAAGCCATATTCCTGCATCTCCTCTTGGATTACAGCCACAGCACACCCCCTTGGTTGAGGATATTGAGGCGTGATCTTCCAGAGGGAACAGAGTAGTGTTAAAATCCTCCCCCATAAAACTGTAGCCGATTGCAGTGTGTGCAGGTGGTTCCAGATAGCTGTGAAGAATTCAGAATCCTCCACATTAGGGCCATATATGTGTACTATTGTTATGGTTGTGTTATGTAGCCTCCCTAATATAATATACCGGCCCTGCTCATCCTTTATCACTCGTGTGACTGTGAATGGTACCTGGCGTTTGATGAGAATCATCACACCTCGGGAGTATGACGAGTATGATTCTGAGAATTTTACTCCCGCCCATCTGACCGCTATGTTTGCCTCCGTGTGCCAAAGTCAGATGTGTTTCCTGGAGTAAAACGATTTGGATATTGTGTCAGTCTAGGTAAGCTAGTACCTACCTTGTTTTCTTCAGATTGTTCAGTCCCCTTTTGTTCCATGTTACCTGGGATATAGGCCCCGAGGCTGATTGACCCTCCCAACTGGACCCTGGTGTGTCAGTGTGTATAAATGCTATGTATCTTGCATTAATCACCATCAAAGAAAAGTTATTATCACATCTTTTGCACATGGTCCAACACCAACCACCCATGACCCACCCCCCCATCTTGGCGATCCAAACTTGCCAACGGGTTTCCCTTTCCCTCTTAACTGAAACATTGCAAACATGCAAGCCATACAGACATGGCCATTACTATCCCCTTGTAAGGAATCACCTACCCAATGGGACATCCCCTCTGGGGCCCGCTAGAGTCCCATTACTCTCTTAAACGGGGCTGCGGGGGAATGACTACAAGCAGCATGCAATCAAAAATAACTTGTATAACTTAGCCTAAAGAGTCACGACAGTCCTGTCAGCACTCTGCATGTGTGAGTCAGACACAGGGAGGTGTATTTCCCATCATGCCTCGGTCCATTTTAGTTCCACCTTTCCCATCTAAAGATGATCACTGCTACTTGCCGATGTATATTCCTAGACACAGAGTCCTCTCTGGTTCCAATGAACTCTGAAGACCTACGACGTCAGTTTTATCTCTAGGCCAGCCTCCCTTGTGCAATATTTGCTTCTTATTCAGAGTCTCGGTCCCGTTCTGCGTTTCTTTTAATTTTCTTCTCCTGTTCCAGCATTTCCAGATACATCATTGCGTCCTTAGGGGTTGTGAATATTTTCGATCATCCATCCTGCTGTATCCGCAGGTGAGCCAGGTACAGAATAGTGTACTACAGTTTCATGTCCTGCAATTTGTGCTTCACTTGTTGGAATTCCCGGCGAGCAGCTTGTACTGATGCAGTGAAATCTGGATACAGCGCTATCTGGTTACCTTGGTATTTCGTAGTCCCTTTTTCACGTGGCATGCGCAGTGCCATGTCGCTATCTGTATAATTCAGCACCTTTGTGATGATTGACTGTGGTGGTGCACCCGGGACCAGGCAGGGAGCCAGTGATCAATGTGCATGTTTAACAATCAGCACAGGGGAGAAATGTTCCACTCCCATCATTGTTTCTACAACTAGCTCAGGTTTGCCCGTGTTCGTGGACTCTCGGACCCCGTAATACATAGATTATTTTGTCATGAATGGCCCTCCAGGTCCTCATTTTTTGCTTGGATGAGTGCTAGTATTTTCTCCATCCACGTGCACTTGTCACCTACCGTCTGGAGCCCATCCTCGGCCATAGATATACGTTGTTTGACTTCCTGGATTCTGACACCGTGGTTGTCTAGCTTACTTGCCATATTGTCCATTCTCAAATTCAGTGCATCAATTTTGCCATTGATTGACTGTAGGTTTTACTGCATTGCCTGCAGTGTCTGATTCAGCATGGAGCTATATCCATCTGCCATGTCCTGTACTTGGTCAGGGGGATAATGTGCTGTTGTCTTTGTAGCACATCTCGTTTCAAAATTAAGAGTTTCCTGCTGTCTATCCGCTTTATCCATGTTGCCCCTGCACCAGCTCGTACCACCGTAGAGCTAATGGAGCAAGACCTTCGTCTATTCCTGTTGCAATTGCAACGCCTGTGGTGGCCAATCTGGTATCACTCCTGGGCCCGCTGCCTCACTATGTCCCGTGCAGAGAACTGCAGAAATGCCGCTCACACCCCTTGAAAATCTCTTTTTGGTGTTAGGTAGCCCGCAGCATGTGTCAAAACAGCTACCCCATGCAGCATTGGCTCGTCTCCAGCAACTATTTTGTTTGTGGTTATCCCCTGGGATCAGAGCCTCTCCTGCTTTCTAGAGTTTTACTCTCAGCTTCCGCCTCATCACAGCAACTCTGTGTAATGTCCAGCCTGATGTCCCCCCTGTTCTGACAGTGCACTGCTCTGTCCTCCACTCTATCACCACACCATCTTAGCAGGACGTCGCCCCAATCTCTGAAATATATCCCGGTCATGCACTCAGCAACGTCTCCCCTCTGCCAGTGTGATTTGCACTGCACCTTCACTGCTGCCTAGCAGGGCACTGCTTCAGTGTGGACATCTGTACATTACAGGCCTCACGCCCACAAGCTGATCCTCAAGCCTCCCTTGCTGTGTCTGATCTTGGGCTCCCTCCTGCCCCCACCTCCGCAGCCGGGACTATGCCTCCCACCTTCTTTGCTCGGCAATTTGCGTCTTACCACCTAGCAGCAAGGATCCGATCAGGGGCTTTAATGTGGGCCACGTTACTAGTGCCTGCGGGGATCGATGCGTTGGCTGCCTCCTTTCAGCGGCCCTGGCCAGGACTCGCCGTCGTGCCACTTACTGCGATTACGCTGCCTTTCTTTGCCTTAGTGCCTCCTACTCTGTGATCATACGCCTGGGGCTGGTTACCTCAGTCTGTTGCCCTGTGCCTCAGTCCCACATGAAGTCCACAGCACCGCTCAGCCAGGCCCTCCATATCTGCTGTGTGTCCCAGGCCTCTGCTATTGTGATGAGGGACCTGCTGTGACTCTTTTCCCAAGGTCCCCAAGTGCCAGTCGCAACCCGGTACCTCAGACTCCGCTCGGATCTCCGCGGTCAGGCCTCTAGTCACGGCCACTCTCAGGATTCTGTTACGGCCGCCATTTTAGTAGGGTTGGACAGCATCAGCTAGGATTTGCACTTCTCAGCCCTACAATCCTCCATCTCGGAGCCTCCTCGAGTGCCCCAGCCTGAAATCTTGTGATGCGACGTTGTCTTGGACTCAATTACAGCTGCAGGTGAAGGATTTTTAATGGATTGCTCACCCCGGACTGCACTAGAGCACGGCCATCTTGCTCAGGGCTTTCTAGCACCACCCTACCAGTGGTATTTTTAACAGCAACCTTGACCGAAGACTTAGCTATGGTGAAGTGATGAAACAGAAAGAAAAGTGGCAGGATGAGAACTCAGAGAACTTGAAAGGGAGATCAGAGAACTTGAAAGGGACACAAGAACTTATGTGTCTCACACAAATTAGACGTACACTACAGCATACCAACACCCCAAAAAATTGATTGTCTCATTTATGAGGAATTGATGCAAGGCAGTGCCACAAATTTTCTTGCTGCACTGCCCTACACCAACGTGAAAGGGCAGGAATGCATAGTATTTATGAAATACGGTGCATCCCTGTCCTTTCCCCCTGCACTGGCGCACAATTTTCTGCCTAGCACCAACGTAGGCACCCTTACACCATGGTGCAAGGGTGCCTACTTTTCAGCCAGGATTGCTTTTGGTCAGGAAAGGACACCTTCATGCACAAAAATAATCTCCCAAGAGGCGTTTTCCTCTTGCTATGTGTGCTGTAGAATGCAGCACACATGGAAAGAGGAAAAAACGAGGAGAAATAAAAATATTATGCCTGCTCTGGGAAGGTGTAAGGTTTTAGCGCTGCCCTAGGTTTACATGATTAAGTAAATCTGGGGGTAGCATCAAAATCCATGGATGTTAGGTGGGAACACCGAGCACAATGTCATGGAACACCTCCTAAACACAGAGGAAGTCAATGCAGTGACCTAAGCTGCTTTGTCTTACTCCATTTCCATGAGGCCATGCAAAGTTTGTGTCGGCTCATAGATATAATGGAAAAGCTTGCACCACCTGAGCGTCCAAAAAAGTGATGCTCCAGCGTCTCAAGCCTCTCATAAATAAGCCCCAGAGTGTTTTGGACATTTCCCTATGAGTTTTACCTAATTGTTTAGTGTAAATATAGACATAGTTTTAAAGCTCTGAAAGGGTTGCAAATGATTGACACTAGGTAAGAGTTATGGTTTTATTTGTGTTTTTGGAAATTACAATTGATGAGCCTCTCTCAGTCGCTTGTCAAAAATTATATTTCCACCCTTGCGTGGCTCTTATGAGCGGTTAATATTAGGCTGAATGTGTCATTTTACAAATAGTAAGCTTGTGATGGCAAGAAGTGAGCAAATTATTGTGGCTTGAATTAGAGGTGGGCATAACACACAAAATTCTGTATAGCGTGATCACATGAAATTACCTAAAAATTCTTTAAGATTGCCCATATTGATTGAGAAGAGTAATCCTGTATTTAGAGCTATTTCTTAACACAATAACACTACCTCCTTAAGGAAGCCAAAAAGAATGTCCTAACCACCCTCATTGAGGCTAGCGCCAATCACACAAAAGAGCTCTTCAGCATCATCAGAGAATGCTCCTGCCCATCTGCCATCGAGACCACGATTCAACCTTCCCTGATGGCCTACTTCCACAACAAGATATCAGACATCTAGAGCCCTAAGCCACCTCACCGATTGGACACTGATCACCATGATAATCACCACAGCGATCATGATCTCCATCCACTCCTGAGCACCAACATACCCCTGTGCCCACCATGTCTTCAACCAGGGACAAAAGAAAAACAGGAGCACACTCACCAACATCCTTTCCTCATCCATCATCAAGGCCACATTCCCTCATGTCTGGAAACACACAGAGGTGAAACCCCTCCTGAAGAAACCCTCTGCTGTCCCCAGCTAGCTCAGGAACTACTGCCTCACCTCGCTGCTGCCTTTCCTGGATGAGGTCCCGGAGAAGGCATCAATTGCCAGCTCGCAAACCACATGGAAGCAAACAACCTACTCGACAACACCCAATCCGGCTTCCGCTCCAGCCACAGCACCAAGACCGCCTTGTTAGCCACAACTGACAACATCAGATCCATCCTTGACCATGGTGAGACAGTAGCCCTGACTCTCCTTGACCTTTCAGTGGCCTTTGACACACCACCACACCCTCATTACCAGACTCCACCACATCAGCATCAGAGGAAATGCTCTCAAGTGAATCACCCACTTCCTTACAGGATGCACACAGAAAATCCGCTTACCACCCTCCACCTCCAAACCCAAGAGCATCAGCTGCGGAGTCCTCCAAGGAAACTCCCTCAACATCATTCTCTTCAGGGCCTGCATGACTCCATACGCTGACATCGCCCGCACCCACAGACTCAACGTCATCTCATAGCCTCAACTATCCTCTCCCTCATGGAAGACACTGCCACCACCAGATTGAACTTCCAGAACACCATGACCAACGTTGCTGACTGGATGAGATCCAACTGCCTGAAGCTGAACACTGACAAGACAGAAGTTTGCTCTTCATAATGAACATCTCCGCATGGGTCGACACATGGTGGCTGACTGCACTAAGATTCTCACCTAACCCCACCAACCATGTCCACCAACCATGGCAACATCCTGGACAGCGATCTCTCCAAGAAGTGCCAAGTCGATGCAAAAGCATCCTCCTGCTTCCACACCCTCTTCATGATTCATAAGATCTCCAGGTGGATCCCCACCAGTACCAGGAAAACTGTAACTCAAACCCTTGTCACCAGTCAGCTGGACTATGGAAACACACTACGCCGGAAACACCACTAACCTCCTCAAACAATTACAGACCACACAGAACGCCTCAGCCAGACTCATCCTCGACCTCCCCAAATGGACCAGTTTCACCCCCCACCTCAGAAGCCTCCACTGGCTCCCCGTCTAATAGAGATGCCAGTTCAAACTGCTGACTCACTCCTACAAGGCCCTCCACAACGACGGACCCTCCAACATCAACCATAGCCTGACCTTCCACCAGCTGACCAGACAACTCTGATCCGCCTCCCTCACCCTCAAACACGTACCCAAAATCTGGTGGAACTGCAGTCGAGGTTGTTATTTCTGCTATCTCACTGCCATCTCCTGGAACGACCTCCCACTCCACCTCCATACCCCCTCTTCACTCGCTGACTTCAGAAAGGGACTCAAGACCTGGCTCTTCGACTATGGCTCACCACTTGGATACTCCTCTGGGTTATAAGCCACACTATATAAATACTGAATGATTGATTGATTGATTGATTGATTGATTGAATGATTGATTGATGTATTGATTGATTTAAACTTGGTTTCAACCCTTTGGTAGCTATGGCACAGACCAGAAAGTTTTAACTAGGGAACATGTGTAAAGTATGAAGCAGCAACAAAACAGTTACAAGTCCCAAAACACAATACAACACAATAAAATAATCACAACCAATTTCAAAACAGAGAAAATGTAATGAGCAATATGACACCAAAATAAAAAATATTAGGAGGGGGGAGGCAAGATGGCCCCCGTGGTTAAGGCTGTGTAACAGCTCAACTCCCTGACCTGCCCCGACTGCTGAGGAAGGTTTTGAACGATATAGCTACATGGTGATTAACTGAGGAAAGGTTTCTCAGTCGGTAAATGACCCGCACTTGGATTTTAATTTTTAAACAGCGGGGGACCTTCTGAATGTTTGGCGGGGTCCTCGTCCCCTTTTTTGGCGCCAGAATACTCAACGGCTGGAGGTCGCTCACTGGACAGAGTCGGAGTCAGAGCCGGAGCTGGAAGGTGGCTCTGACTTGCTTACCTTCTATCGGCGTTTGGCGTATCCTCCAGAACGCTGTTGATAGATGCGCCAGAAGTACTCAGCGCACGATGCCACCAAAGGCAGTAACGCGTAGTACGAAGACTCAGGCAGTCTCCGTGGAGAATCTTGCAACCGGAGCAGCCAATGAATCGGGAGAAGGAGCGGCCAACGCCGGGCTCACCCAGCACCCGAGCAACTTACTGCAAAGGAAAGGGGATCGAGGCGGAAAGGAGAAACCTCGTACAGGAAAGCACGGAGCGGCAACCCTGCCGGAATTATTTGGAAAGCAGGTAGCAAAAAGAGATACTATGTTGCAACTCGAAAGGGAAGGTGAGCTTTGTTCAACTCTATCTGGCAATAGCGACATTGTATCTAGCAATCTCTCACCCCTTGCTTAACGCGCTATCCCGTCTTCATCCAACTCCCCAAAAAGTACTTTAATAGAAGATCAGTCCATGGATAAAAACCAGTTGCTTTCTAATTCTGGTAGGGGAATTCTGGGAGATGAAGTACGTGAAACTCTTTTGGCTGAAGAACTTACTGATTCAGTATTACAAACAGAGGTATCTGGATTAAACAAAGGAGCTCAAGTGCAGGGTCTCAAGAAATTACGGATAACTTTTATTCCTTGTCTGATTTTTCGTCAGATGAAAGTAGCAAGGATTGGTCTGAGAATGAAGCGGAAAACTACACTGAGAATGAAGCTGATTTAAGTAAAGACTCCCCGATAATGACAGTGAAAAAAACTAAGAAAGGAAAGGAACGTCTCATTAACAGTAATAGGCACGTAGCTAATAGCGATACGCCTACAGGATCTATGAAGACGGGGTCAATATCCGAAAAAAACTCTAGATCTGATTTAGTAAATGATTCTGCCACACAATTACTGGATCATGAAATCACATTATCCACAATTTATAATACTATGATGGAGCATAGAGCCGAGATTAATTCAGAAAATGCTCGCATGCAAGCCACATGCCGGAAAGTGCAAAATTCTGTGCGTCGGGTTATGAAAATCTGCTCTGATACTGCACTCAGAATGACTGAAGCAGAGTCAAGAATCTCGGCCTTAGAAGATACTGTAGCGGTACAGAAAACGGAAATAAACTCTATCTGTGAACATAGGGACAATGTTCTGTCTAAACTGGCAGAACTGGAAAATCAAGCTAGGAGAAAGAACCTTCGTATTATTGACATTCCGGAAAAAGAGGAAGGAGCTGATGCTCGGAAATTTATTTGCGATTTATTTGTTGAAGCTTTTCCGGAACTGACTTCATGGGACTGGTCTATGGAGATTCAAAGGGCCCATAGGATTCCTTTTTATGTTAGGAAGACTAGATTGGGAGAAGAAGAGAAACCTCGTGCCATTTTGGTTCGATTTAATAATTTTCTGGCTAGAGAAGCCGTGTTCGGTTTGGCACGACCTGATAAGAAAAGAGTTGCAAAAGGTTGTAAATTCTTCGTTAGACCTGATTTTTGTAAAGAAACTGTCTCTAGAAGATGGCATCTACGTCAATTAATATCTGGGTTTCAAGAGAAAGGTGCTGTTGTGTATTTGCAGAATCCCGCTAAACTCAAAGTTATGTTTAAAGGTCAGACTAGATTTTTCTTTTCTGAAATTCTAGCTAGAGAGTTTTTAGGTTCTTTATAATATGGGTCCTGAATCACTGGGGATGTCCTTCTTTATAAGTTTAACCTTGTCCGCAGCTGAGGGAGGGAGGGCGGCTGACCATCTTTACTAGGGCCTGTTTGTCCCTATGCCTCATATGGTGGTTTGGGTGGGCTGGGTGGTTTGGGTGGGTTTGGGAGGTTTGCTTGGGGGTTTTGGGTTTGGGGGAAGGAGAGAGTGGGGGGTGATGGGTTTTGGGGGGGAAAAAAAAACATCGGCAGCCTGGATTATGATTTTGCTGATCTGGAAGGTACTAAATTCTATGACAAAATTATTAATGTATGTACAAGATATCATCTCGATTATTTTAGTTGTTTCTATCAAGATGGTGGCCCATAATTTTTTTCTTTTTATATTATGGCCAGGAAATAAAAAATTTGCACGCTTAACATCTGTGGGTTAAATGATGTGAAAAAAAGAGAAGTGCTCGCGAAATTTATACAGATTATAAATGTTGATCTACTCTGCCTACAAGAAACTCATGTTGCATGGGCCAGAAGGGGTTGTTTGAGGAAACTTGGATTAGAATTGGTTTCCTGCTCCAAACAGACAGGGGTGAAGAGAGGGGTTGCAACTTTAATGAGACGAGGCTTAGGTGCATGCATCAAGTCGGCTGAAGATAAATGGGGGCGTTGGACGATTAGCTCATTTCAGATTGGACAACTTAGATTTACGGTTTGTAATGTATATGGACCTAATCTGGATGACACAGAATGTATTCATTTTCTTAATGTTGAATTAGCTCAATGGCCACAGCCTTTAGTTTTATGCGGCGATTTGAATATTCATCTAGATGCCAATGTAGATGTTAGAATGATTACTCCATATAAGGGTAGGAAACCCCGTTTATATACAGCATTAAGGAATCTGATTATAGATCATGGGCTGTTTGACACTTGGAACGCAACTCATGGCGATGACTTAGGATATACCTTTTACTCTGCCCCACATAAGAAATTCGTGAGATTAGATTACTTCTTTGTGTCTTTACAATATTTAGGAAAATTGGAGTTAGAGATTTTGCCAAAACTTATCTCTGACCATAATCCTTTAGTCCTCGAAGTTTTAATTGAATCACAAATAAGGGCAGGAAACCAATCATGGTCCTTTGAGCGGAGCCTCCTCTTAGAAACGGAATATTGTCAATCTATGCTTAAAGTTATACAAGAGTTTTTCTTTTTTAACAAAGGTACGGCATCCATTCAAATGATATGGGATGCATTTAGAGCTATAGTTTGTGGGGAGACCCTCAGCTTTTCATTATCTCGACGTAAAAAACTGCTAATGAAATACAAAAATGATTTTAAGATGGTCATGTTAGCTGAACATAAATTAGCTGAGGTAATTAGGTCTGGAGGGGACTCAGGATTGACTCAAAGAGAACTCACGGTTAATAGGGCTAGAGTATACTCTAATATTGCGGATAAAATAGCTTTAAAATACAAACAACATAAAGAGCAAGTTTACGAATTTGGCGAGAAAACCGGAAAAATTTTGGCTCAAAGATTAAGGCGGAAAGCGGCATACAATGATATTACTAAAATTATGGATGCTGATGGTGTCATTCAAGAAACAAGAGAGGGGGTCTTGGAGGCCTTTCAGAACTTTTATCAATCGCTTTATAGCGCCCCGGTTAGTGAGACGTATGATCATGATGGGAGGGAGTATGAGATGGGGGCTTTGACAACAGAACTTCTGAAATACAGAAAACACTCTTATCGGCCCCAATAATGTGGGAGAAGGTTGAAGAAGCTATATTAGCATTAGCTTTGGGCAAAGCAATGGGCCCGGATCAGATTCCTCTGGAGTTTTATCGTACTTTCAGAAACATGTTGAAAAACGAATTACTGGAGGTGTTCCAACAATCCTTTTTGGGTAAACCCCCGGATTCTTGGTCAGAGGCCACTATAGTAATTTTCCTTAAAAAAGGAAAACCAGAAGTAGATATGGGATCTTATAGACCCATATCTCTTCTCAATGCGGATAGCAAAATTTACTCTAAAATTATAGCAAACAGATTAAATAATCTTATGCCTCTGTTGGTATCAAAGAGACAACATGGTTTTATTTTACAGCGCGACACAACGGATCACGTGAAAAGAATTATTTCCATATTAGACTGGGCACAGGCTTCCAATTCTCCGGTTGCAGTGGCTCTGTTGGACGCCGAAAAAGCGTTTGACCGGGTCTGCTGGAGGTTTTTATGGTCAACTCTAATTTGGAAAGGCTTTCCTGCTGAATTTATTATAGCTATTCAGGCTTTATACAAAAATCCAAAAGCAACCCTGCGTATTGCAGGTCGGTTCTCTGGCAATATAATGATTACGAGGGGTACAAGGCAGGGCTGTCCTACATCGCCTTTGTTGTTTGCTTTGTATATTGAGCCTTTTTTAAATAGTTTGTATTATAACGTTGGAATCAAACCGGTTATGATACACGGTATAGCTTATAAGGTGTTTGCATATGCAGACGACATTGCCATAGTTACAACAGATATCAGGACTGCCCTCCCTAAAATAATAGAAGCGTCGGGAAAATTTGGTCAATACTCTGGATATAAGCTTAATGTCGCCAAGACTCAACTTCTTCATTCAGAAGTTGGACGCCCACAAGACATGCATTTTGAGGCAGAGTCTACATATTTGGGAATAAAAATATCTGCTGACTTAGATAAAATCGTTTGTTTAAATATTGATGCGGTAATTGCCTCTGCCAACAAAACTTTGGAGAGGCTTGATAACCTTCGTTTGTCATTATATGGCCGTAGCAATGTCTTAAAAATGCTTATTTTTCCTAAGTTTTTGTATTTATTTCGGACTATACCTCTGTTTTTTTCTATATCTATATTTAACCACATTGAGAGAATGTCGTCCAGGTTTCTCTGGAGTTATCATAGATCTAGAAAAGCTCTAAAAAAACTTACTTTATCAAGAGAGAGAGGGGGCCTGGCTATCCCTAATTTTCAACTATATTTTTGGTCTATTTTTTTACAGAATATGGCTTTCCTATTGGTTAATTAAACATATTTGGATGAGTCAGTTAGGCCATCTATATATGAGATGCTATTAGGACAGGAGGCACGCCAATGTTTAGTCCGTATTATCGAGCCGAGTTACTATAAAAAAAACAAATTCAAAATTATATTAACTGCCTTTGAGAACTGGAAAAAAATAAAGAAAAGAATTGGTCTCAGTTCCAACTTAAATTATTATACACCTTTAATTAACTGCCCTCTACTACCGGACATATTTAAAGATCCAATTATGCACAGATGGTATCGGGCCGGTATTAGTAAATTGGGGGATTTATTCGATGGGCAACACATGGTTTCCTTTTTGTCTCTACAACAGAAATATGGCCTTTCTCGGATAGAATTCTTTAAGTTTTTACAGATTCGCAGTTTTTTGGATAGAAAATGTTCTGATAATCAAATTCTGTTTCAAAAAATTAAAATCATTGAAATACTTCGGAAAAGGTTGAGAATTGGAACTATATATCAATTAATGCTTGCCAATTATCAGGATGACCTATTAATGGTGGGAGACAAATGGCAAAAGAAACTTGATGTAGAAGGAATTGATATGAACAGAGTCATCGAAACATCTATTAAAACGCTATATAATGGATCTTTAATAAGTCAACATTTTATGTCCATTTACGACTTATATTATACACCGGCTAAAATTGCTAGATGGGCACATGTCAGAGTGAATAAATGTAATCGATGCGATTTTATAGCTGCAGATACGATACACATGTTTTTTTTGTGCCCAAAACTTAGTCAATTTATTAGAGACATCGAGAATGTTTTATCGACTCACTTAGGGGTCTCAACACAAATTACTGCAGAATTGGTTATTTTGGGGGTACAAACTAGTAGTAATAGCTTAAGAACAGAAGTGGAGGATAGATTTGTATTTATATGCATGTCAATCTTTCGGTGCTGCATTACAACACAATGGTTAGATACTGAACCACCTGTCTTTAGCAATTGGCAAGCTAGACTACTTTCTGTGTATCACCTGGAAATGGCTGTTTATAAAACTAAGGGCAAGAAAAGGAGAGCAATTGGGTTGAAACTGTGGACCCCACTTCTCAATTGGCTATGAACTGATGTTATATTGTTTGCGTATGGATTTTATGGGATGTGTCTTTCTGCAAGTGATGTTTTTGCTAATTTATCTGTATCTCTTGGTCTTTTTTTGTTCTGACTGCCTGATGTTATAAAAACTTAATAAAGAAACTTTAAAAAAAAATAAACTTGGTTTCAACCCTTTGGTAGCTATGGCACAGACCAGAAAGTTTTAACTAGGGAACATGTGTAAAGTATGAAGCAGCAACAAAACAGTTACAAGTCCCAAAACACAATACAACACAATAAAATAATCACAACCAATTTCAAAACAGAGAAAATGTAATGAGCAATATGACACCAAAATAAAAAATAATCAAATAAGGGGAACCGAGGATGTGAACTGTAGGAGAACCGCACCAATTAAAAAGTGAAGTACTCATCAGAAGAAACTGTTCATGGGTGACCAGGACCTAGGCATGATTTCAGGCTGACCACAATGGGGCGCAGGTTGGATATGCCAAGGGGGTCATCTTTGATTTACTTTCTGAAATGGAAGTTGAAGTCTTTAAGTGGGGCTCACTGAAGGCTATATCTGGTAAAGTCCTCTAGAGGCTGGTTGGCCATTCACTGAAATCTTGATGAAGCTGTTTGTTTCGGAAGTAAAAGCTTAAGGCTTGTAAATTCTAATTTTGCTGCCACTGAAGTGCTCTTGCTAGAGAGATACTTTTTGCACTCTGTCAAGATTTCCATCTTCAGACTTAGATTAATTTTTAGAACTTAATATCCTTCAAAATGGCAAGTCTGGAAGGATACCCTGCCCCCTTAGCCCTTGTCAGGGGGCCCACAGGGACCACTACTAGGGCCAAAATATTTTTTTTAATTGGGTATATTGCTGCGATCCTACAGTACTCTAGCGGGATCGTGGCTGCCATATTATTTACTTTAAATGCCTACAGGGGTGATCCATGTCCCAGGGCTCAATATATATCATTATTTGGGGAGGGGTGTGTCCCCTGGGTCCCGCTGTGTTAATACATGGGGTGGAGAGCATGGCCCCTCACCCAGAGCCTCTTAAGGCCTCGGGTGCCCCATTCCTTGGTCTGAATTTTTAAATAAGGGGGCATACAGCCCCCTTTCCAAGCCTCTTCGAGGCTTACGGACCCCATCCCCTAGGGCCATTTTCCTTTTTATGGAGGGGGGCACACGCATCTCCCTCCCTGAGTCTTTTTTGGGTCCTGGGGACCCCATCCCTGGGTCCCTAATATTTTTAAAGGGGAGGTTGGCGTGAGGCCCCCTTCCCCAACATTTTACAGGCCTCAGGAGCCCCATCCTCCTAGCACCTTATTTTTTAAGGGGCCCCACTCCCACCCTGAGCCTTGAAAGGTCCCGGGGAACTCATTCTGTGAAGCCAGCTCACTTGTGTCCATGGGAGGCCACTCTGGGACCCAGTTTCCCTACAAACAGAACTGACAGCAGGAAACACTTGTCTGCTCCTACAGGTGCAATTTCAGCAGCCAAGTGCTAATGATGGCACCCTTGCACCATGGTGCAAGGGTGTCCGTGTTGTCGGCAGGATTGTTTTTGTACAGGAAGGGAACCTCCCAGCACAAAAACAATCCTAAGAGGCGTTTTCCTCTTTCCATGTGTGCTGCAGAATGCAGAACACATGGAAAGAGGAAAAAACAAGGAGAAATAAAGATATTTATCCTCGGGCGGCATAAGGTTTTAGAGCTTTCTAAGTTTTACATGCTCTTGTAAATCTGCGGGTGTGATACAATCTAGGTGTGTTAGATGGGATAACCCACCACAATGCCCATGGAATGCCTCCCGAGTGTATGGTAAGGCAACACAGCAATTTTTGCTGCCTAGCCTTACTCATTATCTATAAGGCCATTCAAGGCCACACATAGTGGGTTTGCATGGCCTCATAGATATGATTTTGTGATTAGTGCCGCTAGGGCATCACAAAAAGTGACGCTACGGTAAGACAAAAGGCTTGTAAATATGCCCCAAAGTCTTTTGCCATTTCAACAGCAAAGTCTTTGCATAGGATTAGCACAGTGACATCCATGCCAAGCTTTAGAATAACAAAAGCCTTTTATCAGTCCAGGCACAGTATTACAGCTTTGGATTGGTAGAATACCATCCAAGCCAACCCGGAATCAATAAAAGCAACCTCGGACACATGTTTTTCACTATAATTATAGCTCTTCATAGGTGTTTAGCTGGATGCAGTTTGGTTCCAGTGATACAGTGAGCATGCCTACTGTGTCTCTGGAACCAAGCTTTACCCGGCTGATGAGCCCATAACTAGAGTAAAACTGGTCCTGGGTTGCTTGTGTTGCAGTTCAGGGAGGACCTGGCCTGGCAGTTCGGGCTGGACTGTTCACATGAGGAGCTGTGTCAAAACTGATTTGCATATGGTTGGGTCCAAGCCAAGGTGGCATGGTGAGCAAAAGAACAATGCGTTGGAGTGCTACCTCGAGCTATTGCCAGTGGTTAGACTTCATGTAACGCTCTAAGTGGCATGGCTATGGCCAGATCTGAGTATTTTACTCGCTGTGTCACTGGAACCAATCTGTACCCAACTGGTGAACCCATAACTAGGGAGAAACTGGTCCTGAGTTACTTGTGTTCCAGTTCAGGGAGGACCTGGCATGGCAATTCAGGCTGAACTGTTCCCATAAGAAGCAGGGTCAAGACTGAATTGCATATGGCTGCGTCCAAACTTAGGGGACATGGTGAGGAAAAGAACGATGGGTTGGAGTGCTACCATGAGCTAATGCCAGTGGTTAGACTTATAGAAAGCAGCCTCCCTCAACTTTTGTGTGTTTCAGTCTTTTATTTTTGTCATATAGGTTTGAGGTGTACATTCACACTTCATCCCACATATGATATTCAACTCACTTGTGCGCTTTCTCCAAGATCAACTGTCCTACAGGAAAAGTGAAAAGGCCAGTTGGCCAGTTGGATGAAACCAATTTTACTAATATCATGTTAGGCACAAACTAGCAGTGCCACTGATGGAGCGGGTAGTGTGAGTGTGAGTCGCGCAGGGATTGGAGATTGTGACAGCGACGTAGACGCTCCAGGATTGGTGCGTTAGTGTGAGTCGCACAAGGATTGGAGATTGTGACAGCAACATAGACGCTCCAGGATTGGTGCGTTAGTGTGAGTCGCGCAAGGATTGGAGATTGTGACAGTGACGTAGACGTGCCAGGATTGGTGCGTGAGTAAGAGTCGCGTTGCTATTGGACTAAAAGATCGTATAGTCGCAGAAAAGACTAAAGGGTTCACGAAAGAAAGGAAGATGTATTATCATTCACCCGAGAAAAAGAAATAGTCTGTGTTCAGTAAACTAAGAAATAGGTTCGTGAAAGACAAGGAGATTGTGACTAGGGAAGGACAGTTACTCCCTCCAGCGAAGACCCCCGCATCCTTCGTGGTTGCGAAATATGGGTACCACACTTGCATCTGGTTAGACAATTGGGCAAAGTATACAAAGGAAGATGGAGTTTTAGCGTTTCCAGAGGATGGTTCCTTTAATTTGGCAATATTAAGGAATTTACGGGAGAGGATGATGAGCTTAGATCCGCGGCCTAGGCCTACGCAGTTTGAGGCGTTGACAGAGTGGGAAGATGAGATGCATGAGCGAGAAAAACAGAGAAATGGCAGTAGGTACCGGTACATGTTCGGACGGCCAAATGATCGCGAAACACACTGTGACCGAATGAGAAGGTGGCGAGACGCAAGTATGACTGAAGGATTGTTTCCAGTGAGAACTTCAGGGGAAAGTGAAGGAAGGAAATGCCTAGAAAAGAAAAACCATGTAGAAACCCGGAGGTATGGGGCAAACGAGACAGATGATGATGTCCTAGATGATATGTTTTTGAAAAGCCCACCTCCGTACAGGCAGGAACCAGAAACGCCAACCGCAGATACACCAGTGAGGGAGACTCTGAGAATCATTAAAACTGAAGATGTGACTCCGGAGGTAAAGAGAAGGAATTCTCTTAGGGAACGGGGAAAGGAAAATAGGGTAGAGAGTGAAAATTCTGGGGAACTAGCGAAAACCACATTAGAGCTGACAGAGAAAATAAGAGAATTGACGAAAAATCTAGAAGCAGTTACTGTTCCTGTGACCATAGGTCCTGTTGTGCCTATTTTTGAGAAGCAGAATGACAGGGAGCACGGACTGACAGTCCCGTATGTGAACAATAGACAGGCAGAACAACCTCTGATGAGAGCAAAAGAGAATTCCTGGGGACATACTATGAGTAAAGGTGAATTACATGTGTCAAAGAACCCATTTTATTGTCCTGATACTGCAGAGAGAAGCAGAATGGTAGGAGGATCAATATTAGAACCACAGAGACTGTCGGAACCAGGGAATGTAGAAAAATCAGTGGGTATAATTACCGAAGAATTGAACGATTGGCTGAAGGGCTTGCAAGATAAAGAAAAAGAATCTCATACCATTGATGTGGCAAAATTACGGATGGTGTTAGAAGAATTGATTGTAGGGACCATCCCCACAGAAAAGCTGAAAAATTACCAAGATGAGGAATTATTGTTTTTGTGCAAACGCGTCACTTGGAGAGCAAAGAATTTACATGACAGACTAGCAGAAATAGCAAGTGAAATGGGAATTGATATGGACAAGGTAAAAGCTTTACAGAAGCCATACCGAGTGGATTTCACAGAAAAAGACATCGAGAATCTGAACACTGCAGGAAGAATAGGACAGATTAGGGACATAATCACAGTGCTGAGAAAATGGGGAGATGTGGACAAATGGAAAAGCAGGTGATATAGGAAGTGGGATGACACCTCACTCAGAACATTTCCAGCGTTTCCTGTGAGAAAAAAAGAGAAGGTGGTGACAGAGTTCCCCATGAGAGAGATTCCAGGAGGGGGATATGTGCATGTCCCATGGACCAGACAGGACATTTTGTCATTTACCAATGACTTCCCTCGATTACGAGAAAAAACGGTCGAGTGGTACAGACAGGTAGACAGATTTGTTAAATTGTCAAAAGTGCTGTGGATCGATCTGAATAGTCTGTTTGATATAATAGTGCCAGCAGACTTATGGGTAGAATGCAAGATAGTCATAGATTGGCCGACTAAAGAATACCCGAGAGATCCCAAAACAGGAGCCCCAGACCCAGAGGTAATGAAGAAATATGAGCAGGTCATGGTGTTTTTGAAAAACAAAGTGCCCCCAAAGGAAACAGACTGCGTTAAAATAGATCGAACACATCAAGAAGCAAAAGAGTCAGTCCACGCATACTATGAGAGGATAATATTAGCTTTCAAACAGTTCAGTGGGGATGACAGTCTGGGAGAGAAGGACCTGAGTCATGTTGTGTACAGATTTGTGTATGGTCTGCGTCCCGAAATAGGGGACATGATTAAGCAGCACACCGTGGACTGGCAGAGTAAGAAAATAGATGAGATCCTAAGACATGCTAAATACTTTAGTGATGAAATTGAGGCAAAGCAGCGAAAACTAAAAGAAAAGGCAATGTGGGCTCAAGTGAAAGTTGCAGAGAGACAGGAAGCTCAGCTGGTTGAACAAGCTAATAATACAGGCATGAAACCAAGATTTGGCCCAGGAAAAGGGAAAGGTAATATAGAAGAAGCAAAAAAGAAGTTCCCTTTCCACAATTGCAGAAGGTTAGGGCACTGGAAATCCGAGTGTAAATATCCACCAGGTACTAATAATGAAAATCCGTCATTGAATCCACAGGTGAAGTGTGAGGGGAGTGGCCCACCGCCGCAACAGCAGAAGGCTGTTAATCCACAGAATCAGGTGCCAAAACCGCCACTACCACAGAGCTGGAATACCCAGAAATATAGTAAGGAGACGGGATTCTACAATGAAGAACAGGTAAACAAACCGCAACGCGCAAGAGCTGTATCACAGTATTGGCTGCAAAATGACGAGAGTCAGTCAGAAGAAATTTATTGACGGTGCCGAAAAGAGGAAGCAGGGTGCGTACTTGGTGCATCTCTAGAAATAGATCAGACAGGACCATTTGTGGATGGGAAAGTTAATGATGAAAACATTACTTTTCTAGTAGACACTGGAGCTACGCGCTCTACTGTCAGATCAGCAGACGTGAAAAATCTTCCTCTTTCGGATGAAACAATCCAAGTAGTTGGTGTATCAAACACCCAGATTAGAACGTACCTTACTGAACCAGTAAAGGTTACAATAGGGAAATTTGCAGACATGCACCGATTTGTGGTATGTGACACCAGTCCTGTGAATTTGCTAGGCAGAGATTTGTTGTGCAAAATGAATTGCACCATATTCCGTACACCAGACAGAATAGCCTTTGAGACACCAGATGAGGATGTTCTGTATAAAATGACCATAGCTAACAGAGAGAGTGAGGTTGCTGGAACCTATGCAGTATTTAATCCAGATGAATTGCTACCAGAATTAAAACAGACAGTGAAGGCAGCAGTCTGGGATTTCACTGGAGAAGATGTAGGCCTGATGAGAAACGTAGACCAAGTGAGAATCGCTGTAAAGGAAGGAGCAGTTTACCCAAACATTCCACAATACAAACTGACACCTGAAATAATTGCAGGAGTAACCCCTTTGATTGAAAAAATGATCCAGCAAGGAGTGTTAAGAGAAATATTGAGCAGTCCATGTAACTCGCCTATAATGGGATTGAAAAAGCCGAGTGGAAAATTCAGGATTGTGCAAGATTTGAGAAAGATTAACAAGATTGTTGTGTCATGTTGTCCCATTGTTCCAAATCCATCAGTGATTTTGTATCAGATTCCCCATGATGCAGAATGGTACACAGTAATTGATTTGCGTCATGCTTTCTTTTCCCTTCCGTTGCATCATGACAGCCAGCCGCTTTTTGCATTTTGGTTTGGAGAACGTATTTTGCCATGGTGCCGAATCCCAGAGGGGTACACAGAGAGCCCCTCTATTTTTAATCAGTTGTTAAAGAAATCTCTGGAAAGTCTTAACATGCCCGAAAATTCAGTTTTGGTCCAATATATTGACGACCTATTAGTGGCGTCAAAGACACGTGAGGCCTGTGAAACAGACACCATAGCTTTACTGAATCATTTGGCAGATGGAGGACTGAAGGTATCTCCGACAAAATTACAATACTGTAAAAAAGAAGTACAATATTTGGGTCATACTATCGAAAAAAGGCTGAGAAAAGTAACCATAGACAGGATCAGAATCATTAGAGGAATGAGAGCTCCAATGACCCAAAGAGAGGTGAGAATGTTCCTAGGAATGGTTGGTTACTGTCGTCAGTGGATAAGTAATTTTTCCCTGATTGCCAAACCATTAGTAAAGTTGACAAAAAGTGAGGTTAAAGACCTCCTTGAACTGAACAAAGAAGAACTGGCAGCATTCAGACAGCTGAAGAACAGTCTTTGTGAAGCCCGAGCTCTGGGGATGCCAGACTATGAGAAAGAGTTTGAACTTTACTGCAGTGAGAGAAACGGATGTGCACTCTCAGTGTTAATACAGAAGCATGCAAGACAAAGGAGACCAGTGGCATATTTTTCGTCCATGTTAGATCCAGTGGCGATAGGTCTGCCAGGATGTCTGAAAGCAGTAGCGGCTACAAGCCGAAGCCTGGAGCAGAGTGAGGGAATCGTGATGGGGTATCCAGTGAGAGTGTTTGTACCTCACAGTGTGGCGATCCTTTTAACAAGGAGTCGAACACAGTTCATGTCACATAGTCGGCTGACTAAGTATGAGAAGGTCATTCTAGGTGCAACCAATGTGAGTCTGGAAAGATGTGTGAATGTGAATCCAGCTACACTTTTGCCTGATGCAGAGAGAGTGGAGGTAAGAGAGGACGTTGATCATGATTGTCTGGAAGTGCTTGACTACTGTACGAAACCTCGACCTGACATAAGAGATCTGCCACTGCCAGAAAGTGATTATGTGTTTTTTGTGGATAGATCCTGTCTGACAACAGATGAAGGAGTATTGAGCGCAGCATATGCAGTATGCACAGTTTCAGCAGTTATAGAAGCATCACTCTTGAAAGGAGTTAAATCCGCTCAAGTAGCAGAAATAGTGGCATTGACCAAGGCATGCAAAATTGGGAGGAATGTGAGAGTGACTGTGATGACTGAGAGCCAGTATGGCTTCGGAGTTGTCCACGACTTTGTCCAATTGTGGCTACAAAGAGGTTTCCTGACCTCAAGTGGAACTCCCATAAGGAATGCAGAAGTGGTTGGAAAATTGCTTGAGGCAATACAAATGCCCAAAGAACTGGCTGTGGTAAAATGTGCGGGTCATGGTCAAGGAAGTGACTACATCACTACCGGGAATCGATTCGCAAATGACATGGCTCAGTATTGTGCCCGAAACCAATATTCTATAAATCGGTCAAAGGAAAGGGAAATGTCTCCTTGCTCCTTAATGTTTACTAACGTTGTGGGAACATGGGATGAAGTGAGGCAGTTGCAGGATGAAGCAGGTGATGAAGAAATGAAGCAGTGGGTAAAAGCAGGTTGTGCACCCAGGGAAAAAGATCATGTGTGGGTCTATCGGGATGGAAGACCAGTAATGCCTGATAGCATGATGTCAACCATGGCACAAATGTATCATGGCCAAGGACATTTGGGAAGGAAAGCCATGATAAGGGCTTTTAAGCAGACTTGGTACAATGCAAAATTCAGGTTGATAACAGAAAGTCTCTGTCAAAGATGCCTGATATGTCAGCAATACAATCCAGGAAGGAAAACTGTGGTGAGTCTAGGCACCATATGTCGGGAGGGAGGACCTTTCACCAGAATGCAAGTGGATTTCATTGAAATGCCCCCTTATAACAAGCTGAGGTATGTTTTGGTGGTAGTTTGTCTGTTCTCTAGATGGGTGGAAGCATCCCCAACCAGAAGAAATGATGGGATCACAGTGGCCAAGCTCTTGCTGAGGGAATTCATCCCAAGGTACGGGTTCCCAATAACCATAGAATCAGACAGAGGAGGACACTTTTACAATGAGATCATGAAATTGATTTGTGAAGGATTGGGTGTACAACAAAAACTGCATTGTGCCTACCGACCAGAGGCTTCTGGTGTGGTCGAGCAAATGAATGGTACCATCAAAAACAGAATAGGGAAGATGTGTTTAGCCACAGGAATGAAATGGCCTGATGTCTTGCCTCTAGTTTTGATGACCATTAGGTCAACTCCAGACAGAACTACAGGTTTGAGTCCACACGAAATCATCATGGGACGGGCCATGAGACACGTGTTTGTACCAGTCAACAAGCTGATGACTATAACTGATGACATGATTTTGGATTACTGTAAAGGCCTGGCTGACGCAGTCCATTCTGTGTTTCACTAGGTTGGAGCGGATGCCACCACACTCGAAAAGAAACCAGCCCATGATTTGAGCCCAGGGGACTGGGTGAGAATAAAAGTCCACAGAAGAAGAAATTGCTTGGTTCCGAGGTGGGGAAGGCCAAGGCAAGTCATCTTGACCACAACAACTGCTGTGAAGTGTGCTGGATTGAAAAATTGGATACATGCGAGTCACACTTTGAGAGTTCCAAATCCAGCAGATAGCATTGGAAAAGAATACTTCGATGAATCAGAATCAAGTGATGAGTCAGGCAATGAGAATATAAAGTCGAAAGAAAACCCTGAAAGGGGGGAAAATGAGCCAAGACTAGTCCCGACTCCAAGAGAAGAAAATCTGAGGAAAAGATTGCAGATTTCAGATGGTTCAGATTCTGGAGGCGAACAAAACGCCAATGGTGAGCACAGAAAGAAGAAAAGAAAAGAATATCCAGTCAGAAGTAACATTTACACCAAATGAGAGAGTAGGAGAAGTTCCACCTGAGAGAATATTGGAAAGAGAAGAAGGGGCAGTCACAGAGAGAGAGGGACAGATTGCGTAAAATCCCCGAGTAGGTGTAGGGAACTGCACCACACAGCTAGGTGAAGGGACAAGTAGTCAGCAAGAAGATTGCATGCCGGAGACGCGAGGAGGGACAGAAGTAGGGCCAACCCAAGAGGTGGAAAAAGAGACTGTTGAGAAAGAAAAACCAATCGAGACAGAATCTGAAGACAGTGAAACTGAAATACCAGAGAATCGAGTTGTAAGAAAGAGAACTTGGATTGAGGAAAGAAACGGCAAAGATGGCAAAGCAAGAAGGAATGCTAAAGGAGATATTTGGCCAAACAAAATTAAGAAACTGAGAGATCGATTGACACGAGTCAAACCCTCCGAAGCTGAACAAGTAAATGAAGTAACCAGTCAGCACCCGGAGAAAAAGGGAGAGACAGAAGTGTCTGAAGCAAACAAACTATCGAGAAAACCAAACCAGAAGTATAAGTCACCTGAATGGACGTATGGGGCACAGCCTGAACAAGGAGGAGAAGCAGATAGTCAAGGAAATCCAGAGGAGACTTTACTGAGAGTGGTAAAGGAAGAAGAAACAGAGGAAATCCTGAGAGTTATCTTATCCGACATCGGAGAAGAAGCGGAAGATCAGGAAATTCTGTATGTGGATGACGAGAAAGAAGTGAAAAACGACGAGAGGCCAAGCTGAGTAATTTCAAACAGGTCCTTCTAGAAATAGAAAGGACTGATGAGAAATTGAAGTATTTGGTTCACCTGATAAGGTCTTAGCTCTTGTAGAAAAGCTAAAAGAGGCGGAGTAGAAGAGGCTAAGTCAAAAGACACGGTTAATTTTAACAAGATGGCTAACATAGATGAAAACAAGAGTAGATGTACCTTCATGAGAAGATGGTGCAAGACATGTTGTTGTTGTACAGGACTTTTAATGCTTCTTTGGAGTGTACTCGCTCTTTTGATCTCTTTCAAAGTAACTTTAGATACACTAGAAGGACACACAGAGAATATGACTAACATAGTGAAGAGTTCACAGAAAGTAATTCCAGTTAGAACAAGCACTGAGCACATGCACAAGGATAGGTCTATAACTGATTTTTCTAGCAATGTATTTTCGAAATTATTGTATGAATATGTAAAAACAATGGACGTAAGGGATTGCTATGTTTGTATGCAATTACCTGCATCTGTTTCAGAAGGGGTGACTTATCATCACCTCCCAGCAACTTATGGAATAACATGTAGCGTTTTAACTAGTATATTTTATCAAGTAGGGAAATTAGAGTATAATCTGTCTAATATAGATAACATTCTTGGACATTTGCTATGAATAGTGAATTAAATCCAGCAAAAGCTGCTAATGTATTAGGTGAGATTTTTATAGAAACTAAAGAACTAACTTTAGAATATATTTTTAAAAACAATTTAACTTGCAGCTTGAAGACAGAAGAGAAAACATTCTTGGATATGGTTGAGGAGAGGTGATTGAAAATACACAAGAATGCAGAAGGACATAAAGAAGGGGAAAATATTTGGACAATAGATGGGAAGAAGGAGACAAAGGGTGATGCTAGACCAACAATAGCTATAGATTCACCACAAAAGGGCAAGTTATGCATTATGAGAGAAAGATCCCAATATGATTATTATTATGTAGGGACCAGTGAGTGTCATGATACATATTTTATTGCATCTGGATGGGGATTTAGAGGCGGAGAAGACCCAGTTTTCCCTGGACTGTATTATATTTGTGGGAACAAGGCTTATTACAGGTTGCCCGACCATTGGTATGGCACATGTTATGTTGGCCTGGTCTTCCCAAAGATTTTTCACATGGATAGAGTAGAAAATAGTGGACCAAATAACCTACTAATGCGTAGCAGAAGAGAAACTTGGTTAGAAATTGTAGGTGATATTTTTGGAGCCTTGATACCAGCAGTGGGAATATCTTTGAATGCAAATAATATTCGAAAGCTGTCCACCATAGTGGATCGCTTGTCAACAAGCACAGCAGGAGGATTTCTCTTGGTAAACACTGAACTAGTTGCCATGCGTGCTATGATTATGCAAAATCGACTTGCCCTTGATATCTTATTGGCAAAAGAGGGTGGAGTCTGTGGAATGCTGAAAGTTCAACATTGTTGCACTTACATTCCTGATGAAAGCAGAGATCTAAAAGTCTATATTAAGAATATTACAGAATTGCATGATGAAATAAAACCACTGGAGGTTGAAAGTATCTGGACTAGAATTAGTAATAAGATGGCTGCTATTAAAGCTTTCTTAGGAAAATTAGGTAGTACTATAATAGGGAAAATATTATTTCCATTAACATGTGTGATTTTCGTATTATTAATACTTAGATTAGGATGTATGTGTTGTAGATATAGAGGAAATAAAAAGAAGGTTAAACGAGAAATTTACAAAAAGAAAGAAAAGAAACCAGAAAGAGATCTTAATGAAATAGAATTGGAAGAATGGAAGGAGACTATGTATGACAAAACCAAAAGAGAAGATGAAAGGGAAACAGAATTTTAAATGAGCAAGAAAACATTTCGAATTTCCGTAAAAGGGGAAATAAATTGATTTTTGTGGGTTTTGTTTGTGGTGATAAAATCACCAAAGGGGGGATTGATGGAGCGGGTAAAATGTTTTCTTTTTATATACCCAATCCATTTATATAAGTTCATATTAAAACAAATAATAATTAATTCTAATAACTAATTGAATGACGTGATGATACTAAACCAACCTTATTAACCAAGAGAATACACGTGGGAATGCAGTTTGCATGGCTAAAATAATAAGTGAACTAAGTTTGTATGCATATTAAAACGATAAGTGTTGCTAAGGCAGTGTTTATGTGATTAGCGCTTAAATAAACCAGCATTAACGGCTTTGAATGTTGCATATGGCTAGATAAATGCATACACATAAGGGTATTAGCAAGGGAATAACACTGTTTTAATAATTTTCATATATTAATTACGATTTTGTGTTTCTTTGCTTAAAGTTGACCATCCTGGCCTACCTAAAGAAGGCCGCCGACTGAATCCTAACTAAAGTACATGGCTTCATAAATTGAATAATGGATAAAGGCGCCTGCACTGACTTCATTCGTGTCCTTTCCATGACCCGTCAGACCAGGCTCATGAAGACTACCCTGGGCGAGGTGCCAATGTCCCTGAACGAGAAGCAATTGTTGCCAATGTGGAAACATGAACTACCAAAAGCCACCTATTTTCAATAGACTGATACTTTCGTGACCTGGGAACAGCCTTTCCCATACGCTAAAAGTTGATATTCGTCCCCATGTGAAATTTTGAGAATGTTTCTTAATGTATTGAGACGAATTTGAATTCAGCCAATCGGTGGCCTGGGAATAAAGAAAATGTTACTGTTATATGTAAATTTTAGTATAAATATTAGTAGTCTAGAGAGGGAAATTACCGAGACCCCTAGCTGATCGATGCTACTCTATGCGACACTCCATGCTGCTCGTCGCTCAGAGATCCTTATGCTGACGGAAGAGGATGGGACTTTAGGACTCTGATGAACTTTCTGAGGACCAGTTCTGACTTAGAAAACGACAATTAGCCAGAATAGGTAAATATGACAAAAGATAATATTGCATTATTAGGGTTTAACCTGCATTTTAATTAGATAAAGAAAATCATTATTTGAAGAATTGTGTCGGGTGATTATTTCTTTGAAATGTTTTATTGAGTAAATTAAGAGTTAAGTGCTTCATCAAATTCACTAACAACTAAATGATCCGATCGTCCTCCGGATGGAGGAACTGTTAGGGTAATTCAGTAGATGTGGTTTCCTCTATCCAAGTAAAGAACTGTAGTTCGGAATTAGAAAATCCCTCTGTAGGCACGGATAGTTTGAGAGAATGAATGTTGGTGTTATGGGCCCCACCAGCGTGTGATGTGTGTATGTGCGTGTGACCGAAAAATCATTCCGTCCGTGGAAGCAGGGGAAGATTTTGTGTTCTGAACTGCACCAACACAAGCACAGAGACCTAAAATCAGTAAAAATAAGGTCAAGAAAAGGATGAAAAATCAGGATGACCGTGCAGAAAAGACGCGATTTCCATACTGCGGTTTGCTATAATTTGTTCTGGACGTTTCAAATTGATTCTTCCACTTCTCTTCCCTGTTTTAAAAGCTACTTATTATCTAGTGGTCACTTTAAATGAACTGATCATTTACTGATCTTTATTGTTAATATCAAATCAAATCAAATAGTGCTTTATTCAATCACTAGAATCATAAAAGCAATGTGCAACAACATACAAAAACATTAAAATTCTATAATGGTTCACATCAGGTTAAAACGTGATTAAACTGAGTTTTCAAGTTGCTAATGTTTAAGAGGTTATGTGATAAAAGAAGGATACTAGCAAGGGAAATAAAATCCTAGGTGATGATATTTTTCCTTTATAAAATTGTAAAAACAAGAATGTAGAAAACAGTGAAAGAGAAGGCATTAAAACACCACCAGACAGTAATGTGTAGAACTTGAATATGTGCAAACTATAGGGGAACTCTCGCTAACAAAGAGAATGTATCTCAAGATAGGACACTATGTTTTTTAAAAGCATGTTCCTTCCTCCCAAAAGGTACAAAATTAATGAACTCTTCAACATACTGTAATGAATCTTGTTAATATACATAAAGGATTTTCAATTTCATTACTTTTCCAAACTCCTCTGTAAGGTGCTGGCTGCCCTTTCTTTCAGGAATCTTGTACACCTGACGCATCCTTCTTGCACTAAGCATCAACTTCAGTTGCATTTATGTAGTAGTTTACAAAACAGTGTACATTACACTAGTGCAGTTGATTGCTAGTGTAGTGAACTGAGTATGCTCATGCAGATATTTTCCAAATTTAAATTTCCATATCTCATAAGAAACCGAGAAACAAATCGCACTAAACAATGTTACATATAGAGCCACAGGGCACAAGTCCTAAAAATAGAGGTGGGGGGACTAACCTAGTTAATCAGTATGCAAGTGGCATCATAGAGCGTGACATCACTCCGCGTGGCATCACTCTGCGTGACATTGCGGCACGTGATTTATAAACAATTGGTAAGGAGGAAAGGATACATAAATGTTTTCGAACACGGATACCTTTAATTATCCTGTCATCTGCGTCTGAATTCGCATATTCTGATTTGACCATTTAGACGTTGAGCATATACAATAAACATATATTTACAATTAACACCTCTACGACACATACAAAATAAGGCTACTGTCCGCCAGAGAATATTTCTTGTTATGGAGCCACCTTTAAATAGTGTGGACTACCCAGAAGGTTCAAACATTGCATATGGGGACATCATTTTCCGAATTATTCATAAGAAGCAATGTGAGGTTGAAACATCCACAAACAATTCAATAAATTTGTGGTCCTTCTGTTAAACAACTGTCGACGCGGTCGCGTTTCAGCCGGTCTATTTCTTATGGCTTCTTCAGGACAAAAGCAACAGCAGCATTCTACATAAAGAAATAATAAACTCCAATAACATATACAATACCAATGTGGCTTAACGAATATCCTTGCCGGTTTATATACAGGTCTCTTTCCTTGTGAAAACGTGCAGATAGATCCACCACCACAATAAAACACCAAATCATAAATGAAGCCCATTTCCAGAAACTCAATGGTGCTCCATTGGTCCAGCATTTTTTGGAACTGGGACACCAAGAAGATGAATTGAGGTGGACCGCTTAACGGTCATGCGACCGATGAATAAAGTCTTGTTACAAAGTACCCTCAACCGCCTGGAAGCACGTCTAATTGAGAAGTATCGCACAGCTAGTGATGGCTTAAACGATAAAGACGAAATATGGGCCTTGATACAATAATATATGATTAGCTTGAGAACTGTTCTTACTAGACCTGGCAGGGTGATTCGATTTAGTCAGCCTACATGTGGGCAGTCAGTATGTAAATAGATAACTGTGTAAATTGATTTTAATTACATGTTTCATTAAGAATGTGAGCCGTGATGTCTGCAAGCTCTCGAAATCCGTCCTTCACACCATAGGGTGTAATGGTGGTGGCTAGTCGATATGATTTTTTCCTTTGTAAGTTCCTTCTTTGTTGTATTATTTATAATTAATTAACACAATTTAGAGTATACTCTTTTCAACTTTAGTATGCTTGTCGTCACTAACGAGTAACTCTTTGAATTTACGATCTCTCTTTCAAGTTAAGACCGTTGTACTTCAAAGCATTAGGTGCCTTCATCTAAATTTCACTTTTGCACTTTAGTAATTGTCACTTAAGATTGATGTATTTATTATTGCCTTACCCCGACCAAGAGAGCCTCCCCCATTGGGATGGAAGCTCTATATACAATTAGTGGGTCTATTTCCCCAGTCCATTACAAAATGGCCGACGCATTCTAGGCCATAGAGGGAGGTTGTGGTAGTCCCTTGTCTCTTTTTGATCATTTTGAAATAAGGTTCCGGACACACTTCCGTGTACTCGGCGCTGAAGTAGGACAGTGTAGTCGGAGGGTTGGGACTTGGACTGTAGAGAAACCATAAAAAAGCCTGAGAAGGTGAGAGAAGCCGGTATTGAGGCGCGCGTTATCTATATTTTGACAAGACTGTTATTCTTTTGCACACGCGTATTAAGTTGTGCACTGTTTTTTATTGTAGCTACCAACCGCGGTGAGAGTAAATTCCACATTATTGACACGATGGTAGCCGAATGAGTTTCATGCTTACGCAACTCGTGGTGCAGCAGTACCTTGACATTTGGAGAAACGGTACCTAGAGCATTTAAGACTGAAGTAAAAACGTAGAAGGTACAATCAGCCGATATTTAGATTCACACGCATTAGACTCAGTATTGACTCCGCAATTTATTTTCGAGCCATGCTCTTCTAGTTGTATGCTTCTCTTTCCTCTAGTGTCCACATCGCGATAGAAGCAAGCCCCCTCCAGCGAACATGACGTTAGCTGAGTGCTAACACCTCCCAGCCTAGGCGTTATTGTTTGACCCTGATGGGCGATAAGGTAATTCTCTGTTGGAATTGATTGACTTTACTGTTGCAAGTTAGGCTCATTCCAGTTTGTTTTCCCCTCCCCCGGTTTTAATTGGCTAGACGATAGATTTCATCCCTGTCATTTACGTATTGCCTACCAGCTAGGTTTGTCTATACAAAATGTGTACTGCTAAGGCAAATAGTAAAGGTGTGTGTTCCACCAATCTAAGTGTAGAATGAGAGATCAGGCTTATCTAATATAGTCACCAGACACATGGTTGTAGAATGTGCTATATGGGCACACACATATGCCTGCATACGCTGAGATAATTGAATTCTCACGTTTCTGGAAATGGGCTTCATTTATGATTTGGTGTTTTATTGTGGTGGTGGATCTATCTGCACGTTTTCACAAGGAAAGAGACCTGTATATAAACCGGCAAGGATAATCGTTAAGCCACATTGGTATTGTATATGTTATTGGAGTTTATTATTTCTTTATGTAGAATGCTGCTGTTGCTTTTGTCCTGAAGAAGCCATAAGAAATAGACCGGCTGAAACGCGACCGCGTCGACAGTTGTTTAACAGAAGGACCACAAATTTATTGAATAGTTTGTGGATGTTTCAACCTCACATTGCTTCTTATGAATAATTCGGAAAATGATGTCCTCATATGCAATGTTTGAACCTTCTGGGTAGTCCACACTATTTAAAGGTGGCTCCATAACAAGAAATATTCTCTGGCGGACAGTAGCCTTATTTTGTATGTGTCGTAGAGGTGTTAATTGTAAATATATGTTTATTGTATATGCTCAACGTCTAAATGGTCAAATAAGAATATGCGAATTCAGACGCAGATGACAGGATAATTAAAGGTATCCGTCTTCGAAAACATTTATGTATCCTTTCCTCCTTACCAATTGTTTATAAATTGCGTTTCAGATACCCAGGTAAATAGGAGGGTTATTGATGGGTATACCCCTAACCAATAGAATTGTGGCGTGTGAGGCACGTGACATCACAGCACGTGACATCACAGGAAGTGGCATCACAAAAAGTGACATCAGATCCTAAGCCCTCACATACATGTTTAGCAGGTGTATCATGAGTACATTTGAGCACATTTCGAGTATACTTGCAAACCCTCCTCATTTAGGCAGAAGATTCACACTTTTGTACGCTACACATAAAACAATGTTGTCTTTTGTAAGTGTAAAGCTTCCTCTAGCCATAGTGCTTTAAAAGAAAAAATAGTGATATTTAAATTATTACAGCGCCTCCTCAGGGGTAGTAAGCACTATACAAATGCTATTTATTTTGTGCAAATACTGGGAAAGATCAGCACATCTGACATTCTTACAGTGCATGCGTATCTCCTAAACAGAACCTGAACAAAGTGAAAAGCTGCCTCTTTTAAGTATGTGTGAAGTGCTAACAAGATGTGAGCCTTTGTTTCTCCTCTGCTGCATTTGCTTCTAGGTGTGAGGCTCCTGACTGCTGCCAGCCAGGAGACTCACACAATTTGGCCTTTGTTATGGTCTCAGCAGGAGTCAGAAATAATTGTTGAGGATTGAAAGGAGATAACTGCAGGTGCTGCTGAAAGTGTCCCAGTATTTGGAAGTTACTCCAGGGCGAATTCAGCATCTTTTTCAGTGGGGCCCAACTTCTTGGCAGGGTGGACGGTGTCCACCCTTTGAATAAAGTGGGTAGAAGCCGTCCACCCGCGTGTAGTCATCATACTTTCTTTAACATCCACTTCTAGGTGGAAACCATGGCCAAATTGTTTTAATTTGTAAATGAAGAATTTGAGAATGAGAGTTTCACACACTCCAAAATCTATATTAATAATTTTGGAGGACAATATCCTGTTCCATCTCTATTCGTTTTTGCTTGAGAATTTTGAAGAAGTTGTCTAAACAGTGAAACTTTTTGCCTAAAAGCATTTTGTTGGATGTTGGCACTTTGTATTTAAATGTATTAGATCGATTATTGATTGAAAATAAAATACTGAATATTGATAGAAAAAAATCCTTCTGGTAATAAAACAATTAAAAGACATTTTACATCTAGGGGTCTGCTTTATTACTTAATGGTAGGGCCACTGGAATTATGCAATTTTGCTTCTGTGTCATTTTTTGCATGATTATGGATTTGCAGCATTTGCCACATAATCCATCACATGTGACATATTCTGCAGATTTTAACAAAAAAACAAATGTGTCTAGCTCAAACAGATCAAAAGTTACTAAAAATGCAATGACGTGTTGCCGCGGAATGGAAGACCCTTTGCTAAAGTTGCCTGGTCAACTTTCTGTTGCTTATTAATGTATCTGAGTACTAAACTGATACTAAACAGGTGTGAACAATGCCCGGACAGCGTTAACAAGTGTAAAAATGTCAAAATAATGAAGTAAAACGACTTCAAAATTAGCTTTTTCTTGCTGTATAATTTGGCCCTCCCCTGCTGCATAATTCCAGTAACCCTGCCTAATGGTCATTATGTTTACCCTTTGAAACTAATATCCTGCCTCTCAACAACGATTAAAAAGAACCATGGTATAACAGCCAAAAATAGAATCCAATCAAACGTCATAGACTCATTTTGATTACCTGACCCATGTTTTTTCACGTGATTTCTTTTTAAATTGTTTCCTTGTGTTTAAACAATAAAAGGGTGATTTTTCCTCACAATAAAAAAAACATCATCTCTCATCACGACTGCAGGCAGACATGAATCAGCTTCAAAATAAACATCCTACCTTCAAACCTAGTTTTATTTCATTTAGAAATTGTTTTTGCATTATAATTGTAGGCAATATCCGTAGTTCTTGCAGGGCTGGCCTTGGGCATGGGTGAGCCCAGGGGGCAATATTCCCGAGGAGCGCAGCAGGAAGCTTCCTGATTTAAGGTTATGCAAACAGCAATTTCGTCCATTCCGCGTGGTCAATCGGTCTGTTAAAGACTTTATAATCAGCTCTTAATGTCCCCCAGCATAATTGTTAGCAACCCATCCACCCCCTGGCCCCCTCCCACCTTCCTCGCACTACCTGCCCTCACATTCAGGGACACTACCCCCACCCCTCCACATACAATAAACACCAAGGGCCATATTCTCAAGGCAATATCTACGCTTTAGCGGCACTTTTCTGGCGATATTTTTATCGCAAAATTCACAAGCTGCCGCTAACAGCAGTTAGCGACAGCTTTTAGGCAAAAACTACTCTTTTAAACATCTCCACTTCTGTCAGCGTTAAATAACGCTAATGATGTGGAAGGGAGGCGTTCCCTTGCAAAATCTGACGTTACCCAACATTACCCTATCCACAAGGGAACTTCTTAATTGGAGATGACCCAAAAAAGTGGCTATATAGCTGCAACTAGACGCAGTTTTTTAAGACCAGAAAAAATCAGGTCTTAAAATGGAGATAGCCATTGGAGCCGCAGTTCTGCAGGATTTGTTGCTGGACCGCGCTGCAAGCAATGTTGCTGTGCTGCCCTGCCACAAAATTACAGGGCAGGACTGCGAACCATCAATAAGATAGTGCGCATTCCTGTGCCCCAGTCATTAAAAGTGCTGCAGCGCTGCGACAAGACAGCGTTGCAACACTTCTCACTGTGCCCTTCTTGACGACAGCATGGATGACCTGTACTCACTGGACAGCGCTCCATGACGCAAGTAATGACAGTTAAGTCAGGAATCCTGGCGTATCTGTCTGCGCTAAAGTCATGCATTGCTGCAGTTGTGTCACAATCATGACACAACTCCAGCAAGGCATGGGGCCAGCCTATCCTTGTGTAACTGTGTTACCCTCACACCTGCCATCAGGCAGGCGGAAGGTACTGGCGCAGTGCAGTTCATGAGGGGTGCCCGAATGTCGATGCAGTTGGAGATCCATCGGTGGCGGTTGTGTGCTGCGGTTTGGAAGCAGTGGTGAAGAGTTAGTGCTGAGAGAGTTGACGATACGTCCAATAGGGGCCTTGATCCAGCTGCGTGGGGTTGCGATGATGGCGTTGGCGTTCGGTGGGCAAGGGAAGACGTGATGTATCCAATAATTGTTGGTCCAGGAAAGTCCGGTGTTGTTGCTGAAGTTGGAGCTCCCGCTTGCGGGGGTGACGTGCTCAACCCTGTGTCCTGCTATATGGCCTGGTGATGTGAGTTGCTGCTTGTGTCTGATGTTGGTGACCTTCCCCTGAAGGTGGTGGTGTCCTGGTCACTGGGATTATCAGGTGGAACCTGAGATCACATAGTAGGATGTTGTCCGTGGATGGGAGATCCTGGAGTCCAATGAGGTCAACATTGGTATTTGAGAAAGGGGGTGCAATGTCCGGGGGTCCTGCACATGAGTGTGCCGCAGTGGATGTGCTTGGTCCGGATCTGGAAGTTGAGGTGGTCCATGGTCACCCTTGGGTCATTAGAGTGCGTGGTCAGCTGGAGTATGCCTCTGGGTGGTGATGGCAATGCATTAGCCTTAAAGGGCATGCTGCTCCTTGCGGGTGATAATGCAGCCGTCAGTGATGGCGATGTCCAGTCCGAGCAGATATTGGTCCCGGCAGGTGATGTGGCGTCCAGGGTTGATGGCGAGGAGGGTGCTGGTGTCGTAGCGGTGGAGTGTCCAAGAGAAAGGCTTCTTGGTGCTGAGCAGGGTCTGGGGCAGACGGAGTCAAACGGCGTAGCCTATGGGGTGCATTTGTCACGTGAGACGACCATTCCAATGCAGGCAGTACATCATTAACAACACAACTCAACAATGCAGGTGCCATCACATTGCATTTGATCCCAACGCATTGTGATGTCAGTAATGGTGTCATTTCGATCATTATGGGTGGGTATGTGTTCCGGATGTAAAGAATTGAAATTGGGGTAGTTTTGGGGGGTAAAATATTAAATTTGGGGTGTGCATTTGGGCTAAAATATTAAATTTGGGGTGTGCATTTGGGGTAAAATATGAAATTTGGGTTGTGCATTTTGGTCATTTTTGATTTTTGTGTGTGTATTGTGGCCTCCAAAAGGAATTCCTGGGTTCACGTTTGGTATTGGGGTGCAAAGGGTAGTTTAGGGTTGCAGTCATTGGAGTGGGAATAGTGATGTCAATGTCTCCGCAATGCAATGCCTAACCTACTCTTACAATATGGCTAGTATTAGTATGCATTGGAATGGAATGCAATGTCATGTAATGCGTTGTAACTACGTATGTGCCTTTGCCACATGAGTGTTAGGCATGGACGCACAGCGGCTGCAATCGAGAAGTTCTGGGGGAGAGGGGGGCTGGACAGCTATGAGGTGGTAAACGCCGGAAAGAATACTGGATGGTGCCTGGACGCGGGGATGTGTGTGTGAGCGGATGTTGTAAATATAGTAATGAGGGAAATATTACCTCGAAGCTGGGCCCTGTCTCTTCGTAGTTCCTGCTCCCCTGCGTCTGCTTCCAGGAACAGGAAATCTGCAGCCAGGCTCCCTGACCTGAGTCAATCACAACACTGACATCCTTCATCGAAGAGAATGCCATCCTCGACTCCACACAGTCCGTATTTTGCAGCAACCTCAGCACCGTGACCATCCTCCTCGGAGCCAACAATTACATACGCATGCTATTCGATCAGGGCCACACTGTGGCCCTCATCCTACTAGACCTCTCCGCAGCCTACAACACCGTCTCACACTGCACTCTCTCAAACAGACTCTATGACGCCGGTATACGAGGAACCACACTTGACTGGATCTGCTCCTTTATCTCCGTCTGTACCCAAAGGATCAGACTCCCACACTTCCTCTACGAACATACAGAGATCAACTTTGGAGTACCCCAACGATCCTCGCTAAGCCACATGCTCTTCAAGATCTACATGGCCCCTCTCACCACCATAGTCAGACAGCATGGGCTCAGCACAGTATCTTACACCGGCGACACCCAGCTCATCCTCTCTCTCCTAGAATACACCAGACTCAGCTTCTAGGAGGAATGGAAGTCGTCGCAGCATGGATGAATGACAGCTGCCTAGAACTGAACTTGGAGTGGACTGAGGTCCTCCTCCTCAGGCCCTCCACCACTGCATGGGACAGCTCCTGGTGGCCCCCTGCGCTCTGAAACCCACCCACAACTACGGACCACTTTTGGAACCTCAGCATTATTTTAGACTCCTCCCTCGCCATAACCCACAAGACCAATGCCATTGCCTCCACATGCTTCAACTGCCACTGCAACCTCCACATGACCATCAAGTGTATCCCCCTGAAATCAGGAAGACCATCACCCATGCAATCATGACCAGCAGATTGGACTACAGTGATGCACTCTACTCAGGAATCCAAAATACACTACTACACAGGCTCAAAATCATCCAGAACTACGCAGCCAGACTCGTCCTCGGAACCCCACGACACAAGCATATGACCCAGCACCTAAGAGACTGATGGAGCAAGGTTTCGTATAGAAAGAAACTTGCTCGTATACAATCCTCTTCGATTCCTGTAATACTATAACCAACATGTTTGTGAGTACTAATGTTGCACCACATTTTACATATTGTATCTAGGGGAAGCTTTTCTATGAGCTTTATTAACCGATAACCCGAGTGTTCTTAAAATGGCCGCCGAAAACGCGGGAACTCTTCTGCGCCTGTGTCTGCTGCATCTACGTAGTAATGACGTGCCTGTCAATAGTTGGGAAATCTTTGCAGCTGCGCAATAGCTTTTAACATGGCAGCTGGAAAACCTCGCACTAACGCATATGCTGTGCTGAAACAAACCCGTGCAAGTTTTACTAAGCTATTAACGCAAAAGATATATTAAGTAAATGGGGTTAGATTAGAAGTAAGAGGTATATAGTGAATTAATTTAATTTTGTATTCTAATATGTTTTTCTCTGACTTTATTAATAGCTCGTATTTGAGCCGTGGAAGGTGACCGATGTCCCTATCTATTTGCGATAACTACGCATGCGTGCTGCATCCTTGTCCTGAGACCAATGAGGTCATTGAATGGCTGCCAAAACATGTGCCCAGCAAGGACATGGGAAGCTCAACTCTTGAACCTATGAAAGGAAGAAGCTGAAACATTGTACTACAGATTTATCGATCCACATATGAAATGCTTGTGGTAATAAAGCTTGTGGGTATTAAAATGAAAGGGCGGGAAATTAGACAATAGAACTAAAGAAAGTTATTGCACTTAGTATGGTGTGATGTCCTCACCCCACTGCCTGGCCCAATCGAATTGAGGGGTGTACATAGAATTGAAACATTTGGGGGTGGATCATACATTCGAATTGGTATAACAGATATAAGACTCGATGCTGATGCTATGCTGAGATGCTGCCCGAATTGCTGCAAACTGATTGAAGAATCCAACACTAGGGAAGAATCGCGACACAACCGAGGAGGCACGTCTAGGAAGGGGTCCGGACGAGCCCAAGCCGGAGAGAGTAGCACCTTAGAGGGGTGCAACGCTGGCGTTGTTTTAGAAGAGGTTACCTTCCCAGTCCTGAACCTGTCCTGAATCCTTGATACTCTGATGACCAGGTCCTCACACCATTCTAGGTAAATATAGATCTGTGGGGTAATGCTCCATATTTGCTCTCTGTTCTTTCTCTCCTCAGGTACTTTCATTACAAAAATGTGATTAATGTGAATCAAATATAATCTAATTGTACTATTTTTCCTGATGGAGAATTTTGGTGTGTTTACGTGTATTCTGATTTGACTCAAAATTATTAATTCAGATAAATCTTTAAAACTCCTACTGAGTCTGTGGTTCTTTTAATTGAAAGTTAAATGTGTTAATATTTCCTCCCTATTCTAATCTACAACTAGATCTATCGACAAAGTAATTTTACATAAGGAGACAGGGAATGGTAATGATACTGGTGGTAACAGGTCCTTAAGGTAAATCAAAATTGATGACCAGTGGATATTTGTCAGCTCATTGAATGTATGAATGTAAATGGTCCCAAAGTGAGAATTGTATGTATGTATGTATGTATGTGTATAGAGCTGGTAAACTCGGCTGCATCAAGACCTACACTGGCTCCCCATCGAGAAGAGAGTAACATTCAAGCTACTCACCCACGCCTACAAATCCATCTACAACCTTGGACCCAAAACCCTCAACAAAGGAAAAGTCTTATTCCACATACCCAAAAAGGAACCTCGCTCCGCCGACCTGAGCCTGGCAGAGACCCCACGCATGCTCAAAACAAGAGAAGGAGGAGGGCATTCGCCTACCTCACAGCTAATACTTTATTGTGAACACATCTCGTATTAGGGAAAGAAAACGCCCCTTCCTGTGCTGGAAATGCCATTTCAATTGGACTCAAGCTTATTTGGTATAATTGGTAGCCTTCATGAAATTGGTAATCAGAGGATCATCTGCAGGGTCCTGATGTGGATCTGTGAATTATCAGCGTTCATGTGAGAGCCAACACTATCACAGTCCAAGAGGCCCTATAAATGTTAAAGAGGCTTGGTGCAAGTGTTCAACAGTAAGGAACTCCACAACAGCTGCAGGGATGGTAGACGAAATGGAAGCCAGTTTGACTTGCTTGGTGCGTCCACTAGCAAAAAACAGAACCAGGAAAATGCAGGATTGCGCTTGCCAAGATGTGAAGTCCAGGCTGTCAAACAAGTTCTATTTGTTTATTGTTTAAATGTATGAAAACATGTGAAGGAGTATCAGAGTAAAGGTTTCAGTATCCTAGCAGAGACAGAAATGGTTTGGAAGTCAGTCATCAAAGCATTGTTTATGATATAAGCTTACAGTTTGGCTGCAGTAACTGTTTGCCAGGCTGTGTCGGTGCAAGGCATGCCTGCTATGGGTCTGGATCGCATGACTGCTGGTAAAGTCTGTGGGTGTGTTGCACACAAGAAATCTTACTGACGCAAATGGCCAATTAAAAGGTAGTAGTCAATGTCCAAGAGCAGAAGGGAAATGGAGGAAGGAGACCCACAGTGGGGAAAATTGGAGAGTCTTTCCACTGAACAGAGAGCAGAGCCCATTTCTGCATTTATTCTTTCTGGAGTTTGTGAGTGTGCATGTCCTGTGTGTGTCTACAGCTTACCGTCCAGTGCACTAAAAGGCATGGCAGAAATGAGAGCAGGAGGACACGTTATGCCCACAAACATTGTTTACGGAGTGTCAGACCTCACTGGTCCTCTGATATTATATTTTATCTCTGGTGCCCCTTATACAGCACAGAATGATGGAACTAATGTAGATCTCCCCCTTGACTCTGGCCCTCAGCTGTCCACACTTGACTGACTATACACATTTCAATCATTCTTTGTGAAACCCTTCTCCATTGAAAACTCCATCCTTCCGCATCTAACCGCTCCTCGCCATGTTGTTCCTCGGTTGTGGATACTCCAGACTTGCTCCCCTCCCCTGGGGCTCATTGCGAATGAAATGCTGTTCTTCACCACATCACAGAGCTGTAATGAGTACATGACCACAGCTGCCACGAGCCGCCATCTTAAAGTCACGCGCTCTATTGAAAAGATTCTCTTGGTTTTTATCACTTTATTTTATTTTATTTGGTCATAATGTAGTAACCCTGCTGATGAAACAGCCGACAGCCATAAACTCACTGGTGCATTTTCACATGTCAATATCGCCAGGAGGGAAGATGGGACTTTTCTGGCGATGATGTGCCGATCCCCGGTATCGCCAGCTAACGCTGGAATTACTATCGCCATCACGATAATATTAACAGCTGTTTTCTCTGCCGTTCCCTGTTATTATCGTCATGTAGCGTAGGCTTGTTAATACCACGGTAACATGGCAATAATATTCAGGGTTAGGCGGCGTTAAGTTTTTTGGCGATGACTGACGTTGTCGATAGTTATCGCACATCATTGTGAATATCCCCCTAAGGGCCATATTATCAAGAACGGGCAATAACATTATCGCCGCTTTCCTGCCGCTAAAGCGGCGATAAGGGGCTTGATAATATGCCCTAGAGAATTCCAATAGAAGCCCAGGTTCTGGTGGGAAAGACATCAATCCTGGACTTCTATTGGAATTCTCTAGGGCATCTTATCAATTCCCTTGTCGCCGCTTTAGCGGCAGTTTCCTGCTGCTAAAGCGGGGATAATGTTACGCCCGTTCTTGATAATATGGCCGTAAATGTTCTGTTCGCCCAGGGCGCTGTCGGGGCAATCCGATGTAGGGCCAGCCCTAGGGGGTATATTATCAAGGACGGCGTTAAAATTATCGCCGGTTTAGAGGCAGAAAACTGCCGCTGAAGCGGCGATAATTGGCTTGATAATATGCCCTGGATAATTCCAATAAAAGCCCATGTTCACACTAGAACATGGGGGCATATTTACAACGAGGCGATAAAAAATGATCGCCGCTTTAGCGGCGTTTTCGGCCGAAAAGCGGCGATAATTTTATCGCTATATTAGCAAGGTCACGCTAACGCGTGAAACCTTGCTTTAGCGTGGGGATTTCTAACGCCCAGCTATGCATCTCTAATGAGATGCAAAGTGGGCGTTCCTGACCTGACCTGATAGGAGAAATGTCGCTAAGCGACATTTCTCCTATCATCAAGCCCCACGCTATGAAGCATAGCGTCAGGAAAAGTAGCGATAACACCTGTTATCGCTACTTTCCTAACACCTGCTTCAGGACTGACTTAGCCATGATATCCTATGGAGGGAGGATATCATGGCTAAGTTTGTGAGTCCCTATCAACAAGCTAACGTGAGATTATCGCCGGGTTTCCAGCGATAATCTCACGTTAGCCAGTTAGCGTGAGGATTTTTTCGCTATTGAGAAAAGCGTTGCTAATAGCACGCTATCCAGCGATAATTATCCTAGCGTTAAGTGCGCTTTGCGATAATTATCGCCGGTTGTTGTTGATATGCCCCATGGACTTCTATGGAATTCTCCAGGGCATATTATCAAACCCATTATCGCCGCTTTTAGCAGCAGTTTTCTGCCGCTAAACCGGCGATCATTTTTAACGCTGTCCTTGATAATATGCCCCCAGGTCTTCCTAATATCGCAGAACTCTAACGTCACGAAGCCTCGCTGGCAAATCAGAGGGGGGTAAAATAATTCAACATAATATAACAAGTGAGGGCCATCATCTGTGAAATCTTAAACATATGCCCGGCAGCACAAACAATCATCCCTGCTTCCGGATGTTACTTCTCCTCGGGTGAATGCTAGGTCAAAGTATTTGAGAGCTTACGCGCAATAAGGCCAGGGGTCGAGTTTTCTCTACCTTTGTTGCTACGCAGTCATATTCTCTGGTGAATGTTTCAGTTCGTTAAGCTGAATGCACATCTAATTTTCAGTTGCCAATGTCAAGGGAGCTTCGCATACCTGAATAACGAGTGATTATTTCCTGTGGTCTGCGTTCCAAGAACCTGGTTCCATCACACGGCGCTTTCGACCGCCAATAGGAATCATATATGCACCGTAATTACTCATATCATTTACAAATTGTTGTGTAATGTCATCTGATCACTAGTTTCTTCCGCCTGCTTTTGTGATATCATGCAATTAACATGAGGGTTATGAAAATGCCGGGACTCGATTTCTTTTCTATAATTAGCATTTTAAAAGATTTCCGTTCCATTTGTCGATTGTTGGCGAACGACAGAAAATGCAATGGCGCTTTTAAAAATAGTTCAGGTCACACATTTGGCACCTCGATAAAGCAGACGTTTTCTTGCCTAATAAAAATTCTTTTTGATATATACATGTTTTCATTCCTCTAAGTGGTGTTTTTTCTTCTTCTTTAAAGCTCATTCTTTCATCGGTTGCTTAGTAACTCAAAATTGTAAATCGCGCAGTATAAATGGTTGACTAGATTACCGACCAATATGCACTCAATACAGTTGTTCCTTATGCTTGCTCATGAAGGACTTTGAAAGTATAGCAATGTACACTGTTCTGTGTAAGTAAACGAAGACACCAGCAGGAACACTTAGGGGCAGATTTATATCGGACTTGCGCCACTTTTACGCCGCCGTTGCGTCACTTTTGTGACGCAGCGGCGGCGTAAACCCTGCGCCATGTTGCGCCCCATTTACAACGTGACGCATCTAGGGAGATGCGTCACATTGTAAAGCTTGCGCCACATGTGGGCGTACCTGCACAGGGGGGGGCGTTCCGGCTCAGGAACGCCTCCGAAAAGTGGCTGAGTGAAATCTACAAGATTTCACTCAGTCACTTTTCCGGCCATGCTGCGTCAAAACCCTGCGCCTGCTTGAAGCAGGCGTGAGGATTGACGCAGCATTGTGACAATAGGGCACCCCTGAGCCTTGCTGGAGCTGCGTCGCGCTTGCGACGCAACTCCAGCAATGCGCCAACCTTCCGCCATCAGATGCGTCACGCATCTGTTTATCCTGGCGCCACGATGCGCTGCATTGTAAATGCGGCACATCTATTGTGGCGCAAGGGTAAACTTTTGTGACGCATCTTTCCTGGCGCATCCCTGCTGATTTGCAGGGATGCGGCAGGAAACATAAATCTGCCTCCAAGCATTTTCTCATATTAACAAAAGCAAATCTTATGACAAAAGGAAAGGTGATCCCAAAATGATTCAAATTGTGAATTTCAGACGCTAGTGGTGCTGAAGCAGAGCTTCGTGCCAAAGAGGGGGAAAGCAGCTGTTTCAGTGTCCCATGCTGTGGGAGTGAGATCACTCGAGAATCAGTTTAGAGTCTTGAAATTATCTTATGTGTGATCCGTCAAACTCCATTTTTAGGAAAATTGTTTGGAGGCACTACGCCAGACAAAGCCACATTTTCATATTATTATAAATGTATGGCAGTTGCTAGACTGTAAAGTATCGTGGTACATTTTCCCCTAAAATGTTTTTCTTTATTGCAAACCTCCAGAAAGGGCGTGTTTTTGTTGCTCTTGGTTTATATGTTTTTTTCAGGAGGTACTTCCGAGGCCCCCTGAGTTCCATTATACGTTCTGTGTCCAACTGCATTCAGCACTCTGCTTTTGTCAGTTCTGTGCATTTCCAATTTCATTCTCTTCTTCCTTCTACTGTATTGCAATTTTTGATAAAACACCCACGATTTATCTCTCTGAATCTGTGTCTCTCGTCCACTTTAATGTTGCTGATTCCTCCCCAGACATTAATTCACCATAATGCCAAAGGTAGCAGAAGTGACCACACATTTTTAATGCAGATGACATCACACTAAGTGATGTCACATAACCTTTGACCTAATTGTAATGCATAACGTAGCAAAAAGTAAAATTAAAGTTTTTCATTCTATGTACACTAAAGACAAGATTAATCAAACGTCAAGAAATCTAAGAATGCTGTTACAATCTAGTTCAGACAGACCCATATATTAGTCCGGGCGCTGCCATAATATGACCCGGGGCAGTCATTGCCCTGTTGCAGCTGGTGTATCTTTTATCACACTGGGCATATTCACATGAGCTATATAAATACCTGATTGGATTCGGGTCAAGTTCGCGCTATATAAAACTCTGCAAAAAAAAAAAAAAAAAGATTGTAAAAAGAACAATTGATGGACAGAATGCAGAACAATGTCATACATTCACCGCAGTACAGAGATCTGGGCCTAAATCCATCGATTTTTTGCTGACCATGCCATTCCAGTTTGAACCCAGCCATATGCAAATCAGTCTTGACTCTGCGCCCCATGGGAACAGTCCAGCCCGAACTGTCAGGCCAGGTCCTCCCTGGACTGGAAACAAGCATCCTAGGACCGGTTAAGGGCTTTCAGCCCTCATCAGCCAGGATAGCTTGACTCCACTGGCATGGAGAGCACGGGACCCACTTCTGGGTATACCCGTCCCACTCGGGGTGACAAATGCAAAAAGAACAATTGATGGACAGAATGCAGAACAATATCATACATTTACCCCAGTACAGAGATCTGGGACTAAATCCCTTGTTTTTTTGCTCACCATGCCGTTCCAGTTTGGACCCAGCCATATGCAATTCAGTCTTGACCCTGCGCCCCATGGGAACAGTCCAGCCTGAACTGCCAGGCCAGGTCCTCCCTGGACTGGAAACAAGCATCCAAGACCGGTTTCAGGCTTTCAGCCCTCATCAGCCAGGATAGCTTGACTCCAGTGGCATGGAGAGCACGGGACCCAAGTCTGGGCATACCCGTCCCACTCGGGGTGACAAATGCAAAAAGAACAATTGATGGACAGAATGCAGAACAATGTCATGCATTCACCCAAGTACAGAGATCTGGGCCTAAATCCATCGTTTTTTTGCTCACCATGCCTTTCCAGTTTGGACCCAACCATATTTAAATCAGTCTTGACCCCACGCCCCATGGGATCAATTCAGGCCGAACTGCCAGGCCAGGTCCTCCCTGGACTGGAAACAAGCATCCTAGGACCGGTTTAGGGCTTTCAGCCCTTGTCAGTCAGGATAACTTGACTCCAGTGGCATGGAGAGCACAGGACCCAGGTCTGGGCATACCCTTCCTACTCGTTGTGACAAATGCAAAAAGAACAATTGATGGACATAGCCTGGCTGAAGAAGGGTGACATACTCTGAAACCGGTCCCAGGATGCTTGTTTCCGGTCCAGGGAGGACCTGGCCTGGCAGTTCGGTCTGGACTATTCCCATGGGGCACAGGGTCAAGACTGATTTGCATATGGCTGGGTCCAAACTGGGGTGGCGTAGTGTGCAAAAGAACGATGGATGTAACCCAGATCTTTTGACTGGGGGAGAATGTTTGCATTGTCAGCATTCCGTCCATCATTTGTTTGCTGTAACACTTTTCGCCCTAAGAGGGATGGGTATGCCCAGACGTGGGTCCCTTGCTCACTGTGCCACTGGATTCAAGCTAGCCTGGCTGAAGAAGGGTGACAAACCCTGAAACCGGTCCCGGGATTCTTGTTTCTGGTCCAGGGAGAACCTGGCCTGGCAGTCCGGTCTGCACTGTTCCTATGGGACACAGAGTCAAGATTGATTTGCATATGGCTGGGTCCAAATTGGGGTGGCGTAGTGGGCAAAAGAACTATGGATTTAACCAGATTTTTGACTGGGGGAGAATGTTTGCCTTATCAGCATTCCGTCCATCATTTGTTTGCTGTAACACTTTTTGCCCTAAGTGGGATGGGTATGCCCAGACGTGGGTCCCTTGCTCACTGTGCCACTGGATTCAAGCTAACCTGGCTGAAGAAGGGTGATATACCCTTAAACCGGTCCCAGGATGCTTGTTTCCGGTCCAGGAAGGACCTGACCTGGCAGTTCGGTCTGGACTGTTCCCATGGGGCACAGGTTCAAGACTGATTTGCATATGGCTGGGTCCAAACTGGGGTGGCCTAGTGGGCAAAAGAACGATGGCTTTAACTCAGATCTTTTGACTGGGGGATTATGTTTGCATTGTCAGCATTCCGGCCATCATTTGTTTGCTGTTACACTTTTCGCCCTAAGTGAGATGGGTATGCCCAGACGTGGGTCCCTTGCTCACTGTGCCACTGGATTCAAGCTAACCTGGCTGAAGAAGGGTGGCTTTAACCCAGATCTTTTGACTGGGGGAGAATGCTTGCATTCTCAGCATTCTGTCCATCATTTGTTTACTGTAACAATTTTCGCCCTAAGTGGGTTGGGTATGCCCAGACGTGGGTCCCTTGCTCACTGTGACACTAGATTCATGCTAGCCTGGCTGAAGAAGGGTGACATACCCTGAAACCGGTCCCAGGATGCTTGTTTCTGGTCCAGGGAGGACCTGGCCTGGCAGTTCGGTCTGGACTGTTCCCATGGGGCACAGGGTAAAGACTGATTTGCATATGGCTGGGTTCAAACTGGGGTGGCATAGTGGGCAAAAGAACGATGGATTTAACCCAGATCATTTGACTGGGGGAGAATGTTTGCATTGTCAGCATTCCATCCATCATTTGTTTGCTGTAACACTTTTCTCCCTAAGAGGGATGGGTATGCCCAGACGTGGGTCCCTTGCTCACTGTACAACTAGATTGGAGCTAGCCAGGCTGAAGAAGGGTGACATACCCTGAAACCAGTCCCAGGATGCTTGTTTCCGGTACAGGGAGGACCTGGCCTGGCAGTTCGGTCTGGACTGTTCCCATGGGGCACAGGGTCAAGACTGATTTGCATATGGCTGGGACCAAACTGGGGTGGCATAGTGGACAAAAGAACGATGGATTTAACCCAGATCTTTCGACTGGGGGAGAATGTTTGCATTGTCAGCATTCTGTCCATCATTTGTTTGCTGTAACACATATAAATGATTGTGGCACATTCATCAAAAAATATGGAGCTAAAGCTGTGAAAAAATCCTTTATCTTTACAACCAAAAAACGGTACTCGTGTTGCTGACCTTGCCGTGGCTGACTCAGAAGAACAAACAGCTTTAACAACAAGGAATCAATCTCTCCTCTGTCTAATAACACTGTTTACAGGTGCCCACGTAATTCTTAATTATAGCACTTTACATTGTAAGCATTTTAGAGCTGTTTGCAGCCATATTCCCGTGCCAGAAAGCAGGAGGACCTTTTGTTTTTTGTGTGTATATTAATTTTTGCAATATGTTGCTGTATAAAAATTTCTACTACATATACCTGACTTGAGAGTAACTTATAATTGTTGCAGGGATCCTACGGATTCACAGATCTGTGCTTGGGACCATAGAACCTTAGTAGGCAGGGACTAAGTTATCGTACCACCTTAATAGTCATGAGCCCGGGACTGACTAGCTAAAGTGCCTCACTTTCCGTCCTACTCACTCTCATAGGAACAACCCAGAACACAACACTCCCGACCTTCTCAGGAATCACGGTGACAGGACTCACCCTATCGCTCTAACACTCGTACTTGTCCACAATAAGATCAGACAGAGACACAAGAACAGTTTAGAATATTTGTTTTAACTATTGTGCTCTAGTATGAAGTATACGTGCCACAATAAGTAAGAAGATGCCTAACACAAATACGGTCAGCATTGTAGGTAATCCACAAATCTTAGAACGAGCTGTCAAGATATTAGACAAGGTAGACTAACCTCCTCTTCTACAGAAACAAAGAGATTATATATCAGAAGATCTCTGGGTGTTTGCAGCGGACCCCGTTGCAGCGGACCCCGTACCTTAGCATGCACAGATGAAAGCTCTACATCTCAGTTGTAGACGGGATCTCTTCTCTAAAAAATCTCTCTCTAAGTCTGTATTTTGCATGTCTGTGAATACCTATATGGCACAAGTCTACGTGCTCCTAAGCAACAGCTGGATTTGTGTGTTTTGTCTAGGTGCTATAGCCTGATCAGAAGCGAATAACAAGGGGCATTGTTGCTTGACCTTGTCTACTGTGTTCAGACTAACTCCCAGGAAAGGACAGAATACTAAAACAACAGCAGGTTCTGTGTGAAAGTAAAGCGTGACATAAGCAAAATACGTGTGTATAGTAATATGCGCGAAGCAGAGCGCAGCGTGCAACATACTCAGGCCAACATAGGGAAAACGACAATTGGCCTGCATGAGACATATGACAAAATGACTGATATTTCAGTGTGTTTTAATTAACCAGATTTCCAAATTCTCAACACCTATTAGACTGCACCTTGCATATTCGGTTGCACTACTCTTGGCTGGAATCTCCTGAGGCTTGAGCCGGGAGAAGCGCTGGTTTCGCCTATTATTGCGGTATTATTTTATTTTGTTTAAATATTTTAACCGCTTCTGCTGCTACTGTTTTAGGACTTTTAATATTTTAACTGTCTTGCTGCTATCTTGGGACACAGTATCTGCTTTGAATCTGAGGTAATACCACCTTACCTGGCACTCGACAGTGCCTGCTAATTTGCACTGCCCCTTGCCCAGTTGGTGACGATCGGCAGGGGCCGCCATTTTGGGTGGAGAGGTGATCCGCGTTCCAGCTCTTCAGGGCTCATTACTATTTAAACACTCAAGGCGCGTGCGTGCAGCGGACGTGCCGCTGGCGCGCCTAAGGCGCGCCTAAGGCAAGCCCGTCTGCGCCCGTCCGCGCACTGGTCGCGCCATGCGCCAAAATCCCTGGCCAATTTTCCCTTGGTGACCTAACTACTCTTAGCTATTCTAGTAGGCAACTACGAATTCTGAACAAGGCTACTAGGCGCCCGGACTGTGTTTGTGTCTCACCTGGCTCTGGTTCGGGGTTTACACCTCGGCTGTGCCCAGCTTGTCTCACAACTTTACCAGTACTTGGCTCTGGCAAAACACTTGGAGAAGTCCGGGAATTGGATTTTAATCAATCTAATGGCAGGACTACGGCTGTATTTCAATGCCTATTAGTTAATGCACGCTCTTTGGTCAAACATAGTGTCGAGTGTGCAACATTAATCGAGAATAATAATATTAAAATAGCCTTTATTACGCAAACCTGGTTGGACGAAGCTTCGGGACCTGATCTCGTGAAAGCCATGCCTCCTGGCTTTTCTTGCTATACTGTAAATAGACCCTCTAAGAAAGGGAGTCGTTTAACTTCCTGGGTGATTTTAATTTTCATCTAGAGACGGATGGGGACAGAGACACTGGAAGACTGCTTGACCTCATGGGTAGTCTGGAGTTTAAACAACTGGTGCGGGCTCCTACTCACCAGGCAAGGCACACTTTGGATGGGATCTTCTCCAATTCCACACAGCTTTCGGTTACTGATATCTTTTCCCTTGCCTGGTCTGATCATTATGCAGTCAGGTTCGAGGTAAGGGGCGTGAAAGATCAGGGTAGAACCCCCACAGGGGGGGGAGCCTAAGGAAATTAGATCTTGGAATAAGGTTGAAGGAAATGATCTTAGGGATCTTTTATTCTCCACACAGAAACCCCTCCGTTTAGATGTGGAAGAAGCCGCCTCGGTATATACATCTTGGCTGGAGGAGGTTTGCCTTACTCTTGCTCCTAAAAAAACTATTGTCCCTAAAAGGTTAAAACCCACAGCCCCATGGTACTCTCCAGAATTGAAGTCCCAAAAATTAACATGTAAACAGCTGGAACGGGCTTGGAGGAAGAGCTATCTCCCATCTGCTAAAGGTACTTATAAACAAAGTATTCAGTGCTATAAACATTTGCTGTTGGAAACTAAGAGAGAGTTTTTTGCACACCAGATTAAACTTGCGAGTAATTCCACTAAGGAACTTTACAAAATAGTAACTAGGCTGGCGCACCCTTTGCCCGTCCTCCTTACGCCAACGAGGGATTTATGTGAGGAAATTGCCATTTTCTTCCAGAATAAAGTGGCTAAAATCTTCGATACATTCAAGAGACCGGCTAGTTTTAACTCAGCCTCGTCGGCCGGTCTGGAGTTAAATTCCACTTTGGAATTTTTCCTCCTATAGCATACTCTGAGACCCTTAATTTTCTGGTAACTGCGAAATCTGGGTCACCTTATGACCCTTGCCCTGTGGCAATAGCAAAATTGGCACCTGAACCCATAGCTTTGACATTGACGGTTCTCTACAATGCTATGTTTACTCTTGGGCAGTTTCCTAAACGTTGGAAGGCAGCTTCGGTACTTCCTTTGCTGAAGAAACCCAACTTGGATATGAACGATCCAAAAATTTTCGCCCCATTTCGCGTCTTCCCCTACCGGCGAAACTGGTGGAAAAACATTTGAATATTAAGTTGAGTGCTTTTCTGCGTGACACCAATGCCCTGTATCCCACCCAGTTTGGTTTTAGAGAGGGGCACAGTACCGAGACCGCTCTTCTCAAATCGACGGATGAGATTAGGAGAGGGCTGGACCAAGGTGGTAAGGCTGTGCTGATCCTGCTTGACCTCTCCGCGGCCTTCGACACGGTCCATCATGGAGTTCTGATGGACCGGTTGTCGGCTTGCGGAATACGGAATAAAGCCTGGTCTCTCTTAGAGTCCTTCCTTTCCGATAGACGACAGTCAGTGGCTTTGGGTGACTTCGTCTCAAACCCTTTCTCACTTCCTTGTGGGGTTCCACAGGGTTCCTCCCTTAGTCCCACCCTTTTTAACGTTTATGTATCCCCTCTGGCCCCCTTGATTGAATCGTTTGGCTTCTGTCTTACATCTTATGCTGACGATACTCAAATCGTAATCTCCATGCTACCAGGCCAGGAGAGGGCATCAGGGGAAAGGCTACATGACTGCATGGGGGCGGTAGGAGATTGGATGTCACAAAATTGCTTAAAGCTCAATGCAAGTAAGACGGAGGTGATGCTAATCGTCTATCGCGCTTTGCAGGATACAGGCTCTCTACATCTGAGACAACAATTTCGCTGGTATGTTCCAGCTAGATCATTGTGCTCCTTGGGAGCAAAACTTATCATCCTTCCCATCATAAGGAAAGCCAGATGGGGCGGGAGAAGTTTTGTAGCAGGGGCGTCCAGGGCATGGAATGAGCTTCCTTTTGATTTGAGGAATTCAAAGGATCTTCTTTCCTTTAGGAAAGCGCTCAAAACTTGGTTGTTTTCATTCTCTTGCTGCGGGTGTTGGGAGAACTACAGCAAGCGCTGGGACACCCTAGGGTAGCTGTGCGCTATAAAAGTTCTAATAACATAACATAACATAACATAACATAACTCTTCAGTAAGACAAATAGGAATACTGAGCACTCACTATGCAATGTGATATTAACTGTGATATTACCCGAAGGGGGAGGCCAACACCCGAGCATGGCGGACGTGTAACCGGAGAGCTCCTTTTCCCTGCAATCCGGCCATAATCTCACCCTGACTGCGCCATCGGCAGCCTAACCCGAAGGAAAACAGTGACGGAGAACGTGGTACCTTGCAGTGGCATACCTGTGGAGAGATGAAGAGTGCAGCTCTGGCTCCCAGGGTTAGCTGGTTGGTGGCTGCACAGCACTGATGAAATGGCAGGGGCAGCTGATCTCGAGTGAGCAAACTGACCGTGGCCCTCAGAGAGCTTTGGATTCACCAGCATCACCATTACTGCCCGTGACCAGTTGAGACAGTGAGGGGAATGAGCGACAGGTGGTCTGGGCTCTAAGAAGGTTGCGTGTGCCTTCTTCGGCAGCTGTGAAACGTTGCTAAGAAGGTGGGCGAAGATCAATGACTGGCAGCCAGCCCCAGGGAGGAATACATGAATCAAGCCCCCTGGCTCCAGTGGCTGAGCCCAGTTGGCAGTGCAACCAAAGGTGGTTACAACCGGTGCCCCGCACTGATGAAGTGCACTGCCTAGGAGGTGCGGTGTGTAGCATCTCTCTTCCCCACCTAACCTTGAAGGAGGAAAGCACAGTACCTGACCCTCACAGCAGGCTGAGAGGTGGGAAGATACCTTGGGGGTGATCCATGTGAAGAGTAAGCAGCCCTTCCTCTGAATTGGCAGTCCACCATTGACTATCGTTTCTCCCCCCTTCATTTGTGATTAACTCTTCCTCATACTCTGCGCTTGCAACAGGGGATGTGATTGGAAATGGCTGCAAATCACTGAGACTGGAGTCCTAGGGAGTGGACGCAGACTGACTGGTTACAGATTAGGGCTATTAGTGGTGAGGCTGGAGCCCTGCCCGAAGTAGGCCTTGGGGTGTTACCTTATCGTGAGTAGCTGGAGAAAACCCCCAGTGGCCCCTGAGTTAAAGGTCTGAACAGCCCAGGCCCACACTCTTTGGCTGGGAACTCTTGCAGAGCTGCCGCTCAGAGACTGGGGTTGGCCCCTGAATAACCCCCCAAGCTGCATCGCTGTCATTACTGGCTGAGCTCCTGCCTGGGGGGCCCTGGTGCTGCTGCGAGATCCTTGGCCATGGTGGGTGCAATCTGCTACTGAGCGTAAGTGTGGGCCCGATCAACAGTGGGCTAAAGGTGACCTGAGGGGGCCCCCTGTTTCACTGCCTAGAGTGCTAAATGGCGTAGCGTGGAACACACTAGTTTTCAGTGGGGTGGTGCCTGAGTCATACTGGCAACCTTAAACCACATTGACTCCCTGTAATTATGCTTTGAGCTCCTCAAAAGGTCACATCCTCTGATGTATGATGCTTCTACTTCATGGTCACTTTGAGGAGATCACCCTGGAGATCATAAGAGGTTCCCCCCATCTTCGACCAGGAGGCTCCGCATTGTTGCCACAGCGAGCTCTCTTCCTTGCTCCTACCCAACTGTTGTAGTTGGTTGATGAGGGCCATGGGGCGCACTAGGATCAAAATGGATAAGTCGGCTCCTCCTGCTTGGTCCGGATCGCATCAATTAGATGGCTCCCCAGCCAAGCCACCAGACGTTGGTATGACTTCATCGTGGCTGACACCTCCAAAGGACAAACTAGACCTGATCCAGCAGGAAATATGAGATTTGTACCTGGTAATGGACCAGCGTCTCGGGCCATCACGACTGATGTGAGCCTGTTGAAAGATGACCATCGCAAATTGTCTGATAGAGTTAAAGTAAATGAGCTATCGCTCTCAACATTGTCCCCAGGTCATGGGGAACTTACAGCGTAAGTGACCCAGCTGCAATGCCGGGTGGATCTTTTACAGGAACCGGCGGAGGACACGGAGGGGAGAGCCCACTGCAACAATGTTCATATCATCAGATTCCCAGATGGTGCCGAGGGAGCACGTGCCACCCAGTTTATGAGAAATGGCTCCATATGGCAGTTGCTACCACTGGTCTTTAGGACATTTTTGTGGTGAAGAGGGCATATAGGCTCTCTACCACAATACTAATACCCAGTGCTCCCCAAGACCTATTAGGGTCAGGATCCTTAATCTTAGGGATCTGGATGTCCTGGTGCTGGCAGCCAGGGACCGAGCTCCTATCCTGGTGGACAATGTGAGGATCTCTCTCTTTCCTATCTACACCATCGATGTACAATGGAAAATGAGCTTCATTTCAGGAAGTCAAGAGGTGACTTCGAGCCAAGAGCATCACATATGCCCTCCTCCTCCTGGCCAAACTTGAAGTGCTGCGCAACCAACAGGCTTACTACTGAGGTTCCGTGAAAACTGAACCTGTGTTTTGGTACTAATGGTACCGTGACGATTTTGGTATTAGTGAATCACAAATGATGAGTTTAGTATGGGCGAGTGTTTTCGCAACGCTGCACTGAAGGATTTGTCATATATTGCTGGTTTTCGTGTTCAAACCTACGGGTTTCATTTTGTGCACGACGTCCATTTTGTATCATTGCCCTCACATAGTCAGTGAATGGGCGATGTCCGAGCGATGACCCTGTTTGGGTAACCTCACGAGGACACATATTCCCTAGTGCACGTTCTGCTGAATTCCGCATGTCTTGGCGGAAGCTGACTCTGCCGCCCGAGGCTGACCCTGCCACACCGGTTTTCTGTCTTATCCTGCTTGAGCAAGATTACTGACCCTGATACAATAGACCACGCTTCTTTTATTTGCCTACGAATTTGTCTTATCTGACTCTCCTATTTTCTGCATCTGTCCCTGTATTTCCCTCTAGCCTTTTATGATGAGGAGGTGACCAATTTTATTATGGGGCGGTCCGGCCTTTCAATAGAAGGATGTCAGAATTGTGTGATTGAAGGCTGGACACCTGGAGATGGAAATGTGATGTTGTGTGATCTTATTGTTTGGAATACAGAAACGGGAACAATTGTAAACTTGTAGGAATGTTTGCCCGAGGCATAATATTCAGTATTTAAGGAGCGACCTGCTTTGTACAAATCGAGCAGTCTCCGTAGAATCTATCTTGTATGATACTTCTGTGACTTCTGTTCCTGACTGCAGTCATTAAAAAGATCTTTCGACGCCAGAGGATGAATCCCGTGTCTCTGTTTGTTTAGTACGCCAAAACAGGTGAACCCCGAAGGTCTCAGGTGTTGTCCCCTGGCACCGCTGGGTCTTAAAAACCCAAGAGCAGGTCCTGGAGTGGTTGGACCAAAACTGCCTTATTCCCAGAGGAATGAGCAGAGAGGCATGGCACCTCCAACGGTAAAGCATATGACGAAGTGGTGGCGGCGGGACTCAGCTGTTCGGAATAGCTGCAGTGGCCCTAGAACTCCTTCCCCACAACAAGTGCTGGAGAGTCAATTGGTGGCTATCCGGTTGGCAACCACCCTGTGGACCCCACATCTTCCCATTGTTGAAAATTAAAACAGCGATATGATTAAGCAATCACTAAAGACATGAATTTCCCTCCCTTAGAACATGTTTCTTGTCTTATGTTGACTAATGTCCGGACTCCATTTTGTATTGTCATGTCTCCACATGCTTTGCACGAGAAGAGTCCTTCCTTTCCGCTTGTTGCTCTTGTAATCTGCCTAGTAACAGTCTATAAATAGCTCCTTTGTCCGTCTGGCGCATGCCCAGACTTGACCACATCTGTTATCAGTTAGTCCTTGTTTGACCATGTTTTCGCGGGCTCAGGAGATTGTTAACTCCGCCCATATATTGATCCTGTATCGAAAATGTCCATAAATGGTAGTGAATTTTGTTCTATGTTGTATCCACCCACTTATGAGCCCCTCTGTTGTGTATAAAAGGGGACTGTGTACGCAAGTTCTTTGTGCTACTCTATGCAATACTGAAGAGTGTTGTATAGGTTGTAGGACCACCCTAAGGGGTTAATAAACTCTGTCTTTGTATTTGCAGTTTCCATGCCAACTTCCTTCTAGCTTTTGTTACAGGAGAGCGAACCCTTGTATTCTGCGGGCCTAGCTGGGGCTTGCATTCATCAATTGGCGCCCGTCACGTGGGGCTCATCGGCGACTCGGATGCTCGAAGGATTGGTCGTGACGAAGGTGAGGAATTTGGCCGGGGATGTGATCACTGCCAGCGGCGTTTTTAGTCCTGGCATCCCGAGGTTTCTTCCTTCCCTTCCGAACTGACCTTCTGGGTGGCGCCGGTCCTCGACTGAGACCTCTTCTGTCGGTTTGCCGCGACAGCCGTTTGGGCGAATTTTGGAACTTGGCAGTTGGAATCTGGACACTCTTGATTGGTAAGAACCGTTGTACGGTACTTGCCCTGAGTTTTGAAGCCTGGGTTGGCTATTTGAGTTTTGATTTGTGATGACCGGTCATATTTTGTATTGATTACTGTGGGAATATATACGTTGCAACACATATAGGCAGGTAATGTGGAGATATTTCTCCAGAGTTGTTTAAATTTGAACGGCGCAACGTTTAAGTGCCATTTTTGATAATACTGCATATTTTGCATTATTTTTGAGCATGCCTGCTTTTAGCGCACTCCGTAAGTGGTGCTGCTGTTTTGGAAACCGGTTAAATCTCGAGGAATCTGCTCCAGCCCCCCCAGAGGGGACTCCTAATAGGGATATGTATGTGAAGCATGGTCTTTCCTCTATAATGTACAGCACAGTGTGGAGGAAATACACCAAAAAGGATCCTGAGTTACGATGGCCTCTGTATGGATCGTTTGATATGCGTAAGATTGAGTATGTAGAACAGTGTATGTGTAAACGGCGTGCTCGGACAGACATGTTTGAATGTGTACGGTTATGGGTGAAGGAAGTGCGTGAGCGAGAGAAACGTGAGAAAGCGCTGTTTGATAAAGAGCAACGGAAAAATGATCATGTGAGAGCACAGGAAGCGAAGCGTCGGGAGGAAAGAGAACTGGCGGAGAGACAAGAGAAAGAGCGTAGGCTGCAAGTCTCGGGTCAATATGCTGTCCGCCAGCTACTTTATCCTGTCCTTACTAATCTTGAAGATGATTTTTATTTATTAGATCGCTCTCCGCCCCCTTATGTTGATGCGTCTGCCCCGAGGTCACAGGATTCTGTATCGGTTTCGGATAAGGTAGACACGCGGTCCATGTTATCAATTGAGCGTATGGGTGAGCTTCGGAAGATTTCTCTGCGTGTACTTAAAGGCAAGCTATCTCTTGCTGAATTGTTGGAATCTTTGGAAAGTTGGCAGGATAGAGAGCCGCTTTTAAGGCCAAATGGTCTGAGATTGAGGATGTGGATAGGGAAAGAAAACCCGCGCAAAAACCACCCCAGCTTATTTTAGATCTTCCTGCTGCTATCTTGACTAAATTGAAAACAATTATCCCCCCTAAAAAGATTGACTGGAACATGTTAGCCTCATGTAAACAGAAGGTTGATGAATCAGTTTCAGACTTCTTTACGCGCTTTGAGGAGACATTTCATGATTTCAGTGGTCAGTCACTTACGGATGATACGGGTCGACATCTTTTTGTTGATAAATATGTGGCGAATTTATTACCGGGAATAGCAGCTCGTTTAAAAGCGAGTGAAAGTTCTTGGTCCACCTCGTCTCCGGCATCCCTCCTGACTATGGCTCAGTATTATGAGTGTCAGGAGCAAGAAGTGAAGGGGCATGAGGAGAAGAAATCGAAAGATTTGAAAACTAAGGTGATGTTAGCACAAGTGTATGGTCCGCCTCGTCGGGGTGTCGAAAGAGGTAGAGGAGGATTTTATGGTCCCCCTTCAGGTCGGTCAGATGTTCATAAGAATCAATGTGCGTATTGTAAACAGTCGGGTCATTGGGCCAGGGATTGTCCGGTATTGTATGCACCTCATCAGGGACGTGGTCAGGGACCACCGAGAGGTAGAGGGGGCTTTCGAATTTTAGAGGTAATTCCAATGATCGTGCTCGCTTTGAGCCTACCGTGCAGCAACGAGATAGACCTAATGTGTTTGATCGGCAAAATCAGTATCAAATGTCTGGGAATGACCGCTCTGGGTATCATGATTCGCAGCATGCGTAGGATTGCGTTGGGTGGGGGTTGGAACCAGTTGAAGTACCGGTTGATCAGAAGGGTCCTTATGTTTCAGCAAATGTTTTGGGTTCTACTGATCGGTTCCTAGTTGATACAGGAGCTACTCGCAGTACACTGTCTAAACAATTGGTTCCGAGGGCTCCCCCATCTGGCTTAATGGTTACATCGGTAGGGTTTGATGGTACACTCTCTCGAAGCCCTCTATCCCGACCCCTTGCATTTCATGTTGACCACTTTTCTGCACCCTGTCCGTTTTTGCTTGCTCCGAACACGCCCGATAACATTATGGGTCTTGATATGCTTAAGCACTTCAGAGCTACGATCTGCTGCTCCCCTACTGGAGTACATGTGATATTAAACGATAATCACCCCCTGACAGACCGGATGTGTGTGGTTACGGAGGATACTGCATTAGATTCCCTCCCTCATTCTTTGTGGGCCACTTCGGATACTGATGTGGGACAGATGGTGATTCCGCCTGTACACATTAGTGTCCAGGAGGGTGCGGTGTTACCGCGCCTCCCTCAGTATCGTATTTCCCAGGAGGGGGAGGAGGCACTCATACAGATTGTGCAGGATTTGATTAAGGTGGGAGTAGTGGAGGAAGTCCCCTATAATGTCTATGCCTATTTTACCCATTTTGAAGAAAGATACTGATACCAGGGTTTATCGTTTTATCATTGACCTAAGGGGAGTGAATAAGATAGTGATACCTCAGTATCCAGTGGTTTCTGATATCACGACGTTACTCACTCTGGTCCCGCCAACGGCAACCACATTTTCAGTTATTGATTTGAAAAATGCTTTCTTTTCGATTCCTATTCACCCTGATAGCCGATACCTTTTCGGTTTTACTTTGAATAATAGGTCTTATAGATTTTGTAGAGTCCCTCAGGGTTATACAGAGAGCCCTAGTATTTACAGTCAAGCATTGAAAAGACAAATGGATTCCTTTGTTCTGCCTGATGGTGTCGCCCTTATACAATATGTCGATGACATCTTGTTGGCGGCCGACACTCCTGAGCTGTGTGAGAAGTGTACGTTATCCTTGCTTTCCTTTTTGGCATCGCACAATCACAAAGTGTCGAGAAAGAAATTACAATTTTGTAGACCAAAGGTGACTTATTTGGGTCACCTTTTGTCTAAGGAGGGGCGTGCACTTACACCAGATCGTATTCAAGCAATTTTGGACACGCCAGTACCTTCCACACAGAAGGATGTGCGTGCATTTTTGGGTCTTGCTTCTTTCTGTAGGCAATGGATATTGGGGTTTTCGCACATAGTTAAGCCATTGTTAGCACTCTTGACGAAAGACACTCCGATTCCTCTTCCCTGGTCAAATGAGTGTGAAATTGCTTTCCAGCAATTACGACAAGCCCTTTGTTCAGCACCAGTGTTAGGTACCCCTGATTATACGAAGCTCTTTTCACTGTATGTGCATGAGAAAGATGGATGTGCAGTATCAGTTTTAGTGCAGATGCACGGCGACAAGCAGCGCCCTTGTGCATATTTTTTGGCCGTACTTGATCCTGTTGCCCGAGCATTGCCTGGTTGTTTTCGCTCGGTTGCGGCGACAGCTGTGTCAATACGCCAAAGCGAGGGAATTGTGTTATCTCACAAACTGTTGGTATTAGTTCCCCATGCTGTGGATGCCCTGCTTAATCAGACAAAGACGCAGCATTTGACCAGTGCTCGTTTAACGGGATACGAGTTGACGCTTTTGGCTCCTCATATCACGTTAAAGAGGTGTGCAACGTTAAATCCAGCCACCTTGATGCCGTTTCCAGAAACTCAGTCTGAAGTGCGAAAAGCACATGATTGCATTCTTGTGACTGAGGAACAGACAAAGGGTCGTATTGATCTCCAGGATACGCCCTTTACAGATGTAGATGGAGAACTGTGGGTGGACGGATCATGCCTGAAGCTACCAGATGGTACGACTTCAGCAGCGTATGCAATTACCACATTACAAACAATCATGGAGACAGCACGCATACCGCAGAAATCAGCTCAAGCAGCGGAACTGATAGCATTAACACGAGCATGTGAGCTCAGTACAGGATTGTATGTGAATGTTTATACAGATAGCCGCTATGCCTTCGGAGTAGCGCACGATTTCGGCCTACTCTGGAGGGAGAGAGGGTTTCTAACGTCACATGGAGCACAGATAATGTATGGAGAGTTAGTTCACAACCTTTTGACTGCATTAACATATCCAAAGAAGATTGCTATAGTTAAATGTAGTGCCCATAAAAAGGTGGTTGATAAAGTTGGAGAAGGGAATGCTTTAGCAGACCGGGTGGCACGAGAGACTGCGATGCAGCCTGGCGCTACTGCAATGTATGTTGTGAAGTCACAGGCAGAAAGATGGCACGATGCTAGGAGAGAAGTGCTGGAGATACAGAGAACCGCTTCCGATAAGGAACGGGAACAGTGGTCCAATGATGGAGAATTAGATGACGAAGGGTGTTGGAGAAGTAAGCAGATGGATAAATGGAAGTTACCCACAGCTTTCGTACAACCTATGGTTCAGATGGCACATGGACTAGCGCATGTCGGAGCTTCCGCAATTGTTAAATTACTCACACGAGTTTGGGAGCATCCGGAGATCGCTAGTACGGCAAAGAGGGTAGTGCAGACCTGCATGATTTGCCTGAGGTACAACCCAGGAAAGGGTACACGAACTCCAGCAGGAGGATTTGCGACACCTACTGCACCATTTGAGGTTTTGCAGATGGATTACATTCAGCTTGAGCGCTGTAACAATCTGAAGTATGTTCTAGTAGTGGTTTGTGCCTTCAGTAAATGGGTTGAGGCATACCCTACGAAAGACAATACTGCAATGACTACAGTTAAGATGCTATTGAAGGAGTTCTTCCCTCGATATGGTGTTTGTAGATTGTTGTGGAGTGATAACGGACCTCATTTTATAGCAGACGTTATCAAGTATGTCCTGAAAGGCATAGGCATTACCCAGAAATTTCATGCAGTATTTCACCCTCAGTCTGCGGGATTGGTTGAGAAATATAACGGCACTTTGAAGCTTAAGATCGCTAAGATCCAAGCTTCGACTTCTTTGACTTGGCCAGATGCTTTGCCGTTGGCATTGTTGTCAATCAGATCGATACCGCATTCTCAGATCGGTCTCACGCCTTACGAGATCGTGTTTGGACGCCCAATGAATATTTGGGGTCCACCGAAACCGAAGTTAGTGTACGATGTACCTTGTGTAATGATGAACGATTATCTGGCACAGTTAACTGATAATTTGGTTTCTATTCATCAACAGGTTCGAGAAGCGCTCCCTGATCGGTCCACAGGTGAAGGTCATAATCTCCGACCTGGGGATCAGGTTATGATTAAGGTGTTCGAAAGGACGAACAGTCTGGAGCCGAGATGGGTTGGTCCTGAGCAAGTCTTGCTCGCAACGAGGACGCTGTGCGAGTTTCCAATCGGAAGAACTGGATCCACTCTTTGCACTGTCGTAAAGTGCCGCCTGGATTAGTGGAGCCTGCTGTGTTGACCGACCATCGAGAAGTCCTGACTGCAGAGAGAGGCCGTGCTGTGGAACCGAACGACACTGATGAGCTCTTCCCGGACCAAGTGATTCCTGGAGGAGGAAGATATCATCTCAGACCGAGGAAGTGATTTTTTTTTGTATTCAGAGACGTTGTCAGAACGGCCCTTAGGTTAGTGAAACGGAGAGCCAATGAGGCAAGGGGGGGGGGATCAGCCCTGCATTAGTGTAGTGACACCCGTCTTGGCCCGCTGGTGAAGAAATCAACGGCTGCCTAAGGGGAAGAGTTCTGACAACCTTTTAGTTTCAGGAAGATATTGACTTTTTACTACAAGATGGAGAAGAAGAAGATTCTTTGTGCGACAAGCTTTATTATCATTGTAGCTATTGTTGGTATAACCACATGGTTTGTTGAGGATGTGACTCCTGCCCGTGAGTTGCTTGTTTTGACCACTCCAGTGCCCGAGGAGCACTACTTTTATACCCTTCCGTATCAAGAATTGAAGCATCGTCAGTCTTATTTGAATGATACTTTCATCCAGATGTTGCATCATACTCATGTTGCTACAAATGCTACGAACTGTTGGATATGTGGTATGATGCCAGCTCATCAGAAGAAAGGAGGAACGCCGTTCATACCTCTTCCTTTCTCTCATAATGGCTCTTGTAGAGCATGGTACACTTTGCTTTTCGCCACACGGAAACCCACAGTGGGACGATTACTTTTCAGACTTAATAGGGAATGTCATCAAGATAAAGAAGGCTATCCACAAGCGAATGGGACAATATGGGAGTGGGAAGAATATCGACCAGACAATGAATCGATCCCCTACATCTTCATGAACACCAGAGACACTGCTGGAAATGAACAATTCGTGATTCAAGTGGCACAAGCTGAAGCGGACCTGTGTGTTCAGAGTGTGGGTTATATTCCTGTTGGTGTGAGCGACTGTATTATTGTTTTGAACATAGATGGACTAAATAATAGTACTTTCTTAGCCTCCCATAACACATACTTCGTATGTGGGAATAAGGGTTATTATCGCTTACCAGCCGGCTGGTCCGGAGTATGTTATGTAGCGTTTTTATTACCTCCTGTATTCTTAGCACCTGCATCCTATCATAAAGATTTGAAGTTATTGAACAATGTAACTGTAAATAGGTATAAACGTACTCTATCTATTGATGATGTTGATCAAACTGATACTAGCTTACAGCAGTATGTTGATTTTAACTTAGGATTGTTTTTCTTTGTTGGAGCTGCCCTAAATAGAAGGAAGGTTCGAAGGTTAACAAGAGTTGTAGAGGCTGTGACGAATCAGACCGCTGCTGCTCTTGGGAATCTTACGGAAGAATTACAAATTACCAGAATTGTTGCATTGCAGAATTGAATGGTATTAGATGTTATGTTAGCTGACCGAGGTGGAGCATGTAAAATTATCGGAAGTAGTTGTTGTCTGTTCATTCCTGACCATACGCCATCTGTTTATAATGCTATTAATAAATTGCATAAAATCGCAGCTGAGATTCATACAGAGAATGGCACTTGGACTTTTTCTGGATGGTTCTGGGCATTGATCACTGCGTGGGGATGGAAGGTTTTAACTGGTCTCTGCATTATTGTAGCAGTTCTGTTTTCCTGTTGCATCTGTGTCCAGTGTGGTCCTTTACTCTGTTCTCTATGTGTGTCATTCTGTATACCTGATAAGAAAGCTATTGCCAATATCACTTATCAGAAACATTTAACCAAAGAGGTGGAAGAGATGATGAAAATTGACATATATGATGATTATCCTAATAAGCCGAATGTCTTCAGTGAATGCTGAAAGGGTCGTCTGTTGAAAATTAAAACAGCGATATGATTAAGCATTCACTAAAGACATGAATTTCCCTCCCTTAGAACATGTTTCTTGTCTTATGTTGACTAATGTCCGGACTCCATTTTGTATTGTCATGTCTCCACGTGCTTTGCACGAGAAGAGTCCTTCCTTTCCGCTTGTTGCTCTTGTAATCTGCCTAGTAACAGTCTATAAATAGCTCCTTTGTCCGTCTGGTGCATGCCCAGACTTGACCACATCTGTTATCAGTTAGTCCACTTTGACCATGTTTTCGCGGGCTCAGGAGATTGTTAACTCCGCCCATATATTGATCCTGTATCGAAAATGTCCATAAATGGTAGTGAATTTTGTTCTATGTTGTATCCACCCACTTATGAGCCCCTCTGTTGTGTATAAAAGGGGACTGTGTACGCAAGTTCTTTGTGCTACTCTATGCAATACTGAAGAGTGTTGTATAGGTTGTAGGACCACCCTTAAGGGTTAATAAACTCTGTCTTTGTATTTGCAGTTTCCGTGCCAACTTCTTTCTAGCTTTTGTTACAGGAGAGCGAACCCTTGTATTCTGCGGGCCTAGCTGGGGCTTGCATTCATCTCCATCAGCTCCAGCTCATTCCAGAACAGTGCCGCAAACTCAGATGCAACTGGGAGTATGGTGATGTTTCCAAGGGTTACTCCACAAACTGCAGATGACTTATAGGTGAGTACCTTGTAGCACTCTTTACCCAGAGAGCGCTACACCCTGTAGAGTACATAGTTCCACAGATACACATATAGCATAATTGGCTAAGCAGTATAACCTAGAAACCTTAAATTTGGGGGGTATGGAATCCATAAAAAAACGACACAGAATGTTAACCCAACTGCATAGGCACCAGGCTCATAATACTTATTTTCAAGAAACACACCTGGTTGCCGCAGAGGCTACCAAATTGCTCAAGCGTCAGCAGGGACAACAATTTCACACTTCCTATTTGGCCTATCATGAGGGACAGTGATTTGGCTCCAAGCTGGAGCGCCATTTGGGATCCAAGACTTGAAGGCGGACACACAAGAATGATATGTGTTGGAGATGTAATTGTGTTGAGGTATATATATGCACCAAATACACAGCAGGGCACCTTTTGCACACACCTGTCAGCCATATTAGCTGACTGGGCTCCTTGCCCATGGGTACTGGAGGGAGATTTCAATGCAGTGCTGGATGTCACACTCAATAGGTCACTCCCCCGCTGCCAGGGACCAGACCGGCCCACCAAGCCCGAATATTGAAGCAGTGAGTGGATGGATGGGCATTGTTTGGTGTGTGGCATAGCTAGAATGAAGGCATGAGAGATTTCTCCTTTTATTCACAGCCACATGCACTGCAATCACAGTTGGATCACTTTCTATGCCCAGGACATCTCTAACTGAATGTCACCCATGCCACTTACCTAGGTAAGACCATTTTGGATCATAATCCCCTGGAGATCCCACTAGCACGGGAGAGGGCACCAGCTTCCATTCCCACATGGAGACTTCAACTTTGCCTGTTGGATGATACTGTCTTATGGGACACCCTGGCAACTGGCATTGCCACATACTTCATGGTCAACACTGGTACCACTTGCTCAGCCATCGTAGAATGGGAGGCGCTCAAGTTGGGGATTTGGGGCACAACCATTAATTCTGTGGTGGGAGCTAGGAAAGTGAATCCCCAGAATCTGAAAAAAGTGGATGACTCACAAGGACCTCTTGAAAAGGCAGTACCCCACTTACAGGAAGCCAGAGTTGCTGCTGGAACACCTCTGGGTGGTGCATTATTGCCAAAACACACAGAGGGTACACACAGTGGCGAAGAGATCAGGCATGCTCTTGGGGCTCTCGATACATCTAGAACTCTCCCCCACACTGATCCTAGCGGTTGATACCCCGGCCTGAGGCATAGTGGTAACACAATTCAGGATTAATACAGCATTCTGAGAGTACTACACAGAGTATTTCTCTGCCACCCCTCTCCTAATTCTATTGAGTTAATGAGGTTCCTTCAAGGGATGCAGCTTCCTAGGGTGCAGGCAGCTGATAGGAAGGACCTTTTTGCTCCTATTATAGCGATTGAAATCAGAGGTGCCCTGAAGGAACTGGCACAAAATAAATCACAGGGATCTGATGGCCTTCCAGTGGAATTTTACTCCATATACTTTGCTCAATTGACCACACAATTAGAAAAATTATACAATACATCCATTGACACAGGCCTTCTTCCCTCTTCCACCAGAGAAGCCCTAGTAACATCCTTACTTAAACCTGGAAATCCCCAGTGAGAGTTGCTCTTATACCGCCCAGTATCGATACTGAATACAGAGTATAAGATACTTAGTAAGATTCTGACCCACAGGCTGCTTCCGTTGCTCCCTCGACTCATACACACTGATTAATGCAGGTTTGTGCCTTTCCAAAACACCTCATTAAATATCTGGTGGTTATCCCAGATAATGGATGCAACCAATGCTGGTTGTCTCTCGCTGGACATCTGAATAAGAGTTTTATTCATTATCTTGGGACTACATACTTGCAGCCTTGACTGATTTGCGGTACCTCGCGCCTGCAATTGATGGGTTAAACTGCCCTATGCTGCTCTCACAGCTCAGGCTTAAACATGTTGACAGATATCTTAATCATACTGGGTATGGTGAGGAACCAGGGAAAGTTGCCCCTTCTCTCCTAATCTTTTTTACACTTGTGACTGAACCAATAGCACAAAGAATTAGACAGGAGGCAGGTCGTAAGGAGATTCCCATGGGCAATACAGCCTCTGTAATATTGCTCTATGCAGATGACACAATTTTGTATTTTAAAGATATCCGAGAGGCACAGGCAGACATGGCCCGATTGTTATCCACCTTCGGGACTCTTTCTGGCTTTCACATCAATGTGGACAGATCTTGAACGCACTCCTTCACCTGCATGTATTCAGAGCCCACCCTTTACTTTAGGGATTACTAGATCCCAGTGACCCCTTGCACCTTCCATTACCTCGGGGTCCAAATATACAGACTTGGCCCTAACTTGTTGGAACTCAATCTTTCACACACAATAAAGGTGCTCCAATCACAGGTAGCCTTTTGGGTTATGTTGCCCCTGACCATGGCAAGAAGGCTGGAACTTGCGAAAATGGTGATGTCACTGTGCCTCTTATATCACTTTGTGAATTTACCAATCTTAATACCTACTGGGTTTTTATAGCAACTGAACACCCTTCTGATTGATCTGATATGGGGGCAGGGTCGGCCATAGATTCAGCTTAGCAAAACTACAACTTCCAACAGATAGAGAAGGAATGGGGGCCCCAGACTTCAAGCCATAGTCTATAGCCAATTATTTGCAATGGTTGTCGTACTGACTTGCTGGTCACAAACTGTCTAAAATAGACCATACAGAGGCTCAACTAGAGCGCAGCCAGCTGCACCTCCTGCTGTGCCCTGATGCCCGACTCTTCCCACACATAAATTAGAAAGTAGTAGTGATGAAATATACATCGGTCTGGGTGCCTTCTGCATCCATTATAGCACTGCTAAGCCTCCCTACTGCCTCGGGCAGCTTAATGAGGAGGAGACTTGAACTCTGGGAATGAGAGGGGATCACTACTGTGGTCGACCTGTTTGCAGAAGGCTCCTTCAAGACAGACGGAGATTTCATCCACACCCATACCTCTCAGATACCCTATTCCTCACTCATGCCAATATCCCTCTATATGTGCATAAAGATTGGGCAGCTGATGATCAGGAGTCACTGGCTCATGAACTGCTCCTGGTATTACACAAGGGGTAAAGACTGAAGCTAAGAACAGGTATTGGATTCAATTGAAGTTCAACATTTCAGGCTATTATTTCACATAGAAAAACACATTCAGGTGCACCATGAGTGTGTATTAGTTCCACAAATGGCTTTTTTTTTATTTCAATTACTTGAAAGCAATGTATATTTTTTGTATTATAAATATATATATAAAAAGGTAACAACAATACATATTTTATGGTTTTTCATATATTTGTTAACTTCTCAGTGGTTATTGATCCATATATACAATACACTTATTAGTCTGTGAAATACAAAATCCCCTGTCTAGTGAACCTATAGACATACATAAACAAGACAAGTACAATTACCATCACAAAACATAAACATTTGAATAAAGAAACAAATAATAATTAGATTCTCAAACAATTTGAGAGCTGGCGGTAGATGAAAACACTACGCACGTTTCGACTTGTATGTCTTCTTCTGGTAGACCATCTCAACTTTCTCTATCAATTGTATAGGAAGTCGCTGTTCGGAGGCCAAAGATGGATGTTTGTAATTCTTGGGGCTCAGATCCTCACATAGGGTCTGTTGTTTGTAGTCCTTAAGCAATGACATCCTCAATCCTGGCTTGAAAAGTCAACAATCTGTACTTCTCGCTGTACCAATCGCTAATCCAAGACGTTATTCAAATATTGCCGCTGTAAACACATAATGGACCTTTTGTTAGCTGACTCTAGCCGCATTCTACAAGTTCTTGTGCGAAATGGTATCCTGGTAGCTGATCTTATCTTTGTCCTCCATCAATATGGGTAGTTTGTATCAAACCGTTCCGGGCATTACACACTATGGGGCATGGTCGGCACTTAGTGCGGTGGCTGTTTAAAGGCCTCTGGGACCATCTCATGACACCACTCACATCATTGAGAGAGTGATGGGAGGCAGATTTAACCAGGGCATTTCTGACAAGGAATGGGCGAGTATGCTTGAACACCATAAAACTGTATTTCACAACTCTAGATTCAAATGTATTCAAGTTGCAGTTCTACACAGGGCATTTTGTCCCCGATATGTCCCCGTCGCTGGGGGGAGGGGGCGAACTTGCTCAACATGCTGTGGGCCACTCCACAACTATGAGACTACTGGGTGCTGGCATAAGTCACAGGCGAGGCGATGGAATAACATTGAATACTGTATACTAGCATTGCCATGAGACCCAGATGTTACAAAGTGTGATTTATGAAACTGGCATTAATGCTGGCAAAATGCCTTCTCACTAAACGTTGGAAGTCCCCGTTGGCCCCAAAGCTATAGAATGGTGGGAGGAGCTTCAGCAGAGGGGTCTAGCCAAACGTTTAGCCCTCTGACAGGGGGGATATAGTGGGCTTCCAAAATCACTCATCTCCATGGAATATGATATGCTATTGGAAAGCTTTAATGCTCAAGATCCCGATCTCGGCGGGGTCACAGGCTCGCAAGAGGTTATACACATTGGTACGCCATTGATTACACCATGGGAGGTTTATGTGGGCCAAGGCTCCATCACCACAGATTTTTGCTTGTTCCATAACTGTACTGCACCACACTTGCATGGACTCTTCCCCCTTCCTTTTCAGAGTGACGGCTCCCAGGTGACACATTGAGGGTTTTAGTTTGGTTTGGGATCTAGGTGGGTGGTTGTTTACATTAATTGATCTTTGTTATTTCTTATTGCATCAGTTTGTTTGCATATAGACTTAGAGGCCATACCCATGGCGCTTTATCCATGTTATTGACTGCACTCTACTACACACATTCGTTAGATGGACAACATTCTCCTATAATACCTACTGCTTGACATGAAAAAAATGCAATACAGTTTGTGTTAAAAAAAACTGTGATATTACCCAAGGATCTTGATCACTAGCTGCAAGGAATAGTTACTCACCAGAGGTTAGACCTGTCATCTGTTATGGTGGTCTTCTAGCAAATGTTTTGCCTGCTTACCTCTTCTTTTTGCTGTATTTTTTAGTTGGCCTTAGGACTTTGAGCACCTTACCACTGATAACCAATGCTTAAAGTGCAAGGGATTCTCCCCTAAACATGGTGACATTGGTGTATATATGATTGGCATATTTAGTTTACTTACATGTCTCTTGTAAAGTGGTATACCATATACCCAGGACCTGTAATCTAAATGCTAGTAGTTGGTCTGCAGCACTGGATGTGGCACTCACACAAGCAGCTTTTCACACCTGTCTCAGGCCTGCCATTTTAAGGTCTGTGTGTGCAGTTTGCTTCCACTTCAACTTGTCATTTAAAACCACTTGCCAAACCTTAAATTCCCCTTTTTGTACACATCAACCACCCCTAAGGTTGGCCCTTGGTAGCACTAAGGACATGGTGCTATGTAAGTAAAAGGTAGGACATGTAGTGGTAAGTTATACATGTCTTGGTAGAGACAGACAGCTAAATTAATTTTTCACTACTGTGAGGCCTTATCATCTCATAGGCTAGCATTTGGAATTCCTTAAAATGATTAAAAGCTGAAATTCCTGATTAGAAAGGAGTAGTTGCATCATGTTTCATATTTTTGGAGTGTTAATGATAAATCCTCTCTTCTGGTTAAGTTGTATTTAACATTGCTATTTTTGAAATGCTAGTTTTAGAAAGTGGACAGTTCTCTGATCTTACCTTAGCTCTGTGTGCCGGCAGCCTGTATTTAATACACATCTGGGGTGGATGACAGCTACATTTTGGGCATTCCCTCTAGACAGCAACAAACACAGGAAGAATGGGTGTGAAAGAGAACTCATCTGCCTTAATCTACATTCTGATAGGTCTTCCTGGGTGGGAAGAGAACGGGGGAGCTGACACACCTGAATAGGCAATGTCCTGTTTCCCACACAAAGGACTGATTATCCCCCGCCCCCACAGACAAATGAAAGGGAACCTGTGAACTTCAAGGAACTGCTTTGAAGGCACCCCCCCATCTCATAGGCACAACTGGGTATAAGCACTGGGGCTCTGACCCTACCAAGACATTACACTACTAGACCTGGGAAGAACTCTGCCAGGAGAAAAGACTGCTGAGCCACAAGGACTGCCACTTTGCCTGACTGCCGCTCTGGAGGAACTGCTTTCTGCTTTGCTGAGCTGCCCTGCTGCTTGCTGATCTCTGTCCTGCTAAGGATAAGGACTGGACCCATCTCATTTGAACTCAGAGTGACTCCAAGGGCTTGCTGGCTTTCTCCCTGTTTTGAAGTCTCAGGGCCATAAAAGACTTCCTTCAACTCTGCAACAGTAGCTGGACTCTGCCATCTGTGAGTGCTGCTCTACCAAGTGGTGCAGATCCAGTCCTGGACCCTTGAAAGGTGATTTTTGCTGTCCAAAACCATCAAAATCGATGCAGCGATAGCATTGCACCAATCGGAACAGAAGCATTGCCCTCAGACGCGGACTCAGGAGTCAATCGACAACATCGTCTTAATGAACTGTGTGTCTCAACAACGACAGAAAGTGTGTCTCAACGATGACACAGTGCCTGCATCATAAAGGGTTTTTTTCATCACCTGTGCGGATTGGCACCTAAACATTTAGACTTTGATGTTGATCCTTTCCTCAATTCGAAGTACTTCTCAGCAAACCTGCGTGTGTCCTGTAACCAGCCTGCGCTCCATTGCAGTCAATTTGAACTTTGGATTTGCCCCGGTCCAAAGTGACCTCAAGCAAGCCCTTAGCGCAGTTAACTTCTAAGCACTTTTTTGGTACTCTGGTTTTACTTATTGGATTTTTGTCATTTTGGTCTTGTTTCACTCATAAAATAACCCCTACTTCAGTAAATCTGTGGGGAGTATTTTTGTTGTGTTTACATTGTGCTACTCCGTGTTGCACAAATATATTACAAATTGTCTCTTTAGATAAGCCTGACTGCTCTGTGCTAAACTACCTGAGGGTGACCTGTTTTCTTTGCCAATGTTTGGTCTTTGTGGATGCCATGATACATTTTGTATACATTTTGACACCATATAGAAGACCGCAAAAGCTGTATTACCATTTCACCAAAACAGATATGGTTGCTATTTGTGTGGCTTTCTTCCCTGTGTGCTGAATCACACAAATGTATCCACATCTTTTTTAATTCACAAGATTATACTCTGTCAACCAACTCTCTCTGGAGGTAACGTGCAGATTTACATACAGAGCTAGGTTTGAGCCCATGCAGTAGGGTTACTAGTGCATCTGATTGGTGGGAGTATCTTGGGACATCTGGTTGTGGCACTCCCGGAGAAAAGATGCTTATTGCTTTTCTGAAAGTGAGAAGAGAAAGCTCTGATCATAAATGGGATGTTGTGCACAGATTTTGGCAATTGGCATGAAAAGTGTGCATACACACCTGCATTGTATCTGGGGGCAATAATTGTATCCTTGTGATTATTCTATCAGAGTTTTGTAAATGAAGGTAGAGAGAAGTGGCTTCCAGCTGATATTAGAAGGTTCCATGGAGGATTTATAAACTGATACTTGTTCATTGCTGAGCCACAGGCATTTTGCCATTGTGGCAGCTCAGAAGAGATTTCCTACTTAAAGTGCCAACCCGTCTTTCATCTGAAGCTGCTTTTGTCAAGTGTCCAGTAGGCACTCTGAGGTCTAGAAAATTAGGCTTTGGAAATGTGCAATTTGAAGGTGACACATTGATAATAAATGCACCAATGGGGAAAACTGATGGGGAGAATCTCTTTGAGGAGTTTCAGTTATCAGTAGGTGAAGTTGGTTATTGCGCCTACTTAGGTATAGATGCTCAAATCAATGTCTATGTGCCAAAATAGCTTTTCCTTGATTTATTAGGCAAATTTAACAGGAATGTTGTACAATCTGAACTCAGGATACATATGATTGTGGCACTAGGAATATGTACATCGTATGGAAGATGAGCAGTTGTCTTCGAACAACTGAGCAAGACACAATACTCACCTGATTCACGCAGACCTCAAAGGATTGCAGGCTTTTGGCTCTGAGGGGTTGGCCAATTTGGGGGCCATAGAATCTGAGTAAAAAGCGGATTTCTTTGCATAAGAGTGGAAAGGGAGCATTTGGTTGTTAAGAAATGACAAGAGAAGGAACGTCCGCTGGAAATATTTTATATTGGAGAGGGGATACATGGAGATTCTTATATTGATGGTGGCATTTTCCCTTCCTCTCTGGATGCCAACCTGATTGCCTATCATGCAGCAGATTGTCAGAGCTGTTGTATCCAAATAAAATGGAAAAAGAACAATTGATGGACAGAATGCAGAACAATGTCATATACCCCAGTACAGAGATATGGGCCTACATCCATAGGGGTTTATTTACAAGGCACTTGCGCCACTTTTGCGTCAATTTTCCCATGCTAAAAGTGACGCAAAAGTGGCGCAAGGGCCTTATAAATCTGCCCCATAGTTTTTTGCTCCCCATGCCATATGCAAATCAGTCTTGACCCTGCGCCCAATGGGAACAGTCCAGCCCGAACTGCCAGGCCAGGTCCTCCCTGGACTGGAAACAAAGAGAAGGAAAAGTGGTGCATGATGTGACATACCAGTACCGTGGGTGCCACAGAAGGTTCCAAGTAGTTGCTGGCCAGGAGCTAGTGCAGATGTGCTTGAGCATGTTTGTGAAATTATGCACCTGCACGAGTGAATGAGGAATTACTAATCTAAGTTTACTGCAAGGTACTAAGCCAGCACATGGAGAAGGATCATGAAGCGCTAAGGTACACATGAGGTAAATTAGTGGTATGTGTGAAGTGAACAGGGCATCTTTTTTTAGGATTCTACCTCTTACCAAATGGGATTTACACAAAACTATTCAGTCTTTCTTAATAGGTGTGTGTTAATAGGGAAGGTGCGCCATCATGAAAAGAACACATTGATATACCACATTTATACTTTTTGAATTGCATTTGAAACACATGAACGGTCCTGCTATGGGCAAAACTGATATCCTTGCATTTCCAAGAAACACTATTGAATACAATAAAGTTACTATATAGAAAAGAAGGTGCAATGATACATACGAAAAGTGGCAATATGTCTATCAGAATGATAACAACAGTTTGAAGAGTCACACAGGGTTGCGTGTTGGTGCCCCTGCTTTTAAAGCTGTTCTTGACAAATCTACTTGGAGCACCAAAAGTCCTGAATATACTTTCAAAGTAGGCTCAATTACTATGCCAGCATTATTTTACAGGCTTTTTACATATATCCCAAATGAAATGTAGTGCAGTTTTTCACCATTATGGAGCTACCACTTGGGCAATTGTTTAGTGATAAAGGGACACATGTACAAAAGGTTTTAGTGGTCGTACACGGAGAATTGGGCCATTTGCAACCATTAATGTGTCTTTTGCAATGTACTAACTCTATTTTGTGAGTTGGTAAACTATTACCGACTGGCAACATAGGGCTTGCGACTCGGTATTAGGAAGGGGCATTTAATGGTCGTCCCTTCCTAATTCCTAATAGCAAGTTGCACAGGCATGTATGAATGTTTTGCAACTGGAATGTGGTCGCAAAGCATTCAGATTTTACTGACTCCATAAAGGAGGTGGTAACCCATCCGCAAATGGGAAGGGGTCCCTAAGGGACACCATCCCCTTTGTGAATGTAGGTGGCAACATTTTTTAAGAGCAGGCAGTGGTCCCACAGACCACTGCCTATCTTGCAAAATGAATAGGATCATTTTTATTTCTATTTTTTAAATGTATCCTGTTTTCCTTTGAAAATGGGCCGTGTTAAAAGAAATGCTTAATTTAAAAAGTAATCACAGACATTGTGGTTTGCTTACCCAGCAGGCCACCATCCCTGTGATTACAGGCCATTCCCAATGGGTCGCAATTTGGGAACTGCCTCATGAATTTTGATGAGGCAGGTAGATTGTGACCCCATTGGCAATCGCAAAAACTGTTGTACATTGCATTTTGCAAGTTCTTAATTGCGAGTCAGAAAATGTGCAATTAGGAATTTGCTTAATGTTTCCTTTGTACATTGACTCTAAATTGAAATGTTAGTCGATCATAGGTGTGCTTAAACTAAACTTACCTTCTGGGTGACAAAAGGCGTGAATTGTTATACAAGTATTGCCATTTATGCCTGATATTAGTGATCAACTTTATTCATTTTCAGAAAGATAGTTAGCTAAAACTATAATGTGTGGCCTTAGTTAATCCTATCAATTTTTTGTGGTTTATCTGAACCGCAGTGGTGTAGTCAGGATAAAACGAGAGTAAATTGCCCTGATGGCAGATCTCCCCTTTCTCTCTGGCAGCCCGTAGAATGGCTTTGCGGTCCCTGAAGTTCAAAATTTTGGCTATGATGCGGTGGGCCGGCAGGCCAGGGCGAGGGCCAAGGGAGCGGTGGCCCCCCTCGACAATGAAGACCGGTGAAAGGATATCGCCAAAGAGCTGACAAACCAACTGCTCCACATAGTCCTCCATGCGGGAGATGTTGGTGGACTCGGGCACCCCCATGATGCGGAGGTTGCTCCTGCGGGTGCGTGCCTCCAGATCCGAGTTCTTGGTCCGGATGAGATCTAGAATTTTTTCCATCTGCAACAGTTTCTGACGATCTTGGGTGGTGGCATCCTCCGCGTCCGATACTCTGGTCTCTACGTGCAGAAGGCGGGCATCATGGGAGTCAACTCGGGCCTTTACTGTGTCCAGGCGGGTGGACAATTGATCCAGCTGTGTCGCAATGCCGGTGACAGTGGACTTGACGTCCAATCATGATGGCCTTTAGTTTGTCCTCACGTGTTGGAGCCATGTCGGGTGGAGCCGAAGGGTCCACTCCGTCAGCTCCCGCGCCCTCCTGGTGCGTCTGGCTGTGCTGATCAAAGGTGATTTTAGGCTGCTTAGGGTTGGTTCTTCCCATGACTGTAGGAGCAGACTGACAGCAGAATGGAGGCTACGGTGGAAGAAAGCGGTGCACCCGAAGGCGGTGGAGCAGCTCAGGAGAAAGAGGAGGCACAAGACCAGCAGGCAGTTGAGTCAATGGGCAGAGGTAGTTAACAAGTAGGCTGGAGGTAAGTGGAGCATGGAGGCCTCCAGCAACAATCCCAATGACAGTGGGCGAAGCAGATGGTCAGCGGGCCCACCAGTCTGGGAAATGCGAGGTGAGACTTGGCATGAAAAGGATGGGCCAGACCGGTGTAGCACCAGTAGTAATGATTTGTGCGCAGGGCCACCAAAGGAGTAGAGGGTGCAGCGGCGCCAGCCCAGCTGCTGGTGTTGTCAGGGGGAGGCAGGCCAAGAGCAGGCAAAGGCGCAGTGTGAGCCAGAGGCACTCAGCGCGATGCCTTGGTGATGGGGCCCCCTGGAAGGAGGCCAGCAGAGCAGTCAGTTCATAGGCCAAAGGGGTGTAGAGCAATGGACGTCGCAGGCACCGGGCATCCACCACCGCAGGGCCCAGCCGAGGTTGATGGGCCAACGCCACGCAGAGGACCAGGCGCAGGGCCGGATCAAGGAGGAGGTAGCCAGGAGCTCCCAAACGATGACTTATGCCAGCACGGACCCCACGGGAGGGTTGGTGGGCGGCAGATGTGCCCGGCGGCACTCAGAAGCAGCAGTGAAGAGCAGCAGGCGTGCCACCTCAGGGCTGATGCCAAGCACGCAAGTGGCCACTGGAGAGTCAGCCCCGAAGAAGGCCAGACCCCGGTGGTGACGATGCAGAGGGGGCAGCACGGCTGATCCTTCAGTAGGCCCCAGGGAGCTGGTAGGCTGCAGCGGGAGGGGGCGATGCGTAGTCGGGAGCCGAGGGGGGCGCGCCGCCAGCGTCGCCCAGCCCGATGGAGAGAGGCCTGAGCTGCGAGTTACGGATTATGGAATATGGCGCCCGTGTGAGAGCAGACCGGGCCAGGCAGTATGACTCGCGCGCACTCAGTCCCACCCCACTGCGCCCCCACAACAACAGCACTCACCGGGTCTAACAGGAGAAAGACAGGAGCCAGATGCAGGACACGGGTCGAAGGCCGGAAAGTAGTCCACAGACAACTCCGAGGGGGCAGAGTCGGCAGCGCCAGTCATGGGGCCCAGGCCCGGGCACTCACAGCAGTGGATCTCAGCCAAGCAGCGTCACAGGGAGATGGAAGTGCGACCAATCTGTGCCCCAGGGTCAATTGAGTGGCGATAGCGTGGTGTAGAGAGGCAAGGAGTGCTGTGTCTGCAGGATTATAGTCGGATAGTTGGCTTGGCAGGCAGAGCCCACTCAGAGTGCAGCCATCTTGCAGCTGGCTAAGCCACGCCCCCATTGTTTTTTTTGTGTGTGGTTTATCTAATGTGCCTCTGAAATGAGACTATGGTGCTGAAATAATCCCAGTGTTGACCTATGGTTGTCTGATCTATGGGTGTAAGGTTCTTATGATCTGGATTCGATTTAAGACCCTCTACGGAGGAATCCGTGAGCTTCAGACCCTTTACCCACTCGCCTAGAGCTATCATTGAGATCGTAAAGGTGGTGGAGATGCAAGCGTCAATTTCATGTTTGTTTGATGATTTGAAGGCAGCTCCTGACACCTTCTTCAGGAACTTAGTTAAAACATATAATATGCCCCTACTATACGAGGGGGGGTGGGGGTGAGGAAATTTGATATCTCCTAAATTGGTCTATCTCCTGTGTAGCACAAGGGAAAAATAGGGAAAAGTATTTCAAAGGAACTATCAGATGCAGAGTTGCAGAATGGTGTAATAGGTCTGACCAGAAGAGTCGCAGTCTTTTGTATACCTGCAGCCTATATTCTTCAATTGTTTAATTCGGCCTATAAAGGAGTTACATTTAAGATGTTATTCCTTACTGAGACTAAGATAAATGGATTCATAGGATTCATATGCTATTTCGACAAGGGTAGCCCTCGTTCTGTGAATTTCAGTGGCAGTGGTAAGGCTGCCAGGGGAAAGGCACTGGTGGCAACTATATGGGTTCTACAATTAAAACAATGCAACATGTGTTATTCTTTTTCCTGGAGTAAAGTTATTGAGACTCAAATTGACAATTTTATGAAACGTATAAATGCGACTTAAGCAGTAGATGCAATTTATTTGCTTGTGTATTAGAACTATTTGAAACTCAGAAAGAATCAAGTATCCTTCTTAACTAATTGTCTGGATTGTTTTAACTGTCTTTTGATCTGTTGTTTGAAAACGTTTGCAGAAATTACCGGTATAAAAAGACAATAAGAAAATATTGTTTAACTGGGACAATTTTACAATGGCTCCGTAGCTGTGATGGGAAGCTCTCTCAAAAAAAACGTATAAGGGTGATTTAGCACCCTGTTTGAAAGAAGGTTAAAGTGAGGATGGAAAGTGTTTCTTAGCAGATGACAGTGTTAGGTGGGATTGAAAGATCAGAACTTTATGGGGTGATCTTTAAACACATACCCTGCTACTCACTAGAAAAAAATGCACCATGTCATATTTGGCCATCTCCAGTTCTCTTTGCGGTGCAGTGCATTCAGTCATTTAGTTTGAATAAAATGCCTTCGTGCAAAAGGAAGACGTCATCAGCAAAACGACAGACACATGCATGTTTTGTACTGGAGGTGGTGACTGACGCCGCCGTGACATCTAGGCATGTCCTGTGGCATTGCCTTATGCTTCATCTAGTGTGTTACCTCACAACAAGGGACTGGTATTCCTACATAACTCCATTCCTTTACATTGAGTGCCATGCCTCACTCCACAGGGCGCACCTGTAATTGTCTATACACTACACATTGTTAGAGCTAGAGTTATACCAGATTCTCCCAATGATATCCTATGGACATGCAACCCTGCAACATTCAATGCAATAACACATTGAAGGCAGAGGATTTGTTTCATGCACTTTTTTACATATGGTCCATTTACTCAATTAAAGATATAATTCCAGTTCAGGGACATTTGTGAGATGGAGGTGAGTGGGGGTGGTGGGGAGTTTAGAGGATACTTTAGAAATGAAATGAAATGAAATGAATGAAATGAATGAAATGAAATGAAATGAAAATGTAACTTGTAGAGCGCTACAGTTGCCCTGAGGCGTCCAGGCGCTAAAAACAGATGGAGCCCTCTTGAGGTTACTTTATTAGGCATTAAACAGCAGGGTTTTTAGCTGTTTGCGAAAAGTAGTCAGATTGGGGTTGTTCCTCAACTGCAGGGGGAGAGAGTTCCAAAGTTTGGAAACATTATACGAGAAGGAGCGTCCTCCCGCTCTAACTCTGCGAATTCTGGGGATCTCGGCCAGGGATGCTGTAGAAGAGCCGAGGGATTTATTAGGCCTGTAGGGGGAAATCAGGGGCCGATTGATGTCTGGGCCCATTTCCCAGAAAGTCTGGTGGGCAATGCAGAGCGATTTGAATTTTACTCTGTCCCTGACAGGTAACCAGTGTAGGGTCTTTAAGCTGGTTCTCACTGAGATCCTCCGGGGGATGCCCAGCAGTGCTCTGGCAGCACAGTTCTGGGTGCGTTGGAGCTTTTGTAGGGTGTAATCCGGGGCTCCCAGGTATAGGGCGTTATTAAAGTCCAGACGGGATTGGATAAGGCCCTGTATAATTATCTGTTTAGCCTCGAAGCAGAGGAGGGGAAGGACTTTCTTGATCACTCTAAGGAGGCCAAAGCAGGTGGCTGAGATCTTAGTGGCCTGTGTGTTAAGGCTCAGAGACTTGTCAAGCCAGACCCCTAAGCTTTTGATGTTGTCTCTGGGGGGTGGGGCCACTCCCATGCTTGATGGCCAGATCGACTCTATGGAGACGGGGGAGGCTGTGCCCAGGATCATCAGCTCAGTTTTATCGTCATTCAACTTTAAGCATGAGCTCATCATCCACTTCTTTACGTCCTCCAGACAAGCCGCTAGGTCTGGTGGCGCCTGGAGGCCGCTCTTCTCTGCCAGGGAGACCACCAGCTGGGTGTCATCCGCATAGGAGATGATCTTTACACCATGCGGACGAACAACCTCAGCCAGTGGCCTCATATAAGCGTTGAAGAGCGTAGGGCTTAAGGAGGAGCCCTGGGGGACTCCGCATCCCAGGGGATGAGTGGATGAGCGTGATGTGCCATCGAAGACCTGAAAGGTTCTGTTGGACAAAAAAGAATTGAACCATGTCAGGGCATCTCCGGTCACTCCTAAGTCGGCAAGGCGGGTTAGCAAGATTTTGTGATGTACCGTATCGAATGCGGCACTTAGATCGAGGAGGATCACTGCCACTGATCCCCCTCGATCCAGAAGCCGTCTTGCCTCCTCAGTCACAGCCAGTAAAGCCGTCTCTATCCCATGTTTGGTACGAAAGCCTGTTTGGGAGGAGTCGAGGAGGTGGTTTTCCTCAAAAAACATTGTCAGAGTGGTATTGACATGTTTTTCCAGAATTTTCGATGCCCAGGTGAGTAATGAGATCGGACGATAATTACTGGGGTTGGACGGGTCTAGGGAAGGTTTTTTCAGCAGGGCCCGCACCATAGCATGCTTCCATGTTGAAGGGACCGGAGGAGTTCATGAGCTCCAGGAGCGTGGGGAAAATAGCAGTGCTGGCAAGGTTTAATGAGCCTGGGGGGGCAGGGTCGCACGGGGAGCTAGATTTTATTTGTTGTGCCAGTGTCTGTACGATTTCCAATGTTATCAGGGGAAAAGACTCCAGGCACTTGGTCGAATTTGAGGTCAGGTACGGGTTCTGGCCAGGGGAGTCAGAGGGAGGATTGGGGAAAGAGAGATAAATTTTGTTAATTTTTTGGAAGAAGAATTCCGCCAGATCATTGCATTTAGTCGGTGAGTTGTTGTTATCTATAACCGGAGGCGGGGGGTTGGTCAGGGAGTTGACTATACGGTAGATTTCTTTAGATTTGGATTTTGCCGTGGTTATTTTAAGATTGTAGAAGGCAGCTTGCGAAGATTTAATGGCCAATTTATAGTTCCTGATCATTTCCCTGTAGGTGGCTTTTTCTTCAGGATTGTATGAAGTGCGCCACTTTCTCTCCTGCTTTTTACAGAGACGTTTGTGGTTCCTGAGCTCTTCTGTGTACCAGGGAGCTGTTTTGCTATGTCTCTTAGATTTTGGTGCGTGTTCTGGGAGGACCTGGTCCAGAGAGGTGGTTATCCATTCTTCATATTTTTTGTTGTTAGCAGTTGGGTCTTGGGAGAGGGAGGGTCTCATGGTGCAAAGAGCTTGTGCCCAGTTGTCAATAGGGAGTTTGGACCAGTTACGAGTTTTCCTAATAGTAAATGAGGACGAGGGTGGTTTACTTGTGGTCCAATTGAAGGCTATTAAGAAGTGGTCTGACCAGGGAAGTCTGGTTATGTTTCCCACTTTAAGCTGGTCACAGTTGCTGAAAATAGGGTCCAGCAGATGTCCCTTTTCGTGTGTGGCAGATGGAACCCGTTGCTCGAGTTGATATGCGGCCAAGCTTGACTGGGTCTCTTGTGCCGAAAGATCTAGTGGGTTGTCAAAATGAATGTTAAAATCTCCAAGTAGGGAGAAATTGGAGGGAGAGACAACCGACTGAGAGGTCACAGAGAGCAAGGAAGTATTGAATTGTCCTATGGGACCGGGGGAGCGGTAGATGAGAATGCCGGTGAAACAGGCATTAGGAGAAAATTCGATGGCGAAAGAGAGGTTTTCGCAGTCCTCAATATCTTCCAATAAGTGACGACAGATATAGCTTTCTTTATATATAATCGCGAGGCCGCCACCTCTGCCCTGTGGTCGGTCTGCTCGTGCTATCCGATACCCTGGGATGATAGCTTGTGCTAGGTCTGGCTGAGAGTCTTGGTTCAGCCAGGTCTCAGTCAGGAACATTGCATCTGGAGAGTGTTCCTCTAATAATAGGGAGATCTCAAGGCAGTGTTTTACGAGGGACCTACAGTTTAAAAGAAACATGGAGTAATTCATTAACTCGCCTGTTGGTTTGGTAGTTGAAATACATAGGTCTAAATTGCAGTACTTACAGCGTCGAGGAATCTCCAAAGGGTGTAGCGGGATGCCGCATTTAGGAGAGATAGGTGGCCGTAGCTGGCATAGAAGGTCTGGACTGTATACCAGTCTGTCGCCTCTGGAGGATCCAGGGGACGTGGCCCTTGGGCCCGGCCGGGCGCGGACGAGCGCAGACGAGCTTGCCTTAAGCGCGCCTTCGGCGCGCAATCGGCGCGCCCGCTGCGCTCGTCCGCTGCGCGTCCTGTAGTTGCACATGGCTATAGGGGAAGGGAGGAGTAGAAGGGGGCGTGGCCTGTTGAATGGGCGTGTCTCCCTCCGCGACAGCTTCCAATCAGCTGTGCGGGGTGCTGGCTGAAACGCGAAGCGAAGCGAGTGGTGGTGAATGAAGTGTTTTAAAATCGGACACAACACACACAAGTGAGCACAATAATACAATTTTAAAAAGGGTAGAACGTCTCCCGGCTTTTCGCCTCAGGAGGGGTAGGTCTGTCTAGAGATACTAGTTGATTTCTACACAAGGGTGCATAATTGTCTGTTGCTTGTATGTATGTCATCTGAGTTGTTTGAATTGGGAAATGCAGGTCTGTTAATCAAAGTTAAGGGGTGATTTGATGCCTTTAAGCAAAAAGCCCTGCATTTCTGGTGGTCTGTTGGTATGTCTGCCTATAGGTTATTTGGTCTGTGTGCACAGATAAGTATATGCCTGTTTGTAGGAAAGTGCCCTTTTTGTAGGATCACACCCCCCACCCACTTTTCACTCCAAAGCTTATGGCTATGACTCTAATATTAGTGAAGCTGCATGGTCAAAGTATCTTCAAGATCATTTTACACAACAAAAGGCCTCTGACTTTGAATTAGGAAACGAGGGCAATAAACTAATAATAATGCGTGAAAACTCACATAAACAAGCATGTGGCAATACAACCATGAATACAAGAGAGACAAATCTACAAAAGATTATCAAGCAACGAATTAAAAAGGGAAGAAGGGAAGGGGCACCAGGCCCGAACGGTATAACTCCCATCCTTTACAAACAGAGCGATAGGGAATGGGCTGGAGCACTAGAGCCACTATTTAATGAAATAATACAGTTTAATATATTACCTGCTTCCTGGAAGGGCTCAATTATCTCTCCTATACTCAAATCAGGGGATAAATCACAACCAAGCAACTACAGACTGATTGCCCTCATGGCCAATGAGGCCAAGTACTTTGCCGGGATCCTCTTGGAAGAATTACAATCCTGGGCTATAGAAAATGTCCTTAATCCCTGTAAATCAAACAGGTTTTGCTAAAACTGTTGGGACAACAACGAACATCTTGACAATGGGCCTGTTAATCGATAAAGCCAAAACTACCAAAATGCCACTCCATCTGTGTTTTATTGATTATAAGGCAGCCTTTGATTACATCAATCGGAATCTCCTGTGGTCCAAACTGAACAAATGGGGGATCCCGAGGCCCTTGTTAGATCTACTTATCAACCTGCATAGTGACACCTGGATACAGGTGAAGTTGGGTGATGGATCTCATCTGTCCAGACGCATCCCAACTAACAAGGGCTTAAAACAGGGATGTGTCTTGGCCCCAACCCTTTTTAATCTGTTCTTAGGTGATCTAACTCCGATTTTAAATAACTGTAATTCCCACGCACCGAAACTAGGAGGCCAAATATTACCATCATTACTATATGCGGATGACATAGTGCTAATCAGTCAAACAAAAATAGGGTTACAAAACCTTGTAGATGCAACTCGGTTGTATTCAGATGATAATCAACTTACGATAAATCTACAGAAGACACAAACTATGTCAATTAACAAAAAAGGGAAAACCAACTATGGCTGGTTCTGGAATAATAACCGTATTGAAAACACAACAGTGTATAGGTATCTGGGAGTGAAAATCGACAATAGTGGCCAATTTACAATTCAGAAAGCATGCATTAGAGGAAAAGGCATTGCGATTTCTATTTCATTAAAAAAATTAAATGGTAAGCTCACCAGTCCCTCTCTCTTGCCCCTGGCACAAGTTATAAGAGCTAAACTGCTGCCCACAATTACCTATGGGAGCGAAGTACAGAGAGGTAGGGATGCGGCGACCCTAGATAGAACTGTGGCATTAGCATACAGAACCATATTCAGCCTGCCAAAACAAACCTCTCCCGCCCAACTCAGGCTGGAATTTGGAGTACAGAAGCAGTCTTTGTCAAGACAAGGCGCATACATAATGACTTGGGACAAGGTCCGAAAGGCAAATAAAGGAACCCTAAACAGCTACTTATGGTCAGAACTAGAACGGTATCCGGCATCGCCAGCCACCAAATACTTGAAAAACAGCCTAGTGAATCTAGGGTTACAGGAGCTGTGGAATACCCCTACCAATCATACTACGATCAAAAGAATAGCAAAAAGAACAATAAAACATCTCTCATGGATTGAAGATAAAGCGTGTGTTGCAAAGAGGTCACATGGGTGGATCATCCTAAACTCCTACTCCAAACAAGGCCACCAGACGTATCTTGACCTCGGGTACTCACGTTATATAAAATTGAAGTTTCTCAGATATAGACTGGGCGTGTTACCATGCACACGCCATTTTCCGCAGTGGCTGAGGGTTAATGGGGGTCCCCTCTGTCGCCTATGTGGCAAGGTGTCTGAAGACATGGAACTATTGCTGTGCTCCTGCGAGAAGCTGTTGGCGGAAAGGAAACTGTTACTGAAATACCACTTCAACCAGAGTGGAATACGCTCACGAAGACAGGCAGTTCTTGTCTGCTTTACACCTAGTGACCCGCAGTTGAACTGTAGCCTGGTGAAGTTCTTGAAGGAGATAGAAACAAAGATGCAGAAGATTGACCTATCGTCATGTTTTTAGAGGCTCTGAAATTAAGCAGAATCCTATCTATAAAGTATCATTTATGGAAGGTGGAAGAAGAGTGAATACTGGAACTTGTCCCCTTGCCCTAAATTACAGAGGACATTCAGAACAATATGTTTATTATTTTAATCTTACCAACATATTAAATCTTATGAATTTTTGAAAGGAATTATAAATATAGATTTTATGTGAATGTAATTTTACTTAAGTGATGAATAATGTATTGTGTACACATTAGTGTTTTATTCTTCTAAGGATGAATTGCAATGGTTTTAATTAACTATGCTAATAAACTATTTCTTACTTATGGCTATGACTCTGAAAGTGCTCCGGAGCCTGCTGCCCAGGTGAGAATTCCAGTGCTTGCTCCTCAAAAAGGATATGTGTGAATTGGTAACCTCAATTGGCCAGGACTTTAACCCCCTTATAAGTCCCTAGCAAATGGTGCCAGTGGTCCTGAAGCCCTGTTGAGCCACTCTGAGTGACCCAAGTAAACTGCTGACAGAAAGCCTACCATTGCAGACTGCAGGAGCAGTGCAAACTATTCAAACTCAACTTTGCCTCACCTGTGTGCGGCAAAGTCCATTCACTATATTTAATATATGCTAGTCACACCTAAGGAAGGCCTCCTGAGATGAGGAGGCAGGTTGCATAATGTTAAAGGTGTGGACATGTAAGTGCAAGCTTATATGTCACAGTCAATTTTATTGTATGGTTAATTAAAACCATAACAAACTAGCATGATAGTTAAACATATTCAGCATGCAAAAATTAAAAGTTCTCATTTTAAGGGGAGGCAGATTCATATTCAACACACAAAAAAAGTTAAGGCAGGCCATTGTGAGGACAGATGGGACAGCATAAAGTGGCAAGTGCAAAGCAGCATTTTTGAATGGTGCCACGTAAATCGGGCAGTCTTTTGTCTCGATCAGAGAGGCAATGTGCAAAGCACAATAACAGAGTAAGTCAAGAATATTTTGTATGCTTTCCAGATCCAGAAGCAACCCATTTAAGCAGACAAGACGTTTAGGAGGGTTAAGTGCAAGACAAGATTTTCCATCTCCCATACCAGCCCATTATAAAGATTAAAAAATATAGGGATTTTCCCTGATGATTCCATCACAAATCTGGGTTCAAGGTACAGCATACAAAAAATTGGTAAAATGTGGGTGTGTTTGCAATCCCTATTAATCAGTAGCAGTCCATACGGGATGTAGTTCAATCAGGATACACACATGAGGGAATAGTCGACCCTCAAGAGCACTGTTGTGTGTACCAAAGTCTTTAAGTTGTGAAGAAATTATTGTACTTAATAAGACTCCTGCAAATCCAGAAAGTTTGTCAGGATTTGGAGGAGTCCTATTAAGTACAATAATTCATGTGTGTAGCCTGATTAAACTACCTCCTGTATGGACTGCTGATGATTAATAGGAATTGCAGCCATACCCCTTGATAAATTGCCTGGAAAATAGACAAAACTGATTTATATGTGTTGTATTGTGATTATACCTCTGTGTATGATGTGTGAAATAAGTTGCTTTATGTTGTTAATGTCCCATTTGTTTGTTTGATGATACACATCCGTAAACTAGGAGATTTGTTTTTTGCTTGTTATTGAAGTATAATAAATGATGTTGTGTATAGTTATGTACAGTACCGATGATTAATTGATATTTTCACAGCCCGTTATAAAGGCAGACAATACAATATAAGATATCAAGTGCAGAGGAACATTTTGATCAGATGACACATTGAAAAGATACAAAGTAATATAAAGTGACAGGTGTGAAGCAACATGTTAATCGCTGAGGAAAGCACTCTGCAAAGTGCAATAGCAGAGTAAAGCATAACAGGGGCGGCTCCTCCACTATGGCAGAGGAGCGTTGCCCACCTCTTTAAAGCAGTGCAAAGTAAAAATAAAATGATAATAATGGCAGTCCTTTATTATCATTATATTTTTTACTATTGCAGTTGCAATGCAGAGTAGCCCCGTCAATAGGGCAGGGCGGATCTGGCCTCCCCTGATGTCGAGGCCGGAGGAGGAGTGGTGGCTGCACCTAAAGTGTCCATGAAGATTTGGCTGGCCGTCTCGGCTCTCCACAGGCTCTATTATACAGCCTTATTGGAGAAAATGCTCATCCTCCAAGCCACTGTCTGAGTGCTGAACGTCGGCTTTCATACCAATCACATTGCTGCTTAAGGCAGTGTAGTGATTGGTCAGGAGATTCTGGGAGGCTGGGTGCTTTCTGCTGGAGAAGATGCAGTAACTGTGACAGCGACCTCCAATTAAGTTTTCCTTTCTTTTTTCTTATTTATTATTTTTAATTCCCTCCTCTCCCTGACCCCCTCCCTGCTCCCCTCACCTGTTTGGTAGCAGCCGCTACTGAACCATTGCCAACCCTTTCTTGGCACGCAGTGCAGAAAAAGTGACATATGAAACAAGGTTTTTTTTATAGTGATTACATGGGTTTTAAAAGTTTTGATTGTGAAGTGATAAGAAAAAAGTACAGTGTCAAATCACAGATAGAAAGTGCAGCTAGATTGCAACACTTGGTGTCAAGTTTTTGCAGCACAGATAGAGTTAGCATCGTCCAGTTCGGCCACTGTCATTGGAAGAAACATTGCATTTTTTAAATTTAATATGGTGTTGGCAGGATTCAAACTGGCTATTACTGCCTGTCGGCTGGTGCGATCTCTTAAGCGGATAAAGTCAGTGCGGAGGAGACTCTTTCTTTGCTGCAACAAAGCAGGACATATGTATAAAATATGAGTTAGGGTTTCCTTTTCCTTGCTGCAGGGACAACACCTTGTATCATGGGTTTCTAAGTGGCGCCATTCCGGGAGGTCTGCTTGCAGGTTCCACTCACCCAAATTTAGTGCCACTAGCCGATCCTTAATCCACAGGGGGTATGATATGTATGTACAAGTAATGTAAATCTGCTGTTTGTATAGGTATAGGAGTTGATTACTGACCATGCATGAGAGAGCTTGCGCAATGCCAGCATATTCGCTAGCTTTGACAGTTTTTTTGCTATTGCTGCAAGAAGTTTTTTGAAGACCTGGTGGGAAAGGTGCTTACCCCATGCCTCGGTGACTGAAAATTCAATTCATTTATCTTCCAGGTGTGCCTGTAAGACGAGGTTGAGCCAGCGCCCTCCAATTCTCTCCAGTTTAGGCCAAGCACTGAATCATGTGGTGCAGGTCTAAGCATGTGACAGAAGTTTAAGAGGCAACTGCCTCTAGCCCAATCCTGTTTTGTAATGCTGAACTCAAGTCTTATTTGCGCTGGTGATGCTCTCTTAGGCAAGAGTTGGGTGGCTTTGTAGTTTTGAATGATTAGTTTACCCACCATAATGGCCTCCCTACCCAGGGTGATCTCACTCCCGTAGGTTAATGCAGGAATGGCCTTTGTTTTCATAACCTGGAGAAGAGGATCAAGACTCGGTTCTAACATTTTCTGAGAGATGACAGAGCAAACATTAAGCTGGCACTTTTGTTGTTCAAACAGCGGAGATGAGATTTGAATGATCCTTTACTGTCCAGGTAGATACCCAGATAGTTGTACTTGCAGCTGTGATAGAGTCAGGTACCATTGTGATGCCACCTGCTGTAATGGATTGTTTTTGAGCCGAATATAACCATCATGACTTTTGTTTGATTGATTCCCAAGCCCATTCCTTACATTGTATGAAGGTAAGATGGAAAGTTGATGCTAAAGCCCAATCTTTGTTTGGTTAAGGAGCTTGAGATTGTCTGCATATGGCAGATGGGTCTTAGGTTGACCTCCCAGTTTGAGTGGGTGCCAGTTCACTTCAACAAGAGGCTTTGACAGGTCAGTGATATATAAATCAAAGAGTAAGTGAGCGAGCATACATCCTTGCTTCAGCCCAGATTTTGTAGGGATCTTTCTTGATATGCGAGAGCCATCTCCTAGTTTGACCCACACCCAGGTGTTAGGGTACAGCTGCTCGATTGATCGTAATAAGGCAACTGACAGGCCCAAGGACCGCAATTGGCACCATAACGAACCCCTTGGTATGCTGTCAAATGCAGCTTTAAAATCAACAAAACAGGAGTAAAGCAGCAGTTTATTTCTGAAGGTTTTGTCACACATAAAGGCCAGCACTATCAGATGGATCGATAGTGACACGTATCAGATTTTATGACCCTTTAAAAATTGACTGAATAATGGAACCTCCCTAGAAGTCTGGGATGCTGCTGGTTAGCAGGCAGTATTTGAACAGGGGAGATAGTACCTTGACCCAGAATGTAGAATCAGATGTAAAGAGAGCTATGGGGAGTCCGTTGAGACCAGGCGCCCCATTTTGAGAACAGCGTTCGTCTAATTGACTAGGTGCATGGGAAGCAATTAGTGTCCCTTCATTGAGCATGCTAGTTGGGCCATTTATGCTGCTTTCAGGGCAGCAAAGAGATCAATTATATGTCCTTATAGTGGCCTTTACTATTAAAAGCTACTATAAGTGATAGACTGTCCATGTGATATCATGGGCTGGCGCCTGGGGAAACCCGAGGTTGGCAGCTCAATTATAGCACCGCCTAAATATGTTGTGTTTGGTATCATACAACATGCCTCATCACCTCTGACATGAATCTCATGTCGAGGGCGATGTAGCAAGCACCCAGGTGGCTATTTTAGAGGTTGCCCACCTGGTTGCTCCAGCCATCCCTGTGCTCTGGCTGCAAGCCCTCAGCTGCTCCTGCCAAGAGAAGATTCTGACCCTCTGCCAGGAGGTGTGAACTCTCCCAAGAGTGAGAAATAATGGACTGGATGGGAAGTAGGTCACTCCTCCCTCCCTTACAGGATGACTAGTGAAGTGGCACATCAAGGGGGTGAGCTTCAAATGTTACACCACCAGTGATATTCAACCAGGCTGCCTCCCAAAGGAGGAAACAGCCCTCCACCTGTGCCCAGGCACATTTGCATCTGGGCAGATGGGAAAATTAGGTATTCAGGATGTTTACACCCCAAGAAGGCTAACCAGACCTCTAAGGTAGGCTACCATGTCCGTACAGCTAAGGAAGACTTCTGTCATTTTTAAAATTGATAAAATAGAGGTTTCTGGGAAGGAAAGGTGACCTACACCCATGTTGATGTCACCTCGGGGTAGATTAGTTGCTGGGGCTAGTAGACCATTTGCCACTTGTATCCACATGTCTAACACCCCTAAAACTAGGATTAAAGGACTACCCCTGAAACAAAAACCTCAGTTCTGATCTGATGTGCAACAAAAGACACAGGAGGAAGAGATCCAAGTCTGCAACTACAGGAGCTGCACAAACGAAAGATATGCTACTCTGCACCTGTGGCAACCTTCCTGCAACTGCAAGACTGTGACTCGTCCCTGACCAAAGCTTGATTCCCCAGCCAGAGGGACCCCTTTGAGAGCCAAAGGCATCACCAGACTCTCCTGGACTAGTGGCAATAGTCCCTTACACACCACAGGTAAAAACAATGCACTAGAACCAAATAATCGGTGGCCATCAGGCCCTCCGATGGATCACCCAGAAGTAGATGGTCCAGAACAGTGTGAGAAACTTAGCCTAGACTTTCGCCGAATTTCAGGTGGCTACTGTGTTTCCCTAGACATCCAGATGTAGAAATTACTTTCTGCAGTTCTTACCACCACCAAGACTTGTTGGGCGTGGGTCCGGCAACCATCCCCTTAACTCGGCTCTGTATCTCAAGGGAACTATACAAAAACCTTCATTCAATTTCACCAGTGAATTTGTTGTCGAATTTTTGCACCCTTTTACCCACGAGCACAGTGTAAATGGTAAAACCAGCTCTCCTGCAGGTCCCGCTTCAGCATCAAGGACAGCCAGGACAACTCTGCACCCAGGCTTCTCGAGTCAGGTAAAATCGAACTGGATATCGTGTCTGAGTCTTCCGACCTGCACCACCTTTACCCTACCTGGGTTCCAGGTAACTAGGGGCCAGATGTACGACCTGCATAATAATGCCTTGCAAATTGAGACTCATTTGCAACTCGCAATTTGCGAGGCCCTATTTGGCATGTACAACAGTGTGTTTAACACTTTTTGTAATTCCCAATGGGGTCGCAAATTGCGAGGCTCATGAATATTAGTGAACCTATCGCAATTTGCACCCATTGGTAATGGCCTGCCCTCCCAGGGATGGTGGGCTGCTGGGCTCACCAGACCACCATGTCTGGGACTGCTTTTAAATAAGGCAGTTTTTTTAAAAAATGCAGTCCGTTTTCCTTAAAGGAACCTTTTTGTTTCATTTTTTAAGGGCAGGTTGTTGTCCCTGGGACCACTGCCTGTCCTTAACACTATTATTAGAGACAGTCACAAAGTGGAAGGGGTCCACAGGGGGGCCCCTTTCAAATTGCGACTGCATTATCACCCTCTTGAAGAGGGTGGTAATTTGCAAGTGTTTTGTGACCCCAATTGCGGTCACAAAACATTCATACATTGCTTTGTGGACGCAATTAGGCGGGAACGCACCTTCTTAATAGCGGCTCGCAATTCATAAATAGCGAGTCCCAAATAAGTTGCAAGTCGCTATTTCAGAATTTGTACATGTACGTGCGCAAACGGGGTTGCAACCCCATTTGCCCATGCAATTTAGGGTCGTACATCTAGCCCTAGATCTGCAAGTGAGCGATTGTCACTAGTGCTTTTTCCCATTGCCTCGCAATGATAAAGTTTTGCAGTACTGTTTTGCACTGATTTAATATTGCTTCTAAAACCCATAACTCCAGTTATACTTATCTGATTAACATCAATTTTGTGTCTAAAGTTATATACAAATGTGCTTTTTTATGTGTCAGATTTCTTTTGAGTTGTGTCAATTACTCATCGTCCATGTTGGTGCTCAGAAATGCTTAACAAATACACCTATTGTGTGTTAGAGTTATGTGTAAATGGGTGCATTTATTTTATGTGTTCCTCTGAGCATACGCTTTAAAAGAATGGCGCTGCTGGCTCCCTCAATACTTCCTTTATTTGTATTGAAACACCAATACAAATGCTCAGAAGCAATTTCACAGTTCCCCGTTTGGGGCAGAGAATGTATTGATTTCTACATAACATTGCTATTGTATTTCCCTCTCTTATATATTAGGCTCCCCATCGCTTCATAAAATCTGTAAGTATTGTGCTCTCCAAATGTTTACTTTTGTTGTAATTTTCATCAGTCTTGCATATAGAACTATCGGTTAAAAAAGCAACTTTTATTTTCAAGCATCTTTCGCTATAGGGAAATATTTGACTGGTTCTAAATAAAGTTCAGATCGCTATGACTTCGAGAGACCTAGGGGCAGATTTATGTTCCCTGGTGCATCCCTGCAAATCAGCATGGATGCGCCAGGGAAGATGCGTCACGCAAGTTTGCCCTTGCGCCACCGCAGATGCGCCGCATTTACAATGCGGTGCATCGTGGCGCAAGGACAAGCAGATGCGTGACGTATCTGCCGGCGTAAGGTTGGCGCAGTGCTGAAGTTGTGTCGCAAGCGCGAAGCAACTTCAGCGCTGTTCCAACCTACCCCATACCTAACATGGTGTGTCAAGCCTTACACCTGCTTCAAGCAGGCGCAGGGTTTTGACGCATCAGCGTTGGGAAAGTGACTCAGTGAAATCTTATAGATTTCACTGAGTCACTTTTCAGGGGTGTTCCTGCGACGGAACGCCCCCCCTGCGTGGAAACGCCCACATGAAACCTGACGCAGGTTTCATGTGGCGCAGGGCTTTACACCGTGACGCATCTCCATAGATGCGTCACGATGTAAATAGGGCACAACGTGGCGCAGGGTTTACGCCGCCGCTGCGTCACAAAAGTGACGCAACGGCGGTGTAAAAGTAGCGCAACTCCAACATAGATCTGCCCCCTAGTTTTAACACAATGTAATATTGTTTCATCACTGAGAAGCTTACGAGAAAATCACTCTTTAAAAGGACCACATCCCCATATGAAAATGATAAGGAAAGCGATATCAATTTTCAGAAAGAAAATACATACATTCCCATTCAAACGGAAGATATGCATTAATTTATTTTTCCATAAGAACACATTCATCTTAGAGGGGAAAATAGTAATTAACAATAAGAGGTAATGAGAAAAGAAACATGAATCGAGAAAATAAACAGTGCTTTCCATAAAAATGGTAAGCTCTTATGACCAAGGGCATTTAAAAGATTGGTGTATGTATGATCACACAATCTTAACTCCAATGAACCGAGCTAATTTCGCGTTTAAATGTGTATTAAAAAATATTTTTGTTAAGTTGATATCATTTTGCACCTGCATAAACGACGCATTATCCTTACAGCCCTTGCTACAATCTTCGAGCCATCAACGTGAACTAATTGTAGAGCTGTCAGAATGTAGGCCCTCCCGTGGGCAAAACTAATTTTACAGAAAAGTACAACAGATGTTACAAGGTCTTGCGGCTATATTTATAGTTTTATAATAAATGAGTTGTCACTGTCAGTCAGGTTGTACATTTCATGTCAAACTCTTGTGTGCCTTAAATAAAGGAGAAATCGGAATATAATTATTTTTGATGGCATACTCCGGTTAATATTTGCTGATGCTAGGAATACATTTAGAGGCATATATCACTCTTATCTTTGTCTTCATTAAAAGATAGTTCACATGATGTTATTGCACCGACTTCAATTCTTCAAGATTTGTTTCAGAAGTATGTTAATGCAGAAAATGAAATAAAGGTGTAGATACATTTGAGAGTAATTTGGTGAGAGAAAGGCCTAACACTAAACTTTTCCTACATGAGAAAAGTTTTGTCAGTGATGACAGTATTTAATGCATGATTTTTACCGAATTTTGATTTGGAAATCGTAATTCCTAATGTATGAAGTGTTACATATAAGCTTAGAAATGTATATTTATGTGTACTTTAACTTTTGTTTGTAGATAAATAATAATAAAAAAGTTATATTGGTGTACAGGTGGTGCATAAATTATACATGTAAGGTATTACTATGACTTAAGGATTTCTAAGATTTGTGTGTTTTAAGCTTGTTTGTCACAGAAAGAATAATGTTTTGGTGACGATAACAAAGGTATAATTTATTTTAATTGAATGTCAATGTTTTTGATTTTATAAATATATTTCTTAATTTGTAGTTTACTGTCGTCGAAAGGAGTGACATTATGTGGAGTGTGGTACAGTAGAGTGGAGTAAAGTGTACTGTTGTACAGTATTTGGTTATAGAGTGATGTAGAGTGGAGTGGAGTAGAGTGAAATGGTGTACAGTGGATTGGCATAGAGTGGAGTGTTTTACAGTCGAGTGGTTTACAGTGCAGTCGGGAAGAGTGGAGAGGAGTTGAGTGAAATATGGTAGAGTGGAATATCGTAGAGTAGAGTAGAGTAGAGTAAAGTAGAGTGGCACAGCATACAGTGGACTAAGTTGTTATAGAGTGTAGTGGCCTGTTGTATAGTACAGTGGCTTGGAGTGCACTAGAGTGGACGGGCGTAGTGTAGAGCTGGATAAATTGTTTAAAACTGGAGTGGTGTCTTGTACAGTACTGTGGAGTGGAATGTTGAAAAGAGTCATACAGTGGAGTAGAGTATTGTACACTGGGGTGTGGGAGCTTAGAGTAGAGTACAGGGTTTTATAGAGGTACAGAGTGTAGTATATTATTGTAGAGCGGAGTTGCATAAGGTGGAGTACAGTGTGGTTCAGTAGGGCGGTGTAGAGTGGAGTGTTGTATATGCCATAGAGTGGGATAACGTGTTGTGTAGTGGATCAGAGTCTAGTGTAATCAAGTGGAGTAGCATAGTACAGAGTGGAGTAGCTAGTTCTAGAGTAGAGTGGCTTAGAATCGAGTAGACTGGAGAGGCGTAGTATACAATGGAGTAAAGTGTTGTAGAGTTTTGTGGTGTGTGGTACAATGGACTGGACTGCTGTGTTGTAGAGTGTGGTAAAATTTTGTAGAGTAGTGTCATAGAGTGGATTAAAGTGTTGTACAGTAAAGTGTGTGGAGTAGAGTAGAGTGCGCTATAGTATGGTAAAATGGAGTGGGATAGACCATCATACAGTTGAGTGGCATACAGTAGCGTACAGTGGCGTGTCATAGAGTGCAGAAGTGGAGTACAGTGGAGTACTGTCGAATTAGTGTCTGATAGAATAGGCTATATTTAGTGAAGAGAGCAGCATAGAGTGTCATGAAGTAGATTGGAGTGAGGTAAAGTGCTATAGAGTAAAGTAGAGTGTTGTACTGTGCATTGAAAGGAGTGCATTGTTGCACAGTGTAGTACTATATGGAAGACTATATTTTGGTACAGTGGAGGAGCATAGACTGTTGGTGAGTGGAGTATAGTGTAGGCCCCTAAATTCTGCAGAGTTGCTGAAAATCTCCGCCAGATTCCGCAGAGTTCCATGAGCAGGTGGAGTATTTCCCGGCCACTCCTAATGAAGTCCCCTTGGCTGCTGAGGGTAGTTGGGGGCCAAGAACCCATGTTGTTGCCACAAATAAGTCCCACACAGCAGGACTGCTGAGACATCGTTGAAGGTCCAGACCCCTTTCTCAACCACTCTGTAAAGGGGCTTGATTGATGATGAAGTCCTCTTGGCTGCTTAGGGTCGTTGGGGGCCAATAACCCCTATTGTTGCCGCAAGTAAGTCCCCCACTGCAGGATTTCTGCGATGTCATCAGAAGCCCAGCCCTATTTCTCAGCCACTCTGCAAAGGGGCCTCCTGGAGCACTAATGGTTGAGGGATGAAGTCCTCTTGGCTGCTGAGGGTCGTTAGGGGCCAAGAACCTCTATGTTGCCACAAGTAAGTACTCCACAGCTGGATTGAGCAAGCCACTAGACTCCCTCTGCCTGCGGGTTGGCAGAGTTTTTGCCAAACTCTGTGTTCCAAGAGGAGCACGGAGTGGCAAAACTCTGCAAACTTCACATGCGGAGCGAAGTTTACCACCCACCCATAATATAGTGTTGCTGAGTGTAGCATAGTGGAGTAGCATGGAGTGAAGATGGCTAGAGAGGAGTGGCGTAGAATGGAGTTGGATAGAGTGGAATGGCGCAAAATGGAGTAAAGTACAGTGGAGTGATGTGCAGTTGAATGACATAGATTGGAGTGGAATTGAGTGGAATAGCATATAGTTGAGTGGGGCAGAGTGAAGTTATATACAGTGGAATAGCGTAGAGTACAGTGTTGTAGAGTGGAGTGATGTAGAGAGGAGTGTCGTACAGTAGAATAGCGTACAGTGGAGTGGTGAAGAGTGGAGTGGCACAGAGTGCTGAACAGTAGAGTGTAATAGCATACAGTGGAATGTTGTAGAGTGGAGTGGCATAGAATGAACCAGCTTCTAGTATAGTGCCGTAGACAGGAGAGGAGTAGAGTGGAATAGCATAGAGTGTATTGGCAAGAGTGGAGTTTCATACAGTGAAATGCTGTAGAGTGGAGTAGCATAGAGTGCAGCAGCATAGACTGGAGTAGCATAGAGTGAAGTGGCATAGTGTATAGTAATATACAGTGGAACAGTGTACAGTAAAGTGTGGTGGAGTGAAGTAACATAAAATGGAATGGGTTAGAATGGAATAGCATAATGCAGCATGGTGTGCAGTGGAGGAGTGTAGAGTAAAGTAGTATACAGTGGCATCTGATACAGTGTAATGGCAGACAGTGCAATAGCATAGATTTGAATGGTGTGGAGTACAGTGTAGTATAGTGTAGTGGCATAGAGTGGAATGTTGTACAGTGGAGTATCGTAGAGTGGAGTGTTGTACAGTTGAGTGGGGTAGAATGTAGTGGGTAGACTGTAGTGGCGTAGAGTGTAATAGCGTACCATGGAATTGCACAAAGTGGAGTGCTGTAGAGTGTAGTGATGGACAGTGTAATGGAGTAGAGTGGAGTGGCATTAAGTAGAGCGGAATGGCATAGATTGGAGTGAAATACAATAAAGTAGCGCTAAGTTGAATGGTGTAGAGTGGAAGAACATTGGATGTTACTGGCCTAAAGAGTAGTGACGCAGAGTAGAGTGGCATATACTGGAATAGTGTAGAGCAGAGTGGCATAGAGTGGAGTATTGTAAATCGGAGTAGCATAGAGTGTAGTATGGTAGAGTGGATTGACATAGAGTGGTGTACCGTGTAGAACCATAAAATTGAGTGATGTTCAGTGTAATGGGGAACAGTGGTCTGTCGGTGCATGGAATGGCATATACTAGAGTGGCATACAATGGAGTGGTGTAAAGTGCAGAGGTGTAAATAGGAATAGCGTGCAGTGCAGTGGTGTACAAGGAAGTGGCGTACTTTTCTTTTGCTCCCTACCTATTACCATTTTATTAAAGGGTTAGGTACTTATTTACAAGCTCTTTGCACCACCGGTGTGTCACTTTTTATATTGGGGGCATACAGGGGGCACAAGGGCTTTTAAATAAGTCCCTTAATGGGTAGAGAAATGTATTTATAATTTTCTAAATAAAAAAAACACCAGCTTAAGTAAAACTGTGCATTTTTTATTTCTTTTAAGTAATGTGGTAAATTGTAGATATTTCCATGGTATTCCATAGATTTAGTGACGATTTAAATATGGTAAAAAGTAGAACATACACTGTAATACCCTATATTTGTACAATGTAGGGTACTACAGTGTATTTTTACTTTTAAACACAATTTTGTTTATTTATTTTTGGTACTGTAGTACCTCTGAAGCAGTACAGCCGTACCCCATACATTTTGTTTTGAATATATAGAAAATAGGTAGGGGGAAATATCAAACATAGTACTTACCTACATCTAAGGGCAAAAAAAACACAGAATACGGGCAAAGTGTACCTAAAAACAACATGGTTGCCTTTAACATTTGTAAAGTCAGTCACTAGCCAATCACATAATGGCTTGTCAATGCTAGATACTGCAGTACTTCCTCAAAATACTTCAATATTTCACGGAAATACAGCAGCAACAGATATCACTAAGATAAAATCCCTTATAACTTGAATAAATACCTACCCTACACACCTATAGTACCCAAAAGGATAATTTGTGCACCACACTGTCTAATCCTGCCAAATTTTATGTAAATCAGTTTAGCCATTTTTGTACTTTGCGAGATACACATGTCTATAGAACATGAATTGGTGGAAAACATGTTTTTGGACCACATTTTTATCTTTGTACCCCCTTGACCAATCTCCACAAAACTTTTCATCCTCTGCCTATGTAGAAAAGGTAATAGGTCTGGAAAGTGTTGTGGACATTAGTCAAATGGGGTCAAAGTTATTAACAACCAAAATTCAGAGGAATTCCTATATGTGGGAATCCTAATGATAATTACAGAGTGACTACTTCCACTCTGTAATATAAATATACATACATATATATATTCATTCACAGACGTTCCTGCACGCAATCTCAGTCACATTCACTTTGCGGGGATGGTGCAGGGTAGCAGGTGTGAGTCCTGCTCACAATTAAGAAATAGCAAATCCTCTTTTATCAATAAAAACAGGATTTGCCATTTCTCATATATATGTATATATGTATATGCATATATTTACTGATTCTAAAGGTGTAGCTATACCTTAAATTTATAATTTACGCACCACCTTTAAATTACTATGGCTTTATTTGTTCTTTGGAAAAATACACAAGAATTCAATATTCTAAAGGTCTACCCATACCTTCAATTTATAATTTACGCAGCACTTTCAAATAATTTTAGCTCACTTACCTCCTTATAAAGTGTATTGAACTCTGTAGCCACGCTACATTATTTATAACCTGCTCCATCTCCATTTATTGCTTATACCCTTTAACATTGTATCCCGCATATCATTTGAAATTATAGCATTCACAGCAACACTTCTGACATGGCAAATCACATTATTTGTAAGAACACAGTGCCTGATATTGTTAGACCCCCAGGATATTGCGGCATGGAATAGTACATTTTGCTGCACAAAAATTGAATTTTTGCAGCATAATATTGCATTTTTTGCAACATTTTTGGGGCACCTCATCTTAGTGACATTTCATAGTTACGTCCAAATAACACGAGAATCTGCAGGAAAAAACATGGTGTGTACTCTCCTAATCACAACTTGTTGGCTGTCACCTATGCTTTAATCTCATCCATCAAGATTTGATTACAAAGCATCAACCTTTGATGTAAGAAAGAGGTACCCACCTGCTCGCTGAATTGCACAGCGTGAAACTGAAAAAAATCAGGGATCAATCCCAACTACCTGTTTGGCATGTGTGATTCTAGGCAATTTATAAATTTCACTAAGCCTTTTTTTTGTTGATTAACAGATATGAGCGCACCTTCAAATATGTGGGTTCGGGATGTGTGCTGCATAGAAAACCTCTCCTGGGTTTCATGTAATATTCTATAATAGTGCTCCAGATTCTTGCTTGACCAAATTGTGTGATCTTAGGCTAATACGTTTCCATTGAACCTCATTTATGTTCATTACAGATATGAGAGCACCGTCAAATGGGAGTTCAGGTTGTGTAATATACCAAAACCTCTCTTGTATATGTTATAATGCTGTCCAATCTATGATAAAAATATACCCCACATGTAGTGGGCACATGACAACTGACCAATCTCTTGGTTCACTGATGGTATCGTTGTTGGGGTGGAGTGTTATTTCAGAAAATAGCACTTCTGATAAATGTTACTCAGTGTAGCAAATTATTTTGATGCGCTGAAGTCAAAAAACATAAAAATATTAAATAAATACACTTTTGAAAAATTTCGTAGAACTTTCATCATATGGTCAAACTAGAAAATGTATTCCCTGGCTCCCCATCTATAAGTAGTACACCTACAGAGCAATTACTTTGCATTTGTAGAGAAGAAAAGAACGGTAAGTGATATGAATCGTTATTGCTTTGTGAATGTACAAATTCTACTGTTTTGTTAAAAGAGCAGTACCATTACAGAGCATTTACTTGTCATTCCTGTAAAACTAATGCAAAGTAAATGCTCAGTAACAGTACTCCTTTTAAATAAATCAGTACTGTTGATGACTTTACATGTAATACCAATGTATTTTTCAAGTGCTTGCTCACAATTGCTGCACACAATGGTGTTTTTCTGAAAATTGGTGACTTCATTCAGTCGACAGTCTTCTTTTTGACATCCTCAGTAGGGCACCCACCATGGACAATATTATTTTCCTCTGGAGCACAATGGCTGCAATCCAGCTTAAGCGTTCATGCCCCAGGTAGGCAGGCAAATTCTAGGACACATTTTCTGTCTGCCAGGCTTCAATCCTCAGCTCTTCTAGACTAGGGGTAGACCTTAGGTGGGGTTACCTGCCTTTTGAAAGTGAAACTTTCTTTGTGGCTGGCTTGGCATTAAGTGAAAGCCAAGAGCAGATTGCTCTATTCAGGTCCTGGAGTGAGGCCATAAAACTATAAATAAATCAGAGAAAAAACACTTGTATTTTTGTCGCGGGCCCCGGTTATGTATTTGCGGGCATCGTACACCTTTGTCAATTTTGCGGTAAATGACGAGTTAAAGCTAATGTAGTGTGGCCATTGAGTTCAATACACTGTGTATGGAGGTGCACAAGCTAAAATATTTTCAAGGTATTGAGTCAATTATAAATTAAAGGTATAAGTTTAGGATTTATAATTTATGTGTAGTTTAAATGGAATTTCTATCTAAAGAATAAATAAAGTTGAACTTTTTTAAAGGCAGTAAATAAATTATAAATATATGGCATAACTATTCCCTCCGAATTTGCAATCTTTTTGTGTAGTTTAGGTTTAGTTAAATTAGAAAGAATACATTAAGTGTTCCTAACTATAACAAAGGTTAAATTTTAATGGTTTTTAAATTTTTATAAAAATGTATTTTAAAGTGTATAGTTTTGTGACATTGAGTGAAGTGTAGTTAAGTGGAGTGGAGAACAGTAGAGTGGAGGACATTGTCTACATAACAGTTTCCTAGAGTGTAGTGTTGTACAGTGGAGTAGAGAGGAATTGAGTAGAGTCTAGAGTGGTAAAGTGGAGCGGCGTACAGTGTAAAAGCATAGAATGGAGTTGCATACAGTGTAGTGGCTTACAGTGGAGTGGTGTATAGTAGAATAGTGTAGAGTGTAGTCAGGAGTGGCTCGTATAAGGCCAAAGAGGTGGGTAGGTGGGGGGATGGGGTGGAAAGGGGGACGAGGGAGACAATGTAAAAAAATAAAAAATAACTCACCTGCTGCCCTCTGCCATCGCATTGCACTATTCTGCTGCTCTCCTCTTCACTGCAGGATGGGACAGCCTTTCATCCTGCCCTGGGGCCCCTCCTGAAGCTGCTCTCAGGCATGAGAGCAGCTTCAGGATTGGCCAGAGTGCCCTCCAAGACAGACAGGGAGTCTGGGCCTGCTCTCTCCAACACAGCTACGTTGCTTGGATGGAGAGAGTTTTCACTGTGCATAATGGTTTGGCTGGCCAGAGATGGCCGGCCATATCATCATGTGCTGTGAAAGGAGTGTATTACCACTACCGTCAGTGCCTGTTGTTACTGTGGCCCCGCCCCCAAGACTCAGCACAAGGAAAATAAAACGATAATAAAATGGGTTTTAAACCCCTTTTTATTATGGTTTTATTTTCCTTGTTTTTGAGGGTGCTGGCAGGGGAGGGCGATGTCCTTGGCCATAGCCAAGGAGCCACGTCTGAGTGTAGTGTAGTAGGGTAGAATAGAGTACAATGGAGTGGCATAAACTGGAGTGTCAAAGAGTGTAGTAGTGTCCAGTGAAGTGCTATACAGTCAAATAAAGTAAAGTGGATTGACGTAGAGTGCAGAGGCATACAGTAGAGTAGTGTACAGTGGAGTCGCATACTGTATAGAGTAGGGTGTAGTAGAGTAGAATACCATACAGTGAAGTAGCGTAGAGTGTAGTTGCATACATTGCCATAGCGTACATTGGAATACAACGTAGATGTGTGGCATAGAGTGTAGTTGCATACAGTGGAAGAGCATATACCAGATTTGCTTAGAGTAAAGTATGATGCAGAGGGAAGTAGTAGTGTAAAGTGGAGGGTCATAGAGTGTAGTTGCATATAGTGGAAAAGCAGACAGTGGAGAATGTGGAGTACCAATGGCCTGTAAATTAAATGCTACTATTGCACCTGCAGCACGGATTGTGCCACTCAATTAAGTAACACTTTCAACATGTCTCAGGCCCCTCCAGGCCTGTGTGTACAGTTTTAGGCTGCCATGTTAGCCTGGTAAAGCACACCTTTTGCCAAGCTCTAACCTCCCTTAAGTTACCTCTAGGGTAGTCCCTAAAAAGCCCACAGGACAAGATGCAATGTATTTAAAAAGTAGCACATGTAGTTTTAATCTTTACATGTTCTGGTTACATGTCCTGGTAGTGAAAAACTCTTAAATGCGGTTTTCACTACTGCAAGGCCTGCCTCTTCCATAGAATAAAATTGGAGTTACCTTATTATATTTAATATTCTGTAATTTCCAAATTGGAGCAGGCAATCAATTCATGTTTGGTGTCTTTGGAATCGTAATGGAAAATCCTAATTTATGGTGAAGTCAGATTTTAAGTTACAATTTTGAAAATGCCACCTTTAGAATGTTAAAACACACAATGATTTGCATATGGCCATGTCTGAACTGGGGTGGTGTGGTGAGCAAAATAAAGATGGATTAAACCCAGATCTGTGACTGGGGGTGAATGTTTTGCCAATGTGCAACATTCCATCCATCATCTTGTGTATTTATTTTATTTATTTATTTTAGCAGTTTTATATAGCACGAACAAGACCCTTGCAGGTATCAGAGCACTTTACAGTACAGAGATATCAACATAAAAACGTATAAGTATCGTGAAATAGGTGAATACAGTAAAGGTGAGCATACACAAATAGCACGTATTTACAGGGGAATATCAATGAGTCAAGTGAATTTGGCTAGAAGAATAGATTTCACTTCTTTTTAAAAAAAGCTGCGGATGGATTAAGTCTTGTTTCTTGGGGCAAGGCATTCCAAATCCTTGGAGCCATTCCTGAGAAGGAGCGGTAGTATGTTTTCTTCTTGGAGAACCGTTGTGGTTTAAGTAGAAGATTGTTGGAGCTCGAAGTGGATCTGTTACCACCGATAGTACCAATTTCTCCGCTAGGTATCTAGGTGTTTTGTGATGTAAGGCCTTATGTGTCATACAGGCGATTTTCAACTGGATTCTGGCCTCAAAAGGAAGCCAGTTGAGGGCACGAAGGTCAGGGGAGATGTGGCTGTTTCTTTTGGAGCCTGTGATGAGCCTAGCGGCTGTATTGATTGTGGCTCTTAAAGGAGCGGTCGTTGATCTGGGTAGGCCGCAGAGAGCAATACTTCCATAATCCACTTCGGGAATTACTAGAGATTGAACTGGCCGGTTTCAGTTTTCTCAAGGTGTTAATCTGGAAATTAGCTCCTTTGGTTGCAACGCTGATGTGTTTCTGCATATTTAACTTATTGTCCAAGGTTATTCCCAGTGATTTAGCTGAGTCAATGATGATAGGTTGACCATCGAGTGCTGTAATGTGCTTCGTGTTTTGCTGTTCGCACTATGGGAGAAGGGTATGCCCAGACGTGGGTCCCGTGCACCCCATGCCACTGGAATCAAGCTATCCTGGCTGAAGAGGGGTGAAACCCCGAAACCGGTCCTAGGATGCTTGTTTCCAGTCCAGGGAGGACCTGGCTTGGCAGTTCGGGCTGAACTGTTCCCATGAGGCACAGGGTCAAGACTGATTTGCATATGGCTGGGTTCAAACTGGAAAGGCATGGCGAGCAAAAAACGATGGATTTAGGCCCAGATCTCTGTACTGGGATAAATGTATGACATTGTTCTGCATCCTGTCCATCAACTGTTGTTTTTGCATTTGTCACCCCGAGTAGGAAGGGTATGCCCAGACGTGGTCCCGTGCTCTCCATGCCACTGGAATCAAGCTATCCTGGCTGAAGAAGGGTGAAACCCCGAAACCGATCCTAGGATGCTTGTTTCCAGTCCAGGGAGGACCTGGCTTGGCAGTTCGGGCTGGACTGTTCCCATGAGACACAGGGTCAAGACTGATTTGCATATGGCTGGGTTCAAACTGGAAAGGCATGGTGAGCAAAAAAACGATGGATTTAGGCCCAGATCTCTGTACTCGGGTGAATGTATGACATTGTTCTGCATCTGTCCATCAACTGTTGTTTTTGCATTTGTCACCCCGAGTGGGAAGGGTATGCCCAGACGTGGGTCCCGTGCTCTCCATGCCACTGGAATCAAGCTATCCTGGCTGAAGAGGGGTGAAACCCCGAACCCGGTCCTAGGATGCTTGTTTCCAGTCCAGGGAGGACCTGGCTTGGCAGTTCGTGCTGGACTGTTCCCATGAGGCACATGGTCAAGACTGATTTCCATATGGCTGGGTTCAAACTGGAAAGGCATGGTGAGCAAAAAAACTATGGCTTTAGGCCCAGATCTCTGGACTGGGGTGAATGTATGACATTGTTCTGCATTCAGTCCATCAACCATTGTTTTTGCATTTGTCACCCCGAGTGGGAAGGGTATGCCCAGGCGTGGGTCCCGTGCTCTACATGCCACTGGAATCAAGCTATCCTGGCTGAAGACGGGTGAAACCCCGAAACAGGTCCTAGGATGCTTGTTTCCAGTCCAGGGTGGACCTGGCTTGGCAGTTCGGGCAGGACTGTTCCCATGAGGCACAGGGTCAAGACTGATTTGCATATGGCTGGGTTCAAAGTGGAAAGCATGGTGAGCAAAAAAAGATGGATTTAGGCCCAGATCTCTGTACTGGGGTGAATGTATGACATTGTTGTGCATTCTGTCCATCAACTGTTGTTTTTGCATTTGTCACCCGAGTGGGAAGGGTATGCCCAGACGTGGGTCCCGTGCTCTCCATGCCACTGGAATCAAGCTATCCTTGCTGAAGAGGGGTGAAACCCCGAAACCGGTCCTAGGATGCTTGTTTCCAGTCCAGGTAGGACCTGGCTTGGCAGTTCGGGCTGGACTGTTCTCATGAGGCACAAGGTCAAGACTGATTTGCATATGGCTGGGTTCAAACTGGAAAGGCATGGTGAGAAAAAAAAAGATGGATTTAGACCCAGATCTCTGTACTGGGGTGAATGTATGACATTGTTCTGCATTCTGTCCATCAACTGTTGTTTTTACCTTTAGAATGTTGTCATTTTTCTGCCTTACTCATTTGCTGCCTGCAGCCTGTTTCTGGGTCACATGGCTGGGTTTAGCTGACAGTTGAGCTTTGTGTACTCGTCCTAGACAGCCACACATAAAAGAGAGCTTAGGAGTGCTTGAATGGGCCAATGTTGGTAGGATGGGAAGAAGGAGCTCAGTATAGCCCTACTGACACAAGAATAGACTGTGTCCTGCCCTCATACAAAGGGATGCATCCCCCTGTATTTAGTCTGGAGCCAGGACATGGGAGGCAGGATTTCTGAGGACATCAAAGGGAAACCTCTAGAAGCTTTTCCCACTTCAAAGAAAGGCCCAGTTATAAATATTGGACCTCAAACACCAGTTCTTCAGGACACTTCTGCACCTGTGGATACTCTGCCATAAAAAAGGACTGCTGTTCTGCTGAAAAGATTGCCAATCTGCTGAACTACTGCTATGAAGGACTGCTGCCCTGAAGGAATGCTGCCCTGATGTGCTCACCTGCTGCCCACTTGCCTGCGTGAGATGGACTGGACCTGCATCTTGTAGGAAGGTACCTCTTTTGCATGATTATCCCCACTTTTTGCCTCATAACATTTTGAACTATAAGTGCACTGGGTCCCTGATAACCAGGTCCCCAGTGCCAGATCTCTTTCCCGAAAGACTGTACCATGATTGGCACAACTTTAATTGCCCTGTAGGTCCCTAGTAAATTTCACCCCTGTTACCTAGGGCATGGATACTGAAGAGTGTCCTCCGGCTACAGCACTGGTTATGCTGCCTCAGGGTCCCCTCACCACTGCTATGCACTCTGCCATCGCAGGTTGCGTCTTGATTCGGGAATAGCCAAGGAGTCGACATGGCACACAGCCCCATGTGCCGTGCCACCTATGCACTGCATAAGATATAGGTAAGTCACTCCCACTGCAGGCCTTTTGCCCTAAGGCATAGTGCATTATATCCTATGTGTGGGCATATCAGCATGAGCAGATATGTCCCTACCGTGTCCAGTCCATTTTGTGATGTAAGTGAACTGGGAAGCCATAAAGACTTAATGGGCTGGATAACTGTCAACACGAGTTTCGTAGCTCCATGATGGCTTCACTGATTTCTAAGATTTTTGGTACCAAACATCTTGTCTTAATAAATCCTGCTGATGCCAGTATTCAATCTATTAATAAATTCACACTGAAACCTAACCAAACATTAGTTGGGTCTCTGGCCGGTATTTACCAGTCTGCCACCACCAGACATGTTTCTGACCTCATGGGATGAGAGCAGGGCTTTCAGAGGACAGAAACAATACCTGTTGTGGGCAGGGGTGTTTCACACCTCCTCCAGGACAGGGTGGCCTTCTCAGGTGGGAAGCTTCAAAGTTAGGGCCACCTTAGAATTCAACCCAGGAACCCTCAGATAGTGGGGTAGATTAAGCACCCCCTCCTGCTTCACGTTTGATGGGAGAAAACAAGGAAACATTCTTTAGATGAGGACGAGGGACCCCCATAGCCTGCGCCAGCACAGGTGAGGTGAACCCCTCTCCTAAAATGTTACCATCTTGAGATGGTGGGAAAACCTCCAATTAGGGCTAGGGTAGTGCTCCTTCCCAAAGCAAGTGGTCCCTAGATGGTGTAGATACCCTAAAGGTAAGTAGCCCATTGGCTACTACCAGTCTCTCCTTATAATACCACTAAATCCAGTATTTAGGTGGCTTCCCCAGAGCTGAACCTCAGATTCCATGGACCGAATGAAGACCAAGGAAGAAGACATGCTGCGGTTTCAGGAACAGAGCCATTCTGCAGGAGAACCCTCACCAAACCTTGCCAACCGCAAAATGACTATACAACTGTGTCCTTCTGTCCCTTCCTGAACCTTGTGCAGCCTCCCTGAACCCCGGAGCCCTGCCTTCCTTCGCCAATGGCCTGGGTTCTCCCTGAGTTCCAGTGGTACTAGTCCCTTGCATGCCGCCGGTAAAGAATGCCACGAGGTGAAGACTGGCATAGACAGTGTCAACGCGATTCACCTTGTCAACCAAAAGTTGCAACAGCCAAGGCTTGTTGGAAACCAGTTTGGTAACCAACCCCTTCAATGCATCCACAATCCAGAATGATCCTCACAGTACCTGCAACCAATGCTGGAATCAGCTCCGATCCTGTGAGCCTGTGCCCACTTTCTGGTGGCGTCCATTGCATAAAAGCAGCAACTGTGGCACAACTGCCCCAACTGCGACAGATGGCCCTCACAGCACCTGTCGCTGAATGCCGCCGGTGAAGAACAAATTCTGCATTCCAAGACCTCTTGCACCTTCGACCCAGGTAACGAAGAACGTCCTGCTGTGCCCAAGCCCTGGGACTTCCAAAACTCTGACTCCCCCTGGAGTAGAACATCCCCTGAACTCTGGGTGACTATTGTCCCCCAATACTCTGTCACCGAGTGGTGATTTCATCCACTGCAACGGTAAAAGTGTTGGCGGTACTCCACTATCTAACTCTTTGCTTTTCTTACCCCTGGCTGTGAAGGTCTCTGCAGGACTGTAGTGACTGCAGTTGCTAAAAAATTGAAAGCATTTGTGTCTTGAACTGCATTTGGTTAAAAAGCAACATACAAAGCATTTATTACCTGTTGAATGAAGTTCTTGCTTTCTAAAAATATATAAAGATACAACTTTATTTTTTACTAAATGATCTCTAATTTTTTCTTGGGTGTGTGTTTCATTTATTGCCTCTGTGTGTGAAAACAAATGCATAGAACTACCCTCTGATATGCCTAACTGCTCACCAACACTACCACAAAAAGAACATTAGAATTATCTGCGTTTACCTCTGTGCACCTATTGGGAATCCACTGTACACAGTGTTTTCATTTTAGTAGATTATATAGAGATATAGCTTTCCACACATCTGTTGAACCCAGGACCCCAAAGTGACTCAAAGGGCTAGTTTGGATAGTCTCCTGACTAGAGCCTCAGGGACAGGAGACCTCAACAACTTTGAACCCAGCACCTGGACTCTGCCATCTATGAGTACTACCCTGCCAAATGACGCTACCCCAGTCCTGGACCCTTGGAAGTGAGCCTGAAGGTGGTCTGCCAGCCCATTTGTGAATCAGCTGAACTGATCCATCTCCTCTGCTGTGCATCACAATCCCAAGCAGAGTCAATGCAACGTTCTCCCAGCAAAGAAACTGTGCATCAACCTCACAGCCTGCATCAGATCTGCCACTGTGCAAAACTTTCCAAATGCAGGTCCTTACAACGCAAATCTCTTGTCAATTGCAGCCTTGACGATGACATAATTTGTCAGATTGCAGCCTTGCAGCACTTCTGAACCCACGCACCACCTCGATTGTGCAATGCATCCTCAATGCCGGACTTTGCATCGGAAGTCCTCATTGTCAGGATCCTTGACAACAATGCCAGACCTTGCATTGCAGCTTCGCAGCTCCTCGGAACTGACATATCGCCTCGGCTGCAGAATACCATGTCGGTGCGGGAACTTACAATGCTCTGCAACCACGACTTAAAGTACTCTTGTTCAGTGAGCCTAACTGGGTTATATGGCCATGTCTGAACTGGGGTGGCGTAGTGGGCAAAAGAACGATGGATTTAACCCAGATCTCTTGACTGGGGGAGAATGTCTGCATTGTCAGCATTCCGTCCATCATTTGTTTGTTGTAACGCTTTTCGCCCTAAGCGGGATGGGTATTCCCAGACGTGGGACCCGTGCTCACTACGCCACTGGAGTCAAGCTATCCTGGCTGATGACGGCTGATAGCCAGAAACCGGTCCTAGGATGCTTGATTCCGGTCCAGGGAAGACATGGCTTGGCAGTTCGGGCTGGACTGTTCCCATGAGGCACAGGGTCAAGACTGATTTGCATATGGCCATGTCTGAACTGGGGTGGCGTAGTGGGCAAAAGAACGATGGATTTAACCCAGATCTCTTGACTGGGGGAGAATGTCTGCATTGTCAGCATTCCGTCCATCATTTGTTTGTTGTAACGCTTTTCGCCCTAAGTGGGATGGGTATTCCCAGACGTGGGACCCGTGCTCACTACGCCACTGGAGTCAAGCTATCCTGGCTGATGACGGCTGATAGCCAGAAACCGGTCCTAGGATGCTTGATTCCGGTCCAGGGAAGACATGGCTTGGCAGTTCGGGCTGGACTGTTCCCATGAGGCACAGGGTCAAGACTGATTTGCATATGGCCATGTCTGAACTGGGGTGGCGTAGTGGGCAAAAGAACGATGGATTTAACCCAGATCTCTTGACTGGGGGAGAATGTCTGCATTGTCAGCATTCCGTCCATCATTTGTTTGTTGTAACGCTTTTCGCCCTAAGTGGGATGGGTATTCCCAGACGTGGGACCCGTGCTCACTACGCCACTGGAGTCAAGCTATCCTGGCTGATGACGGCTGATAGCCAGAAACCGGTCCTAGGATGCTTGATTCCGGTCCAGGGAAGACATGGCTTGGCAGTTCGGGCTGGACTGTTCCCATGAGGCACAGGGTCAAGACTGATTTGCATATGGCCATGTCTGAACTGGGGTGGCGTAGTGGGCAAAAGAACGATGGATTTAACCCAGATCTCTTGACTGGGGGAGAATGTCTGCATTGTCAGCATTCCGTCCATCATTTGTTTGTTGTAACGATAACTGGGTTCCTGCAGCAGACCCGCACTCATTCGTGATTGGGTTGAACTTGTGACTTTGACCCAGTGCAGAGCTACCAGATATCCACAGTTATCGCTTTGTACTTTTTGCCCTATTTTTACGTAAACATTTAAAACTGCATATCTCCATTTCTACTGATCGGATTTTTATTGTTTTGGTCTTTTTTTATTTATTAACAATTTTTCTATTTTTCGTAAGTCATTTTGTATTTGTGTGATCACTTTATTACTTCTTGAAGTGCTGTATAAATACTTTACAAATTGCCTCCAAGTTAAGACTGACTCTTCAGTGCCAAGCTACCAAAGGGTTGAGCACAAGTTAATTTGGAATTTGCTTGTGCCTCACCGTGGCAAGGATTTTGGTTGCAGCCTGAGTAGCATTTCACCCCCTTCAACCAGTAACACAATTTCTTACAACAGCGCTTTCCTTGCTTTGCGGCACTCAACTCAGAGGAGAGTGCTCTCCACTATGTATTCACTATGGGTCCTTCTTGGAGCATATGCTTCATTCTGAATCAGGTGTGTGAGTCAGAAGTCAGGAAGGCAATGTGATAAATAATAAATTGACATACTGGAATATAATGATAAGGGTAACTTATAGGGGGTTAGAAACTAGTCTCGCCCACTCTTTTCGGGGTAAAGGGTGATCCTCATCACCCTTCCATTTGTTGCAAAGGTTTGCCAAAGTGTCTTTTGATTGATCAATCAGGAATGGCCCTAACTCTCCATGAGATAACCATTGACTCTACTCAGAGCTAATGGTAAACAATGTTCGAGCTACCGGATGGGGGGGAAGCTCCATCTCTGTTATTTGCATAAGGAACTGACCGCCATGATACAGTGCCTATGTGTAAGAAATTGACTCACCAGCAAACAAAACTGCTCAATTAGGGTGCCAAATGGGATCAAAGCACCATCTTGGAATAGATCACCCATACAAGTGAACCATAAATTCCCCCATGTCACAGCTGTCCTCTCTGTAACACCCCACCTGAAGGTGTGGATACTTTTTAAGAGGATTCCCAATGTATATGCCAGGGTATTCATGAAGACATTTTGTTCTCTATGATAGTTATCATGAGCAATGCACAACAGCTTGTTAGAGAGTTTCAGCAAGAGAGATTTGGGTAAAAATATTTCCTGAATTATATTTAATATGTCCCTTCTACCAATTTCTCCCACCTGAAGTAAATGTCAACCAATAAGCCAGCAGGCGGGGCATTGAAGATCAACTGCGAGGTAATAATGCTCAAAATCTGGAGCACCTTAGCCTCTGAGGGCCATTGGAGGTTTAATTTGTAGTTAAGACAGTCCGACCTTTTCCATTATTCCATATTAAATTACCCAATGTGCCATACAAGACCCAGAGAAAGCTCTTGGGTACAGGAATCGAGAGATTGGAAAAATAATAAAGTCATTATGGTAACATTATTATTTTGATAAGAGCAGCTTGACCCTGAACCATCAGGGGAAGTGACCTCAAAAACTTGAATTGAGATCTAAGCGAGAATACTTCTCTCCTTAAATTTCCATCAAGCAAGTATCTGCTAGCATGGTATACAATGATATCTAGTTAACGGAAAGGTGAAGACTTCCATCTGACCTGATGCTTTGCTATGACTATATGATGATTAGGGCAAGTAGGGCTGAGGGGTATTTGGCAGGATTTCAACCAGTTGACAGCAAGGCTTGAGGCATTTTTAAAGTCACTCATTTCATGCACCACAGTCATCACTTGTTTGCTAATATCTTTAAATTAGAACAAAACATCTGTGGGGTACAAGAGCACCACATGGGATTGCAATGGGGGGGTGCTCCAATCACAACCTCACTGCCAAAGACAAACTAACAATTGCTCTATCACCAACATAAATAACGGAGGTGAAGGCGGGACCCCTGCCATGTACCCTACCTCACAGGAGTAGTGGTGGAGCTGAATTTGCCATTCTAACTCTGTATGATCTGTGGGTATCATGTTGTTGCCTAATCCTGTCCTCTGCAGTACAACAAACATGTAGTCCCAATCTATCATGTAAAAGGCTTTTTCCAGGCCCAAACCCAGAGAAGCAGCAAAGGGCCACTGAGAAGGCACCTTACCTAGTAGTGAATGGAGCCGATGGATGTTGTGGGAAGTGGACCTGCCAGGAATAAAGCCATTTTGATCAGAATGGATCAGCTACAGCTTAATCTCTAATAGTCTGGTCACCAAGATTTTACTCAGGATCCTGTAGTCTTTGCTGGGAATGGCTAGAGATCTGTAAGAGGACATGTTTAAGGGGGTCCCAAACAGGTTTGGAAATAGAAACCAATAGAGCTACCCTCGTAGAAAATGAGAGTGTTTTTCCTGCAACACAATGTTATACAATTTGGCCAATCTTCTACTGGAACGCCGTCTAAGCCCAGTGATTTACAAGTTGCATATAGCACATTGAATCTCCTGTTCTGTGAATAGCCCTTCCATATCCTCCATGTTTTCATCTGGAACTCTTGGGAAGGCTAACCATTCTAGGAACTCTGCAGTGTGGGAAAGTGTAAGGGAAACTGGAGGGTCATACAGGCTGCTATAGTGCATGCAAAAGGCAAAGTTCATGGCCTCTTTGTAGTGCAAAATGTTAGCTAAGGAGAGACAAAGTGCAGAGATGGGGGACTTTGCATGATCTTGTTTGGCTAGTCAGTCAAGGAGCCCTGCTGAGTTATCACCCTCAGATTGTAGCTTGGCAATGAACATTTTATAATCTATGCAGCACAGTCACTCAGTCAGTTGAGCGTGGCACACACTGGTGATCAGAAAGGCTGCCTTGGAAGAGCCATCAATAGTTGCCTGTCTGTGGTATTTTAGTCATAGTTCTTGTACATTGCCCTCTCTGTATCTTTAAAACATGTCCCAGTGCACCAGGTGGTAGGACGATGTGCCGATGTTGTCAGAGAAATAGTGGTTTATGGATCCCCGAATTTTTCACGAAAGGCTGAATCCTCCAGGGCAGGGCAGGAGATGTGTAGTAAATGTTAGAGAACAGACGTTTGACAGCAGTTGGGCATAGAAAGTGGTCTAACTCAACATGGAAATCCTGAGGAGGTGAGTAAAAAGAGTGCTCCCTACTTTCTTGGTGGAGGACCCTCCATACATCTACCAAGGACCAGTGGGAATTCAATTGTGTTAAATATTCAGAATTGAAGGGCTTGGGAGTGTGAGGCAGTGGATGGTGCAACCTACTAAACTGATGTCAGGAATTAGCCCCCATACCTCTTGATGCTGCACTGTTGAAGAGGAAGGTGACACATTGGCGCCCCACCAATAATATTGCCAAGTTACTTCCGACCACCCACTGTTTATGTGACTGTCATGGCCAGTACCTAAACACTCAAGCTGATACACATGGTGAAGGGCTAAATGTGGATAACTGTAGGCATAGGACACATGTCTACCAGAAAGGGAAGCTTCCAGTCCAATTTGACGGCTGTTTCCAAATTACCCTGATGCTGGTGTTCTTTACATTCTAGATGCTTCAGTAACCTAATTTCCCATCATTCCTGAGTGCAGCCATCTTGGGCAGGGCCAGGTATGAGGGTGAGCCTCACCCGTATGGCAGTGCGCGTAATACAGGAATCTCCATGGTATTGAAGTGCCTCGCTGTTTTCGCTGCCAATTCTGGTCATGCTGAAACTGCGCCAGCATTTTCAAGTGGGAAGTTCGGAACTGCTGCCCCGTAGAGATACAATTGTGCAGAACTGACTTGTGATACAGCGCTCACGTAGGCGTGTGGGTATTGGAGTCTGCTCTTTCATGCAAGATAGCATGAAGCCGACATATTGATAAAGAAACGGAGACTGCAACATTCCAGGACGCCTTCTTGTGTTGAAAGTGATTATTGATCTACTGTGATCTAAACTTCTATATATGTATTAATCCACTTTGCGTGCTGGAACCTGTTAACCTACCTTCCTGTTTTGGCTGTTGTCCCTCGCGTCTGGTGACTGTCTCCCTCCCGCTGCCGCCACTCCATCGCGGCCGCCGCGAGGACGAGGAGACTACATCCCCCAGCATCCCCAGCGGCGGAAGAGGAAGCCGCCCCCTGTACTCTCGCGCCTGGAGGCGCTATAAACTGCACCTGGGTTTCTGGCAGAGCGGGCGTCTTAATCCACTTTGTGTGCTGGAACCTGTTAACCTACCTTCCTGTTTTGGCTGTTGTCCCTCGCGTCTGGTGACTGTCTCCCTCCCGCTGCCGCCACTCCATCGCGGCCGCTGTGAGGACGAGGAGACTATATCCCCCAGCATCCCCAGCGGCGGAAGAGGAAGCTGCCCCCTGTACTCTCGCGCCTGGAGGCGCTATAAACTGCACCTGGGTTTCCGCCTCGCGGGACCGCGCGCAGGCGGCGCCGGGCCAAGCCCGGGCAAAGGGCGGGCCCTCTGTAGCCCTCAGGAGCCGAGGGAGTCCGGGCCGGGCACACTCTCTTAAAATTGTGTGTTTCTGTATTTGGACATACTACCTTGTGAGTTGGTATTTATTTATTCTTATGTTCCACCCCTTCTGTCTCAAGTGTGTGTACCATCCATAGCGAGTTATTGTACCCGAAATTGTCTATTTGACCTACAGCCTATTTTCAACGGTATTAACACAACTATGGCAGGAGGCGCTAAAAAGGGGACCCTAGACAACTATCTATTGAGGGTCAACCAGCGATTAGATCGGGATGACACACTTGTTGAATTAAGGGCTAAGCGTTGTAGCTCTATTGAGCACATCAAAAACACGCCACCTTCCGTGGCCTTTTTACAACCAGCCACTTCCCCGACTAGGAGCTGTCAGTCTGATATTGAAGACCTAGATAACCCTAGTAACGTGGATTCTTCAATTCTATCATGTGATGTAACCTCATTATCTGAGTTTAATAACGTTCAGTCCTTAATTGTTTCCCCTCCACCCCTTAATCCAATTCCTGAGCTAGTATTCCCAACTGTGTCATCACTACAAGCTGCTAAACCTTCATCTCAAAGGGTTAAATTACCTAGGCAATCCAATTTACCTGGCCTACTATCTAGAAAAAGGAGAAAGAGAGCTAATGAGCCGAGGGGCCAGTAAACTGTACTGTTGGAAAATCTTTCCCAGTTACTCCTGCTCCCAGCTCTACTAATGATACGCTCATCACGGAGATACTGGGTAATGTTGAACATTTGTTCAGGTCTCTCATTTCACCTATTGTCGAGAGATTAAAGACTATAGACAAAAGACTTGATAATGTGGAACAGTTAATAGGTAACAATAGGGAACTAATCAAGAATATTATTAAGCCAGTGAAGGCATTACCTATTGATATAGTTCCTGTTGTTCCATCCTCCACTATACCATCTTCTGAGTCTATTCCCCAACACCATTCGAGTAATAAAAACCCAAACAATAAAAGCATAGGAAGATCTACTTCCCCCAATACAATGCACTCCTTTACCTCAAATAAAGATAGCAAGTCCATGAGGGAAGATACTCTAGGTACATTACGTGATAATAAAGATAATCCCTCTTCTTCCATTGTAAAGAATCGCAGGGGCCTCCAAATAGAACTGCCACCAGAAGCAGTCCCCCTCGTAGTTGTTCTCGCAGGAGTCCCATCATTAAACGAGGACTCAATCGAGGGCTATTCACAGCTAAAAAATAAAGTTATTCATTGGCTTGGTCAGAATCGCCCTCTTCCCTTGTATATTAATGGAGACATTTTACATGTACGGCGTCTTCCTTGGTTGGGAACTACACCTAAGAATATCAACGGGGACATTATAATAGTTAATTTCAGAGACCCTAGAGCTGTTAGCCACATTCTTAATTGGCATTCGAACAATGTGAGGTCTCTTATTTCTACCTGGGAATTGACTTACTTTTACCCAAGACCTCACTTAGCCCCTTCTGTTAATCCAGGGGATCCTTTTTGCAAGCAGCCCAATTCTGGAATTTCCCTTAGAAATCGCTTCGAGGTGCTAGCAAACATGGAACAAGTGGATTGACTTACTTATTCTAAGGGATCAACTACAGACATTCAAGTGTCATCCTTTGAATCACCTCCCTCCCCCACTGAGTCAAGAAATTTACCATTACAAACAAGTGTTGCTACTTGTATTAATCCTTCTATTTCCTCCGATTCTTTATTACCGACTAAGTTTTTGGCTGGTCCTGGGGACAATATAGGGAAGTTACTTTCATGGAATATTGCTGGGCTGTCCTCTAAATTGGTATCTGAGGAATGGCTATCCTTTGTTCACAACTTTGACCTATGTATATTCCAAGAGACCTGGTCATGTGAACCATCCTTTGCCCAGGGATATCTGAATTACCATGTGCCTGCAGTAAAAGGCCTGAAGGGGAGACCTATGGGTGGTTTAACTATTTGGGTTCGTCAGAATTTAAAGATAGTTGTAAAAACCATTGACACCAGTCATAGAGATATTCAACTAATTAGATTGAATCTAGACAAATTGGGAATGCTCGATATTTATAACATCTATGTCAGGAGTAACAGGGGTGAGAGGTCAGAAGTCTTAGCGGCCCTGGGATGTCTTCTAGATACCCACTCTTTAAATAATAACATTGTTATTGCGGGTGACTTCAATAGAACATTCGAACCCCTAGTCATCGAAGATGACCTTTTCGGGGACGAAGAAGATCGGCAATGGGGTGTTCCCAAGTTGGAGCTCAAATCGGTAGTGCGTTGGACCGACGATGTGATTAGTCTGAATGCTCTTTGCTATGAAAAGGGCTTAAGAGCTCTAAATGGGAGGACTCGAAGTGATAAAAATGGGTCTAGTACATTCGACAATGGGCGATTTACAAGCAGGATTGACTACGTTATATGTAGTCTTAATTTATGGTGTCTGATCTGTGATATGGAGGTAGTAGGGAGGTGTGAGAGTGATCATAACCCCCTGTGTGTTGATCATAAATGGTGGCCTCTCACTAATCAGTCCACCAGTCCCTACGAGCCTGCCCCTCTCTTGATTCTCCCAACTAACGATATGCGCAGACTAAGGTGGGCAAATATAGCGTCTGACCAACTGGTTATTGCAAATATCAGTGGCAAAGTAGACAAAGCGATATTAGCCATTGAGTATATTAACTCATCTAACTCCGGGTTGGGCAAAGTAGTGGAAATTCACGACACCCTTTTCTGCACTATCAAAAATTACTTTTTTAGGCCTATGAATAACAAAAGAGCCAGAGTCCCAAAGCCCGCAAAGTGGTACAACGACGAATGTAGAGATGCACGACTAGCTTTGGGTGCTGCAATCAAGGGGAGACAGTCTATTGCTATTCGATCTGCTAGAAATGATTATAAAGCTAGTATTTCAAAGGCAAAGAAAGCCTGGGACGAGCATCACTGGGCTGAGTTAAAGGCAGCTAGTGATGGGAAAGATTCCCGGTTATTCTGGAACATTGTTAAGTGGGGAAGTTCGGGTTTGCCTGATCCCCCAAATAATAATGTTCCGGAGGACGAATGGGTAAAATTTTTTAAAAACCAATACGCTGAGTCAATCAAAGTTGTTCCAGGGCCTGACACAAGTTTTCACCAATTTAAAGATAACCTCTTTAGTATCAAAGAGATCTTGATGGCTCTTAGCGCAGTGTCTGCTGGACGTGCCCCAGGACTTGATGGTGTCCCAGCTGATGTATTTATCAACGACAAAGAGCGCTGGTCTAAGTACATTCATCTCCTTATCAATGCTATTGCTCAGGGTGCAGCGGTACCGACATCTTGGCAGGGTGCTGTAATAATACCTGTGTTTAAGAAAGGCGATCGGTCTCAGCCGGGCAATTACAGACCGATAAGCCTTATTGACACCATTCAAAAGGTCGTGGGGCGTGTGATTGTCAATAGACTCCTTGATTGGGCAGATGAGACCAATGCCCTGTCTCCTTTCCAGGCAGGATTCCGCCGGTCCACAAGTACGGTAGACCAGGTCTTTCGTTTTACCCTGTTGCAATGGAGGACCGTGGTGCTGGGCGAGGGTAGCCTGTATGCGGCTTTTGTCGACCTGCGGGCTGCCTTCGACTTGGTTCCTCGGTCCAAGTTGTGGCTGGTTCTTAAGAACCAGGGCCTTCCAGGAGAGTTACTATCACTGTTGATGAGGCTTCATGAATCAAACTTTGCCAAGATCCAGTGGGGGGGACCAGGTTCGGTGACTGCGGACTTCCCAGTTGAACGGGGTGTTCGACAAGGATGTTCAATGGCTCCCGTTCTTTTTACTTTGTACATTAACGATGTAGTTACCCGTTTGCTTTCTGCTAAAGTGGACGCCCCCTCTCTAGCTGGTATAAAAATTCCTATTTTAATGTTTACTGACGACACGCTCATTTTATCTAAAACCCCAAGTGGCCTGCAGTGTGCTTTGTCTGTTTTTGATCAATTCTGTGGGGATTATGGTCTTGAGGTTAATACGGCTAAAACTAAACTTATGACTTTTAATCCCCATCGTAGTTTTAAATCCAAAATTACTATGAATGGCCGTCCACTAGAGGTAGTGAATTCTTTTACGTACCTAGGATTACATATATCTAGCGAGTATAGATGGCGGCAGCACATAGACATTGCTACACTTAGACACAGGCAGTTGTCCGGTGCCATTAGTTCAGAGCACAGAAAATCCCTGACTAAACCGATAAAACCTGCACTCAAGGTTTATGAAGCGAAGGCCCTAGGCCCTGCACTTCATGGCGCTGAGCTATGGGGCTTTGAGAAGGTGGCTGCACTTCAAATCTCAGAAAACAAATTTCTTCCGGCAATAACTGGTGTTCCTAAAAGTACTCCTTTGTTGCCCCTTAGATACGATCTGGGAAGAAGAGCAGTCACTGATTTGGTCAGGCTCCGTCCCATTTTGTACTGGCGTAGGTTATGGATGACACCTGTGCTCTCTCATTATGCTGAGGGTTTTTTGGATATCATTAGATTAGACGTCTTTCACAAAATCGGGTGGCTTAAATCTTCTTCTTTAATCTTTATTTCGACTTTGTAGAGTCATAAAAGAGAAACAAAACATATACAACAAATATTACACAATAAGCGAACACCCAGAATAAAAAGGGGTTACATCATCTGCACAGATATATAACAAGAACTTCTTATAATACAATTATGATTTCAAATCGTCAAAGAAGCTATTCTAATGTTCCATACAGCTGCTAAATACTTGCTAACAGCAAATACAGTAGGAGGGGATAGGTCAGATTTCAGCAAACGATAAGCATCCAAGTGATTCCTAAAACCCCAATTTCTGCAGATGGGAAGGATCCACTTTTTCCTGGGTTTCAAATAAGATGAACAGAAAAACATTAAATGAATATCATTTTCCAGCTCGTTTGTACAAGCTGGACAATTTTTAGGAGTGGGTGGGTGCCAGCTGCTGGTAAGGGCTCTAATAGGTAATGCGTTGTGTCTCCATTGAAGGAATAATTTCCTAAGACTGATGGGGTTTATGTCATCCAAGACTGTCTCCAGCTTGTAATAATCCTTTACTATTAAGAAGGTGGAAGACATAGGCCCCTGTATAGTAGATGTTAGGGACATGGTTAGATTGCGCTCGCAGTACAAGGCGACCAAGTTTTTACGGGTTATAGTACTACATGCCTCATGTGGATTTGTCCATAGAGGCAGTAGACCCAGCACCGATAACTCATCCTTTATGTACTTGAGCCAAGGGATTTTGCGTAGGGCTGCGTGTTGGTATAGCTCCATGAATTCACAACAATAGCTCAGGAGTTCGGGTGTTGTCCAGAGTCGCCTCCAGAAAGTTAGGGGCTTCACACCTAGTTCTTCCTTTATTGATCTTAGACCCATATCAAGCCTAAGTGGTAGAAGTGGAGTGCTCGGTGGGAGAGCGGCCAAGTTCCGAAGGAACTTGTTTTCTGTTACGACAAGATCAGGGGCACAATTGTTGCCCCACAATTCACCACTGTATATTACTGCCCCACGTGCCTGCAATTTATACATTTCTAATGGCGAACCAATAGGATGTGTCATGGATTCTTTCCATAAATTCAAAATACACCCCACCTTTTGGGTTAACTTTATATTTGATTTTATCTGATGGTGGGACCATCTTTTCATTCAGGGTCAATCCCAGATACTCAAACGTATGGACTCTTTCTAAGCTGATACCATGGATAACAGGATTAGGACGGGATGACCTAGGAGGATTAAAGATCATGAATTTGGTTTTGGCCGTGTTAATCTCAAGCCCCCGATCAGCACAGAAAGAGACGAAACCATCCAAGTCACGCTGGACACCCACAGGAGTCTTAGCGAGTAGCAAGGTATCATCAGCAAACATAATAGCTGAGATACCTGTGCCAGCGAGTCGTGGAGCGTCTCGATTTGGTACTTCGTTCAGGTGGGAGATGAGTCCATTTACATAGAGGCAAAACAGGGTTGGTGCCAGGACACAACCCTGCATTACCCCCCTTTCAACGGGGAAGCTAGCTGATAAACCTCCGTCACTCCCACATCTGACCTTTGCAAAGTTATTAGTGTGGAGACGCACTATAATCTGCAAAAGGGGTGCTGGGAGGCCCAAATCCCGCAACACTGCCCAAAGTTTCATGCGTGGAACCAAATCAAAAGCCGCACGTAAATCAACAAAGACTGTATAGAGGGAGCCCCCCTCCACCCTAACTGTCTTCCAAAAGAGCATACATAATCTAAAGATCTGATCAGTTGTTGAAACGCTCTTTCTAAATCCTGCCTGATAGGGGCTCAGGATCTCAAACACCTCCATCCAATCCAAAAGATGATTTAGGATCAGCCTTGAAAAGAGTTTTTGGGCAACATCTATCAGACTGATATGCCTGTAATTACCAGGGAGTAGAGGGGACCCTTTTTTGAAAATAGGGACGACTTCAGCGCCGAGCCAAGTGTGGGGAACTGGCATACCCCCAAGAATAGCATTAAATAATGCAGTAAGGTATGGTGCCCAAACTCTTGGTTCGTGTTTGTACAGGTCGCCCGGAACCCCGTCCAAACCGGGAGCTTTTCCCGGAGGAAGCATCGATATAGCAAGTTGGACCTCACTCAGGGTAAAACAGACATGGACATCAGTGAGCTGAATAGGGAGGGGTGGGGAGTAGACCCCCCCTATATAGGGCACTAAAATGTTCTTCCCAAACTTCAGGGGCAATATTTGGGTTCACAGCTGAGACGGATTCGGTTGCACCGGTAGAGACAATCAGCCAAAATCTCCGTGAGTCTCTACATTGGAGGGCAGATGTTAATTTGTCACAATTTTCTGATGCCCACTCAAGTTTGGCGTGATGAATTAGATTCTTATAGATACGTCTCTTTTGTTGTATGTCCTCCCTGTGGGCTTTCTTTTTTATTGCGTCCAGCAAATACGTTTTAGCCGATCTACAAGCCCTATTATACCATTTGGACCCTCTACAGATCCTTTTAGTACAGCGGGCAGGTGGATTAAATATATCAGCTAAAGTGGAAAATAATTCTTTGTTGACATCAGCCAATTTTCGACAATAAAAATCAGGGGAATAGGACTGATCCATAATATTTATTACATCATCCAGTGCACAACCAACCCTCGCATAGACTTGGGAGAGTTCGCCTTGATTAACAGCCAATTTCGCCCATTTAAGTCTACGTTTGTTATTTGTCGAGGTAGCTTTGCTCAGTGTTGGAGATTTAGGTACTGAGTGTAGGTCACCGGGACACACACCCGCTGGAGATGCTTCCAGGACCAATGGATTGTGGTCGCTCTCGCCCCTAGAGAGGACCTTAAAATCAACAACTCTATGCCACTCCTTGCATTGGACAAAAATATAATCAAGTCTGGCCTCCCGCTCAGGTTTATTGAACGTAGGCCTAAAGGGATTATCCAAATTTGTTCGGCCATTACAAGCCCTAATTGAATGGGTCATCACCAAAGAGGTAATTTGGAGGGCCAGAGGGGCCCAAGACCGAGCCATTGGGCCCACAACCTGTGGAATGTGCCATATTTCATCCTCATCATGATTTGCTTGATCCACCAGCCCCTGAAGTGGTTCAAAATGGCAATTTAAATCACCGGCTAAAATAAACATTGTACCCTCAGGGATCTTGGCTAAAACATTAGATACAACATCAATCACCCCAGATTCCGCACACACATTCGTGGGCCTGGAATATACATTAATCACTGCCAGCCTTGCGCCTTGCGACCAATCTAGTAACAAGCAAAGGACATCCTCAGACCCAGTTTCCAGAGTCGTAGCACTACAGCCCAGGTGGGTGCCAACCCAGATAGATAGGCCGCCAGAAGGGCGGCCTCTGCCCCCCCCACACAGCCGGGATAGAAAAAGAAGCAAAGCCCAATCGAAAACATTCTTGCCTTGCCCAAGTCTCTTGGAAACAACATATATGATGAAAATCTATAAAAGAGCCCCACATCGGGCAATCAAGTTTACTAGCTAGACCAGCTATATTCCACGAGAGGATTTTATGTGTGGCTAATGAAATTGGAATAGGATCTGGTTTTTTGCACGTGGAGGGTTCATTCGGAGTCAGGGAAACAATTGGGGAGGTAACAAAGAAGGGAGCGGAGATGTAATGTTGCTTAGGGGGTATCAACAGAGCAGTAGGGGAATTGGGAATAACAACCTCTGGGCTCAGTCAGTCAACCTCTTCAAGACATGCGTATCTGTTGTTACATAAGTAATTACCTCGTATAGGCGCATCAAAACGAATGTGCCTCTGTCTTCCTCTAAGAGGAGAGAGACCAACCCTAGTCCAATTTCCGTCGATCTCAGAGTGGGAGAAAGTAGTAATTGGCGGATAAAAGAAGGACAATGGTAAGGATTTAATAGTGGTAGCTCCAATATTACCAGATCAATTGGAAATATAAGAAACAGTCTGGGGATTCCTAAAATTCACCAAAATGCAATCGCCCTTGATTTTCTTTGTAGTAGTTCCCAACCAAGAAGCCCTCCTAACCATTAAAACCTCAGAACTTACATTAGGAGGGAGAGGTCTGTGTGTGTTGAGCCAGCTAATCACTTTATTTTTAAGAGAAGCATAAGTCTCTAGTTCAGGCTTAGTGAGCTCTGGGACGCCAGTTAGAACAATAACATAGGGCGATGCTTCAGGGGGAAGATTTATCACATTTTTCCAACTCAGACTAGGCACCTCTTCACAGGTGCGGTTACCAAGATCTCTAGAGGTTCCAGGTTCATCTATATGGTTTAGTTTAGAAACTCCAGAGGGAGTTCTAGTTATAATAGATTATTGAGTTTGGACGGGTAAAGGAATGGCAATGGAAGAAGGAAGAGAATTAAGTGTAGGAGGTGATGCACCAGATGAAATAGGTTCCGTCCTGGAAGGAGGAGTTGTCGAGGCTGCAAGTGTAGAAAGGGAAGAGGGTTGGGGATCTCTCAAGTTATTCACAGATGCACTAAAGGTTGTACCTCCACTCCCTCGTAGGTTAGCTGTGTCTAGAATTGCCCTTTCTATTTCTTTAAGCCTTGCCTCAATAGCGTCGAACCTAGCCATCATTGGGGTGAAAAATCCCTTAAGAATGATGTTTAAGGTATCACTAAAGCAGGCATTCCCCTGATCGGGACCATTGTCTAGGCCTGGGCGAAGCACTACGCTACGCTCGCGTAGTTTGCGAAGTTCGCGCTACTTCGCGCTACGCGAACTGCACGTAGCACAGTGCGAACACGCGTAGCGTAGTGTTGCGTAGTGCTGCGGTCATTTTTTGCTTGCTCGCGGTCCTCAACGTCAAGTTGGCGACCGCGAGCAAGCAAAATGACATCATGGCGAGACTTTTTCCTTGTTCGCGATCGCGAGCATGGAAAATAAACCTCCCGGCGAGATTCCCAACGCGAGAAGGTCAGGTTTCTCATTGCGAGGGGTCGCGTATGCTCGCGACCGCTCGCGATGAGAAACTACCAGTTCGCGTTGAGAAAGCTGCAGCTCGAGGAAAAATCTACTCGAGCAGCAGAAAACTACAGCTCGCACTGTGCAAGATGCCATTTTCAATGATTGCACAGTGCCGGTTGCTTGTCCGCACTGTGCAATCATTGAAAACAACATCTTGCACAGTGCGAACATGTTACTTCGCAGTTCGCGAAGTGCTACGCGTAGCTCGCGTAGTGCGAACTTCACTTTGCGTAGCTTCGCGAAGTGCTACTTCGCGAACTACGCCCACCCTTACCATTGTCCCTGTCTAAAGGAGGAAGGAGGGGTTCGGAATGGGGGAGGGTTGTCACCGGGGGTATGGTGGATGTCACCCTATTATTTGTAGCTAGCCTAATAGGGGTTTTCATTGTCGTGTTAGCGGCGTTGTTATGGAAGCGGTCCAATCTTGGTTTTTTCCCTTGTTTCAAATTCCCCTCACGTTTCCTTTTAGGAACTGCTCCCTGATGTGTCACATGGGTATTGCTCGAATTAAAATCAGATGGTATTTCGAGCCTAAGGGGGGGGTATGCACTCAGGAATAGATTGGAGTTTATCTCTGCCTGAGGAAGTACTGGACCTAAGGTCATGTATGACGGATTCAATTGTTTGGTCGATGGAATCCAAAAGTGCTGTATGTGAATCATCCAAGTTCGATGGGGATCTAACAGAAGCAAGTAAGCCCAACGAAGACCTCCTAGTACTGTTAATCCCATCAGATAGGCGCCTTTCTAACATATTCAATTCACCTTCTACAACAGAGTTCGCCCTTATAATAAAACTGTCCAAAGTGCCGGCTACAAACGGTTGTGCTCTTATACATTTACCTCGAGTATCCATAGTAGTAATGGCCTTATTCCAAGATTAATCACCAAAATAAAAATCCAAGAGACAGGGCCCGGTCCGGTCTTGACCGTGCTTGAACGGACTTAAACGGGCCCGCCCTTGGCCCGGGCTTCGCCCGTACTGCGCCCCGCATGCGTCCCGCTCACGCGAGAGCAGGTAAGAGTTAAATAGGCAAGGGGAGGAGTCGGGAAGAGGAACCAGGTGCAGGAAATCAGCAATTGAGAAAAGCACCCTGGTCCTCGCAGTCCCGTATGAGAAAAGGTTGTGAATTAAAAGCCCCGTGCCTTTAAAAATATCAGCGTGCTGTCCTCGCCGGGATCCTTTAGGAGAAGGAGTTCTTGCCCATCCGATGCGTGGTACAGAGTCCTGAGCCTACGAGCGGCTCCCGCGAAGCGGGGGCCGCGAGGCGTGTTGTAGTGGCCGGGGGAGGAGTCGGGAAGAGGAACCAGGTGCAGGAAATCAGCAATTGAGAAAAGCACCCTGGTCCTCGCAGTCCCGTATGAGAAAAGGTTGTGAGTTAAAAGCCCCGTGCCTTTAAAAATATCAGGGTGCTGTCCTCGCCGGGATCCTTTAGGAGAAGGAGTTCTTGCCCATCCGATGCGTGGTACAGAGTCCTGAGCCTACGAGCGGCTCCCGCGAAGCGGGGGCCGCGAGGCGTGTTGTAGTGGCCGGGGGAGGAGCCGGGAAGAGGAACCAGGTGCAGGAAATCAGCAATTGAGAAAAGCACCCTGATCTTCGCAGTCCCGTACGAGAAAAGGTTGTGAGTTAAAAGCCCCGTGTCTTTAAAAATATCAGCGTGCTGTCCTCGCCGGGATCCTTTAGGAGAAGGAGTTCTTGCCCATCCGATGCGTGGTACAGAGTCCTGAGCCTACGAGTGGCTTAAATCACTTAAGACTACTTTGACTGAGCTTGGTATGTGCTCGCTTTGGGAAGATCCAGTGGGTGCAATTTTTCCATCTAAAAGTTCTCTGAAAGCAGTTTACTGGGAGATGGTAGCCACCCGATACTGGAGCAGTTCTAGTGCCGGTTTCATGGCTGGTGGATTTCTAGAAGCCAAGATATATCCTTGCCTGGAACCTTATTGGGATATCATAACTAGACCAGGAGAAAGAAAGCTTCTTTTCCAATTAAGAGCAGGTGCACTTCCCCTTAGATACTTGGTAGCTAAATGGGAAGGTGGATTCTGTGATAGCTGCCCTGATTGTGGCACCACTAAAGAAACTATTGGACATTTCCTATTTTCCTGCAAAGCTTATCTTGCCCCAAGACGCACTTGGTTATCCCCGATGTGTAAAAATCTGGGGACTTCAAGTAGCATTGTTGCTCTGCGCATTATACGCACTAGCACTTTGACTTGGATTTCAATAGCCACTGCGAAGTATCTTGGATGGGCGTGGTCGATCAGACAGAGATTGCTAGCCACTTGACTACTCTCTGTTATGATATTTTTTTATATTTTTAACAAGTGCGTCTCTCTTTTAATCAATGAATTTTATCAAGATAATTCTTAATTTTTATTATTCTTAACTGTTTAATTAGGCATAGTTCGCTCTTTTTGAATTAGAACTGTCATCAAGTTAGAAACTTTAAAAAATAAAAGTATGTTTTGTATTCTGTCAATGATTGATTGCAAAATTTAATTCTATTTTTAAATATTTTGTATGTATTTTAAATTTCTTTTTATGCGATATGTAATCTGCTTTTATGAATGAAAATTCGAATAAAGCATACAAAAAAAAAAAAGTATATATTTATAGTCTGCACTTCCCATGTTACTTGGTTAATGGCTCCTTCTGTGTCTCTCTTTGGTGAGGTAACCAAAAGAACAACTTTGTGAACTTTATTGCTCATGCAAAGATACTTGGAGAAATACTTACTGCTTGAGAGTGCATCTGAAGTGAATGTTTATACTCTGTTGCATGTATGGTGTTTCTGTAAACACATGGCACTAAAAGATGTGATGAGTGTGTTGGCAATACATGGGCTATAGTTGTCTCTTCTTTTACAGAGGGCATGAAAGTAGGTACGTTTCCAGTGAGGGAAAGAGCCAAAATCCATCCTCTATAAGAGAATGCAGAAAAACATTATAGGTAGATACATACACCCCTAGGCCTTCACTGTTTAATAATAAGCGTTCCAACCCAGTTTGCACATCAAAGACTAAATAGAAATTATTTCTTTACAGATCTCCTTACCTGTTGTTCCCTCCGCCACAACCCTTTCCTTTGCTCGATCGCTCAGACCTCTTTGGTTTAATAGTATTCAGAAATGAGGATGTCGAGAGGTGGACTTTTTTGAGCGTTGCACTGATCGTGAGGACCATCGCCTATATCTTGATCTCGACAACTGAACAATCAACACACTGTTGAAATCTACCCCATGATGCAAGGAAGATGGGACCAATGAAGGAGATGGATGGAAATGCTCGCTAGTAATTGTGACTGACCTGCGTTTATGGAATATAGTTTACCTAGCAGGACTGCAACACCATTTGCTAGCACTCTAACCAGGATAAACCTTCCCTCATCATCTACCACAGTTTTTATAAACTTGAAGGGGACTAAGGGCATGAGTCAACGCAACTTCCCCCGGCATAGCCAGAGTAACCCTTGCGATAGGAATGGCCTCTCCACCGTTTCTAAGGTGTGGTTCTGTCTACATCTCCCAAAAGTGTCTCCTGTGAAAAAACAATATAGGTGCACCTTTGCTTAAGGAAAATGTGAATATCATATTGTATTTTGTTGATATCATGCTGTGCAAATTCCAGGTGAGTAGAATAAGCTTCGCCATATTGGAGAAACTAGGAACAGGCAAGAGAGGGGACTTTGGAACAGCACAGCTGAGGCTGGAGATTGTATGATTATCAGGGTAGTTCCACATGAGTACCCAAACATTTTAGAAACAACAACACAAGGTCCAGGCTCATTAAAAAAAAGTCCCCACTCCCTACCCCAGAGACGTACTGCAATATATGTCCATCCAAACGCTGGAAATAGTAAATCAAGTCTGTGGAAGCAGTCTAACTCCAATATGGGGAAGGCTAGGGCAAAGAGAAAAGAGGCTTAAGGCATAAAATGAGCATCCGGCGGGACCCACCCTGATAGGTTAACTAATGCATGATTGGTGTAAACTAAATCCTAAATTACCAGGGTTTCTGTATATGCATATATATGAGTCAGAAGGGCTAGGACCCGGAGAACTTGGGGGGTAAACAACCAGGAAGCCATGTCAAACCCCTCCCCTGGCCCCAATAAGGTGTTGGCAAAGTAGGAAGAGCTGAGATACATTGGTTAGAAGGGTGGCACATTACATATTGTAATGTGGGCGATGTGATGAGACTGTATGAAAGCCTTGTGATCAAATGGGAGAGAGTCAGTGACACCATGTGTTGAGTATGATTCAAAACTGGATATCTTTGAAGCCAAAGAAAGCAGTGAAATCTGCTCCAGCTATGATTGAGCAATCTAGGGGGCACTAAAGCTAATTCATTGAGAGGAAGGCCATTACCAAGTGCACCAGCCCAGATGAGGAGGTAGACACCGAAGGTGATCAATCTTTCGCTGGGTTGGGGGGAGAAATACATTCAGTGGTAAGCATTTTCTCCTGGTATTCCACTTAGTCCTATGCCTCCTCTGGCTTAGTAAAGAAGCATGTGTTCTGATCTAGGATAACCTTCAAGTTTAGCTCAGAGAAGAAAAGAGTATTTGAGGCTCAGGTCTCTGAGTTTACACTTTACTTCCATGAATGAAGCCTGGCGATACTACACCCCCAGAGCGTAGTCCAGGAATAACATGATATGCACACCCTGAAAGGACAGGTCCCCTGTCTTTCTAGTTCTTGTTGTATGTAGCAATGCATCTTTGTCTCAAACATTTAGGGCCATATGTAGATAGCTAAATACCGGTCGGTAACGGCCGAAAATCGGTAATTTTCCCGTTACCGGCCGGTATTTAGCCCTTTCTAATGTAGGAGGCAGGTTTTAAGGATTTGGTAATTTACCGAATCGGTATTTTAAGAAATCGGTAAGATACCAAATCGGTAAATTACCGAATCCTTAAATCCTATGTAGGGAGCACTCAAGTGAGTGCATTTTTGGTTTAAGGATTCATTATTTACCACCAACTACAAGTTGATGGTAAATACTGAATATCTTTTCAAAAGCAATTTTGTGCTTTTTAAAAGTGCCATGTGGCAGACATACATGCCCTTAGGGCATGTATGTGCGCCACATGTGCACACATGCACGATTCAGGGGTGCAACAGGGTGTCAATGTGACACCCTGCCACCCTTGAATATGCTCCCCCTATTACCGATTCGGTATTTACCGAATCGGTAATAGTGAATGGCTTCCCATTCCTTCCTATGGGCCTCCAGGCCCATAGGAATGAATGGGAAGGTATGCATTATTACCGATTCAGTAAATACCGAATCGGTAATAAAGAATATCACCGAATCGGTAAAATTTACCGATTTTTTACCTACATTCTATTTACCGATTCTTAAATACCGAATTGTTAAAATTCGGTATTTAGGAATCGGTAAATAGAAATTACCTACATATGGCCCTTAATATTTTGACCAGTGCTAGTTTTGGAAGAGCCCCCATGGGAGATCCGGGCTGTGACACTGTGGGCCCGCTCACAGCAAACAAGGAGAAAAGGCCAGAGGGTGCCCTCTGCTTGGACAGACAATCCTCAATTAATGTGGTGAGGTCAGAGCCCTCTGAGCATTCTGGTAGAACAATTATTCAAATGTTATTGCATCATGAGTCACCATCTGCATTGTTCTCTCTTCCCTCTAACAAACAAACTTTGTCGAGCAGATTTGTAACTTGATGCAGCTATTGCATGGCCGTTTCAATTTTCCCCACATAAAGCAAGTGTTTTTATTGATCTCCTCGCAGTAGTCCAAGTTCAATTGTCACTGTACCAACTTATTATTCCAGAGCTAATTCAGTCACAGTGATGTCCTGAAGGATCACGTCTAAACTTCTCTGTTGGGGGGGGAGGGGCGGTATTTTTCAGCTCTCCGGTGGTCCGTACTGTAGAGTTCCGAGGGGGTGTCCATTAGTTGGCCAAGTGTCATGATGGAGATTTTGGGAGATGGAATAGTATTTCCAGTTCTACATCTCCCCATCAGGGCAAGTATTGGGTCAGTTGGGGATTACGGTACTAGGCAAATTCCTCAGAGAAGTCATAGACTTGGTGAGCCTGTCCCATCCTTCAATCCGCAACAATACTGGAGATTTGTGTATTTGCGCGTTCACAGACAGAGCAGAACCACAAGTGCAATGGAGGCTCTTGTATAGCATGGAGACCAACCAAGCCCTATATAGTAGATGTTGTAGGGAGTTTAGTCAAAGTTGCGATCGGAGTACTAGAGGCTGCTCAACCATCCATCTTACATCAGAGAAAAAAGTAGATCATAGGGAGCAAGACTTGCCTTGCACCTACGCTGCTAGGAAGAGGGTGCTCAAAAATTGGGTAGGCATGAGCAGTCTTATCCTTCACATTCTATATGAGACCAAGGAATTCCTTAGATAGACGTTATGGTGTTTAAGCCAAATGCGAGGTGCTTGATCCAGGAGAAGAACAAATAAGTCTGAAAACACGCAATTCAACAATAGAGCCACAATGGGGCACACTATTCTTTTCACAAGAATCATGCCATGCACTAGTTAGGGCAAGTTTTACAGGGGCTCAGGTAGCATGTAGAAGCCAGCAGGTGAAGTGAAGCACGTCTATACATCCAATCAGAAGCAGCGAAGGGGAGGAGGAACGGTCACCTCAATGCAGAGTAGAATGACAAAGTCTCAAAAGCAATGGGTGGCCCAGGCGGCCAAATTAGGGGTTGACCTACCCTTGAAAATAAATGACTTCAACACTGTGAAGTGTATAGGTAAGCTGCTAGGGCCTTCTGCCTGACACCCACCTCATTTGTAGGCCTTTTCACTTCAGAGTTAAACAGGGCCTTTCCAAGCCCCAGTCAGAATTATTTTTGTGAGTTCCATGGTGTGCAGAGACTCTATTGAAGGCTAAAGCACTCAGTCACTCCCACTCGGCTTTAGGCAGCCCTCTGGCAGGCACCACTGACACAGCCAATGACAGGCAGCAGACAAAGTGCCCCACTGTAAGAATCTGGGGAAGGTAGCAATGAGCTGCATATCTCACCAGCGGGGCAATAGGTCCAGTGCTCTGCCATATTTCCTCTGACATAGCAGCCTTGATAGGGCTGAGCCCATACGTTCTAGACCTGTTCTAGAATCACAATTCAATGGTTCGTTTTCGAAGCATGAAAGTGTAAAGGGTAGAAAAGTCATTAGGTGACCAATCAACAAATTAATAATCCTCTTAGACACATAGTAAAGTTAGTTGATTTATTACAAAGCCAAGAATAACTGAACATACAGACACCTCAATACGAGGGTGCAGAAATACATCGGAATTAGCATGAAGCCAAATCTGCATATCCAGTTTAGAACATGCAGCATGAGTAATACTATTAATTCAAGAAGCAGAATGCAGAAGATAAGAAAACATGAGTCCAAGTTTTCCTGCAACAAGGGTTTGTGAGTGAAAAGCATTACATCTATCCCTACTCTAACACTAAAGTGGCATACCCACTTAAGCATCTACAGGAAAAAAAGATAAAAGGTGTCAGCATTTGGAGTCTTCCTAAGAAGTCTCTCCATGATCAAAGGGTCTCGTAGCATAAAGCTACTGAGATAGAGCTTGCTCTAAGATGCTATCTCTCAAAGGCAAAAGAGAAGTGGGGCACTTTCCCTGCATCGCTACAACACATTATTCATAGGTATTTTTCGCAGACTCCAGTTCGAGCCATGCCATCTGCTCTAGGTATAATCCTGAAGGTGATTTTCAATGGGACAACAGTGTTTTTCCTTTATACTTTTTGTCCTTGGTTCCCATGCCTTCTCATGCGGGAAACACAATGACCTTCCTTTATTGACTCAAGCCACACAATTGTAACTTCCTCTCTCCTTGCCTGACTAGTAAAACAAAGACATTATTCTATAAGCAGAGCACTTCTTTCAGCTGAAACACAAAATGTGAGAAAGAACAAATTCCACAGCACACAGAAATTTAAACTGTTAATTCTAAAGCAAGAGTTTTCAGGGACTATACTTCATTTTAGGACTACAGAATTCAGCTAACATAAGAAAGCATCATATGAGCTTTAGGTATTTGCATGAAAAACAAGGCACTTTCAATTAATGCTTTTACCTACATGTAAAATGACGCAATTAATAAACACATTTAGTAATGAATAATTGCCAGTTGCACATCACAAGTTCTTCACTTTAATGTTTCCTACTAGTTACATTAATTTTCTACATTAAGTCTCCATGTTACTTTCAGTGACCTAAAACACATCACATTTTCACTCTATCACATTTCTCAATTCTAGCACTTTGTGTTAATACAACAAAGGATTATGTGTGGGCGCGTGCTACATGTGATTTTGATGCATCCCTACAAGAAAATTGCAGTTTCCACTCAGAAGGGCGTTGCATCCACAGCGGCACAGGTCAAGTCACAAGCCGGGCATCGCCTCCTCAGGCCTCCAATCCCAACACCAGGCCTTAGCCATGATGAGGAGGAAATACCCTGGAATAGGCTCTCAAAACAGGGCAGAGACACACCGACAGAGCTGCCCCACCCAGGGGAGATCCAATACTGGATTGGATTTGGCAGGAGTTCAGTTCTGACCTTGGATTAGTGGGAAGTTGTATGGGCCCAGGCAAATGCACACCCAGTACACGGCAGTCATCTTGCAGTGCCAAGCCATGCCTCTTTCAAACTGAGAATGGTTATATTTGGGTATGTTGATCACAATCATCTTGTTTTGCTAATCAGGTTTCTTCTTTTCTCCCCTTCAGTTGGTTCTTTTTCTTCCCTGACTTATTCTGGAAAAAGGCCCTTTTTAGGATGCCATTCTCAGCATCTGGATCGAGAAAAACACACTTTGTTGGCAACTTTTGTATTACTGGCACCTAATAATATGTTCCAGTGCCTACCAATACCAGATTAAAATGGTCAATTCTGTTTATCTTGCATGAACACTAAAACAACACTACCTGATAACAACTTAAAGCAATACAGGGGTCAGGGTTATGATTAATAAATTGTGTGCACGTCCCTTGTTTGGGGCTTATATGCGTGGCCTATGCTTTAGCAGCATTCTGCACCAAACACAAATAAAGTTCATAAGCAATGAATAAATGCAGAAAAGTGTCAATGAATATTCATGCATGGTCTAAGACTAAATAGACATTGACAAACTAGGTTTATGTCCATTTTTATTTGCTTTTGTAACATATAGGTGTGATGAAGTTCACTGCAGTTTCTCAGTAACAAAGAGGAAGGCAGGTTTGAGCTTGGTTGTATTTCCATAAACTCTTAATAAGTCAGAATGTGACTTTGAGCAATAGATTTAAACCTAGCAAAGTTGTACCAGTAATGTCTGTTAGCAATGGGATTTTAAATAATGAGTCAACTTAGCCAATGTCCTGCTTGTATTCACCAATGTTATCACACCACACATGTGCACATTAATGGCCTGCTTCACAAAGGTAAACTTAGACCAAAGTACTAACTTTACAACTTTTTGGTATTTACAAAGGTTAGCTTAGACCAAAAGTCCAACCCTACCAGTAGTAACTTACCTGTGTGAATGCTGAAAAGTGGTAAAGTTAGACTTTGGTCTACGTTTACCTTTGTGAATACCTAAAAGTTTTGAACTCACACAAAAGTATAAGTTTACCTTTGTGAATGGGGCCCTAAGTTTATTTGTAACCGCTATAGATTGTGTGGAAAAAATAGCAACTGGGTGTGCTGGGTGTAATCCAGATAGCAGTTCTCACTGCATACCATGCCTATTTATTGTTGTCCAGTTATTATAATACGTGTAATGCACATACATCAGCTAACCAAATGAGTACTTCTGCATGTCCACAAGCACCACTGCTTTGACATATGAGATTTCCCTTTCATGTACAGTTTTTGTTTCTGTGGTAGGTTGAATCAGCACACCATCCACATATTTTGAGATATGTCATGATACATCAAGGTGTAGTGATCTGGAGTATTAAATGTCAAACAGCAATTGAAACCTATCTATGAGTGCTCATTACAGCCCTAGTGCAAATGGCTCCAGATGTTTGCAAGTAAATAAGGGCCAAATGTATTTTTGTGTGGACAGGGTTAACCCTGTTAGGGCAACAAACTAAATTACTCGGTCTGCCGCATTGCCAGCGAGGTGAATGGTAGGCGGCTGAGGAATGCGGAGCACTGGTCCAGGACCAGAAGGGAGAGTCTATGCAGACCGCTGAATCTCCCAAACAATTAACAGACCGTGCTCGCAGCTCCGCACTCCTCACTGCAGCCACAAATGAAGCTCCGCTCACCTGCATGGCTACAGCGATAGCAGATCAAGACTCCTCTTTGCACAGCAGCAACCAGGACAGTAGCGTTGACGAGGGGGGAACCGGAGATGTGTGAAAGCGCTCCGGCACAGTGCGCAGTGAATCTCAGTGACAGCGACCGATGGCAAAACTGACACCCCCGAAACCGGGCACATACAGCTGTGGGAACGTTTTCCCTTCTTAAGACTCCAGAATATGGCCCGGAGATCTCATTACACCCAATGGCTCTAATTTATTGATCTCAGTTATTTGAAATCTTGCGAAAAAATGGGCAAATTATATGGATTGCCGCAGTCTCTCGAGTGGGGAGCATAACAGTAACGTCTGAGCTTATATACAGACTCCGATTGGGTGCAGGGTTTGATATATATTCACCTTTGAGCTCGTGGCATTTGCTCTTGATATTCTCTGAAAACGAGAATCACCAGCTGGAATCTATATTCTTACTGGGACAGATCTTGAGTAGAGCACAGGAATGTTTATGAAATTGGGAACCTGGCATTGCATTGGTCGGCGAAATTCTATAGGAGCCCTGATGAAGTTCTCCCAAAGAGAACGAAATGCGTTGGCTGGAATTTAAAGCACTTTTGATACTGATTGAATAATAAAGAAACCTAAGCAAAAAATTATCTCTTCAATCTGGACTTTGTTATTCTGCTCACGCCCATCAAAAGGCATGTTTAAAATATCTTTAAACACCCGCATCACATGTCCTTTAGCAATGGCCTACGCTTTAATGCAGACTACAAAAATGATGCTACCACAAAGCACATAAAATGGTCAATATATTAATGTGCTGGGCAACATTGTATAAAATATATTTTTGGAGAAGTGGCACATTATAGGTTTTCCTTTCAGGCAAATAAAAAGGACAAAAAAATTAAAGATGCAAATTAGTCTGTGCAGACTTTCAGACGCAGGGGCAAGGGGGCAGAGCATTTACTCTATGGGTATTAGTAGTGGTGGTCCATACAGGTAAGTGCGGTAGGGGGCCGAGAGTGTGGGGGGTGAAAGTGACAAATGACGGGATAGGGAATGTAAAATAGATAGAAAACCTTACCTTGCTCTCGCCGCATCGCTGCGATGCGGCAAGCACAAGGTAAGTGGTTTTATTTATTTATTTATTTTACACTTCCTATCCCGTCATTTGTCACGTCACTTTCACCCACCCCCACACCCCTGAACCGCCCCGCTCCACTGCCTCACCACGCTTACCTGCACGGACCGCCACTGGGTACTAGCCAGAAAACCAAGCATAAGGGGAATCATATTTAAACGAAACTGTATCAAGACAGAGATGTTGAGAATTTAATACAAATGAGCAATAAGACTGAGCGTCAGGTTTAACAGGGGGCGTTGTATGATATAAAATTACAGACCTGCATGGTTATACTTAAATTAGATCACATACAGGTGTTTTGTCATTGAAACCACTGCATTTAATACATTTAAGTGAACCGATATTTATGCACGCTGTAAAAAATATTGTGAATTTCGAATTAAATAATCTGCATTTGCTAATGGAAAGGATACACTTTCTCTTTTTTCTAAGTTTGCTTGTTCAAGACAATCATAATTGTTTTACCAACTGCATGACAATAATTCGTTTTGGGTGAATACTAGACTATGATCAATATGATGTTTTTGCTATGCAAATTTATGGTTTGGCTCATTAGCAATAGTAAGTGTAATTTCGAATGTAAACCACCAAAATGAAAGTTTTGTCAGATGGGTACAACACGAGACAGCACATTTACATAGTTTATAGTTTTATAAAATAGGTTTGGTGAGGAGAGAATTGAGTTTTACGAAACAATCACCTCAGGGGTCTCCTCTGGGATTTCCCAGAATAAAACAGCTGTACGTCCACATTAGTTTTGCCACCTGTTCTAGACATGTACTCTCCAGCCACCATCCGGAGGAAATCTTCATTTAGTTTCAAGGTCATATTAATCCTTAAGTAATTGCAGGTGTTGGGCATGCTGTAGGTTGCAAATACAATGTGTAGCCTATGCAGAATATTGAAAAAGATGCAGGTCACAACACGAAACAGGACTGTAAGATTATACCATTGTTCAGTGAGGTGAAACACATTTATTTATATCGTTATCACAAAGAATTTATTTCGAGAAAATGCAATATAAACAGCAGGAATAAAACACACGAAGACATAATAACTTTTGAATGCAACAAATATGCAACGCTGTAAAAACACAGAATAAACGAGAAAAAGAAAAAAAGAAAATAATGTTTACTTAAAACAGACTGACTTCGAGAACAATCATTCATCTAGGACCTACGGAGATCTGAAGACAATAAAAGCCCATTTTACATTCATGGCACAGGAGGAGAGAGACCATTTTAGGTGGCATGGATGTGTATCACCATAATTGAAAATGGACAACACTCTTTCACTACTAAAACTTGTCACAATTTTGGAAAAATGTTGCTTTCTTAAATTGTTGCGATTTATTTTGCAGACACATTGCGATTCCTCCACATCACGGAGGGGGCATTGGCATCAACTACCCATGTTTTGTGAATAAAGAAGCTAGGACTCTTCGCATAGGATTTGCATCCAACAGGTCCCTGGGAACCAGAAGTAAACAATTTGTACAATGGTTTGCACTAAATGCCTTGAGTGTCTTGTGCGAAAACTAGGTTTACACCAAACTACTGGTGCAAACAAATTTTATTTGTATTATTGTATACATTTGATTTTAAATCACCCACACAAGTGTGATGATGTCATATCAGGTCACTTGAGAACAGAGGAAGGGGTATGGAGTCAGCACAGGAGATTTATGAGGGCTGCTGGGTGTTGTTTTATGTACATTACTGATATTCACATGAATAGCAAAACGTATATATTTCTAAAGCTCCTCTGAACTTAGTCAACTCTTTCTAATTAGAGGACAGGTGAGAGGGAGTGGAAGGGTGGAGAACCTTGTTTAGGTTGGAGGGACAAAATGGTTTAGGGAAATATACTGGAAGACTTTGGTACTTAGGTGCAAGTCTATTCATAGCCTATTGTTTCAGGCAGAGGGCTTTGAAGACATTATAATTTTGAGATTGAGGCTTATGGAGACCTTTTTGCTTCCATAATGTCATTGGACTTATTTAGACCACATATAACCCACACTGAAATATGTTAACCCCTTTTGAAGCCTAGAATGCATTTGTGAAGAGTGCCCAGTAGATGGTATTGAAATAAGTGAGGTGAAGTCATTAGTACTATGGTCAACACTTGTAATAGAAAGAGCAGGAGGAGTTTGCTCATCATGATACATCATTTGTGTAGGGTATCATTATTGACTAAATTGACATGGGTTTAAAAATTAGAGATCAGCATCAAAGATGACTCCCAAATTGCTCCCAATTTCTGTATTTTTGTAGGCAATAGGAAGTCCCTATTGAGACTGGAAATCTAAATTAAAAGGGTGTACTTGGCAGATAATCGGGATAAAAGTCTCTGCAGTTTTGTGGTGCAGGAAATTTAACAGCTTTCAAAATAGAATATTTATACAGCAATCTTTCATTTGTTGGTATCCTTGATCTTCTTCCTATAGTTTATGATAAATTGGCATTTCGTCTTTATACATGTGGTAACCAAGCTTGTGTCCATCAGCAATGAAGGACAGGCGGTGCAGGAGAATACTGGCTAATGTCAATGTTAATTAAAAGCCTTGTATCACCCAAGATGCAAAATGATGGTTGATTATAATAATGTGCCATGGTTCCTGTAGTATTTTGTCATTTAAGAGTTGGTGCCTCTTTTTGCCACTCCCTCAAAATATATTGAATATTTCTGACGTTTCAACCTGGATCAAAATACAGGCATGACCTTAGACTATTGAATAAAAAACACAATATCCCAGATATTGTTGACAGAGGTGTTAGTGACTTAGAGCCCAATTTATATCTTTGTGGTTTGGATACTTCGTTACTACAGTGATGGAGTATCCATACTGCCAAGACTGTGGTCTATTTACCAAATTAAGATAACCTTAGGTTTAATCATGGTCGAAACTACTCTGTTTCCACCATGATTAAACCCCACCTAATTTAGATGGACAGAAATAGAGGTCCGTTTTCACTGCTGGTGACAATCAAAAAATAAAGCATTTTCATCACGGCTCCTTCATTTTGACGGTACCCTACACCAAACTTTCAACAGCATTGATTGGAAGAGCCATGACAGCGGTTCCAGCCAATGCCTCAAAAATGATCGCCAGCTTGGCGGTCATTTCTAAATTTTCTGGGTGGAGTAGTCTCGGCCTGGCAGACATTAAGTCATCTGTCAATTCAACAGAGATTACTCCATCATCCAAAGTATAAATCAGGCCCTTAGTGCCCAATGAATCCTAATTGTTATCTACAAAGGTGTTATTTCAACTTTATCTGTGCGAAAGGTGGAGATCATATCATGAATTCAGAGATCTTGGGCAAGCATTAGGTGGGTTGATAATTATCTATGGCACAGGATCTGCACTTGGTTTCCTCAAATTAGAACTCATGCTAGCATGGGAATTGGAGGTTTTGGAGGATCAACCCGTCTTGAATTGATGTGCTCTTGTGAGTGATTTTTGGATATATGTTTGCAGATAAGTCCTGAGGGGTTACTCTAACATTGCCCATATCTGTGGTAAGGATTAAGGGCCTGATTCAAAGTTTGGCAGATTGGCCACTCCATCACAAACATGAGGGATATCCTGTCCACCTAATTACAAGTGCATAATATCATAAAGTACTTCTAATTAGGAGGATGGGATATCTGTCACATTGGTGACAGAGTAACGGGTCCTCCAAACTCTAAATTAGTCCCTATTATTCTATGCGATATTATATTCGGTTACTTTGGACTCTGACATGTCTATTTGTGAACTTGCAGAGGATAGCACTTTTACTGACTACTATAACAGAGATGAAGTGGATATTCAGGAGATGAAGATCTCCTTGGTCAAAGCCTTTGGCTGTAGTGGATTAGTAAAGCTGGGTCTGATCATATAATTTTTGAAATTGAAGAAGAGCACACATTTTATACATATTTCCTGGACATGAGAAGGTGAGCACTTAAAGTGCAGATATGCTCATAGTACTCAAAACAAAAATTGGAATTGTTTATTAGATGTGGCAATGCAATTGGAGTTTGTAAGTGGATTTTCTTCAAACTTAGTATAGTATTGCTGTAATTCCTATATCAAATGCAGCATGCAAAGAGTGACAGACTTTTCTCTTCTCCAATTCCTCTTCGTAATTCTGTCTATTCCCTTTGAATGTTGATACTAGCAGTAAACTTTGGAGATTAGTATATCTTAATACAGGAGATGTTTCTTTCATCAGTTGTACAGTGGTTAATGCTTGATTAATGCCTCTTTCTTTATACTCAGAAATGTCAGTTGTGGGCTAAGTTGATGGTGCAGAACACATTGGTTAAGCACTCGAGATAATGGCAAGAACAGACATTTTACCATTGCTTCTCTTTAAAGCATTATTTGAAGAAGGTATGGTTATATAATGGGATTGTCCTTTATACAAGTATGATACAATGAATATTCAGGGTGAATAGTAGTTCAAGATTGGTGTTTGACTCGTGAAAGTCGTCATCAAATTGATACCTTCCCGATTATCATTATTTGCAGTAAGCTCTTGGTCCAATGAGTTAAAGGATCATTGCCCCACATACTTTGATCTCTGAATATTCATGCACATCTTAATGTTCAAAGGAGATATTGAGTCACAGTGAGGGGGATGGAAGACCCACTCAGGTAACAACCACAGTCCTTGTCAGGTGAATTGCAAAAGTCACTAAACTAATCTATGCATAACCCTCTGACAGCTTGTCACACAGTAGTCAGCCTTAACTTAGAAGCAAAGTGTAAAGTATTTTTGCCACCCAAATACAGTAATAAAGTGTAAACATAACACAATACAAATCCCAAATCAATTAAGAAAAATGACATATACAATGTCAGCAGAATGTCTCTGTCTTTCGGATGTATGACGTTACAACGCATACTTTTACAACGCATGCACTTACAACGCAATTTTTACAACGCAACATCCACTACAACGCATTCCATTACATTGCATGACACTACAACGCATTTTTAAAAACTACCTTTACAACGCATTCCATTACATCGCATACTACCTTTACAACGCATACCATTACAACGCATAATATTACATTGCATTTAAGGTAAGTATTGGATAGTATAGGGGTAAAAATTACTATTCTTACTCCAGGGGGTGCAACAGTAGGGTAAGTGTTGGATAGTATAGGGGTAAAAATTACTATTCTTACTCCAGGGGGTGCAACAGTAGGGTAAGTGTTGGATAGTATAGGGGTAAAAATTACTATTCTTACTCCAGGGGGTGCAACAGTAGGGTAAGTGTTGGATAGTATAGGGGTAAAAATTACTATTCTTACTCCAGGGGGTGCAACAGTAGGGTAAGTGTTGGATAGTATAGGGGTAAAAATTACTATTCTAACTCTAGGGGGTGCAACAGTAGGGTAAGTGTTGGATAGTATAGGGGTTAAAAATTACTATTCTAACTCCAGGAGGTGCAACAGTAGGGTAAGTGTTGGATAGTGTAGGGGGTTTACCCCTATACTATCCAATGCTTACCCTACTGTTGCACCCCCTGGAGTAAGAATAGTAATTTTTACCCCTATACTATCCAATACTTACCTTAAATGCAATGTAATATTATGCGTTGTATTGGTATGCGTTGTAAAGGTAGTATGCGATGTAATGGAATGCGTTGTAAAGGTAGTTTTTAAAAATGCGTTGTAGTATCATGCGATGTAATGGAATGCGTTGTAGTGGATGTTGCGTTGTAAAAATTGCGTTGTAAGTGTAGTGCGTTGTAAAAGTTGCGTTGTAAAGGTTGTTCCCCCTGTCTTTCATCCCACCAGGATACTTTTTGAGACCCTTTCACTCACTCAGCTGTCTTCTCCAGTGTTCTCATCTGGTCCTTTAAATTACCCCAGACTCTACAATCCACGCCCCCCTGACTCGGACTCAGGCCGTCGTCTTGATCACAGAGGTCGCTTTCAATTTACAGTGCACCTCTGAATCCTATCCGAGCGCTGCCCTAATTCATTTACAGGTGAGCAAATCGTTTGCTATTCTTCACCGTTATGGGCCTGTTTACTTTAATTATTTAATTCATTTCAACTACCGCCCCTTCCCCTTGATCTTGGTTTCAATTCCCCCGCCCAGATGTCCTCATCATGATGCCGGTCTTTGCCTGACTACGCCTTCCCTCTGCTCGTTTTCAGCGCCACATGGATCCCGGACGCCTGGACCTTCATGCCTGCTCTTTTTCCCCTTTTGGTGAGCCTCCTCCAGTCTCTGTGCATGGCCACCATTACTCGCAGCCTGCTGCCATTAGTTTCACTGTCTCTTACCCCTGTGGCAGACCTTTGACCATTACCCATAGTGCAGACTACCACTGAACTATGCGTATGA